>NC_072389.2:80655121-81887621 GCF_028885625.2 Pongo pygmaeus
CTATTATAATCAACAGAGATTCATCAGTTATACTGGGGACACTCTCAAAGGAGTGGCTAGCCAGTTAAATGCCACCAGCTGAATGGTCTGAGAAAACAGGCTTGCGCTAAACATGATACTAGCAGAAAAAGGGGGTGTATATGTTATGCTGGGTGGGAAATGTACTTTCATTCCCAGCAATACTGCCCCAGATGGGACCATCGCAAAAGCTTTATAAGGACTAACAACTCTAGCCAATGAACTGGCAAAAAATGCTGGAATTAATGACCCATTTATGAGTTAGCTAGAAGGTTGGTTTGGAAAATGGGAAGGCATGGTAGCTTCAATCCTTCCATCTCTCATAACTGTGCAGGAGTCTTAACAGCAGTGAGATATTGTATTATCCCTTGTGTGAGGGGACTAGCACAGAGATGAATTGAAACAGCTATTAATAAACAAATGCCCATGACTTACCAGCAAAATAACCTGCTACTATTAGAAACCAAATTAAACTCACTCTCCTATAAGGAAGAAAAAAGTAAACAACTTCTAGAGCAATTCAAGGACCAAAAGGGTTTAAATGAAAATGAGATCAAAGGAAGTCAATAGAAAAGAGGGAGGGAATTTGTGAGAAAACATTTTACATGGTCCCTTTTCAAGGCGTGATAAATCTAAGTATTGGCAGCCAGCCTGCAAATGTAGCAAACTGCATGGGCCGTGCACCTAGAAGGTCACAATAAGCAAACAGAATGTAGAGGAGGGGTCAGCCCATAAAAGGGAAGCAAGTTTCATTATTGGGAAATTGAAACTTAAGTGGGAAAGGGGACACGGTATAACCTTATAAGGGGGATAATGAAACTTAGGTGATGTCCGGGAAGATTGTAACTCCATAGTACTCGACCAATGAGGAACTGGGGGAGGCACTTGTGTGCTAGGAGATAAATTACCTGCTGTGACTGTCCTGGGTGTGCCTGCCTGCTAGACACCTGACCTTGCAAGACCACTATTAAAAGTCTCACTTTTGCTGTTCTTCATGCCGCTAAGTCCATTCTTTGGATTTGGACAGGTGAGCGTGTTTCTCACAGTCTCATTCATTCATTTTTCAAACTCTGTTCCAGACACTGTTCTGGACCAAGGCCAGCCCTGCCCTCAAGGCACTTCTAGTTCAGTGAAGTAGGCAGACAAGCCGATAGACCAGCTTGGTGGTGAGGGATACCTCAACAGAGATGAGTAAGCCCAGGTTAGACCAGGGTCCTGAGCCCTGCAGGGCATCCTCCAGCCTGCAGGCCAGGCCTGGGGAATGCAGAGGGGTGGCAGAGGGAGAGCAGAGGAAGTTTTGCCTGGGCTGAATTCTAAGGGAGGTGTAGGCGTTAGCAAAGAGGGTGATGAGGGTGGGAGTGGGATGCAGGGTGTGCAAAGCCCTGGGGGCCAGATAGCACGCCCAACCCAGATTCTTGGTCTGGCTTTAGGGTATCAGTAGGTGGAGGCAGTGATAGCCTTATCTTACGGAGCCCGAAGCTGAGGGGTTCAGTTTGAGGGGGGAAGGGTCCAGATGGGCCACAGCAGGCATGGTGGGGATCTGGGAAGCTTCCCAAAGGGGTGGAGCCTGTATTGGCCCTTGAAAGGGAATGGGGTGGCTGGGGCACTGGATTGTGCCATTTGTGGCTTTACATTTGTCCTGAAGATGCTCCAGGGGTTTTCATTGATGCCTCAAGTGTCAGCCCCTTGAAAATGGGGTTATTTTTCTGATGGGCCAAAGGCTGACACCCCCTCCCCTTCTGCTCAGAAACGGCCTTGGCCAACAGTCTCACATGCCACAGAGAAGCAGCTGAGGTCCACCAGGGTGTGGGGTTTGGGCCTAGAGGGACTTCTCGGGTTATGTCAAGTTTTCTTATTTATCCCTAGAGGTGGTTCCAGGAAAGAGGGACATGAGAAAAAGCAACGCTTTCCTAATCGACTGAGCACGGGAGGCCAGGGACTTGGAACCCTCTCCTCAGCAAGTCTGTGGCAGACCAGACTCACCCAGCCTCCTGAGCGCCCTGGGAGGGGCAGTAGCCAGGCCTGGGGTAGATGGGGGCCAGGAACTGGGTGCCTGTGCAGCTGGGGCTTAGGCCTCTGCTTGCTCAGTCAGAACATGAAGACAGTAATGGTGCCCTTTCCCTGTGGCTCTTACAGAGGGACAAAGATGATGGGGCTCTGAAGCCACCAGAGAGAACAACGATGGCCCAACTCGAGAAGGGAGTATCCCAAGAGCAAGCCACGCCTGAGAGGTGAGCCTGGTCACCACCCCGCTGCTCTGGATCTGCAGCAGAGCAAGCCCTACCCTGCCCTGCTTGTTCGAGGTGGCTGGGACACACACACACCACGCACGCAAGTGCCCTGTAAAGGAGACTCCTGTCCTGAGCACCTCATGCTGGGCCCTTGCACGTGCGACTATATCACATCCGTCATCCCGTGAGGTGGGTACTGTCACCATCTCCATTTTACCAGTGAGTAGACTGAGGTTCCGAGACATGAAGTCACTACAGGTGCACGCTGGTAAGCGGCCGTGCTGCAACGTAGGCCCAGATTTCTTTTTATTTTTTTTATGAGACAGAGTCTCACTCTGTCGCCCAGGCTGGAGTGCAATGGCGTGATCTCAGCTTACTGCAACCTCCGCCTCCTGGGTTCACGCCATTCTCCTGCCTCAGCCTCCCGAGTAGCTGGGACTACAGGCGCCCACCACCACGCCCGGCTAATTCTTTGTATTTTTAGTAGAGACGGGATTTCACCATGTTAGCCAGGATGGTCTTGATCTCCTGACCTCGTGATCCGCCCGCCTCGGCCTTCCAAAGTGCTGGGATTACAGGCGTGAGCTGCCGTGCCCGGCCCCAAAGCACACACTCTTGATTGACGCTGCATCCTCTCGCTCAGCCTGGGGAGGATGGAGTGGTGTGGCAGTCAAGGGCTTTGCATAACCAGATCAACAAGGATGCCTCATTTACAGGTCCACTCAGTCCATCTTTACTGTATGTACATGTGCTCTGTGCTAGGCACTGTGCCCAGTGCTGGGGACACAGTGGGGAAAAGAATCCACATGCTCCCTGCCCTCAGGGGCCTTTCTGAGATAGCTGCCCACAGGTAAGGAAGAGTAGACACCCCAATAAGCACCATGGAGGAAAAGTACGGGGTACTGAGAGGGGATAACCTTGGAGCCTAATTTAGGCAAGGGCAGGGGTTTTCAGGAAAGCCTTCCTGGAGGAGGTGAGTGGAAGTAAGATGAGTGACCAGGAGTTAGCCAGGGGAAGATGAACCAGAGCATTTCAGACCCAGGCTATTACATGTGCAAACGTGGGAAGGGGAAGAGCTGGCTGGGGCACATAAAAGTTTTGAGTGGGGCAGAGTGCAGTGGATGAAGGAGGGCAGATTGGGTAGGGGCCCAATGAGGCAGGGACTGGGTGGGGATCATGGAGAGGCTCTGGGAAGCCAAGGTGGTACTTGGGAATCAAGAACTCCCTCTTTTTCCCATCAGCTAAATGATAACCACACGCTGCATGTAGCCTCCTTAGCTAATAGCTTGGGCTGCATTAATAGTGGTATAGCATGCAGGTCAAAGGAGGTGATTTTTCCTCCTTCTGGCTTAGACTGCATCTGAAGGATTGTGGTCCCTTTGGGGCCCCTGCTGCCCAACATCTGCAGGAGAAGAGCCAGCATGATGAAGGCTTTGCAAAAGCCAGGCTGGATGAGCAGGGAAGAGCAGCCTCAGGGGACAAGAGTCTATCCTAGAACTCTGAGAAATGACCTGGAGGCAAAGTTCAGCCCCAGAGAAGGAAAATGTTCTGGCACCTAGAGCTTATGGAAATGGAGGGAGTGACTGAGGGAGTGAGCCTCCTGCTCTGGGGATGTTTGAGGAGACACTGGAGGACCAGAGGTGTGAAGAGGGCCCCTGCTTAGCTTCATGGGTGGCCTAGAATCAGTCCTTGCCATTGCTCGAGCATCTACTGTGTGCTCCCTCCCTTCCACCTTCGTGCTGGAGACTCACCACACATGTCCCCCAAACACAGGATTTTGGACCTCACAAATGGTGGGGCTGACCCAAGCTAGTCTGGGGCAGACTCAGGTCTTTTTTCTGCTCAGAATGCTTTGGGGGAAACCAGGGATTGGGGATGGTGGTGGTCTCAGGCCCATGGGCTGCCTGCTGCTAGTCACCCTCTGAAGTTATCTCCCAGGGCCTGCCTTTCAGAGTCCTGAGTGTGTTCTGGTGCTCTGGACCCTCCAGCTGTCAGCCATACAGTCCTCACCTATTCGAAACCTGAGAAGTCAACACATCCCTCCTCCACTTCCCCTTCAACTGTGTGCATACTGGGACTTCCCAGTCATCTCTGGGTGTTTCCCAAACAGAAGGCTGCCCTGGCTCTCATACCCCAGACCTCTCACTCTTGGCTGCCTCTGTCTCTGATGTTATGTTAGTCCCCAGGCCCTCACCTTCTTTCTTGGTAATGGCTCCAACCCATGCCCATGGCTCCTTCCCACTGCCATCACCGGGCCTCCAGACCTGGCTTCCCTGGGGGTCCTGCCACCTACCTTCCACTCCCTGCTTGGCCTTTCTACTCTCTGCTGAGTTCTGAGACCAGGGCCAGTTACAGTTTAAAAAAAAATTGAAGTATAACACATATGGTAAAGTGCACACATCTTAAGTGTACAGCGTGATGGATTTTTTTTTTTTTTGAGACAGGGTCTGTCTCTGTCACCCAGGCTAGAGTGTAGTGGTGCAATCACTGCTCGCTGCAACCCAGCCTCGACCTCCTGGGCTCAGGTGATCTTCCCATCTCAGCCTCCTGAGTAGCTAGGATACAAGATTGTGCCACCATGCCCAGTTAATTTTTGTAGAGACGGGGTTTTGTCATGTTACCCAGGCTGGTCTCGAACTTCTGGGCTCAAGAGATCTGCCCACCTCAGCCTCCCAAAGTGCTGGAATTACAGGTGAGAGCCACCACACCTGGCTGGCCTGCGTGATGGATTTTTAGAGGTGCACACACCTGTGAACCACCACCCAGATCAAGCTCGAGAACTTTTTTAGGCCCATTCTCCCAAAAAGCTCCGTCCTCTAGGCTCCCACAGCTTTACTGTGGGATACTTGGCAGATAATTGCCTTACATTCCAACTAGCTGGAGGGCCGGGACCCCTCCTGTTTGCTGTTTTTGTTTCACCCTGCCAACCTAGCATGGTGCAGTACTCGTAGGAAGTGCCCCTGAGGCCCATTAGATGGAGGGGTTTAGAGTTCGCTCAGAGTGTTCCAGAATCTGTGCCCAGTTGTCCCTCAGAAATGTGGGAGAGGTGACAGAGATGGAGGATGAGGTCACCAGAGCGCACAGGATCCCTGAGCACCCAGTGTGCTGGTTCTGCTCAGGTGACCTGCCACCCCAGGGATGATATGCACAGGGCTGGAGGCGGACGTTCTCAGCAGAGGGCTCAGGAGTGTGGAACTCCTTGTATGGATGCCCTGCCCAATGGACACAGGCTGCAGCATAGCTCTGCCCAAACTCCCATCCCAGACCCAGAGACACCTGTCTTGAGTGCCCACCATGGCAGGCTCAGAGATCTGAAGGAATAGGGCCAGGCTGTGCTTAGGGGAGCCTTTGAAGTCAGGTGCCTGGTGCAGAATGCTCTGGGAGAGGTCAGAATGCATAGCTTCTCACCTGGAGGGTAAGACCTTCTTGGCTGGCTTCCCCCTTTCCCTGGAACCTGTCCCTTCCCTCTCCTTGGTGCAGGGCCCAGCGAGGGAGATGATACCACCAAAGGAACAGAGTCTTAGCCTAGACTTGAGCAGCAAGATGGGGATGGCAGGTGGCTGGAGGTGGGTGGGAAAGCAGGGCAGCATGGGTGTATGGAGCATAAAGTCCAACAGCTGTCTTGGAGAGCTAGGTCTCCAGGCTGCCAGAAGACTAGAAGATGCTTCCTTTGCTCTAAGGCACAACCCTCCAGATCTTTGAGGAGGAGAGAAAGAGCCCTTTTCTGGGGTCCAGATCCCAGTTGTCACTGGGAGGGTTTCCCTTGGGTGGACTCTTGAGTCCTGGAGACCATATTGTTCCTGTCTCCTCTTTGACTGTAGTAAATAGGGGTCTCACACCAGGCTTGGGGCTGCTAGGTAAATCTTTGTTTTTACGTCACATCTGCTATTTCAGTGATCAATGCAGGCCTTGGATCCCAGACACCAACATATGTCTTCTTAACCACTTGCTTAAGGCAGCATGGTGGCAAAGTCTTATTATCAGAGATGGTCTGTCCCTCCATGATTGGTAGAGGCATGGCCTTGAGCATATGAGGCCAAAGAGGGAGGGAAAAAGAAGGAAGAGAAATGAACATCAATGGTCAATGCAGGTGGTAAGTACCTTAGATCAACTGAAGTACCTTAGATCAACTTCTGGAAAGGGAAGGCTGACAAGTTAACATTTCTGGAGTGTCTATTCTTTGACAAGTGCTTGCTTGCTCTTGTGTGATCCACAGGATGTCTTACTATCTTCATTTTACTGAGAAGGAAATTGATGCTCAGGGGAGTTATCCAATCAGAATAAAAAAGCAGGCAGATATGGAGCTGGATTTTGAGCCAGGTGTATCCAACTCCAAGGCTGGCTCTTTCTCCTCCATGGAATGTACTCTCTAGGGGCCATAAGCATGCTTTCTTGGCGAGATGTCCTGTCCCACACCAAGGAGCCCCTCTCCAGAGACTTTTTTTGAGATGGGGGTCTGGCTATGTTGCCCAGGCTGGTCTTGAACTCCTGGCCTCAAGTGATCCTCCCACCTTAGCCTCCTGAGTAGCTGTGATTACAAGCATGAACCATCATGCTCAGCTTCTCTAAAGATTTGAGGGAAGCTCCAAATATGTAAGAGAGAGGCCAAAACAGCAGAACAAATGGAACTCAGAGGAAACAAAGATGATGCAAAGAGCAGAAGAAAATGTTGAAGAAACTGCAGTTGATCATCTGAGAGAGACTGGAAGATATATGGCATCCACAAAACAGGAACTGGATGCTATGGAAGGGGGAGCACTCAGAGAACAAGAATTTAAAATGTGAGAGAGTGGTAGAAAGATAAAATCAAGGAAACCTTTCAGAAAGTTACGCAGAAAGACTCAGAGATGAACAACAGGATACAAAAAATAAGAAAATTAGATCAATCTGAGATTCAACATCTGACTGATTCAACTTCCTGAAAAAGAGGACAGAGATAATAGGGGATAAAGAGTTAAAAACACAATAAACATTTTCGGAAATGACAGAAGTGCTTAATTGAGAGTCTACTGAGTGCCTAGCAAAATGAATGTATATAAAACAAAGCAAAATCTGTCACCAAGGCTCATCATTGTGAAATCTTAGAACACTAGGATTAAAGAGAAGATTTTAGGGAGAGGACATCTGGAATGCTGGCAGGAGGAGCTCTGCAGACAAAACAACCATAACTGATGAAAAATAATTTTAAAAACAACCATTCACATTCTCTGGAATTTTTCTTAAGGCCATATGGCAAATAAACATTTATTGGCCAGATGCAGTGGCTCATACCTGTAATCTCAGCAATTTGGGAGGCCAAAGTGGGAGGATCACTTGAGGCCAGGAGTTTAAGACCAACCTGGGCAACAAAGTGAGACCCCATCTCAAAAAAAAAAAATTAGCCAGACATGGTGGCACATACCTGTGGTCCCAGCTACACGGGAGGCTGAGGCAGGAGGATTGCTTGAGCCCAGGAGGTCGAGGCTGGAGTAAGCCATATTCGTGCCACTACACTCCAGCCTGGGCAACAGAGCAAAGGGGCTTGAATTTAATTTGATCAGACTGTGGAGAAATTTATGCCCAAGTGATTATAAAACAATAGAGGAACCAGTCAGCAGTTAGTAGAGACTAACAGTTGTGTGATACTAATATACAGGTTAACAGAAAGCTCAAGAGCAGACACAAAGAAAGCCATCTTAAAGCCATTGTCATTCCAGGGTGACAGTACACACGCACAAGGCTGTGGCTTCTTAGGCATGACGTCAGAAACTGCACACAGCCGGGAAATAAACTTCCCTAAAATAGTCCAGCCAGCCCACTAAATAAATAAGCAAACAACAAAAACAAGAAGCTGTGTGCATGTGGCAGAGGGGTAGTGGTTAGTATCCAGAGTTGCTACAATTTATTATCTGAAACATTAATATATTTTATTTTATTTTTTTTTGAGACAAAGTCTCACTCTGTTGCCCAGGCTGGGGTGCAGTAGTATGATCTCAGCTCACTGCAGCTCCCACCTCCTGGATTCAAGCAATTCTCCTGCCTCAGCCTCCCAAGTAGCTGGAATTACAGGTGGTGCCACCACGCCCAGCTAATTTTTGTATTTTGAGTAGAGATAGGGTTTCACCATGTTGGCCAGGCTGGTCTTGAATTCCTGACCTCAGGTGATCTGCCCACCTTGACCTTCCAAAGTGCTGGGATTACAGGTGCAAGCCACCATGCCTGGCGAATGTTAATATATTTTATACTATAAATATATATTATTTTAGCATAATATATAACTATGTATATACTATATATAAGTATATTATAAATTATAATTTTTAACAAAAAATTATGGGACATGCATAGAAACAGTAACATGTGACCCATACACAAGAAAAAAGCAGGCAACAGAGCTGCCTTTGAGAGGGTCCAAATGTCAGACTTAGCAGGCAAAGGCTTCCAAGCGGCCATTAAACAACTAAAGGAAACCACACTTAAAGAGGTAAAGGAGGCCAGGTGTGGTGGCTCACACCTGTAATCCCTGCACTTTGGGAGGCCGAGGTGGGCAGATCGCAAGGTCAAGAGATTGAGACCATCCTGGCCAACATGGTGAAACCCTACCTCTACTAAAATACAAAGGTTAGCTGGGCATGGTGGTGTGTGCCTGTAGTCCCAGCTATTTGGGAGGCTGAGACAGGAGAATTGCTTGAACCCAGGAGGCAGAGGTTGCAGTGAGTCAAGATCGCACCACTGCACTCCAGCCTGGCGACAGAGCAAGACTGTCTCAAAAAAAAAAAAGAAGTAAAGGAAGGAGGGGCATGGTGGCTCATGTCTGTAATCCCAACACTTTGGGAGGCTGAGCTGAGAGGATTGCCTGGGGCCAGGAGTCAAGACCAGCCTGGGCAACATAGAGAGGCCCCATCTCTACAAAAAATTTTAAAATTGGCCGGGCACAGTGGCTTATGCCTGTAATCCCAGCACTTTGGGAGGCCGAGGTGGGTGGATCACGAGGTCAGGAGATTGGGACCATCCTGGCTAACATGGTGAAACCCCATCTCTACTAAAAAATACAAAAAATTAGCTGGGCGTGGTGGCGGGCACCTGTAGTCCCAGCTACTCGGGAGGCTGAGGCAGGAGAATGGCATGAACCTGGGAGGCGGGGCTTGCAGTGAGCCGAGATCACACCACTGCACTCTAGCCTGGGCAACAGAGCAAGACTCTGTCTCAAAAAAAAAAAAATTTAAAATTATCCAGATGTGGTGGCACATGCCTGTAGTCTCAGCTACTTGGGAGGCTGAGGCAAGAGGAGTGCTTGAGCCCAGGACTTTGAAGCTGCTATGAGCCATGATCTCACCTTTGCACTCTACCCTGGGTGACAGAGTAAGACACTGTCTGGAAAAAAAAAAAAGCTAGGCTTGGTGGCTCACTCCTGTAATCCTAGCACTTTGGTAGGCTGAGGCGGGCAGAGGGCTTGAGGCCAGGAGTTCAAGACCAGCTTGCCTAACATGGCAAAAACCTATCTCTACTAAAAATATAAAAATCATGCGTGCACACAGTGGTTCATGCCTGTAATCCCAGCACTTTGGGATACCAAGGCAGGCAGATCATTTAAGGTCAGAAGTTCGAGACCAGCCTGGCAAACATGGTGAAACCCCATTTCTACTAAAATAAAAAATTAGCCAGGCATGGTGGTGCATGCCTGTAATCTTAGCTACTTGAGAGGCTGAGACACAACAATCACTGGAACCTGGGAGATGGAGGCTGCAGTGAGCTGAGATCATACCACTGCACTCCAACCTGAGTGACAGAGTGAGACTCTGTCTAAAAAAAAAAACAAAATAAAGAAGTAAAGTATAATGACAGTGTCTCATCAAATAGAGCATATCAACAAAGAAATAGAAATTGTATAAGAAAAATAAAATAGAAATTCCAAAGTTGAAAATTACAATAACTGAAATGAAAAATCCAGTAGAGGAGTTCAGTAATCAATTTGAACTGGCAAAAGCAAGACTCAGTGAACTTAAAGATAGATTGATAGAGAATATGCAACCTGAAGAACGAGGAGAAAAAGGAATGAAGAAAAATGAACAAAGCCTTAGAGAAATGTGGGCTATCATGAAATACACCAAAATATATATAATAGGAGTACCAGAAAGAGGAGAAAAAGAAAGGAAGACAACATATATTTGAAGATGCAATGGCTGAAAATTTCTCAAAAATGATGAAAACCACTCAGCTGCACATCTAAGAATCTTAAGGAACTCCAAGTAATAGAGAGCCACACTCAGATACACTCTATTAAAACTCTGGAAAGCTAAGGACAAAGAGAATACACTGAAAACAAGAGAAAAATGATTTGTCATGTCCAAGGGAATCCCAATATCAATAACAGCCGCCTTCTCATCAGAAAAAATGGAGGGAAGAAGGCAGTGGGATTACACATTCAAACTGCTGAAAATAACCTGTCAACCAACAGTCTTTTCCAGCAAAACTAGTGTTATGGGATATTTGGGGTTTCGATTTTATGGCCAGAAACCTGTGGCTGGTGGCACCTTTGCTCAAGTTCTTGTCCTGTGTCCAGGAAGAATGAGGAATGCAGACAAGTGAAGGGTGAACAAGTCAAAGAGGAGCCTTATTAAGTGTCAGAACAGCTCAGAGGAGACGCACAGTGGGTAGCTCCTCTCTGTAGGCAGGTCATCCTGTTGAGTGTTCAACTCTCAGCAGAGAGGAGGCCCTGGAGAGGGTGGTTCCCCTCTGCAGGCAGGTCACTCTGATGTCTGCTTCTCTCAGCAGAGAGGAGGCCCTGGAGAGGGTAGCTCGTCTCTGCAGCTGGTCATTCCATTGTCTATTCAGTTCTGGCTGAGCCTGGGGCTTTTATGGGCCTCAGAGGGGAGGAAGTGTGCAATGATTGGTCCATGGGCAGCCATGGTGGCCTGGAAAAGGCACCAGTTCTTACTCCAGCTGTGGGATTGGCAGCCTGGTCCCCAGCCTTCAGGCCTTCCCTGACCTGAAGGTGGGGCCCCACTGGGGACCTGTTTTCTTCTGCCCAGGAATTGGTCCACTTCCTGCTGCTGTTCATGGTGTCGGGGCTTGGTCCCAACATTGCTCCAAGATTGGAGTGGGTGCCAACAGCAGGGAGAAGCCAGGCAGCGGGAGCAGGCACTTCTGAGCCTGCAAAGCAAGCGGTGCCTTTCTAGTCCCTCAAGAATGCAGGGATGCCTGAGTCTTCAGTCTGGTTTGGATGGCTGCAGCCACGCCCAGGAAGGCAGGGCTCCTGCCTGCTCTGTGGAGCAAGAGGTGAGGACCATGCCTCCCTGCTGCAGCTGGTGTCTTGGCAGTGGCCACTCTAGATGGGTCGCTGTTGCCATTACTAGATTCCAAAAAGAAAAATGAAATATAGACATTTCCAGATAAGCAAAAGTAAACATAATTGGTTGCTACCAGACCTACCTTGCAAGATATAATAAAGGAAGTTCTTCAGAATTTAAGTAAGTGACCCCCAACAGTACTCAAAAACCATATGAAAAAACAGAGTGCTGGTAATTAAGTATAAAAGACAGTATAAATACATATTTCTTCTTTCTGTTAACTAATTGTAAAAAGCAATTGTATAAAACAATGTCTATTATTATTGGGTTTATAGCATATAGAAATGTAATATAGTCAATAACAGCAGCACATAGTAGGTGTTCAAAAGCTGAGGCCTGCCATGTTGTTGTTGTCATTATTGACTGGCCTGTTTAGGGGCACAAAAGTGGATTATAGGAACTCCAGAAAGGGATGCTTGATTTCAATACTCAGAAGAATTTTAAAGGAATATTAAAATGCATATAGAAGCATTTTGAAAATATTGACTATTTACTTCTGTATCCAGAAACATGCAGACTAATTGAATAGAGAAATCCCTTCCTAAAAATGCTGAATAAAACATCAAATATGTCTGTGTGAAAGCACAGATGAACGGATGTTAAACAGGGAACCAGTCAGAAGCCAGAATAACAAGAGCATGACCCCATCAGTGTGAGCCTGCACCGGGGCCTGTGCTTCCTGAGGCCCTGGATTGTAAATGGCCAGTGTGCCAGGCACCTCCTGGGCACCACTTCAGTCTGTTTGGCCCCAGTTCTGATTCTGGCCACTGCTGAGGTGATGAGTGTTCTGTGGGCCTCATGCAGGTGCTGCCTCACCTTGGGCACATGGGGCCCACCCGTCCCTTCCTGTCTGAGTCACACAGGGCAGATGCTCTTGGGAATCCCCTGGACCATTATGCATGCGCAGACCCCAAGTTCAGGGGACTTCATGTCTGTGAGGCCACTCTTGACCAATGAGTGACACAAGCAAATACTCAATGTGTCTTTTTTGTATCTCTCATTTCATAAGACTCTTTGGAAGATCCTATGGAATCAAGCACCTGAGGTCCCCTTGATAATGCGACCTTGTCCTGGGCTTCCCTCTTTATTTGTTTCTCTCTCCAGCCCTCACTCCTACTCCCTGGGATTACGTCCCAAATTAATTACACAAAAACCTTTGTCTGAGGCTCTGCTTTTAGGGGACCCAAAACTAATCAGGAAAGAGGAGAAAAGGCCTGAAGTCTGGTCCTGGGAGGTAGGACCCTTCCTCTCCTCCAAATTTGGGACTTCTCAGAAGTCAATACCCTAGGGGAGAAACAGGGAAAAAAACTCACCTACAGAAGACTTTGCTGTATCCACTTAGTTGTGGCTGGAGAAGCAATACAGGGTAAAAAGGAAGTCTGAAAGCCAACATTCATGCAGAGAAAAGCCCAAAATTATATTCCCTGTATGACCAGAAAAACCCTAAGCCAAAAAAATGTTTAAAGTGGTTCTGAGTTGGAAGTACTTTTAGGTTCCTGGCAAAAGCAAACAAAAAGCCTTTCTGGAATAATATATTTTAAACACAGATTCAAAGAATTCCCACAAAGAATTACAAGAAACATGACCTCATAATTAACAATTAATAAGTTCATATGGTAACAAACCACAAGGAGTATGAGTCAGCAGAAACAATAAATAAATAGCAGGGTGAGACCCACAAATACTGCATAAGATAGAATGATGAGACACAGAATAGAAAATAAGTATTTTAATGTATTTAATGAAGTGAAAAAAGATACTGAAAATATAATGAGAAAGAAATGAATAATATTAGGCATATTTATTTATTTATTTATTTATTTATTTTTATTTATTTATTTTTTTGAGATGCAGTCTTGCTCTGTCACCCAGGCTGGAGTGCAGTGGTGCAATCTCAGCTCACTGCAAGCTCCGCCTCCTGAGTTCAGGCCATTCTCCTGCCTCAGCCTCTCGAGTAGCTGGGACTACAGCTACATGCCACCATGCCTGGCTATGTTTTTGTATTTTTAGTAGAGATGGGGTTTCACTGTGTTAGCCAGGATGGTCTCGATCACCTGACCTAGTGATCCGTCTGCCTCGGCCTCCCAAAGTGCTGGGATTACAGGTGTGAGCCACCGTGCCCAGCCTAATTAGGCATATTTAAAGATGAACCAGATAAAACTTCTACAAATGAAACTGCAATAATTAAAATAAAAAGACTCTAAAGACAAGTGAAAAAGCTGAATAGACAAAGGTGAAGACAGAATAGTAAATTGAGAAGTAGAGCTTAAGAAATTACCAAGAATTCAACAAAGAAAGGTAATAAGGTGAAATACGAAAAAGAAGTTAAGAGACATGGGAGAAATTCAACATTTATTCATGATAAAACCTCTCAGCAAACTAAGAATTAAAAGGCACTTCCTCAACTCAGTGAAAGACATCCACAAAAAACCTATACCTACTGCCGTATTTTATAGTGAAAGACTGAAGTCGGCTGGGCACGGTGGCTCACGCCTGTAATCCCAGCACTTTGGGAGGCTGAGGCGGGTGGATCACCTGAGGTCAGGAGTTTGAGACCAGCCTGGCCAACGTGGTGAAACCCTGTCTCTATTAAAAATACAAAATTAGCTGGGTGTGGTGGCGCATGCCTATAATCCCAGCTACTCGGGAGGCTGAAGCAGAGGTTGCAGTGAGCAGAGGCCGCACCATTGCACTCCAGCCCGGGTGACAAGAGTGAAACTCTGTCTCAAAAAACAACAACAATAACAACAAAAAATAACACTGAAGTCTTTTACTCTAAGTTCAGGAACAAGCAATGATGTTCACCCTTACCACTCCCATTCTGCATTCAACTGGAGGTCCTAACCAGGGCTAGAAGTCAAGAAAAATAAAATAAAATAAATAAAAGGCTTACAGATTGGAAAGGAAGAAATAAACCTGTCTCTGTTAGTAGAATACACAATTGTTTATGTAGAAAATCACAAAGAATCTACAAAAAAGCAACTAAAACTAATAAGTAAATTTATCAAGGTTACAAGATACAAGATCAACAGAGAAGAATCACTATGTTTCTATATATTAGGAATGCCCAATTAAAATGAGGATTTTAAAAACGGTGCCATTTTAAATAGCATAAAAAACAAGGAATACTTGGCATAAATCTAACAAAACATGCAAGATTGACATGCTGAAAACAACAAAACGTTGATAAGAGACACTAAAGACGACCTAAATAGAGGTAATGGGTTGGAAAAAATATATACATTTTTTCTTTTTTGCTTTTTTACACTATCCACCTCGAGACAGAGAAATCCATATTTTAAAATCCCAACTCTCCCCAACTTGATCAGTAGATTTAATGTAATCCCAATCAACAGCCCAGCAGGATTTTCATAAAAATCAATATGTTGATTCTAAAATATTTACAGTAATACAAAGAAACTTGAATATCCACAAAAAATTTTGAGAAAAAGAACAAATTAGGAAGACTCACACTGCTAGATTGTAAGAATGTACTTTAAAACCAGGAATACTAACAAGCAAGTTTAGCAGGATCACAGTATGCAAGATCAATATACATAATCAAAAAACTCTCCACAAAGAAAAGCCAAAGCACAGATGACTTCACTGGTGAATTTTATGACCCAGTTGAAGAATAATTAATAACAATTCCTTATAAACTGTTTCAAAACTTAGAAAACGAGAGAACACTTTCCAAATCATTCTACGAAGCCAATAATTCCCCGATACCCAAAACAAAGACATCACAAGAAAAAACAGACAGACAAAAATGAAGAAAACTACAGACCAATATCTTTTGTCAGTATAGATGTAAAAATCTTCAAAACAAATAGTATCAAACTGAATACAGCAACATATGAAAAAGAGTGTACAACATGGCCAATTGGGACTTTTCCCAAGAAGGCAAGGTTGGCTGAAGATATGAAAATCAATCAATGTTACATACCATATTAATAGAATAAAGGATTGAAGCTTTAAATCAGGTCAGTGATGCAGAAAAAGCATTTGAAAAAAATCCAATACCTTATATGATAAAAATTCTCAGAAAGCTAGAAATAGAAAGGAAGTTCTTTGAACTGATAAAGATCATCTACGAAAAGTCCTGCACTAATATAGTACCTAATGGTGAAAGACTGAAACTGTCTGACCCCTAAGATCAGCAGGAAAGGATTTTTCCTCTTACTACACCTGTTCAAACATTGTACTGGAAATAATAGCCACGCAAATTAGGTCCTCCCTCCCTGCCCCAAAATGAAAGAAATAAATGGCATCACTGTTGAAAAAGACGTAAAATTACTTCTATTCTCAGATAATATGATTGTTCTATGGAAATAATTATTAAATCTTATGGAAGCCACAAAAACCTATTAGAGATAATAAATTTAGCAAGCTTGCAGAAATTAAGAAAATAATTCCATTTACAATAGCATAAAAAAGGATAAATTGGTCGGGTGCAGTGGCTCATGCCTGTAATCCCAGCTACTTGGGAGGCTGACACAGGAGAATCACTTGAACCAGGGAGTTGGAGGTTGCAGTGGGCCGAGATCGTGCCACTGCACTCCAGCCTGAGAAAAGAGTGAGACTTCGCCTCAAAAAAAAAAAAAAAAAAAAGAGATGGAGGCCATCCTGGCCAACATGGTGAAACCCCACCTCTGCTAAAAATACAAAAATTAGCTGGGCGTGGTGGTGCATGCCTGTAGTCCCAGCTACTCGGGAGGCTGAGGCAGGAGAATCACTTGAATCCGGGAGGTGGAAGTTGCAGTGAGCCGAGATTGTGGCACTGCACTCCAGCCTGGAAACAGAGTTAGAGTCCGTCTCAAAGACAAAACAAAACAAAACAAAACAAAACAAAACAAAAAACCCACACAAGATTCATATGCTGCAAACTACAAAACATTGAAAGAAATTAAAGAAGGCTTATATAAATAGAATAATATTCCATATTCATGGATTGGAAGACAATATTGTTAAGATGGCAATACCCCCTAAATTTGTCTACACTTACAATGTAGTAGTATACTTTCAAAATCCCAGCTTCTTTTTGCAGAAATTGAAAAACTGATTCTGAAATTTGTATAAAAATGCAGCAGACCCAGAATTGCTAAAACAATCTTGAAAAAGAAGAACAATATTGAAGGACTTACACTTCTCGATTTCAGAACTTCCTGCAATGCTGCAGCAATCAGCATTGTGTAGTACTGGCATAAGGACAGACGTATAGATTAATGAAATAGAATTGAGAGTCCAGAAGTAAACACATACGTTTATATTCCATTGATTTTTTAACAAGGGTGCCAAGATAATTTAACGGAGAAAAATATCTTGTCATCAAATCACTGATGTTGGGACAACTGGATATCTACATGCAAAAGAATGAAGTTGATTCCTTCCTTAGACCGTATACAAAAATTAAGTCCGATCTGCAAATGGCTCAGATACCTAAAAATGATAGCTGTAACTCTAAGACTCTTAGAGGAAAACATAATCATAAAATTTCATGACCTTAGGTTAGGCAAAGCCTTCTTACATGCAACAGAAAAAGCACAAGCCACAAAAGATGAAATAGATAAATTGTACTTCATCAAAATGGAAATCTTTTGGCTTCAAAGGACACTATCAAGAAAGTGAAAAGACAACACAGAGAATGAGGTAAATTATTTGCAAATTATGTATATGATCAGGGGCTAGTATCCAGAATATAAAATAGCAACTACAACTTAAAAAGACAAATACCTCAAAAATTGGGCAAAGGATTTAAACAGATATTTTTCCAAAGAAGATATACCAACGGACAACACCACATGAAAAGATTGTAAATATTATTATCCATCAGGGAAATGCAAGTCAAACCCACAAGGAGATGCCACATCACACATACTAGGACGGCTATAATAAAACAGATGGACAATAACAAGTGTTGACAAGGATGTGGAGAAATTGGAACTCTCATACATTGCTGTGGGAATGTGAAATGGTGCCACTGCTTTGGACAAGTCTGGCAACTCCTCAAAAAGCTAAATATAGTGTTACCATATGACCTAGCAATTTCATTCTTAGGTATATACCCCCCAAAATGGAAACATATTTACACAACAATTTGTACACAAATATTCATAGCAGTGTTACTCATAATAGCAAAAAAGCAGAAACAAGCCAATGTTCATCAGTTGATGAATGGCTAAATAAAATGTGATATATCCATACAATGGAATATTATTTGCCCATTAAAATGAATGAAGTACTGATAATGCTACAACTTGTATAAACCTTGAAAACATCATGCTAAGTGAAAGATGCCAGCTACAAAAGGCCACATATTTTATAATTCCACTTATATGAAATGCCAAGAATAGGCAAATCTCTAGAGACTGAAAGTAGATTAGTGGCTGCTAGGGTATGAAGATAGGAGACAGTGAAGACTGACTACTAATAGATACAGGTTTCTTTTGGTGTAATAAAAATATTCTGGAATCAGATAGTGGGGATGGTTACACAACTTTGTGACTATAGTAAAAAATACATAATTGTACATTTTTTTTTTTTTTGAGACGGAGTTTCACTCTGTCACCCGGGCTGGGGTGCAGTGGCACCATCTTGGCTCACTGCAACCTCCAGTTGCAGCAATTCTTCTGGGTTCCTGGGTTCCAGCAATTCTTCTGCCTCAGTCTCCCGAGTAGCTGGGACTACAGGCGCGAGCAGCCACGCCTGGCTAATTTTTGTATTTTTAGTAGAGACGGGGTGTCACCATATTGGTCAGGCTGGTCTTGAACTCCTAGACTTTGTGATCTGCCTGCCTCAGCCTCCCAAAGTGCTGGGATTACAGGTGTGAGCCATTGCGCCAGGCCCATAATTGTACATTTTAAAAAGGTGAATTTTATGGTATGTGATTTATTACTCCTATCTTTTTTTTTTTTTTGAGACGGAGTCTCGCTCTGTCGCCCAGGCTGGAGTGCAGTGGCATGATCTCAGCTCACTGCAAGCTCCACCTCCCAGGTTCATGCCATTCTCCTGCCTCAGCCTCCCAAGTAGCTGGGACTACAGGCATCTGCCACTATGCCTGGCTAATGTTTTGTATTTTTTAATAGAGATGGGGTTTCACCGTGTTAGCCAGGATAGTCTCCATCTCCTGATCTTGTGATCTGCCTGCCTCAGCCTCCCAAAGTGCTGGGATTACAGGCGTGAGCCACCGCACCCGGCCTATATACTCCTATCATTTAACAGTGAACACTCAAAAAGCAAATTTGTCCATAATAGCTCATAAAGAATAAATTTAACAAAAAATAGCATAACGTCTATATACTGTTGACTGTCTTCTGTACACTGAAAACTACAAAGCACTGCTGAGAGAAAATTTAAAAATTTCCAATAAATGGAGAGATATAGGCTGGACACAGTGGCCCATGACTGTAATCTCAGTACTTTGGGAGGCTGAGGTGGGAGTAACAAGGCTCCTCAAGGCTTGAGGAATTCAATGATTCAAGGCTGCAGTGAGCTATGACCACACCACTGCACTCCAGCCTGACCTACAGAACAAGACACCATCTCAAAAAAAAAAAAAAAAAGTTAAATAAAATAAGAGATATACAGTGTTCATGGATTTGAAGACTCAATATTGTTAAGATGGTATATCTGCAGATTTGATGCAATCGCTCTCAAAATCCCAGCAAGCTTTTTTTTTTTGGGTTGAATTGACAAACTGATCCTAAACTTTACATGAAAATGTAATGAACCTAGAGTAACCAAAACAATTTTGAATAAGAAAGGTAAGGTTTTAGGACATGTACTACCTGATACAAAACTTTCTATAAAGCCACAATAATTAAGACAATGTGGTATGAGTAAGCATACACATGTAGATTAATGAAACACAATATACATTTCAGTAATAGACTCTTTTTTTTTTGTGACAGAGTTTCGCTCTTGTTGCCCAGGCTGGAGTACAATGGACCAATCTCAGCTCACTGCAACCTCTGCCTCCCGGGTTCAAGTGATTCTCCTGCCTCAGCCTCCCAAGTAGCTGGGATTACAGGCATATGCCACCATGCCTGGCTAATATTGTATTTTTTTTAGTAGAGATGGGGTTTCTCCGTGTTGGTCAGGCTGGTCTCAAACTCCCGACCTCAGGTGATCCACCCACCTCGGCCTCCCAAAGTGCTGG
Source organism: Pongo pygmaeus (assembly GCF_028885625.2). Lineage (NCBI taxonomy): Eukaryota > Metazoa > Chordata > Mammalia > Primates > Hominidae > Pongo > Pongo pygmaeus. The sequence continues at coordinate 80,674,858 of NC_072389.2, forward strand.
GATTACAGGTGTGAGCCACTGTGCCCAGCTAGTAATAGACTCTTGAATTAATTTTTAGCAAAGTTTCCAAGCCAATTCAATAGGGTAGAAGAAAATTAACAAATAGTACATCTCATCCATGTACCAAAATAAATAAACAAGAAAAAACAAAAAATTCCCCACAAGTATGGACTATTACTTTCTCACTATACCTCAAAAATAAGTTAAAATAGATCACAGATCTAAAGTTAATAACCAAAACATCTAGAAAAAAATAGAAGAAAATTGTTGTGATCAAATATTTCTTAGCTGGACAGCAAAAATATGATCCATAAAAGACAAAATTCATAAAGGACAAAAATCATATACTGGACTTCATACAAATTTTAAAGAACTTTTGCTCTTCAGAAGACACAAGTAAGAAAATGAAAATACAAGCCATAAGCTAGGATAAAATATCTGCAAATCATATCTCTGCTAAGGGACTTGCATTAAGAACAGATAAAGAGCTCTTACAACTCAGCAATTAGACAAACAACCCAATTTTAAAATGGGCTAAACGTTAAATAGCTATTTCACCAGAGAAAATACAAAAAAATTAGCTGGGTATGGTGGTGCATGCCTGTAGTGCTAGGTACTCGGGAGGCTCAGGCACGAGAATTGCTTGAACCTGGGCAGCAGAGGTTGCAGTGAGCCGAGCTCGCACCACTGCACTCCAGACTGGGAGACAGAGCAAGACTCTGTTTCAGAAAAATAAATAAATAAATAAATAAAATGTGGTATATCCTTATAATGTAATACTATTCAGCAATTAAAAAGAACTATTAATGGCCGGGCGTGGTGGCTCATGCCTGTAATCCCAGCACTTTGGGAGGCCGAGGCAGGCGGATCACGAGGTCAGGAGATCGAGACCATCCTGGCTAACATGGTGAAACCCCACCTCCACTAAAAATATAAAAAATTAGCCGGGCGTGGTAGTGGGCGCCTGTAGTCCCAGCTAGTCGAGAGGCTGGGCAGGAGAATGGCGTGAACCCGGGAGGCGGAGCTTGTAGTCAGCGGAGATCGCACCACTGCACTCCAGCCTGGGCGACAGAGTTTTGAGACTCTGTCTCAAAACAAACAAACAAACCAAAAACTATTCGTGAATGGTATAACACCAAAGAATCTCAAAAATATTATTTAAAAAAACCACCTGACACAGCCAGTCGTGGTGGCTCACGCCTGTAATCCCAGCACTTTGGGAGGCCGAGGTGGGAGGATCATGAGGTCAGGAATTTGAGACCAGCCTGGCCAACACGGTGAAACCCCATCTCTACTAAAAATACAAAAAATTAGCTGGGCGTGGTGCCGGGCACTTGTAATCCCAGCTACTCAGGAGGCTGAGGCAGGAGAATCGCTTGAACCCAGGAAGCGTAGGTTGCAGTGAGCTGAGATCGTGCCACTGCACTCCAGCCTGGGCAACACAGTGAGACTCAGTCTCAAAAAAACAAAAACAAAACACCTGACACAAAATACTACATATTGTATGATTTTATTTATTCCAAGTTCAAATAATCCGAGTCCATAAAGACATAAAGCAGATCAGTTGTTGCCTGGGCCTTGGGTAGGAGTAGGCATTGACAGCAAATGGGCAGAAGGGAAGTTTTTGGGATGGTGAAATTTTCTTTTTTTTTTCTTTTTTTTGAGGCAGAATCTCACTCTGTCACCCAGGCTGGAGTGCAGTGGCATGACCTCGGCGCACTGCAACCTCTGCCTCCCAGGTTCAAGCGATTCTCCCGCCTCAGCCTCCTGAGTAGCTGGGACTACAGGTGCAAGCCACTATGCTAATTTTTTGTATTTCAGTAGAGACGGGGTTTTGCTGTGTTGCCCAGGCTGGTCGCAAACTCCTGAGCTCAGGCAATCTGCCTGCCTCGGCCTCCCAAAGTGCTGGGATTACAGGTGTGAGCCACCACACCCAGCCGGGATGGTGAAACTTTCTAAAACTGTATTGTGATAATTCCACATGGGGGAATTTTATGGTATATAAGTTATAACTCAAAACATCTGTTTTAAATTGTTTTCTCAATCATAAGACCAAAAACCAACTAGTTTTTAAAATACAAATATTTTAACACTAAAGAAGATTATAGATAGCAATAAGCACATTTAAAATGTTCCGTGTCATTAGTCATTAGGAAAATAAAAAAAAAAAACCACAATGTGATACCATTACACAACTATTGGAAAGACTAAAAGAAGAATTCAGAAGATGGAAAGCATCTAGAATTCTTCTATGTTACTGGGTGAGATTAATGAATGGTGTGGCCATTTTACTGGGTGGAATTGTACAATGGTACATCCTCTTTGGAAGAAAATCTAGAAGTTTCTTGTAAAGTAAAACACATACTTACTATATGAGTCAGCAGTCTGACTCCTAGGTATTTACCTATGAGAAAAGAAAATGTATAACTACACAAAAAACCCTGTATTTTCATGTGCATACCAGAGTTGAGGAAACAGAGTTAAGCATTTGGGGAGGTGGCTAGAATTTTCAAGGCAGAGTACTGGAGAAGAGAAAGCTTTATAGAGAAAGAGGGTTCCAGTCATCTGCAATCTTCAGCTGAGTGCTGATCAGTGTGGGGACACTACCACGGCCGGGGAAAGAGCCACTGGAAAGGACAGGCGGAGTCATCACCAGAACATACAGAACTGGGAATACTTCATGTTCTCGACAGCAAAGTAGAAAGACCTCCTAGGAAACCAGGTGTCAGACAGAGGACTGAGAAAAGAGAGTATTGCCAAATGAGCCCTAGACTAAAGGCTACTCTGGGCCCATGTTAAAAAACTTAAAGGCAAGCCTCAAAAAGGTCAAATTGTTTCCAAGTAACTTAGCTGCATCCGAGACCAAAGCTGAAAATTAAAAGGAAAAATCCCAGAATACAACGATTTAAAATTACAGCATCTGGCATCCAATTGAAAATGACCAGGTATATGAAAAGGTGGGAAAATATGACTCATAATGATAATAAAAATAAATCAATAGAGACAGACTGAGAAATGACATAAATGATAGGCAGAATTAGTAGACAAGGACATTAAAACAGAAATTACAGACTTTGTATGTTCAAGGTAGACAAATCCTGAGCATAAGAGACATGAAGTCTATTTCTAAAAGTCCAAATTCAAAACTACTGGATAATGAATTTGCAATATGTGAGATTAAAAATACACTGCATGGGCTGGTCGCGGTGGCTCACACGTGTAATTCCAGCACTTTGGGAGGCCGAGGCGGGCAGATCACCTGAAGTCAGGAGTTCAAGACCAGCCTGACCAACATAGAGAAACCCTGTCTCTACTTAAAAAAATACAAAATTAGCCGGGCATGGTGGTGCATGCCTGTAGTCCCAGCTACTCGGGAGGCTGAGGCAGGAGAATTGCTTGAATCCGGGAGGCGGAGGTTGTAGTGAGCCGAGATTGCACCATTGCACTCCAGCCTGGGCAACAAGAGAGAAACTCCATCTCAAAAAATAATACACTGTATGGGATTAGCAGCAGTGTAGGCACTGAAGAGCAGATTAGTGAATTTGAAGACATAGCAGTAGAAACTATCCAAAATGAAATACAGAGAGAACAAAGACTAGAGAAAATAAAAAATAAAAAAGGAGCAGAGGATCAATGAATTGTGGGATATCAAAGTCTACTTTATATGTAATTGAAGTCCCAGAAGAAGAAGAGTCGAAAGGACTTAAACATTAAAAGAAATAATGGCATAAAATTTTCTAAATTTGATGAAAATTAACAATAATTACAAAAAAGCTCAATGAACCCCAAGCAGAAGAAACCTGAAGAAAACTACATGAAGGTACATCATGATCAAATTGCTTAAAACCAATTATCTTAATTTAATTTAATTTTTATTTATTTATTTTTTTGAGGTGGAGTTTCACTCTTGTTGCCCAGGCTGGAGTGCAGTGGTGTGATCTCTGCTCACTACAACCTCCGACTCCCAGGTTCAAGTGATTCTCCTGCCTCAGCCTCCTGAGTAGCTGGGATTACAGGCGCCTGCCACTACGCTTAGCTATTTTTTTTAATTAGTAGAGATGGGTTTGCGCCATGTTGGCCAGGCTGGTCTCGAACTCCTGACCTCAGGTGATCCGCCCACTTCAGCCTCCCAAAGTGCTGAGATTACAGGGGTGAGCCACCGCTCCTGGCCCCAATTATCTTTAAAGACAGTGTTTACAAACATGAAAAGGCAACCCACAGCCTGGGAGAAAATATTTGCAGAACAGATCTCCAACAAAGAACTTGTATCTAGAATATATAAAAAACTCCTACATCTCAATAATAAGAATTCAAACAATGCAATAAAAAATGGACAAAAGGGCCGGGCGCGGTGGCTCACGCCTGTAATCCCAGCACTTTGAGAGACCGAGGTGGGCGGATCACAAGGTCAGGAGATCGAGACCATCCTGGCTAACACAGTGAAACCCCGTCTCTACTAAAAAATACAAAACATTAGCCAGGCGTCGTGGCGGGCGCCTGTAGTCCCAGCTACTCAGGAGGCTGAGACAGGAGAACGGCATGAACCCGGGAGGCGGAGCTTGCAGTGAGCCGAGATCGCGCCACTGCACTCCAGCCTGGGCGACAGAGACTCCGTCTCAAAAAAAAGGACAAAAGAGGCCGGGACAGTGGCTCACACCCATAATCTCAGCATTTTGGGGGTGGAGGCAGGAGAATTGCTTGAGCCCAGGAGCTCGAGAGCAGCCTGAGCAACATAGTAAGACCCCCGTCTCTACCAAAAATTAGCTGGGCATGGCGGCACATGCCTGTGGTCCCAGCTACTCAGAGACTGAGGTGGGAGGATCCTTGAACACAGGAGGTTGAGGCTGCAGTGAGCATGACTGTGCAACTACACCCCAGCCTGGGTGACAGAACAAGACCTTGTCTCAAAAAAAAAAAAAAAAAAAAAAAAGGACAAAAGATAGATCTAAACAGACATTTTGCTAAAGATGATGATATACAGATGGGAAAGAAATATATTAAGAAATGCTCAATGTCATAAGTCATTGGCTAAATGCAAATTAAAACTGCAGAGACAGACCAATATGCCCCCACTACAATGGTTGACATTTTAAAAGTTAACTGTACTAAATGTTGTTGGGGATGTGCAGAAACTGAAACTCTCATACACTGCTGGGAGAATATAAAATAATGTAACCACTCTGGGACAGAGTAGGGAAGTATTTGTGTATGTTTTTAAATAGTTAATCATAGACACGGAAGGGTGGCTTATGCTTGTAATCCCAGCACAATGGGAGGCTGAGACAAGGGGATCACTTGAACCTTGACAGGTGACCCAGATGAGTTCAAGACAAGTCTGGGCAACATAGGGAGACCCCATCTCTACAAGTAATTAAAAAAAAAAAATTAGCTGAGCATGGTGTCACATGCTTGTGGTCTCAGCTTCAGGAGGCTGAGGTAGGAGAATTGCTTGAGCCTGGGAGGTCAAGGCTGCAGTGAGCCATGATCACACCACTGCACTCCAGCCTGGATGACAGGGCGAGATCCTGTGTTAGTCCATTTCACACTGCAATGAAGATACTACCCGAAACTGGGTAATTTATAAAGGAAAGAGGTACAGCTGACTCACAGTTCCAGATGGCTGGGGAGGCCTCAGGAAACTTATAATCATGGTGGAAGGCTAAGGGGAAGCAAGAACCTTCTTCACATGGTAGCGAGAGAGAGAAGAGTGAGAGTGCAGGAAAAGCCACCGTTTATAAAACCATCAGATCTTGTGAGAATTCACTTACTATCATGAGAACAGCAGCATGGGCAAAACGGCCCCCATAATCTAATCACTTCCCTTCCTCAACACATGGGGATTATAGATCCCTCCCTCAACACTCTCATCTCTCTTTTTTAAAAATTTAATTAATTAATTAATTTTTTTATTATACTTTAAGTTCTAGGGTACATGTGCACAACGTGCCGGTTTGTTCCATATGTATACATGTGCCATATTGGCATGCTGCACCCATTAACTCGTCATTTACATTAGGTGTATCACCTAATGCTATCCTTCCCCGTGACAGGCCCTGCTGTTTGATGTTCCCCACCCTGTGTCCAAGTGTTCTCGTTGTTCGATTCCCGCCTATGAGTGAGAACATGCGGTGTTTGGTTTTCTGTCCTTGGGATAGTTTGCTCAGAATGATGGTTTCCAGCTTCATCCATGTCCCTACAAAGGACATGAACTCATCCTTTTTTATGGCTGCATAGTATTCCATGGTGTATATGTGCCACATTTTCTTAATCCAGTCTATCATTGACAGACATTTTGGTTGGTTCCAAGTCTTTGCTATTGTGAATAGTACTGCAATAAACATATGTGTGCATGTGTCTTTATAGCAGCATGATTTATAATCCTTTGGGTATATACCCAGTAATGGGTTGGCTGCGTCAAATGGTATTTCTAGTTCTAGATCCTTGAGGAATCGCCACACTGTCTTCCAGAATGGTTGAACTAGTTTACAGTCCCACTAACAGTGTAAAAGTGTTCCTATTTCTCCACATCCTCTCCAGCACCTGTTGTTTCCTCACTTTTTAATGATCGCCATTCTAATTGGTGTGAGATGGTATCTCATTGTGGTTTTGATTTGCATTTCTCTGATGGCCAGTGATTATGAGCATTTTTTCATGTGTTTGTTGGCTGCATAAATGTCTTCTTTTGAGGAGTGTTTGTTCATATTCTTCACCCACTTTTTGATGGGGTTGTTTGATTTTTTTCTTGTAAATTTGTTTAAGTTCTTTGTAGTTTCTGGATATTAGCCCTTTGTCAGATGGATAGATGGTAAAAATTTTCTCCCATTCTGTAGGTTGCCTGTTCACTCTGATGGTAGTTTCTTTTGCTGTGCAGAAGCTCTTTAGTTTAATTAGATGCCATTTGTCAATTTTGGCTTTTGTTGCCATTGCTTTTGGTGTTTTAGTCATGAAGTCCTTGCCCATGCCTATGTCCTGAATGGTATTACCTAGGTTTTCTTCTAGGGTTTTTATGGTTTTAGGTCTAACATTTAAGTCTTTAATCCATCTTGAGTTAATTTTTGTATAAGGTGTAAGGAAGGGATCCAGTTTCAGCTTTCTACATATGGCTAGCGAATTTTCCCAGAACCATTTATTAAATAGGGAATCCTTTCCCCATTTCTTGTTTTTGTCAGGTTTGTCAAAGATCAGATGGTTGTAGATGTGTGGTATTATTTCTGAAGGTTCTGTTTTGTTCCATTGATCTATATGTCTGTTTTGGTACCAGTACCATGCTGTTTTGGTTACTGTAGCCTTGTAGTATAGTTTGAAGTAAGGTAGTGTGATGCCTCCAGCTTTGTTCTTTTGGCTTAGGATTGTCTTGGCAATGCAGGCTTTTTTTGGTTCCATATGAACTTTAAAGTAGTTTTTTCCAATTCTGTGAAGAAAGTCATTGGTAGCTTGATGGGGATGGGATTGAATCTATAAATTACATTGGGCAGTATGGCCATTTTCACGATATTGATTCTTCCCATCCATGAGCATGGAATGTTCTTCCATTTGTTTGTGTCCTCTTTTATTTCGTTGAGCAGTAGTTTGTAGTTCTCCTTGAAGAGGTCCTGCGCATCCCTTGTAAGTTGGATTCCTAGGTATTTTATTCTCTTTGAAGCAATTGTGAATGGGAGTTCATTCAGGATTTGGCTCTCTGTTTGTCTGTTATTAGTGTCTAGGAAGGCTTGTGATTTTTGCTCATTGATTTTGTATCCTGAGACTTTGCTGAAGTTGCTTATCAGCTTAAGGAGATTTTGGGCTGAGACGTTGGGGTTTTCTTTTTTCTTTCTTTTTTTTTTTTTTGAGACAGAGTCTTGCTCTGTCTCCCAGGCTGGAGTGCAGTGGCACGATCTCGGCTCACTGCAAGCTCCGCCTCCAGGTTCACGCCATTCTCCTGCTTCAGCCTCCTGAGTAGCTGGGACTACAGCTGCCCGCCACCACGCCCGGATAATTTTTTTGTATTTTTAGTAGAGACGGGGTTTCACCATGTTAGCCAGGATGGTCTCGATCTCCTGACCTTGTGATCTGCCCCCCTCGGCCTCCCAAAGTGCTGGGATTACAGGTGTGAGCCACCGCGCCTGGCCAACAATGGGGTTTTCTAAATATACAATCATGTCGTCTACAAACAGGGACAATTTGACTTCCTCTTTTCCTAATTGAATACCCTTTATTTCTTTCTCCTGCCTGATTGCCCTGGCCAGAACTTCCAACACTATGTTGAATAGGAGTGGTGAGAGAGGGCATCCCTGTCTCATGCCAGTTTTCAAAAGGAATGCTTCCAGTTTTTGCCTATTCAGTATGATATTGGCTGTGGGTTTGTCATAGATAGCTCTTATTATTTTGAGATACGTCCCATCAATACCTAGTTTATTGAGAGTTTTTAGCATGAAGAGCTGTTTAATTTTGTCAAAGGCCTTTTCTGCATCTATTGAGATAATCGTGTGGTTTTTGTCTTTGGTTCTGTTTATATGATGGATTACGTTTATTGATTTGCCTATATTGAACCAGCCTTGCATCCCAGGGATGAAGCCAACTTGATTGTGGTGGATAAGCTTTTTGATGTGCTGCTGGATTCGGTTTGCCAGTATTTTATTGAGGATTTTTGCATCGATGTTCATCAGAGATATTGGTCTAAAATTCTCTTTTTTTGTTGTGTCTCTGCCAGGCTTTGGTATCAGGATGATGCTGGCCTCATGAGTTAGGGAGGATTCCCTCTTTTTCTATTGATTGGAATAGTTTCAGAAGGAATGCTACCAGCTCCTCTTTGTACCTCTGGTAGAATTCGGCTGCAAATCCATCTGGTCCTGGACTTTTTTTTGGTTGGTAGGCTATTAATTATTGCCTCAATTTCAGAGCCTGTTATTAGTCTATTCAGGGATTCAACTTCTTCCTGATTTAGTCTTGGGAGGGTGTATGTGTCCAGGAATTTATCCATTTCTTCTAGATTTTCTAGTTCATTTGCATAGAAGTGTTTATAGTATTCTCTGATGGTAGTTTGTATTTCTGTGGGATTGGTGGTGATATCCCCTTTATTATTTTTTATTGCATCTATTAGATTCTTCTCTGTTTTCTTCTTTATTAGTCTTGCTAGTGGTCTATCAATTTTGTTGATCTTTTCAAAAAACCAGCTCCTGGATTCATTGATTTTTTTGAAGGGTTTTTTGTGTCTCTATCTCCTTCAGTTCTGCTCTGATCTTAGTTATTTCTTGCCTTCTGCTAGCTTTTGAATGTGTTTGCTCTTGCTTCTCTAGTTCTTTTAATTGTGATGCTAGAGTGTCAATTTTAGATCTTTCCTGCTTTCTCTTGTGGGCATTTAGTGCTATAAATTTCCCTCTACACACTGCTTTAAATGTGTCCCAGAGATTCTGGTATGTTGTGTCTTTGTTCTCATTGGTTTCAAAGAACATCTTTGTATCTCCTTTCATTTCATTATGTACCCAGTAGTCATTCAGGAGCAGTTTGTTCAGTTTCCATGTAGTTGAACGGTTTTGAGTGAGTTTCTTAATCCTGAGTTCTAGTTTGATTGCACTGTGGTCTGAGAGACAGTTTGTTATAATTTCTGTTCTTTTACATTTGCTGAGGAGTGCTTTACTTCCAACTATGTGATCAATTTTGGAGTAAGTGCAATGTGGTGCTGAGAAGAACGTATATTCTGTTGATTTGGGGTGGAGAGTTCTGTAGATGTCTATTAGGTCCGCTTGGTGCAGAGCTGAGTTCAATTCCTGGATCTCCTTGTTAACTTTCTGTCTCATTGATCTGTCTAATGTTGACAGTGGGGTGTTAAAGTCTCCCATAATTATTGTGTGGGAGTCTAAGTCTCTTTGTAGGTCACTAAGGACTTGCTTTATGAATCTGGGTGCTCCTGTATTGGGTGCACATATATTTAGGATAGTTAGCTCTTCTTGTTGAATTGATCCCTTTACCATTATGTAATGGCCTTCTTTGTCTCTTTTGATCTTTGTTGGTTTAAAGTCTGTTTTATCAGAGACTAGGATTGCAACCCCTGCTTTTTTTTTGTTTTCTATTTGTTTGGTAGATCTTCCTCCATCCCTTTATTTTGAGCCTATGTGTGTCTCTGCACGTGAGATGGGTCTCCTGAATACAGCACACTGATGGGTCTTGACTCTTTATCCAATTTGCCAGTCTGTGTCTTTTAATTGGAGCATTTAGCCCATTTACATTTAAGGTTAATATTGTTATGTGTGAATTTGATCCTGTCATTATGATGTTAGCTGGTTATTTTGCTCGTTAGTTGATGCAGTTTCTTCCTAGCATCAATGGTCTTTACAATTTGGCATGTTTTTGCAATGGCTGGTACTGGTTGTTCCTTTCCACATTTAGTGCTTCCTTCAGGAACTCTTGTAAGGCAGGCCTGGTGGTGACAAAATCTCTCAACATTTGCTTCTCTGTAAAGGATTTTATTTCTCCTTCACTTATGAAGGTTAGTTTGGCTGGATATGAAATTCTGGGTTGAAAATTCTTTTCTTTAAGAATGTTGAATATTGGCCCCCACTCTCTTCTGGCTTGTAGAGTTTCTGCTGAGAGATCAGCTGTTCGTCTGATGGGCTTCCCTTTGTGGGTAACCCTTCTTTCTCTCTGGCTGCCCTTAACATTTTTTCCTTCATTTCAACTTTGGTGAATCTGACAATTATGTGTCTTGGAGTTGCTCTTCTCGAGGAGTATCTTTGTGGCATTCTCTGTATTTCCTGAATTTGAATGTTGGCCTGCCTTGCTAGGTTGGGGAAATTCTCCTGTACAATATCCTGAAGAGTGTTTTCCAACTTGGTTCCATTCTCCCTGTCACTTTCAGGTACACTGATCAGACGTAGATTTGGTCTTTTCACACAGTCTCATATTTCTTGGAGGCTTTGTTTATTTCTTTTTACTCTTTTTTCTCTAAACTTCTCTTCTTGCTTCATTTCATTCATTTGATCTTCAATCACTGATACTCTTTCTTCCACTTGATCAAATCGGCTACTGAAGCTTGTGCATGCGTCATGGAGTTCTCGTGCCATGGTTTTCAGCTCCATCAGGTCATTTAAGGTCTTCTCTATGCTGTTTATTCTAGTTAGCCATTCGTCTAATCTTTTTTCAAGGTTTTTAGCTTCTTTGCGATGGGTTCTAACATCCTTCTTTAGCTCGGAGAAGTTTGTTATTACTGATCGTCTGAAGCCTTCTTCTCTCAACTCATCAAAGTCATTCTCCATCCAGCTTTGTTCCGTTGCTGGCAAGGAGCTGTGTTCCTCAGTTGGAAATGCAGAAATCACCTGTCTTCTGTGTTGCTCATGCTGGGAGCTGTAGACTGGAGCTGTTCCTATTCGGCCATCTTGGAACCTCCAACTCTCATCTTTTAAAAATGAGATTTGGAGACAGAGCCAAACGATACCAGACCCTGTCTCAAAAAAAAAAAAAAAAAAAAAGATTAATTATTCACCTATCATGTGACCCAACCATTCCACTCCTAGGTATTTACTCAAAAGAAATGAAAGCATAGGTCCATACAAATACTATACATCAATGTTCATAGCGGCTTTATTTGCAATGGCCCCAAACTGGGAATAACCCAAATGTCCATCAACAAGTGGGTGGTAAACAAATGGTGGAACATCCACACAGTGGAATATTACTCAGCAATAAAAAAGAATGAACTAGTGTGTATGGTGTAGATCCCTAAGTGAATGAATCTCAACAATTATGTTAAGTAAATGAAGCCAGACAAAAAAGAGCTTATCGTGTATAATTCCATTTATATAAAATCCTAGAAGTGGGAGGATTGCTTGAGGCCAGGAGTTCGAGACCAGCCTAAGCAACATAGCAAGACCCTGTCTCTAAAAAAAACAGGAAAAAAAGTTAGCCAGTGTGGTTTGTGTGCCTATAGTCCCAGCTACTTAGGAGGCTCAGGCAGGAGGATCACTTGAGCCTAGGAGTTTGAGGCTGCAGTGAGCTGTGATTGTACCACTGCACTCCAGCCTGGACAACAGAGCAAGATCTCATGTCTAAACATAAATAAATAGGTTGGGAACAGTGGCTCATGCCTGTAGTCCCAGCACTTTAGGAAGCCGAGGCAGGTGAATCACGAGGTCCGGAGTTCAAGACCAGCTTGGCCAAGATGGTGAAACCCCATCTCTACTAAAAATATAAAAAATTAGCCGGGCATGGTGGCACACGCCTGTAATCCCAGCTACTCAGGAGGCTGAGGCAGGAGAATCTCTTGAACCTGGAAGGCGGACATTGCAGTGAGCTGAGATCATGCCACTGCACTCCAGCCTGGGTGACAGAGCAAGATTCCGTCTCAAAAAATAAATAAATAAATAAAATAAAAATAATAAATAAATAAAAATATAAAATAACATTCTAGAAAATGCAGATTAACCTGTGGTGATAGAAAGTTGACCAGTGGTTGCCTGCGAGCAGGGTGGGGGAAGAATCAAATTAACAAAGAAGTACAAGGGCACCTTTGGGGCTGATAGATGTGGTCATTTTTTTTTTTTGAGATGAAGTTTCACTCTTGTTGCCCAGGCTGGAATGCAATGGTGCAATCTTGGCTCACTGCAACCTCCATCTCCTGGACTCAAGTGATTCTCCTGCCCCAGCCTACCAAGTAGCTGGGATTACCGGCGCCTGCCACCATGTCTAGCTAATTTTTGTATTTTTAGTAGAGACAGGGTTTCACCATGTTGGCAAGGCTGGTCTCAAACTCCTGACGTTAGGTGATCCACCTGCCTTGGCCTCCCAAAGTGCTGGGATTACAGGCGTGAGCCACTGTACCCAGCCTGCTAATTTTATTAGTTATGAAAATGTAATAAAATGTCCTAATTTATTTTTAAAATGTGAGGAGGGATGGGAGGCCCTCAAATGGGCTCCATAAACAGCTCTGGAGCTAGCTTCCACCTCATGGCCAACCAGGGGTGGCTATGCGCTAGCCTGCAGGTCTCCAACCTGTCCAGACCAGTTGTCTTGGAGATGGGGATGGGAAGTGGGCAGAGAGAAGCTCTCAATCCTTCTGACTTCCTTGGAAATGTCCTTGGAGCCATTGTACTTAACAGTAAATCTTTGCCTTCTGCACAGGGACTCTTTGTCTTAACCCTCTGGGGCCGCTGGCTCTGAGGCAGTCGCTGTTGTCTAGATCAAGTTTCTGTCTGTACACCTCTTTCTTTCTTGCTAGCAGAGACACCGTTTGTGTGTGTGTCCCACTCCTCCCAGGGGCTCAGGAAAATCATTCTATTCTACCCAGTTCAAGGGGTAAATCCTGATTTGTGTAGGCTAGTCTCCTTTGCAGAGATTGGTTTAGGAGTTGGCATGTGAATCAATGAGATTTGAGAAAAGGATGGGGAGGGAGACTGTATTAGTCCTTTCCTGCCACTGTAACAAAATACCTTAGACTGGAGAATTGAGAGATAGCATAACTTTATTGCTCACAGCTACAGAAGCTGGAAGTCCAAAATCAGGGCACCAGCAGATTCAATGTCTGATGAGAGCTTAGTCTCTGCTTCCAAGATGGGACCTTGTTGCTGTGTCCTCTGGAGGGGACAAATGTTGTGTCCTCCCATAACACAAAAGATGAAAAGACAAAAACAGATGAATGCTGTTTCTTCACGGCACAGAAGGTGGAAAGGCAAAAGGAAGAAAGGCCAGCTAGTTCCCTCCTGCCCTTTTGTAAGACCCTAATCCCATCCGTGAGGACAGAGCCCTGGTGGCCTAATCATCTCCTAAAGGCTCCACCTCTTAATACTGCTGCACTGGGGATTCAGTTTCAACATGAATTTTGGAGGAGGCACAAACACTCACACCATAGCAGAGTCTTCTGGGAAATGTTTCCTTGCTCTTAAGAAGGGCTCCAAGGGCTAGGCATCCTTCCTCTCATAGAGGATATTGTTGTTTCTGGATATGACGCCTGGAGCTGTGGCAGCTCTCCTGAGACAATGCGCAGAGCCCTTCCTAGTACAGACTAAGCCAGTATGCATGGGAGAGGAAAGACAGGAAGAGCCTGAGCCTGACGCTGCTGCCGAGTCACAGATTAGCCCATTCTGGAGCTGCCCTCACCTCCCCGCTTCCTGCTGTATGAATTTATAAACTTTCCTTATTGTTTTTTTGTTTTGTTTTGTTTTTGAGATGGAGTTTCACTCTTCTTGCCCAGGCTCACCTCCTTGATTCTTGCTGTATGAATTCATAAACTTTCTTTTTTTTTTTTTTTTTTTAGACGGAGTTTCACTCTTGTTGCCCAAGCTGGAGTGCAGTGGTGTGATCTCGACTGACTGCTACCTCCGCCTCCCAGGTTCAAGTGATTCTCCTGCCACAGCCTCCTGAGTAGCTGGGACTACAGGCGCCTGCCACCACACCTGGCTAATTTTTGTGTTTTTGGGAGAGATGGGGTTTCGCCATGTTGGTCAGGCTGGTCTCAAACTCCTGACCTCAGGTGATCCGCCTGCCTCAGCCTCCCAAAGTGCTGGGATTACAGGGATGAGCCATCGTGCCTGGCCAAACTTTCCTTATTGTTGAATCCATTAAAGATAAACTAAAATAGGCTGGGCACAGTGGCTCACGCTTGTAACCCCAGCCTTTTGGGAGGCCGAGGCAGGTGGATCACGAGGTCAGGAGATCAAGACCATCCTGGCTAACATGGCAAAACCCCGTCTCTACTAAAAATACAAAAAATTAGCCGAGCGCGGTAGCTGGCGCCTGTAGTCCCAGCTACTCAGGAGGCTGAGGCAGGAGAATGGCATGAACCTGGGAGGCGGAGCTTGCAGTGAGCCGAGATCGTGCCACTGCACTCCAGCCTGGGCAACAGAGCAAGACTCCGTCTCAAAAAAAAAAAAAAAAAAAAAAGCCGGTCGCGGTGGCTCACGCCTGTAATCCCAGCACTTTGGGAGGCCGAGGCGGGTGGATCACCAGGTCAAGAAATCCAGACCATCCTGGCTAACACGGTGAAACCCCGTCTCTACTAAAAATACAAAAAATTAGCTGGGCGTCGTGGCGGGCACTTGTAGTCCCAGCTACTCTGGAGGCTGAGGCAGGAGAGTGGTGTGAACCTGGGAGGCAGAGCTTGCAGTGAGCCGAGATCGTGCCACTGCACTCCAGTCTGGGCGACAGAGCAAGACTCCGTCTCAAAAAAAAAAAAAAAAAGAAAAAGAAAAAAGAAAAAAAAAGGTGCAAGATACAAGGTGCTAGACTTCAACAAAATTGCTCATTAAAAGGGACCATGAAAAAAACTGAAAAAGCAAGCTGCAGGCTGGGAGAAGACATGTGCAAAACATATATTTGACCCCCTCCCTCCAAAAAAAAATCCACCTGGAAAATATAAAGAATGCCTACAAATCAATAATAAGACCAATTACTTGATTTTTAGAAATTGGCAAAAGTCTTCAACAGGACTCTTACACAAGAAGCTACTTAAATGGCCAATAAGCACATGAGAGGATGCTCAACATCATTAGTCATGAGGAAAATGCAAATTAAAGCCACAAAGCTACCACCATGCACCTACCAGAATGACTAAAGTGAAAAAAAGTAATAACAATTCCACATTTGACAAGGCTGTGGAGCAACTAGAACTCTCATACACTGCAGATGTGAGTGTAAAACTGCACAACCACTCAGGAGACCTGTTTAGCAGCTTTGAATAACATAAAGCACTCACTTACCTTATGACCCAGCAATTTTGCTCTGAGGTGTATATTTAAGAGCAACGAGGGCATAATGTCTGCAAGACTTATAAAAGAATATTCATAGCAACTTTATTCATAATGGCCAAAAACAAGAAACAATCAAAATGCCTATCATCTAGGAGAATAAACAAAATATGATATATTCATATAATGATATAGGACTTAGCAAGTAACAAAACAAACTGCTATGAATACATGCAATAACATGGATGCATCTCAAACACATTATGTCAAGTAGAAGAAGCCAGATGGAGAATTTGTGCTAGGATAATATCATTTATATGAAGTTCAAGAACAGGCAAAACTAATTGATGGTGATAAAAGGTTAGAACAGTGGGCCGGGCGCAGTGGCTTTCGCCTGAAATCCCAGCACTTTGGGAGGCTGAGGTGGGCGGATCACTTGAGGTCAGGAGATCGAAACCAGCCTGGCCAATATGGTGAAACCCCGTCTCTACTAAAAATACAAAAATTTGTCAGGTGTGGTGGTGCGTGCCTGTAACCCCAGCTACTTGGGAAGCTGAGGCAGGAGAATTGCTTGAATCCGGGAGGTGGAGGTTGCAGTGAGCCAAGATCGCGACACCGCACTCCAGTGTGGGTGACAGGGCAAGACTCTGTCTCAAAAAAAACAAACAAACAAACAAAAAAAAACGTTAGAACAGTGGTTAGTTCTGGGTTGTGTGAATATCAGCTGGACAAGGGCAGAAGGGAACTTTCTGGTGTGATGCAAATGTTCTATATCTTGAGCTGAGTGTCAGTTACATGGGTATGCAAATGATAAAATGTATCAAGCTATACATTCAAAATTTGTGTATTTTTCTGTGTGTAAATTATACCTCCATAAAGTAATACATTCATGCATTGCTTAATGATAAGGATACATTCTGAGAAATGTATCCTTAGGTGATTTTGCCATTGTGCAAACATTCTGGAGTGTACTTACACAAAACTAGATGGGATAGCCTACTACACACCTAGGCTATGTGTACAGCTTATTGCTCCTAGGCTAAAAACCTGTACTGCATGTTACTATACTGAATAGTGTAAGGAAATAGTAACACAATGGTTATTTGTGCCATGGTAATTTTTAAGCTCCATTATAATCTTATAGGACCACTGTTGTATATGTGGTCCACCATTGACCATGACGTTGTTGTGCAGTGCATGACTGTATTTGCATTTTTTAAGAAATACCATTCACCAGAGAAGCTGGTCTATTCAATTTTTAAAAATAGTTTAGCAGAGGGCTGGGTGCAGTGGCTCATGCCTGTAATCCCAGCACTTTGGGAGGCCGAGGTGGGCGGATCACGAGGTCAGGAGATTGAGACCATCCTGGCTAACACGGTGAAACCCCATCTCTACTAAAAATACAGAAAATTAGTCGGGCATGGTGGCGGGTGCCTGTAGTCCCAGCTACTCAGGAGGCTGAGGCAGGAGAATGGCCCGGGAGGTGGAGCGTGCAGTGAGCTGAGATCATGCCACTGCACTCCAGCCTGGGCGACAGAGTGAGACTCTGTCTCAAAAAAAAAATAGTTTAGCAGAGTTGCCAGATATAAATTCAATATCTAATAAATTAAAGTTTAATGAATGTATATGCATCAAGTTAGAAAATGCAACTTAAAAATTTACAATAGCAATGAAAAATATAAGATATTGAAAAAAAATCTAACAAAAGATGTGTAAAAACCTTTTTTTAAAAGAAGTGGGGTCTTGCTATATTGCCTGGGCTGGTCTTGAACTCCTGGGCTCAAGCAATCCACCCACCTTTGCCTCCTAAAGTGCTGGGATTACAGGCATAAGCCACTGTACCCAGCCCTGTAAAATCTTATAAGCCACTGTACCCAGCCCTGTAAATTTTTTTTTTTTTTTTTTGGGACGGAGTCTCTCTCTGTTGCTGAGGCTGGAGTGCAGTGTTGTGATCTCGGCTCACTGCAAGCTCCGCCTCCCAGGTTCAGCCATTCTCCTGCCTCAGCCTCCCAAGTAGCTGGGACTAAAGGCACCCGCCACCACGCCCAGCTAATTTTTTGTATTTTTAGTAGAGATGGGGTTTCACCGTGTTAACCAGCATGGTATCAATCTCCTGACCTTGTGATCTGCCCGCCTTGGCCTCCCAAAGTGCTGGGATTACAGGTGTGAGCCACTGCGCCCTGCCTGTAAAATCTTTATGTAGAAAATTATAGCACCTTACTGAAAGGCAATAAGAAAACCAATTGGTGAGCAACACCATGTTTGTGGATAGAAAGACTCAATGCTGTAAAACTGTTATTTCTCCCCAAATTGATTTAATACTGTTTCCATCAAATCATAACAAAACTTTGCACACATTTCACCAAAAAAAAAAAAAAAATTAGTGCCTAGATCCTATAAATCAATTAGGACAAAAAATTCAATAGAAAAATGTTTAAAAATATGAACAGGTGCTGGGTGTGGTGGCTCATGCCTGTTAATTCCAGCACTCTGGGAGGCCGAGGTGGGCAGATCACTTGAAGTCAAGAGTTCAAGACCAGCCTGGCCAATATGGTGAAACCCCATCTCTACTAAAAATACAAAAGTTAGCCGGGCGTGGTGGCAGGCCTCTGTAATCATAGCTACTCAGGAGGCTGAGGTAGGAGAATCACTTGAACCCAGGAGGTGGAGGTTGCAATGAGCTGAGATCATACCACTGCACTCCTGGGCGACAGAGTGAGACACTGTCTCAAAAACCAAACCAAACCAAACCAAAACAAAACCATAAACAGGTATTTCACAGAAAACACAAATGGCCCATTAAATATATGAAAATATACTCACCTTCATTAGTAAAAAGGGGAAATGTAAATAAAACCACAAATTTTTATTTTGTGCCTACTCATTTGGAAAAAATTAGAAGACTGACAAAATGCTGGTGAAATGTAACTATTAAACTGCAGTGGGACTAGAGGTGAGTACACTCACTTTGAAGAAAAGTTTTACATTATTTGGTAAAAGTAAACATTCACACACCCTGAGACCCAGCAGTTCTACTCCTGGAGACATGGATGGAATAGTCACAGAGCACTGTTTATTAGATCAAAAACAAAATAGCCCAAATACCCATTACAGTGAAGTGAATAAATGAATTGTGGTTCAGTCACACAATAGAATACTATATTATAGTGGAACAGAAAACTATAGCTGCATGCATTAACATGGATGTAGCTGATGATATTTTCCAGACGGCCACCACCATACAGCCCGTCTCACGTGCTCTTCTCACCTTTTGAGATGCCAGTGACATATTACATCTTTCTTGTAGTCCCACAGGTCCCTGAAACTGTTTTTTTTCCCTCCTGCAGTCTATTTTCTCTCTGGTTCAGTTTCAGTCTATTTTCTCTGTGGTTCCAATCAGGTCATTTCTATTCTGTGTTTCAGTTCACGGATTCTTTCTTCTGTCCTCCCGTTCTTCTGTTGAGCACATCCACTGAGCTTTAAAATTTTAGTCATTGTCTTTTTCAGTTTGAGCATTTCCATTTGGTACTGCATACGTTAACTAGCTTGATTTAGCCATTTCACAATGTCTACATATATCAAAACATCATTTGTATACCATAAGTATATAATTTTTTTTGTCAACAGAAATAGTAAAATTTCTATTTTGTTCTTCTCTCTCTCTCTCTCTCTTCCTCCCTCTGTCCCTCTGTGCCAATGCCTGTAAGAATACTTTTTTTTTTTTTTGAGACGGAGTCTCGCTCTGTCGCCCAGGTTGGAGTGCAGTGGCACAATCTTGGCTCACTGCAAGCTCTGCCTCCTGGCTTCATGCCATTCTCCTGCTTCAGCCTCCCAAGTGGCTGGGACTACAGGCGCCTGCCACCATGCCTGGCTAATTTTTTGTATTTTCAGTAGAGACTGGGTTTCACCATGTTAGCAAGGATGGTCTTGATCTCCTGACCTCGTGACTGGCCTGCCTCGGCCTCCCAAAGTGCTGGGATTACAGGTGTGAGCCACCGTGCCCGGCCAATAATACCTTTTTAAAACAAAAACAAAAACAAAAACAAACAAACAAAAAAAACAACAGAGTCTTCCTCTGTTGCACAGGCTGGAGTGCAGTGGTGTGATCACAGCTCACTGCAGCTTTGACCTCTCAGGCTCAAGTGATCTTCCCACCTCAGCCTCCCGAGTAGCTGGGACCACAGGTGTGCACCACCACACTTGGCTAATTTATTGTAGAGACAGGGTTTTGCCTTGTTGCCCAGGCTGGTCTCAAACTTCTGGGTTCAAGTAATTTGCCCACCTCGGCCTCCCAAAGTGCTGGGATTACAGGCAGGATCCACTGCACCTGGCCTATATCTTCTGTTTCTTAGCTGAGACTTGCTATGTTTTTGTTTCAAGTGTGTTAGCAATTGCTTATGGAAGCATTTTATGATGGCTGCTTTAACATCTTCATCAGATAATTCTAGCATCTCCATCATCATGGTGTTGGCATCTATTCATTGTCTTTTGACATTCAGTGTGAGATCTTCCTGGTTCTCAGCATGACTGGTGATTTTCTTTTTCTTTCTTTTTTTTTTTTTTGAGACAGAGTCTCTCTCTGTCGCCCAGGCTGGAGTGCAGTGGCGCCATCTTGGCTCACTGCAAGCTCCGCCTCCCGGGTTCAGGCCATTCTCCTGCCTCAGCCTCCCAAGTAGCTGGGACTACAGGTGCCCGCCACCACGCCCAGCTAATTTTTTGTATTTTTAGTAGAGACAGGGTTTCACTGTGTTAGCCAGGCTGTTCTGGATCTCCTGACCTTGTGATTTGCCCGCCTCAGCCTCCCAAAGTGCTGGGATTACAGGTGTGAGCCACTGCGCCCGGCCAATCCCAGCACTTTGGGAGGCCGAGGCGGGCAGGTCACGAGGTCAGGAGATCGAGACCATCCTGGCTAACACAGTGAAACCCCGTCTCTACTAAAAATACAAGAAAATTAGCTGGGCGTGGTGGCGGGCGCCTGTGGTCCCAGCTACTCGGGAGGCTGAGGCAGGAGAATAGCGTGAACACGGGAGGCGGAGCTGGCAGTGAGCCGAGATGGTGCCACTGCACTCCAGCCTGGGCGACAGAGGGAGACTCTGTCGAAAAAAAAAAAAAAAAAAAAAATTGCTGTGATTACAGGCATGAGCCACCGCTCCCGTCCTTGACTGGTGATTTGCTACTGAAACCCAGACCTGTTAGGTATTACCAGTCTCTGGGTCTTACTGAAACCTTGCTTCCCATGCTGCTACTCCAGCACAGGAGGGGAGGTGCTGCCGCATTGCTGTGAGGTGGAGGCAGAAGTCCAGGTTCCCCACTCAGCACCCATGGACTCTAGAGAAGGGGGTACTGTGCCTTACCTTGGAGGGTGTGGGAGCTCTAGATTCCACTAGACCAGCACTGGCTGTGCGGGGTGGGGGTGTCACCTTACTGCTTTTTCATGGCGTCCACTTTCACCATATTGTCAGGATGGCAGTGACCTTGGAGTGGAGAGAGGGGATGTGATTGGGGAGGAGACGCAGGAGGCTTCAAAGGAACTGTGAATGTTTTATTTTGTAGTTGAGCAGTAGGTATACAGGTGTTTTTTTTTCTTCTTTCTTGTTTTGAGACAGAGCCTCACTTTGTTGCCCAAGCTGGAGTGCAGTGGCACGATCTCAGCTCACTGCAACCTCTGCCTCCCAGGTTGAAGCGATCCTCCTCCCTGAGCTTCCTAAGTAGCTGGGATTACAGGCGTGCGCCACCACGCCCAGATAATTTTTTGTATATTTAGTAGAGATGGGATTGCACCATGTTGGCCAGGCTTGTCTCAAATTTCTGACCTCAGGTGATTCACCTGCCTCTGCCTCCCAAAGTGCTGGGATTACAGGCATGAGCCACTGTGCCCAGCCGGTATACAGGTACTAATTTTATTATTATTATATATTACAGAATGTTTTAAAAACAGAAAAACCTAACCACAACAGAGTAGAAATATGCTGTGTTTAGAATATTTGTAACACAGTTAGCTGAGCTCCTCAGACATAGCAATATCCATCGTCTGTAGTATTAAGCACTATCCATGTGCCAGGTGCTGTGCCAAGCACTTCACACACATCATCTTATTTATCCCTTACCACACTCCTAGGAGACAGATACTAACCCATTTTACAGACAAGGAAGCTCAGGCTCAAAGAGGTTAAGTTGCTTGCCCAGAATCACAGAGTAATATGTGGCTGAGATGGGACGGGAGCCCAGGCCTGTCTGCAGAGCCTGTATTCTTCAACCCACAGCATCCGAACAAGGTTGAAACTAATTAATATCATTCATTGTAATCATGGCATGCCATGTCCTACCCACAGCTGATAAAATCCGACAGAAAGCATTAGACTCCCACAGGATGGGTAATATGTCTTGGGAGGACCTTGTGGGCAAAGTGAATACAAGTGGCAGCTGCACCCAAACAAGCCCAGGGTCAGGCCCCACCCAGGTGAGCAGGGCTTGGAATTAGCCAGTGAGGCAGGAGCTGTGGCTGAGGCCTGTCCAGCCATGTGGCAGGGCTGTGAAGTCAGGCAGAATAGCAAGGGAGGGACGCCAGAGACCGGGAACCATGAAAGATGTCTCGCCTCCTGTTTCAGAGGGCGGGATCCAACTCTCGGGGCAAGAGCGGCTGGAACTGGAGGGAGAGAATAGTGTCTGCAGGAGCAGAATACCAGACATCAGAGTTAGCAATCCAGGCAGGAGCCAGAACCCAGGGCCACAGAGAGTGTGGTCTGCCCTGTCCCACCGCTTTCTCTGTGGCACAGGAAAAGAGGTCACAGAAATTGAGTGATAATGGCTAAGGTGAATCAGCCGCGAACTGTAGCCCTCTCAGGAGCTGCAGGCCCTGCCCTACCCAGCCTGCCCAACTGGTGGGTGGCAAAGACCTGTCCGCCCACTAGGACGGGGCAAGAGGCAGAGCTACCAGTTAGGAGCTCACGTGGTCACTGTCCATGGGAATGGTGGTTCAGGTCAACAAAATCAGATTGTCCAGGGACAATTGTCAATTCCCACTGTAAGGCCACAGCCCTGGGATGGGAATCCTGGTTGGACTACAGCTCACAGTCAAGGTTGGAGTATTTGTGCAGCCCAGATTCAGGCTGAGTCCCTAGCAGCTGAGAGCCTACCTAGGATACAGGACGTGTAGTTGGGCATCTCTGGGTTTAGACATCAAACAAGGAAGGGCAGGATCAAATGAGGAAAAGTGACCAGGATGGCAAGGGACCCACACCTTCCCCTCAGAGCTGCTGCAGGGGCAGCTCTCCTAGCCCCAGTACATCCTGGGCGCCGGTTCACAGCTGGTAGCCACCTGTAACCTGGACTAGCTGGACAAGTTGGGCCAAATAGATTGTTCCTTTGGAGTTTGATTATTATGAAATATTCCACTTTTTCTTTCATAATACTTTTTGACTTAAAGTTTGTATAATATTTCCATATTAGCTTTCTTGGGATTAGTGTTGACATGAAATATCGCTTTCTAACCTTTTACTTTCACCTTTTTATGTCCTTATATTTATATTTATTATATTTATTTATTTTTGAGACAGTGTCTCACTAGGTCTCCCAGGCTGGAGTGCAGTGACTCAATCTTGGCTCACTGCAACCCCACCTCCCCATGTCCAAGCAATTCTCATGCCTCAGCCTCCTGAGTAGCTGGGACTACAGGTGTATGCCACCATGCCCGATTAATTTTTTTTTTTTTTTTTTTTTTTAAGACGGAGTCTCGCTCTGTCACCCAGGCCGGAGTGCAGTGGCGCCATCTCGGCTCACTGCAAGCTCCGCCTCCTGGGTTCACACCATTCTTCTGCCTCAGCCTCCTGAGTAGCTGGGACTACAGGCACCCGCCACCACGCCTGGCTAATTTTTTGTATTTTTAGTGGAGACAGGGTTTCACCATGTTGGCCAGGCTGTTCTCAAATGCCTGACCTCAAGTGATCTCAGCCTTGGCCTCCCAAAGTGCTGAGATTACAGGCGTGAGCCATTGTGCCCAGCCTATGTCTATATGTGTACATGTATATTTTGTTTGTTTGGTTGGTTTTTTTTTGTTTGTTTGTTTGTATAATATTTCCATATTCGCTTTCTTGGGATTAGTGTTGACATGAAATATTGCTTTCTAACCTTTTACTTTCACCTTTTTATGTCCTTATATTTATATTTATTATATTTATTTATTTATTTATTTTTGAGACAGTGTTCATGCCATTCTCCTGCCTCAGCCTCCCGAGCAGCTGGGACTACAGGCGCCCGCCACCATGCCCAGCTAATTTTTTTTGTGTTTTTTTAGTAGAGATGCGGTTTCACTGTGTTAGCCAGGATGATCTCAATCTCCTGACCTCGTGATCTGCCCTCTTCGGCCTCCCAAAGTGCTGGGATTAGAGATGTGAGCCACGGCGCCCAGACTTAATCAATATTTTTTAAAATAATTTCATTTTGTTCTACTGTTAGCTTTGTTTTGTTTTGTTTTGTTTTTTGATGGAGTCTTGCTCTGTCGCCAGGCTGGAGTGCAGTGGTGCGATCTTGGCTCACTGCAAGCTCCGCCTCCCGGGTTCAACAGGTTCAAGCCATTCTCCTGCCTCAGCCTCCGGAGTAGCTGGGATTACAGGAGTGCACCACCACACCCAGCTAATTTTTTTTTTTTTTTTTTTTTTGTGACGGAGTCTCGCTCTGTAGCCCAGGCTGGAGTGCGGTGGCACAGTCTTGCTCACTGCTACCTCTGCCTCCCAGGTCCCAGTTCAAGCAATTTTTCTGCCTCAGCCTCCCGAGTAGCTGAGATTACAAGCATGCGCCACCATGCCCAGCTAATTTTTGTATATTTAGTAGAGACGGGGTTTCACCATTTTGGCCAGGCTGGTCTTGAACTCCTGACATCGTGATCCACCCGCCTTGGCCTCCCAAAGTGCTGGGATTACAGGCGTGAGCCACCGCACCTGGCCTAATTTTTGTATTTTTAGTAGAGACAGGGTTTCACTATGTTGGGCAGGATGGTCTCAATCTCCTGACCTCTTGATCTGCCTGCCTCAGCCTCTCAAAGTGCTGGGATTACAGGCACAAGCCACCGTGCCCGGCCTACTGTTAGCTTTTTAATTGCATTTTCTTTTACTGCTATTTTAGTGGTCATCTTAGAGATTGTAAAATGCATCCTTGATTTATTTCAATCTACATTAAATTAGAACATTTACAATTTATACTTAAATAATGCAATAACCTTATAACAGTTAACTCCCATTTAGTCCCCTCTCCTCTTTGGTTTTATTGTCGTCATATATTTACTTTTTTGATTTTTTTTGAGACAGGGTCTTGCTGTGTTGCCTAAGCTGGAGGGCAATGGCATGATCTCGGCTCACTTGGAACCTCAACCTCCTGGGCTCAAACGATCCTCCCGCCTTAGCCTCTCCAGTAGCTGAGACCACAGGCATGCATCACTATGCCTGGCTAATTTGTTTTTTTAATTTTTTATAGAGATAGGGTCTTGTTATGTTGTCCAGGCTGGTCTGAAAATCCTGGCGTCAAGTAATCCTTCCACGTGGGCATCCCAAAGTGCTGAGATTACAGGTGTGAGCCACCACACTGGGTCTCATATACTTACTTTTATGTGAAAAATCTTATGAGATGTTGTTGTAAATAGCCAATATTTGATTCTTGTTGGACACATTTTTATTCTCATGCTCTTCATTCCTTCTTGCAATACCATCAGGGATCATTTTCCATCAGCCTGAAAAAATCCCTCAGCCTGGGCAACATAGGGAGACCCCATCTCTACAAATACTTAAAAAAATTAGTTGGATATGGTGGTGCACGGCTGTGGTCTCAGCTACTCAGGAGATTGAGGCAGGAGGATGGCCTGAGCCCGAGAGGCCAGGGATGCAGTGAGCTGTGACAGCGCTACTGCACTCTAGACTGGGTGACAGAGCGAGACCGAGACCTGGTCTCAAAAAATAAAAAACAAAAACAAAAATAAACCTTCTCTAGTTTTTCTTTTCTTTTCTTTTTTTTTTTTTTTTTTTGAGACTGGGTCTTGTTCTGTCACCCAGGTTGGAGTGTGGTGGCACAATCACAGCTCACTGTAGCCTCAACCTGCAGAGTAGCTGGGACTACAAGTGTGCACCACCACTCCTGGCCAATTTTTTATTTTTTGTAGAGATGTGGTCTTACCATGTTGCTCATATGGTCTTGAATTTCTGGCGTCAAGCAATCCTCCCAAAGTGCTGAGACTGGACGCATGAGCCGCCGCGCCAACCTCCTCAAGAATTTCTTATAGTGCAGATGTGCACTAGTAACAAAGCAAATTCTTTCTGCTTTTGTCTGTCTGACAACATGTTTCTTTTACTTTATTTTTTGAAGTGGGCATATAATTGTAGCTTGGCAGGTTTTTTTTTTTTGAGCATTTTATTTTATTTTTTTGAAAGAGAGTCTGGCTCTGTTGCCCAGGTTGGAGTGCAGTGGCACAATCTCGGCTCACGGCAGCCTCGCCTCCTGGATTCAAGCGATTCTTATGCCTCGACCTCCTGAGTAGCTGAGATTACAGGCATGCACCAGTATGCCCAGCTAATTTTTGTAGTTTTAGTAGAGATGGGGTTTTGCCATGTTGGCCAGGCTGGTCTTGAACTCCTAACCTCAAGTGATCTGCCTGCCTCGGCCTCCCAAAGTGTTGGGATCACAGGCGTGAGCCACTGTCCCCAACCCTTTTTAGCATTTTAAAGATGTCATTTCATTATTGTCTGGCTTCCATAGTTTGCCATCAATTGTATCGTTGGTATCTCTGTGTCTCTCTCTCTTTTAAAATATGGTTTCTTTTAAGACTTTCTACTTTGTCTTTGATTTTCAGCAATTTAACTGTGATGAGGCTAAGTTTAGTTTACTTTATGCTTACTCTGCTTGGAGCTCATTGATATTCTTGAATCTATGGCTTGATGCCTTTCATCATATTTGTGGGATTCTCAGCCATTATTTCTTTTTCTTTTTTTTTTTTTTTTGATTGAGACAGAGTCTCACTCTGTTACCCAGGCTGAAGTGCAGTGGCACAATCTTGGCTCACTGCAACCTCTGCCTCCTGGATTCAAGTGATTCTCATGCCTCAGCCTCCCAAGTAGCTGGGATTACAGGCACAAGCCACCATGCCTGGCTAATTTTTGTATTTTTAGTAGAGACAGAGTTTCACCATTTTGGCCAGGGTGGTCTCGGACTCCTGACCTCAGGTGATCCGCCCTCCTTGGCCTCCCAAAGTGTTGGAATTACAGGGATGAGCCACCACGCCCAGCCTTCTTTTTCTTTTCTTTTCTTTTTTTCTTTTTTTTTTTTTTTTTGAGACAAGGTCTCATTCTGTTGCCCAGGCTGCTGGAGTGCAGTGGTGCAGTCATGGCTCACTGCAGCCTCACCCTCCCTGGCTGATGTGATCCTCATCCTCCCACTCAAGTAGCTGGAACTACAGTTGTACGCCACCACGCATGGCTAATTTTTGTATTTTTTGTAGAGACAGGGTTTTGCCATGTTGGCTAGGTTGGTCTTGAACTCCTGGGCTCAAGTGATCCTCCCACCTCAGCCTCCCAAAGTACTTGGAATACAGTCGTGAGCTACCATGCCCAGCCCATTATTTCTTCAAATACTGCTTCTCTCCTATTCCCTCTCTTCTCTCCTTAAGGAATTCCAAACACATATGTTAGACCTTTTGAGCACATCCCATGCATCTCTTATACTCAGTTCTGTTTTTCCTTCTATTATTCTTTTTGCTTTGTGCTTCAATTTGAATAATTTCTATTGACTGGTCTTTAAGTTCACTAGTCTTGCCTTCTGCTGTATATAGTCTCCTGCTAAACCTATCCAGTGAGTTATTAATTTCAAATATATTTTGCAGTCCAAAATGTCAGTTTTTTGGCTGGGTGCAGTGACTCATGCCTGTAATCCCAGCATTTTGGGAGGCTGAGGCAGGTGGATCACTTAAACTCAGGAGTTTGAGACCAGCCTGGGCAACATGGCAAAACCCTATCTCTACAAAGAAAATGCAAAAAATATCTGGGTGTTCCCCTTCCCCTTCCCCTTCCGTTTCCTTTCCTTTTCTTTGACGGAGTCTCGCTCTGTCGCCCAGGCTGGAATGCAGTGGCACAATCTCGGCTCACTGCAACCTCCTCCTTCTGGTTTCAAGTGATTCTCCTGCCTCAGCCTCCTGAGTAGCTGGGATTACAGGCACCTGCCACCACGCCCGGCTAATTTTTGGTTTTTTTTTTTTTTTGAGACAGAGTCTCACTCTGTCGCCCAGGCTGGAGTGCAGTGGCACGATCTTGGCTCACTGCAAGCTCGCCTCCTGGGTTCAAGCGATTCTTCTGCCTCAGACTCCTGAGTAGCTGAGAGTACAGGCGCACGCCACCACACCCAGATAATTTTTGTATTTTTAGTAGAGACGGGGTTTCACCATGTTTGGCAGGCTGGTCTCAAACTCCTGACCTTGTGTTCCGCCCACCTCGGCCTCCCAAAGTGCTGGGATTACAGGCATGAGCCACCACACCCGGCCAGATACTTATTTTCTTGGCCCATTGAGACTGTGACTTCCTGCTTGGTCCACTTCCTTGCACCTGAGTTTGGGAAATGGCTTCATGGAGAAAGCAATTTAAATGTGAGGCTTGTCCAGGTGAGGTGGCTCATGCCTGTAATTCCAGCACTTTGGGAGGCCGAGGCAGGTGGATCACCTGAGGTCAGGAGTTTGAGACCAGCCTGGCCAACATGGCAAAACCCCGTCTCTACTAAAAATACAAAAATTAGCCCAGCGCGGTGGCTCACGCCTGTAATTCCAGCACTTTGGGAGGCCGAAGCGGGCAGATCACGAGGTCAGGAGATCGAGATCATCCTGGCTAACACGGTGAAACCCCATCTCTACTAAAAATACAAAAAAAAAATTAGCCGGGCATGGTGGCGGGTGCCTGTAGTCCCAGCTTCTCGGGAGGCTGAGGCAGGAGAATGGTGTGAACCTGGGAGGCAGAGCTTGCAGTGAGCCAAGATAGCGCCACTGCACTCCAGCCTGGGCAACAGAGCGAGACTCCATCTCAAAAAAAAAAAAAAACAAAAATTAGCTGGGTGTGGTGGCACATGCCTGTAGTCCCAGCTACTTGGGAGGCTGAGTCAGGAGAATCCCTTATATCCAGGAGGCAGAGGTTGCAGTGAGCCAAGATCATGCCACTGCACTCCAGCCTGGGGGACAGAGTGAGACCGTGTCTCAAAAAAAAAAAAAGTGAGGCTCACCTCATGTGCACTCCCTCTCCAACGATCATAACCCTGCATTGGCTGCTGTCCAGGGCCTACAAACTGTTGTTGGATATTCTATTTTGCCCAGTATTTATGGTTGTTTACCATGGTAGGGTAAATCTGAGATCAATGAGTCTGCCTTGGCTGGAATCAGGTTTCTCCCTCAGGGGTTTGAGTGGTTGAGGCTAAGTTGAAAGGGTGTGTTTCAGAGTGGCCACAAAGCTGTCTGGACTCTGAGGTCATGCCCAGGAAGCTGAGAGATGAGGAAATGGAAAAAATGAGTTTGCGGAAGCTGGGAGGACAAGAAAAAGCTGAACAAATGCAGGGTGGTTGTGGGGTATTTGTGAGGGAAGGGAGCGGATGCTGAGAGAGCTCAGGAAGTGCCATAGGACCATTCACCACGCCCTGTTGTCCTGAATCCCTAGTGTCCACACCCAGTACCACTCTCCAGCCCCAGGGTCCAAGCCTGGACAAGGTCCAGGTCCTACTCTTGGAGTCCTGCGAGGGCCTGTCTCCCTTACTGATAATAATCCCCCAGACTCAAGGGAATCCAAGGGACCTGCTGATCTGGCAACCAAAAGGACTCAACTTCCCACCACCCCAACAGGTAAAGAAACCAAGGCACAGAGAGGTTAGGTTCCCTTCTGAGGGCCACACAGGAATAAGTTGTACAGCCAGGATAAATACCCACATACTGTAAACTCCTGAGCCTGAGCTCTTAACAAATAGGTTCTCCTACCTCCCATGAACAAGCACAATCCAGTCACTTCTCATGAAAGAAAACCTTCTGGACTCAAGCCCCCAAGGTGGCCCATGAGCTCAAGTAGCCTCTGCCACCTGCACCCTTGGAAGACATGAGCTTCCTTGGGCCTATACATGGAAGACAAGGCTCTGAACAGGTAGCAGAAGGTCTGGTTATGAACCTTGCTCTGTTAATGATTTGCTCGGGAACCCCAGGCAAGTCACCATCCTTCTCTGAGCCTCGGTTTTCCCCAATACTTGTGAGGCTATTGTAAATTGATGATAAACCCATGTGGGAGGCTGGGCATGGTGGCTCATGCCTGTAATCCCAATACTTTGGGAGGCCGAGGTGGGTGGATCACTTGAGGTCAGGAGTTGGAGACCAGCCTGGCCAACATGGTGAAACCCTGTCTCTACTAAAAATACAAAAATTAGCCGAGCATGATGGCACACACGTGTGGTCCCAGTTACTCGGGAGGCTGAGGCTTGAGAATTGCTTGAACCCGGGAGACAGAGGTTGCAGTGAGCTGAGATTACGCCACAGCATTCCAGCCTGAACAGAGCGAGACTGTCTCAAAAAAAACAAAATACAAAAACCCATGTGGGAAACAGCCCTTGGGGCTCCCAGTGCCCAGCAGTGCTGGGCCTGTCACTGACCTTGCTCTAGGGTGATTCACAGGGACGTCGTGGGTGGCCAGAGGGCTCGTGGGTGGCCAGAGGGCCCCTTGCCTGCAACAGCGAGAGCAGAACGGCTGGTGTGCCAAGCTCGGGGATCCAGTGGGCAATAGGAGAATTCTGTCAGTGCTGGAGAAGGGAGTAAGGAAGCAAGAACAGCCTTCAGGCATGGGTCTCCCAGCCAGAGGGGCTGTAGGGGAGACCCCAGAAGGAGGATGGGGCAGCTGTCTTAGAATACCGGTCACCCAAAGGAGCCCGTATTCCATGTTTACCAGGAGTACCAGGGTCCTCAATATCGTCTTCACTTGCGTTTATTTGCATTTTTTGCTTATAATTTGTCATTTGGTGGGGTCTTATTTAATGTCACAGTCTCTACTTTTTCCTCCCTATTTGGACACAGAGAGAGGTGGACCTTTAGCTAAGTCCTCCTTGGGGAATTTCATTTTAACTCTCAATATACCTTCAGACTCCATTAGACCCAATTTTAATTTTAATTTTTAACCAACTTTCTTCCTTCCTTTCTTTCCTTCTTTCTTTTCTTTTCTTTTCTTTTTTTTTTGGCAGGGTCTCACTCTGTCTCCCAGGCTGGAGTGCAGTGGCACAATCTCAGCTCACTGCAACCTCTGCCTCACAGGTTCAAGCCATCCTCCTGCCTCAGCCTCCCGAGTAGTTGGGACAACAGGTGCATGCCACAACGCCTGGCTAATTTTTGTATTTTTTGGTATTCTTATTTTTAGTAGAGAGAGGATTTTGCCATGTTGCTCAGGCTGGTCTTGAACTCTTGAGCTCAGTGATCTGCCTGCCTCGACCTCCCAAAGTGCTGGGATTACAGGCATGAGCCATCACACCTGGTTGAAGTTTCTTTTTTGAGCAGTTCAAACGACTTATGAGGATTATTTTATTACTTTTTTTTTTCACGGAGGTCTCCCAATACCAAAGAGAACTTTTATTTATTTATTTATTCATTTATTTTTTGAGATGGGGTTTTGCTCTTGTTGCCCAGGCTGGAGTGCAATGGCACAATCTCAGCTCACTGCAACCTTCACCTCCCAGGTTCAAGCGATGCTCCTATCTCAGCCTCCCAAGTAACTGGGTTTACAGGTGCCTGACACCATGCCCAGCTAATTTTTTTGTTGTTGTTGTTGTTTGTAGAGACAGTGTTTCACCATGTTGGCAGACTGGTCTCAAACTCCTGACCTCAGGTAATCCTCCTGCCTTGGCCTCCCAAAGTGCTGGGATTACAGGCGTGAGTGACTGTACCCGGCCACTATTTTTTTTTTTTTTAATAAAAAAGAATGAAGGGCTGGGTGTAGTGGCTCATGCCTGTAATTTCTGCATTTCCAGAGGCCAAGGAGGGCAGATTGCTTAAACTCAGGAGTTCGAGACCAGCCTGGGCAACAGGGTGAAACCCTGCCTCTATGAAAAAATACAAAAATTATTTGGGCTTGGTGGCGCACCCCTGTACTCCCAGCTACTCGGGAGGCTGAGATGGGAGGATTATTAAGCCCAGGATGCAGAAGTTGCAGTGAGCCACAGAGGAGACCCTGCCTCAAAAAAAAAAAAAAAAAAGCTTATTTTATCTTGTAATTATCTTATGGATCTACTGGATCATTTGTAAATCTAAAATATGAGATCTTCATGATCTTATTCTTCCTATATCATAAAACATTTTGCTATTGTATTCTCTCAGGAACTATTTCATCATTACTCATCAATTATTCCCAACCATGCTTTGAAAAAAGACTAAAATAGTAAGAAAACACAAGAATGATGGAATTGCCTGAATGACTCAATAGTGACATGAGTCATTGCTATTTCACCAATTTTCAGTTTTCTTATTGCCTTGTCCAAAGCATTAGACCGTCTTTCAAGAAAGTGTAAAAAGTCCAGAGATACCATCTTTGTATTTTTTTTAAGCTTTCATTGCACACAGTTAAGAATTCAGAATTGTTCATTTTCCTATAGAGGAAAGAGAAGGAAACTGACAGAGGAAGACATTTCACAGCTATTAGAGCAATCAGTAGATGAATGCAACGTGACAAACAGCAGCACTCTAGACTGTAACGATGAGGTGAAAGCATCGTATGAGCAAAATCTTCAGATGATGACATCATGGATGAATTTTCTCAAACCCAAGAATTGTCCCTATTTTCCCAGGGGTAGGGGAGAGCTAGAGAGGGATGGCTCTTTGCCCAAGGTCACTCAGCTCTTGCTCTGTCCTGTTGCTCAGAGATCTGTGACTGAGCCAGCCCCTCCTGTAGCATACAGTAGATGCTGCTCCTGCAGGATGGGACAGGGAGGGACCTTGAGGTGAAGAGGCTGTCCGGATACCTGCTCCTGACTGCTAGCTCTTGGCCCACCTCACCTGCCACCTGTCCTTTGTCTTCCCCTCCCCTGGGCCTCACTGACTGCCCCAGCAAGAGGCAGCTGTGGTTTCCCCTGAAGCAGCAACCACAAACTGCCAAGCCCACCCCACCCCTCCGTGTCCTAGCCCCAACCTCGGGGCCTCAGCTGAAGGAGAGATGGGGAGGCCTCATAGGCCCATGGCACTTGGTGTTTACAACGAGCTTGGCCCTCACAGCATGAGTGTGGAAAGTATTATCCCTATTCAATAGATGAGGAGAGTGAGGCCAACATGTGTGAGGGGCTTATTTCATTTATGCATTCATTTATTCAACAAGCGTCTTTCAAAAGCCCACTAAAACCCAGGACAGTACACCCAGAGACATGATGTCCAGATGTACCTCAGGAAGGACTGGCCCTGGCGGCGGGAGGGTCGTGAGTGCTCAGCTCTCCAGGGATTGCCCCCAGCTGCAGAGATTTGCCTCCTCTGCCTCGGCCTCCCATGCCTTTCTCTGGGCAGCCTCATATCCAAGGACTAATCCAGCTGGGTACTAATTCAGGCCTGGCTATTTAAGCCCTGTGCGGGGCGGTGACAGGTCATTCGGAGCTCCCAGTGAGGCAGCTGAGGCTGGGGTTGGGCCTGTCTTGCAGCTCGACTTCTTCTCCCTCTGCCCGGTTTGTCCTCCTTACCCTCCCTTCTCCAGGCGCTGTCTGCAAGAGCTCTCCCTAACAGACATCCTTCACAGTAACTCCGAGTCCAAACCCACTTCCTGAGGAACCCACCCCGCAACCCTCGGCTTTCAAAGAGTGGCCAGCTTCATGGCACAGAGGCACGTAAACCACCCGGGTGGGGAGAGAATAGGCCCAGGGAGACACAGCCACTGGGGCCCAGAAAGCCGGCTTTGGTTTTGTGGGGTGTGTGGGCCGCAGAGTTCAGGATTGGGGCATGGCAGCAAGGCAGGGGCCCAAGCGCCTGAAAACCACAGCCCACCCCCTTGGCTTGGAGAAGGGCGAGGTCCCCACCTGTCTACCATGATTTTCTCAGACCCAGTCTGCTCCAATAAGCAGCCTCCGCTCGGCTGGACCCTCTCCCAATTTCCCTCCCCAAATACATACTCTGACTGTGGGTCTAGATGCCTCCTACGTCCTGAGTGCCTTGTGGCCAGCCAGCGGCAGCGGCAGAGCTGCCCAGAGGAACTGTGCTAGATCTGGGGGGCGTAGAAGGGAGAACAGGCCCTTCTGGGACCCCAAGATCCCATGCGGGGAGCACATCTGGGTTCCAAACCCACAAAAGGAAACGTGGCCAAGAAAGCAACCAATCTCCACCCCCGGCAGGGTTGGGCTGCACAGCCATAGTGTAACTGTGCTGGCTACAGTCCCTTTGCGATGGGGAACTCACAGCCCCGTGCCCCTCCAACCAGAGGTCTCTGGGCTGGGCAACTTAGATAATTAGGAAGGTCTTCCTTCCCTTAAGGTCCTCCTCTGGCCTCTGGAGCTATGGGATCTGCTGTTCTTTGGTACCAGGAATCCACACGTGAGGCTCCATTCTTCTCCTAAGTCACTGTAGGATCTTGGGCCTCAATTCTCCATCTGTCTAGCAAGGGAGAGCAGAGGAGAGCCAGTCCTTCCACTTCCCATGTGCCCTGACATTTTATGACTCAGTGATACACTGACACCTGTCTCCTTCTGCCTCCTTGCTTTCTCTCCTCCAAGATGCCCAGCTCCAGCACCTTGCCTGCCCCTCCCTTGACCTTCCACCTCTCCTGGGCTGACGAGCTGAGAGTGGTCAGAAGTCGGCCCGACTTCCCACCTGACACAGAGGACTGCTTGAAGGAGATGCTGGTCACTAAGAGCAGGGCAGCAGCTGTAACAAGCCAGCATTCTGGAAGCTCCTGGAAATCATATTGGAGAATGCTGGCCTGGCAAGGGGTGAGGGTAAGGGTCTAGGGTGGGGAACAATGAGTTCTATATAGCAGGGGAGCCAGGACAAGTGCTGTCCATGCTGGAATGCTTCGTTCTGAGCGAGAATGACATCAGAGACAACCCCTGCTCCATGCTTATTACTATGGGCTGCCCAAACCCCCACCCACACAAGGAGGGCAGCGGGAGGGGACAGAAATGAATGGGCACAAGCTGTGGCATAAATTCTGGTGGAGGATGGAGGGAAACGACGCCAGAGCATCTAGCTAGGCCACAACTGCACCAGTTCTGTCCCTGAGACAGGATTTCTGCAATACTGGAGAGGGATGGTACCCAGCCTTCCATGTCTTCTGTGCCAGGCCTGACTTGTGTTTAATTGTATACATTATTAAGGGAACTGGTGGCAAGGGGCTGGGGCTCATTCTGTGACCAGCATCAGGGCTCAGTCTATGACCAGGTTCAGAGCTTTATCTAGGACCAGGACCAAGACTCATTCTGTGGCAGGATCAGGGCTTAGCGAGTGATCAGGATGAGAGCTCAGTCTGTGACGAGATCATGGGCTCAGCCTATAGCTCATATTAAGGATCCCCTCCGGGTGGGGCTCAGAGCCAGGGACGTTGTGGAAAGTGTCTGAAGGCAAGGTGGGATCAGCTGGGAGAGAGGGAAGTGGAAGCATGAAGGCCAAGAGGTCCCTGGGCCTAAGGCCAGCTGTGTGAAAACAGAAAAGGGAGTCAGGACTCCAGCTCTGCCACTCACTGGCTGTGTGATTTTGGAGAGTTACTTCCCTTTTTGAGGTCTATGTTGTCTTGTGCGTAAAATGGGAATATTAGGCCGGGCACGGTGACTCACACCTGTAATCCCAGCACTTTGGGAGGCCGAGGCAGGCAGATCACGAGGTCAAAAGATTGAGACCGTCCTGGCCAACATGGTGAAACCCCATCTCTACTAAAAATATAAAAATTAAAGTCCGGGCGAGGTGGCTCACGCCTGTAATCCCAGCACTTTGGGAGGCCGAGGTGGGAGGATCATGAGGTCAGGAGATCAAGACCATCCTGGTTAACATGGTGAAACCCCATCTCTATTAAAAATACAAAAAATTAGCCTGGCATGGTGGTGGGCGCCTGTCGTCCCAGCTACTCGGGAGGCTGAGGCAGGAGAGTGGCATGAACCCAGGAGGCGGAGCTTGCAGTAAGCCGAGATTGCACCACTGTACTCCAGCCTGGGCAACAGAGCGAGACTCTGTCTCAAAAGAAAAAAAAAAAAAAAAAAAAATGAGCTGGGCGTGGTGGCACGCACCTGTAGTCCCAGATACTTGGGAGGCTGAGGCAGGAGAATCACTTGAACCCGGGAAGCGGAGGTTGCAGTGAGCCGAGATCACGCCCTGCACTCCAGCCTGGCAACAGATCAAGACTCTGTCTCAAAAAAAAAAGGGAATATCAGTTAGGTGCAGTGGCTTACAACGTTAATCCAGCACTTTGGGAGGCCAAGGCGGGAGGACAGATTGAGCCCAGGAGATTTGAGACCAGCCTGGGCAACACAGTAAGACCTTGTCTCTATAAAAAGTTTAAAAGTTAGCTGGGCATGGTGGGGCCCGCCTGTAGTCCCAGCTACTTGGGCAGCTGAAGCAAGAGGATCGCTTGCGCCCAGTAATTCAAGGTTGTAATGAGCTACAATTGGGCCACTGATCTGCATCCTGGGTGACAGAGTGTGACCTTGTCTCTGAAAAAAAAAATAATAAAATTTTTAAAAGTGGGAATTTTTACTTCTGTCCTGCCTTTGAGATAGAGTCTTGCTCTGAGTCACCAACATGCAAGTTAATATTTCACAAAGCACCAAGAACCCTTATCAATACCTGCCTCCCAAGATTATTTATAGGAGTGAGAATGCACTTCATGAGACAGTGGAAAAAATGGGGAGGGGTTGTTTGCTCAGTTTCCAAAGGAGAATTGCTTCAGACAGGAAAATCTCAAAAGGAAACAGCCTTATTGTTGTCATGGCTTCTCCTCACAGGTCTTCTGGTCAGTTTTTATTCCCCAAAATAATGTGTACAGAGTATTTACAGTCAGAGAATGCTAAAGGATTACAACAAAAATAGCATGCTCTTTACCTCACGTCAGCCTGCTCGCCAAAAGCAGCCATTTCAACTTATTCAGTTGTTTCTTCTGGTTTTTACTCCCTAAATAAAGCATTGATTTCAATTCTGATTATCTCCCGAGAGGTCCAATTAGATGCTGTCTCTAGGGCTCCCTATTGTGACAGAGGAGGTTCACTCACACTCTTTCTCCTCTCCTTTCAATATCATACCACCACAACTCTTGGTTACATTCACAATCACTAAAAAGTGTTTATGGCTGAAACAACTAATATACTATCTTTTTCAATCTCCTTTCCCCCACAGGGTTAATCATTGTCTCATTTTTTTCACTTGCTTATTTTCTTTGACCCATGATTAGATCTTCTGCAAAAGCCTAGTAAGATGATTCTCAATACTGATTTTCACTATCAGTTCCAGTTCCTTAATTTTTTTTTTCCCTTGAGACACCCTTTCTGGAGCCCTCAGTTCTCCTGCCTCCATCTGAGCCAGAAGCTTTCCAGATCAGCAGCATAATCGTCATCCAGAGGCTTCCCTTTGCCAACATTCTGCAACATCATTTCTTCTCTTTCCTCTATGGATCTCTGATTTTTCTGGGTTCCATTTCTTCTTTCTTGGTTTATGCCCTTATAGGGTGGAGCACATCCTCCAGTTCCTTCCTGAGGAAGTTTTCATGGAAGACAATTTTTTTTGGTCTGAAAATGTCTATTTTCTACCCTCACACTGGGTTGATACTTTGGCTGGGTATATAATGATTTTCCCTCAGCAACTTTAAGGCATTATTTCATAAACTTCTAGTTTCTAATATTGCTGTTGAGAGGTCTAATGCTGATCTAGCTCAGATTCTCTCTCTCTCTTTTTTTCTTTTTTCTTTTTTTTTTTTTTTTGAGATAAGAGTCTTGCTCTCTTGCCCAGGCTGGAGTGCAGTGGCACGATCTCAGCTTACCGCCACCTCCCAGGTTCAAGGGACTTTTGTGCTTCAGCCTCCCAGGGAGCTGGGACTAGCACCACCACACCCAGGTAATTTTTGTAATATTTTTCCCCTGAGATGGAGTCTTGCTCTGTCACCCAGGCTGGAGTGCAGTGGTGTGATCTTGGCTCACTGCAACCTCCACCTCCCAGGTTCAAGCAATTCTCCTGCCTCAGCCTCTCGAGTAGCTGGGATTACAGGTGTGAGACACTGTGCTACCCAATTTTTTTTTTTTTTTTTTTTTTAGACAGGGTCTCACTCTGTCGCCCAGGCCGGACTGCAGTGGCACAATCACAGCCCACTGCAGCCTTGACTTCACAGGCTCAAGCAATCCTCCCACTTCAGCCTCCTGAGTAGGTAGGACTACAGGTGTATGCCACCACCCTCGTCTAATTTTTTTAGTTTTTTGTAGAGCTGGACCTCACCATGTTGCCCAGGCTGTTCTTGAACTCCTGGGCTCAACAATCCTCCCACCTTCGCCTCCCCAAATGCTGGGATAACAGGCATGAGCCACGGGGCCCAGCCGATCTTTAAGTTCTTTAAACAAATGTTTTAGTTTTCAGAGTATATGTTTTGCCTTTCTTTAAAAAAAATTTATTTCTGGAAGATCTGGGCTCCGAATCCAGCTAGGATGGCTGTGGTTCCGCTACTGCTGTTTGGGGGTTTGTAGAGCACTGTGGGAGCGTCCAATCTGGCTGTTACTGGTGGCTCTATGGTGAAGCTACTCAAAATGCGCTACAATGTCCAACTGCAGTCACACGATGTGCTCTATGGGTCAAGTGTTGGGCAGCAGTCAGTGACAGGTGTAACCTCCATGGATGACAGCAACAGTTACTGGAAAACATAGGTAAGATCACCACAGCCGGTGAGAGGGGAACCCCCATCAAGTGCTGCCAGCCCATCTGGCTGACACATGTCAACACTGGCTGAAACCTCCACACCTTTCTGAAAACCAGGAAGTGGGTGCTTTTGGTGAGGAAGGTGAAGGTAGTCACCTGGATGACTGGACCATGCTCTGTAACGGGCCCTACTGGGTGAGAGATGGTGAGGGGTGGTTCAAACATTCTTCCATTGAGGAACTGCTGTCTGTCACAGGAGAACGATATGGTGGACCCATCAGTGGGCAAAAAGAGATGCATGGCCTGGCCTAGCCAAGCCGGAGCAATGACTGGAAAGCCATGGAAGGCATCATCATGAGGCCCAGTGAGTTGTTGAAGGCAGGAGGCCACCATGCAGGGGTAGGAGTCTGGAGGATCTGAGCCGCTATCACTACACAGTTTGTAGACATCTGTGCTGCTTCACTTTGGGATCCCTGCCACACTTTCCCCGGGAGTGGCCACGTTACTACTGAGATGAAAATGTGCAATGGAAAACAGTGGCTGTGTTCACAAGCTCCAGCCCTGCACATTTGAATTAGTTGCTTTCCCAGACTTGGGTCAGTTCTTTCTGAGTAGAGGATTTGCTGGTGACAAGGTGGATGCTTTTTATTCATACTGGTGTGTCCGGAATTGGTGGGTTCTTGGTATCACTGACTTCAAGAATGAAGCCACAGACCCTTGCGGTGAGTGTTACAGTTCTTAAAGGCGGCGTGTCCAGAGTTTGTTCCTTCTGATTTTCGATGTGTTCGGAGTTTCTTCCTTCTGGTGGGTTCGTGGTCTCACTGGCTCAGGAATGAAGCTGCAGACCTTTGTGGTGAGTGTTATAGCTCTTAAGGCGGTGCGTCTGGAGTTGTTCATTCCTCCCGGTGGGTTCGTGGTCTCATTGGCTTCAGAAGTGAAGCTGCAGACATTCGCGGTGAGTGTTATAGTTCATAAAGGCAATGTGGACCCAAAGAGTGAGCAGCAGCAAGATTTATTGCGAAGAGTGAAAGAACAAAGCTTCCACAGTGTGGAAAGGGACCTGGTTGCCACTGCCAGCTCCGGCAGCCTGCTTTTATTCTCTTATCTGGCCCCACCCACATCCTGCTGATTGGTAGAGCCGAGTAGTCTGTTTTGACAGGGCGCTGATTGGTGCGTTTACAATCCCTGAGCTAGACACAAAGGTTCTCCACCTCCCCACCAGATTAGCTAGATACAGAGTGTGGACACAAAGGTTCTCCAAGTTGCCACCAGAGTAGCTAGATACAGAGTGTTGATTGGTGCATTCACAAACCCTGAGCTAGACACAGGGTGCTGATTGGTGTGTTTACAAACCTTGAGGTAGATACAGAGTGCCTATTGGTTTATTTACAATCCCTTAGCTAGACATAAAGGTTCTCCAAGTCCCCACCAAAGTCAGGAGCCCAGCTGTCTTCACCCAGTGGATCCCGCAACAGGCCGCAGGTGGAGCTGTCTGCCAGTCCCCCGCCATGCGCCTGCACTCCTCAGCCCTTTGGTGGTCCATGGGACTGGGCGCCTTGGAGCAGGGGGCGGTGCTCGTCGGGGAGGGCCTGAGCCCTGCCCCGCGGGAAGACAGCTAAGGCCTGGCGAGAAATTGAGCACAGCAGCTGCTGGCCCAGATGCTAAGCCCCTCACTGCCCGGGGCCTGTGGGGCCGGCGGGCCGCTCCGAGGTCCGCCAGGCCCACGCCCACCCGGAACTCGCGCTGGCCCGCAAGCACCGCGCGCAGCCCGGGTTCCCGCCCTCGCCTCTCTCTCCACACCTCCGGCCTTGGCCAGCCCAGAAATGAAGTGCTCTTCAAGTGGGAGCCCAGGCAGAGGACGCGCCCAGAGCGAGCGAGGGCTGTGAGGACTGCCAGCACGCTGTCACCTCTCACTGGTAAGACACACTGAGGGGACATCCCTCTTAGCTGGGAAACTTCTAGTCCTCAGGAGCTTGGCATCCTGGATTGTTAAACTTCATGACTTTACCCCAATTTGCTTTCTCCAAAATGATTTTTTTTTGAGACAGTCTTGCTCTGTCGCTTAGGCTGGAGTGCGATGGCACAATCTCAGCTCACTGCAACCTCCGCCTCCCGGGTTCAAGCAGTTCTCCTGCCTCAGCCTCCCAAGTAGCTGGGATTACAGGTGCCCACCACCACACCTGGCTAATTTTTGTATTTTCAGTAGAGACAGGATTTCACCATGTTGGCTAGGGCTGGTCTCTTAACTCCTGGCCTCAACTGATCCACCCTTCTCAGCCTCCCAAAGTGCTGGGATTACAGGTGTGAGCCGCCATGTCAGGCCTCCAAAATGATTTTTTTTTTAAAGAAAGAATTTTATTATTAGCCTCTGTGTTATTTATTAGGTGTGCTATTTCATGATCTGCTTTATCCTTGAGTCCTAAGACTCTTTTGAGATGCTGGGAAACTTCAG
This sequence comes from Pongo pygmaeus, assembly GCF_028885625.2. NCBI lineage: Eukaryota > Metazoa > Chordata > Mammalia > Primates > Hominidae > Pongo > Pongo pygmaeus. The sequence continues at coordinate 80,715,785 of NC_072389.2, forward strand.
TGTAGGGGGGCCTTTTTAGAGCTTTAGTTGCATCCTAACCTTTTCTCTTTCTACTTTCATTTCTCCGCAGGTACCTCATTTTTAATAGATTTTTGACTAATTATGGCCAAAGACTCTCAAAGAATACAACACAATAAACAGCCAAATAATTTTATTCCTAAGTTGTTGGGGTGATCAGACCCAACACCAGGCTGTGGGGGCTACGAAGTCCGGCAGAATCAAACGAATGAGAAAAGACAAGCAAGAAAGTTGGACCAGGGGCCCAACTATACAGAGGCTGGGAAGGCCCTGAGCTCTGGGATCCCAGGCTATTTATTGGTGATCAAACAAAGAAACAGGTGTTGAGGATGTAGGGGTTGAAAGGAAGCAGTGTATGAAGCGAATGAGCTACAGCTGTGATGGTTTAGCATTTTGTTTGAAACATATGGCTACTTGAGATAATGGGAGTGCTAGAAGCAAGGAGCCAGAAAATCTAGACACATTCCAGAGGCCACCAGGGGTTTTAGACCCTGGACCGCGGACATGTTCCAAGCCCTGCTCAGCTTCTGTCCCAACACTCAGCTTTTCTCCCAACAGTAAGTATTTTATTCTTTTTGATGCTATTGTATAGAATTGCATTCTTAATTTCATTTTTATATTGTTCCTTGCTGGCATAAAGAAATATGGTTGACTTTTATATATTGATATTATACTCCTCAAACTGATTGAATTCATTAGTTCTAGTAGTTGTTTTTAGTGGATTCCTTAGGATTTTCTCTATTCAAGATCATATGCTCCGCAAATAGAGATGGCTTTACTTCCTCCATCCCAATTTCAGTGGGATTTGAAATTAAATTTTAATTGCCTTGGCTAACTGCCCTGATTGGATCTCCAGTACAATGTTGAGTAGAAGTGGTGAGAGTGGATATCCTTCTCCGGCTCCTGATCTTAGGGGGAGGTTTCAGTTTTTCACCATTAAGTAAGAAGTTGGTGTTGGGTTTTTCATAGGTGAACCTTAACACGTTGAGGAAGTTCCCTTCTATTCCTAGTTTGCTGAGTGTCTTTATCATAAAAGAGTGTTGGATTTTGTCAAATTCTTTTTCTGCATCATTGAGATGATCTTGTGGTTTTCTTCCTTATTCTGCTAATATGGTGCATTGGATTGATTCATTTTCATAAGTCCAGCCAACCTTGCATTCTTGGGAAAAATCCCACTTGGTCAATCTTATTCATATGTTGCTGGATTCAGATAGTATTTTGTTAAAGATTTCTATATCTATATTGACAAGGGATATTGGTCTGTAGAATTTTTGTTTCTGTTTTTGTTGTGATGTCTCTCTGGTTTTCGTATCAGGATAATAACTGGCCTCATAGAATAGGTTGGGAAGTATTCTTTCCTCTTCTAATTTTTGGAAGACTTTATGGAGAATTGGAGTTCATTCTTCAACTGTTTTAAAATTCACTAGTGAAATCATTCCTATTTTTTTCTTTGTGAGAAGTTTTTTGATCATATATATAGATCTTGCATACTGTGACCCTGCTACATTTGCTGATTAGTTCTATGAGTACTTAAAGTGCATTCCACAGGGCCAGGTGTGGTGGCTCACACCTGTAATCCCAGCATTTTGGGAGGCTGAGGTGGGAGGATCACTTGAGCTCAGGAGTTCAAGACCAGCCTGGGCAACATAGTGAGACCCCCATCGCTAGAAAAATAAAATAAAATACCCTCCAAAGAATTATCTACATACATGTCTTCTGCAATTAAAGACATTTTTACTTATTATTTTCCAACCTACATGCCTTTGTTTTCTTTTCCTTCCCTGATTTCACTGGCTTGAAATTCCAGGGCAATGTTGAATAACAGTGGGGAGAGAGAATGTCCTTGCCTTTTTCCTTATCTTAGGAGAAAAACATTCAGTCTGCACCATTAAGTATTAAGTTAGCAGTAGTTTTTCGGTAAATACTCTATTGTGAAGTCCCCTTTTTTATTGCTGATTTTGGCAATTTGTGTATTCTCTGTTTTTTTCTTGGTCTCTATTAAAGCTTGTCAGTTTTGTTGATCATTAAAAAAAGAAAAACGACTTTTGGGCCAGGGGCGGTGGATTACACATGTAATCCCAGGACTTTGGGAAGCTGAGGCAGGCGGATCATAAGGTCAAGAGATTGAGACCGTTCTGGCCAACATGGTGAAACCTCGTCTCTACTAAAAATACAAAAATTAGCTGGGCATGGTGGCACATGCCTACAGTCCCAGCTACTCGGGAGGCTGAGGCAGGAGAATCACTTGAACCTGGGAGAGGGAGGTTTCAGTGAGCCGAGATTGCGCCACTGCACTCCAGCCTGGCGACAGAGTGAGACTTCATCTCAAAAACAAACAAAACAAAAAACAAAAAACAAAAGGCCGGGCGCGGTGGCCCACGCCTATAATCTTAGCACTTTGGGAGGCTGAGGCGTGTGGATCACGAGGTCAGGAGATCAAGACCATCCTGGCTAACACGGTGAAACCCCGTCTCTACTAAAAATACAAAAAAAATTAGCCGGGCGTGGTGGCGGGCGCCTGTAGTCCCAGCTACTCGGGAGGCTGAGGCAGGAGACTGGCGTGAACCTGGAAGGTGGAGCTTGCCGTGAGCCGAGATCGCGCCACTGCACTCCAGCCTGGGCGACAGAGCGAGACTCCATCTCAAAAGACAACACAAAAAAACACCAACTTTTGGTTATATTAATTTTCTCTATTGTTGTTTTTTTGTTTTCTTTTTCTTTTTTTTTGAGACGGAGTCTGTCTCTGTCGCCCAGGCTGGAGTGCAGTGGTGCAATCTCGGCTTACTGCAAGCTCGGCTTCCCGGGTTCACGCCATTCTCCTGCCTCAGCCTCCCGAGTAGCTGGGACTACAGGCGCCCGCCACTACGCCCGGCTAATTTTTGTATTTTTAGTAGAGACGGGGTTTCACCGTGTTAGCCAGGATGGTCTGGATCTCCTGACGTCGTGATCCGCCCGCCTCGGCCTCCCAAAGTGCTGGGATTACAGGCTTGAGCCATCGCGCCCAGCCTATTGTTGTTTTTTTCTATTTCATTGATTTCTGCTCTTATCTTTATTATTTCCTTCGTCTTACTTTGGGTTTGATTTCCTTTTCTTTTTTGAACTACTTGAGGTGGAAGCTTAGATTATTGATATTTGATTCGTCTCCCATTGCAGCATAAGCATTTAAATTATTTAAATTATAAATTTACTTCTAAGGCTGGGCACAGTCGCTCACATCTGTAATCCCAGCACTTTGGGAGGCTGAGGCAGGCAAATCACTTGAGGTCAGGAGTTCAAGACTAGCCTGGTCAACATGGTGAAACCCTGCCTCTGCTAAAAATACAAAAATTACCCAGGAATGATGGTGTGCACCTGTAATCCCAGCTACTCGAGGATGAGGCAGGAGAATCGCTTGAACCCGGGAAGCAGAGGTTGCAGTGAGCTGAGATCATGCCACTGCACTCCAGCCTGGGCAACAGAGCAGATCACTTGGCTGGTCTTGAACTCCTGGCCTCAAGTGATCTGCCCACTTTGGTCTCCCAAAGTGCTGGGATTACAGGTGTGAGCCACCATACCTGGCACCCGGATGGGATTTTGACTGGTATTGCATTAACTCTGTTGATTGCATTGGGAAGAGTTTGTCACTTAACCATGTTGATTTTTCTACTTTATAAACATTTATGTAGATATTTTTTAGTTTCTCTCATCGGTTTTGTTTTGTTTTCAGCATACTGCTCTTGCACATGTTTCGTTAGATTTATACAAAGTAGGAATCTGTTTCTTATGCAATTCTAAATGGTACTTTTCAAAATTTCCAATTTATTTATTGCTGATCTATAGGAATACAATTGATTTTTTTTTTCCTTCTACAAATGTCTGAGGTAGGAAAACAAGGCTGCCCAGCTTGTGGCAGCTCTGATAATCCTCAAAGGCTGATCTTGGCCTCCAGCCCTGACTGAGGAGAAAAGGGGCCACCCATAGCCCCATTGGCACAATTGGTTTTTCTATGTTGACCTCATATCCCATAACTTTGCTTAACTCATTCATTGTAGGAGCTTTTTGTTGATTCTTTGTGATTTTCTATAAAGACAATTATATATTCTGCTAACAGAAACAGGTTTGTTTCTTCTTTGCCAGTCTGTAGGCCTTTTATTTGTTTTTCTTGACTTCTTGCACTGGTTAGGGCCTCTAGTAAAATATTGAATGGGTGTGTTAAGAGGGGGTATCCTTGCTTCTTCCTGAACTTAGAAAGAATTCAGTTTCTTACCATAAAATATGACAGTAGATGTAGGGTTTTTGTGAATGTCCATCATTGAGTTGAGGAATTCCCTTTAGTTCTTAGTTTGCTGAGAGGTTTTTATCAGGAATAAATGTTGAATTTCTTCCATGTCTCTTAACTTCTCTTTCATATTTCACCATTTTTTCATTCTTTACTGAATTTTTAGTAATTTCTTAAACTGTTTATTTTATTTTATTTTTGAGACAGTCTTACTCTGTTGTCCAGGCTGGAGTGTGGTGGCGTGACCTTGGCTCACTGCAACCTCCACCTCCCAAGTTCAAGTGATTCTCAAGCCTCAGCCTCCCGAATAGCTGGGATTACAGGTGCCCGCTACTATGCCCGGCTAATTTTTGTATTTTTGGTAGAGACAGGGTTTCACCATGTTGGCCGGGCTGGTCTCAAACTTCTGACCTCAAGTGATCTACCTGTCTCAGCCTCCCAAAGAGCTGGGATTACAGGTGTGAGCCACCACACCCAACCTCTTTTGAGGTTTTAAATCTTAATAATTATAGTTTCATTCCTGAGAGTTTTATTTGGTTCATCTTCAAATATGCCTAATTAATTTAATTAGTTTATTTGCCATATTTTCAGTATCACTTTACAATTCTTTTTTTTTTTTTTTCATACAAGGTCTTGCTCTTTTGCCCAGGCTGGAGTGCAGTGGCACCATCTTGGCTCATTGCAACCTTCACCTCCCAAGTTCAGGCAATTCTCCTGCCTCAGCCTCCTGAGTAGCTGGAATCACAGGCACGCACCACCACACTCGGCTAAGTTTTGTATTTTTAGTAGAGACAGGGTTTTGCCATGTTGGCCAGGCTGGTCTCTAACTCTTGACCTCAAGTGATCCACCCATTTGGCTTTCCAAAGTGCTGGGATTACAGCTGTGAGTCACCACACCTGGCCTGTTTTACACTTCTTTAAACATTTAAAAAATTTTTTTTCAGCTGGGCATGGTGGTTCACGCCTATAATCCCAGCACTTTGGGAGGCTAAGGTGGGCAGATCACCTGAGGTCGGGAGTTCGAGACCAGCCTAACCAACACGGAGAAACCCCATCTCTACTAAAAATACAAAATTAGGCGTGGTGGCTCATGCCTGTAATCCCAGCTACTTGGGAGGCTGAGGCAGGAGAATTGCTTGAACCCAGGAGGTGGAGGTTGCAGTGAGCCAAGATCATGCCATTGCACTCCAGCCTGGGCAACAAGAGCAAAACTCCGTCTGTCTCTCTCTCTATATAATAAATATATATAATAATATATAGTATGTCATATATAGTTATATATTATAATTATATAATATATAAATATAAAAATATAATATATATCATATAAAGTGTATTGATAATATATAATATATTATATATTTATAATATATAATATATAATATATTTATAATATATAATATATTTATAATACATAATATATTTATAATATATAATATATTTATAATATATAATATATTTATAATACATAATATATTTATAATATATAATATATTTATAATATATAATATATTTATAATATATAATATATATTATATTTATAATATATAATATATTTATAATATATAATATATATTATATTTATAATATATAATATATAATATATAATATATATTATATTTATAATATATAATATATAATATATAATATATTATAATATATAATATATAATATATTATAATATATAATATATTATAATATATAATATATATTTATTTATAAATATATATAATATATATTATATTTTTCTGTGTGTGTGTGTGTGTATATATATATGTGTGTGTATATATATATGTATATTTTTTTTTTTTTGAGAGAGAGATGGGGTCTCACTCTATTGCCCAAGCTGGTCTCGAACTCCTGGGCTCAAACGATCCTCCCACCCAGGCCTCCCAGAGTGCTGGGATTACAGCCGAGCGCCCGGCCTGCATCTCATATTCTATTTTATGTAGTATTTGTGGGTCTCATCTTGTTATTTGTTGTTTCTGCTGACTCATGCTCTTGTGGTTTGTTTCTTTTTGAGTTTATTGATGTTTAATTATGAGCTTATGTTCCTTGAAATTCTTTGTGGGAAGTCTTTGAATCTGTGTTTAAAATATATTCTTCCAGAAAGGATTTTTGTTTGCTTTTGCCAGGCGCCTAGGGGTACTTCCAACTCAGATCCACTTAAAAATTGTTTTTGGCTTAGTGTTTTTCCAATCACATAGGGAATATGATGTTGGGCTTTTCTCTATGTGAATATTAGCTTGTTATGCATTTTACTGGATTTCTTTTTAGCCTGTGTTACCTCTCCAGCACAGCTAAGTGGGTATGGCAAAGTCTTCTGTGGCTGAGTTGTTTTCTCCCCATTTCTCCCCTAGGGCACTGGCTTTTGAGAAGTCCCAAATTTGGGGGAGAAAAGAAATCTTTGATAACCTACTTCCCAGGACCAGACCTCAGGTCTTTTCTTCTCTTTCCTCGTTTTGTTTCCCCTAAAAGCAAAGCCTCAGACAAAGGTTTTTGTGTAATTAATTTTGGAAGTAATCCTAGGGAGTAGGAGTGAGGGCTGGAGAGAGAAAGAAAGAGGGAAGCCAGGGACAAGGTCGCATTATCAAGGGGACCTCTGATAGGTGCTTGATTCCATAGGATCTTCCAAGGAGTCTTATGAAATGGGAGATACAAAAAAGACACAATGAGTATTTGCTTGTGTCAGTCATTGGTCAAGAGTGGCCTCACAGACATGAACTCCCCTGAACTTGGGGTCTGCGCATGCATAATAAGGGTCCAGGGGATTCCCGAGAGCATCTGCCCTGTGGGGTCAGTGAGACTCAGACAGGAAGGGAGGGGTGGGCCCCATGTGCCCAAGATGAGGCAGCACCTACATGAGGCCCACAGAACACTCACCACCTCAGCAGTGGCCAGAATCAGAACTGGGGCCAAGCAGACTGAAGTGGTGCTCAGGAGGTGCTTGGCACGCTGGCCATTTACAACCCAGGGCCTCAGAAAGCACAGGCCCCGGTGCAGGCTCACCCTGATGGGGTCATGCTTTTGTTATTCTGGCTTCTGACTGATTCCCTGTTTAACACCCTTTTATCTGTGCTTTCACACACACGTTTTTGATATTTCATTCAGCATTTTTAGGAAGGGATTTCTCTATTCAACTAGTCTGCATATTTCCAGATAGAGAAATAAATGGTCATTGTTTTCAAATGTTTACATATACTTTATTTTTAAATAATAATAATAATTATTATTTAATATTCTTTTCGTTATTATTTGCTAAGTATTGAAACCAAGCATTCCTTTCTGGAGCTTCCATAACTCACCTTTGTGCCCTGTTTTGAAAAACAGGCCAGTCAATAATGACAGCAGCAATGCAGCAGCTCCCTACTATTTTGAACACCTACTATGTGGCTGACACCTGCTGTGGCTTTATAGGCATTATGTCAGCGAATTCTCAAAACTACCCTAAAATAGTCACTCTGGTTCCCTTTTTTTTCTTTATTTATTTTTTATTTTTAAAATTGAGACAAGGTTTTGCTATGTTGCCCAGGCTGATTTTGAATTCCTGCGCTCAAGTGATCCTTCCACTTCGGCTTCTGGTTCCCTTTTCCCAGCCACTGGTTCCCTTTTCACAGAAGAGGAAACCATGGCCTGGGAAGGGGCCAAGGCCACATAGCATTTAAGTCAAGCTTGTCCAACCCACAACTCATGGGCCACATGCGGCCCAGGATGGCTTTGAATGCAGCCCAACACAAATTCATAAACTTTCTTAAAATATTATTTTTTTTTTGTTTTTTTTTACAAAAAATTAGCTGGGCGTGGTGGTGCATGCCTGTAGTCCCAGCTACTTGGGAGGCTGAGGCAGGAGAATCGCTTGAACCTGGGAGGCGGAGGTTGCAGTGAACTGAGACTGTGCCATTGCACTCCAGCCTGGGCAACAGAGTGAGACTCCATCTCAAAAAATAAAATATAAAATAAAATAACTTTTTTTTTTGCAAAATTTTTTAAGCTCATCAGCTATCATTAGTGTTAGTGCATTTTATGTGTGGCCCAAGACAATTCTTCCTCCAGTGTGGCCCAGGGAAGCCAAAAGATTAGACACCCCTGATAAGTTGTTGAGCCAGGATTGTGTCCAAAGCTTCTCCACTTTTACTACATTGCATGCCTTTCTATGGAAAAAAGCCTCCCCTTCTTCCCTAGTACTTCTCCCAAAACACACACTCATATAGAGTAGCACTTGAGATCCAGCACCCCTTGGCAGCTGTGGGTAAGCTGAGCTCTGGATTGCGGGGCGGCGGGGGGTGGGCAGTCAGCACACAGAGCTTTCCTATCCCCCCAGGAAACCTGCAAGCACCCCGATAGGCCTTAGATGGCCAGTGCTGGCAAATCCTAATTGGGAGTCAAACTGGGAGAGCCCACTGCCCTTGCAGACTGGTTACTGTCCCCGCTGGAGCCCCGTGGAAGTGGGTAGAAATTCAGGCCCAAGGAGGGTGCCAAGCCAGAGCCACCTGCCCCCTAGTACCCCAGCCTGGGGGGCCATCCAGTGAGCATTTCTGTCTCATCGGGTGATTGTAGTCAAGGTAAAAAGCAAGTTGCAACCTGAAAGCTGGGCATTCCAGGTATAGGGCTCTTTCTGCTTAAAATGTGTGGGTACGGGGACTAGGGGAGGCTTGGGAGGGGCTGTCCCCAGAGTTTCTATGAGTGTGTATATACTTTGAAACACTTAGAACCTTATTGTCAGCATGGACAGACAGGGACCTTGGGGACAGAGGGACATTAAGGCCAACATCTTGTTTTACAGATCAGTAAACTGAGGTCCAGAGACCCATGGCCTAGTGAAGGAGGTTCAAATGCAGGCCTTCCTGACCACAGCGCACCGCCAATGCTCCTTCTCCACACCACTGCGTGTGTGCGTGTGAGTGGGCAGCTGCACACTATCGTATACGTAAACGTGTTTACGCATGGAGTACATGTGCTTTATGGTGCAGGGGTGAAGGCACAAAGGCGTGTGTATGTGGGGGCTGGGGGTTATGTTAGCAGGCTGAGCAGACTGTAACAAGGGGACACACATCTCTCTTTTGGGCCAACCCATGTTTGGAGAAGACAGGAGATTTCTCATGCACAGGCGCCAAGGGAGGAAAGTGAACCCAGGTTTGGGCGGTCCGTGGTGGCTTGTGCCATGGACCATGTGGAAGCCTGAAGATGCCTGGGGCCTTCGTAGTACCATTGCCTTTAGCCTTCCGTGGCCACCTGCAGCAACTGCCATCACCCTTACTGTGGACTGGAGTTGCACTGCTAAAGTCCCCAAGGCCCTGCGGGATGGCCAGAGATGTCTGCCCTCACTCCACTACCCTCTCAGTCTTCTTTGACAACTCTGGTCCCCCAACCTCAATGTCGACCCCACATCTGCAAGTGACATCACTGTCCATGTAGCTCTGTAAGTCTTCAAACTGGGAGTCAGCCTACCTCCCGCCATCACTGACCTTCAATCAATCCAGATGAAAAATGCCTCTGGGCATTTTGGGGACAGGAGATATAAGGAATGAGTCATAAATATCCTGTCATATGAAATAGGATGCTATGAAACACTCCTGGGGTCATGTCAAAAGGACACAGGAGCCAATCTGAATACACTTTCACCAGCCAAAGGCGGGATTTTTTGAGCACTAGTAAGATTAATAACTGCAATGGATTGACACCAATCAGACATGTTTAAATCCACTGATTCACACATATTTAAAAATAACTAATTTTTCACCTTAGGGGGATGCTAGGCAGCTGGTACATAAAGGGAAAGCATTAAATATTTGTTTTGTCTTTTGCATATGATCTATCTCTCAGGATAACTAAATAATCAATGAGGGCAAGTTTCACTTTGTAGAAATATGCAGTTTAATAAAATAAGAAATAATACAGTTATAATGTCACTATTTTGCAATTCCTCATGAATTTAAGTAATGATCATCTATGGCTGCAGATGTTGCAAAATGAGACACAACCAGAAATTAGGTGCTTCCTGATGGGAGCACATATCACCATCTAGGAGGTGGTCTTGAAAAAAATAGCTGGACTTGAATTTATTCAAGCCTCCATAACTAAATACAGAAGACAGAAGACGTGTTAAATGGTACCACAGGGATGCAATCAACCAAATTCAGACTGGGAAACTGCAAGGATAAACAACCCAGTTTCCAGCTTGGTGCGGTAGCTCACGCCTGTAATCCCAACACTTTGGGAGGCTGAGGCTGGTGGATGACTTGAGGTCAGGAGTTCGAGACCAGCCTGGCCAACCTGGTGAAACCCCCTCTCTACTAAAAATACAAAAGTTAGCTGGGTGTGGTGGCACGCGCCTGTAATCCCAGCTACTCGGGAGGCTGAAGCTGGAGAATCACTTGAACCCGGGAAGCTGAGGTTGCAGGGAGCCGAGATCACGCCACTGCACTCCAGGCTGGGTGATAGCAAGACTCGGTCTCCAAAAAAAAACAAAAAACAAAAACAAAATAAAATCCCCCAATTTCCTTAACAAAACAGTATTACAAAACAAAAAGAGATGGAGGGGAAACTTGCAGGTTTAAGATTTATCTACCAAGCCCTATTTATAGACTTTATTTGTATATTAATTCAAACACCTGTTAAAAAAAGAAAATGAGGCCAGGAATGGTGGCTCATGCTTGTAATCCCAGTGCTTTGGGAGGCTGATGCGGGTGGATCACTTGAGGCTGGGAGTTCCAGATTAACAAAGTGGGCAACAAAGTGAAGCCTTGTCTCTACAAAAATTTTAAAAAATTACCAGGCATGGTAGTGCACGCCTGTAGTTCCAGCTACTCAGGAGACTGAGGCAGGAGGATTACTTGAGCCCAGGAGTTTGAGGTTGCAGTGAGCTATAATTGAACCACTGAACTCCAGCCTGGGTGACAAAACGACACCCTGTCTCAAGAAAAAAAAAAAGAAAATTATAATTGAAGAAATAGAAAACACCAACTGGATTATAATTTCCATTAATGACATTATTGATTTTTTTATATGATAAAGTAGTGACTTCTTTCTTTCTTTTTCTTTCTTTCTTTTCTTCCTTGCCTTTCTTTCCTTTCTTTCTTTTCTTTTCTTTTTTTTTTTTTTTTTTGAGACAGAGTCTTGCTCTGTCACCCAGGCTGGAGTGCAGTGGCTCAATCTCAGCTCACTGCAAGCTCTGCCTCCCAGGTTCACGCCATTCTCCTGCCTCAGCCTCCCAAGTAGCTGGGATTACAGGTGCCCATCACCATGCCTGGCTAATTTTTTATATTTTTAGTAGAGAGGGGGTTTCACTGTGTTAGCCAGGACGGTCTCGATCTCCTGACCTTGTCATCTGCCCTCCTCGGCCTCCCAAAGTACTGGGGTTACAGGCGTGAGCCACTGCGCCCAGGAACAGGATAATGATAATATCTGTTCCAAACAGTGTCTTCACTAAATAATCCCAACCAGTAAGAAACAGAATCGTTTCAATCACAAGACTCAAGTCACTCCAAAAAGATGATGCTAAGAGCTGTTGATCACGTGTTCCTACAGCGATCCTTACCAACATACTGATGAAGCTACAGCTAAGGTATTAGGCTACTGTGCTCCCATCTAGGAAGTGACCCCCAGGGATTCTTCACCCTGTGCTTTCACCAGCACTCTGTATATGAACTTAACCACCTCAGCACTCCCCCCTGCTTTTGCCATGTCTTCTGTGTTTGGATGTTGAGTATTGCTAGATGGAAAGCTTTGCTATCAGCAGAACAATGGTTGAGGTTGTAAAAGCGTACTAAGTGCCATTATAAAATGGGTCGTTGTGCTGTATGAGACAACAACCACAACAACTCAGAAGCTTCAAACAATAATCCTTTATTGTCACGCTCATGACCTGTGGGTCAGCTGTACAATTCAGCTGAAATTGAATCGTACCTTGGTTGATCGAGGCTAGACTCCAAGCTACAGACTGAGTTCAGATCTGCTCTGCATGTCCCTCGTTCTCCTGGGACCAGCGGCTACCGAGGGATTATGGCCTGTTCCTGGAGACTCATTCCTGGACCCAGAAGGAAGGAGCAGCAGCTATATGGGGCACGTTCTTGTCATGGCAGATTACTGCAGCACGAGAAGGCATGTCCAACTGAGCAAGCACATTTCAAAACTTCTCATGTCAGGTTCACAAGTTTCCTACTGGCCAAAGCAAGTCACATGGCCAAACACAAAATCAAAAGGTGGGAAAGTATTCTCTCTCCACCATGGCAAGGATGTGGGTGAATAATTATATTACAAGGGACAAATAATTCAATCTTTCACCGTCTTTGGGGATCCAGGGCACTGCCTTTGTTCATGCCCCAGCACTTCTCATCAGGACAAAAGAACATCCTGCTAGGAGACTTTCCTGCCACTAGCAGGGCCCCTTCAAACCTTGTGGCAGCTAGAGTGATTTTTTTTTTTTACTAGCTCTCCTCTAGTTTTGTTTGTGTGTGTGGTAAAAAAATGCATAATATAAAATTTACCATCTTTTTTTTTTTTTTTTTTTTGGGACGGAGTTTTGTCTTGTTGCCCAGGCTGGAGTGCAATGGCACAATCTTGGCTCACTGCAACCTATGCCTCCCAGGTTCAAGCGATTTTTCTGCCTCAGCCTCCCGAGTACTGGGATTACAGGCATGCGCCACCACGCCCAGCTAATTTTTGTATTTTTAGTTGAGACAGGGTTTCACCATGTTAGCCAGGCTGGTCTCAAACTCCTGACCTCAGGTGATTCACCAGCCTCGGCTCCTGAAGTGCTGGGATTGTAGGCGTGAGCCACCACACCCATGCCCAGCTCCCTTTTCTTTTTTCTTTTTTCTTTTTTTGGACAGAGTCTCACTCTGTTGCCCAGGCTGGAGGACAGTGGTGTGAACTCGGCCCACTGCAACCCCTGCCTCCTGGGTTCAAGCGATTCTCCTGCGTCAGCCTCCTGAGCAGCTGGGACTACAGCCGTGTACCACCACACCTGGCGAATTTTCGTATTTTTAGTAGAGACAGGGTTTCATCATGTTGGCCAGGCTAGTCTCGAACTCCTGACATCAAGTTATCCACCTGGCTTGGCCTCCCAAAGTGCTGGGATTACAGAGCCACTGTGCCTGGCCAATATTTACCATCTTAACCATTTCTAAGTATAGAGTTAAGTACTGTTAGTTATATTCGCATTGTTATGGAAGAGCTCTCCGGAATTTTTTTAGCTTGCAAAAGTGAAACTATACCCATGAAACTAACACCTCTGTATTTCCCTCTCCCCAGCCCCTGACAACCACTATTCTACTTTCTGTTTCTATGAATTTGACTACTATAGACACTTCATGTAAGTAGAATCACATAGTACCTGTCTTTTGGGGACTGGCTTATTTCACTTAGTAAGATGTTCTCAAGGTTCAACTGTGTTGTAGCATGTGTCAGAATTTCCTTCCTTTATAAGGCTCAATAATATTCCATTGTATGTATATACCTCATTTTCTTTATCCATTTGTCAATGGACACTTGGGTTGCTTTTGACCTCTTGGCTACTATAAATAGTGCTGCTGTAAGCATAGTGTGGAAATATCTCCTTGAGATCCTGTTTTCAATTATTTTGGCTGTAAACCCAGAAGTGAGATGGTTAGGTCATAGGATAGTTCTATTTTTAGTGTTTTAGGAACTGCCATATTGTTTCCCATAGTAGCTGCCCCATTTTATATTCCCACCAGCAGTGCAGAAGGGTTCCAGTTTTCACACATTATTGCCAACACTTGTTATTTTCTGTTATTTTGATACTAATTATCCTAATACATGTCAACTTTTTTTTTTTTTTTTCTTTGAGACAAGAGTTTCGCTCTTGTCTCCCAGGCTGAAGTGCAATGACGCAATCTCAGCTTACTGCAACCTCTGCCTCCTGGGTTCAAGTGATTCTCCTGTCTCAGCCTCCTGAGTAACTGGAATTACAGGTGCCCACCACCACAACTGGCTAATTTTTTGTATTTTTAGTAGAGACGGGTTTTACCATGTCGGCCAGGCTGGTCTCGAACTCCTGACCTCAGGTGATCCACCTGCCTCCGCCTCCCAAAGTGCTGGGATTACAGGCGTGAGCCACAATGCCGGGCCTCAATTTTTTAATTAAATTTTTTATTTTGAGATAATTATAGATTCACATGCATTATAAGAAATAATACAGACAGATTCCATGTACTCTTCACCTGGTTTCCTTCTCGTTTCCTCAGTGGCAACATCTTGCACAATAGTACAATATCCACAGCCAGGAAATTGATATTGATACACTCCATAGATCTTGTTCAGATTTCAGCAGCTTACATATTCAGAGTGACATTTTAAACAAGCAAATCTGATCCTATCACTTACCTGCTTAAAACTTTTCCAAGGATGTTCATTACGTCATTGTTTGAACTGGTTTATTTTTGAGACGGAGTCTCACTCTATTGCCCAGGCTGGAGTGCAGTGGTGTGATCTCGGCTCACTGCAAGCTCCACCTCTGGGTTCACGCCATTCTCCTGCCTCAGCCTCCCGAGTAGCTGGGACTACAGGCGCCCGCCACCACGCCCGGCTAATTTTTGTATTTTTAGTAGAGACAGGGTTTCACCCTGTTAGCCAGGATGGTCTCGATCTCCTGACCTCGTGATCTGCCCGCCTCACCCTCCCAAAGTGCTGGGATTACAGGCGTGAACCACCGTGCTGGGCCTGAACTTGTTAAAAAATGAGAACCAACCTAAATGTCCAGCAGCAGCAGGATGGTTGAATAGATTACGTTGAGTTCATATAATAGGCACACAATCCAGCCAGGAAAACTATTGGAGCAGTCGTATGTGTACTGATATGGGCTGGGTTCCATGGTCTATTCTTTTCCTATGGAAAAGAGCCAGGTACAGGATTGTGAATACCTGGCCGGGCACGGTGGTGCACGCCGTAATCCCAGCATTTTGGGAGGCTGAGGCGAGTGGATCACCTGAGGTCAGGAGTTCGAGACCAGCCTGACTAACATGGTAAAACCCCATCTCTACTAAATACAAAAAATTAGCAGGGTGTGGTGGTGCGTGCCTGTAATCCCAGCTACTTGGGAGGCTGAGGCAGGAGAATCACTTGAACCCGGGAGGCAGAGGTTGCAGTGAGCCGAGATCATGCCATTGCACTCCAGCCTGGGCAACAAGTGCGAAACCCTGTCTCAAAAAAAAAAATAAAAATAAATAAATTGTGGATACCTTTTGGGTATAAAGGCATACGATACAGGGAAGGGTACATAGTACACTGGCCACAGTGGTTGTCTCAGCAGGCTGAGATTCTGTAGTGGGATGGAAAGTTAATTCACTCTGTTTTGTAGTGGTTCTCAAAGTTCTGCGTTTGAAGAACCCCTCAAAGTTCAGGACCACTCTACACTCTAAAAATTACTCAGTGTCCCCAAAAACATTTTCATTAATGAGGATTATCAGAAATTAAAGCTAAGAAATTTAAAAAATATTTAAATATTAATTCATTTAGAAATAACAATAGGCCAGGCAAGGTGGCTCGTGCCTGTAATCCCAACACTTTGGGAGGCTGAGGCAGGCTGATCACTTGAACTCAGAAGTTCGAGACCAGCCTGGCCAACATAGTGAAACCCCATCTCTACAAAATATACAAAAATTAGGCTGGGCGCGGTGGCTCATGTCTGTAAACCCAGCACTTTGGGAGACCAAGGTGGGTGGATCATGAGGTCATGAGATCAAGACCATCCTGGCTAACACGGTGAAACCCCGTCTCTACTAAAAATACACAAAATTAGCTGGGTGTGGTGGCACACGCTTGTAGTCCCAGCTACTTGGGAGGCTGAGGCAGGGGAATGGTGTGAACCCAGGAGGTGGAGCTTGCAGTGAGCAGAGATGGTGCCACTGCACTCCAGCCTGGGCAACAGAGCAAGACTCCATCTCAAAAAAAAAATTATATATATATACACACACAAAAATTAGTCAGGTGTGGTGGTGGTGTGTGCCGGTAGTCCCAGCTACACAGGAGGCTGAGACAGGAGAATCACTTAAGCCCAGGATGCGGAGGTTGCAGTAAGCTGAGATTGTGCCACTACACCCCAGCCTGGGCAACAGAGTGAGACCCTGTCTCAAAAACAAAAAAAAAAAGAAAGAAAAGAAATAACAACAATAAAGCAATTATATGTTAACATAAATAACAGTTTTATAAAAAGTAACTATTCTTTCCAAAACAAAAACATTTAGTGAGAAAATGACTTTGTTTTGCATTTTTGCAAATCTTTTTAATATCTGACTTAATTGAAAAATCTTCATTCTCATATCTGTTTCTGCATTCGATCTATCAGAATATATTGTTTTGGTTGGAGTATGTGAAGAAAATTCATGTCAGTAAGATATGTAGTTAGAAAAAAGAGACTTTAAATAGCCTTTTGTGGGTATTCTTTGATAGCACATCGAAACTGGACAAGCAGCAGTTTCTCAAAGCAGTGTAGAATCTGAAACCATAGCAATGACATATTCATACTGTTACATTAAAACTCATTGTTCTGGCTGGGCGCCGTGGCTCATGCCTGTAATCCCAGCACCTTGGGAGGCCGAGGCAGACGTATTACATGAGGCCAGGAGTTTGAGACTAGACAGGCCAACATGACGAAACCCCGTCTCTACTAAAAATACAGAAATTAGCTGGGTTTGGTGATGCACATCTGTAATTCTAGCTACTTGGGAAGCTGAGGCACAAGAATTGCTTGAACCCGGGAGGCAGAGGTTGCAATGAACCGAGATTTCGCCGCTGAACGTCAGCCTGGGTGACAGAGCAAGACTCTGTCTCAAACAACAAAACAAAACAAAAGCCATTGCTCTCTCTTGTCTCCCCACTTTTTTTTTTTTAAGACAGGGTCTCACTCTGTCACCCAGGCTAGAGTACAGTGGCTTGATCATAGCTCATTGCAACCTCAGACTCCTGAGTTCAAGCAATCCTCCTGCCTCAGCCTCCTTAGTAGCTGGAACTATAGGTGTGTGCCACCACACCTGGCTAATTTTTTATTTTTTAAAATAAAGATGGGGTCTTGCTATGTTGCCCAGGCTGGTCTCCAACTCTTCGCCTCTAGTGGTCCTCCCACCTCTACCTGCCAAAGTGTTGGGATTATAGGCATGAGCCACTATACTCGGCCCTGTCTTGTACCTTAAGTGAATCTTTTATGTGAGTGTAGTTTTGTAACATTATGCATTTGTCATTTGGAAAGTACTGATAGAATTATGCAGATCATCCAATTTTTGACACATTTTGTTAGACAATATTGAAAAATCATGTGTGTTAATATCACTACTAATCTCATAAGAAAATTGTTTCAGTGAGGCTGGGCACGGTGACTCATGCCTGTAATCCCAGCACTTTGGGAGGCCGAGGTGGGTACATCACCTGCGGTCAGGAGTTCAAGACTAGCCTGGCCAACATGGTGAAACCCCATCTTTACTAAAAATACAAAAATTAGCCAGGTGTGGTGGCATGTGCCTGTAATCCCAGTTACTCAGGAGGCTGAGGCAGGAGAATCGCTTGAACCTGGGAGGCAGAGTTTACAGTGAGCTGAGATTATGCCATTGCACTCCAGCTTGGGTGACAGAGCAAGACTCCATCTCACAAAAAAAAAAAAAAAGAAAAGAAAAAAAAGTGTTTATGTACTTGGAAGCTTGTTAAACTCACAATGGCGGATACACGTTTTCCAAAATTCTAACTTTTGCTTCAAAGCTCAAATTTTATCATTGGCAACAAATGCTGTCAGTTGCTTTTATGGAGTGACAGTTTCACTTTATTTATTGTTGAGAAATGTCTGCTAAATACCAGTCAGAATAACCATCGTTTGTCAGTCTTTCAAGTAAAAATGGTGTTCTATGAAAAAAGCAGCTAGTTTGGCTGACAACTCAGACAATCACACAAGCGCTTGTCCTTAGAGAAGCCCATCATCCTTTGGTAAGCAGCAGAAGTGCTTTCTACATACTCCTCCTTTCATCACACAAAATATCAAGCATAGAAAGATATATACTGCTCACAGATTGAGAGTTAATAAAAGTATTTTTTACTGTTCCATCAAGGTCATTCATAAATGAAATGTTTTTAAATTGCAAATACATGGCAATGAATACAATGCTAGCCTGGGCAACATACTGAGACACCGTCTCTACAAAAAATAAAAAATTAGCCAGATGTGGTGGTATGTGCCTGTAGTTCCAGCTAATTGGAGGCTGAGGTGGGAGGATCGCTTGAGCCCAGGATGTCAAGGCTGCAGTGTCAGGGAGGAAAAATGTTTTGCCTGCACTTAGGTTCATTGATTAGAGGTCTGTGAATTAAACTGACAAAGGACAGAATAACAGGAGAAAAGGCACACAACTTTTATGAATATTTACATGCATGAGAGTTCACAGAAAAGAGCTGAAACTCAAGTCATTAGACATGGGGACTTACACAACATTTTAACAAAGGAAAGAGGGTTTGGGCATCAAGGGTGACAAATTGTGGGGAAGTGGCTAGGAAATATATGGGGGAACGAATGGACGATAGAGGTTATTTTAGTAAGGTCTGTTTATGCAAAATCATCTTGGTATTCACAAAGGGAAATTTATGCCCTGTTTTTTGCAGCTAATAGGAAAGCAGAGAACTCATCCTGCAACTGTTGATTCCTAGTTGCATTCCTCTCAAAATAGTCCTTCTGCCAAAGTGGCTTATTTTGGAGTGGCATATTTTGATCCTCTCAGGCACTACTGCCTTAACTTGTGTTGAAGCAATGACAGGTTCACTCGCCATTGCTTTCAAGCAGTCAGTCAAATGATAACACATCATTTGAATGAAAAGGGCATAGAATGTCTGAGTATTACTATAAACATAGTTTTGACCTTGCAGATCTCTAAGTATCTTGGGGACCTCCAGGGTCCATAGGCCATACTTTGATAACACTGCTGTTCTGTATTGTATTACTTGTTTACTTACTTTAACCAACAAATAAATAATTTTTTCAGACAAGATCTTGCTCTGTTACCCAGAGTGGAGTGCACTGGCATAATCATAACTCACTGCAGCCTCAACCTCCTGGGCTCAATTGATCCTCCTGCCTCAGCCTCCTGAGTAGCTGGGGCTACTGGCACATGCCACCATGCCCAGCTAATTTTTGTATTTTTTGTAGAGGTGGGGTTTCACCATGTTGCCCAGGCTGGTCTGAAACTACTGGGCTGCAGTAATCCTCCCACCTGGCCTCCCAAAGTGTTCAGATTACAGGTGTGAGCAACCGCACCCAAATAAACAATTTTAAAGCACCTCTTCCATGGCTGTCCACTGCTGAGTGTAAGTACAGATGCCTTGGCCTAAGATCCAAAGCCTTAAGTGACTGGCCTTTGCCTCTTTGCCACTGGCATGTCCTCGCTCTTTATCCAAACACAGGTCAAGCCACAGAAGTTACTGGGATTCCCAGAACGTATTTGCATGCGTTTCTGTCCCTGTGTCCATCTCCATTTTCTCCCAAGCATTCTTTAAGCCCAAGCCCCACAATCAATCTCTCTGACTCCTCCAAGAAAAGGCCATTGCAACTGTGATTAGTGAAGGGCTGCAGATACACAAGTAAGATGGGACGCACTGCAACTCACCTAGCATCCTCCCAGGGCTTACTCTGCCATAGGATCTCTGGTGCCAGACCTAAAAATGTGTGCGGAAGGAATGGAGGCAGGTGCTGGGGAGAGGGGAGGCCTGCCAGGAATTCTGGAATGCACCAAAAAAGGCCACTTCCTTCTGTTGCCAAGGTCCTGGCTCTCTCTATGCTTTAGGGCAAGGGTGTCTGGGGATGGTCCTTGTGAGGGGCGACTGGGGACCCTAGTGGGGCAGGCCTAGGGCTGCCAGATAAAATATAGAAAGCTTAGTTAAAATTAGATTTAAAATAACAAATACTCTTTTAGTATAAGTATATCCCAAATATTGCATGGAACCTCCTCATCCTAAAAAAAAATTCAGTGTTTATCTGAAATTCAAATTTAATGGAGTCCTGTATTGTTGTTTGGTAAATCTGGCAACCCCGTGCAAGCCTTTGCTATTCAGCTTGCCAAGCAAAGTGGCCCCTCTTCACTTACCTTGCCACCTACCAGACCTTCCCAGACCTGGTCCTGGCTGCCTGCAGGCAGCACAGCCCACTGAAAGGAACCCTTTCTGTCCCAAAGCTGCCCAGAGCCTGAGAACAGAAGCAAACTGAGCGCTTGGATGGATATGGCGGATTAGGCTATGCCTTTGGAGAACTAACGGAGAAGGGGGCTCTCTCTCACAGCCAGGACCTTCTGGGGGTGCCTATGCGGAGACGCCCTCCTTCCTTGACCCACTTCTTCTCCCCACTCCCTGCTGCTGCGCAGCCCTCTCTCTAACCTTCCTGAATTGCTGTCTCTGCAACTCCCCCTGCCAGGACTGGCTATCAATCCCTTCAGAAACTAAAGGCCAGTCCAGCCCCTGGGAGGCCTCCTGGGTGTCTGGGATTCCCCTGGTGGGATGCGTCTGGCCTGAGGTTGGAGACAATGATGCGTTCTTCCTCCCAGCCAGTGACTTCTCTATCAGCCAGGCTGCTTTGCCTTTTCTCCTTTTAAGGACCTGAGGGCAAACTCTCCTTTCCTCTGGGAGGACTTCTTTATTCCAGAGGTCCCAGAGGGGGGTGTGTCCTTTAGCTTGAGGCTCTTGCTTTCCTCCATTCTCATGACCTTGCCCCCTTCCCTGTGGAGGGTCTTGTTATGCTGAAGGCACCTTTCCCTCCTTCTGGGCTGGCGTTCCTAGCGTCCCCACGGAAACCGAAAATGCCTCCTGCTGAACCATCTGGCCACATGGCTCCAATCTGCCCTCTCTCCCACCCCCGGTTTCCCCTCCTGGAAAGGGGGACACAGGGAAAGAGGCTTAGGCAAGGCATCCCTGGCGTGCCTCAGTCCCTGAGGCATAATAATATAATGATCGTTGCTGTTTCATGCCACTAAGCCTTGGGGTGTTTTGTTACATAACTGTAACTGGAATGTATTTATTTGATCACAGGCTCCATCCTGCGCCAGGAGCAGCCTCAGGTTCATGTGTGTGGGAGCTGCAGAATGCCTGTACAAACTCTCTATACCCTCTCCATGTCCCTTTGCACAAACAGCCCCCATTGGCCATCCTTTGGGCCTAGAAGTTCATATCCTGCTGCCCCTGGGAAGCAACATGGGTTGGAGGCCAGCTCAGCTCTGGAAAGTTGGCTTGGGGTCTAGAAGAAGGTCGTGGGCTCCACATGGGTTCAAGCCTTAGTCCCAATGGGCCGAGGAGCAGAAGAGGACCACAGTGAGGTTCTCTAAAGCATATGGCTTAGACAGGGGCCCCATGCCACAGCTAAGGGCAGTACTAGCTAAGCACTTCATATCTTTCATCTCTTGTTTGTTTGCTTGAGAGATAGGATCTCCTTCTGTTGCCCACGCTGGATTGCAGTGACTATTCACAGGTGCAATCACAGCTCACGGCAGCCCCAAACTCCTGACCTCAGGTGATCCTCCCACCTCAACCTCCCAAGTAGCTGGGACTACAGACATGAGCCACTGCACCCAGCACTATCCGTCATCGCTTGATCCTCACCCAGTCCTGTTCCACTGGGCTTATCGTCTTCATTGCCCCAGTGAGGGCACCAAGGCTCATAGAAAAGCCAGTCGCTTGCCCAGGGTCCTGGGATGTATGTCTGAAGCCAAGGCCAGGAGCTCTCCATTATACCACATGGCCTCAAAGGCCCTCCTTGGTTCAAAGACACTTGATTGAGCATTTTGTAGAAACATCATCTCCTTGGCTTTGTTTAAAATCAACATCACCACCCACAGCCCCCCACCACACACACACACAAAATATATCTGGGCACAGTGGCTCACGCCTGTAATCCTAGCACTTTGGGAGGCCGAGGCAGGCGGATTGCCTGAGCTCAGTAGTTCCAAGACCAGCCTGGACAACACAGCAAAACCCCATCTCTACTGAAAATAGAAAAATACTAGCCAGGTGTGGTGGTGCATGCCTGTAGTCCTAGCTACTTGGGAGGCTGATTCAGGAGAATTGCTTGAATCCTTTCTGGGAGGCAGAGGTTGCAGTGAGCTGAGATCACATCACTGCACTTCAGCCTGGGTAACAGAGCGAGACTCTCTCCAAAAAATAAAATAATAAAAAAAAACCTTCAAAACTAAAACAACTTTAGGCTACCTGGGGAACCTGAAATAGGAAGACCTCGCCTTGACCCTAGGGAATGAGGCCAAAACTCAGAGGGCTGGAGGTATCCAGCTGCCTGGCTGCTGTCCAGCCAGGAGCACAGTTTCTTTGGAGGTCTCCAAACCATGCTGGTGGAGCCTCATCTATCTCTTTCGCTCCCCATCAAAGGGATCACTTTATCAGCTGCACAGTCTTTAAGCCCAGCGTCCACAGCAGGACTCTATTTTAAAACAGTTTGGCCTTGAGAGAGGCAGTCCGCTTCTTATCTATGTTTTGTTTTGTGTTGGCTTCCTGGCGAGTTATCAGGGAGACTTTGGTTTCTTTGTCTTCTGTTATCTCCCTGCTGGGTTTCAAAGCTGCCCTCTCGGCTGCTGTCAGCCTGAGCTGTGTCTTCCCCTGCAGGGACAGAGAGCTGGAGTTGGAAGGGGCCGCAACTCTGCCAGAGCCTTCCCTTCTAGCCATTGTCTCCTGGGTGCCTACCCCCAGTGCCTGGAACTTGCCAGCTCTCATCAAGGCTGGCTGGGTGTCACTTGTGGCTTCTCCAGGGACATATAACATCAAGAGAGTGGGCCTCTCATAGGGCCAAGATCAGGGGAAAGGAGGGCGGTTTGAAACACCCTTTACAAAATTATAACTAAGGAAATTATGACAGTGAAAGAGATCAGACCTAACTGACTCCATCTTGCTTCTAACCTTTAAGCTGTCCTGGTTCATTCCTGGGCATAGACAGAACTAACTTTGGGAAGGAATTCAGTTTACAGTTTGACTCGGAAACAAAATGATAATAGACCTTTCCCGAAAAGACCCCCTTCTTGCCTGGGACCCGCCTTTGCACAACTAACAAATTAGCTACAAGATGAGAAGCTGTGGTTTAGGGGTCATGCAGCCTCTGGCTCCAAGAGTCTGAACCTCCCCAAATTGCTCCTGTGGATAATATCACTATTGTGGATAATATCATTATTGTAAAACCTAGATCAGCGCTTGAGATATTTTGCAGACCCTGCACTGGATGGATCAACTGACACCACCCATACTGGTAATCTGGCTCATGTTCTGCCATCCTACCCAGGAACAGAAGACAGCAAGAAAACCTCACTTCAATCCCCTATTCAATCCATCTCCAACCCTACCAATCAGCACTCACCACTTCCCAAGCTCCTACCCACCAAATTGTCTTTTAAGACTCTGATCCCCATGTGCTTGGGAAGACTGATCTGAATAATAATAAAACTCTGGTTTCACCCACAGCTGGCTCTGTGTGAATTACTCTTTTTCCATTGCAGTTCCCCTGTCTTGATAAGTCGGCTCTATCTAGGCAGTGGGCAAGGTGAACCCATTGAGCAGTTACATGTTCACAGAGCAGCCACTTTCTTTAAAATTGAGGGGCTGAGAGTGGTGGCTCATGCCTGTAATCCCAGCATCTTGGGAGGTCGAGGCAGGTGGATTACCTGAGGTCAGGAGTTTGAGACCAGCCTGGCCAACATGGTGAAACCCTGTTGCTACTAAAAATACAAAAAATTATCTGGGCATCGTGGCAGCGCTTGTAATCCCAGCTACTCCAGAGGCTGAAGCAGGAGAATAGCTTGAACCTGAGAGGTGGAGGTTGCAGTGAGCTAAGGTCACGCCATTGCACTCCAGCCTGGGCAACAAGAGCAAAACTCTGTCTTGAAAAATAAATAAATAAATAAAATAAAATCGGGGAAACCAACATAGACTTGTCACTTTACCTTTATATGTGTGTTTGCCAACTACAATACAAAAAGCAACTTATATTGCTTAAAAAGAAAGAGGACATTTTAACTCCCAATGAATAGGAAGAAACCCTTTGACCCTGAAGTCCTGTGAAGGGAAACAGGCATAGAAAAGTTGGCCCTCCTCAAGAGATTGCCAAGCAGTTTAAGGTTTGGGGGAAATTAAACTCTTCCCAGTTTGGGGGATGCATCTGAGGGGAGTGTCCTGGGGCATAGTGATGCAATTACCCGTCAGTGAAGAGAGGACAAAGGAGGAAAAAAGGAAACAGCTCTTTTTTTCTTTCTCCAGAGTCTGAGGCTCAAAGGAATTCCAGTGATTTAGGATGCACTCGTGAGGAGTGCAGGTAGAAAATGATTGGTTACCCATCTGGAAAGGGGAAAAACGTGTCCCTTTGTTCCTTTCTCTTTCCAGTGAATACCCAGGGTACATAAGGAAGAGAAAAAAGGCATCCTTTTCTTTCTTCTGATCTTATATCCCCAAGTTGCAGAAACTTTGCAGGTGCCACCCATGGGTGCAAGTGTGACCTTCACCCATGTAGCAGGGAGGCCTAATGGGTAGGGATATTCACACTTACCTATGTGCCATCCTATCCTCCTGCTGTTGGTAACCTTTGGGTTCCCTATACCTGCTCTATGCCATGGATGTGAGCATGACTTCCATCCATGAAGCAGGAGGGCCTAGTTGGCAGGAATTAGTCATGCTCACCTGCGCTGTGCCTCCTTCCTGAGGTCAAGCTTCTCCACCCTGCAGAACATAATTTGGCCACAGCTTTGAGCAAAAGAATATGAGATGTTTTTTCTGTGTCTTGTGGTGCTTGGCACTACATTGGCAACCAAGGAAATGACAGGGACATTTTTGCCATGAATTTACTTATGGATACCAAGGCACACTTTACTTCATCTGTGCTACTCTTAACCTTCCAGTTTATACTTTTGATGATTAAGCCAAATACTCATTCTACCCAGTAATATCTGTGGTTTGCAACAACATCCTTAACATTTAACACTGTATATAAAGAAGAGATAGGAACCATGAGAGCCATGAAAGAAAAGAAAGAGAAAGAAAGAAAGAAAGAAAGAAAAAAAAAAAAAAGAAAAAAGAAAAGAACAATAGGAAAGACTGGAGGTCCTAGGACCGACACCCTTATGGGCAGTTGGGGCCTGGAGTTAGTCGAGGAGCCTTTGGATAACACCAAGATATGGCCTTGATGAGATACCCTCAGTTGTCCCAGGACCTCCTTCTGGTCCCATGCAATAGCTAGACCTCCATGAAGGGAAACTAGATTGGAACAAAGCCAACATTCTCAACACCCGAAGGTGATGGGGGATTGACAGTGTCCTCCCCAGCAAGCCTGTCCTCCATTTCTTAAGTCTGGCAGCTGTCCTAGTTGCTTTTAATTGGCTGACAGAGGCCTGGTATTTTTTCTTTCATTTTGACTATTGTGGAGTCTGAAAAAAGGACAGAAAGAGCAGATCCAGCCAGGCACAGCAGCTCACGCCTGTAATCCCAGCACTTTGGGAGGTCAAGGCAGGCAAATCACTTGAGGTCTGAAGTTCGAGACTAGCCTGGCCAACATGGTGAAACCCCATCTCTACTAAAAATACAAAAATTAGCTAGGTGTTATGGCACATGCCTGTAATTCCGGCTACTTGGGAGGCTGAGGCAGGAGAATCACTTGAATCTGGAAGGTGGAGGCTGCAGTGAGCCAAGATCACACCACTGCACTCCAGCTTGGGTGACAGAGTGAGACTCCATCTGAAAAAAAAAAAGAAAGAAAAGATCCACCTTTATTCACCTTTCCATAGATCCTGGATGAGCCCCCAAAATGTTGCAGGATCCTTGGGGTGTCACTTTGCCAGCTGGAAACCTCTGTGGCCAGTGGTACCTTTGCCCGAGTTTTGCTCTGGCCTGCTGGGCTCATTCTGCCCACTCACACTGGCAGGCTGCTCTTGGCTCACGCTACCAGCCTGGATCCAACACCTGCCAAGGGTGAGCCAGGCATAGTGTAGCGAGGGGTATGTGAGTGAGCATGGGCTCCAACCACTGTGCACAGCCAGGCACTCTGGCTGCAGCAGGGTGAGCAGCTCCAGGTGCTTGCATGGGCAGGTGTACCATAAGTAGCTTCCACAGTTGATGCTGGGGAATGTTGTGGTGCCCAGAAGCTTGGAAATGCTAGGAACCACAGAGCCCTAAAGAGGGTGTCACAGCCCTGGTTTGGGGACCTCCTAGGTCTAGGCTCCCTGAAGGGCTGTAGCTCTTCTCTCCTTCTCTTTTCTCTCCTTCTTGTCATGCACAACATGGTGAGCAAGGGGCATGTTTCAGCCCTGTTTTTGTTGTAGCTCTTTTAGCCCTGTCATTTGGCAGGTCCCAAGTTCTTGTCCTGCATCCAGGAAGAATGAGGTATGTGGACAAGTGAAGGGTGAGCAAGATGAAGAGAAACTTTATTGAGTGACAGAACAGCTCAGAGGAGACCTGAAATAGGTAGCTCCTCTCTGTAGCCAGGGTGTCTCAATGAGTGTTCAGCTCTCAGGGGAGAGGGTAGCTCCTCTCTGCAGCTGGTCATCATGTTGTCTCTTCAGCTGTCAGCAGAGAGGGTAGCTCCTCTCTGCAGCTGGTTGTCCCATCATCTTCTCAAGTCTGGCTGAGTCCAGGGCTTTTATGGGCCTCAGAGGGGAGGAAGCTCATGTCGATTGGTCCATGGGAAACCATGTGCAGCCCCAGAAAAAGCATCACAAGTTCCCACTCTGGTTTGTGAGACCATCAGCCTAGTGCCCAGCTACAGGCCCTCCCCAGCTTCAAGGTGAGGCTTCACTGGGGAACTTTTCCTTTCTGCCCAGGAGCCTGTCTCCTGCCTCTGTTCATGACGTCCAGGCTGTTCATACCAAAGGGCACCTGGAGGCCAGTGCCAAGCTGCCCTCAGCACCCCCTTGGCCTCCCTCTGGTGCTTGCTGGTGCCCAAAGTCAGGAGGGGGCTAAGGTGGCAGGAGGCTGGCGTGTTAGCGTTGCCCTGAGTGTACACACACATGGCCAGGCTGCGACAGTGCCCAGGCTTGGCCCCAACCTCGCTCTGAGATCGGAGCAGTTGCCAGGAGTTGAGAGAGATCAGGCAGTGAGAGAAGACACCTCAGAGCCTGCAGGGGGAAGGGGGTGGCCTTCCTAGGGCTCCAAGAATGCAGAGAGGCCTGGATCCACAGCTGCAGCTGAGTGGCTGCAGCTGCTTCTTGGGAGGGTGGGGCTCCTACCTGCTCCCGGCCCCCAAAATCACAGGGAGGCCTGGGTCCACAGCTGTGACTTGGGTGGCCACAGCCACGCCCAGGAATGCCAGGCTCCTGCCTGCTTCTAGCTCTCACTGGCTCCTTGGAGTGTGGCACTGGCCTGGGCCCAGCTCCATATCAGGGCCCCTTTCTGCCCACCCCTCCATGCTCAATTACACTGCTCCCCCATCAGTGGGTGACTCAGCCCAGCCTCATCACAGTGGCTCCCAGGGCAGTGGGCTCTAGGGAGCTCCCAGGGACGGGCTCCAGGGACTGCCTGCCTCCTGTCTGCACTTTCCCTGCAGCAGTCAAGGGCAAGGTGTAGGTGGTGCTGTAGCCCCAGTCAACCCCACACAAACAAACCCAATGCTCTTGGGGCTGGCCCCATGAGTCCCAACTGTGCCCTTGGCCAGGCATGCAAGGTTGTGGCCACGGTGGAGACTCTGGGTCTGGGAGCAGGTTCTGCCCAGCCATGAGAGGATGGGGGTGGTGCAGCCGACTGCCTCAGGGACACAGGGCACAGGGGACATGGGGCACAGGGGTCCCACTACTGCAACTGCTGCTCCCACAGCTGCTCCTGCCACCACCGCCCATGCCTCCTTACTGCAGCCAGTGTGATGGCAGCAGCCACTTCAGACAGCCCCCTGCTGCCATCAAAAGCAGAGGCCGGGCACCATGGCTCATGCCTGTAATCCCAGCACTTTCGGAGGCTGAGGCAGGCAAATCATGAGGTCAGGAGTTCAAGACCAGCCTGGCCAACATGGTGAAACCCCGTCTCTACTAAAAATACAAAAAATTAGCTGGGCGTATTGGCAGGAGCCTGTAATTCTAGCTACTTGGGAGGCTGAGACAGGAGAATCACTTGAACCCGGGAGGTGGAGGTTGCAGTGAACCGAGATTGTGCCACTATACTCCAGCCCAGGCAACAGAGCCAGACTCCATCTCAAAAAAAAAAAAAAAAAAAAAAAAGCACAGCAGAGTTTTTTAAGAACATTGTTCTGTTCTAAAAAAAATTGTAAAGGGTTATAAAAGGTTTATAAGAATCTTACCTTGGCTGGGTGCAGTGGCTCACGCCTGTAATCCCATCACTTTGGGAGGCCGAGGTCGGTGGATCACAAGGTCAGGAGATTGAGACCATCCTGGCTAACACAGTGAAACCCCGTCTCACCTAAAAATACAAAAAAAATTAGCTGGGCATGGTAATGGGCGCCTGTAGTCCCAGCTACTCGGGAGGCTGAGGCAGGAGAATGGCGTGAACCTGGGAGGCGGAGCTTGCAGTGAGCCAAGATCACGCCACTGCACTCCAGCCTGGGCGACAGAGTGAGACTCTGTCTCAAAAAAAAAAAAAAAAAAAAAAAAGAATCTTACCTTATGATCAAACTAATTAAAACTGGATACATTTATAGAATTTTATTAAAAACTAGCTTTAGCATTAAAGATGCACTAATGCATACATGAAATTTAGTTTTTTTTTTGTTTGAAAAAGATTTTTATGTAACATTGAGAGACAATGAAAGATTTTTGTTTGTCTTTTAAGTGAACTACAAAAAGCATTGGTGGGAGAGGAGAGAGAAGAGACAGAGTCAGTTGGCCTCATGTTTTCTTCATTGGGTATTGTTTACAAAGCTGAGTCTCCTCTCTATCAGAATAAAGGTTTTTCCTTAAAAAAAAAAAACAAAAAACTTTTTTTGAGATGAAGTCTTGCTCTGTCGCCCAGTCTGGAGTGCAGTGGCACAATCTTGGCTCACTGCAACCTCTGCCTCCCAGGTTCAAGAGATTCCCCTGCCTCAGCCTCCCTAGTATCTGGGATTACAGGCACATGCCACCATGCCCAGCTAATTTTTGTATTAGTAGAGACAGGGTTTTGGCATGTTGGCCAGGCTGGTCTTGAATTCCTGATCTCAAGTGATCTACCCACCTTGGCCTTCCAAAGTGCTGAGATTACAGGTGTGAGCCACAGTACCTAGGCTAAAAAATTTTTGAGTTATGATTTTGGCTAAAGAAATGACTTATAGTAACCTAGGATTCTATTTTGTAATATCCAATGTTTTAAGCCTTTGATATTTAACAAACCTTTCAAAATCAAGCTCTAAGTTAAAAAGAGAAAAAAAATTAGATCCCCTGAAGTCCAAAAAGACATATTCAGCTTATTTAACGTATTAATACCATGCAGGAAACATTGTCAAATATAAAATGGTATTTAACTTTCTTTGGGTTATATTTATATAAATTTGTTTTTAGTATGTGTTGCAAAATTGTATAGGATTCCTGTAATTCTGATATGCTACAGTATATGTTATCATTAATAATTATAATTGTTGTGTTGAATTATTGCGTGCCACAGAGGTAACAAATTTCCTTGTCAACTGTCTTTGACTGTGGCTTCCCTAAATGCTTTTGTCATCCACAGCCAATTGCTGTCTTTCCTTGGTCCTCTTTAGCTGTCCATCGCCTTAACCACTCGGCCACCTCGTCCTTCGGGCTCCTTGGTCCTCTTTAGAAGGTGGTTTTATAATCAGCTGTTAAATGTTGACAGGTGCTCTTGAATGAAAGTTTCTGATAACTATGGAGATGATGATGATGATTATTATTATTATTCGAGATGGAGTTTTGCTCTTTTTACGCAGGCTGGAGTGCAGTGGCGCAATCTCTGCTCACTGCAACCTCCGCCTCCCAGGTTCAAGGGATTCTCCTGCCTCAGCCTCCTGAGTAGCTGAGATTACAGGTGCCCATCACCATGTCTGGCTAATTTTTTGTATTTTTAGTAGAAATGGAGTTTCAACATGTTGGCCAGGCTGGTCTCGAACTCCTGACCTCAGGTGATCCACCCGCCTTGGCCTCCTAAAGTGCAGGGATTACAGGCATGACCCACTGTGCCCAGTCACTGTGGAGATTATTATATTACAATAAAGAAAAAAACTTTCAGAACTCTCACAGAGAGCTGCAATGTTCTTGAATATCAAGCAGAACAGGAGTTAACTGAATGGACTCAGCCAATAGAAAATTAAAGCAATTTTTTTTTTTCTTAAAACATTGCTGATCCTTTTTGTTTCTCAGAGTTAAGAAAACTTTTGAGCTATTTTCAGCTTTTAACAATTGAGTAAAGTATATTCCTGTGAACAAAATTTGAAGCATATTTGTTTCTCTTTACCTGATTTCTCCAGATTTTGGAAACTATTTGTGAGTATTCTTAACTTAATGGCAATATAGTTATTTGCATAAGTGCAATAAGAATGTTTTCTTTTCAACAGGACACAGTTGGAGAAACTGGTTATTTTACCAAAACTTTGACTGGAATGACGTGCTTTCCTTTAAGGAATTAAACTTGACTTGTAGAGCCAATAAAAGCCCCTTGGGAAAACTGGCCTCATACCTTGTCTACACAGTCCCTGTACAGGGTTCCTGATTTGTGATAAGTAAAGAATGTCACTTTCTGAGAGTCCCAGGAGCCCCGAGTTATCTTGGGACCTCAAAAGGAGAGGAATTTACCCAACTCATAGGCATTTGAGGGTACAAACCCATGGCTGGGCTCAGCTTTAAAAAAGTCTTATCTGAGATTTCTTATGGAACACAGTTCCTTCAAAGCCAATTTTTAAAAAATCATTTTTATTTATTATTTTGAGGTGGAGTTTTGCGCTTGTCACCCAGGCTGGAGTGCAATGGCACAATCTCAGGTCACTGCAACCTCTACCTCCCAGGTTCAAACGATTCTCCTGCTTCAGCCTCCCGAGTAGCTGGGATTACAGGTTCCTGCCACCACGCCTGCAAAGCCAATTTTAAAAGCCTATGTGAGGCCAAGCGTGGTGGCTCATGCCTGTAATCCTAATCCCAGGTGGGAGGCTGAGGTGAGTGGATCATGAGGTCAGGAGTTTGAGACCAGCCTGGCCAACATGGTGAAACCCCATCTCTATTAAAAATACAAAAAAATTAGCCAGGCGTGGTGAGCACCTGTAATCTCAGCTACTTGGGAGGCCTAGGCAAGGAGAATCGCTTGAACCTGGGAGGCAGAGGTTGCAGTGAGCCGAGACTGTGCCATTGCACTCCAGCCTAGGAGACACTGTGAGACTCTGTCTCAAAAAAAAAAAAAAAAAAAGTCCTATGTGAAAAATAATTATTCTTGCTGTGCCTTATGCAAATAATCAGACCAAATATAATACAACTAAAGTTTATTTTCCAAAAAATCAGTCCTATTATAATTTGTTTTTAATAAAAATAAGGACTACAGAGAGAAAAATTATGTTCCAAAAACTATAGTATACTTGTTGTTGGTTGTTTTTGAGTTTTTTAAATTTTTCTTCAATTTAGACTAAATCCTACATGGTTTTTGGACTACAAGTCCCCAAACTAATGCTTTCAAATCTTTACTTTTAAAACGGGGAATTGCACTCCTTATCCTAGAACTCATTATTTGCCTTATAGTACAATGTCAATTTAAATGCTGTACTGAAACTATAGATGATGAAGCCATCATGGCAAAATTATAACTGAGACAGTGAAAGAGATCTGACCTAACCAAGTCCATCTTGCTTCTAACCTCCAAGCTGTCCTTATTCATTCCTGGGCGTAGGCTGAACTGACTTTGGGAAGAATTTGGTTTATAGTTTATAGTTTAAAACAAAGATGATGACAGACTTTTCCCAAGGGAAATCCCTTTCTTGCCTGGGGACCAGACTGCCTTTGTAGGACTAACAAATTAGCCACAAGATTAGAAATTATGGTTTAGGAGTCATGTAGCTGGAGGCTACAAGATTCTGACCGTCCCTAAACTGCTCCTAAGATCAGTGCTTGACATATTTTACAGACCTAGGACTTGATGATCAGCTGGCACCACCCACATCCATAAACTGGCTCATCTGATCTTGTGGTCCCCACCCAGGAACTGACTCAGTGCAACAACTGTCTCTGACCTGACCAATCAGCACCCCAGTGCTGGCTCACTGGCTTCTCCCCACCCACCAAGTTGTCCTTAAAAACTCTGATCCTGGAATGCTCAGGGAGACTGATTTAAGTAATAAAACTCCAGTCTCCTACACAGCTCGCTCTGTGTGAATTACTCTTTCTCTATTGCAATTCCCCTGTTTTGACAAATCAGCTCTGTCTAGGCAGTGGGCAAGGTGAGCCCATTGAGAGGTTACAATGAGAATACTAACACCTTTGTCATGAAAGCCCCGGAACCCCAGATCAGTATGCTGAGTATGTGGGAGTATGCTCAGACAGCTCAGACAGCTGCAAAGCAGTTCCATTCCTCCCACCTTGGGGTCAACACCTACCCATTCCATGCCCCCTGTCAGCAGGAAGAATCCAGAGCGATCGACAGCCTTTTCCCATCTTCATAGCCCACACCTTAAGAATAAGATACTATGAAACCAAAGGGGGGGATTGAAACTGCCTTTGCAAAAATTATAACTGAGGAAATTAGGACAGCGAAAGAGATCAGACCTAACCGACTCTATCTTGCTTCTAACCTTTAAGCTGTCCTGGTTCATTCCTGAGTATAGGCTGAACTAACTTTGGGAAGGAATTCAGTTCATGGCTCGACTCTGAAACAAAATTGATAACAGCCCTTTCCCGAAAAGACCCCCTTCTTGCCTGGGGACCAGTCTGCCTTTGCAGGACTAACAAATTAGCTACAAGATTAGAAATTATGGTTTAAAGACCGGTGCAGTGGCTCACCTCTGTAATCCCAGCACTTTGAGGGGCTGAGGCAGGTGGATCACTGGAGGTCAGGAGTTCAAGACCAGCCTGGCCAACATGGTGAAACCCCATCTCTACTAAAAGTACAAAAATCAGCTGGATTGGTGGTACACATCAGTAGTCCCAGCTACTCTGGAGGCTGAGGCAGGAGAATCACTTGAACCCAGGAGGTGGAGGTTGAAGTAAGCTGAGATTATGTCATTGCACTCCAGCCTGGGTGACAGAGGAAGGCTCTGTCTCAAAAAAAAAAAAAAAAAAAAAAAAAAAGATTGTGTTCTCTACTCCCAGCCCCACCCTCTCCCAAAAAAGGACAGCTGGCAACCTCGCATGATTCCCAAAGCCAGGGCTACACTGGCCACTGGGCAGATACTAAGACCCAGATCTCAGGAAAGGAGGTTCTTGGAATCTCACAGGGCTACCTGGTCCTCACACGCATCAGGCTGTTTGCTCACCGTGCTTCCCATGGCACACTCACATTCACACTCACACTCATCATTCACACTCAGGTCAGGCATCTCCTCTTTCCAGCAGGGCTGGCTTCATGGGGTGAGAGCTGTGAGGTCACACAGAGCCCTGTGCTCAGTAGGGCCCTGTGCTTAGTTTAATGCTCTGCTACTGACATCTTGAAATCTGAATAAGAAGGCTTGCACTTTCGTTTTACACTGGGCCACAAAAATAATGTAACATACTTCCATAACATCTTTTTCTTTTTTAAAGAATTTTATTAACCATACTATTCCTTGCAAAGCAGGGCGAATTCATAGGCAGTGCGCCCAGAGTTGGCCCATAATATCTTTCTGATGTCACCTCTCAATCTAAGCTGAATCTGGTGCCTCTCCTGGGCTCACACAGCCCCCCTGCTCACTCCCTTCCCTAACAGCCCTGATCCCTCTAAACTGTAAGCCTTTACTCACTTATCTGTCTCCCCTCTAGACTCTGAGCTCTTTGAGGGCTGGGGCAGTCTATCTGTACAACACCATACTTAACACACAGTAAGTACTCATTAAATGTGTGCTGAAATGAACAGAAATAGGAAGGCCTGGTCCAGTTCCCTACATGATTCTGGCCAGAGCAAGGTTTAAACCCATGTCTCTTACTTTAGGGCAAAGACAACCCTCACTACCCTCTCACTCTCCTGATCAATAGCCAAAGGCTAAAATCAACCCAGACCAAGCCAAATATAAATTTGTTTTTCTGACCTAGGACCCAAATTAATGTATTTTGTTTTTCTCAAAGGTACTCTGTTGTTTTCTAGAACAGTTCAAGCCGACTAATCCAAAAATCTTAACACTCAAGGGGGAGTGGGGGCCCTGCTGGATCACAGGGGGCTCAAACTGGTTCCAGAGGAACTGGTGAGCTGTGGGCAGTCCACATTCTTATGTGTGGGGGGGGTGGAGGTTGGGGGGTTCAGTGGGGAATGCTGAGGCTGGATTTTACAGGGGCCAGAAAAGGAAGGGAGGATATGGCTTATACTAGTTCTGCCAAATCTACCACGCAACCTCCTTACAGCCATTCATTCATTCATTCATTCACTCATTCATCCATTCAAACAGGGGATGAGGAGGGTGTGCCAAGCACCAGAAAGGAAGGGTACAGGTCTGCTTTCTAGAGCTGAGGCCTCCATGAAAGAGTTGTTGAAGGACGAAATGACCAGGCCTGGGCAAACTCTGACTTCTGGGCAATTCTGGAGTGTGGGTACCGATGATCGGTGCTTGGCTGGTCAGAAAAGGGAAAGCCAGGAATGTGGGGGAGGTGAAAACAAAATGTTTCTATTCTCTAAATTCACAAAAGTGCAGGGAAGGGAGCGGCCACACTCAGTGGCTCAAGTCTGTAGTCCCAGCCTTTTGGGAGGCCAAGGTGGGAGGATTGCTTGAGGACAGGAGTTCAAGACCAGCCTGGGCAACATAGCAAGACCCTGTCTCTACCAAAAATGCATAAATTATCAGGGTGTGGTGGCACATGCCTGCAGTCCCAGCTGCTATACTCAGGAGGCCGAGGTGGGAGGACTGCTGGAGCCCAGAAGTTTGAGGCTGCAGTGAGCCATGATCGTGCCACTGCACTCCAGCCTGGGTGACAGAGCCAGACTCTGTCTTTTAAAAACAAGTAAAAAGGCGGGGGGTGGGGGACTGTTTTGAGAACTAGTCTGAAGCCAGGAACAAGTCGCACAGACTTATTTTCAACCTGGTCCAATCAGTCATTGATCACGTTACTTCAGTCCCCTGAGAGCCAACCAATCAGCAACAGCTTCATTCCAGGGACCATGCTTCTGAGAGCCAGCCAATCAGCAAGGGTCTTACTCCAGCGATTTGCTTCTGAAAGTCAGCCAATCCCTAACTGCCAAGGCTGAAAGTCAGCCAATCTGCACACAGTCCAGCTTTTGAAAATCAGCCAATTGCTGAACGCCATGCTTTCCATACCCTATATAATATCAGCTCTAGGGTTGATCCGGATCTGGGGTTTTTGTAAGTAAAGTTAGCTTTTTTTTTTTTTGGTACTGCAAGTACTGAATTCAGCCTCATTGTCTCTGAAATATATCCTGGAGAAGGAGGACTTGAACTCTTACATGTCCCAGTGGCCCATACGGGGGTCTGTGGTACTGCCCCCCTCCCCCCACACACCCCCATCCCAAGGCTGGGCAGGTCCCTGGGTCCCCTGGCCACAGCCACTTCACTAGCAGTTTCAGGGCCTCCTGGCCACTTCTTTAAAACCCCGTCTTGTTCTTTCTCCTGTGGTTTCCTGAGAAGTAGGGAGGGAGGCTGTGGCTAAAGAGACTGGGTGGGGGGGGTTTCTCCACAAGGTCTTCCACGTGGCCCACAGGCAAGGGGGAGGGGGCTCAGTCTAAGGGGGTACACTGAGGGCAAGACACAGCCTGCTCTCCAAGTGCCAGTCTGAGAGGGACACTGATGGATGGGGGGGGCGCATTCCAGGGCATCACGTCTGACTGGGTAACGTAGTCTGATGGGAGAGGCAGGATGCCTAAGTGTGCCCAGGAAAACAACTCTGGCGATCCGAGGCCGCAGATGGTCAGGTCTATCTTCTGGGGCATGCACTAAGTACTGAGGTGGGTTGGGGAGGAGGATGCAGAGAGTAAGTCAGGGAAGGCTTCCTGGTGGAAGTGAAGCTTAGGGCCAGAGCACCTCCCCCAGCCATGCTGCTGGGTCAGGGCATGGAAGAGGACAACAGGGCTCACCCCTCTTTCTTCTCGCAGTCCCCTCCCGCAATGTCCCACAGGCCAAGCCTCTGATGAGGTAAGCCCAAGGCTGGAGATCCTTTCAGAAGAGAGCTCCTGTGGGCTTCTTGGAAGAGGGGACCCGGGTTGGCCTGGAAGAAGGGTGGGATGGGCCACTGAGAGTGGCTGGAGCAATAAGCAGAATGAGGTTGCTGTGAAGTTTCCGGATCCTTTGCCGGCTCTGCCCCGTCCCACCCCTTCCCAAACATGGTCTCCACACCTCCCCTCCCCAGCAGAGCCCAGTCTTCTCTGTGCAGTGGGTACAGTACTCACCCGTGCCCTCTCTCATGCCCAGCAGTCTGGCTGGGGTGCTCTGTCCTTGGCCTCTCCACCCCCACCGTCATCCCCATGCAAACCTCAAATAGGCTGATTTGCGTAGCATTTACCTGCATTTACCTGTGGCTCTTCTGTTTGGAGCCAGCCAGGAACTCCTGAGTTTGGTTCCAAGATGCTCTACCCCTCCTGCCTGCGGGAGGACTAGGTTCCTCAATCCTTCTCCTTGAGGTCAGGCTGGGACTAGAGTAAGGCAAGCAAGGTGCCCAGGGCAAAAAAATTTAAGGAGGCTCGCCCTCCCAGGTGCACCTGAACGGCCTGAGGGCCAGTGCCCCCTTAAATTGTGGGCCCTTAGGTGCCTCCTTGCTTTACCCACCATGCCCCTAGCCAGCCCTCACCCTGCTGGGTGTTCTGGCCTCGAGAGTCTGAAATCTTATAAAATATGCCCTAAAAGCTGGTAGTCCTGAGTCCTTGGGCTGGCCTGGGCAGCCAGGTGCCTGTCCTCCCCATCTCCTGCCTTTAGCCCTTTGGGGAGAGAAAGCCAGAAGTGCTGAAGCCTGGGGCAGCTGGGACTGCGAGATCGGTATAAGGATGGGGGACCCCCATCCCCAAGGAACTGAAAACCATGTGGAAGGAACAGAATGGTCTGCCCGCAGGGGAAACCAAGCAAACCAGGCCTTTGATTGGGACCAAAGGCAGATGTGAAACCCAGGACTCTGAGCTGACCTTGACTCCACCGAGCCCTGCCCTGGGGATCACCGGGCCCTTCCAAAAGAGATCTGAATGGCTCTGGGAGATGCCAGGCTGAAACAGGGGCCTTAGGTCCCAGGTCTCTGATAGAAATTAGCTGTGGAAGGGGACAGTTGTGAGCACCAGGAGAGATAAGGCAGTAAGGGACCCTGCCTGTGTGTGTCAGGAGCAGGGATCTGAGAGGGGTCTCCCACATCTCCATGCCCAGGCCTCAGTACTTGGGGGGGGGGGTCCCTGGGGCAACCCTCCCCCTATCTCGGCCACTGGGGCTGGGGCCTGTGCCCTGGGTCCTCTCTGCAGGTAGCATGGTCATGCCTGAGCCCTTGGGCATCCCTCCTTTCAAAACCTGCCTTGAGCCGGGAGCCTCCCTGTTGAGATCTTTGTCTAATTGGGTCTTGGGGTCTCCCTTGGAGAGGTACCATAAGCCGAGATAGCCGCTCTCTAAGGGGCGAGGGGAATTAGGGTTGGGCGTGTGTCAGGTGAGACACATGGAATAACAGGAGCCTTTTATTACTCACAGATCCATGAGAGAAGCCAGCGCTGATGAGGGCCAACAGGAATCCCGGAGACAGCAGGGTGTTCAAGTAGCAGGTGGAGAGTGAGAGAGAGAGGGGACCTGTGGGACCAAGGCCTTTATGGGGTCCAGGGCATCACCCAGGCAGGTTTCCTGAGGGGAGTAATAATTGGTGGGTTTAGGCCGGGCACCGGTGGCTCACGTCTGTACTTTGGGGAGGCCAAGGTGGGTGGATCACGAGGTCAAGAGATTAAGACCATCCCGGAAAACATTGTGAAACCCCGTCTCTACTAAAAATACAAAAATTAGCTGGGCATGGTGGTGCGCACCTGTAGTCCCAGCTACTCAGGAGGCTGAGGCAGGAGAATGGCTTGAACTCGGGAGGCGGAGCTTGCAGTGAGCCAAGATTGCGCCACTGCACTCCAGCCTGGGTGACAGAGCGAGACTCCATCTCAAAAATAAATAAATAAATAAAATAAAATAAAAAATAATTGGTGAGTTTAGAGCAAGCAGGGTCACGCTGTGGCTGAGAGAGGGTCACTGGCCTATCTGCAACAGTCCATGCGGGCTGTGGGGTCAGCCAGACCAGTCAAGTGGGCTGTATGTAGCTGTCCCACAGGGAAGCAGTCACCGGGAGATGACTGTCTAAGGTAGATATCTGGATTGAGCGCATAGAGGAACTGGGAGGAAGCGGGGAATTGGAAACGGTGTCAAGGTTGACTGAGCCCTGCTTCTAGTGTAAGAAAGCCCAGATTATATTCAAAACGGATGCCAGGGCAACATTAAAGTACAGGAATTCACTACATTCCCTCTGTGCCTGGGTCACTGTTTATGGTCCTCAGGAGGGGAGGCGCTGCTCATTGGCCTCTTCTGGTACTTGGGTGGGGTTGGGGTGGTCTGTAGCCCCATGAGGGCAGGATGGGGGCAAACCAAGTGTAGGGCGAGCATCCCCCTATGTCTGGGGAGGTGCCGAGCTAGAGCTACACCGTGTGGATGGGGGGTGCTCCCCAATTATTCCAGGCTGCACCTTCTGCATTCCATTCTTTGCGTGTCTGGAAGGCCTGAGCTCATGGGACAGACCCCACCCTGGCACCTGGTGGGCGGGGCATTGCTTTCAAGAGGTCACCTTTGTTTGGGAAAGGAAAAAACAAAGACGACATAGCTGGCTGGCAATTCTGAGTCTCACCTCCCAGGGTGTGGAGTGAGCCCAAACTCCTTGCCTCCCACATCTCCCCTGCCACCTTTCCCAGGGCTGGGGAACCCCCGGGAAGATCGAGACTCAGCTTCCACCCAACCCCTAGAAGACCTCTAATGGTCAGGCCTCCAGCCTTGGCTTGCATCCCTCCAGTGATGGGTAGCTCACTGCCCCCCAGAGAGTATTAGGTCATTAAAACAAAAACAAAAACAAAAACAGATTTTGGAGGTGGAGCTGAGAGGCAGTGGCCTGGGGAAGCTGGAAGGACTTGATCATGAGCCAGAATTGCTAGGGCAGACACCACACCACTGACCCCACACCTGGAACAGTGTGTGGGGCTATGTCAGCTAATTGGGTAAGGTTCCAGGGAGGCAGATTCCAGCTCAATAAGAAGGGCCAGGCCGGGCATGGTGGCTCACGCCTGTAATCCCAGCACTTTGGGAGGCCAAGGCGGGAGGATCACGAGGTCAGGAGATCGAGACCATCCTGGCTAACATGGTGAAACCCCATCTCTACTAAAAAAAATACAAAAAAAATTAGCTGGGCGTGGTGGTGGGCGCCTGTAGTCCCAGCTACTCAGGAGGCTGAGGCAGGAGAGTGGCGTGAACCCAGGAGGCAGAGCTTGCAGTGAGCCGAGATGGCGCCACTGCACTCCAGCCTGGGTGACAGAGTGAGACTCCATCTCAAAAAACAAAAAACAAAAAAACAAAAACAAGAAGGGCCAGTCACGGTGGCTCACCCCTGTAATCCCAGCACTTTGGGAGGCCAAGGCGGCTGGATCACTTGAGCCCAGGAGTTTGAGACCAGCCTGGACAACATGGCGAAACCCCATCTCTACAAAAAATACAAAAATTAGCTGGGTATGTTGGCGCACACCTGTAGTCCCAGCTGCTTGGGAGGCTGAGGTACGAGAAGTGCTTGAACCCAGGAGGCGGAGGTTGCAGTAAGCTGAGATTATGCCACTGCACTCCAGCCTGGGTGACAGAGCAAGATCCTGCCTCAAAAAATAAAAAATGAAAAGAAGAAGGACTACAGACTTCCTCTCAGCAGAGCCAGGGGCCAGTGATAAGGCGTTTGGGGGAGCTAATGAGTTCTCTGTCACCGGAGGAGTGCAAGTAGAGAGTAGCCCATCATCAGGACTGCCAGGGCTTCCGGAAGGTCCCCAGCTAAAGGGATAGGACCCTACCTACTCTGGAAGGATGACCAGGAAATGTGTCCTCTCCCCAAATCCCAGCTGGCCTGTCTGAGAGGGCTGGGGGGTGGGGGATGGGGAAGTGGAGCCTGGGGGTCACCTGCACGTCCCGCTTTCAGGAATACCCGCCTCTGGGCATCAGTAGTTTGCCCTTAGCTTCTTCCTCCAGCCACATTTCCATCTCGGCTGGTCCCCTGACTCAACCCCTTCTCACAGCCAGGTGAAGGCAGGACTGGGGTCAGATGCCAACTGTGCCTAGCATTGGATTAGGACACCCCTGTCTCCCTCAGACTCTTCAGAGCTGGACCTTGCCTCCCTCTAGTGCCTTTTGGACCCAGGCGGGTGAGGTGGCCCTTCTCAGGGCCCTGGCTTGCTGCTGGGGTAAAGTGGCTGATGTCTGACAATAGACCTTCCCCTCTCGCCTGACCCTCCCAGGGAGAGTGGCTTCCCAGCCAGGCTCAGGCAGGGCCAGGCTGCTTCACAGGCAGTGGGGGTGTGCTCACAGGGAAGTGGGGTTTGGCGACACTGCCCAGGGGAGGTGTTTGGGGCCAGAAGTGGATCTCTGAGCCCTAGGACCCTACAGGTCTGCCCACTCTGGGTGTGGGGCAGCGAGATGCAAGTCCCCCCTGCAGTGCCCCAGCCAGTCCTCGGGCGTCCCTTCTCCCTCTCCCTCCTGCCTGATGGCCCAGGGAAGCCAGGTCTGGACAGTCCCCGAGGAGACACCTGCCTTCAGCTACCCCCGAAGAGATGTGCCTTCCTTCTCTTAGCCTCAGTTTCCCCATTTGAACTATCTTTATGAGCCTGTCTCATGTGAACTGAGGTCTGGGAGCTTATCCTGCCAGGGCTGGGAGTAGGGTTGGAGGTGGGGAGGTCTTGGAGGCCACAGAAAGGAGGAGGCCGTCTCAGCCCTGGGAACTGACATCACGCGTGTGGCCATCAACCACTGGCCCAAGGGTGACAGATTCTATCCTAATAGAATAGAATAAAGTCTATCTATCTGCCTTTTCTTCTCACCATGTGCTGGTAATTCTGAACAATGTCAGTGATGCAATACTTCTCTCTGAAAAAGTATTTTATTGGTCAAAG
Source organism: Pongo pygmaeus (assembly GCF_028885625.2). Classification (NCBI taxonomy): domain Eukaryota; kingdom Metazoa; phylum Chordata; class Mammalia; order Primates; family Hominidae; genus Pongo; species Pongo pygmaeus. Next base: position 80,757,183 of record NC_072389.2, read on the forward strand.
TTCTAAACGATTGCATGATTACTGTGGAATGTTAATAATTTATAAAATAAGCTTCAGAGTAACACCTTTATCCTTTATTAGCAGCTTATTTTTAAACAAACATTGTATGCTACGTGAAAGTCAAATCAGAGAATGAATTCCCTGTTATACAGATTGCAGACTTAGCTGCAATCATGTATTTGTATTTCATTTGTAATTCCTAACCAGTTCCTCCTTCCTCCCTTCTTTGCTATAGTTGCTATTTTCCAAGCCCTGTGGTACATGTCCCCATGTTTAATCAGTTCATTATAAATAAACAGTGATAGAACACTGATTGTAAAGACCAAGACACAGAACATGAGTTCCTTCAATTCTGCCACTCTATATGATAGCTTGGAGGTTTTATCTGTGTTTGGAATTGAAAACAAATAACGGAAACCAGGAGATGTCATGTTTTTGTTTTTGTTTTTGTTTTTGTTTTTGAGATGGAGTCTCGCTCTGTTGCCCAGGCTGGAGTGCAGTGGTGCGATCTCGGCTCACTGCAACCTCCGCCTCCCAGGTTCAAGTGATTCTCCTGCCTCAGCCACCCAAGTAGCTGAGATTACAGGTGTGCGCCGCTACACCTAGCTAATTTTTGTATTTTTAGTAGAGATGGTGTTTCACCATGTTGGCCAGACTGGTCTTGAACTCCTGACCTCTAGTGATCCACTCGCCTCAGCCTCCCAAAATTCTGGGATTACAAGCGTGCGCCACCGCGCCTGGCCATGTTTTTATTTAATAAATGCAAATTTTAGTTCATTATTGTCTTAGTCTGTTCCTTCTGCTATAAGAAAATTACCTGGCTGGGTGTGGTGCCTCATGCCTGTAATCTCAGTACTTTGGGAGGCCAAGGTGGAGAATCCCTTGACCCAGGAAGTTGAGGTTGCAGCGAGCCATGATCACACCACTGCACTCCAGCCTGGGCAACAGAGGGAGATCCTGTCTAAAAAGAGGGGGAAAAATTATCTTAGAGTAGATTATTTATTTATTTATTTTTGAGGCAGAGTTTTGTTCTTGTTGCCCAGGCTGGAGTACAATGGCCCAATCTCAGCTCACTGCAACCTCCGCCTCCTGGGTTCAAATGATTCTCCTGCCTCGGTCTCCCAAGTAGCTGGGATTACAGGCACCCTCCACCACGCCTGGCTAATTTTTTGTATTTTTAGTAGAGAGGGGTTTCACCATGTTGGCCAGGCTGGTCTCGAACTCCTGACCTCAGGTGATCCACCTGCCTCGGCCTCCCAAAATGCTGGGATTATAGGCATGAGCCACTGCTCCTGGCCTAGAGTAGATAATTTATAAACAACAAAAATGTATCGCTCACAGCTCTGGAGGCTGGGAAGTCCAAGATCAAGGCACCAGAAGATTCAGTGTCTGGTGAAACCTGCTCTCTGCTTCCAAGATGGTGCCTTCTCATTGCATCCTCACACAGCAGAAAACACGAATGCTGTGTCCTCTCATGGTGGAAAGCCAAAAGGGACAAACAGGCTCCCTCAAGCCCTTTTATAAGGGTACTAATCCCATTCATGAGGGCAGACCCTTACAACCTCATCACTTCCCAAAGCCTCCACCTCCTAACACCATTACCTTGGGGGTTAGATTTCAACATATGAATTTTGGGAGGACACCAACATTCAGATCATAGCAATTATGAAATATATTTGTTTCATTTCATGATACTTACTGTATAATCATGTAGAGGGAAGGGTTAAAGAATGTTCCACTGTGAGAGTCAAACGTGGTATGTGTATGCTGCTGGCTTGTACAGCTCTGCAAAAGGGGACCCAGCCAGTTCCACTCCTGGGGAGACCTTGACTCCATGAGGAGGGCTGGGGAAGTGGTCAGCCTCTCTGGTCAGAGGAATGGCCTGGGCTGGACCTCCAATCCTGGGCTTCCCAGCCCAACCATAACAATTCTCCATCTCAGCTCAATTCATCTATGAATGAGGTTCTCCAGGAATAGCCTACAGCCACCTTATTGCACTGGGTGGAGGGGCAGAGGGATGCAATAGCTTTAGGTTAGCCCTGAGCAAATGCTGATAAGGAGCAGAAGTCCCAAGGGCACCAACTTGGGCCAGGCAGGGCAGACTGGACGGTGGCTAGAAAACTGGCAGGTGCCCTCCAGCCTTACCCTGCCGTCCTCTATCCTACCTTGCCGTCTCCCCTGTCATGATAGAAGGGACACAAAATATACCTCTGTGGCATAAGGATTATTTTGAGTGGGTGACATTTGAGAATCAACAGATGCAGGAAGAAACTTTTTTTTTCTTTTCCTGAACTCCCTTTATCTGCCTAAAAGCTGAGCTTCCCAAAAGAATTCAAATGTCATAAATCCCCTCCCCAGAGTTTGAGAGTTTCCCCATCAGGGAAGATGGGCTCCTTTTATGAGACTAGAAGAGAAATTACACCAAGATAAGAGATCAACTAAACCAACATTGTCACAAAACTATCATATCTCCCATCTTTTCTCCTAAGGGTCCATTTACCTTTCCTAAAAGGCGCTTGTTTTCCCAAAAGTGTCTTTTCTCTTTTTTCCTTCCCCTATTAAGATGTTGCATCAGTCTCAAATTCTAAATCACTTTTTGAGTCACATTTTCAGTGAGTTCCTTCTTTTCTATGTGAATAAATATTGTCTTTCAGATTAGAAATTATTAGAATAAAAAAATTAGAATAAAAATTATTCTAATTATTCTAATAATAATTATATAATAATTATTCTAATAATTTTTATTCTAATAATTTTGTCTTTCTGCCTATTACTAGTTTATCAGTTTAATTTGCAGGCTCTGAAGCACTGAACTGAACCTATGTGGGTAGAGGAAAAGTTTTTCTTCCCAACATGATTATTTACTTACTTATCTTTTTTTTTTTGAGACAGAGTCTCACTCTGTCACCCAGGCTGGAGTGCAGTGGCGAAATCTCAGGCTCACTGCAACCCCGCCTCATGTAATTCTCCTGCCTCAGCCTCCTGAGTAGCTGGGATTACAGGTGCCTGCCACTACGCCCAGCTAATTTTTGTATTTTTAGTATAAACAGGGTTTCCCCATGTTGGCCAGGCTGGTCTCGAACTCCTGACTTCAGGTGATCCACCCACCTTGGCCTCTCAAAGTGCTGGGATTACAGGGGTGAGCCACTGTGCCCAGCCTTTCAACATGATTAGAATAAAAATAATTCTGGCCAGCCACAGTGGCTCACCCCTGTAATCCTAGCACACTGGGAGGCTGAGGTGGGTGGATCACAAGGTCAGGAGATCGAGACCATCTTGGCTAACACGGTGAAACCCTGTCTGTACTAAAAAATGCAAAAAATTAGCCGGGCGTGGTGGCGGGCACCTGTAGTCCCAGCTACTTGGGAGGCTGAGGCAGGAGAATGGCGTGAACCCGGGAGGCAGAGCTTGCAGTGAGCTGAGATTGCTCCACTGCACTCCAGCCTGGGTGACAGACTGAGACTCCGTCTCAAAAAGAAAAAAAAATAATCCTAGGTAACCTTCGTTGCACATGTGCTATATGCCAGGTCTTGTTCTAAACCTTTATATATGTTATCTAATGTATTCTTCCCAACAACCCTTTGAGGTGAGTGCTATTGTTACATCCACTTTATAAATGCAAAATTGAGGTGCAAAGAGGTTAAGTCACTGGCCTAAGGCACAGAGAATAGGTGATGGAACTGGAATTTGAACCTAGTGATTTCCAGAGCTTAAGCTTTCAATTTGGGCGAGGCTACAGGTGTTGTGAGTCCTGCTTCTGGCTCTGCCACCACTGGCTAGGTAACCTTGGGCCTCAGTTTCCCTGTCTTCAAAGTGAGGTGGTAAGGTCCCTCTTAGCTCTGACGGTCCTCAATCACAAGACACTGGGGCTGGCAAGGAGGACACTAACTTGAGCGTGATCTGTCTACATGGTCAGCAGAGGGAATGTCATGCTACCAGACTCCATTAGCTGCTGACTGGGGGCTTTGTACTGAAGGCCTGAGACTCAGGCATTCTGCCCTGCTCTGCTACTGCCTTGCTTTGGGGCTTTGGGCCAGTTGCTTGCCCCTCCCTGAGTCTCAGTGCCTTTGTCTCTCATCTGCTTGGTCCTCAGTCTATGGGAGCAGAGGAGAGGTATAAACTATATAGAGTGAACTCACAGTACAGAGTGTATTACTGCATGATAGTCTATTACTGCATGAACTGTGACTCTCAAGTTCCAGTGCTACAGTGACCACAGCATCTTATCAGTTTCAACAGATGAGGGTTGCTTAATTTGCATATTTATTTATTTATTTGAGATAGAGTCTCGCTGTCTCCCAGGCTGGAGTGCAGTGACATGATCTCGGCTCACTGCAACCTCCACCTCCAGGGTTCAAGCAATTCTTATGCCTCAGCCCCCCAAGTAGCTGGGATTACAGACATGCACCACCATGCCCAGCTAATTTTTGTATTAGTAGAGATGGAGTTTCACCATGTTGGCCAGGCTGGTTTCAAACTCCTGGCCTCAAGTGATCTGCCTGCCTTGGCCTCCCAAAGTGCTGGGATTACAGGTGTGAGCCACTGCCCCCAGCCTACAAACCTGTCTCTGTTAGCAGAATACATAATTGTCTATGCAGAAAATCACAAAGAATCTACAAAAAAGCAACTATAACTAATAAGTGAATTTAACAAGGTTACAGGATACAAGGTTAACAGAGAAAAATCATTATGTTTCTATATATTAGGAATGACTGATTAAAATGGGAATTTAAAAAACGGTGCCATTATAAGTACCATAAAAAACATGGAATAAATAAAAAACGTGGCATAAATCTAACAAAACAAGGCGCCAAGTCAATTCAATGAAGAAATAATAGTCTTTTCAACAAATTGTGCTGGAAGAATTAAACATTCAATTTTTAATTTTAATTTTATTTTTATTATTTTTTGAGATGGGGGTCTTGCTATGTTGCCGAGGCTGGTCTTGAACTCCTGGGCTCAAGTGATCCACCTACCTCAGCCTCCCAAAGTGCTGGGATTACAGGCGTGTGCCACCACACCCAGCTAATTTTTGTATTTTTAGTAGAGACAGGGTTTCACCATGTTGGCCAGGCTGGTCTTGAACTCCCGGCCTCAAATGATCTGCCCACCTTGGCCTCCCAAAGTGCTGGGATTATAGGTGAGCCACTGCGCCTGGCCTAATTTGCACATTTATCAGAACTACAGCCAGATTTGAGAGGTTTGTGGAGCCAACATATGCATTAATCCTATCAAGATAAACACTGGAAGTTTAGCTAATTTGCATATAACCAATCATGTGAAGAAATGAATGGCAACAGCCCTAGGGAACCTGTGGCATAATCTGAGATATTATATAGATATAATATTTCTTTTTTTGGTTATAATATTTCTATATGGTATTTTATATTTTATATATAATATATAACATATTATGTATGTACATCAATAGTATATATGTATGTCTTTGTCTCAGGTTCCTGGCACAGAGCTCCTGAAACCCTTGGCGTTTTCTCAGTAATAGAAGTGTGTTTTGTTATTCATAACAAGCCCCTTTGTTATACCTGAATTCATGCTAATGAGGTGACTTTGGGTGGGGCTCCTAGATAGCTACAGGGTGCTGCTCACTGAAAAGAGGAAACGTGATTAGAGGGTGGAAACAGGGAGGGGACCTGAAGATTGGGTTATAAAGACAATAAGGTTTGGAAGCTTCCAGGTCGGTAAATGCTTCTAAGTGCTGCAGGAGGGGGAGTGGGTATCCTCGATGGACTTGCCACAACCCACACCCCACATACCTTGACCTAGGTATCTCTCCCATTTGGCTGTTCCTTTATATGCTTTTTAATAAACCTGTAAATGTAAGTAGTGTTTTCCTGAGTTCTGTGAGTCATTCTAGCAAGTTAGAGAACTGAGGGGGTGGTCATGGGAACCCCCAATTTTTAGCCAGCCTAGCGGAAGTGTGGGTAGCCTGGGCAGCCCACTTGTGCTGGCCTCTGAAGCACTCTTGTGGGACTGAGCCCTTTAACTTGTAGGATCTTGTGCTAACTACGGATAGATAGTATCAGAATTTAATTGTTGGACACCTACCTGGTGTCAGAGAATTTATCCTTAATGTAGAAAAAACTCATAGGAAGCAATTACAAAAGAGAGGTCTTGTTTAATTTGTTAGGGCTACTATTAGGTTGGTGCAAAAGTAATTGTGGTTTTGAGCCATGAATTTTAAATCACTATTATTATTATTATTGTTATTTTGAGAGAGTTTTGCTCTGTCGCCCAGGCTGGAGTGCAGTACTGCAATCCCCACTCACTGCAAGCTCTGCCTCCCAGGTTCATGCCATTCTCCTGCCTCAGCCTGCCAAGAAGCTGGGACTACAGGTGCCCGCCACCGCACCCGGCTAATTTTTTGTATTTTTAGTAGAGACGGGGTTTCACTGTGTTAGCCAGGATGGTCTCAATCTCCTCACCTTGTGATCCACCTGCCTCGGCCTTCCAAAGTGCTGGGATTACAGGCGTGAGCCACCGCGCCCGGCCAATTTTTAATTATTATAACCAGGCTCAAACACATCTTTATCAATCAAAATAGGGACCATTACAATGAATACATTTTTGTGCTTTGGGATTTGACAAACTCTTGGAAAGGATTTTCTGCATCCTACTGGTTGTGGAAGTATTTTCCATGCAAAAAATGTCAAATTGCTTCAAGCAGTAGCAGTTTGTTGGCGAGAGGTCAGGTGATTATGGCAGATGAGGCAAACCTTCATACGTAGCTCAATTAGTTCAACTTTTGAAGCGTTGGTTGTGCAACATATGGTTGGCGTTATTGTGGAGAATTGGGTCCTTTCTGTTGACCAATGCTGGCTGCAGGCATTGCAGTTTTCGGTGCATCTCATGGATTTGCTGAGCATACTTCTCAGATGTAACAGTTTTCCGATCCAGAAAGCTGTATTGGATCAGACTGGCATCGGACCACCAAACAGTGACCATTGTAAAAGTTAAAGAAAGAGGAAAGAAACAGGAAACACAGCTGACAGTTAAAGACAGGTTTTCTTTTTCTTTTCTTTTTTTTTTTTTGAGACAAGAGTTTTGCTCTTGTTGCCCAGGCTGGAGTGCAATGGCGCGATCTCGGCTCACAGCAACCTCTGCCTCCCGGGTTCAAGCCATTCTCCTGCCTCAGCCTCCAGAGTAGCTGGGATTATAGGCATGCTCCACCACACCCAGCTAATTTTATATTTTTAGTAGAGACAGGGTTTCTCCATGTTAGTCAGCCTGGTCTCAAACTCCAAACCTCAGGTGATCCGCCCGCCTCGGACTCCCAAAGTACTGGGATTACAGGCGTGAGCCACTGTGCCCGGCCAGTTTTCTTTAGATAAAACCTGAGAGGTGCTCCTGGCCAATTTTGGTCAAGAGCGCTTTCTCTTACAGACTAAGAAGATATATTGGTTTTAGGGTGAGGGGGTTTATCAGAAGCTTGGAATGTTTATGTGTGGGGAGAAGCTTATGGCAAGGTTGGAATCTCTCTGGGAGGAGGGGAGGTTATTTTGGGGCAGACATCTTTCCGGCCTGGTGTGTGGTTATCTTGGGGCTAGCTGTCTGTGGTCAGGGAGGAGTTTGGAATGTTTCTGTCTGGAGATGTCATTTGTGATTTATGGTCATGCTGACCTTAGCCATTAGGCTGATGCCCTTTGGATTAAGCAGTTTTTTATTAAGGTGAACTTTAGAATGAGGGGCTTGTCCAAGATGGCAATGCTCCTGCTCTGTCAAACATGACCCATTTTTGGTGCAAGTTTGGCTTTGGGAAGTGCTTTGGAGCTTCTTCTTGGTCCAATCACTGAGTTGGTCATCGCTGGTTGTATAAAATACACTTTTGTTGCATGTTACAATCCGATCGAGAAATGGTTCATTGTTGTATAGAATAAGAGAAGATGACACTTCAAAATGATGATTTTTAAAGTTTTCATCAGCTCACGAGCCACCCACTTATCGAGCTTTTTCACCTTTCCGATTTGCTGTAAATGTGAATGAGCATAGAATGGTAGATGTTGAGTTCTTCAGCAGCTTTTCATGTAGTTCTAAGAGGATCAGCTTCGATGATTGTTCTCAGTTGGTAGTTGTCAATTTCTGATGGCCAGCCACTATGCTCCTTATCTTGAAGGCTCTCATCTCCTTTGCAAAACTTCTTTAACCACCACCGCACTGTATGTTCATTAGCAGCTCCTGGGCCAAATGCGTTGATGTGAGTTGTCTCTGCTACTTTATGATCCATTTTGAACTCCAACAAGAAAACTGCTAGAATTTGCTTTTTGTCTAACATCATTTCCATAGTCTAAAATAAACAGCAATAAGTCATAAGCAAAAAAACATAAAGTGAGAAATGCCCATTAAAATGATGTGTAACATAACCACATTTATTTAAGAATGTATTCTAATATCAAACAGCAAATTCTAAAATTGCAAAAACCATAATTATTTTTGCACTCACCTAACATAATACAATATCTGGGTAATTTATAAACAACAGAAAGTATTTCTCACAGTTCCGGAGGCTGAGAAGCATATTCAGTGTCTGGAGAAGGCCTGTTCCTCATCGATAGTGGCTTCTGTGTCCTTGTAACCACCCAACAGGTTCATCTTGCCCATTGCTTAGACAGCTGATTTATCAAGACAGGGGAATTACAATAGAGAAAAAGTAATTCATGCAGAGCCAGCTGTGTGGGAGAACGAAGTTTTATTATTACTCAAATCAGTCTCCTCAAGCATTCAGGGATCAGAGTTTTAAGGATAAGTTGGTGGGTAGGGGCCAGTGAGTCGCGAGTGCTGATTGGTTGGGTGGGAGATGAAATCATAGGGAGTTGAAGCTGTTCTCTTGCACTGAGTCAGTTCCTGGGTGGGGCCACAAGATTGGATGAGCCAGTTTATCAATCTGGGTGGTGCCAGCTGATCCATTAAGTGTCTGCAAAATATCTTAAGCACTGATCTTAGGTTTTACAATAGTGATGTTATCCCCAGGAGTGATTTGGGGAGGATCAGAATCTTATAGACTCTGGCTACATGCTAAACCGGAATTTCTAATCTTTTGGCTGATTTGTTAGTCCTGCAAAGGCAGTCTAGTCCCCAGACAAGAAGGGGATTTGTTTTGGGAAAGGGCTGTTAACTCTTTGTTTCAAACTATAAAGTAAGTTAGTTCAGCCTATGCCCAGGAATGAACAAGGACAGCTTGAAGGTTAGAAGCAAGATGGAGTTGGTTAGGTCAGATCTCTTTCACTGTCTCAGTTACAATTTTGCAATGGCGGTTCATCCTCACTTGGCGGAAGGGGCAAAGAAGCTTCCTTGGGCTTCTTTTCTAAAAACATGAATCCCATTCAAGAGGGCTTTACCCTCATGACTTAATCATCTCCTAATTATAATTTTGGGGACACATTCACACCATAATAGGTCCCCACTGCAGACTGTAATAACTCCGAAGTTTCTTACTGAAACCGCCTTTCCAAAATTATGATTGAGACAGTAAAAGAGATCTAACTTAACTGACTCCATCTTGCTTCTAACCTCCAAGCTGTTGTTTTTCATTCCTGCGTGTAGGCTAAGCTAACTTTGGGAGAAACTTAGTTTATAGTTTATGGTTTAAAACAGATGGTAAAAGCCTTTTCCCAGAACAGACCCCCTTCTTGCCTGGGGACTAGATTGCCTTTATAGGACTAACATTAGCCACAAGATTAGAAATTATGGTTTAGGAGTCATGCAGCTGGAGGCTACAATATTCTGACCCTCCCTAAACTGCTCCTAAGATCAGTGCTTGAGATATTTTGCAGACCTTGCACTTGATGGATCAGCTGGTACCATCCAGATTGATGAACTGGCTCATCTGATCTTGTGGCCCCCACCCAGGAACTGACTCAGTGCAAGAAGACAGCTTCGACTCCCTGTGATTTCATCTCTGACCAATCAGCACTCCTGGCTCACTGGCTTCCCCCAACCCACCAAGTTGTCTTTAAAAACTCTGCTCCCTTAATGCTGGAAGAGACTGATTTGAGTAATAATAAAATTCTGGTCTCCTGCACAGCTGGCTCTGTGTGAATTACACTTTCTCTATTGTGATTCCCTTGTCTTGATAAATTGGCTCTGTCTAGGCAGTGGTCAAGGTGAACTCCTTGCGTGGTTACAAATTTGGGGGCTCATCTGGGATTGCCCTTGTGGCTACCTGCCTGGGTTTGGTGGCCCCCCTCTAGCAATGGATCCAGAGGCCAGCCCAAGTGGCTGCCTAGTTCTTTTGGACTGGGGGCCGACTCTGGTACTCTACTGGTAGGGTGCTGCTGACCCAATGTGCATGGATTTAATTGCAGTAGAGAAACAGTCCTGGGGAGACATCCCTCAACTGTAGCCCTATCACAGGGTGTCTGTCTGTAGCCCCATTGTGGGGTGTCTGGGTTGGCGAGTATCCTAGGCTCTGCCAATGCCTCCTTCCTTCTCCTGACTGGTTCTGTAGTTCCATGGTAGGGTGTCTGTAGCCCCATTGCAGGGTGGGGTGTCTGTCTCGGTTTGGCTCCTGGCTGGGGGGTGGTTGGCTCTCCCTAACTAGTAGGAAGAGTCTTGGTTCAGGAGACCTCCGCAATCAGGAAGATTTTGAGGCGATTTCTCAGACAAAGAATAGGATAGTTTGGAAGGGATACTCTTAGAGTTCTTGGTTAGGGATCTGATTTGGAAGGCCTTCTGTCCTTGTCTTTGTGTGTGTTTGTATATGTGGAGGGGATCTCAGAAGGAATTGCTGATGGAAATCCAGCAGGCCTACCTCAAAGAACCCTCCTTATTTGTCTGGTTACGTTCAAGGAGCCCTGAAGAAAGCTCAACAGGCCTGTCTTGGGTGACTATCTGCTCTTTGCCTTGCCCAGAGACCCCTTTGTGAATCATTCAGAGGTCATCCTTCCCCACCTGGAGTAGATCAAAGACAACAGGGACCAACAGGAAGAACGTCAAGCGTTGCCAAGTTGATACTGGGTGCTGAAAAAGGTGACTAATGTCTGTTTTGTTATATGTATTTTCCTGGGATGGAAAATGTTAATTCAGTTTGCTCCTCAGGCAGTGCCTCCCATGTCTCTTCTGCAGGACAGAAACTTTTATCTAAATAGATGGAATAATTCTATTATATATTGAGTACCTTTATGTTGAATAATCCTATAATATGAATGATTTTGGAATGCCACACATCTTAGCCTGGGTCATCTGAAAAACAGAGCTTGAGTCAAGGATTAAGGTGGCTGTGGAGGCTAAAGCAACTCCATCTTGGATGCCAACCTGCCATGTTGACTTCTGATTAACCCCTGTTCAAAGAATGCCTCTAAGACTTCTACTTTATCTACTGTTACCATAAACCCTGCTCCTAGGTCAAACCATCTTATTTTTTGTTTTGGGGAGCATAAATCCTCCCCTTAGGCAGATTCACATAACACTTTTGCCTTTCCCTGCAGGGCCAACTTCAGTTGTCCTACACATTCCTTCCCTATGGTATATAAGCCTTTGGTCTGGGGGATAATGGCAGGGATCCACCATCTCCTCTTGCAGCTACTGAGACAATGGCTTCTGTTTCTTTCAGAGAAACTGCATTTGTCGGCCTCCGTCTTTGGCCTCTCAGCTTCCTCAGCCTTTAGGGATAGGTTTGCATAGGCCTGCTCCCCGGGAACAGTGCCAATACTTTATCTGGGAGATGCCAGCCCAGGATGGTGAGAGTAAAGAATGAGGGAAGTAAGGCCAGGGCAGATGGAATGCAAAGTGGCTGATGTGCTACTGTGCTGGCCACAGCTTCATGGCTAGCCTGGGTGAGACATAGCAGGTCGCTCAGCAGTCATGTCGCTCTGCATGGGGACTTGTCCAGAGGGATGCAGGGAACTGCACCTTGGAGCAGTCCAAGGAGAGAAAAAGGAGAGAGAACTTACCTTCCCAGTTCCTTCCCATCTCCTGTTTCTCATAGGTCAGGTTTCACCTGGCAGGTGCGGGGAGCTAACTCATCCATACTTTTGTGTTTCATCACTGAACTCCTCACTAGCCAGTTTCATACCTTTTGATGTGGAATGTTATCCAGTTCTAAAAATGGAGGAGTGACCTGGCACTGGTCTTATGCCAATCAAGAAAAATGAAGCAGATTGCTGGGGGAATCTGAACAGGCACCCAGGGTTTGCATCTCCAGTTTTTGGGGCTCCAAAATTTTGGGGTTCCAAAAATTACCCTGAGGCCAGTAGAGGTTGGTGTAATGAGTTCATCATGGGTTGACACACAATTTCTCCAACTATGAAATGAGGGGGCTGGCTAAGGATGAGCTTCCTCCATATCACCACCCTCCCTGCCCCCCACAGTTCTGTTTCCTGGGGAAGAAGGCCAGCAAAGGCCCAGCACAGTCACCTACTTTCCCCTACCACATTGCCACAAACCACTCTCTCAACGCAGCCTGGCCAAGGCCCAAGAGTTCCATCCACATTTCCCAGTACCACATCCTGTGTACCAGAAAAAGCACACAGAAGTGAGTCAGACCTTCTCTCTACTATTTGATTGCTAATGATAATAAGAATAATAGCCACCCTGTTTCCATCCTGTGGTATTGAGCACCAGCTCTGTGTCCAACATCTACACATGAACATAAACACAGGCAACTTGTTTAATACTCACCTTAATCCTGAAGATATGCATCATGTTCGCATTTTACACATGGAGAAAGTGAGGCTCAGATATGCCCTGGGATTTGCCTAAAATCACTAAGGAGTGAGTACACAGGGCCAGGTTTAGACTCAAACAGCCTATGGTTTGAGTTTCTCTCTTATTTTTTTCTTTTTTTTTGAGACAGGGTCTCGCTCTGTCACCCAGGCTGGAGTACAGTGGCATGGCCACAGCTCACTGCAACTTTGACCTCTCAGGTTCAAGTGATCCCCCAGCCTTAGCCTCCCCAGTAGCTAGGACTACAGGCACGTGCCACATGGCCGGCTAATTTAAAAAAAAAAAGTGTGTAGAGAGGGGGGTCTCACTATGTTGCTCAGGCTGGTCTTCAACTCCTGGGCTCAAACAATCTTTCCAGCTTTAGCCTCCCAAAGTGCTGGGATTACAGGCATGCGCCATGGCGCCCAGCCTATGGTTTGAATTTCTGTGGGGAAACCCATAGAAGAACATGCTGGAGAAGGCCCACTATTCCTTCACCAGGTGGCTTTTATCAACATGCCATGGAGGTGGTTTGTGTCCACTGCACCTGCACACACTTCAGGACAAGGTTCCCCGGCTGCTTCCTGCCTGTATGTCTGTGTGTTTCTGTGAGTGCTGACCTGCCCCAGTGAGGCTCCTGCCCCTCTTTCACAATACAACACAGTCCTGAGAGCCATGGGCTGGGCCTGGGCTCCCAGCAGCGGGATTATCATCTGGACAGAGCTGGGGGTATGCAGAGTGGGGCTGTTTGCATCAACAGGCTGTGGGGGCCTCTCGTCCTCTGCCCACACTTGCAGCCCTCTTCCTTGGTGAGACACCCCTTCCAGCAGCTGGCCCAGAGCATCTGGCCACTCCTGAGAAATGGAAACTATACCTTCCCGGACTGGGGCCAGCGTGGTTTGAGAAGCGCCCCTTTCAAATTCCCTTTGTCAGGAAGGTGATGCCTGGGCCATCACTCATTCACAACAAGGGAATGATTACTCTTGATACATGGAAATATTTCTTAAGCCAAAAAGCTGTTGTTCTAGATTTGCTAAAACTAGGTCAATAATTTGGCTTCAATCCCCAGGACAAATATCAGTATGGAGAAAATTTTTACAGTTGTGGGTATTCTCTAGACCAGTGAATGCAACCAATTATACGTTGCACAGATGGGCAGTGAATTGAGTGTTTCAAAATGTTATCTTTCACCTGTTTAGAAACAAAAGATCAATTTCTGGAAAGTATTTCTCAAAAAGAGAAAAGCAGCACCATGCAGATATAAAAATGGAAGTGGTGGTGCAGATGGTGGATGATAAATTTCTGTAACAAAGGCTGTATTTTTTTTGTTCGACAAGTTTTTGCCAAGTTGCATGCGTGCTTCCCCAAAGTAGGGGAGATTTCTGAGGAGGGAGGTGAGTCTCCTGGCCTTTACTCCCCTCAAGGCACCCAGGTTTCTCTAATGTGGGGACTAAAGGACTAAAGTTCCTAAGGAATGATCCTGCTGGGCCATTCTTTTTTTTTTTTTTTTTTTTTTGAGATGGAGTCTTACTCTGTCACCCAGGCTGGAGTGCAGTGGTGTGATCTCGGCTCACTGCAACCTCCGCCTCCCGGGTTCAAGCAATTCTCCTGCCTTAGCCTCCTGAGTAGCTGGAATTACAAGTGCGTGCCACCACGCCTGGCTAATTTTTGTATTTTTAGTAGAGACAGGGTTTCACCATGTTGGTCAGGCTGGTCTCGATCTCCTGACCTCAGGTGAGTCACCCCCCTCGGCCTCCCAAAGTGCTAGGATTACAGGTGTGTGCCACCATGCCCAGCCAACCTGCCCGCCCATTCTTATCTCACTTGGATAACACATATAGTAAGGCCCCCTTCAGTGCAGCCCACAGATAGAGCCCTGCACTTGGAAGGGCCCAACCAAGCTTGGTTTAATGCACTAGGACCAAGCAGTACTTTGAAATTCTTCGTAATTTAACTTTGAATTTGTCTTTTTTTTTTTTTTTTTTTTTTTGAGACAGAGCCTTGCTCTGTCACCCAGGCTGGAGTGCAGTAGTGGCGCAATCTTGGCTCACTGCAACCTCTGCCTCCTGGGTTCAAACGATTATCCTGCCTCAGCCTCTTGAGTAGCTGGAGCTGGGATTACAGGCACGTGCCACCATGCCCGGCTAATTTTTGTATTTTCAGTAGAGACGGGGTTTCACCATGTTGGCCAGGCTGGTCTTGAACTCCTGACCTCAGTTGATCCACCTGTCTCAGCCTCCCAGAGTGCTGGCATTACAGGTGTAAGCCATCGTGCCCGGCCAAATTTGTCTTTTGTAAGTGAAGTCCAATGGGGTCACGTAGCACATGCTGAGGGCTTGGAGCCTCGGCCTGAAGCATGGTCATGCCTCCTGCCACCTCCCTGCTTCCCTGGAATGAGTTCTTGGCTGTCCACTCCTTCAACCTCTGGTGCCCCAGTGCCACCCAGCCCCCTTGTCACCCCTGCCCTGCAACACTGCCACCCTTCGCTCCCTTGAGGGCCTGGGTGGGGGTGGGTGCGCCAGGGCCAAGTACATGCACCCCACAGTGTCAGAGCGGACAGGTGGTGGCCGTCCTGTCCCAGGCTGGCAGCAATATGCCGTGTTCAGTGGGTGGCTTAGGGAGGGTGAGCCTCTCTCCACTCCCATCCCAGTCCCTAGTGCCTCCTGGCTATGAGGTTGGGACATAGTCGGGACTATGGGCCTGTAGGAAGGGAAGATGCCTACCTCTACTTCCCAATGAGTCTGTGTGGTGGCTGCTGGAAGGGGGAGCCTGGTAGTTACTAGGTTCCTCATGTGCCACACCCCCGACCTGTGAAGGTCAGCTCTTGCCCTGTGCGTGTCCTGAGCTGGAGAGAGTAAGAACATTAAGTGTAAATTACCAAAAAACGCAACACCATGACAGGTTGTGAGAGGCATCATGGAAAAAAGGGAAGACATTCCCCCATGCATTTTGCACAGGGAACCTGCAATTTCATTTTGTATTGGGCCCTGCAAATTATGTAGCAAATCCCACAGGCAGTGCTGTGTTGTGGCCTGCCAGCTCTCACTAGGTCACAGTTCACTTTCTGTGATGTCATGTTGGTAGCTTTGAAATGGCCATGGTGGGCTGGGTGCAGTAGCTCACGTCTGTAATTCTAGCACTTTGGGAGGCCGAGGCTGGTGGATCATCTGATGTCAGGAGTTCGAGACCAGCCTGGCCAATGTGGCGAACCCCTGTCTCTACTAAAATACAAAAATTAGCTGGATGTGGTGGTGGACGCTTGTAGTCCCAGCTGCTCAGCAGGCTGAGGCAGGAGAATAGCTTGAACCCGGGAGGTGGAAGTTGGAGTAAACCAAGATCGTGCCATTGCACTCCGGCCTGGGCAACAAGAGTGAAACTTGTCTCAAAAAAAAAAAAAAAAAAAGAAAGAAAAAAAGAAATGGCCATGGTGAGTATTAACAGCACGGAAATGGGGCAAACACTGCAAAACAGAACTTTTATTTTATTTTATTTTATTTTAGATGTAGTCTCACTCTATTGTCCAGGCTGGAGTGCAATGGTGTGATCTCAGTTTACTGCAACCTCTGCCTCTCAGATTCAAGTGATTCTCCTGTCTCAGCCTTTTGAGTAGCTAGGACTACAGGTGCGTGCCACCTTGAACACCCAGCTAATTTGTGTATTTTTAGTAGAGATGGGGTTTCACCATATTGGTCAGGCTAGTCTCGAACTCCTGACCTCAGGTGACCCACCTGCCTCGGCCTCCCAGAATGCTGGAATTACAGGCATGAGCCACTGCGCCTGGCCTAGAACTTTAAAAAAATGTATTTAGAGCTGGTTTTTAACATTTACCAGCACACCACTGTATAGAGTACCCAATAAAAGTCAGAAACTTCTTATCCTTGTTAATTTAATTGGTTAAATAGGGCAGGCCCAAACTTCTAGGAAGACAGTGCAGAGGCACGGAAGGAAGGCTAAGGAAGAAAACAGCTTAGTAAGTGCCAGGCACTGGTCCAAACCATTTCACCACCTTTTCAGGAATGAGGAAATAAGCTCAGAGAGGTAGTGGGACTCAACCAAAACCACACATCAGGCCAGCTACTCAGCTAACATTCAGACCCAATGTCCTAGCTCTTCTCACAGCAAAAGGAGAGATTTTCTTTTTAAAACTAGAGATAGGATCTCACTATGTTGCCCAGGTTGTTCTCAAACTCCTGGGCTTAAGCAATCCTCCTATCTTGGGCTCCCAAAGTGCTGGGATTACAGGCATGAGCCACCGTGTCCAGAGAGGTTCTTTAGAGTCACATGTCTCTCTCTTTCTTCCTTTCCTTTGTGTTTTTTTTTTTTTTTTTTTTTGAGACGGAGTCTCACTCTGTTGCCCAGGCTGGAGTGCAATGGCACAGTCTCGGCTCACTGGCAACCTCCACCTCCCAGGTTCAAGCAATTCTCCTGCCTTGCCCTCCCAAGTAGCTGGGACTATGACTATAGGCACATGCCACCACGCCTGGCTAATTTTTGTATTTTTAGTAGAGATGGGGTTTCACCACGTTGGCCAGGCTGGTCTCGAACTCCTGACCTCAGATGATACACCCGCCTCAGCCTCCCAAAGTGCACAGGGCCTAGCACAGGGTTCTGAACTTCAGGAATAAACTTGGGCCCAGGAGGAGTAGGCAGGAGGAGGGCTGGCGAAGGACCTAGAAGTTCCCACCCTGGGCTCTTGATGTCTTGCAGTAACTTCACAGCCTGAGGCAGAAGCCTAGATGAATGAGAAGCAGGACAGAATGTTCCAGCAGCCACCAACTAGAGCAGAGACACAAATATTTACTAAGCCTAGGGGCCTCCCCAACATGCCGGCAGAGTTGGAGGGAACAAGTGTACGGGGCCTCTCTCTGTAAGGGCAGGGAATACATGGCAGGGAGAAGCCCCATGGAGAGGTCTCCCCTGACTCCAGCCTCTCCGTCACATTGGTATATGAGTCCCTCACACCCTCAAGTATGTAAAGCCAGTCACAAAGCACCTTCTCAGCCATGGGCACCATGGGGAGCTGATCTCCATCTTATAAACAAAGAAAGTGAGGCCCACAGAGGGAAGACAACATACCCAAAGCCAGAGGGCTGGGAAATGCTGGAGTCTGCAGTGGAAGGCTGGACTGGAAATGCTGCCCCCAATACCAGTAGTCTCCAATCCTGGATCTGCCCACCACACCCCCTCCCCAGGAACTTCTCTTGACCCTGGCTGGCCTCCTCCCTGACTGACCCCCAGACCCTCTTCTTTGGCGAAACCTTTTGCACCCTTACTTCCTGCAGCTCCCGGGCTGTTCTCTTCCCAGGTTAACCTCCCCTTTCTTCTTTTTTTTGAGACAAGGTCTCACTCTGTCACCCAGGCAGAAGTGCAATGGCACGATCATGGCTCATTACAGCCTTGACCTCCAGGGCCCAAGCAATCCTCCCATGTCAACCTCTCACGTAGCTGGGACCACAGGCACGTGCCACATTTTTTATTTTTGGTAGAGATGGTGGTCTCACTATATTGCCCAAACTGGTCTGAAACAATCCTCTTTCCCAGCCTCCCAAAGTGCTGGGATTACAGGTGAGTGCTATCCCACTCAGCCCATCCCCTTTCTTCCTATTTCCCAGCTCAGAGAAGCCTTCTCACCTCACACCTCTCTCTCCAAATCGTGCCCCTCCTCCCTCATCTAGCTGAGGCCTGGCCTCTCATCCAGGAAGCCCTCCTGGACTGCTCCCAGTCACAGGGCTCTTGGGCTCTCAAGATTGCATGAAGTATGTTCATATTGTACTGTCCATTAAAAAAAAGCGCATGAGAGACTAGCACACAGGGGTTTAGGTCCTAGTTGCAGCTGTCGCCAACTTCCTAGGGTGACCTCAGGCTCCCCTGCTCTCTCTGAGCCTCAGCTCCCTCATCTGTAGGCAGCCTGCCTGCCTCACCAGGGAATGGAGAGTCTAGATGAGAAAACCCTGGCAGTGGGCACAGGTCACAGCTGTTGGGGTTTTTGCTGGCATCAGCATTGCACCCTCTAGATCTGTTCCCATCCATTACCATCTGGCCACACACTGCCTTGTTCTTGCTCTCCCCTAGGGGTGGGAGGCCTGTGTCTGGCTGGAGAGCCCAGTTCGAGAGGGTGCTGTGTGTTCAGGGAGCCCTGCTGTTCCCCACTGGCCCCAGTGAGCCAGGCCGTGGCTTGGGGCTGGAAAGAGCCCAGGACTGGGAATCGCTGCCCTAAGCGAGGAGCCCCAACCCCTAAGCAGTTCTGCCCTTCAGCCCTCCAGGGTGTTAACTTTGCCTAGCCAAGAGCAAACTCTCTTTCTCTGTGCCAGGAGTAGTAGAGCCCCTGGGAAATGCTGTTTTTGTCCCGTGAGGCAGACTTTTGGGGAGTCCAAAGAAGGGCTCCCCACGGTGCCGACTGTCACAGAACAGGAGACAGGAGCAAGAGACAGGCCCGGAAGATGCGGCGACTGGGGGACCGGATAGGAGGGCCCTTGTCCTGAGGCTGCGTAGGCATAGAAAGCTCCGGGATTTTACTTCGTTGGAATGTTCTTTTGAGCTACTTTGGGGGCTGTGACTGAGAGAGATCGTGGCAGGCTCAGGCCCTTTCAGAGTCACCCGTGTGGATCGGCCACTCCGCCAGGTCTTGGAACATCTAAGGCAGAAACAGGACCAACACCCGCAAGCCTCCAACAGCCCCTGGGGCTCCGTCCAGCTGTTGGGGTGGAGGGGTTGGGGGGAGGTGCGGGGGCGGGCACTGTGGGGGGGCGGGGCGGGGCGGGGCGGGGCGGGGCCCGGCGGCCGCGACTCCACCCCGCGCCCCTAGTGGAGTAAACAAGCCACGGGCGGCGCCTGGGGGCCGCTCCTGCAAGCCGTGGCACTGGGTTACATCACGGTTCCCCGAAGACTCCCGCCCCAGCGGCCGGGTCCCTGAGGCCCGCGCCCGCCCGCCGCCTGTGTCCGAGGAGCAGAGAGCTGGCAAGGGCCCGCCAGGGCGGGAAGGCTCCCACGTTTTCTCCGGAGGGACTTTGTCGCAATTGTGTTCAGCCCGGCCATGGGCTGAACGTGGACGCGCGGGAACCGTGCCTCGGTTTCCCCATCTGTGAAACCTGGAGGCTGTATTAGGATTCTGCGCCTCCTATTAGGATTCAGCTGGGGGAAGGAGAGCGGCAGCCAGGGCCAGGGCCAGTCTCAGGCAGGCTGTGACTGGAGCCGGGCTTTCTACGTTAGGGTTTTGGTGGGTGCCTGCTCAGCCACGTGCCAGAATGCACCCTCCCTCTGAGGGGACATGGAGTCAACTCACTGGGCCAAGGCACAGCAAGGATGACCTTGTATCCTAGCATCCTCCTGTCCCCACTTGCTGCTGGACACGGACTCTCTAGGTAAAATTCAACAAGAGTTCCTGCCAGCCACCCTCACGGCAGGTTTGTGCCAGTGCTTTGGGAAAGATGTTGGGTTGCCCACTTAGGCGGGAGGGAGATTTCTGCTCAACATCAACAACTCAATCTACCACGGAGCCTGAGCCACTGGTCTTGAGGAAGCTGCCGGGGAGGCAGGGGTCGTGGGCACCCAGCTTGGGAGACACTCAAGCAGAGTACGGGCCAGGCACGGGGAAGAAGGTGGCAGAGGGCATGCTTGCCAGTGTCTCCAGGAGCTGTTCTGCCCTGGGGTTCCATGATTTAATGATTCTGCACCTGCACCATCTGATAAGGTAGCCGCATATGACTGTTGAGCACTTGAAATGTATGGGAACCCACTAGGAGCCCCAGAGTTGGCATAAACATTATTTTAAGCTGAAGACATTTGAGATTCAACAGACGCAGAAAAAAGCCTCCTAGGAGCTTCCTTCATCTGACAAAAAGCAGTAACTTCTGGGAAGTAAGGCTACCATAAACTCTGTCATAAGGGTAGTTTCATGGCCCCAAGAAGACAGAGCGACCACTCATACCTAAATAGACAAATACTTCACAAACTTTATCACCTGTCGGTTCTCTTAAAACCCATGTGTCTTTTCTAAAGAAACCTATTTGTTTTTCCCATAGAAGCCCTTTTTTTCCCCTCCCTTTTCCCTACTAAGTTAGGTATATAAGCCTTCAACTCTATTTAACCATCCAGCTTCGCCCTTTGTTGGTATGGTATGCAGACATAATACACTTCTTCTCCTGTTAATCTGTCTTTTGTCAGTTTAACTCGAAAGCTCCAATCACAGAACAAGAGAGTGTAGAGGAAGTTTTTTCCTCTCCTGCAGGGGGCTAGTACACATTGATATGGGCGGTAAGTGTAACATATACACAGGATTTAGGAGACTTAGCATGAAACAAAAGAATGTGAAATATCTTAATAATTTTGTATATGATTACATATTGAAATGGTAACATAGGGTTCCATTAGATAAATTGGGTTCTCTTAAATATATTGCTAAAATTGATTTCATCTGTTTCTCCTTACTGTCTGCTAGAAAATTTCAGATAACATATGGCTCCTATTTTATTTCCATTGAATAGCACTGCTAAATATCAGGTGACCTTGTATCTTTGGGTTGGCTTTTCCCAAGCAACACCACCACATCTCTATTAACTGAATGCTCTTGTGTCAAGTCCTGAGCAGCATGGGCAGTGGGGAGTGGAAGAGGAGGGGGCACAGTGCCAGCCCTCAGGGAGCTGCCAAGCCCCTCTTGGCTTCCAACTTGGTCTGGCCACATCCTCCTGCAGTCCTGCTTCCCCTCCTCCACAGGGCAGTCAGGCCAGCAGAAAGCTGGGCAGAGGGTTCTGGGGCTGGCCAGGACTCTGAGAACTCAAGGAGGGAGCTCTGTGTGGGCCAAGGATTCAGAAGACAGTGTGGCCAGCAGCCAGGAACCATGACTGCACTGAGTGCTGTTCCCATGCCCAGGACCACAGATGCATCCCGGGCCTCACTGCCCGGCACCTCCCGGCTTAGTGGCCACAGAGTCCTCTTCCTGCTCTGCCAAGCACCATCTGGCTGTGGTGGAACAGGCTCCCCTGCTCTCCCATCCTTTCTGCCATCTCCCATTCCCCAGGCCTTGCTGGATTAAAACATTTTCCTGATAATCATTCAGGGATATAGGCTGAGGTCTGAGAAGGCAAGCTACCCTAAGGCCCCTGAAAAAATAAAACAAAATAACAAACTTTAGTTGGTATTTCTGATGAACAGCCCACACCTGGCAATTTAGAGGGATGGTCCCGGTTGGTGTGACCCAGGTTTAACCCCTGCAGCTGATATGAATGTGACAGCTTTATAGCCCTGTAAAGTTAACCAGACCTGTACATAGTTAAACAACCTTATCTAACATTCCTCCTTCTTCTCCTATATAAACTTGCCCATAACAGCCAACACTCAGATCATGCTTATTGTGTGCTAGGCGCTGCTTTGGGATCTTACATGTTTTTGTGTGTTTTTTTTTTTTTTGAGACGGAGTCTCGCTCTGTCCCCCAGGCTGGAGTGCGGTGGCCCGATCTCGGCTCTCTGCAAGCTCCACCTCCCAGGTTCACGCCATTCTCCTGCCTCAGCCTCCCAAGTAGCTGGGACTACAGGCGCCTGCCACCACGCCCGGCTAATTTTTTGTATTTTTAGTAGAGAGGGGGTTTCACCGTGTTAGTCAGGTTGGTCTCCATCTCCTGACCTCGTGATCTGCCCGTCTCGGCCTCCCAAAGTGCTGGGATTACAGGCATGAGCCACCGCGCCTGGCCGGGATCTTACATGTATTAATTCATTTAAGGCTGGGTGCAGTGGCTCACGTCTGTAATCCCAGCTACTCAGGAGGCTGAGGACGGAAGAATTGCTTGAGCCCAGGAGTTTGAGACTAGCCTGGGCAACATAGTGAGACCTTGTCTCTACAAAACATAAAACATTTACCTGGGTGTGGTTGCGGGCATCTGTAATCCCAGCTACTTGGGAGGCTGAGGTGGGAGGATCTTTTGAGGCTGGGAGTTTAAGACCAGCCTGGGCAACACAGCAAGACACTCCCCCTACAAAAATTAAAATTAAAATTAATACATGTAATTTGGATTAAATTGGATTTCAGGCACAACAAACCCGTGAAGTGAGTGCTATTATTATCTGCTGTTCACAAGTGAGAAGCTGAGGCACGGAGAGGTTAAGTAAACTTGCTCAAGGTTACACAGCTACAAAGAGGCAAAACCGGGATTGCAACCCAGGCCATCTGGTCCAGTATCCGTGCCCCAAATCACTGCATGACACAGCTTTTCCTGCAACGCTGGAGGACTCGATTGTGTTTTGTTTTCCTAAACTTGTTCCCAACTTATGATAAACCTGTGACAGGTGTTCATGACCCAAAATGTGTCTGAGATTGGCTTTAACAAATTAAACATGAGATGGGAAAGTGACCAAATGCATGAGGAAGAAGAAAAAAATTCCGGAAGAATAAATCTTTCTACCATCCTTTGTCCATGTGTCTGTGTGGGTGGACAAGGGACTACTATGTAAGAATGGGTGCAGCTTGTTCAAAGATAAACTGTAGCTGAAAGTTGCAGCCTGCATTGATAGTTGCCCCTAGTTTAGCAAGCTGCCTGAGTGGGCTTCGAAATGGAGACACATCTGATTTGCAGAGGCAGGGGAGGAGGGCTAAATTGCCACAAATAAGAATAAAAGAACAGGCGTTTCAAACAGGGAAGGGGGTGGGTAGAAACCCAAGAAGGCGTCAGCAAGCTGTGACCTGAGTGGGGTGTAGCAGCACAGGAAACAGCTCTGATGGGTTTTCAGACAAGGACGGCTACTGTTTAATCGTCCCCATTGCTCGTGCTGAGCTGGGATGTCATTCTTCTCAATCTCCTGACCTTTGGTCAAAGCCTAACATCAACCCTGCTTTATGACCATCCGTGCTGAGACAGTCAGTGCTAAGGGGTA
Organism: Pongo pygmaeus; assembly: GCF_028885625.2. Taxonomy (NCBI): domain Eukaryota; kingdom Metazoa; phylum Chordata; class Mammalia; order Primates; family Hominidae; genus Pongo; species Pongo pygmaeus. The sequence goes on from NC_072389.2 coordinate 80,780,703, forward strand.
AGGGGGCATGAAGCCTGAGGAGGAGCGGGCCTGGAGGCCATGGGCACTGGGCAAGTTGCTGAGTGGGGAGTTGGCCTGGAGAAACATAAGCCCCTTTGCCATCCTCAGAGTCACTAGGGGCGCCGGATTCCTGCCAGGCACAGGATGTCCAGCCAGAGTAGCATCTAGCTCCTGAAATCCAGCACATGCTCTCCTCCCAAGTCAGGTGTCCTGGCCCAGGGCTCTGTCTGCAGAGAGTGGTGCCTTTGGGCTGGCAGTGGCCCTGCCTGGATCCTCTGCTGAAAGCTAAGGACGCTGGGTCCCAGGCACAGGGCAGGCCCTGGGCTACTGCTCTAGACTTCCTGAGTCAGAGAAAGCCCCGCTGGGCCTCCCAAGACCTCATCCTGACACCTGAGTCAGCCTCCTCCCTCTTTCTGAGCCACCCTCGGCTGACGTCCCCCAGCCAGCCTGCCTCTAAAAGTGGGGCTTCATAGGGACATTGTAATGGGGGAGCAGACTCCAGGTCTAGTTCATTTATTTATCCATCCTTTCCTGTTGTTTATATTGACCTGTATGCCAGATACATAGGTTTTCTTTTTCTTTTTTTTTTTCATTGCACTCAGGCTGCAGTGCAATGGCATGATCTTGGCTCACTGCAACCTCTGCCTCCTGGGTTCAAGAGATTCTCCTGCCTCAGCCTCCTGAGTAGCTGGGATTACAGGTGCCTGCCACCACACCCAGCTAATTTTTGTATTTTTAGTAGAGAGGGGGGTTTCACCATGTTGGTCAGGCTGGTCTCAATCTCCTGACCTCAGGTGATCCACTCACCTTGGCCTCCCAAAGTGCTGAGATTATAGGTATGAACCACTGCACCAGACTGATACATAGGTTTTCTAATTTAGTCTTACAATATACCAAAACATAGGTTTTGTTTTTGTTTTTTTGAGACGGGGTCTTGCCCTGTCACTTAGACCGGAGTGCAGTAGCATGATCACAGCTCACTGTAGCCTTGACTTCCCAGGCTCAGGTGATCCTTCAACCTCAGCCTCCTGAATAGCTGGGACCACAGGTGTGTGCCACCACACCCAGGTAATTTTTAAAATTTTTGTACAGATAGGGCCTCCCTATATTGCCTGGGCTGGTCTCAAACTCCTGGGCTCAAGAAGTCCTCCTGCCTCCCAAAGTACTGGAATTATAGGCATGAACCACTGCACCCGAATGGTATTTTTATACTTTCTTTTTTTTTTTTTTTTTTTTTTTTTTTTGAGACAGAGTCTTGCTCTGTTGCCCAGGCTGGAGTGCAGTGGCATGATCTCGGCCCACTGCAACCTCTACCTCCTGGGTTGACGCCATTCTCTTGCCTCAGCCTCCACAGTAGCTGGGACTACAGGCGCCCGCCACCACGCCCAGCTAATTTTTTTGTATTTTTTTCTAGTAGAGACGGGGTTTCACCGTGTTAGCCAGGATGATCTTGATCTCCTGACCTCGTGATCCACCCGCCTCAGCCTCCCAAAGTGCTGGGATTACAGGCGTGAGCCACCGCGCCCGGCCGGTATTTTTATTCTTAAATTACAGATGAGGAAACTGAGGGGCCAGGGGCAGCTGGGACACAAGTCCTGTCTGAATTGTGCTGGTCTTCCAGCTTGATGGGGGTGGGATGGAGGCAGCCTGGGCTGGGGACCTGAAAGCAGAAGAGGGGATAAAGGGAACTGGGTAGGCTTGTGGACCACAGGCCCACATGGGAGCCACACCCTGGCAAGAGAGGGGATTGTGAAAGAGAAGGCAGGTGGGGTTCAGGACAAAGATGGGAAAATGGGGGCAGGGAACAAGAGACCCTCCAGGCCTTGCAGATGCAGGAGTTGAGCAGGTAGAGGATAGATGGGGTGGAAGGGAGGTGGGTGCCCAACAGGGATGACCCTGCAGGTGAGGTCCCAGGCAGTAAGTGATGAAACTACTTTGAGTGGGGGTAGCCCATCCAATACCTCCTCCTCTGGGCTAAAGAGGAGGGAGGGGAACTAGCTGGGCGATCTGTGCATTCAGCCATCCCTAGGGGCTGTCCAGGGGCACTGTGCATTCAGCCATCCCTAGGGGCTGTCCAGGAGCACTTGTCCCCAGAGAGGAAGGCCAGCTCTGTCCTTGGAGGATGAGAGTGAGTAAGCAGACAAGCACCGTGCTAGTTGCGTTTCATTCAAGATCTTCCCTCCACACCCAGTAAGAAAGGCATGACACTAGGAGTTTGAAACCAGCCTGGGCAACAGAGCGAGTCCTTGTCTCTACAAAAAATTTTAAAAAATTAGCCAGGTGTGGTGGCACACGCCTATAGTTTTTTTTTTTTTGAGACGGAGTCTCGCTCTGTTGCCCAGGCTGGAGTGCAGTGGCACGATCTCGGCTCACTGCAAGGTCCGCCTCCAGGGTTCATGCCATTCTCCTGCCTCAGCCTCCCGAGTAGCTGGGACTACAGGTGACTGCCACCACGGCCGGCTAATTTTTTGTATTTTTAGTAGAGACGGGGTTTCACCGTGTTAGCCAGGATGGTCTCGATCTCCTGACCTTGTGATCCGCCCACCTCGGCCTCCCAAAGTGCTGGGATTACAGGCGTGAGCCACCGCGCCTGGCCAATGCCTATAGTTTCAGTTACTTGGGAGGCTGAAGTGGGAGGATCACTTGAGCCCAGGAGTTCAAGGCTGCAGTGAGCCATGATGGCACCACCACACTCCAGCCTGGGTGACAGAATGAGACCTTGTCTCTAAAGAAAAAAAAAAGGCATGACAGCCCTGTTTTAGAGATGAGAAAACCGGGGCTAACCATGTCCAATGACTTGCCTGAGGTCACAGAGTTAGGCTGGAGTGCAGCCAGGATGCAAACTTGCCTTTGCTAGTCTAGTGAAAGAACTAGGTATAAATAGAAACCCCAAAGCAGTGGGTGCCAGGCACAGGACTGGAGGCTATGAGGGGAGCAGGGGTGATTGAATACCCCCACCCCAATACTACCCCCAAGGCATCTGCTTATTCTGGACCCAGAAGGAGAGGCTGGGGGCATTTTTAGGTATCTTGTGGATATCACAGAGGTTATGCACACTCTGGCATAGTAAGCCAGGCAGAGTGGTCTGAGGGAAGGGAGTGGGAATGGGGGAGGGGGTAGAAGAGAAGATGGGGAAGGAAGTGGGAGGAGGGACTGAGGGGGAGATGGAGAAAGGGAGGGGGAAGGAGGGAAGGAAGGGAGGAAGGGAGAGGGGGAGGGGGAGGGAGGGTAGTAAGGAAGGAAGGAAAGGGGGAGGGAGGGAAGGAAGGAAGTGGGGAGGGAGGGAGGGAGGGAAGGTAGGTTGCCGGCCATAGTTGCATGTGTGTGCCTGGATGGTTCTGTGTCCCTCTGTGTGTGTGCACGCATGTGTTCGCATGTGCACGTGTGCATGAGTGCAAGTTTTTTCTCCTTGGTCCTCTAAGCTCCTGTGAGTCCTGCCGGGCCAGGAAGTCTCCATTTGGGGCATGGCATTGGGATCCCAGTCAACAGCCCTAGACTTGTCCACAGGCATTGGGGGTGGGCAGGAGGGTTGGAAAGGCAATGGGGAGGGGTAGGAGTGGTGAAGCCTTCAGGCTTGGGGTGGCTGGGAGGGGCAGTGAATGCCCCAGGCAGGCCTATACTCTGGGGGGCTCTCTTGGTTGTTCCAGGCCAGACAGTCCCCAACACGCATGTGTATTCCAGGCTGCACGGCCCAGCTGGGATCCTTCCCCACCCCTTAGGCTTACTTTCTGTAGAAGCACTGGGCATTGCTGTGCCCATTCTGCACTGGGTTCTTCATATTCACAGTCAGTTGATCTGCCTGATTATCCCATGATGTGGTTAATGGTTATCCTCATTTTTTTTTTTTAAAGAATATCCCTGTATTTATTTTCCTACAGGTAATTTTTCTATGGCTTCAACATTTTCTCTTCAAATCAAAAGAAAAATTTCCCAAAGTTTAGAACTGGATCACTTGGCCCTTTCTCTTATCTCCTTCCAGTTCAAAATGCTTGCATCTCTTAATGGCCAGCATCCTCTTGGATCTGCAGTTAGGCTCAACACATTCCAGCCTTAGCACAATCTTCTTTGTGGTCTTAGCCTTATTCCAGAAAATTGGCTTTGTCTGCCCATCATGGCCACTCTGCTTCCGATCATAGCGCCTCTTTCCCTGGGCATACAAGGAATCCTTGCTCTTCTTATACTGTGTCACTTTGTGAGTCTGATGCTTGCCACACTTCTTACAGAAGGCTCTTCGGGTTTTAGGTACATTGACCATATTTGCAGCATGGTTGTTCTGTCTATATGATGAAAACAAGAAACGGCGTCCGAGACCCTTACCTCGCACAGCTCTCCCCTAACAGGAAAGGGCCCTCTGTTTTTTTTTTTTTTTTGAGACAGAGTCTCCCTCTGTTACCCAGGCTGGAGTGCAGTGGCACAATCTCAGCTCACTGCAACCTCCACCTCCTGGCTCAAGTGATTCTCCTGCCTTAGCCTCCAGAGTAGCTGGGACTACAGGCACGCACCATCATGCCCGGCTAATTTTTATATTTTTAGTAGAGACGGGCACTCACCATGTTGGCCAGGCTGGTCTCGAACTCCTACCTCAGGTAATCCACCCACCTTGGCCTCCCAAAGTGCTGGGATTACAGGTGTGAGCCACCATGCCCGGCCATCCTCTTTTTTTTTTTTTTTTTTTTGAGACAGTGTCTTGCTCTGTTGCCCTAGCTGGAGTACAGTGGTGGGATCATGGTTCACTGCAGCCTTGACTTCCTGGGCTCAATGATCCTCCCATCTCAGTCTCCTGAGCTGGGACCACAGGCACATGCCACTACCATGCCCAGTTAATTTTTTTTTTTTTTTTTTTTTTTTGCCAGGGGGAGATGGGGTCTTGCTATGTTGCCTAGGCTGGCCTTGAACTCCTAGGCTTAAGCAATCCTCCCGCCTCGGCCTCCCAAAGTGCTAGGATTACAGGTGTGAGCCACCGTGCCCGGCCCTCATTTTTTATATCTGTGTAAACTGAGCCCCAGAGAGATGAAGTGACTTGCCTATGGCAGCACAGCTAAGAAGTAGCAGAAGCAGGATTTGAACCCAGGAAGACAGGACACCAATCTCAGCCCCCAGCCCCTTCAGCATGGAGTGAGGGTCCCCTGCCTTCTACTCCACCCTACCCTCCCAGCCTCAGGAGCACATTCACAAGTACAGGGAGGGCTCCTCTTCGTTCTGTGAGGCCTGTATCAATTTGTCATGGGGTGGGGAGCCCAGCTCCCTGGTGGAATCACATCAGGTCATAGTGACAGAGTCCTGGCTCCCCAGGGACTGACTTCCAGCCACAGCTCTGGGGGCTGGGATAGCACTCTACCCCACTGAACCTGCAGCACAGGGCCAGCCAGTCATGGAGCCCCTCAAATCCACTGGTACACTGGGGGCCAGAGGGCTTGCAGGAGTGGATGAGAGGTGGCTCAGCCTTCGGTAGGCCCTGGCTGAGAAATAAAGAGGCTGCTCATGAGCGCAGATGTGGTTCTGGTCGGCTGGGCCCCAGGGAGCCTGAGCAGGCCTTTCTTGTCTGAACCCAGATCTACTTCTTGGGTTCGTCAGCATTCCCCACCACCACCCTCAGCCCCACAGCCCGGCCGAGCAGTGGGCACAGTCTCTCAAGTTGCCCTGAATGCCTTCGCAGGCCTCTCCCCTTCAGGAGTTGCATGCTGCACCTTCTGGAAACAAACAGGGACCATGATACCAGGCAGGGCTAGGCTGCCACTCCTGCCCTCCCACTGGCTGCAGTCGGATGTCAGCACACAGTGCTGGGGGTGTGGGTCGCACGAAGGCCCTGTGGGCCTCTGGAGGCTTCTGCTCAGAAGAAACATCATGGGCAAGGAAGTCTGTGCAGGGGCTGCAGGGGCTGCAGTCACTCCTTTGATTGCCTGTTACAGATGGGGAGCTGTGGAGGTTTCCGTGTCCCTTCCTTTTAACTGAACAACCCCAGCTGGACACGGTGGCTCACACCTGTAATCCTAGTACTTTGGGAGGCCAAGGCGGGTGGATCACCTGAGATCAGGAGTTAGAGGCAAGCCTGACCAATATGGTGAAACCCTGTCTCTACTAAAAATACAAAAAAATTAGCCGGGCAGCTACTTTGGAGGCTGAGACAGGAGAATTGCTTGAACCTGGGAGACGGAGGTTGCAGTGAGCCGAGATCTCACCACTGCACTCCAAGCTGGGAGACAGAGTGAGACTCTCTCTCAAAAAAAAAAAAAAAAGAAAGAAAAAAGAAAAAAAATTGAAAAACCCCTTTCCAGGCCTTTTGTCCCCATTAGGAATGTCCTGTTGTGTTCCCTGGCTACTGCCCCAGAATTAGGTTAGGAATGGGGACAGAACTGGGCCTGGGAGCTGGGATTAGAACGGGCTGGGATTGGGATGAAGATGGGCTAGTCTGGGCTGAGCAAAGCTTGGGATGGGGGTGGGAGGCTTGAAAGCAGAGGGCTTTATTGGAATGACTGTTTATCCCCTTCCCCCTCTGCATTGAGCCTGTCAACCTGAATGATGAGATTCAGGCAATATGATTAAATACTGAGTTTATTGGAGTGCAAAGTTTGAGGAAGGCACAGGCTCCAAAAAAATGGGGTCCAAGGTGCTCTGAAGTGGAGAGATTTGAGGGTCATTTATATAGGCAAGGATGTAAACAGGATTACATCATTTTTCATACATAGTTACAGCAATTGATTGGTTAAAGGCAGTGTTTCTTTTTTGGGAAAAGTATATTTGACATTCCAAATTAAGGATGTAATAGTTAAGGGGACTTTCATCTCAGTCAAGGGGTCTTCTATCTTAGGGCCATCTGGTCTAAGCCAGGAACAAAGAAGGAAATTAATTTATAACAAAAGGTCAGTAATTAAGAGGTCAAGTTCTGTGACTCAGTCTCCAAAGGCAACCTTCCTCAGAGGCTAGTAACTGTTATTTTTGTTCTTGTTGTTTTGTTTGTTTTGTTTTGTTTTTGTTTTTGAGACAGGGTCTTGCTCTGTCTCCCAGGCTGGGGTGCAGTGGTGCAATCATGGCTCACTGAAACCCCGACCTCCTGGGCTGGGCTCAAGCAATCCTCCCACTTCAGCCCCCTGAGTAGCTGGAACTACAAGTGTGCATCACCACGTCTGGCTTTTTTTTTCTTTCTTTCTTTTTTTGGTATAGACAAGGTCTCATTATATTACCCAGGCTGGTCTCAAACTCCTGGGCCTGAGCAATCCTCTAGGTTTGGTCTCCCAAAGTGCTAGGATTACAGGTGTGAGCCACTGCACCTGGCCCCTAACAACTTTTAGAAGCCCCAAACAGATGATCCAGTTCCTTTCACAAGCCTGTGGAAAAATGGCAGACTGAGGAGGTGGTTTTGGCTTTCTGGCCTTCACAGAATTTCTTTCTAGAGAAGGGAAAGCAGACTTCAGCCCCACATTGTTGGAAACAGGCCCCCAAATCTGGCCATAAACAAAATATCTGCAGCACTGTGACATGCTCGTGACAGCCACGACGCCCATGTTGAAGGTTATTGTTTTACCGGAATGAGGGTAAGGAATACCTGGCCTACCCAGAGCGGAAAACCGCTTAAGGCATTCCTGAACCACAAACAATAGCATGAGCGATCTGTGCCTTAAAGACAGGCTCCTGCTGCAGATAACTAGCTAGACCCATCCCTTTATTATGGCCCATCCCTTTGTTTCCCATATGGGATATTTTTAGTTAATCTATAATCTGTAGAAACAATGCTTATCACTGGCTTGCTGTCAATAAATATGTGGGTAAATCTCTGTTCAGCTCTGAAGGTTGTGAGTCCCCTGATTTCCCACTCTGCACTCTATATTTTTGTGTGTGAGTCTTTAATTCCTCTAGTGCTGCTGGGTTAGGGTCTCCACAACCAAGCTGGTCTCAGCACCACATCTTCTCAGAGTCCTGCCTGCTTCCTAGGAATTGGCCTGAGGAAGGAGGAACACGGGTTCACTGAGGCTCACTGCCTCCTGGGCCTGATCCAGTGGCATTAGACCACTGGGCACCTGACCCCACCACAAACCTGGGGGCACAATTCATCATCCCACAGTCAAAGACCCTGGAGCTCAGAGAGGTTAAGAAGCTTCAAGTGCCACAGCCAAGAGTGGCAAGTTGGGATCTGGGCCCGGATTAGGTGGCTGGTGCTGGTTTTGTCACCAGAGTATCCCTAAGAAGGCAATACTAATCCAAGCAAGGAGACACTAACAAGGGGTGTCAGCACCAGGAAAGTGATGCAGCGGTTTCCCAGCAGTGGGACTTTTCTGGAAGGAGCTGGAGGCCCATTCTGGGGTCAAGCGCTGCTGCAGCCAAGCCTCCTCCACAGCTGCAGGGCATTTGCCTGGCTCTTGCTGCTGGGGTTCTAATCTCATGACTGGCCTTGGCTCAGGGTCAGCCCAAGGACGCCTCTCAGTTTAGGGGCTGAGGTCAAAGCTGACTTCCCGCCTGTCTGAGTAACCTGCACCTCTCACCTGCGCTGTTCACACTGCTTCCCTGGGCCTGACCTGTGTTCCCTTCACCAAGCCTGAGCTATATACACTGTGGACTCCCACCCCCCATCAAGACCCCTCTCCCTGGCCAGTGCTGCTCTGTGTCAGGGAGGGAGACAACAGGGGGCTTCCCTGGAATGCTCACCTTCTGCCCTGTGCCACCGCTGCTGGCTTCCCACCACGTTGCTCCGTTGCTCACCACACTACCCACCTCTTGCCATCATCTCCGGAAACTGGGAGCTGTGACCATTCTTGTTCCAATGTTAAAGATGGGGAATCTGAGCTCAGCAAGAGGAAGCTTACCCCTGAGCCACTCCACTGTGACAAGGTGCCCACACGTTCCCTGGCAGCATCTCACCTCTCCTTTCCTTTCTTGGCTGGAGGCTATCTCTGACCCCACCACGCAGGCTGTCCCCTACCCCCTGCTCTCAGCTCTGGCAGCCTTTCCAGCCAGAGCCCATAATCCAGCCACTTGCAGCCTGACCATGGGCTGGGCTGGGGGGCATTCTACTCTCTTCAAGAGCTGAGGGACTGTCAGGTGAAAGATGGATGCCAGGGACTGAGGGGTCATCAGGGGGTGATGCCGGAGAGAGCCAGGAGGCCCCGGATGGAGGCCTGAAGGGATAAGCCAAGCTTCTTTCTAAATCCCTGGCTGTGCCAAAGCCACCCATGGAGACTTTCCCTTACTGACCTGACCTCAACTGGATTTTGGCATCCTCCTGGCTTCCCCAGCCAGCCAGGGCACACTGACTAGACAGAGATGGCTGAGGAAGGTGTGTGTGGAGCTGACACGGGGCCCCTGGAACTGCCGGAGAAGCCTTGTTCTGGGTGTGGACCCTCTTCTCCCTGCCCCTTACCCAATTCCCTGGGGGATTCTTTGGTTCCCCTACCCTATGCTGGGGTGCAGGGAGGCCACCTGGGGCCTTGCCAGCCTGGACTTGCCCGAGCTCTGGGCCCTGAGGTCATGGAGACCTCCTGAAACCCTCCCCAGGGGAGGTGTTCGCAGGCAGACAGGCCCAGTGAGGTGCTAATTACTGTACTAATTGGAGCCTGAGCTACAGATGGCCTGGTTGACAGGAGGTGGGGACTGCTGGAACAGAGGGGGCTGCGGAATAGGGTCTGGAGGGAGGTTGAGGGAGCCCAGAGCTGGTGCAGGGTGGGCTGTGTTTGTTCAGGAATTGTTGATTTATTAGCAATGATCAGCTCTTTGAAATGCGTTCTGGTCTCCTCCATATCTCTCCTGGCCCTGGGTTTCTCTCTGGGAAAAGATCGGTGTTCTGAAGCCACTGCTTGTTGGGAGGGGTTCATCAAGAACTTGGGGGCAGAGTGACCCGAGCCAGAGGGAGGCCCACAGCCTGTCCTGAGGATTCCAGGCCTGCTGAAGCCAGCAGATGTGGCACTGGGTGGTCTTGGAGATGGCCTGTGAGAACAGAGTGATGCCACTGAGCCGGGTCACCTTGGAGGGTTCTGGGGCTCACCCCACGCCTGGCTCTTTTGGACCTTGGCCTGCTCCTGCCCCTCTGTGAATAGCTGGTAAGGGGCCAGTGACTCTAGAGGCCTCACAAATTGGAGATGACACTGTCTGCTCCCTGGAATGAGGGCAGGGGAGCTAGGGAGTCTACCTTGCTGCATCCAGAAAGGAAAAGGCTAGCACCCTCTCCCCTCCCCGAGACTCCCTTTTTCACAGCCCACCCTTCTGGCACAAGTCATTCTCAGCACCCTGGACCCAGGGAAGACTTTGGCCACATTGGGCTAGACCCCACCTCTCAGCAGGGTAGCATGTGGCTGTCACTCACCCATCTCTAGCCCCATTGGCTCCCCAGGGCTTCTGGCACACTCTGCACTTTCTCTGGTCTTCAGACCTCTGTCTGGCTGCCTCCAGCTCTGCCCCCCTGGGCTGCTTTCTGCCTAGTCAAGTCCTCTCCACTCCACAGGCAGGCTCCGGGTCCATCTGCATCGCAGGCTGTGCAGTGACCTTCTGCCTGATCGTCTGCAGCATCCCCTGCCCCTGCCCCTCCATACTCCAGACGTGGCCCAGGACCCAGACTGTTGGTTATGAAAGCTGGGAGGCTAACCCCCTACCTGCTCTGAAGGCTTGTCCTCCTCTCTCCCAGAATGCTCTGAGAACTGAATGAAATCATAGATAAGAGAGGACCGTGGCAGTAACTGTGACAATTGCTCCAATTGTATGAGTGCCTATTTCTGAGCCAGGCATGGTGCTATGTACTTTCTGCACAGGTCTCCTCATAGCAACCCTCCAGGGCTGGAAGTTTTCCTATCCCACTTCTCAATGAGGAAACTGAGGCTCAGAGAGGCCAAGCAACTGATTCAAAGTCACACAGTTCCTATGTGACAGTCTGGGGACTCCAAAGTCACCATCTCTCACAATGGGAAGGGGGTTGTTGTTTTTTGGCCAGCCTGTTTCCTTCCCCCTTTCCCCTCCCTCCCTGCCTGCCATCATCTGCCTGGTGAGTTTGCATCACTCCTAAGGCCCAGGGGGTCCAATTAGGCCACTCCCCCAGGGAAGCTGACTGAGGCAATCCCTGCCCCAAGGGGGCCTCCCTGAGCTGAAGTTTTAATTAGCCATCACTGCTCTTCCTGAAACTCTGACCTGCCCATAGCTCTACCATCCCAGGCTGGCCTTGTGGCAGGAGGCAGGAGGCAGGACTGGCGTTCAACCCAGCTGCACAGCAGAAGCTGCCCAGGCAGAGGAGAGAGATGTGGCCAGGCTTCCCTCCCACACAGCTCTCTGCATCCACCTCAGCATCACCTCATTTAGTCCAGTAAATAGATTACAAAATAAATGGACTAAGTGACTTCATCCATTAAATAGATTAAATACATTAAATGAGCTAATATTTGTGAAGCATTTTAAACAGTGCCCGGTACATAGTAAAGACTAGGAGTGTTTGTTAAATTAAAAAAACAAGTCAGCAGGGATGAGGGGAACAAGGTACCACATAGGGCCCAGAACTATTCTTGGACATAAAGATGGCACATTCCTGGGTCACTTGGCAATGGTGGGTGGCCCATGTGTGGGCGGTCAGCATCTGTAATCCCGCCCCCTGCAATGTGGGAAGCTTGGGGTGTGGAGGGAGGGAATGGATGGGTATGTGCCAGGCACTGCACTGAGCATTCATGCCCTGCAAGCCATCTTAAGAGATGGGTTACCATCCCATTTTTCAGAGGAGGTGGTCAAAGTTCACAGAAGCAATCAACATGTCCACAGCTGGCACGGTGGCTCATGCCTGTAATCCTAGCACTTTGGGAGGCCAAGTAAGGAGGTTTGCTTGAGGCCAGGAATTTGAGACTGGCCTGATCAACACGGCAAAACCGCATCTCTACAAAAAAATAGGAAAATTAGGTGGGCGTGGTGATATATACCTGTAGTTCCAGCTACTTGGGAGGCTGAGGTGGGAGGATCACTTGAGCCCAGGAGGTGGAGGTTGCAGTGAGCTGAGATCGCACCATTGCACTCCAGCCTGAGCAACAGAGCCAGACTCCATCTCAAAAAACAAAACAAAAAAACAAAAAAAAACATGTCCAAGAAAGCACAACCACGAGAGGCAGGGCAGGATTTATTGTTTATTATCATTATTATTTTTAGCTTTCTTTCTGTTTATTTGTTTTTGTTTAGGGCAGGATTTAGATCCAAAGCCTAAGCCCTGCACACCAGAAAATCCGACTCCTTGTGCCCCTCCCACCCCTACTCAGGGCAAGAAGGCCACAGGGCCACACCCCCAGATGCAAAAGGGAGAAGGGTGCGCTTCTCTGCTCCCACTCAGCTTCCCCTCAACCTCCAGGAAACCTGAGGGCTCTGAGTATGGCTGTTTGTGTTGAGGACCCAAAACCCCTTTTCTGGGGCCAGGATGTGAGTCTAAGGTAACATGATAACAGGGAGTTTCTGAAGCACTGCCCCCCTACTCTGGGGAGGAGGAGGCCTCCTGACCGTGACCTCAGTCTCCCACCCTGCTTGGCTGCTCACCTCCCTCCTCAGCAGCAGCGCCACTGTGCCAGCCCTGAGCCAGAGCCAAGCCCTCCTTGGACGCGGTTGCCTGGTAACCAGCCCTAAGTGACGGAAACCCCAGCGGGCCGCTAATGAGGGGGCAGCAGCCAACCACCTGGCCAGACCCAGCCGCCCCAGCCAGCCTTAGAAAGGCTTCCACGATAGTCCACCTGGCCTGCCCACGGTAGGAGGGGAGGGTGCCCCAGCACTGGGGGAGGGGGCATGGTGGGGCAAGGAGGAGCTGGGTTGGTGGCCCCCCAAAACCTTTGAACTGGGGATCTGGGGGAAGGTGATTCCTGATGAAGGCCAAGGCTTGACCAAAGCGAGGGGTGGGCACTGGGCTGGAGTCAGGGCTGTGGGTAGGGCCCGCCCAGGCCCAGGCCCCAACCACCACCCTGGAAACAGCTGTGATGGCTCTGCCCAGGGCGCCGAGGCTGGGGGAGGGGATCCCCAGGAAGAGGCCCTGGATGGGGAGACGAGGTGATGAGGGTGGCTGGCAGGAGTCCAGGCTCTGGGTAGGGGAGCAGCTCCTGCAGCACAGGGGGAAATGCATCAGCCCCTCCCCTCTTTGCAGGGGTCCCCCTCCTCTTCTCCTCACACCCCTAACCCAGGCTGATGGCCTCCAAGGAGGGGGCTGCAGGCAGCATGAGGCAGGCAGGTGGAGCTTGGCCAGGTGTTTTTCCATCCTAGGTCTGAGAGGGGAGGAGGGGATGGAGAGGCAGTGGCAGAACCAGGAGGAGGCCTGGTGTATGGACTGGACAGGCCTTCAGGAGACCTGGGTTCTGGAGCTGCCTGCCTGAGACCCCAGGCTGGTAGCTGGCCCTCTCTGCGTCTCATCTGCCCCATGTTGAAATAGGGGCTAGAAACAGGCTACTGCTGGTGTCATGGGTCTTGAGAGGCTGAGAAGGGGAGTCCAGGGGCTTTAGGGGAGCTTTGGGCAGCAGAGGTTCCTTCAGGCTCTCATCTCTGGGCCTGGGTAGGTTTTTCTGCCTTTCTTCCCTTTCAGATGTGCATAGCCCTCCTTCACCATTAAACCTTCACTCCATAACTACAGCCTGACTCAGCCCTGTGGTGGGCACTAGAGTCCCAGCCCAAGGGCAGACCCAGGCCCCACCCTGGAGGAGGTCCCTCCCCAGTATAAAAGAGAAGCCAGGCTTATAGCCAGGCAATTTCAGCACAGGGAGCTGAGGCTAAAATGGAGGTGAGTTCAAAATGCTCTGGGACCTCAGAAAAGATGACCAAACCCAGCCTGGAGCTCAGGGAAGGCTTCCTGGAGGAGGAGTCCCAAGCTGATTTTTTTTTTTTGACGGGGGCTGTGTAGGGTCTTGGTTTGTTGCCCAGCCTGAAGTGCAGTGGCCTGATCACAGCTTAGTGCAGCCTGAACCTCCTGGGCTCAAGTGATCCTCCCACCTCAGCCTCCTGAGTAGCTGGGACCACAGGCGTGTGCCACCATGCCTGGAAAATTTTTTTATTTGTCCTGCTCTGTTGCCCAGGCCAGTCTTGAACTCCTGGGCTCAAGTGATCCTCCAGCCTCTGCCTTCCAAAGTGTGGGAGGATTTCAGGCATGAGCTACCGTGCCCAGCCTCTGAGCTGAGTCTGAAAGGCCAACAGGAATAAGCAAGGAAAGCCAGACAAGCAGCCAAGGCAGACGGAGAGCATATTCCAAAGCGTGGAGGTGTGACCTGAAAGGAACCTTGGCTGGCTGGGGAGACAATCGGGACAATCAGGAGACATGCCAAAGCCAGAGTGGGGAACTGGAACCTGAGGGCACCGAGGAACCACAGGAGACTCCAAGCTAGGAGTGACCGGTTAGACACAGGCATTAGAAAGCTCTCTGTGGAGGCAGGCAGGGAATATTTCCTGCTGCCTCCAGCACCAGGCCTCCAATGGCTGGGCTTTGGCACAGCCAGAGTGAGACATCACAGTCCCACTCTCCCCGAGTCCAAGGCCCAGCAGTCCTGTTCCTGAGGCCTCTCTCCCACTGTAGCAGACCCACCTCCACACAAGCACCCATCTCACTGAAGGGCAATGGTCTGTTTGAAGTCTGGGAGACAGCACTGGGACCCATTTACTGCTGTACCCTCAATGCCAGCATAAAACCTGGAGATCCTCAATATGTGACAGAAGGAAGGATGGGAAGGAGAGAAGGAAAATCAGCCCACCCTAGCTGTTAATTAAAGAATGTTCCCCTCCTCTGCAGGAGTCCCTAAATCTTTTTTTTTTTTTTTTTTTGAGATACAGTCTCACTCTGTTGCCCAGGCTAGAGTGCAGAGGCACCATCTCAGCTCACTGCAACCTCTGCCTCCCGGGTTCAAGTGCCTCTGCCTCCCGAGTAGCTAGGATTACAGGCTTGTGCACCACGCTGGCTGATTTTTGTTTTTTAGTAGACATGGGGTTTCCCCATGTTGGCCAGGCTGATCTCAAACTCCTGACCTTAAGTGATCTGTCTGCCTCAGCCTCCCCAAGTGCTGGGATTAAAGGCGTGAGCCACCGCACCTGGCCAGGGTCCCTAAATTATTGTGCATGGTTTGTTGTTGTTGTTGTTGTTGTTTTTCTAGCCAACAGGCCAGCAGATGCAGTCTTCCAGAGGGGCCCAGTGAAAGCCTGCCCCACTTCTCAGTCTTAGGGCTTCCCCTCTGAGCAACTCTGATTTTCTCTGGAGGTAGTTGGGGGGCTCCTTTGGAGTTTGAGAGGCTCCCACTCCCTGCTCACTGTGGCAAAGCAGCAGGCTGCCCCCACCCCCAGCCTCCCCTGCAGAAGGATGCCCTGATTTCCCAGTACACCTTTGGAAAGTGGCTCACCTCACCCCAATCAGACCTCATGGCCCTGTCCTCCTGCCCAGGTCCTATCCAACCCAGATCCCTACTACGCTCTGAGTCCATGCTGATGGCCATCGACACAGCCCAGCTTCAGGCTCTGCTTGCTTTAGTGGCAGCAGGTTCCTGAACAACAATTGTGTCTGAGCCCTCCCTCAGAAGGCACTGGAGTCACACAGTCCTCCAAGGACAATCCTAGCTCTCCATTTCTTGGCTATGTGGACAAGTGGCCTTCCCCTCCTCCTCTAGAGCTACTGTTACTGTGGTTGAGGGTAGTTGCCCAGGTTCTTGGTGTTTTGAACAAAGAATTGGACAAAAGGCACAAGCAAGGCCGCAAAACCTCCAGCAAGAGTCTCAGGAGCACTGGTTACAGAATTTTCTGGGGTTTATATACCCTCTAGAGGTTTCCCATTGGTTCACTCTAGTGGCCCGCAACCAGTCTGATTGGTTGAAGAGTAGGCCTACGACCAGTCTGATGGGTTGTGTAAGGGGACCAATCAGAGGCACTTTCACTTTCCAGCTGCCACTCAGCAACTGCCATACAGCAAAAGGAGGGATTGCAACTACCATGCAGCAACTGCCACCTAGAAAAAGAAGGGGTTGAAGAGTAGTCTCTAATATCCAGCACCAGTTGGCCTTAGGTTCCCTGCCTCCAGACCCTATTCTCCTGCAACATCACCACTGGTTGAAAGCTTACTACAAATCAAGCTATGAAGTCACTGGGGCCCTGTAGCAAGTCATGTCCCTGTAACGATGAGTGAGCTGAGAGCTAAGGGGCTTGCCTAAACCACACAGGTCAGTAGATCAAACCTCAGCGTGCTTGTTTTTCAAACTCCTGCTTCACATGGTTGTAAGAATTAAATGAGATATCAATTATCTCATAGATAGATGTAGGAGCTCCATGCCCAACCACTGACACTGAGATATTCCTCTTCTGGGAGGGGAGAGGGAGCAATGAGGAAGTAGAGGGCAGACAGGGCAGCAAAAGCAGTCTGAGGGGCCTCTCTGGGGGAGGCAGTGTCTATAGCTGGGTCTGCAAGGATGGAAGGGGGCATTGCTGTGTGTCTTAGGGAAAGGTGCCACACTTCTCTGTTTCTCTGCCTGTAGAGTAGCTGCCAGCTCCACCTCACACTCCTCTGGGGTAAGGGAGCTCCTCCAAGGAAGGAGATTTGTAAATAGCAGGTGTGGCCTCATTAGAGGGAGCACCATTGTTATTAATAATCATAACATAATGAGCCAAGGCTCAGGATCTGACCTTTTACCTTGCATTCCCAGGGAGCCAGGAGAAGTAACCAGTGTCTGGGGTGGGGTGGAAGAGGAGTGTGTGTGTTGCATGTGGAACCTGGGCAGACCTGGTAGTGGTGGGGGTGGGGTGGGGTGAGAAGAAACCTCCTTTTTACACTACTTTCTTTTTCTGTGTTAACTCCACCCAGGAAGGCCATATGAGGACAGACTGTTCCCTTCTCAGCTTTTATTCACACTATTCCTTCTGATTAGAATATCACATCTCTGCAAGACCACAGTCCTGATGAAAACATGTGGCGCTCCCCAAGGCAGTTATCTTGTATTGATTGCCTTAATTCTCTATAGGCTCCACACACGACCATTGGTATAGGGAGGAAAATGGCAAGGTCAGAGCCTTCAAGAGCTCATAGTCTGGGGACACTCTATGAGCTTCCTAGAGTTTACAAGCAATTTCCCACACTGATGTTGGCCGACATCGCAGTTGCTAAGGCAGGTCTCTCACTGCTCCCCTTTTGCAATGAGGAAATTTGAGGCTCAGAAAGTTACAAAGTAGCTCCCAAGTCCCCCAGTGTTGCCTCCTTTCTTTGGCAGTCCAGGGTGTTTAAGTGATGCCAAAAAGGAATAGACATATGGTTGAGTGGGGCTGCTGTCTGTGTGAGGTGTCCCTGAATTAACACAAGGCTCAGCAGTGCTGCAAATCTTAACTAGCCCCTATTGTCTCAGATGGCTGCTTATCCTGGCCTGGTTGGGTCCCATTCCAACTCAGGGAAATTGGAGAGACCACTGGGCACATCTGAGCACACAACCTGAGCGTCCCAGACCCCAAGGGCTAAGAACACAGCCCTCCTTCCACCCCACTAGCAGGGCAGGGACAGGGTCGCTGGCGCGGTGCTGGAGGAGGAGGGGCGAGCAGAGTTGGTAAGGGGCAAGAGCAGTGAATAGCCTGTGACCCGCGGGGCTGCAGGCTGGGGTTAAGGGTATGATGTTTGGTGTGACCCCTAGCTGTCCGAACACAGATGTGTTTTGCTGACGCTAAGGTGTGGCTGCAGGAAGAGCCTCAGGCTGGGAGCCAGGAGATCTGGGATTTTGTCCCAGCCTGGTGTGTGACCTGGGGAAAGCCCCAACCCTCTCTGAGTGTCTCCTCTCTATATGGTTCCAGACTCTATTTCTAAGGTCCTTCCAGCTCTAAATGAAGTGACACTCTCCCCCCACCCCCCGCCCCCGCTCCCCAGGTGACTTCACTTCCTCTTCCTACCTGCAGCACCCAGCCACTCCTCCTCAGCTCCAGCTGCTCCAGCTACTTGGTGATTCTTGGAACCTGCAGCCTCAGGCCTGCTCTGCTCTGCTCTGACTCAGGCAGAACTTACCTTTGGGATCTGAGGGGATAGTTTTGCTTCCTGAACTGACTCTGACCTTTGGCATGTCCACCTGCCCTCCCCTCCCCCACTACACACACGTGTTCCCAGTCCTCGGGCAGCCCAGGAGCTTCGAGGGACCAGATTCCTTCGGATAAAGTAGCAGCACTGAGGGGCTCTCATCCACAGTCAGATGGCCCAGGGAAAGGCACCCCTTCCCCCACTCCAGCCTCTCTTTGCAACACACCATTCCTGGCTGGGCGTGCTTCACTCCACCCGCCTCACAGGCTGCGCGCTGGTCTGCCTCATGGAGGGAGCCTCACCCAGGCTACTTTGCAAATCCCCCAGCACCCTCATTCCCGGCCCTTCCAGGGATGGGGAGATCGCCGCTTCCTCAGACAGTTGCCCTGCCCTACCTAGCAGGAGTCTGGAAATTGCCCTCATTGACTACACCGAAATGAGGAGACAGATCAATGAACCCTTCTCCAGCCCCCTAATACACTAGTGCTGGACAGGGGAATGCCAGCATTTACTGTGTGCCAGATATTTGCAAACACCCTTTTCCAAGCTTACACCGCCACCGCTATGAGGAAGACAGAATTCCACTTTTGCAAATAAGGAAACTGAAGCTCAGCGAGGTCAAGTGGCAGGCACAAGGTCACATCGCAGCAAGTGGCAGTGAATGAACGATCTAAGGGAGCGACTGAGGGCGCGTGACGGGCCCGCCGGGCACTGGTTCGTGGAGCGTGGCGGTTACGGGCGGTGCACAGCGCCCGCGGCCAGCTCCTGGCGAGCTGGCCCCACGCGGGCCCTCCGCACCCGCTGCCCACAGGAGCGCAGGCTCCCAGAGGCGGGGCCGGGCTCTGCCCCAACCAGGCGAGCCGCCCCGCCCCCTCCCCGCCCCCAGCCCGCCCCGCCCGGGACCGCAGACGGCGCCCGGCGGCGGCGCGAACGGCAGCGAGGAGGGTTGCTCCGGGCTTGGTGCTCACTGCGACTTCCCGCGCAGGGCCCGGTCGGACCAGGACCCGCGGCCTGAGAGACGCTGGAGGATGCGGACGTGGAGGCGGCCTGGGGTAGCGGCGGCGGGAGTCCTGGCGCTCTGCAGGTAGGAGCTCGCCCGCTTGGCTGGCGCGGAAACTTGGGCCGAGTTTGCGGGCGGCGCGTGGGGAAGGGGCGGGTGGCGCTGCCCCAGGGCGCCCCTACCGGCCGGCCCGGGGACGGAGGGCGCCGCGCCTGGGCCGAGGGGCTGCGGCTTCTGGCTGCCGCCGGCCCCCCGCGAACGGGCTGCCGGGCAGGGGTGGCGCTGCTGCTCCGACTTTCCCCGGACTTCGAGGCTCCCGGGGCCTGGTAACTCTCTGGGTCTCCGGCGGAGAACAGGCGCCTAATCTGGCGAAAAGGAACTCAGGCCGAGCCCTCGGGCCTCCCGCAGGGCCCTGTCACGTGGATTGCTGGGGGAGGGCGTTGAGGGGGAGGTATGGGGACAAGGGGGCACTTGGAGGGCTGGGCCTGGGGGCGCCGGGCGCTGAGGCGCCGCGGGGCCCTGGACGCGCCCTGCTGGGATGGGACGGCCCTGCGGTTTTCTCGCAACCGCTTGACTCACCCCTCTGGCCTCAGCCCAGGCTGGCGGGATCGCCCTGAGGCGGAGGCTGCCCAGACCCTGCGGCCGGGCCGCCCCTGTTCCGGGACCTCCCGCCGGTCTGCGGGCGTCGGTGTAGGGCTGGGTGCGCGGGCCTGCCTGCGTGCACACGTGTGCCCGGGGCCCGAGCGAGGGGAGAGCGCAGTTCTGGAATGGCGTGTGTGCAGATGTGGGCCATGCACGTACGTGCAGGCACGGGTTTGCATGCGTGGCGGCGGCCTGTGTGTCAGCCTGCTGGATGCACGTGCGTCTCGGCGCCGCCGGGAGGGGCTTGGGGACACCCGGAAGCCCGCCAGGTCGGGTGCGGCGGCAGCCTCAAAGCAAAGTCGGCTGTGGGCCCTAGGCACCAGAGTTATGCTCAGGGCGGGTAGGGGAAAGGGGATAGAGACCGATCCCGTTCGCTTTCCCCTCCACTGGAGACTTTGGGCTGCCCCAGGTTGGGTTGTAGCGTCTGGAGAGCCCAGAGCCTCAGGTAGGGAAGGTGGGAGATGGGAGAACACTCGGCGAGGCCCAATCCAGCCCTCCAGGAGAATCCAGATGCTGGCCACAATTGGGCAGGAATCGCACTCTTTTTCCTGGTCTTTGCCATCGGCCATCCCGAGGCCCCTAGAAGGTGAAAGTGGGAACCGAGAGCTGTTTTCCTTTCCCACTGCGTAAGGCAGGGGCGGTGCTGCGGTGGTGGGCTCTTCTCCGGGACCCTGGCCTGGGTGCTGGCTGAGTGACGTTGGAGCTTGGCAGAGGATCAACAGAGCTGCCTCTCAAGGATGACCTGAGCCTGCTTCCTGAGCACCTGCCCTGTCCGAGAGCTTACTTGCCTCAGTATGGGTCAGGGAAGGAGGCACCTACATTTTGGCAACTGTCTTGAGTGGAGGAGGAGTCTCCCTTGAGGGAGTGTATCCTGGGCTTTCCACCTCCTAACTGGCAGGAGATCAGGTCATTCCCACACCCCTGAGAGTTCTCTGTTGGCTCCCTGAAGCCGCCACCCCTCCCACAAAGATTCCTGAGGGTCCCAGGTGGTCTCGTCTATTGGCTGGGTCCCAGATAGGGGCCTCGAGAAGTCTCCAGAGCAAAGGGTATTCCATGGGCTGAGACCCAGGAGAGAGGGACTCCTGGGGTGGGGGTGGGGACCCAGCGGACCCCAAGGAGCATGTAGGCGAGGTGAGACCAAAGTCGGTACTTAACCCAGAGTGTCCCAAGGGTGGGGGTGGAGAGGATCCACACTTCATAACCCTACAGTTCCTTCTCACAGCGTTGCTGCGGAGTGAGATGGGGGCCTTCACCCCTCGAAAGCAGGTTTCTATCATAGGACACTGCTGTTGGGACTGTCACCTGTGTCCTAATGGCCCCTCCATGTCTTCTCTAGGCTGGCCTGAGGTGTGGGGTTCTGTCCAGGAGATGAACCAGCTTGCTTTCTGAGTCTGCCTTGGTGGAAGTGGGCATTGGCCCCCACACTAGCCTTGCCTTTCCTAGCCCCAAAATGTGCCTGTCTAACTCAGCCTGTGGCTGTCATTGGCTCCAACCAGAAGAGGCAAGGAGAGGGCTGGTCCTTGCTTGCCAGTGACTGAAACCTGTGACACTTTGCCCTCATCATAGCAAGATTGAGCTAGGTGGTCCTTTCTAAGCTACTGAGAGTTTCCAGGAGCAGGGTGCTGGCTGCGGGAGGTAGAGGTAGGTCAGTGTGGCCCCAGCAGACGGGCTTCAGATGAGCCTCTCACGGGTTACTGGGTGCCTGCTGCCCCGAGGGGCCTCAGTCCCCATCCTTCCTTGGTCTTGTTTTAGAGCTTTGTCTTTTTTCAGCACATAGTTTTTCCATCAATACAATGGGAGTAGTGGCTAACTAAGTAGCACTCTGGCCCCTGGGGCTTGCCTCCCTGGGCTTTTTTCTTTTCTTTTTTCTTTTTTTTTGAGGTGGAGTCTTGCTCTGTTGCCCAGGCTGGAAGTGCAGTAGCACAATCTTGGCTCACTGCAACCTCTGCCTCCTGAGTTCACGCAATTCTCCTGCCTCAGCCTTCTGCGTAGCTGGGATTACAGGCATGCACAACCATGCCTGGCTAATTTTTTTGTATTTTTAGTAGAGACAGCATTTCACCATGTTGGTCAGGTTGGTCTTGAACTCCTGACCTCAAATGATCCGCCCACCTCGGCCTCCCAAAGTGCTGGGATTACAGGTGTGAGCCACAGCACCTAGCCACCTCCCTGGACTTTCACACATGCCCCTGACGCTGTCTTGCCCCCGCCCCGCCATGTGCCTAGGAATCGCCATCTGCAGCGTGGGGGCTGGGGGTGGATCCGGGCTCCTCATGCTCTGGGACCTTCCTGCTGGTGCTGCAGCACCATCTGCTGGGCTGCCCTGACTCCTGCGAAGGGGGAGGAGTGGGGCGAGAGGGGTGTGGCTTGTACAGACTGATGTCCCCAGTTACCTCTCCTAGGGGACTGCTCTCCAGAGCCAAGTCCAGTATCTCAGCATTGGCTTTGGGCCTAGGGACCTGGGCTGGAGGCCCGACTCTGCCATTTTTGACAAGATCAGCAGGTCAGAGGAGTGTCATAAGAAATCTGTGAATTTGTAGACAATACTCAGATTCCATGTTTTGGCTGCAGTGGGCATCACTGTGGCACCTTGGAATAGGACCCTGTGGTGGGAGGCAGGAGGCCTGCTTCTCGTTGTGTCTATTTCATTGGTGACTTTGGGATGAATGGGTCTCCTCATCTGTATATGAGGGGGTGGCGGCAGGGCATGTCAAGTGACCCTGAGAACCAGTGCCCCTACAAATTCTGAAATCCCAAGAAGGAGGGGGTCTTGGGAGTTGTATGGAGGAAAATCGAACAGAAGGGGCTCCTGGAGTGGGGGTGGGTGGGGTTTCTGTGTAGAATAATTCATTAAACAAAGGGTTCTGCAGCTTTTAAAATATACGAGTTGGGGTCAGGTGCAGTAGGTGGTTCATGCCTGTGATCTCAGCACTTTGGGAGGCCAAGATGGGAGGATCACATGAGTCCAGGAGTTCAAGACCAGCCTGGGCAACATAGTAAGACCCTGTTTCTACAAAAAATACTAAAATTAGCCGGGCGTGGTGGCAGGCGCCTGTGGTCCCAGCTCCTTGGGAGTTGGGAGAATCACTTGACCCCAGGAGGTTGAGACTGCGGTGAGCCAAGTTCATGTCATTGCACTCCAGCCCGGGCAACAGAGTGAGACCCTGCCTCAAAAAAATACATACACGAATTGGAAACCTCTGTCATGTGGCTCATGCACTCCCAGTCTTAACTGAGCGTCAATTAAGCGCCAGGTTCTTAGGTGTAGCAGTGAGCTGATGAGAGCAGCAGCCCTCTGTTGCTTTGCCTGTAGCCTGTTTTCCTGACAGCCTCTGCCTTTCTCCCTCTATCCCAGGTCAGAAGTTGAGTAGCAGGGGCCTAGGAGGGCTCGAAGCCTTCACAGCAATGGCAGAGAAGCGACCCCTGAGAACCCTGGGGCCTGTGATGTATGGCAAGCTGCCCCGCTTAGAGACAGACTCGGGGCCTGAGCACAGCCTGCCCCACTCTGTTGGTAACCAGGATCCCTGCACCTACAAGGGGTCCTACTTCTCCTGCCCCATGGTGGGTACTCCCAAGGCCGAGTCTGAGCAGTTGGTGTCCTGGACCCCATACCCACCCTTGTACTCTACCAGTATGGCAGGACCCCCACTTCAGGCGGACAACCTGCTGACCAACTGCCTGTTCTACCGCTCGCCAGCAGAAGGCCCTGAGAAGATGCAGGACTCCAGCCCTGTTGAGCTCCTGCCCTTCAGTCCCCAGGCTCACTCCTACCCAGGCCCACCACTGGCAGCGCCCAAACCTGTCTACCGCAACCCTCTGTGCTATGGGCTCTCAGCTTGCCTGGGGGAAGGAGCAGTGAAGAGGCCACTGGATGTTGACTGGACTCTGGCAACTGGGCCCCTGTTGCCCTCAGCTGACCCACCCTGCTCTCTGGCCCCAGCTCCTAGCAAGGGCCAGACTCTGGATGGCACCTTCTTGCGGGGGGTGCCAGCTGAGGGGTCCAGTAAAGACTCCTCGGGGAGCTTCTCCCCTTGCCATCCCTTCCTGGAGAAATATCAGACCATCCACAGCACAGGCTTCCTGGCCTCCAGGTACACAGGTCCTTACCCTAGGAACTCCAAGCAAGCAATGTCTGAGGGGCCCTCAAGTCCTTGGACCCAGCTGGCCCAGCCCCTGGGGCCACCCTGTCAGGACACCGGGCCCACCCACTACCCACCACCCCACCACCCACCACCCCACCCTCCACAGGCCCTGCCTTGCCCTCCAGCCTGTCGCCACCCAGAGAAGCAGGGCAGCTACAGCCCAGCACTCCCACTGCAGCCTCTGGGGGGCCACAAGGGGACCGGGTACCAGGCTGGTGGGCTGGGCAGCCCCTACCTGAGGCAGCAGGCAGCCCAGGCACCTTACATTCCCCCGCTGGGGCTGGACGCTTACCCCTACCCCTCTACCCCTCTCCCAGCACCCTCTCCAGGCCTCAAGTTGGAGCCGCCTCTCGCTCCACGGTGCCCATTGGACTTTGCCCCCCAGACACTGAGTTTTCCTTATGCCAGGGATGACCTCTCTCTCTATGGAGCATCCCCTGGGCTTGGAGGGACACCACCTTCCCAGAACAATGTGCGGGCTGTGCCACAGCCCGGTGCCTTCCAGAGGGCATGCCAGCCTTTGCCAGCGAGCCAGCCCTGCTCAGAGCCCATGAGGCCTGCACAGGAAGCCGAAGAGAAGACCTGGCTGCCCAGCTGCAGGAAAGAGAAGCTCCAGCCCCGGCTCAGTGAGCACTCTGGGCCGCCCATCGTCATCCGAGACAGTCCAGTTCCCTGTACCCCCCCAGCACTGCCCCCCTGTGCCCAGGAGTGCCAGTCTCTTCCACAGAAGGAGGGCGCAAGGCCACCCAGCTCTCCACCAATGCCTGTCATTGACAATGTCTTCAGCCTGGCCCCCTACCGTGACTATCTGGATGTGCCGGCACCTGAGGCCACAACTGAGCCTGACTCTGCCGCAGCTGAGCCTGACTCAGCCCCAGCCACCAGTGAAGGTCAGGACAAAGGCTGCAGGGGAACCCTGCCCACCCAGGAGGGCCCCTCAGGGAGTAAGCCCCTAAGGGGCTCACTTAAGGAGGAGGTAGCCCTGGATTTGAGTGTGAGGAAGCCCACAGTAGAGGCCTCTCCTGTCAAGGCGTCCCGTTCTGTGGAACATACCAAGCCTACTGCAGCCATGGATGTGCCAGATGTGGGCAACATGGTGTCAGATCTGCCAGGCCTGAAAAAGATAGACACAGAAGCACCAGGCTTGCCTGGGGTGCCAGTGACCACAGATGCCATGCCAAGGACCAACTTCCACAGCTCTGTGGCCTTCATGTTCCGAAAGTTCAAGATCCTCCGTCCGGCACCTTTGCCTGCAGCTGTGGTCCCGTCCACACCCACCTCAGCTCCTGCTCCCACACAGCCTGCACCCATCCCCACCTCTGGGCCCATTGGACTGCGGATTCTTGCTCAACAGCCCTTGTCCGTGACCTGCTTCAGCCTGGCACTGCCCAGCACTCCAGCCGTAGCTGTGGCCTCCCCTGCCCCTGCCCCTGCTCCAGCTCCATCCCCTGCTCCGGCTCGAGCTCAGGCTCCAGCTTCGGCCCGGGATCCGGCTCCAGCTCCAGCTCCAGTTGCAGGCCCTACTCCGGCATCTACTTCAGCCCCAGGGGACTCCCCGGAGCAGCATTTTACAGGACTACACGCGTCCCTGTGTGACGCTATTTCCGGCTCCGTGGCCCACTCTCCTCCAGAGAAGCTTCGTGAGTGGCTAGAGACGGCTGGGCCCTGGGGCCAGGCTGCGTGGCAGGACTGCCAGGGTGTGCAGGGGCTGCTGGCCAAGCTGCTGTCCCAGCTGCAGCGCTTCGATCGCACCCACCGGTGCCCCTTCCCCCATGTGGTGCGAGCTGGTGCCATCTTCGTGCCCATCCACCTAGTGAAGGAGCGGCTCTTCCCTCGGCTGCCACCCGCTTCTGTGGACCATGTGCTGCAGGAGCATCGTGTGGAGCTGCGGCCCACCACGCTGTCGGAGGAGCGGGCACTGCGGGAGCTTGCCCTGCCGGGCTGCACCTCACGCATGCTGAAGTTACTGGCGCTGCGCCAACTGCCCGACATTTACCCCGACCTTCTCGGCCTGCAGTGGCGTGACTGTGTACGCCGCCAGCTGGGTGAGCATGGGGCAGCCCCAGTGGCCACCGGAGCTGTGTGAGCAAGTGACAGGTGTGTGTGCTGTGTGAGTGCGTCACAGCTGGGGCTGAGTGATTCCAAGGACTCCTGCCCGGGTAGGGGGCTTTAGGGTGGGCTGTAGGTACCCCCACACTTTGACCCTCCAGACATCAGTGAGCACCTTTATAGCCTCCTTTGTAGGCTTCTGAATATGCCAGCTGCTCTGTCCCCATGGAAACTCCTCGGCCTCCCCTGGTGCCGCACCTTCTTGGATTCCCTCCTCTGCCTGTGCCTTCTCCATCTTTGGTGCAGTGTTTTCGGCACTCTGGTTAGGCCCTGTTTTCTAGCTGAGATCATTTCCCTGATCTCCAGCCTAGCCTCCCCTTTGTGAGCTCTAGCCCTAAATAACCCACTGCATGCTGGGCCTCAGCCCCTGGGTCTCTCTCCCACACTGAACTCATACCAAATCACACTCCTGAGCCTTCCCCTCAGCTCACTTCCCACCCCCAGTTCTTTTCCTTGTCAGTGAAGGGCACCCCCTTTCACAAAGCTCCTCATGCTCGAGACCTGGTAAGGGCCACATTTGCCTTTTTGAACGTGTAGTTTTGCAGTCCTCTCCGACCCTTACATACACAGAAGTGTGCCCATAAGTCGCATTGTTTTGTGGTTTGCTTTTCCTCTACTAAATGATGTCTTGTGCCTGCTGTTCTCCAGCTTGTTTTCTTTTAATGTCCTGGAGGACCACACAGCTGCCGAAGTGTTGTGTGGTTTGTATGATCACACTTCTTCAGCTAGGGATCTGGTGATGGGACCAAGTGGATTCTGTCATTGCCCTTCCTGCGTCAGTACACCTGGCATCACAGCCTGAGGCCCCCTCTAGTTTTTCTCTCCCTGCTGCCTCCAACTCCACCCTCTCCCATTTCCACCGCCCAGCCTCTTCCCTGTAGAAACTGTTCCTAGTTCCATCCCCATAGTGGCAGCCTTGCCCCGGGCCCTTATCTGGTTGGGATGGGGAAGGGCCTGTGGCAGTGAGGTGCAGATGAGCTTAGGGGCTGGCTGACCAGAATTCCTGATCCCTGAATACTTACAAAATTGGAGCAGATGCCTTAATGGGATGCAAAGGAAATCCAGACTCAGGCGATCTGTTACTGAGTGAAGGTCCCACATCACTCAGGGCTGGGCTGCCCAGCTCAGTCCTCTCCCCATACAGTTGGGCTGTCTGGGGCCCAGAGAGGGTCAGGTCCGTTTCTCCTGGGCTGCCTGATCGGCAGTGGAGTCTGGGCACTCCACACAGTCCGAGGCTGCTCTGACTGGAGCTTGCAACAATCGGGGGGCCTGGGAAGGAAGTGATTGAGACCAGGCTTCTGGCCTCTGGCTGAATTTTGTTGCCCCTGTCCTCACTTCCTCCCATCTTGGAGGCCGTTTTTCTCTGTGTGCCCCTAGACAGTTATCCCTGCCTTCCTTTCTTGTGGGTGGGTTCCTGTGCTCCCCCAGCATGGCTCTTAGGGCAGTCCCTACCTGGGCTTGGCCTTGGGCTTGGGCTTGGTCTCTGGGGCTGGTATGGCAGAAACATGATGGCTGTCTTATATATGGCAGGGTTCTCTGTTCCCATGCCTCAGTTTTCCATCTGGACAATGGGTATTGGACCACGCCAATGGTTCCTGACCTGCTGAGCCCCTTGGCTCTCATCCTTGTACCCAAACAGCCTCTCCTGAGCGGTGCTCTCATCAGATAGAGTTCTGGTGTCACCTGGGGAGAAGCACAGCTTTTTTGCTTGGATGGTCTGGCCAGTAGGCATGTGTGGGGAAGAGTTGTGATGCCAGCCTGACTTGGGGCAGAGCAGAACCACTGTTTGGATGGCTTTGGAAGCCAGGAGGTGGGACCTGAGGGTATGGGGTCTGCAGGCTGACTATGTGTTCGTTTTCCAGGTGACTTTGACACTGAGGCTGGAGCTGTGTCCTCCTCAGAGCCCGCTGTGGCCAGAGATGAGTCAGAGAGCCTAGCCCTGGCTCGGAAGTCACCGGCCCCCAAGGTCAGGAAGCCAGGCAGGAAGCCACCAACCCCTGGCCTGGAGAAAGCAGAGGCAGCTGCTGGGGAAGAGTCCTGTGGTGCCTCCCCTACCGCTGCTGCCAGTGCCAGCCCACCTGGCCCCACACTGAAGGCCCGCTTCCGCAGTCTGCTGGAGACCACCTGGCTTAATGGCCTGGCTCTGCCCACCTGGGGCCACAAGTCCTCAAGACCAGACCGGCCCTCACCCTACCCACAGCTGCTGGACAGCCAGAGCCATCACCTGTAGCACTGGTTGCCGGTGCTGTGTGTATAGCACTCTCCACCCTTCCCTTCTGCCTGCCCAGCTGCCCCGGGGCCACGAATGGATGCTGGGGCCGTGGCTGCTCCCCTGGAGGGGTTCCATCTCTGACCCTGGGGCCCACTCAGGGTGGGCTGAAGAGCCCCTGAGCTTTTAACATGAGGGTCTTTATTGGATAGGACTACTCCCTATTTCTTGCCTAGAGAACACACATGGGCTTTGGAGCCCGATAGACCTGGGCTTGAATCCCGGCTCGTGTTCTTGCTGCAGGACCTGGGCAAGAAACTTCACCTCTGCTGAGCCCTCATTCCCCATGTGTAAAATGGGACAACACAACCTACCTCACAGGGTTGTTGTGGGGATGCTGCCTGATACATACCCTGTCACCATTTGGTCTCTGCTTCCTCTCTCAGACAGGGCCTAGAATTGGAGGCAGAGAACCTTCCTATAGAAAGTCTTTGTGTGTCCTAGGACTTGGCTGTCGTAGAGTGGTACCTTAGGCAGTGGATGTGACTCTCACTTTCAGGAGTCACCCCCCAGCATTTGGGGTTGGGTTGGCCCCACTCCAGCCTGGAGCTCCCTGAGGGAGCCTGCACTCCCTGCTCCCAATCCCCGCTATTGGTGCAGGGATGCAGCCTGGAGCTGGCGTCCTTGTTCTGGGCCTGCTGCTGCCACCCCAGGAGGCCCCAGGCTTGTCCTGAATTGACATCAGTGCTTCCCTGAACTGCCTCCCCTACCCCTGGCATTATCCCAGGAAACTTATGTTTTCTAGAAGCTAAGCAGCTGCTGGGACTCAGGGACTGGTGCAGGTAGGCTGAGTGGCAGCTCATTCCTAGAAGGTCTCTGAAGATCTGGACTGAGGACCCTGCTGCTCCCCAAGCCAGAGCCCATCAGCCAGGCCTGCTGTGAGCCACCTGCCTGTGGAGTGCTGAGCTGAAGCAAAGGCTGGCAAGCTCTGGGCCTTACTTAAGGGATTGTGATGAGCCGATGGGCCCTGGAGGTAGCCCATTAAAGCATCTGGCTCATTTTTGGAAGTGGGGCCTGTCCGTGTGTTTGGGGATGGTGGGTTTCATGTTCCATCATTGTGTGCCTAGCCCTTTGCTCACAGACTGTTCTCCCTGCTCCCAGTCCAGAAGGTGCTCCTGCACCCTCATGCAGATGGCTGTGGCTCTGTGGACCCCTCTCACACACATACTTGCTCTGGGAAAGCCCTCTCTCCTGAGACCCTGTGGGTCCTGGTGGTTGTTGGTCTGTGGGCTACTAGTAGCCTGGTGAGAAATGCTGGTCATTAGACCCCAGCACGTGCCCCTCTCCCAGAGCCAAACATGTCTTTCATGGTCTGGGTAGAACTGTTACAGCCTCCTCGTTGCTGGTGACCATGCATTCCACTGACCTTAGCTTGGAGGGTGGGGGGTAGTGTGCTGGGCCCACCCTCTAGAGACCCTGCCCCTGTTGGGCTCTGTTCCCCCAGAGGCTCGTTCTCAGGGCAGCTAAGGTGACTTCCTGGGCCTGTCTTCCCACTCCCCCTGGGCCAGGGGCCAGTCCACTGGGGCTTGCTGGACCTGTGTGGCATCCTGGTGGTGGTCACTGGGCCCAGCTGCGCTGTCCCTCCTGTGCCAGCCTGGCCTTAACACTAGGCTGGAATTTGGAGTGGCAGCTGCCATCGTCCCCTTCCACTGTTCATATAGGCCCAAGAAGAGCTACTGGGCCTTGAAGGGATAGGTAACCACAACACATTGTGGCTGCTGCAGTGACGACCTGGGTGGAGGGTCCCTGGGTCCCAGAAGAGGTGATACCTGAATTGGACCTTGAAGACAAACACGAAATCACATGCAAAGTGGGGTCTGGGTAGAGAGAACCACACGTGCAGAGTCTTGGTGAGTCTGGAACAGGAAAATCCCCAGGCGAGGCTGGAGCTCCCAGAACCAGAAGGGGCAGGGGCAGGGCTTGGAAGCCTGGCTAGAAATCCAGCAACCCAGGGACTCAGTCCCACAACCTGAGGAATGGGGGTGTGAGCCACGTGGAGTCATTTGACACTACTACAGGGAGGAAGAATTGCAGTGGAGGTGGAGTTTCTGAACTCTGGGCCCCCCAGGCCCTGGGCAGTCATGGGCACCTCGTCAGCCCCATCGGTCACATCCATCTCATCGTCAGCACCTTAATGGAGTGAGCTCTGTATTTCTTTTCCTTTGGTCCTCCCTTCCCACCGTCCTCTCCTCTCCCTCCCTTTACACCTGTGCCCCTGCTGTATGCCTGACACACATCTTGCCAATGGTGACCAGGCAGAGTGAGGGCTCAGAACAGGCAGGGCTTAGCACCTGGGTTCCTCTGTGGCCCCAGAGGACTCAGAATGGTGCAGAGGCCAGGCTGGGGTGGTGTAGAGCCAGGCCTGCCTGGAGTGAGGTGCTGCTCTCCGACAACAGCTCTACCCAGGGAGGCCCTCTCTTCCCCTGCTCCAGTCTGAGGGGAGAGACTTAACCTGGACTTGGGAGTTCTAGTCTAAGGGAGGAGATATGACAGCGTCCCAGGGACCCCCAGTCTGAGGTGGTGGGGGCAGGAACCGGACTCTGCCCAGGACACCTAGTCTGAGGGAGGCAGCGCCCTACCTAGGGCTGGGCTGCCACCCCTAGGGCAAGGAAGGAGTGAGGGCAGCGGAGTGTGCTGGCCCTGCCCCCACCCCTCAAGGAGACCCCACCAGGTCCACCTAAGAATGGGGCTCAGGTGAGGCCCAGCCTCCCCATGCCCCACCTGGCATCCTAGCCCAATACAAAAGGCAAACGGCCTGGGCGGCCGGCCAGTGGAGTGGAGCTAGCAAGGTAGTGAGTGGGAAGGACGACAGCCCTGTCTTGGGGGGCTCAGAGAGTAGGAGCTGGGAGGGGGAGAGGGGCTCCCCGGACAGAGTCGTCTCAGGGAACAGCACCTCCAGCCACGCTCAGCACTACACTACCCCAACCTGGCCTCGGCAGGGACCCTGGTGCTGAGCCCTGCTTGTCCTGAGGCCTTGTTCTGCCATGTTGCTGCTGGCAACGCCCATATCTGGGGGTGTTATCAAGACCCCAAAGCCCCTTCGTGACTCCAGACGCCTCCTTCCCTCCGTCACTCCTGGCCTCATTGATGTCCCTCTTCCCGTGAGTTTGTTCTCACTAAGGGGGTTGGGTTGAGCCAAGTGGGTCTTCCCTCAAACCTCCTTTGGGGATCCTGGGAGCAGGACCTGACTCTGACCTGACTGGCTGTGACTCTTCTCACCCTGCAGTTCCGGTGCCGGAGATGGGAGGTCCGAACCCCCAGCCCAGCCTGCTGCCCCAGCTGGTGGCGGGAGGAGGGCCGCGGGGGCGCTTTAGCCCGTGGACATGGCCTTGCTGCTAGCTCTATGCTGTGCCTTCTCCATGAGCAGCTCCCCAAGACCCCACCTCCAGACACCCCCTCAGTGGGGAGCGCCCAGTGCAGCTCTTCCGGAGCCCTGTCTGCCCTGGAGATGGGCATGGGGAGTACTGCCGAGCCCCTCCTGTCTCTCTTTCCCACTGCACGTGGACCCCTTTTCCAGGGTGGAGGGAAGCTGGGGTCCTCCTTGAGGACGCTGCTGCCTCTTTGGGGACTCCAACTCTGGATGTTCTAGCTATGGCCCATTCAGAGGTGCCTGTGTCGATGAGCCCTCCACCCCTCCTGCCACAGCCCCTAGCCTCAGCCTGCCTGGCCACTGTTCCTCCCACACCCTGCCTTTGTCCAAGAGGGGCCCAGCTTCCAGGTCCCTGTGATTTCTTGGGACAATTGGAACCCAGGGTCCTAGGAAGGGGTGCTGAGCCCCTTGGAAGGACCTCAAGGGGCCTCTTCTATGATTTCTGGGTTTGGCAAGGGATCCCTTGCTTCTCCAAGAGCCTCTGATAAGGCATCTGCAGACCCTTTTCCTCCTCAGATCTAGATGATGGGACCAGGGCAGGCCCCTCCTATATCCCCTAGCTCCTCTCCATATAATTCAGAACTTGGGGTCCCAAGCTTGGTGGCTGCACCTCCTCAAACCCTGTAAACCTCTTAGACCCAATCCCACCACACCCTCAGAGGGGCTGGGGCTTCAGCTTGGGCCTTACTACACAGAAAGCTAGGGCTTCTCTGCCTCTTGCTGAGGCCTTGACAACTCCTCAGTGAGGCCTGGGCTCCCAGCTGCCTTAAGTAGATTAAGAGACCCTGGAGACAGCCCCTAATCAAGGAGGCCTGGGTTCTCCAACAGACCTGGGGAGCCTGCCTGCCTTTCCACAAGGCTTGGTACCTCCCTTGGGCTAGATCTGGGGTATCCCTGTCCATCCTTTGCTGCCGCCCTTCAGCTTGCCACTTCCTGGCCCTGTGGACATACCAGGACCCCAGCTTCCAGGGGGCCAGGTCTTCCCCAGCCCCACCCTGCCACCTGCTGCCACCCTGGCATCTCTAAGCCCAGCAGGCCACAAGAGTCCCTAGCTACTGAAGTACTGGTCCCCACCAGATCTGCCCAGTGCTTCCCCAGAGGCCAGTGGGCATCCCCAGCCCCCAGCCCTTGGCAGCCCAGCCCCTTCTGGGTGTGCCAGCTTGGAGCTTTCTTCTAGACCTGTGAATGCTATCCCATCTGGCATTAGCTTAGACCTCTCCCCTGGCCTCCTGGGTACTTCTGGCCCTAATCCCCTGGCAGCCTGTTTTCCAGCATTCCTGGGACTGGTGGGGAGGCCTCTGCCAGCTCAGCGGGTGCCCCTCTGCACACCAGACTTGCTTTCCTTGCAACCCCAGCAGGAAGCCTCATTCTTTGTGGCGTCCAGCCCACCCCTCTGATGTGGGCCCTCAACCTCCAGCTGGCCCAGCCCTGCAGAGTAGGTGCCCAAAGGCATCTGCAGCAGTTCCTGTCACGCTGGTCTTCCCCCAGGGTCCCCTTCTGGAGGCTGGCACCACAGACCTCGGCGGGGTGGGGAGTATAGCTCAGTCTCCCTTCCCCCTCACACCACTCATAGGGGGCCCTGTCCACCAAGGCCCCTGACTGCTGGGGGACCCACACCCACAGCCCCCTTCTTTCTGACTGCTGGCCCTCCCACAGCCTGGATACTTGAGACCTGGGCAGAGGGGTAACGATCCCAGGACTGTCTTTGCAAGCAGAGAGGCTACTTGGCACCAGGCCCTGACTCCTTGGGCTGAGCTCAGCAGCAGGCATGTCACCAAGGCCCCTTGGGCAGAAGGGGCTCAGCCCTGAGGGCCCATCACTTTCCCAGCTTTCCCACATCTGCCCAGCTTCCCCCTGCCCCCAGCTGCTGGCAGCCCCATCTTGATTCATCCAGGGTCCTGGAGGCCACGCCAGGAAGCAGCCGGCAGCTAGAAGAAGCACCTGGTGTTTCTGCATCGCCCAGGCTGGAGTGCAGTGGCGCGATCTCAGCTCACAGCAAGCTCCGCCTCCCAGGTTCATGCAGTTCTCCCGCCTCAGTCTCCTGAGTAGCCGGGACTACAGGCTCCCGCCACCACGCCTGGCTAATTTTGTTTTTGTATTTTTAGTAGAGACGGGGCTTCACCATGTTAGCCAGGATGGTCTCGATCTCCTGACTTCGTGATCCGCCTGCCTCGGCCTCCCAAAGTGCTGGGATTACAGGCGTGAGCCACCGTGCCCGGCCTCTGCATCTTTTCTTATGGAGCTCCCTTGGGTGGGAGGGGCTACGGACTCAAGGGAGACTGCAGGCCACCCCTTCCCCACTCCCTGGCTGGGTGGGCTTCCAGCTCAGGAGTCTACTGGAAGGATGGGACCATCCTGTCACAGAGGCAGGTCTGAGTAGCCCAGGCCCAGTTTTACCCTCCAGCAGGGCCTCTCCCATTCATTTGTCCAGCTGGCTTTGCCCAAAGCACAGGTGATGTCTATGTGGACTGTGTCCCCTGTCTCCAAGGGGCGTCTGGCTCCAGTCCTGGCCTGGAACTTGGAGACCTTAGAATTAGAGGCCACATCTGGCAGGGTGGACCAGCATGGTCTGCCCATGGCCAGGGCAGGTACCATGTTGGCAGCCCCAGACCTGACACCACGGCTCCCGTGTCCCCTCTCCATTTCCGTCCTGCACATCACCTACACTACGTGCTGTCCCTAATGAATCCAAGCTGTCGGCTTCCATCAGCTTGGCTGGGAAGTCACGCTGACAGTAAGGACAACGGTGCAGCCTGAGTTGGGGGCTAAGTGGGAATGGGCCTGGTGGGCGGGGGGGGAGGTGGGGGTGAGGCAGGTGTCTGGCGCCTCTCTGCTTATCTTCCTTTCTCCTTTGCCCACAAAGGAGGCATCTTCTCCATGTCCCTCTGCCACTCCGGGGACATAAAATACTGCCCCAGGTCTGTCTTCCCTTGGACATAGCCCACCTACCTTCCTGTGGGACTCAGGGCTTTGTTTTGTCCTGTGGCCCACATGAGAAGCAGTTATCCCTGCTCTGCTCAGCTGAGAGAGGACAAACTGAGGCAGAGCAGGGGAACAACTCTGTCATAGTCTGGCTGTTAATGGCAGAGTCAAGATTACTGAGTGTCTAGTGGACCACCAGGTCCACTGGACACCAAGCGTGGAGGCTGTATTAGCCCGTTTTGTGTTGCTCTAGAGGAATACCTGAGACTGGGTTATTTATTTATTTATTTATTTATTTTTGAGACGAAGTCTAGCTCTGTCACCCAGGCTGGAGTGCAGTGGTACGATGTCAGGTCGCTGCAACCTCTGCCTCCTGGGTTCAGGCTATTCTCCTGCCTCAGCCTGCCGAGTAGCTGGGATTACAGGCATGGACCACCATGCCTGGCTAATTTTTTGTATTTTTAGTAGAGACAGGGTTTTGAGATAGAGTTTTGCTCTTGTAGCCCAGGCTACAGTGCAATGGTGCGATATCAGCTCACTGCAACTTCCGCCTCCCGGGTTCAAGCAATTCTCATGTCTTAGCCTCCCAAATAGCTGGGATTATAGGCGTGTACCACCATGCCTGGCTAATTTTGTATTTTTAGTAGAGACAGGGTTTTACCAGTAGTCTTGAACTCATGATCTCAAGTAATTCACTCGCCTTGGCCTCTCAAAGTGCTGGGATTACAGGTGTGAGCACCGCTCCTGGCCCTGAGACTGGGTAATTTATAAAAGAAGTTTATTTACCTCACAGTTCTGCAGGCTGTACAAGCATCTGCTAGGCTTCTGGTGAAGCCTCAGGAAGCTTTTACTCCTGGCGGGAGGCAAAGAGGGAGCAGGCATGTCGCATGGCGAGAGAGGAAGCGAGAGGAGGCATCAAGCTCTCCTGTGAACTAATAGAAAACTCACTCATTGAATCACTTGAACCCAGGAGGTGGAGGTTGCAGTGAGCCAAGATCATGCCACTGCACTCCAGCCTGGGCTGTGAGTGAGACTCTGTCTCAAAAAAAGGGAAGGAAAGAAAGAAAGAGAAAAAAAAGTTAGAAATTAGAAAACTCACTCATTACCATGGGGAGGGCACTAAGCCATTGATGAGGGATCCCTCACCATGACCCAAACACCTCACACTATAGGCCCCACCTCCAGCATTGGGGATCACATTTCAATACAAGATGTGAATGGGACAAGTATCCAAACTATGTCAGAGGCCTCCCTGTCATCAGAGTCTCCTGTCCTCGGTTCAGGTGCATGCTGGCTTCCATGCCTGGCTTCCTAGGAAGTCATATTGGCCTCATGGGGTTGGGCAGGGCCACTAGGCCAAGTGTTGGAGCCCTATCTCTCCTAGTCCCAGCCTGGGTCTCCATCACTGGCTAGCCCGCTCTGCTCGCTGCATTCTCTCCACACCTGCTCCCTGTAGCCCAGGGGTCAGTCTGGGTGCAGGCCTGGTTAGAGGTCCAGGAGCAGATTCTGCCCCCCAGCTCATACCTCCTGTGCACCATGGCAGCCAAAATGCACCAGCATGACCAGGAGTGCTGGCTTGTCCCTGTAATCCCAGTGTTTTTGGGAGGCTGAGGTGGAAAGATCGCTTGAGACCAGCCTAGGTAACATAGCCAGACCTTGTCTCTACAAAAAATAAAATTAGACATGGTGGCGTGTGCCTGTAGTCCCAGTGTAGCAGGACGAGCTGCAGACAAAACTTCTTAGACACCGAGTTGTAGAAGGAAGGGCTTTATTCAGCTGGGAGCATCGGCAAGCTACTGCCTTAAAATCCGAGCTCTCTGAGTGCACAATTTCTGTCCTTTTTAAGGGCTCACAACACTAAAGGTTTCACATGAAAGCGTCATGATTGATTTGAGCAAGCAAGGGGTACGTGACAGGGGCTGCATGCACCAGTGGTCAGAGTGAAACAGAACAGAGCAGGGAGTTTCACAATGTTCTTCCATACAATGCCTGAAATCTATGGGTAATATCGGGTTCTAAGTCATGAGCTGATTTTTAACTACTAGGTTTAGGCCAGGCAGGCCCAGGCCTGGTTTTGGGCCTGGCGCTGGGCTGCCTGTCTTTGATTTCACTTCCTTGTTTTTTTCTTAAAACAGGTACTGAGTATAAAACAATATAAAACAATATGAGAGGGTCTGTCTCTTCCCTCACCAGCTACTCAGGAGGCTGAGGTGGGAAGATTGCATGAACCCAGGAGGTCAAGGCTGCAGTGAGCTATGATTGTGCCACCACAGTCCAGCCTGGGCAACAGAGCAAGACCCTGTCTCTAAACAAGAAACAAAGTGCACCAGTGTGTGGATGTCAGCTTCTCCTGGTGTGTGGACCTGAGCTCACTCGGCCCCATCAGTGAGTGGGAGGCTTCCTGCTGTCTTCCAGAACATTCCCACCACTACACCTGTGTCCCTCCTGCATTCTCTGGTAGGCTTTGTGAGGGGACCTGTCACCTACCTCTCTGGCTGCCCTAAGGCCCAGCTCAAACCTTCCCTGCCCCGAGAACCTTTTCCTGAAGAGTCTTTTCCCCACCGGCAGGCCCCCTCATTTCAGAGCTTTTGGGAAGGTGAGTACAAGGATTGACTCTCTGCTACCAGCCTGGGAGGAATTGTCCCTAGGGTTGGGTCTCTGGATGGCATATGAGGGTCTAGACCAGGACCCAGATGCCTGTAACCTGAAGGGCGGGAGCTCGGCTGCCCCAGCTTGACACAGCTCCTTTTCCAGCCTGACCTTTTGGGATAGGCTCGACCCCTGCATCCTTTGGTCTTGGTCCCTGCTGGGAACTCTGGTTACCCTGGCTTACCTACTTTGACTCCAAAGGCAATGCTGACATCCCCCGTGAGACAGAGTGACAGACTGAGACTAACGTAGGGTTACCTGGCTGAGAGTCACCATGGCCAGGCAGAGGTCAGGTCCTGGCCTGGTTCAAGATCTTCCCCAATGCCCTTCTAGCTCTGGTGCCCTGCAGGGTCTACCTTGGAGCACCTAGAGCCCGAGAAGCTGCCCCTCACCTTTGTGATCCCAGGGACCCCCTCCCTGATCATGATGAAGGCGAACCCAAACCCACTGAGGTGGCTGAAGGAGCAAAGGTCAGCCTCTGCCTCCCACGGCCTCTCGGATGGGGAGGATGTTATTGCAGCAGCGTGAGCTGGGAGCAGAATTGGGAGGATGGGGGGTTTTCTCTGTGGGTAGCTCTGGGCTCCAGGGTGGAGCCCTTTTAACCGGGCCCCTCCCATGTGACTCTCCTTGGCCCCAGGTGAAGAAAGCAGCTTGCCCAAGGTCACCTGACAGGAAGGAACAGAGTGGGACCTGAGTTCTTTCTCACCCAGCTGCAGCTCCCCCCGCTCGCCCCACAGCCCCTTCCACCAGGTGACAGAGAACCTGGCAGGCTGTGCCCCATAGAAGAGTTCACTTTCCTTCTGGTGAGGGATGGGAACCAGCTTGGGGCGGGAGGGATGAGGGGTCTGGGGGCTCTCCCAGCCCTGCCTCTTGCATTTGAAGGATGGCGTCTGGGTGGCAGCATGGTTTAGGCTAGACAAGGTGGCCCCTAGGTTTACAGCCTGGCCTCGGGCAGGATGCTGCCTTGCCACCTTCTCTTCTGCACATCCTGACCTGGCACCCTACCTAGTTAAAGGTCCTCAGGTCTCCTGGGCATTGCCCCCACTCCCTGCCCAGACACAGCTGTCCTTGTCCTGGACTAATCTTCAGAGATTCTTGTCCAGCCCACTGCTTTGCTGGACATCGCAGGCTGGGCCAGGCCCCCTGCCCAGCACTAACATCTCTTTGTGAGTCTCAACCAGACTGAGCTGTAGCGTCAGGGTCAGGGTAGGCTCTGACTTAATTGATGTGACCCAGGAGAAGGGGGTTTATTGATGGTGTCACATATGCTTACATTCTTGGCCTCTATGGTCTCTTTGGGGCATGATAGCCCTCTGTCCCATGCTTAGGTGCCCACATGTGGCCACAAGTGCCTTTCCTACCACCATCCCTACTTGAGGCCAGTGTCCAGGCACCTGTGGCTCCAGGCAGAAGGCTGAGTGCAGAGCCAGGCCTGGGCAGACATTCCGCAGGGGCCGCAGGAGTTGACAGCCCTGGCCACCCAGCCCGTGGCCATCCATTCCCCTTCACTGTGGCTGGCCCTTCGTCCACCATCCTTCCAGGGCCCAGGCCTGGGCCCAAACTGACTTTTGCCTGCCCCTGGTCCCCCTCGTGTTCTTGGCTGAGTGTGATGGTCTTACCTGTTTCCTTGATTATCCTCAATCAGAGGTTTATAGAGCCACTTGGGGACATCACATCTGTCTACCAGGTCCTCACCAGAGACATGACTGCCTTGGGCCGGGCCTGGGATAGTCAGGGGTCACACTCACCTGTTGGGACCTGGCTTCAGCGGCTTCAATCTGGGCAATGGCCTGATGGGCGGCTGCCCCATCTCCTCTGCTTGGGGGAGGCAGGAGAGGAAGGTCAGGCAGGAGATCTGCTTCCGGCCCACCTGACGCTGGTTGGAAGCAGGGCATCCACCTGTGCCTGTCTCACCTTGCTGCAGGTGCATCGGAGGCCGAACTCCTCTCCTGATCTCCTGCAGGTGCGGATTCCAGGTTTCCAATGGGTGTCGGGGTGGGCTCCAGAGCTCTCCTGGCCCTAGGGAACCCTGGGCTCCATGAGGCCTTGGCCTAGCCGGATTCTTTCCCACACTGTCACCTCCTCAAACATGGGGCTGCATGCTCTGTGCCCTGGGTGGGACACTGGAAGGAGTTCCACCTTCCAGGTTTGGATCACAGTAAAGCCTCTGCCATGGGGATGTGCTGGCCGAGACAGATGGGGTTGAACCAGCCCTGTCACTTTAGCCTTGGGCAAGTCACCTGTGCCTTGCTTCCCTTTCTCCAGCAGCCAGATGGGGATAATAGCACCTATTTCACCCGTACTCAGGTGCTCACTTGTTAGCGGGAACTGAGTCCCAGAGGAGGTGCAGGCAGAGCCATCGAGGCAGCACTGCAGCTGGACCTGGGTCCGAGTCGCAGCTCCTGGCTGTGAGATGCGTCTCTCCCTCTGTTTATTCATCTGAAGGATAAGGCTGTGCTGTTCTGGGGTCACTGTGACAATTCAGCTGGCCTGTGTGAGTTGGTGGTGGCCTCCTGAGATGGTTTGAGGTGGGCTGGAGGTGTGTCTTGAATGCCCCCTCGCCTCCATGGGGAAGACCCACTTGGGGAAGACTCACGTGTCTGTATGGAGGAACCCATGTTCCCTGCCCCCCAGCTATCCTCTGTCACTTCCCAGCCCCCTCTGCTGTCCTGCAGGCTCTGGTGGTGGCCATCCAGCTTGGTGGCCATCTGGCTGGTCCAGTCTGCCAGGTGGACCCTCTCTTCTCTCATGGTGCAGGTCCCATTGCACCACCACCAGACAGGCCACGATAGCCACAGGGCCCCCTTTCCCTATTACCCAGCCCCCACCCCCAGCTATGTGCCCCCTCCCTAAAGCCCACTGTGTCCACCAGCTGTGTTTGAACTCTGTCTGTGTGCAAAGCCTCATGCAAAACCTGAAACAGCCTGGCTTGTAGAGGGCCAGGAAACCAAAGCTTGAAGAGAGAGTGACGGTCTCCCAGAGCCCACTTAGCCTCAGCCCCAGGGCTGTGTCCACGCTGGTCCTGGCTCCAGTGAGCCAGTTCTCTCCCGTGATGCCTGTAAGGGCTCCAGTGGTGATGGAGGTAGCTGGAGAGAACAAGGCTGCCTTAACTCTCCCTCCCTGAGAAGGCTCAACGGGGAACATTTTAGGCATCAGGACATTCCAGGGAGCATCTTCCAGGGACCCCTCCTACACCCTGCCCTGCCCTGGCTCTCTAGTGAGAAATTGCAGTTGCTTGGACAGTGGGGCTGACCCAGGACAAATGCATATATTAGGCTGGTCTTTGGGGTGCTGGGGTGGGGGCAGGGGCATTTCAGGGATAGGAAGGAGAGGCCTGTGTGTTCCAGAATACAGAGGAACCTGGTGCCGGCCACAGTCACCCCTATGTGATGATCTTTCTACCCGCCCTCTTTGATGTCTTGGTGCTGGCTGCTGTCTTTGGCCAGGTAAGCTCATGGTCTGGGCTCCTGGGGTCCCCTCACTGGGCCTCCCCACTGCCTGCAGGTAGAGGAGCCTTCAGGCCAGGACTATCCTTGGTCCCCCTTCCAGGTCATGGGTTCAAAGACCATTCCTGGGTTCCACCACTGCCAAGCCTCAATGGTGTCCTGATGGGCACAGGAGCGACTGGGGCTTTCTGGGTTAAGACCCTTGCCTATCCCTGTGTTCCTCCCTGCACTAGGGGGGCTGCAGGAGTCAGCCTCAGTCTCTGCCCTGGGAGCCTGCCTTACCTTGCCCTGGGGGCCCCACACCTGCCCTGGAAGACCCCCCACACCCAGTGGCTCTGATCCACTGTAGAGCACCAGGGCCTCCGTTGCTCACACCCTCTGGCCTGAGGCTGACTGGCTTTGTGGCTGGGTTCGGGGGGTCAGGGAGGCGGGTGGGCCTTGCCCTCAGCAGCCCCCATTCCCACTCCAACCCCTTTTCAGTCTTCCTCCTCTTGTGGACTTTACCCTCGGGCTCCCCCAGCTCCTCACACCATATGACCGTCTAAGTATCTAGAAATCAATTTTTTAAATACCAACTTTGGATTGCTTCCTGACTTTTCCATACCCCCAAAGGGCCAGCGTTTCTCTTAGGACTGACAGTCCCTCCAGCCCTACTGGGCCAGACCAGGCGGGCGTAAGGGTGCCCCTGCCTCAGCCCTCTTTGGGGCGGGCTTCTGTCCCCTTCCTGCTGCCTCTGTAGCTGAGTTCCTGCCCCAGGGAGAGAAACTTAACCCAGCTCTGTGGGGATGAAGATGCCCTGCAAAGCGCCACGGGAGGGCTGCCAGGCTGCCGTGTTCTGCTGTCTGAGGCCCGCCGTGCTGGGCCATGCCCAGAGCTGGCCTGAGTGCCCCCACCTCCGTGGGCTCTGTGATGTGTATGTACAGGATCACACCTTGCCCTTTCCTCCTGTCTGATCCTTCCCTATCTCCCCACCCCAACCCCATGCCCTGTGTGTGAGCACCCAGTTCACTCTCATTCCTCCCTCTCCAAAGTGTGGTCCCTGGCAGCATGAGTGGCAGGAGGGTCAGCAGAGTCTGCGGACCCCCGAGCTGTGCCTAAGTCCTCTGTGTGGTCTAGCTGTGTGTGCTGGGGGAGGCTCTTGGCCACCATTTCCCCCTCTGTAAATGAGACCGATAGCTGTGGCATGGAGGGCGGGAGGCTGGTGTGAGTGCCAAGCACTTGGAGCAGGGCCCTGAGTGAGCATGGACGCGGGAGCAGGGGTGTTCCTCGACTTTATGCACCTTGGGGATGGGAGTGGGGCTCCCCGCGTGGGTTGACAAGGCATTGCTTTCCCCCACCCCACCTCTGTCCCAGCCC
Organism: Pongo pygmaeus; assembly: GCF_028885625.2. Taxonomy (NCBI): domain Eukaryota; kingdom Metazoa; phylum Chordata; class Mammalia; order Primates; family Hominidae; genus Pongo; species Pongo pygmaeus. The sequence continues at coordinate 80,822,546 of NC_072389.2, forward strand.
TGCAAGTCCAGTCCTTGGGGGTTTCGGAGGGAAGAAGCCCTGGCTGTGTGACCTCCGGCTGGACCCTGGCCCTCTCTGGCTCTGAGCTCCGGGGAAAGTCAGTGGTGTTGGAACTCCGGATTCATTTCTCAGGGTTGAGGCACTGTCTGTGGAAGCCGTGGGGCAAGGTGAAGGCGGGGAGAGGAGAGGTTTGGAGTTCGGGTTTCAGCAGAGGGAACAGCAGCGTGAGGGGTCACCTCTGTGTAGAGGAAAGGGAATGAAGGCCAGGAGTGAGGAATGAGTGTGAGTGCACCCAGGACGGTGCTGCGTCTCCTCCCACATCCACCTGGCCCTGGGGGAGGGAGAAGAGAGGCCACGAGACAAAGGGGAAACTGAGTTGGGTCCACACATGTCCTTCCAGGACCTGGAGGCGCCACTGTCTGGCCCTCATGCAGTGGGAAGTGGGGGAAGGAAGATTCCCTCCCCACCCCTCCTGTTCTCTGTCCCAGGTCTCCTGGCCTCCCGTGCTCCTAAGTTCAGTCTCTGTCGGCCCCCAGTATCATTTCTAGGGTTGGTGGGAGGCAGTGGGGAATAGGCGAGGGGTAGCTGGGGCCTGCTTGGGGGAGTCTGATTGACTGCCTGGGCCACTGCCCACAGTAGTGGGGAGCTTTTCTGGCTCACTGACTGCACTACCCAGGCACTGCCAATGACAGCCCCCGGGGAATGTTTGCAAAAGGCCTTGGCGGGAAGGGGGTGGTGGCAGTGGTGGACCCCACCCAGAACAAACACCTGGGGTGGGGTCAAGGAGAACCGCCCCCCCACTTACCTGTCTGGAGAGGGTCCTCTGTACGACACTGTGTGCTTCTATGCCCCCAGGCTGAACACCCTGAGGCATGCCCTCCACTTTAGGACAAGAAGGGTGGGGACACTGGGATCAGGCCCAGCCCCCTGGCCCCAAACCCTGCAGCGCCAGCTAGAGGATGAGGAGATGCTGGGCTTGGGTGGGGGAATCAGGGGTGTAAAGGGGCCTGCTCACCCCTCAGCTTGGCTTAAAGGCTCAAGAGGTTAAAGGCTTAGCCTGCCCCTCAGGAAGGCGCCAGGGCCCAGCCAGACACTCACCAGGACAAGGGCCAGTGTGACAAGCAGGAGGCCTAGGATGAGGAGAGCCACGGCATAGCCAGGGATGGAGGCATCCAGTGGACTAGAGACGTCAGGGCTGGGGGTGCCTGGAGCAGAGCAAGAAGGCCATGGCCAGGCGGGGCCCTGCCTCCCAGACTTCTGAGAAGGCAGAATCTGGGCCCAGAAGGTGCTGCAGGACCAGGGAGCTGGGGCTAGGAGCACCTTGGAGGGCTCCATGAGGAGGGGAGGCAGGCTTCAGATCAGGGCATGTGGAGGCAGCGAGCCCAAGGGAGGAGGCAGATGGACAGAGGGAGGGGGCCTGCAGAAGGAAGGAGGTACTGACCGAGGTCTGGGATGACCATCTCCACCAAGAGGCCCTCTGCCTCCCCCAGGGTGTGCAGACCCTGGCGCAAACGGTTCCACATGAGAGCCTGGGCTGGCGCCGCCCTGAAGAAGGTGGCACCCATTCTGGCGGTCAGTGGGTCCGGCCTGGTGGGAGGATCATCACAGACTTCAGGGGGCCTGGGCAGCCTTAGGGGACTAGGGGAAGTCACCTCTTCCAGCCTCCTGCCCTCAATCCCAGAACCCTGGTCTGAGCCCTGGGTCACCCAGGGCCACCCTGGACCCACCGGAATTCCTCCACCACCACTTGGTAAAAGTTCTGCAGAGGCCTGAGCACGAGGGTCAGCTGGGGGTTCAGGAGAGGATGAAGAGGGTCACAGCTCTACCAGAGTCTTGTCCAGTCATCCCCCATCTTCCCGAGGCCTCTTTCCCGACCCCCGACTTCATCCCGCCACTTTACCCATCTTGTCAGTTGCCCCTGAAGTGCCTAGAACTCAAGGCTGGTTTTGTCCTCCAAGGCCTTGGTATAGGGCTGGCCCAGGATCTGCAGCCAAACTTCATACAGCACCAACTCTGCCTTCTCCCCTAGAGTGATGGGGGTGGAGGTGGCATCAGCCTGCGCCCCCTCTCCTGGAAGCCCTGGAATGGGACACACACCCAAGCTCTAATGCTCCATCCAGGGGTCAGCCACCGCTGGTCTAAAAACCAAATTTCTTTTTTTTTTTTTTTTTAAAAAAAAAAACAAATTTCTTGCTGCCTGCTTTTGTGTGGCCCATGAGCTAAGAATGGCTTTTACATGTTTAAATGATTGAAAACATGGAAAGTAGAATCGTATCTTGTGACACATGAGAAGTACGTGACATGCAAACTTCCACGTCCATAAAGAAAGTTTTCCAGGAATGTGGCCGCGCTCATTTGTTGACATGTTGCCTAGGGCTGCTTTCTTGCTACAGGGGAGGGTTTGAGTCGGTGGTGACGGAGACCCAGTGGCCTGCAGAGCCTTAAAGAGTTCCCATCTGGCCCTTTACAGAAAACGCTTGCTAACCCCTGCACTGATCCATCTAATGGATTACACTGCTCACTCCAAAGAGTTGATCCTAGTAGGAAATGTTGCTGATAATTTAACAGCTGCTGCTTTTATGTTTTATTTTGTCCCTGCTCTGGCGGGAGACACGTAAGAAAATTCACTCCCTGGGAGGAGGTCATGGTGGGGCTGTGGCCATCAACGGTGAAGCCTCTTTAAAAGGACACATGGGGAGCTCTACCATCTGCTGAGAGGGTTGTGATGGGCCCTCTGTGTTGAGGAATGAAGAGGGAACGCTGCCTGTCTGCTGGGAGCTGGCTTTCTGGGGAGCAGAAGAGATGGTGGTTCGGGCTTGTGGAGGCAGAGGCCCAAACCAATCTGGTCTCTGGGGCTGCCGGCAGGGAGAGTAGTTGTGTAGGAGTGGGTGCAGGAGCAGAGCCCGAAGGAGGGCACTCCTGACCGCACCCCCAGGAGGCTGTGGTGGTGGAGGTGTGGCAGCACTGTAGGAGGACCAGCGCCTTCTGTGGCTGAGGGGTCCTCGGAGAGCAGCTCCGGGCTGTGTGTGGCTGGAGGGGACTGATTTGGCCCAGTGCTCTCCTAACTGGGGTGTGGAACGGCTCTCCCTGTTTGAATGGCACGAGCTTGCAGAAGTCATCCTATCAGGAGGCCCCAAGAGGAGATATGGGCTTCTTACAGGCCCTGCACTGGGGCAGAGCTGAGGGCTTTTGCCCCTGACTTGGTGGGACAGATCTTGTCACGCATGTGAGGACTCAGTGAGGTCCTGGGCAATCAGGGAGGTGACGGGACCCTCTCATCCCTCTGATCCTGACTGCTTCTCGCCTCTGTCCAGCTCCTTGCTAAAGCTCTATGCCTCATCCTCTCTGTGGCCCCAACACATGAGCAAGTATTGTCTGAAGGAAATTCTGCCCATTCTCTAGAAGGGGCACACCAAGGTTTAGAGAGGGAAAGAGCCTGCTGGCCCAGAGACACACAGGGATTGCAGCCCCGACTCACCATTGGCCACGATGCTGGATTTCTGGAGGATGGGATCTGTTACGTTTTGGGCCAAGTGATTAGCCAGGCCTTGGAGGTGGGTGGTGATGGGAGTCTGGAACTTGTATTCGATATAAACACCCACCCACTGGTCCGCATTGCTAGAGAAGCACAAGGGGAGAGTGCAGGGGTCACAAGCTCTTTGCCAGCATGTTTCTAGAAGCAGGTAGAGTCCCCAAAAATGCACACCCTCTGGCGTGGGGGCTCCCTACCTCCTAGGCAGAGCTAGCTTACACAGCCAAGCTACAGCTACCTGGGGCAAAGTCCTTTCCCAGCTAGCCCCAAACCTACACCCCCACATCCTGGTTCTGGGTCACAGAGCTGCCTCCTTCTGCCCCAGGGCAGCCCCCAAGAGAGCAGCAGGGCAGGCTGGGTGGACGGGAGGGGGACTCGACCCACCTGAAGAGGAGCAGGGGCCTCTCCTGGGGACTCGCCTTGTAGAATCCTGACACCACCGGTGTGACCTGTGGGAAACCCTGGAGGTCGGGGCGGGCCTGGGAGCTGTCTCTCCTGAGACCCAGTGTGGGATGGGCACCAGGTGAGGCGGGAGACAGGACCTGGGAGGGAGCACACCCTTAAACACGGTGCCCTGGGTAGGAGTGTCTGCTTACAGATCCTGGCTGTGTTCCCATTCGGACAGAGTCACCTCCTCCTTCAGAGAACCCTCTCCCCCAGGATGTGGTGCCCTCTATGACTGCCTTCCCCCGTAGTGCCACGGCTGGGTGCTGCCTCCATGCTGGGAGGCCTGCTTTCAAGGGAGGCATAGTGAGCGTCCTCACTATGCCACCTCACCTGTTGAAGGATCTGCCTTTCCAGCAGGACAAAGGAAACAGAACCCGGTATGAGGAGCTGCGGCAGGAAGGGCCTCATGGCTGTGAAGCGGATGCTGATGGTCTCCCGGGCCAAGGTGATCAGGTCGGCCCCTGTAGAGCCATGGGTGGGAGTTCCAGAGGCACCAGGACCCTCCTCGCCCACCACACCACCAGGTGCTTTGGGGTCAGGGCAGGAGTTGGATCCCTCTAGGAAGTCCACCCAGTGCTCCCCCTGGGCAGGTGAAAAGGCACTGCGGTAGGGGCGGCTGGGGATGGGACTCACCATCAGAGGTGAGGCTGTTCTCAGACAATGAGAGGTTTCCCAGCATGTGCCCTGAGGTCTTCACTTTGCGATACAAAGCCCAGAGGACTTCAGAGGGAGAGGGGCCTGGGGCACGGCCCCCAAATACAAGGGAGGCGTTCACTGCTACAGAGCTAGGCCTGTGGGGGCAGAGCCACATCCTCAGCCAGGGCCAGTGGGGGCATGAGGGGTCCTGTGCACCCGGTGGGGGCCTGGCTGGTGCACGAGTTGGCATCCCAAGGGAGGGAAGTCCACAGGGGAAGTCATGGGCCACACAGAGAAGAGCCTCCCTGTGTAACTCAAGGCAAGTCACCTCACCCCTCTGGGCCTCAGCTGCCACCTCAGTAAAAGGGAGATAATGATCCCTTTCCCAGAGGATTGCTGTGAGGCCTGAATGACTCAGCCACCAGCATCCACAGCAGGCACTCAGTGAAACTGAGTTCCCTTGGACACCCCAACAAGCCAGCTGTCATGGGAATACCATGAATCCCACCCAGGGAGCACCCAGGGCAGGGTTACTCAGCCAGGCTGCAGCTGGCTGTGAGCTCTCAGGGTGATAATCTGGGTCACACTGAGAAAAACATTTTTGGCTGCATCACAAGGAGCAGGGGCTCTGGAGAGAGGGAGGTGACAGGCCTGGAGAATCTCTGAAAGCCAGTGGGAGACGGACCAATTGCCCATGGCCTGAGGAGGTAGCCTGGCCTCAGTAAGGCACTGAAGGAGCTTTTGGAGAGAGACTAGGAAACAAATAAGAATCCAGAATAACTTTTGTCCTTCCCCTGAGCACTTGTGTGCTGTGCATCTTGGGAGTGGGGAGAGAAAACTTCTCTTCAGGCCCAGGGCAGGGAAGTCATAGAAGGCTTCCATTTATTAAAAGGGAAAACTGTCTGAGCAGCTCAGGAGCACGGCCTGGAGAGAGAGTGAGCTTCCTGTCACTGGGAGCATTCGAGCCTTTAAATTACTTACAGGATTCGAAGCCCACACTGAGCTCACAACTCAAGTGGGGCTGCAGCGATTTGGACCTTCACAGCCTTTCTCATGGCATGGCAGGGCTGCTCTCCGCTGGCAAATGTGGTCTCGGGTCTCCCTCAACATCCTCTTCCCCCAGATCCTTAGAGTGGAGGGCCCTGCCCAAGGGATTTGCATCGGTTTGCATGTCATTTACACGCCTGCTGCCGTTGCTGCCCCTGCCTTCCCCGCTGCACTCAGACAACGCCTGACGTTCCTGCTCAAATCCTGCAGCTGGAATCAGGGCTCAGGGCAGGCCAAAGGGCATCTGAGGTCACACAGCATAGCCAGTGGCAGAATCAGACGTGGGCCTCCTCCCTGCCTGTCCAGGGCTCTTCCTGCCTCTGTCCCCAGGTGCTCCTGAACAGGGGGTGGGACGGGCAGGGCTAGGCATCTGGGACAGTGCCCTTGTGGCTGAGAAGGGTCAGAGCAGCTGGTGGGTGATGGGTGGGCCCTGAGAGTCATGTGCACTCACCTGAAGACCAGGACACCGATGCCCTGGAAGCCAGGGAAGGCCTCATGGTAGAGGGGCTGGAGCTGAGGATGGGCAGAAGCATGGAAGGCCGGCATGTGCCACCCCCTACCTTCCCTCCTGCCATAACCCACCCCCTCTCTGACCCTACCACCTACCCTCGTCCACCCTCCATCATCTTGGCATGGTCCCTGCAATGATCCCTCACGGACCACCTCGGAGTCCCAGGCCCTGCCCAAGCTGTTCCTCACACAGTGGCCAGAGATAACCTGCCAGTCATCCTCTGCTGAAAGCCTCAAGGTCTGTCTGGGCGTCGTGGCTCACGCCTGTAATCCCAACACTTTGGGAGGCTGAGGCGGGAGGATTGCTTGAGCCCAGGAGTTCAAGACCAGCCTGGGCAACATGACGAAATCCCTTCTCTACCAAAAATACCAAAATTAGCCAGGCATGGTAGTGTGTACCTGTAGTCCCAGCTACTTGGGAAGCTGAGGTGGGAGGATGGTTTGAGCCCAGGAGGCAGAGGCTGCAGCAAACACCCAGCCTTCCTAGGTTTTTTCCTCTCTGCCATTTTCTTGAAAATCGCTCTCCAGTGCAGTCATTCTCAGCTCTGCACTGGACAGCTGCCGTGTTGGCCTGCCATCCAGACCTCTTTCACCTGGACGACTACCCTACTCCTAACAGGCCTCTCCTTTTCCCTCTCCCACCCCTGTTCCAAATGCTTCTCCTTACAGCCCCTCTCCCCGGTATCCCTCGGCCTCTGCTGCCTCCAACCACCTCTTCACCTCAGGGTCATCACAGGTGCTGTTCTCTGCCTAGAAAGCCCCTCTGTGTTTCATCTGGCCACCTTCTGTGTCCCAGTTAAAATTCCCAGTTCTCAGAAAAGTGTTGTCTGGGCAGCCCCCTCTCCCCAGCAGCCCCCTCTCGCTGCCTCTCCTGTCTGCACTTCCCCTTTCCACAGCTTATCACAACTACGATGACATCTGGATTCATTTGATCACTCCTTGTAGGGCTGTCTTCTCCTCCAGACTGCAGGCTCCCTGAGGGCAGGGGCCATGCTTGCTTTGCTTACTGTGGTGTTCCCAGCACTTAGCACCATACCTGGTACAGTAGGTGCTCAGTTAGTGGTAGGAAGAAATGAGCTAGTTGAATAAATGAAGGGATGAACCAAGAAATTAATGGACAGAGACTCAGAGATCCCCCTGGATGCCAGGCAAGAAATGGCACTTGCTGGCTAGGGCACCCATGGTTCCAGAACCAATGCGGAGGCGGATTTGGTTTTGGCTGCAGGAACTCTGCCTCACTTTGCCTTACTGGCCACCTGCGTGATTGAGGAGGGGCCCTCACCTGGTGGCGGATGATCTTACGCAGCAGCTGGTGCTTCCAGGAGGCAGGGTTCAAGAGTGCAGCCGAGAAGGCTTCATTGGTGATTGTGAAGGTCACGGAGCGGGTCATGTGACTGGGTCCTGGGGTAGAGGAGACTGAGTCCTGGAATAAGAAGGTCTGGCTGCAATGAGGCAGGGTGGAAGACTGGATGGGGTCAGCACCCCCAGGGACCCTTGGGGAGCTGGGGCTGGGTGGGGCAGAGGGAAGGCTGGAGGAACATCTGAGAGGGAAGGTGGCTGTGGTGGCTGGGCTGGCAGGGACCCCTGGCCCAGGCTGGACTGTCCCCTGAAGAGTGGCTGGCTCTGCAACCATCAAGGGTGGTAGGGTGGGTGGGAGGCTGGAGGTATCAGTGGGAGAATCTGTGCTTGCGCGTGGGAACAGACACAGAAGGGTCTGCAGAGGTTCTGGCTCTAGTACTTACAGGGGAAACTGGGGCCAGGATTGGGGATAGTGATGCAGTTGGTGACTGAAATGGCCATTGTGGTGGGGAAAGTGACAGTGACAGCGGCAAAGATGGAACAATGGGTAGTGGGGACGAGGACGGCGCCAACACAGGTGAGAGGCGTGGGGAGAAGGACAATGATGGTTGTGAAGGTGGTGCTGCTGAGGGCGATGGCAATGTCAAAGGAACACTGGGCCCCGGGCCCCGGTTGGAAGCCACAGCCTCTCTGGGTGACCCTGAATCCCCTATGAGGACTGGGGAGGTCATGGCCAACCCTGACCACCCTGGACCTACAGGGGTAAGAGGCTCTGTGACAGCCAACGTGTTAACGATCGACGCAAGCACAAATGGGCTGGGGGGTTCTGAGGACACAGCCTTCCCCGTGGTCCCTGGAGGCAATGTCAGTGATGAGGAGGCTTCTGGGCCAAAGCTGCTAGCCCCTGACGCAGACAGCATCCAGGCATGGGGACTGAAGGTGTGCCTGCTCGGGAGCCAGGGCATCCGCGCTGGGGATCCCGATATGGGTGCAGAGGTGGTGGGGGCAGAGGATGTTCCATCTGGCTGCTGGGTGGGTCTGGGGGTGCCAGAGGTCCTCAGGGTTGCAGGGGCAGGAGCATGAATTGTCACAGACAACCCAGGGGCCCCACTGGACTTTTGCCCAGACTCGAGATGCCTTGGGCCAAGAGAAGGTGGTGGTGGTAATGTGGCAGCAATCTCTGGAGATCCAGGGACCAACGTCTCCTCTGCAGGTCCAGCCACAGGTCCAGCCACAAGTCCAGCCACAGAGGACACTGGCTGGGATTCAGGGGTTCTGTGGGCTATAGGCCAGGCCAGTGCTGATGGGGCTGGTCCAGGTGGGGCCCTGCCTGGGAACTCAGCAGTTCCTGAAGGGACAGGCTGGTCCGAGGAGGAATCCAAAGACAAGGCAAGAGGAGCTTCCTGGTCCCCAGATACCTCAGGAGAGAGGGCTTCTGCCCTTGTGCTAGGAGCCTCCCCTTTCCTCTCCACTGAGAGAGAGACTACATCAACAATGGCTGGCAGGATGTTCAGTGACAGGAGTGTCTTTTTGCTGTTGCCTTGCAAAGCAGACGTGCCAGGGACTGAGGGAGGCCAACCGGGGTCTTTGTGAGTAGAAGGAAGGTTCAGGGCGGAAGCTGAGACCATCCAGAGAGCTGCAAACAGGAGAGGCCTGTTCTGCCTGCCACCCGGGGGGCTGGGGGTGGGACTGCCCACAGCCTGTCAGACACCACACCCTCCCTGCCACCTCCCTCGTTTGGGAAGGGGCCTGCGGAGATCCAAACCCTGGCCCAGCTCCGGCCCCAAACCACTGAGCTACCCCAGGAAAACGTGCTGATCCTAACCCACCAGAGCTGAGGGAAGCAGGAGGGGACCCTGACACTCCTCAAGGACCCCTCCCTGTGCCTCCCACCTCAACACCACCCATCGCAGGGTCCCTCCCCAAGGGCCTCAAGAGCTCCCCAGGGCGATGCTGTCTCCAGGCTGGGGGCCCTGGACTGTTCTGTTTGAATGACCTGTGAGGTACAGGCCAGCCTGAGGGTGCCGGGAAGTGCTGCGCAATCCTCATCATAAGACAAGGCTGTTGCCTTATCACATCCTCAGAACATAGGAGGCTGACAGCTGGACCTAAAAGTATTCTGTGGGGAGGGCGGTGGGCAGCTCTGAAAGCCTTGGGGGCTAATTCCACACCTACCTGCAAGTGTACACTGAGACCCATGCGGGGTCTGCCCTGTGCCAGGCTCCCCAAAGCTGGTCACCCCGAGTGCCCTCTGGGAGCCCCAAGCCTGGGGGACTGAGGAGTGGACCCTGGCCACGTCTTGGTATCCCCCAGGCTGTTCATGGCCAGACCCACATGAGGACAATGAAGGCCAACCCAGATGCGGAAATTGATTGAGAAGGAGGACCCCTGGCCCAGGCCCAGCCCGCCCCACCCTACTCCCTTACCAGCCAGGAGAATCCCAGCAGCCAGAAGCCACTGCACGCCCATGCTGAAGGCTCTCTAGGCTTCTAAGGCTTCAGAAGCAGGTGGCAAACACGAAGACACTCTCGAATTTCCCTTCAAGAAAGGACTGATGTTGCCCAGCCTTTCCCACATTTCCACCCCTGTGGCTGGGGGTGCAAGCCTGGCTGCCCTAACTCGCCAGGTGGTCTCCAGCAAAGCCCTTGACCTCTGGGGCTGCAGAGTCTTGAATGGGGGCGGCCTGTGCCTGCCCCACAGCCTGGGAGGTTATGGGCCTGAAAACACATCGAGGAGGAGTTCAGAGTCCTATCCAGTCTTCAAATGGAGGTGGTGACCATGCCGGTGATGGGGGTATGTGTGTGGGTTTGGGTGTGATGTGGAATGACTGTGGTGAGTGTAGATGTGAGGACAGTGGCTGCAGGGATGCTGGAGGTGCTGATTGTGGCTGTGGTGGGAGCTCTGTGTCCAGGTGGCATGGAGCTCACTGGGGAGGGGTTGGTCCTTGTCCCATCCCCTGGCCAGCTCCTGTCCCAGTTTGGTCCTGCTCCTATTCCATCAGGCTGCGTGGGGGTTTGGAGAGGGGAAGATCAGAAGAGAACAGTCCCCCTCCCGCAGCACTTTTCCCTTGTGGAATCCTGATCAGAGCCCTGGACTGGTCAGGGTGAGTGTGGAGGTGGGTGCGCCTGGGTAGAACCATCCTTCCCGGGTCCCCTGCGCATTCCTCTCATGCCCCTGCCCCCTCCCCAGCCTCCGACACATGAAAGGGCCATGGCAGCCCTAAGAGGCTTAGAGAGCTGCCAAAGGACAGGCAGGGCGGGAGGCTGGCGCCTCGTGGGATGGCTCAGGTCTCAGACCTAGCCTCCCACCCCACCTGCTGGGGTCCTGGGGAGTTTCCAAAGCCTCTCCCACCATGCTCCTGACATCTGTGTGACCCTGCCGTGATTTGTCCCAGGTCACCAGAGCCTCCTCTGGTGGGAAGATAATGGCTGGAAACCTTCAGTAGGAAATCAGACCTGGAGAGGGCCTTGGCCAGACTCCTGTCCTCCCCACCCAGCTCCTTCTACCTGGATACCCCTTCCCTCATCTCCTGGGTCCTCATCTCCTGTCCCCTCCAGATCAGGCTGGCTGGAGCCAAAGCTGGGGGGCAGGGCTGTCTCCCCTCCCTGTTGGAGCTATTTTCCAAGCGTTGGGGAAAGCAATCCTCCACAACCCACCCCTCCACCGCAAGGCGTGTAACCCAGGCTGCACACACCTCCCAAAGCAGCCCCAGTTCACTACAACTCATCTGTTTGGAAACCTTGCATCCTCCGCTGTTTCCTGGCTCCTCTGGGAGAAGCTGTTAAGGAGCCAGCCTGGCCAGGTTGGGGTGGGGACGGATGGCTTCCCAAGGACAGGGAGGGAGGCTTGGGCCTTTGGCAACTTCTACCTCGAGTCCTGGTTTCATTGGCCCCATTATCCCCCAAGCCCTTCCACGGGCCACCCATCTAGGGGCCCGTGACCCCATCTCCAGGACAGTCAACCCACTCTAGCACCCCCATTCTGCCTCCCTTCCCTGTGCCCCCAGAATGCCCAGGTCTCACCTGGTAGACCTGGTGCTGCTGAGAAGCCTCTGTCTGTGGAGGCGCTGGTGTCCCACAGAGGAGGGGTGAAAGCAGCATCAGCACCCTCTGCCCAACCCCTGCTGGGCCTGGAAGGGCCACCCCTTTCCCTGGCACACTCAGGGCCAGGAAATCTGCTCTCTGATGGCTCTGCCCACACCCTAGGACTCTGGGTCCTCATCTCCTGTCCCCTCCAGATCAGGCTGGCTGGAGCCAAAGCTGGGGGGCAGGGCTCTGGCATTGCTGGGCCTCTGCCGAGAGTCTGTCGGTGCTGAGGCCTGCTTGGCAACAGTGGGGAAAGCAGCAGCTCCCTGGGACATGATGAGCGATAAGGGACAGAAACACAACTGAAGGCCATTCCATGCCATCGGGCAGAGGGCTCAGGCTCCAGGAGTGGGGAGGTGATGCAGGAAGCCAGGCACATGCTCCCTTTTCCCACCAACACCCTCTCCTGACCAAGGACAATTTTGGAGAAAACTCAACCAAGAACTGGAGATCTGGGCTCTGTGTGGGCCAGGGTCAGGGTTCAGTCTATGTCTAAGATCAGGGCTCAGAGAATGGCCAGGATCAGGGCTAAGTCTGTGACAAGTGTCAGGACTCAGTGTGGGGTCAGGGATAGGCAAGTCTGGAATTTGAATGCGTGCCAGGCTAGACCTAGGCTCTCTCTCACACTGTTCTTCCCCTGCCCTAGCCTCTCATCAGAGGGCATCCAAAGACCTGAAATAACCCGTCCTGATACCTGAAATAAATTGGATGGGAACTCTGGCCTCACATCGATAAATGTTTCAACAATAATACTTTGAAAACAGCTGCAGTGTGCAGGACAGGATGGGGGTTGGGCCCTGAGGGTTGGGTGATATTCCTCCTGTCATGAGCCAGCTTCAGCCCCCTGGGCCAGGACCTCCCTGGCCCTCCAGTCCATGACAGCATTCCCCTTCTCCTCTGAGCTCCAGAGCCTTGCCAGGCCTGCAGTCCAGCTGCAGTTACACCCTGCTGTGCCATGGTAGAGTCCTGCCCCTCTCCACACCCCTCCATGCGCCTCCCTGCACAGCTGAGCACAGAGGGGACCCTTCTCCCACTGACCGTTCAGGGCCTGGCTTCCCAGCTGCTCCATTCCACTTGGCTCCCTGGGGCAGGAGAAGGGGGCTGCACTGAGGGTCATCCTGTATCCCTCCTCCAGGGCCAGAGGAGGGGCTGTGTGGAACCCCAAAGGGTCCTGGAGAGTGGGGTGGCAGCGGGCAAGGTGGGGCCTCAAGGGGAGGAGCAGGACAGAAGCAGGTCACTCGGGGGCTGAACCAGGAAGACATTTGCCTAGACAAACGGGCCATGGGGCCAGCGGATGATGCACTTTGCCTGTGTACCTTCCAGGGCAGGCTTCCCTAGCTGCAGGGATGGGGAGCCAAGCTGGCCTGCTCTTTCCTGCCTCGCAGCCCAAGCTCCGGTGGAGGTGGGGCGGCATGCCATCTTACTCTCCTGTGTGGCCCTTGGCAAGTGCCTGCCAGATCCAGACCTTAATCTCCTATCTGTTACCTTACTCATCAGAGAGAAGTGCTCTGAAGGTCTGGGGGCCCAGGCCCCTTGATCAGGACAGAACTTGAGGCTCACAGGAAGAACAGGGAGAAAAGGGTTGGGGAACCTGGGACCTTGCACCTCGTCTGCAAATTCTGAATTCTCCATGTGGCATTCAAGGCCTCGGTGCTTCAGCTGCAGCCTGCCTTGCTGACCTCAGTCCCGGGGCTGGGTGGACCAGGAAGTGCTCACAGTCCCATCTCTCCCCCATCCCTCTGGTCACATGCCAGAGCCCTCCAGTTCCCTCCCTAACCCAGGGACCCAGCCAAGGCTCTCTGAGGGCCTGGGAAGGGTCTTGGGTTTACAGCCCTGCTCACTGCCTCATCACCCAGATATCCAGAATGGATGTCACACACATCTTCCAAGCAGGTTGAAAGGGTCAGAATTGTTCTGTGAGCTGCTGTGGGGGGCAAGGATGAGTGGATGTCCCTGCTGAACTAGGCAGACTACCTGCCTCCCTGCCCAGCCTTAGTCTCACTGGCTGCCTGTCCCTTCTCCCTAGGAATAATGGTGTCCCAGGCAGGAAACCCGGCCCCAAAACCAAGACTTTCCCTTTATCTCCAAAGGCACTTCTTCCTGGTCAGGGGCCTGACACCCAATGTCACTCACTCCTCCTGAGCTCTCAGGCCAGGCTGGTATCTGTCCTGCTAGAGCCTCTGCCTGGATCCTCTATGCATGGTGTTGAAAGATCATTTTTTTTAGAAAGGAAGATCTTGATTCTCGTATAGATAAAAATTGAACATATGTAAAAGATTGTATTTAACTCATTATTAACGAGGGAACCTGGAGATGTTACAACCAGTTCAAAGGAGAAGTCAAAGAAGCATATATTTATACGGAGTCAAGGAATGTTGAAATAAATTTACAAACGGATGTATAAAGCTGGCTTTTTTACTTGGGGGAGGGAGTCAATTTAACCTCCACTGGACCATTTACTTGCATGATTATAGAGATGAATGATTTTGCATTGCGATCTGTCATCTGCAAGGTACAGAGTTGTAAAACAGCTAGAAGGCAATGAAGGGCTAGAATCATTAGTCAGAAGGGTGTGCTCTAATCAAAACAATGCAGTTTTCCATTGGAGACATCCAATAATGTTTTTTTCTTATTCCAAATTTTCTTACAGTGGTCTGTCTCTCTGAGCTGTGGGGCAGAGGAAGAGGGACTTAAGAAGTATTGGAGATGTCAGGGCAGGCTTCCTCGAGGAAGAGAAGACAAGGGAGGAGAGGAGAGGGACTAGCAGAGATCACTAGTTGTCCCCAAGTAATCCTCTTGTTTATTAAAATAATTAATTGGGAGTGTGACTGAGGTGGCTATAGTACTCTGAGTTCTTTCTTTTATTATAAAAAAAATTGGAAACAGGGTCTCGCTCTGTTGCCCAGGCTGGTCTTGAACTCCTGGCCTCAAGTGATCCTCCTGCCTCAGCTTTCCAAAATGCTAGGATTACGGGTGTGAGCCACCATGCCTGGCCATACCCTAGGTTCTTTTGTAAGCAAACTGAAACCCCACTCATCATGAACAGCCATATCCTAGGAAACAAAATTTTACAAAATCAGAAACTGCCAATTAACCTCTATCTAGGGACTTCACCAATCAGAAACCACCAAGTAACCTCTAACTAGAGACTTCACCAACCAGAAACTACCAACTAACCTCTCACTAGGGACTTCACCAATCAGAAAACACCAACTGTCCTCGAGGGATTTTACCAATCAGAAACCACCAACTAACCTCTAACTAGGGACTTTACCAATCAGAAATCACCCGCTAATCACTAACTAGGAACTTCACCAATCAGAAACCACCAACTGACTTCTAAGGACATTAAGGCCACTGCTCCACTTTAACCAATCAAATGTTTTCTTTGCCTTGCTTTTGTGTGCACCTTATACAAGCTTTCCCCTTGAGCTCCAAACCACTCGCTGTCTGGCACTGCCTGATTCTTGAAGCACTGTCCGCTCAAACTCCTAAAATTCTAAGTGCTTAGATTTATCTTTCTTTCTTTCTTTTTCTTTTTTTTTTTTTTTTTTTTTTTTGAGACGGAATTTCGCTCTTGTCCCCCAGGCTGGAGTGCAATGGCACAATCTTGGCTCACTGCAACCTCCGCCTCCCGGATTCAAGCGATTCTCCTGTCTCAGCCTCCCAAGTAGGTGAGATTACATGCATGTGCCACCACACCCAGCTAATTTTTATATTTTCAGTAGAGGCGGGGTTTCTCCATGTTGGCCAGGCTGGTCTCAAACTCCTGACCTCAAAGCGATCTGCCTGCCTCGGCCTCCCAAAGTGCTGGGATTATAGGCATGAGCCACCGCGCCTGGCCAGGTTTATCTTTTAACACATCCTAAATTAGTAACAGTGTTCCTGCTTTTTAACTGCACACATGGCGCTCCAGAATAAAGACTATATTCCCCAGCCTCCCTTGTAGGTGGGTGTGCCTGTGTGATGCAGTTCTGGCCAATAGGATAAAGTGTCATGAGGCTGTAAGTGCACTAGACATCCTTGTTAAGTCACCTTACCCATTGTGAACTGCCACCTTCAGACTTGTGTTGGTGTGAGAGAGAAATAAACTTCTCTCTCATTTGAGCCACTATTATTTGGGGCTTTCTGTTCTTCCCTGTCCTCGCCTGATTTATACATCCATGCAGGGCAGAAGTCATGCCTGACGCACATCCCTGCCCCACCTTGGCAGCACCCAACTCAGCCGACACAAGTAGGACTCAGTCAGTGGAGGCGGAGGGCAGTCAGTGGGCAGGCATTCCCTTCCAGTCAGCCTACCCTTCCAAGCCTTTTTGGCCTTTCATAATTTTCTTTTTACCCTTCTCCGTGTCTGGAGTGAACACCCTTCACTCTAGATGAGGGGACCCCTCATTCTTCCCAGGCTCATTCCTACCTCCATGCTTTTGCTTCTGACTCAAGGAGCAGACAGTATGAATAGACTTAACCAAGGAAAAAAATGGGAAAACTGTGCAATTTTTACCTTTAATAAAAACTGGCTACAAAAAACCCCCCAAAATCTGTTTGAAGGCATCAAAGAATTAACACAATAGTGAAGAATTTCTAGACTAAGACACAGGAAGAGACAGCAATCCAGAGAGGTAACTCAGCACTCGGAGCTACTTTTCACATGCGGATGTTTCCCACCTCTAAAAAGGTGGCTGAGAAGCTGGGCAGTACACGTTGAACAGCCTCTAGGTGCAATGGGGACAAAAGTTCGAGTCCAGGGACTGCCAAAGCCTGGGGCAGGGTATTGTGTGTAGCTCTCATAAACCCACAGACCATAAGGTGGGGACAATGAAAGGCTGTACCTTGAGAGTTAGGGTATTCTGAAAGTAAACTAAACCTCACAGAGACTGCAGTCCAGCTTTAAGTCTCAATTCCCCCAATTTTTTATGTTTATTTTATTATTATTATTTTTGAGACAGTCTCACTCTATTGCCCAGGCTGGAGTGTAGTGACACAATCTCAGCTCACTGCAACCTTCACCTCCCAAGTTCAAGTGATTCTCCTGCCTCAGCCTCCCAAGTAGCTGGGATTACAGGCACCTTTCACCATGCCCATCTAATTTTTTTGTATTTTTAGTAGAGATGGGGTTTCACCATATTGGCCAGGCTGGTCTCAAACTCCTGACCTCAGGTGATCCACCCGCCTTGGCCTCTCAAAGTGCTGATATTACAGGTGTGAGCCACCGCACCCGGCCTCAATCCCCAAAATTGAATTTAAAATTTTTGGATTGCTAGTGCATTCAGGTATGTGGAATGGGAAAACAGAATTGTCTGTGGAGGAAGGCAACATTATCGTAATCCTCAAAACATTACAAACTGATTTTTAAAAAATGTTTGGCACACACCTAAGGTAGCTAGACTCAGTAGGACACAACACAACATGAACCAAGAACTATCAGAAAGAAGCAATGATAGAAACATACTCGGAGATTCCAGATATTGGAATCAGACACAGGCTACAAAATAACTATACTTAATATGGTCAAGGAAGTAAAATATAAGATGCAAGAGTTTAGAAAACTACAAAAAAAAAATAGCACCACAGGTATTTAAAAAGTAAATTCTAAATTGAAAAGTACAATAGCATTAACTTGGGGCGCAGTGGCTCATGCCTATAATCCCAATACTTTGGGAGGCCGAGGCAGGGGTACTGCTTGAGGCCCAGGAATTTGAGACCAGCCTGGGCAACATAGCGAGACCCTGTCTCTACAAAAGTCAAAGACTTAGTCAGGTGTGGTGGTCTGTGCCTATAGGTCTGGCTACTCAGGAGGGTGAGGTGGGAGGATCACCTAAGCCCAGAAGTTTGAGGTTACATTGAGCTATGATCGCACCACTATACTCCATCCTGGGTGGTAGAAGAAGACTCTTAGAAAAAGAAAGAAAGACAAAATCCAATAACTAAAATTAATAATTCCATTCATGGTTTCCAGAGCCAATTAGACACAGTTGAGAGAGAATTAGTGAACTGGAAGATATTAAAAACAATGGCTGGCCAGGCACGGTGGCTCATGCCTGTAATCCCAGCACTTTGGGAGACAGAGGCGGGCAGGTCACCTGAGGTCAGGAGTTCAAGACCAGCCTGGCCAACATGGTGAAACCCCATCTCTACTAAAAATACAAAAATTAGCCAGGAGTGGTGGCACAAGCCTGTACTCACAGCTACTCAGGAGGCTGAGGCAGGAGAATCGCTCGAACCCAGGAGGTGGAGGTTGCAGTGAGCCGAGATTGTGCCACTGCACTCCAGCCTGGGCGACAGTGAAACTCCATCTCAATAAAATAAAATAAAATAAAATAAAATAAAATAAAATAAAATGGCAAAAACTGCAATTACTTTTTCACCAACCTAGTAATTCAGAAGAAAATATTCAGAATGAAACATGAAGGGACAAAAAAAAAAAAATTAAAACACACAGAAGAGAAAGTAAGTGATACAGAGGATACACTAGGGATCCTCTATAGGTATATTTTCATAATTTAAAAATATTCTGTCATTTTTGAAAAAAAATAGTGCTAAGATTACAGGCGTGAGCCATCATACCTGGCCCAAATATCTTTATTTTGTCTTTTTATCTGACAATATTTTCGCTAAGAATGGAACTTGAGGCTGGCAGTTATTTTCTTTGGGTACAGTGAAGGTATCATTCCATGGTCTTCTGGTTCCTGAGGTTTCTGTTGAGAAATTGACTGTCAGCCTAATTATTGCTCGTTTGAAGGCAACCTGAATTTTTTCTCAGATAACTTCTGGGGTGGGGGCTGAGGGACAAAAAAGGGATCATACACTCCCAGAGTGCTGGATTACAGGGTCTCACTTTGTCACCCAGGCTGGAATGTAGTGGTGCGATCTTGGCTCACTGCAGCCTGGACTTCCTGGGCTCAAGCAATGCTTCCACCTTAGCCCTTCAAATAGCTGGGACTACAGGTGCACACCACCACATATTTGACTAGGCCAAATATACCTTTAATCAGCATCCCAGAAAAAAAGGAAAGAGGGGCCAGGCACAGTGGTTCACACAATCCCAGCACTTTGGGAGGCCAAAGCAGGCAGATCGCCTGAGTTCAATACTAGCCTGGGCAACATGGTGTAACCCCGACTCTACAAAAAATACAAAAATTAGCCAGTTGTGATGGTGCATGCCTGTGGTCCCAGCTACTAGAGAGGCTGATCTGGGAGCATCTCTTGGGCCTGGGAGCTCTAGGCTGCAGTGAGCACTCCAGCCTGGGCAACAGAGCAAGACTCTGTCTCAAAATAAATAAATAAATGAAATAAAGGAATGGAAAGAGATAATGAGGCAGAAGCAATATTTTTTAAAAATAATGACAGAGAATACTTTTTAAATTATGAAAAACAATAGTTCACAGATTTAAGAAGCCTCATGAACCCCAAGCAGGACAAATAAAAATAATAGTACACCTAGACACATTATGGTAAAATTGCAGAAAACCAAAGGCAAAAACATTTTTTTAATCTTAAAAGTATCTGAGCCAGGCATGGTGGCTTATGCCTGTAATGCCAGCACTTTGAGAGGCTGAGGTGGGTGGTTTGCTTGAGCTCAGGAGTTAAAGGCCGGCCTAGGCAACATGGTGAAACTCTGTCTTTACAAAAAATACAAAAAATTAGTCAGGTATAGTGGTGTATGCCTGGAGTCCCAGCTACTTGAAGTGCTGAGGTCGAAGGATTGCTTCAGCCCAGGAGGTCTGGGCTGCAGTGAGCTGAGATTGCACCACTGCACTTCAGCCTGGATGACAGAGTGAGACCCTGTAATCCAGCACTTTGGGAGTGTATGATCCCTTTTTTTGCTCTCCTACCAAAAAAAAGTATCTGAAAAAATTCAGATTGCCTTCAAAGGAGCAACAATTAGGCTGACAGTCAACAGAAACCTCAGGAACCAGAAGACCATGGAATGACACGTTCCTTCACTGTACCAAAAGAAAATAACTGCCAGCTTCAAGTTCCATTCTTACTGAAAATATCTGTCAGATAAGAAGACAAAATAAAGATATTTGGGCTAGGTGTGGTGGCTCATGCCTGTAATCCCAGCACTTTGGGAGGCTGAGGTGGGTGAATCACCTGATGTCAGGAGTTCGAGACCGGCCTGACCAATATGGTGAAACCCTATCTCTACTAAAAATACAAAAATTAGCCAGCCATGGTGGCGTGTGGTTGTAATCCCAGCTACTCAGGAGGCTGAGGCAGGAGAATCACTTGAACCTGGGAGGTGGAGGTTGCAGTGAGCTGAGATCATGCCACTGTACTCCAGCCTGGGTGACAGAGCGAGACTCCATCTCAAAAATAATAATAAAAATAAAATAAAAATGTTTAAAAAATTTAAAAAGTAGCCCTAGAGAGTGGACTTTTAAGACAGGATTCTGGAACTCACTAATCAGGTGGCAACAGGATCCATTGCTGCTGGTAAGTAGGGTAGTGATGTGCTGGTGTGCTATAGCAATACCATCACTAGGAAACTCACCTACTGTGGATTGGGATATGGTACAGGTGGAAGGGCAGGCATTGCTGATGCAGTAGCGCTAGAGCGAAGTTCTCCAAATCTGGTTCCTGGATCATCATCAGCAGCACTGCTGCATGCTTGAGACCTGGCATTGGAGACCAGCCTGGGCAACATAGGTAGACCCTGTCCACAAAATATTTAAAAATTAGCTAGGTGTGGTGGCACATGCCTGTGGTTCCAGCTACTCAGGAGGCTGATGTGGGAGGATTGCTTGAGCCCAGGAGGTTGAGGCTGCAGCAAGCCATGATCACGCCACTACACTCCAGCCGGGGTAACAGAGCAAGACCTCATGTCAAAAAAAAAAAAGAAGAAAAAAAAAAAAAGAAGAAGACAAAGAAAGGGCTGGGCACGGTGGCTCACACCTATAACCCAACACTTCGGGAGGCCTGGGTGGGTGGATCTCTTGAGTTCAGGAGTTTGAGACCAGACTGGGCAACATGGCAAAACCCCATCTTTATCAAAAATACAAAAAGTTAGCCAGGCATGGTGTTGTGCACCTGTGGTCCCAGCTATTCAAGAGGCTGAGGTGGGAGGATTGCTGGAGCCTGAGAGGCGGAGGTTGCAGTCAGTTGAGAACATGCCACTGCACTCCAGCCTGGGTGACAGAGTGAGATCCCATCTCAAAATAAAGAAAAGAAAAGAAATGAAACGAAACGAAACGAAACAAAAAGAAAAGAAAAGAAAAGGAAAGGGATCCTGATATCTGATATGGAGAAACTTAAGTGGATACATCTGAGAACTTTGAACCTCCAGTTTCCACTAAATGCTCTGGTCTAAAAGAAGTAGCCCCCTTTCCCTGCTAAGAGAAGGGCAGCTGCCCCTTGCCTGGAGACTGGGCAAAGAGCCTCCAACAAGGCCTTACAGCAGGATGAGGTGTGTCATCATTGCTGCTCCACATTGACACCAGGCTATGGTCATTCCTCATCATGGCCCAAGGTCACAAGCACGATCTGCTCAGAGAGAATGATTTTTTTTTTTTTTTTTTTGCCAAAAATGTTGCAGGAGCTGCCGAGTGCGTACTGGCAGAATCTGGGAGAGGAGGTGAAGGAGTGGACATAAGGGTGTTAGATCGGGGGAAACTAAAGGCTGTATACACAAGAATACACTAACCTGGGAGCACTCTCAGAATTTAATGGCTTGGCAAGGACACCTGGGGCTCCAACACACTGCTGGAGTGGCTCCTTGAAATGTGGATGGAACAGTTGCTGCAGTGACTTAGGTGGAGATTATAGGACTGCATTCGCAAAGCATCAAAGAAGCCGGAAAGTACAGGGAGGTAGGAATGTTGGAATGGTTTGTTATATGCCAGCAGATTCGGAATCCACCACTTGACTATGTGCCCTTGGAGGGCTCACAGGAACTCCCCTCTCTAGGCAAACAGGAAGGCACTAGTGAGGAGGGCACCTGAATCTTTGACAGACTCAGTGGCACTATCCTTGGTAGGCCAGGATCGACAAGAGGAGATGCTGCCATGAGACCAGGCTTCGTGGTGTCAGTGGGAATGGTGGAAGGTGAGAACAGCGGATGCCAGGTGGTGGCACTTCACCATCATCAACAAGGTGGATGTAATTAACTTAATTGGTAGGAAGGCTAGAGTGATAGCCAGGATGCCTTGACCTCCAGGGATCTGTTGTGTTAGCTAAAAACTGATGGCATTCACACATACTGCTGCACTCCAGCCTGGGCAACACAGTGAGACACTGTCTCAAAAACAAAACAAAACAAAAAAAGTGTTGCTATAATGGCACTAACTGTATACGAAGTTCCTGAAATTCTGACTTCCACTAATATTATTTGTGTGATTAAAAAAAATTCCATACTTAAAAGCAACACACCAATAGAGGCAAGCAAACCATGTTTTGCACAAAACAACTATCAATGGTGATGGCATGTGGATCTCCATTTTCAGAACCCTGAGATTCTCAGTACCCTAAGGGCATTCTGCAGACAAGGTAACTATCAGAATCACCTGGAGAAGACCAGCGCCTGGAAGGAAACCTGAGAATTTTTTATTTCAACCTTCTTCATTTTACACAGAGACAAAACTGAAATTCAGAGAGTTCTGGTTTCTCGAGGCACACAACTAGTCAATAAACACACAGAGCCAGAAGCTAGATCTAGCTCAGTGTTCTTTTCTTTTAAAGCTTTAAAAATTGCTCTCTGCTAGTAAAGCTTACAACCTGACAATAACATAATATATACACACAAATACAGTTATTTCCAAAATAGATCTCGGTGTTGTGGGGGGCAGACCCTGCATTTTCACAATTTATAATTTAAGAATTGCAAAATCTGTCTCCAGTATTCATAACAGGATGTCATTAACCAGTCCCCATAGTGGGTTGGACGTCTAGGTTGTTTCCAACTATTTGCTTCTATAATTATCCATTATAATGGTGAAAAATTGGAAACAACCTAAATGTCCAACAATACAGGCATTAATTCTCTAAAAAGTGAATATCAAATAGCCATAAAAAAGACATTAAAGACCCAGAAGTGTTGCTGATTGAGCAAAAATACATTAAAGACCATTTCAGTTCAGATGCAGTGGCTCACACCTGTAATCCCAGCACTTTGGGAGGCTAAGGCGGGCAGATCACTTGAGGCCAGGAGTTTGAGACAAGCCTGGCCAACATGGCGAAACCACATTGTAAGGTACATGGATGTGCTTTGGTCAAGGAATAGGCTGAGGTGGATATCCAGGCCTGTGTGACTCAGGAGTTTGGCATGCAAACACACGCCTCCATTTGTAATATGACCTGTTTGTGTAAGTTCATACTTGGCTTTATGCCACTATTGTCTGTAAAAGGTGTAACTGCCCTGTTGACGTTGTGCATAAGAGACATGGCTCTTGGGGGCTTGGCTGGTCTTAGCTCAACGTGGCTTGACATGGCGGGCGCACTGGCACCCAGAGAAAGAGAGAGCACGCCAAACCTGTCCATCTTGCGGACGGATGGGAGGGAGCCAGGACACAGCTGGGCTTGCTCATGCCCAGAGAAAGAGTTAAGCTGCTGACCCTGAAGGTGAGGGAGAGCCGGCTGCGCAGCTGTGTGTGGGGGCAGCTGGCTCAAGCCGCCAAGACAGGGTGAACGGTAAGCTGCTAAGCAGAGGGCTAGTGTAAGAAAGCTGTTAATGAGAGCTGCTGCTGAATAAAACTATCTTTCACCTGCCTACGGCCCCATTGAGTGTTCTTTCCGCTCGCCCACCCACTTTTCTCAGACTTCAGCATGGGCTGGACCTGGACCCCAGGATCTGACACACATCTCTACCAAAAATACAAAAATTAGCTGGTGTGGTGTCACATGCCTGTAATTCCAGCTCCTAGGGTGGCTGAGGCACGATGATCGCTTGAACCCAGGAGGCAGAGGTTGCAGTGAGTCAAGATCGCACCACTGCACTCCAGCCTGTGCAACAAAGCGTGACCTTGTCTCAAAAACTGAAAAAGTTAAAGACTGTTTGTACAGTATAAACTCTTTCAAAATATATACGCAAGCATATAAAAGTCTAGAAATGTCATCAATGGTGATTTCAGGAAAGAATTCTGAGGTGACTTTTTTGGTTATCTGCATTTTTTTCTTTTATTTTTTTGACATAGGGTCACCTCTGTCACCCAGGCTGGAGTACAGTGACGTGATCAGAGCTAACTAACTGCAGTCTCGACCTCCCAGGCTTAAGCGATCCTCCCACCTCAGTCTCCTGAGTAGCTGGGACTACAGGCGCACGCTACCACACCTGGCTAATTTTTGTATTATTGTATTTTTTGCAAAGATGGAGTTTTGCCATGTTGCCCAAGCTGGTCTCACGTGATCCGCCCACTTCAGCCTCCCAGTGTGCTGGGATTACAAGTGTGAGCCATGTATGCTGGGCCTGTTTTCTTTTCTATAATGATCATGACCATGGATTTCATGTACCAACATTTTTCTAACAGTAATATTTACAAAGCATCCTATGAAAAATGTTCAGAGTAAAAGACTACAAAATTGTAACAATCATATATAACTAGTTTTTTTTTTTTTTTAAGGCAAGAAAGAAAGTAGATTGTCCAGGAAGATAGTTACTTCCACTTTGTATTTCTCTGGTGAACTCATTAAAAGTTCCAGGAGTAGAATCATGGGTCAAAGTACCCCAGCTTTAACTTCCAGTTCAGAGAATCCTAACAACTGACATTGTCACCAGCAAGGTCTTCGACTATCTGAGCAACTCTCACCTCAAAGCAATTCTCATCTGATATTAGCTGCTCAGCTTTCCGCTGATACGTTGACTCCAGGAGGCTCCTTGAGTTCTGTGTGTTCAGCTGGCCTCCGGTGGCCCCATTATTATTTTCTGCCAGGTAAAGGTCAGTCACCTGCACACAGATCTCATCACTCACGATATGCTGCAGCTGGAATCAAACAAAGGCAAGCCTTTAGTGAACACAGAAAACATTTCTCCATTATACAGTCAATGTTCCTTTGACTGATTTAGTCAATCAACTCAAAAAAGGTTTTGGTTTTTTTTGGCTGGCAATTTTAGAAAATTAATCACACTGTGTCATTTTCTTGGAGAAAAATCAAGCCAAGATTTTCAACCATATCAGTGGTCCATTGTAAAACTTTCATACCTATTTAAAATAAAAACCATAGAGAACTCAGGTTAATGTACTGTTTATCTAAAATTCTAAGGATCTTTAAATAATTTTCCATAGGTCATACTTCTGTTACATTTTAAAATCATTTAGAATTTGCTTTCACACATATTCTCGCTCATTTGATCCTCACAACTGCCCTGGGAAGCAGGTTGGAGAGAGCGTTGGGGCCAGTTAGGAGACAAATTTACACAATGCATAAGAAAGCTCACTGTGAGCTGGGGTGAAGAAGGGAGCCTTGGAGAATCACGAATGCAGTATCTATGTCTATATTCCCAGCCCAACTACAAAGCCTGAAATTCATTAGGTATTTAAGAAATAGCTGCTAAATTATTGCCTCGGGGTGCTCAGCTGAAGAAGCAGGATTGGGACTAACAGTCAAGCTTCCTGACTCCTAGCCCAATACTTTTCCAAACACACCACCTATTTTTCTATATCTGATAAAAAGTATAGTGCTTAAGTTGTACATAATGTTAACTCACTTTCAATACAGGCCAATCGTGATCGATTATCAGTAGCTTTTGTGACAATCTTAGGAAACTAGAAAGTTAAACCTTTCAGAGTTCCCATTCTCATGTCATATGCTATTTCTATTTTGAAATAAAAATCCTTCCAATTGAAACTTCATCCATCAAAATGACAGAGAAGTGAAAAATAGATACAAGAATAAAACAAAACATTAATTTCAACATCAATTTGTCTATTTTGCTTTAAAATTGTCATAACCACAAAGCCTTTCTATTTTTAGGAAGATATATTCTTTTTAAGTGTTAGGAACCATGATAACTATTTATTCTTAAGTCCTAAATGACCAGTATGTGTATGAGTAGATAACTGGACACAGTGCAAAGTCAGAAGGGTGACTGAGTGTGGCAGAAAGGGCAGTATCTCCAGCAACTGCAGACGGATAAATGACAATGAGTCCAGATAATGGATTATGATACAACCATTCAAATGATGCTTATGAGTACTTGATAACATGAGGAAAACCTTAAGATATAGTGTTTGAGAGAGAAAAAAGAAAAGGTGGAAAAAAATAGATGGAAAGCATGACTTCAATCATGCATACAGATGCTGCCACTTTATACTTTTTTTTTTCGAGACAGGGTCCCACTCTGTTGCCCAGGCTGGAGTGCAGTGACATCATGATCTCGGCTCACTGCAGCCTCTACTTCCTGGGCTCAAGCAATATGCCCACTTCAGCCTCCTAAGTACCTGGGACTACAGGCATGTGCCACCATGCCCAGCTAATTTTTTGTATTATTAGTAGAGATGGGGTTTTACCATGTTGCCCAGTCTGGTCTCAAACTCCTGAGCTCAAGTGATCTGCCTGCCTCAGCCTCCTAAAGTGCTGGGATTGCAGGTATGAGCCGCTGCCTCTACTTTATACTTTCTTGTTGAAGTAGACTGTATTACTGATTCCCACCCACACCCTCTTTTTGGATATTCAGCCCCTCCTCGAGTCTCTGGAAAGGGCAGCACTACAAATCCAGGGACAACTAGGGAACTCCCACCCCCATTGCCAGGCAGATCAGATTCTCTATCCCGCTCATTGGAAATGACACACAGAGTGTTTGATAGATTTTTTGCAGAGGAGCATCTGTATGGAAAGGTCCAGTAACACTGGGACCAGGGATACTGCCAGGGTAAGCCAAAGTCTCAGAGGCTGGAGGAGCCTGGAGCACGTGCCGTATGTTCATCTGCAGAGCAAAGCACAAGCATGGCGTAGAAGTCCAGAGTGAAGGCATGCAGGAGAGCAAAATCACCTCCCAGCCCAGTCCTTCCATGGTGTGGTTGTATTTTGAGTTCTGTACTTAGATGTCTGTGAGGTTGCCTATAGTATTCTTAATACAAATCCCACTTAAGCCAGCCTAGAATAGGTTAAGATAAATGTAATGACTTGACTTGGCTGGAGTGCAGTGGTGCGATCACAGCTCACTGTAGCCTCAACTTCCTGGGCTCAGGTGATCCACTTCAGCCTCCCAAGTAGCTGGGACTACAGGCAAGAGCCACCATGCCCAGCTAATTTTTTGTATTTTTCTCATAAAAATATTGTTCAGAAGAAATCTTATATATAATACATTGAAAATCACTGATAGCTTTTTCTTCGTCTTCTTTTCTGTGAATGTGTAGGTGTTTGAGTCTCTTGTATTTCTTCTTTTACACAGGATACAGGCTGTTTGAAAACTATTTCATTATCTTCATCATCATCATTCATTTCAGCCACTTCAGATTTTTGTCTCTTTAAAAATGTTGATGTACAAACCAGTGTGGGGCGCTAGGTATCCACAGTATTTTCAGGAGTGTCAGGAGTACCTAAAACCTTTTTCTTCTTCTTACATAAAACCTGGCCTTTTGTAGATGTCTGACGATTTGTTTTTGAAATGCTTTCCATTTTCTGTAAAATCAAAGAAGGAAAATCATAACCAATTCCTTTTTAAGCTGATTTCTTCCCGAGTAATCCTTCTTTCTTTTTAAATCACTCCTCCATCCGTAGCTCTTTTGTAAGTGCCGATTCTGATTATACATTTCACTGATGGATATAACTGCTGCTTAACTGGAATATTCCAGTCTTGAAAGAGTTCTTTTTGTACTTTTTCAGGTGGCATAAAATGACTCTCCAAGAGTCTTTCACCAAACATGTAGTAGTTCATTGTTTCAGCAACTATCTTGGCAACATCCTCAGACTTAAACTCCACAAACACATAGCCTTTGCTATTTCCAGTCCTTTTCTTTCTGGATAGTCTGAACCTAGTAACAGTGCCACACTGGGAGAAATAGGAAAGGATCTGGGTTTCATTCAGTAGGTTATGTAGGTGGCGCACATAGGCTACTCCAGGAGAAAGTTGTTCTTTTTTTTTTTTGAGACAGAGTTTCACTCTTGTTGCCCAGGCTGGAGTGCAACGGCAAGATCTCAACTCACCTCAACCTCTGCCTCCTGGGTTCAAGTGATTCTCCTGCCTCAGCCTCCTGAGTAGCTGAGATTACAGGCATGTGCCACCACACCCGGCTAATTTTTGTATTTTTAGGAGAGATGGGGTTTCTCCATGTTGGTCAGGCTGGTCTCTAACTCTCAACCTCAGGTGATCTGCTTGCCTCAGCCTCTCAAAGTGCTGGGATTACAGGCATGAGCCACGGCGACCGGCCAGTTATTCTTGTTTTTTTCATCGGGTTATGCACTTGCAAACCTGTGCCACCTCCTTCTGAAACTCAGCATCTACCTGCGGTTTCAGTGACAGGACAGGCCCAGCCAGGCTGGAAAAGGCCTCCATGCCAAAAGCGGCTAACACCAACTCCATGCAGCACTCCTGGAAATGCCCAGTTTTTTATATTTTTAATATAAGCAGGGTTTCGCCGTGTTGCCCACACTGGTCTAGAACTCCTGGACTCAAGTGATCTGCCAGCCCTGGTCTCCCAAAGTGCTAGGATTATAGGCATGAGCCACCACACCCAGGCTTGACTTTGAAACATATTTTGTACATCCAGACAGCAGTGAACTCTGGGGGAACACCAAAGATGAGGAGAATGAGAGAAGAGATACCTCCAATTAAAGGAGTTAAGAAGAGATGCTTGAACTTATGTTTTAAAAAGTCACTGCAGGTTGGGCACAGTGGCTCGCATCTGTAGACATAGCAATTTGGGAGGCTGAAGTGGGTGAACGGCTTGAGCCTAGAAGTTTGAGACCACCCTGGGCAACATGGCAAAACCCCATCTGTACAAAAAATACAATAATTAGCCAGGCATGGTGGTGCCTGTGGTCCCAGCTACTCGGGAGGCTGAGGTGGGAGGTTGAGGCTGCAGTGAGCTGAGATCCACCACTCCACTGCAGCCTGGGCAACAGAGTAACACCCTGTTCAAAAAAAAAAAGTCACTGTTTTGGGGTTTTCTGGGTGAAACCTCTGTTTCCATAAAAAAAAAAAGGGTCGAGACAGTATGCATTACTGATTCAAAATCATAACCAGATGCTTAGAGTAAATAATTGTATCTATTGTTTCAAAAACCAACCTCAGGGTTATTATAAGTTAATTTTATTGGGTTTTTCTTTAAGCCTGGCTGATTCACTCAGGTCTGTCACTTCCAAGCCCATGTTTTACTACTTTGTAACCCTATTTGGAAGGAAAACTGCAGCTCACATTATGACCCATCCTGAGATGAAAAGTTTCACACATATTCACCACACATACCCCCCACCACAGCATGATGACACAGCGACGCAACCTTAGGTAAATGGTACCACTGCCAGCAAATGCATTTTTTTCTTTATTTAAAATTTTTTTTCTGTATTTCTTCTAACAGCAGCAAATGCATTTAACATTTTGTTGAGATTCTCAACAGCTGCCATTTGGTTTGTATAGCAAATTGTTTACAAAGTAACTTTTTTCCATTTTTGATATTTTAATGAAAATTATGTTCTTCAGTTTTAAAGCTCTGTCTCTCTCCCAAAGAAAGATTAATAACTAACTACCAAGTAATGATTATTTAGGAAAATAACAAAAGCAAAAACATCTGTAAACACTTCTGGAACATGGGTAAGGGTCCAAAGTCGAGACCTTCTGGGCCCAATGGAGGTGCTAGGCTTGCCTGGGGACACCATCTGCACTTTCCCATCCACAACATCCTCAACAGCTGGGAGCCATGCGCAGACTCTGGGGGGCTTCCTGTTCCACAAACTCCCCTCTCTTTTTCCTCTCCACCCTTGCTGTTGGGCCTTCCCTCCAAATCTGCCTAACGAAGGCAGCAGGATCTTTAATACTGTTCAGCTTTGTCAATGGAGACAGGATACTCTAGAAAGTTGAGAGATTCCCTGGTCCAGTCTGGGGGAGGAAAAAATATGCAGTGTAGCATAGATGGTTTTACTTGTCCACTCAGACACATGCTCATACTTATTAGATGGATGTATCAGATGCTTCAAAAGTCCTGATGTGTAGTAGCACAAAAGTTGCTTGGAAAAAGGAAGTTGCAAAATGGCAAAAATTTCTGCAGCAGTTCAGGCTCCTGATGACAAATCTGGTTCTGATAAGCAGTTCTTTTGACATTCACAGCAGCTTTCGCTGTAAGTCCTGTGTTCCAAGGGTTTCATTTAGACCATAGGAAGTTGAAAGCAAAGTTTAAATGTTCTCTACTGACAAAATGTGGTATATCCATCAATGGACTTCTACTCAGTAATGAAAGGAACAAACTACCAAAACCTGTTATATGTCATGGACCAACCTCAAAAACATTAGCTAAGTAAAAAAATCAGACACAAGACCACATATTGTATAATTCCATTGATTTGAAATGTCCAAAAAAGGAAAGTTGATAGAGACAGAATTGGTCTGATGTACCTCAAGAGGTAGGGATTCAAGCTCTCTATGGTACATGTGATACATCCATGAGAAAAAATAAGGAAAAGAAAAGAAATTTATATGTAAATAAACGAAAATAATATTTCCCCCTGATTATAAAGTAAATTGCATTCTTTTAGTAATAATTTGGAAGACAAAATATGAAGAAAAGTCTTTAATTTTGCCACTGAAAGCATTCTGGTTTGTTGCTTTTCATACTTTTTTATGCATATGAACATTTTAAAAAGTAGAATCGTAATATATAGTCTTTTGTCACTATGTTTGGGCATATTTCTATGGCAGTAACTATATCCTTGGCATCATCTTTTTAAAAGTTTGATGTATGTTAAGTTAATCATTGCCACCCCAGAAGTAAATTTTCTTATATATATATTTTAATGGATGCGAGCAAGCATTTTGGGGCTGAATTCACAGAAGGAGAATTTCTGGAGGAAAATAACATAAAATAGTTTTAAGATTTTTAATAGAAATTTTCAAATTATCCTGCAGAAAAATTGGTTCAGTTTCTACTCCCAACAAGGGCAGAGCTCCAGTGTCCTCCTTCCATTTGTCCTCTTTGCTAATATTTAAGGAGAAAATCTCATTGTTTTCATTACATTTCTTTGGTTTCTAGTGCTTTTGAAATTTTTTTTTTTTTTTTGAGATGGAGTCTTGCTGTATGGCCCAGGCTGGCATGCAACAGTGCAATCTCAGCTAACTGCAACCTCTGCCTCCTGGGTTCAAGTGATTCTCCTGCCTCAGCTTCCTGAGTAGCTGGGATTACAGGTGCTCACCACCATGCCTGGCTAATTTTTGTATTTTTTAGTAGAGATGGGATTTCACCATGTTGGTCAGGCTCATCTCAAACTCCTGACCTCAGGTGATCCACCCACCTCGGCCCCCTAAAGTGCTGGGATTACAGGCATGAGCCACAGCACCTGGCCTTGAATCTTTTTTATATGCTTATTGGCCATTTTTATTCTTGTGGGAAGTGCCTGTTTCTCCATTGCCTATTTTCTGGCCAAGCTCCCAAGTCACATTTCACTTAATTTTTATCTTGCTGATTGAAAGCATTTTAACATAAACAGGAGCAGGACAGACTGTAATTATCGAGATCTTGCTCTGTCACCCAGGCTGGAGTGCAGTGGCATGATCATAGCTACCACAGCCTTGTACTCCTGAGCTGAAGCAATTTTCGTACCTCAGCCTCCCAAGTAGCTAGGACTACAGGTGTGTGCCACCACGCCCAGCTAATTTTTAAAATTTTTTGTAGAGATGCAAATTCACTATGCTGCCCAGGCTGCTTTTGAACTCCTGACTTCAAGTGATCCTCCCACCTTGGCTTGTCAAAGTGTCGGGATTACAGGCGTGAACTACTGCTCCCGGCCGAGAGCTCATTTTGTTTGCTAGTGGTGATCTTGGTATCTTTTTATATTTGAGGCTTTGGTGCTAGTGCTGAAGTATTACACTCGCCATCCGAGGTTTGCAGGACTTTTGTTGTAATATTGAACAGATGGAACTGTTTAGTTCTGCATTTTTGCAGGTATACAAAATGTGCCTAACAGGACTCTGCTTTATATCCATTGAAAGCAAGAAGTAATACAGTAAAACTTTGCCTGGCTAGAGGCTTTGGAAGAATGGAGTATTCTGATTTAATGCTATTAACTTGGAAGTGTGAAGGTGGAAAGAATTCAAAACTTACATTTCCTGTTAAATGCAATTTGAAAATACAGCCAGTGATTCCACTTTTCTTCTCTAGTAAGTTTGGACGTTCTGATCTACTTGGTGTTTTATTACAGAACTGCTAGTGTGCCTAAGACTTACATTGTGAAGACACTTTTTAAAAAACTTGAGAGGTAAGAGGGTGTAAATGGTATTGTATGAGATCAGGTTGGATGAGAACTGACACTTGTAAATATACCTTTTAGGCTGAATCTCTGATTGCCATTTGTTTTCTTATTTAACTCATGAAAATAGAACACGTTGGATGGAGGGTGGGAGTAAGAAGGAGATTTATGTCTTTTAATTGCATGTCATTGTTTCATATCAAGACAGAACAACATATGGTATCCCTGGCTTTGACCTACAGAAGGAAACACATTTTTCTACCTGCTGTATGCCAGAGGTCCTTGAACACCTGGAGGGATGACTGCAGCACAGATTGCTGAGCCCTGCTCCAGAGTTTCTGATTCACCATGTCCAGAGTGGGGCCTGAGAATTTGCACTTATAAAAAGTTCTCAGGTTCTGCTGGTGCTGCTAGTCCAGAGACTACATTTTTGAGAACCACTCTTGTCTACTAACTGTAAATTGCAGAACTCTAGAACAAAGCTTAGTTTGGTGTAGGAAAAGAAACTCACAGGTTATGGAGCAAATCATGAAAGATTCAACCCTTGATCCCAGCCTAGTGTGGAATTCGGGTAACAAGCAATACACAGTGACATAACACAATTCTTGGTTTTCATGATTGCAAGTCATAGCCAAGTATCAAGTGAGAAATTCAGTTTCATTTGCAAGGCCTAGAGAGGCCAGGTGATTCTAGAAAAATAGGCCTTGTGTTTGCTTTAAACCAGTAAAGAGCTTTGAGTGCTTATTAAATGGAAAGCTTTGTGTTTTTATTTATTTTTGACTTTTTTTTTTTTTGAGATGAAGTCTCAGTCTGTCACCCAGGCTGGAGTGCAGTGGTGTGACCTTGGCTCACTGCAACTTCCGCCTCCTGGGTTCAAGTGATTCTCCTGCCTCAGCCTCCCGAGTAGCTGAGATTACAGGTACTCACCACCACACCTGGCTAGTTTTTGTATTTCGAGTAGAGACGGGCTTCACCATGTTGGCCAGGCTGGTCTTGAAGTCCTGACCTAAGGTGATCCACCCACCTATGCCTCCCAAAGTGCTGGGATTACAGGTGTGAGCCACCACACCCAGCCCAAAAGCTTTGTGTTTTTAAAGATATTAGACATGTTTCTTGTTTTTTAAAAATTCTTAATAATGTAGGAGAATAAGAGAAATGTTTTTTCCAAAACAGAGAAATCATTGTGATTATTTTACCTTATTGGAATGATTGGAATGTTGGATAATATAGTCCACTTCATTCATTAATCATCAAACATGCTATGGATTTTCCATTTTTATAGGATTTGTGTCTTAACTGGGGTAATACTGGTAATTCTTGTACTCCATCTGAAGATGAAAAATGTAGGCCAAAATCATAGACCATGCATACAAGCTGGATAATGAGGACAGCTCTGGAGGAACATGCAGACACACACACACTGACACACATATATATAAAGTATAAACACATATATTTTTTAAAGTTTATTTTTAACATTTTAAAGCCAAAACCGTCCCTCTCCTCTCCTGGAGTAGGCAGGCCCCGCCCCTCTCCCCAAGTGGGCGGGGACAGCAGTCGCATAGGTAGCTTTCCTTGTGATGTCACAGGTTCCTCTGGACACACTGCTGCCTGGCCACGCCTCCTTTCCCTTTCATCTTTCTCATTGACCAATGGGATTGGAGCATTAAGGCCACACCCCTATTCTGCATTCTAGTGTGGTCCTGGTTACGCCTCCTCTGGCTCAGTCACACAGCAGCCTGACAGGTGACTGGAGGTGTTCGCTGATGTGGCCCCAACCCTACCTCCCTCCCCACCCCATGATGTTAGAAGAAACTCGACAGAACAAATTGGCAGCAGCCAAGAAAAAGGTAAAAAGCCAAGAAAAAGGTCATGGCCCCCCAACCTAGCCGGAGATCCCCTCCTGAGACACACTGGGCTGGGCCCCCCTACCCCGGCGCCCCTGGGCTCCTCCACCAAAGTCTTGTCAGTCAGCCCCGCCCCTTCAGCCAGCAGCCCAGCCTCTGCCCTTGCCAATCACCCTGCAGTGACTTTGGGCGGGTGACTGCTGGGGCTCCCTACTCCATATTCAGCCCTCACGTCCTGTTGCCCCAAGCCCAACCTCCCTGGGTTCTTTGGGCTCACCTCTCCAAGGACCTGGGACCCCCAGCCCTAACCCCCTAGCATCTCCAGTCATCCCTGGGTGACTTTGGGCTGGTGACTCCTGGGGTTCCCTGAGCAGACTCTGCTCTCCCCTCCTGCCGACCCAAGCCCAACCTCCCTGGGCTCTCTGGACTGGCATCTCCAAGGACCTGGGTCCCAGCCCTATGCCCCCCTCCCCCATCGTGGATCGGCAACTCAGCCATTGCACCGATGTCGTTCCCCCCACCCCCAGGAGGAGTGGAATGTAGTGATGTCACAGTCCCCCTAGGAACTGTCATTACTGCTGCAAGACCGGCCTTTGATCTTACGACCCAGTCCCCTAAGCATTCTCACCCCATTTCTGGTTCCTCTGGTCACAGCACAAATTTCCAGCTAGAAGAGAAATGGGGACTATGGGAACTAGGAGCAAGAGGTTTCAGGCTGCCTTACTCCCTTCACATAGACATCGACAGTGTGAAAAGCCTAAACTTCCCCTGTGAGCTCAAAACGTTGGCAGTATCTCTGGGTGGTAATGGCAGAATGGGTTTGGTTTGGTTTTCTCCCAGGATTCTACTCTCCAGAGAGACTTGAACATTTTTTTTCTGAGTTCTCTACCTCATATTCTAATTCTCCATGGTTCTGGGACCAGACTGCCCTTCAGTCAGTGGTCTCTGAAGTGAGATTTGCTCACCTTCTGTGGAATAGATCTTGGGAAACTGAACTTGACAGCTTGAATCTTCCTCATATCATCTCAACTTGAGGTACATTGAATGCCACAGGATGAATGTGGGAGATCTTTCAGAAGCATCAGTTTCCTTTGATTCTCTTGAGAGAAAAAACATTAATGTACTTAGGGATGACCCTCACATAGGTTTCTAAGAGTATACCAGACTTCTTTCTGAAATGAGACTTGGGTTGTCCTCTTTCTGATAAATTCCCAGATTTAACAAAAAAGCTGCCTTCTGCCATGAGGACACATTGATATAAAAGTGTGAGAGATACTGGTGCACTTCTTCACACTAACAGACATGTGAGGATGTATGACTAAACCACATAGCGTGTAGTTCCTGCCTATGTAATGTTTACTTTTCTACCTCTGCCTCTGGTTTTGGTCCCTGGCAGCTGCTGATTCATGGCAAAACCCCAGAGCTTGGAGTCAGAAGACTGAGTTTAAGTTCCATTATTGCCCCCCACCCCACTTTTTTTTAGCCATAATATCCATCCCTCTCAATCACTAAGTGATTGTGACAACACCTTGTACAGTTGTTGGTTGCATTAAATCAGATGGTGTATAAGAGTATTTTGCAAAAACTGTAAGGAGGGTGTGGCTGTAGGGGCTGGTAGTTCTCATGTGTATTACTACTCTTCTTTCCCACAGCTAAAAGAATATCAGCAAAGGAAGAGCTCTGGTGTTCCAGAAGGAGTGAAGACAAAAAAGAAAAAAACTGGCAGTAGCCCTGAGACAACCACTTCTGGTGGTTGCCACCCACCTGGGGATGTGAGTCTTGGCTGGCCAGGCTCCTGGGGACAGGGGGCCCAAGGGGCAGTAGAGGGTAACTGTTGAGATTGCTGGGTACTGGTTAAGAATTCTGGGTTTGAATCCTGCTTCTCCATCTGCTAGGGATCTGATTTATGGCAAGTTGCTTGAGCTCTTTGGGCCTCTCTTTTCACATCTGTAAGATAGGGGTAGTATTGTTTGACTTCCATTTGTGAAGTTTAAATGAGATTCCTTATTATTGTTGCTTTCATGTTAACCCCTAGTATGTGGCCTGCTGTAAACACCCAGGATACCCAGGAAATTGTCATTGCTGTTTGATTTTCCTGATCCCCACTCTCAAGGGGAAGCTGGGCTAATGAGTACAGCCACTTGCCATCAGGCTGTCCCTTTAGGAGTCACTGAAGGGGGTCCAGGGTGTGGTGAGGAGAGCCCCAGGCCCTAGGAGGAAGAGAAGCTCTAACTTGCCACCAGCTTGCTGGGTGACCACAGAAAAATCACTTCCTCTGCTGGGCCTCAGTTTCCTCCTCTGTAAGATGATTCTGGATAAGATCAGTGTCTTTCAAACTTGTTTTTTTAGCTGGAGACCCCTTAGTTCAGGTGAACTCTTACTCAGGAGTCTGTTTTTTTTAATGGAGGTGGAGGTCTGGAGCTCTACCAGATTCATCACCCATGTCCTGGGCCTGAGGAGAGGGGTCCAGTGAGCATATTAAGAGCTGCATTGGTCAGCTGACTCCACTCTGTGACTGCATCACTCAGGGGACTTTTCCATCTATTTGTTCCTGCCCCTGGCAAGGCAGCAGGTGGCCATTTGGAAGAATGGCACAGGCCATGGTTTTAATCTCCTCTGCTCTTCTTCAGCGTTTCCTTTTCCTGAACCCACATCTTCCTCCTACCCTGACTTTCTTACTTCTCTCTAAGCCACTTCTGTCTTTTGCCCCCTGCCCTTGTTTTTCCCTTGTCACCTCCTGTAGATTCAGGACATTCTGAAGGTGCTGGTGTCCAACCTTAACCACTCCAATGGGGTAGCGCTCCCCCATTGGACAAGTGGAAGGTGAGGCAGTGCCAAGACCCCCCTCTGGCTTGCTGTCTCCAGCTGTGCATGGCCCTGGGGCTTCTCTGGCTTGGGGGATACTTGGCCTCTGCCTTGTTTTATGTTGCTGCCATTAACCTTCAGCCTGTTTCTGTCTGCTTCTTCACCTGCTTGATTGGTGGGTTTTTTTCCTTCCCCGCATCTTTTATCATCTTGGAAATGGTGACACCTAAAAGTTTAAAAGTAATCTGGGAATAACGTACAGAGCAGGCATGTGGGATTTGGGCCTTTTTTTTTTTCTTTTTTGAGACAGAGTCTCACTCTGTCACCCAGACTGGAGTGGAGTGGTGTGATCTCGGCTCACTACAACCTCTGCCTCCCGGGTTCAAGCGATTCTCTTGCCTTAGCCTCCCGAGTAGCTGGGATTACAGGCACCTGCCACCATGCCTGGCTAATCTTTGTATTTTTAGTAGAGATGTGGCTTCACCATGTCAGCCAGGCTGGTCTTGAACTCCTGACCTCAAGTGATCCACTCGCCTCAGCCTCCTGAACTGCTGGGATTACATGTGTGAGCCACTGTGCCCGGCACCTTGCTGTTTTTATACTTTCTCTATATACATAACTATTTCCCATGTAAGTTCTTTTTTTTTTTTTAATTTCTCATTCTTATTACTCCTGCATCATCTGTTACCCTGAAGGATCTGGAAGTAAGAGGCCCTGGGCCGAGGTGCAGTGACTTTGCAGGCCAGCCCTCCAACCTCCTCTCACAATGGGGGCTGGGTGACCCTCTGCCACCTGAGACAGCCCACATACACCCCAGCCCTAATGATTGTTCTGTCTACCTCTCCCCACAATCCTCTTCCAACTCCTCCTCTCTGCATGTGCCTCAGAGCCAGTACCAAGGACTAGCAGTAGGCCTGGAGTCAAGCTCTGTGACTATCAATCAACTCAATGAAAACATAGAATCATTGGTAAGAGTCCAGTGGGTCCCCTGATTCCATGCTGCCAATCCTGGGCTTTAGTTTCCCCTTGGGGCCCTGAAGAAAGGGGCTGGGGGACCCTGGTGCCAATGGCAAATGGGGAGCTGGAGCACACAGGCCTCACCGGGAGGGACCCCAGAGCAAGGAGCATGCAGCGTGGCTCTTCTGTCGCTGCCCTCTTTGCCGACTCTCTCTTCTCCAGACACCCCTGCTCCAGTCCTTGCCACACATGCCCTGGGGTTGTCACCTCTCAGGGAAGCGCTAGCCTGACTGGTTGTCAGGGAACCTGTATTTCTGCCCTGACTCAGTCCCTAATTTTCTTTGAGTCTGGACAAGCCAGCTGTCCTCCTTGAGCTCGTGTTTCTGGAGGAGGTAGAGCATCAAAGGTCTCTGTTAGCTCTGAGAGTCTGAGATTTAAAGGCCCCTAGAATGGAAACCTGAGGGCCAAGGGCTCCTGTCTGTCCTTTTTCATCCTATATCTGCTGTGAAGAACTGTAGCTGGCCCGTATGTGCTCAGTAAAAGTTTGTTGAATGAAGGCACCTTTCTAACTCACAAGCTGGCAGAAGGGTGGGCCTTCCTGAGACTCCCTCTCTAGAGGTTTATGTTACTGTCCTTTCAAGAGAATCCAGATTCAGACCTTGAGTTCTGTGGCTGTGGGCAAAAACCAACAAAGACCCAAATCCTCTGTCCTTGGGAGCCTGAGGAGCGTTGGCCAGTTTGTATTGCCACTGGGTCTGAGAATGTTGCCTTTAAAATCCATTCCTGGTCCCCGCCTACCGCTTCCTGGTCTGGGGAATAGAGTTGAGGGGGCCACTCTCAGTCACCTGAATTTGACTCTCCCCACAGAAAGAGCAGAAGAAACAAGTGGAACATCAGCTGGAAGAAGTAACATGATTTCTTTGCTCACATGACTGCTGGGTTTGGGGGGCACTCAGATGTAGAGGTGCCAGTCTCATCTTACCCACTCCCAGCCTGGGGAAGAAGGCTCACCCCTCAGATTCCGCCCCATCCCCACAGGGTCCCTGATAACCTGGTCCCATGGGTGGGCCTGTCCTGGGGCATTGGTGGCATTCTAGGGGCCTGTCCCTTGCTGTGCCATCTCTGCCTCCCCGTGGTAAGAGCTCTGTCTTCCTCTTCCTATAGGCAAAGAAAGCAAACAATGAAATACACAAAGCACAAAAGGAGCAGTTAGAGGTGAGTGGAGGGTGGGGAGCTTTCTCCTGTCCTCTGGAGAATGTGTCTTTCCTTGTCTTTCAGCATTTGCTTGGCTTTTCTCCCAAACATTCAATTCCAGACAATCAACGTCCTCACATTGGAAAAGGCAGACTTGAAGACCACCCTTTACCATACTAAACGTGCTGCCCGACACTTCGAAGGTGGGAATCTGGGCATCCCATCATCCTTCAACCTGGCACTTTGACAGGTCTTTACGGGGAGTCCTTTGGGCCCCATCTCAACCTCTCTCATTACAGAAGAGTCCAAGGATCTGGCTGGCCGCCTGCAATACTCCTTACAGCGTATTCAAGAATTGGAGCGGGCTCTCTGTGCTGTGTCTACACAGCAGCAGGAAGAGGACAGGGTGAGTCCAACCAGCTGCCCCATCCCCTGGCAGCCTGGCTTCCCAGATGGAGGAGTGAGCCTAAAAGTCCCTTCTGCAGGATGGAGTGTCCTGCCCAGAAGGCAGCATGCTCATTTCTCACTGCTTTTGTGTATGGTTGTTAGAGGCAGCCTGGGGCTGAGTCAGCTGCTGTGGGTGAGTTGGGGGGCACTGTGGGGAGTGAGCACTGGATGCAGAGCTCAGAGGCCAAGTGCCTGCCCTGCCCTTTCCTAGGTGGGGTATTGGGTAGTTGTTCTGTGAAGGTACAGAAGAGTATCTTTAGTATGTTACTGTTTCTGTAGAGAGAGGAAAGGGGTGTGGTGTGTGTGTGTGTGTGTGTACTATGATAATATACAAAAACACATCTGCAAGCATTCATAAAAAACTCAGGAGAGAGTAAAGGTTGCCTGGGAGACACCTCCCTTCTGTACCTTCTGAGTTTTGGACTATATGAATGTATTATCCTTTCAAAAAGTGAACAAAAGATTAATTTCCCCCTTCCTATCTGTGCCCCCATCCCCAACAAGAAAAATGGGCTTAGAGAATAGGATAGACATGGGTGTTCAAATCCCATCTCTGTCTAAGTGATCTTAAGCAAGCACTTAACCTGGAACACTCGATGTTTTTCATCTACACAATAGAGGTAATCCTAGTAACTGTCTCACATGGTGTTTGTGAGGATGAAATGGGATTGTAGCATGGAACCTGGTGAAGCACTCCATGACGGGTCTAACAGTGGTAGTAATAACAGTAATAACAACAGCAATATTATCTGATCTCTCTGGGCCTCTGTTAGCCAGCTGTAAATTCGATCTCTTTCCCTGTCCCTTCCAACTTTACTGAGTTCTTTTAATAACCAGGCCATGGGCTTGGAAATGCCTTGATCTTTACTAACCAAATTGTATATTGAGCCTAGCCCTAGCCCTTTTAAGTGGCACTGCCTGGGCTCCCCAGATCAAAACTTCTCACTCTTCACCATCCAGTCCTCGAGCTGCAGTGAAGCGGTCCTCCAGCGGCAGTTACAGCAGACCATAAAGGAGCGGGCGCTGCTGAACGCACATGTGACACAGGTGAGGCTTTGCAGAGGGAGGGATGTGGAAGGAAGATAACCCCAGGTGGTCAGGAGCAGGTGAGGACCAGTGACAGCCCTTCCTAACTTCTGTGCCCATTTCTTGCAGATGACAGAATCATTAAAACAAGTCCAGCTACAGAAAGACGAATACGCTGAACACATAAAAGGAGAGAGGGCCCGGTGGCAAGAGAGGATGCGGAAAATGTCGGTGGAGGTGAGACCTGACCCCTCAGCCCCCACCTTAGATAGGTCACTGGATCTTTCTGGGCATCTGTGTAAAATGGGAATAGTACAGCCAGAGGTGGTCTTGGGTCTGTGCTTTGTGCAGATGGGGGCAGAGAGGGAGATCGTAGCCTGTCCAGCCACCAGCCCCTCTCCCCAGGGCCCTTTCCCCTATGCTTTGGGCAGGCTCGCACATTGAAGGAAGAGAAAAAGAGTGACATACATCGGATACAGGAGCTGGAGAGGAGCTTGTCCGAATTCAAAAACCAGATGGGTAAGGTGGGGCTGGTGTGACCTGGGAGCAGGACTGGCATCAGAGGTCTGTGGGGGTGGCTTAGAATGCCCCAGGGAGGTGGGTGGATGGAAGGGCTTTGAGGCAGAGGGAAAGAGGTCTGTGCCAGGAGATGGCAAGTTTTGTCATCTCCATGAGCCTCGGGGTCCCCATCAGCAAAGAGGGAGGAGTGCCCATTGTCAGCCACTCACAGTGCTCTCTATGTGAAAGTGGCTTGGAAATTGGCTACCATCGGGTGCGAGGAATCATTAACAGTGAGACCAAGTTTGGGAAGCCTGAGAGGAGCTGTGCATCAAGAAGAGGGATTTTTTTTGGAGGGAGGTGGGGAATCCATAGGTCCTTATTATCTGCTTTGTTTCTCAGCTGAGCCCCCATCCCTGGTGCCCCCAGCAGTGACCTCTGTGGTGGAACAGCTACAAGATGAGGCCAAACACCTGAGGCAGGAAGTGGAGGGTCTGGAGGGAAAGCTCCAATCCCAGGTGGAAAACAATCAGGCCTTGAGTCTCTTGAGCAAGGAACAAAAGCAGAGACTCCAGGAGCAGGAGGAGATGCTCCGAGAGCAGAAGGAGTGGAGGGTGCGGGAGCAGAAGAGACTGTGTGAACAAAACGAGATGCTTCAGGAGCAGCAGAAGATGCTAGGGGAGCAGGGTGAGAGGCTGCGAAAGCAGGAGCAGAGGCTACGCAAGCAGGAGGAGAGGCTGCGAAAGGGGGAGGAGAGGCTGCGAAAGCAGGAAAAAAGGCTGTGGGACCAGGAGGAGAGACTGTGGAAGAAGGAGGAGAGGCTACAAAAGCAGGAGGAGAGGCTACAAAAGCAGGAGGAGAGGCTGCGAAAGCAGGAGAGGCTCGCGCTCTCCCAGAACCACAAGCTCGACAAGCAGCTGGCTGAGCCACAGTGCAGCTTCAAGGATCTGGTGGGTTGTCCCACCTGGGGAGCCTGCCCTCATCCCTATCCCTCCAGGCCTTTGTTTCCCCACCTGTAAAATGGGGCAGTGTAGCCCTCACATGAAATGGTACCTCTAAAGGCACCTGTGAGCTACAGCTCATCAGGCCCTGCTCTGATGGCTGTGGGGGAGAAGGGATGATTTTTCTAACCTGCCTCCACCCTTCCCGGTGACATGGGAGGCAGACACCAAGTCCTGGTGTCTCCAGCTGCAGTGGATGGAAACTGATTGCTTCTCTCTGTGCAGAACAACGAGAACAAGAGTGCACTGCACTTGGTGCAGCAAGTAAATGAGCTGCAGGAGAAGCTAGACGAGGTGAAGGAGATGGTAACCTCCACCCCATCCAAGAAGGGCTGGGAGGTGGGCACCAGCCTCTGGGGAGGGGAAGTGCCAGGCCAAAGGCAGCTCCAGCTGGGGGGCAGGTGACCCCAGCACCCTCCAAGGCAGCCCTATGACTGTTTCTTGCTTCCTGCCCTCTGACTTTTAGAGGTGGGTAGCCCTGGGCTCCTCCCAGATCTGGACATCATCATCCCAGCTAGATGTATGGAGCTGCCCAATCATAGGGGAAGAGACAGTGATAAGAGGCTCCTTATCTGGGCATGGTGGCTCGCACCTGTAATCCCAGCACTTTGGGAGACTGAGGCAGGAGAATCACTTGAGGTCAGGAGTTTGAGACCAGCCTGGCCAACATGGCGAAACCTCACCTCTACTAAAATTACAACAACAACAATAAAAAACTAGCCAGGCATGGTGGCACATGCCTTTAATCCCAGCTACTCAGGAGGCTGAGGCACGAGAATCACTTGAGCCCACGTGGTGGAGGTTGCAGTGAGCTGAGATTGCACCACTGCACTCCAGCCTGGGCCACAGAGTGACATTGTCTCAAAACAAAACAAAAAAGCCTCCTTAGATTCAAACTGGATTCTGGCCTGGGTTCCACTGGTCACCATTCAACTACTGTTCATCTCTAAGTCTCTGTTTCTTTAACTTCAAAAGGAAGTTAGCATTTTCCTTGCAGAGGTGCTGAGGATTGAATGAGAGGATACATGGAAAGCATTAGGCATGTAGCACACTTAACAGGTGGTGGTTGGCTCCCTCTGCTTTTCCACCAGTCTGTGGCCTACAGTTTAAATTGAGGGAAGAAGAACATGAGATTTGAGACTGGGGAAGGAGGCATGGGGTTCTAGGCAAGGGAGGAAGCCTCTTAGGCCTGGAGCAAGGGACCAGGGTCCTGGGCAGGTGACAGAGCCCCACAGTGCCCTGGCTACCCTATTAATGGGTCCAGAATCTGGAAGCCAGCCACCACACGCCCTCATGCCCAGGGTCTTCCTGCAGGTGGAGCTGAAGAGCCAAGAGTCTCAGAGTCTGCAGCAGCAGCGAGATTAATACCTGGGTCACCTGCAGCAGTACATGGCCACCTATCAGCAGCTGACCTCTGAGAAGGAGGCACTGCACAGGCAGTTACTGCTGCAGACCCAGCTCATGGACCAGCTGCAGCAGCAGGAAGCTCGGGACAATGTGGTGGCTGAGATGGCCGGCCAAAAGTTGCAGGAGACCCAGGGGAAGAGGGAGTTGCTGAGGACGGGGCCCAGAGGGGGATGACTTGGCAACCTCTGTGCCTTCTCACTCTGTTTTCCATCCCCTTAGGAGCACCTAGAAGCTGCCAGCCAGCAGAACCAACAGCTGGAGACCCAGTTGAGCCTCATGGCTCTCCCTGGAGAAGGTACAGGAGACCACTCAGAGGAAGAGGAGAGCACCCCAGGAAGAATGGGGGACTGTTAGCAGCATAGGATTGAGGGGTTGGAAGAGACCTTTAGAACAGCTGGTAGTTATGCCAACCAGGTGTCTGCACTGTGTTCGGCATCAATATGTGACCTTCTGGGAGCAGGGGGCCACCAGGTTGCCTAAGGATGAATGAACTGGCCCAGATCAGAAAGGGAGCAGGTCAGGACTCCCGCACTCACCAGTAGTGGGACTATGCCTGGGCAACACAGCAAGATCTTGGTTCTTAAAAGGAAAAATAAAGAACAGCAGCTCATTCACCTCTGGGGAGAGGCCGGCTCAGGGTTACACGGTCAGGGTGGGGACAGAGGTGGGCCCACAGTACCTCCCTTGTTGGGTTGTCTGAGGACCCCTCTGGCCAACTCCCTACAGGAGATGGAGGAGGACATCTGGACAGTGAGGAGGAGGAGGTACCTCTGCCCGTGCCAAACATCCCAGAGGACCTGGAGAGCTGGGAGGCCACGGTGAGCCTGACTTTCCCCGCCCCGCTTTGCCACCTTCCTCTGTGGTCCCTCCCAGACCCCCTTATGCTCTTGGTTTTCCCGCCTTCTGATTTCTCTGGCTCCTCACCCCTTCCAGGAGCCAGTGGTCAGACACCTTGTCACCTGTGGCCAACAGGTGCACTCTCTGAGGCCCCAAGTGAAGGGGCTGTGCTCCACCTCCCTGCCTCATTTGTTCTGTCTATGCCCCTACAAGAATACTCACCTCTTGCCTTCAAGTGGCATTTTTCAACTCCGCTGGAGCCAGTTCCCAGGAGGAGCAGGCATGGCTATGTGGGCAGCGGAAGGTGTGAAGGCTGTGCTGCCTGCACCTGGCTCAACTGGTGGCCTCAGCCTGGAAGGAGCCAGAGGCAGAGGCCCCAGCCCCAGGGAGGACTGGGGATGAGTGTGTGTGTTGGGAGAGCTACCAGGCCCTGAAGGAGGCCATGGAGGAGCTGAAAGTGAGTCCTGGCATGTGCCAAGAAAAGTGGGGGCAGGACAGAACAGGTCGCTCCCGAGATGTGACCCCATTATTTTGGCTCCAGAGCAGCTTTATGGACCTCCCAAAGGAGAAAGCGGATGGGAAGGAGCAGGTGGAAACACTGGAGCATGGATTCATCCAGCCCTCTGGAGCGACAGATGGCATGAGTGAGCGGGAGGCCAGGGCACGGGCAAGGGGAGCTGCAGGGCCATCAGAGGGACCCTAGTGTCTGAGCCATGTCCTCTCGCAGGAGAGTCCTTCACCGGATATGAAAGCCAGGGGGCAGTGCCAATCACGCGGCACCAGGAGATGGAGGATGTCATCAGCCTGGCCCAGAAGGAGGAGGAGATGAAGGTAGGGCATGCAACATCTCTGCGGGGGTGGGGCTGGGCATGGGTGCTGGCGCAGGCTCCAGGGTGGGAACTGAGCACCCCTCCCTTCAGGTGAAGCTGCTGGAGCTGCAGGAGCTGGTGTTGCCCCTTGTGGGCAACCACGAGGGTCAAGGCAAATTCCTCACCACTGCCCAGAACCCTGCTGATGAGCCCGCTCCAGGGGCCCCAGCCCCCCAGGAACTTGGGGCGGATGGTGAGTAGA
This sequence comes from Pongo pygmaeus, assembly GCF_028885625.2. Lineage (NCBI taxonomy): Eukaryota > Metazoa > Chordata > Mammalia > Primates > Hominidae > Pongo > Pongo pygmaeus. The sequence goes on from NC_072389.2 coordinate 80,867,523, forward strand.
GCCCTCAGGCGGGGGCGGCGGGGGACAGGCAGGAGCAGGGGAGGCTTGCACTGTGCTCAGACCCCCGCCTCCCTCTCTCCGAAGATTTTTATGAGGTGAGCCTGGACGACAGCATGGAGCCTGCACCAGTAGCGGCCAGGGAGGGTTCTGCACAGCAGATCGTGCAGCTGCCTCCTATAATGCAGGACACCCAGGAGCACCCAGGCTTGCCCAGCAAACCCTGCGTGCCATTCTTTTACCGGGCAGCCGAGAACAGGGAGATAAACATCATCATCATCTAAGAGCTGGTCAAGAAATTTAAAACAACAACAACAACAAAAAGTTATGGGGTTAATCTCCTACACCATTCATTTACTCCATTTGAATGTTAGAGCCACTCACATTTATTTATGTTTCTAATTTACCGTTTAAATTTATTTGTAAAAAGTTAAGGGAGAGTTGGTCTTTCCCTGATGTTCACTTTGGCATCCTTTAGCATTTTTGTTTTTAATTTGATAATTGTAGGTCATTAGCACGCATATCGAGTTTGCCCTTAGGTGATGGGAATTCAAACACACAAAGACCCACTATTTGCACAAAACTATTCTTACTGGTTTGGAACAGGCTGCCACGCTTTTTTAATGTTATTGCAGCATGTACATTCATTACAGAATTCAGATAAAATTTGCTTATATTCTGCTATTATGTTTGATTGAATCCTAACCACAGTGAGCTCTTCATTAGCTCAATATGTGGTTTGCCCTCAAGTGTGCACTGTTTATTACTTTGTAACATGCCACTGTGAGTACTGACATTTAGAGTTGTTTAAAGGCCGAGAACTGGAAACAGCCTTTCCCCTATTTTCTGTGTATTGGGGATGGGAGTAATAACATTTTGGGGAGCTTTTTAAATCTCACAGAAGAGGAAAGTGGCCTGCTCTGGCACTCTATCTGGCAGGTGTGTGCAGGATAGAGTGTTTCATTTGTTCTGGTGCCAAGAATGAGTGCTGTACTATGGTGGTTCCCTTAGGATTTGTATGTGCTCTGGGCTCATGAAGATATTGCATCATGAGCTGCAGCAGTTGTACCCTTTCTCAATGACCTAAAAAGGGATTATTTCTGAGGAATGAAAGGCTCCCATCATTGACTGTGGATGTGGAAAACCTTTTCTAGCTTAGAGCATTTATATCTACAATACAGTTTAAAGTCAGAGTTCATGTTACCTGTTTTAATCACATGAGTATATGTCCCAGTACACAAAAGGGCACTGGTTGGCATTCTTCTTAATGTATTTAGTAAAGATCATAAGAAATCCTTTAAGAGTTTAAGCGTCCATAGAACAGGCATACAGGTTCTAGTCAAGAATGAATTAGAGTGAAGGAAAGCTGTGTGACACTTGGCCTTCCTCTATGTTCATGGAGCTTCTTTGAGGCTAGAAGATGGATTTTTACCATCTAGACCTCTCTGGCTAATACCTATTCTTCAGCTACATTGCTTACTCTGACATAGGAATTTACTTCTTTTCTTTGAATGGAAAACACTTTAAAAATAATAACAACCATTATTATAAACCAATATATGAGAGAGTACTTAGTTGAAACAAAAAGGAGTTTTAGTAGACAGTATTATACTACACATGAAAAGGCAAAGTTTATGCAATGAAAAATGTTTACAAGCTGCAGTGCAATCTAATGTTTGTGAATGTCCAAGTATTATGAGGAAAAGTGTCTATACAATCACAGAGTTTTGTTTCCTCACAAAGTTCTTCACAAAGAGTGAAATATGTTTTTATACCTCTCGGTTTCAGTTAGAGGCATATTTTGTGCCATATTTATGTTAATGTGCCTATACATGATGAATGAATTATTTCAGTCATACATTGCCTAAATCATAACTTTAAGATGCTTGGGAAAGAATCAACAGCTAAAATTTCATGAAGTTCTAATGTCTGTGTTCCAAAATACATCACGTTATTAGGATGCAGGGAGAGATGTATGTGCGCTCCCTGGGGTGCACATTTCTAGTTACTAGACCATCTCCATTTTTAGCATTTGCCATCTTCATGATACTTTTATACATATGACATTAATAGGACAGCAATAATATGATTTTACAGATGGAATAACAGATGTGCCTGCATTCACTGAAAGAGTGCAAATATTAAGTCCTTGTGACTTCAACTGACTCTTCCAAATTGTATGAATTTATCAATGTATTAGATAAACTCAGTTTCAGAATTATAAAGAAAAAATGTTAGACCAACTAATGTGGCTAACTAACAGTAGTATGATTTCTAGCCCGAGGGTTTAAAATGGACTTAAAGTCTTGTTCTTGCCTTTTATTTTCTGAACTTGCCACTTTTGCATTCTTTGAGTTCAGTTTAAAGACAGTTTAAGTCCAATTTAGACCCTCAGGCTAGAAATCATACCACTGTTAATTAGCCACCTTATTTGGTCTAACAGTTTTTCTTTATAATTCTGCAACTGGGTTTACCTAATACATTGATAAATTATTTCAAAGGTATTTTTATAGTTCAAATCACTTCACTTTTACCCTGATAAATATAAATGACTAGGAATGATCTTCAGATAGCGTTTAGCATCTGTAACCAATCTGACAATAATGTGTTCATCAGGTACCTATGGATTAAATCACATACTGGCATATTTAAGCTGAATGTCAGTCTGGAAAATAAATGTACTATATTAACTGAAATACCACTCTTTGTGTAGGTATTCTGTCATATATTTAAGAAAAATTAAATAGCATGTAAATCATATAACAATAACTGAAGTCTTTCTTCAAAATTCATGCGTTCCTTTGCAATACCTCATTCAGCCAAGTATTTGTTCTCTTCCTCATTCAGTATAAGGCAGCTTTCAATTTGCTTAGAAAGCAACATTAGAAGGGTAGAGTTGAATCAGAAACATAGATTTTAAAGTGTTGGTTCAACTGAATAAATTTGAATTTCTGTAGGAAGTAAAGAATTAAAAACCTATTTAAAGATTGCAATATATAATCATTTTTAAAGTATTTTATTAAACCTGATAGATTTTCCAGAAATGAAAACAAGTCAGTTCTAAAACCAAAGCTGATATTTAGAAAATGTGAAAATGTAAATCAGCCCTATCCATAATATAGTTTCTCTAAAACTTTAAAGAGTCATTTTAAAAGAATATAACTATTCAAAAATGTAACTGCTATCTTAAGTTTTAAAATAAGTTAAAACATTTTAAAATATGAAGACTGTAGTTTAAAAGAAAGAAACTGGGGGAAAGAAAAGTAGAGAAAGAAATGCCAATTCCAATGCAAAGCTTTATTTGCCAAGTTTTCTTAGAATGACTTTTACCAATTTATGAATTCTTGTAAACAGAGTGTATAATGGAAATACTGAAACACTGTTGCCTAAAGTGGCATTATTGACTGCTACTGTGATGCTACTGTAATGTAATAAATTATTAAATTGTTGCAAAGTGCTGTTTTTGCCTTAAAATTTTGTGTGCCTTGAAAACTGTGGTGCTAAAGGTATTGAGACTGTGCAAATGCTGGGCACGCTTGGCATGAGATGATCGGTTTTTATTTTTATAAAATTGTAATGTAACTATGCAAGTGTGTTTATTTAAAGAACACAAACCAAAGTTATGGGATAAAAAAGGTTGTGGGATGAAAAAGTTACGGGATAAAAAATGTTGTGGAAAAGTTGTGGCAAAAAAAGTTGTGGAAAAAAAGTAAAAGTTTTATGAAAAGCTTAAAGAAAGGGCTGGGCACGGTGGCTCACGCCTGTAATCCCAGCACTTTGGGAGGCTGAGGCAGGTGGATCACGAGGTCAGCAGATTGAGACCATCCTGGCTAACATGGTGAAACCCCGTCTCTACTAAAAATACAAAAAAAAAAATTAGCCGGGCGTGGTGGCGGGCGCCTGTAGTCCCAGCTACTCGGGAGGCTGAGGCAGGAGAATGGCATGAACCCAGGAGGCGGAGCTTGCAGTGAGCCGAGATCGCGCCACTGCACTCCAGCCTGGGCGACTGAGCGAGACTCCGTCTCAAAAAAAAAACAAAAGCTTAAAAAAGTATTATGAAAAAGAAGTTATGGGATTAAAAAATAAGTCATGGGATAAAAATAAAAATAAATAAAAGCAGGCCCCTGTCAGCATAAGCCTGGAGAAGTGGGGCTGGAGTCTCCATCCCCACCATGTTCCTACCACCCCTTCCCAGTCACTCCTTTACCATTAGGGTAGAAAGACAAGACCCCTGTCTAATGGGGGGAGACAAACAGACCCTTTGCCCCCTTGACCAGGGCTGAGTCCTTAAATTTCTGGATGATGATGATTGTTATTTAAGAGCCAGAGGCTGGTAGAGCTGGTTTGTTTGGAGGAGGCCTGATGGCCTCCCTAGTCTCACCAAAGCAACTTTTCCCTAAGGGGGCTCCCATCTTTTTATTCAGAGAGGCAGCTGAGGCGGGACAGTGGGGCTAACTGTAGAGCAGGAGAGGGCACGGGCTGCTGGGGTGGACCCCCTTCCCCAGTGTACATATAGTATCTGTGTAACATTTTGTATATTCCAGGGGGTAGGGCCGCCCCCTGTATCGTACCTAGCGGAGGTTGGAGCTGGCATATGAGGAGGAGATTCTACTCATTATTTGTGGCTGGGAAACTTATTTATTGATAGCATAGGACAGAAGAAGGAGGCGGGGATGGGGTTGTGGCTCTCTGGTGATGTGACTTCTGTTTATTTTGCTTTTCATTTTGGAGTAAATGGATTTAGCCATACTGCTCAGCCTGGTGGGTTCCCGTTTCCCTCACTGGGTCCTGGAGTTTGTGCCACTGAACGAGGAGCCCTAGAGTGTCTGAGCATGTCCAGCTGGGCTGTTGGGGACCTTCCAGGCCTGTTACCTGTATGCTGCCTGGTGACACCTGGTGGATTTCACGTTGACTGTCATGGCGCCTATGGGGCACAGTCTGGCCCTGACAGCCAACAGGCTCAGAAGCCTGATGTAGCGGTGGCCGGGAAGACAGATACCAGCACCCAAGGGCACTGACTTCCATCCACCCCAGGCATCTTCCCTTCCATCCCCCTGCCTCCCTCGCCTGTCTGCACCCGGTGGCCTGTTCTGTCTGTCCCTGTAGTGCAGCTGGTGGCCTGTTAGTGCTGGCTGCACCGCAGGCTCCTCCAGGCTGAGTTCATGGCCCTGCCCCCAAGTGGCCAGAGCCGGCTTCGCAGGATAAAAGCGAGCTAAGCTCCAGGGGCTTTCCAGGAAAAGTGTCCCTTGGAAAGGGTGTGACCCTTTCAGTCCTCCCAACAGCACCCTAGAAATGGCTTGGCCTTTTCCCTCCCCTGAGCTCCACAGAGAACACAGCCAGCAGAGGACACATTCCCCATCATCCAGAAATGGGTTTGATTCTGAGCCGAGGGACAGCAGGACTGGTAGAGACTGTCAGGCCACACGGCTGCCTGCACAGCACCCCATGCTTGGTGGGGGGTGGGAGGGATGGCAGGGGCTGGCTGTCCACAGGCTGGGCATGACAGGGAGGCTCACTAGAGGTGGCACACTTTGGAGGGGCAGTGTCAGGGAGACCTTCCTCTTGTTGGGCCACAAGACTCCATGAGGACAGCACCGTGACTGATTCCCAGTGCTAGAGGTGAGGCGGTTGGCCATGTGTAGGTGTATGTATATATATATATGAGTATTTATAGATATTTATAGAACAGGGCAGGGGCATACCACAGAGGGGGCACAAGTTTTCATCAACGGTCACATCTGGATGTGTCAGCTCACCACTATGACAGACTAAGTCACAGATGAAAGGGGCTGGCTTTGGGGCTGGGGAGCCACTGTCAAGTCACTGGACACCCACCCAGGCAGGCTTGGAAAGGGAGGCCTCTGAGAAGAGGAGGATCTGTTTAGAGGTCAGAGTGGGGCTGGGGCTCTCAGGACGGGATGGACTTGCCTGACCCGATCACCTGGCAGTTGGAAAGCAGAGAGAAAACAGGAGAGAGAAAAGTGAGCAGAGAGCTGGTGAGGCAAGCACAGAGCACCGGCGTGCTGCAGTGGCTGTGGGAGGGCCGGGGAGGGGAGGATGCAGGTGCAGGTGTGGCGAGGTTCCTGGAAAAGAGGGGCTGGAAGGAAAAGGGAAGGAAGATGAAGGGAGGAGCCGGAGCTTCACAGGTAGTGCCTGGGGGCTGCGGTGGCCCTCCCCAGCCCACACACACTGGCCTCTCCCATGGCACCCAGGCAGTGCACCCACAGTTCAGACCAATGCTCAGCCCTCTCAGGCTTCCCTCTTCTCTGGTCACCCTCCCTTCCAACCCACTGGCCCAGGGCCACCTCTCGCCTTGGGGAGCCCCACCCAACAGCCACCAGGCCTGATAGAGAAGGAACACTGCTTGACCCAGGATGGTGAAGCTAAAAGGGATGGCTGGACTGGAGTGAGCACCAGAGGCCCCTCTGGGTGGTCAGAAAGCCCAGGACCCTCTGAAAGGACCCTGGGGAGGCAGGAAGGGTATACGCCACTGGTCATAGACTTATAAGTCTAAGAGGGGAGCCTCAGCTGGTTGCGGGGGGCTGCAGGTGGCATAGGTGAGCCTGGGCCCCTCCTGCTGGGAAAAGCAGAAGAGGGAGAGTCTGTGGCAGGGGAGTTGGGTGGGCTAGCTTGGTGGAGCTCAGCTGGGCCAGCAGGGACTGTGGCCCCCTTGGCTGAATAGCACAGGTGACCCGTAGGAGCAACAGGCCAAGGTGCATGAGCCCGCTGGCTGGCGGTAGTGTTTCAGCAGGGGCCAGGGACTCTGACTTTGGTCACACACTAGCAGCTATGGTGGTACCCGGGAGGGAAGGAAGGGGGCTGTGTGTTCCTGCCTGGCCTGTGAGGTGTGTTGTGGGATGACCATGTGTATGGGATGCTCAAGATTTTATCCTAGATCACCACTGGGTTGCCAACAGATAGAAGAGGTGAGACCCTATCTCCCCTGCTCTGCAGTGGATTTGACTCTCAGCACTCCCAGACTGGGAACTGGATACCCTGCCCTGGAAGCATGACTCAGACTGCACAACAGTTATGTTGTGCCCAGGATGACGTTCCTAGGCCTCTGGCCACCTCAGAGTCCAGCCCCACACTCAACGCCCTCCAAGTTCCCAGCCCCTACACCATAAACCATGAGTTCTCTGCCCTCTCTGATGACTCTAGAGAGCACCCACGTCTGCCAACTTGGGCATGGAACCTGTTCCAAGAGCCTACAGACTCAGCCATGGAGGCTGGGGGACTTTGGGGCCATGGGGGCCAGCCCTGGTACCTGCATCCAGCTAGGATTCTCTGCACCTGCAGCCAGGAGTTGTCCACGGGCCCCCATGGGCATGCTGATTGTGTTTATGACTGCTGTGCCTGCTCTGCTGACTCCTCCATCAGCATGTTCTTGTCCCCACGCAAGTACAGGTTGGCCAGCAGCTCCAAGAAGATGAACTCCTTGGCCTGAGAGTGGGCAAAGAGGGAAAGAGATTGGGACCTGATGCCTGTGCCACTCTGGCCACCCCACCAGGTCCTGCTGGGACTGTGTGCTGCAGTTGGAGCCCCAAGTATGGCTTTTCAGATGCGGCTTCTACACCGCTTAGACTCAAAGACCCAACTCCTCACCACCTTTTCTCACTCAGATGGGGACACTGAGGTCCAGAGGAAAAGCCACCTGCCCAAGATCACAGATCTGGGAGGGGACCCAGGACCTATCATGCCACCAGGACACCTGTCTACTCAGTTTTTAATTTTTGGAGATAGGATCTCTCTCTGTCACTAGGCTGGAGTACAGTGGGCAAGATCACTGCTCACTGCAGCCTCAACCTCATTGGTTCAAAGTGATCCTCCAAGGTTAGCCTGTTCAGCAGCTAGGACTACAGGCACGTGCCACCACCAGGCCCAGCTACTTTTAAAATTTTTTGCAGAGACCAGGTATCACTATGTTGCCCAGGCTGGTCTCAAACTCCTGGGCTCAAGCGATCCTTCTGCCTTGGCCTCCCAAAGTGCTGGGATTACAGGCATGAGCCACTGTGCCCAGTCCCACGTTATAGTTCTATGGGACAGCTCTGGTCTGTACCGTGCCCCTCTCTCTGGACCTGGTCCCACAGGGCTGGTTGTCATCTCTGCCAGGTCAACACAGCCACCTGCATCCCCAGTGCCACAGGAGCCCCCTGCCCCCATGAGGCGGTGCATGCACATTGTTGATCATGGGTGCATGATGGTCTTGGGCACGAGACCAACCATGAGGTCCCACACGGTCTTGTTGACAACAGCCACATAGGATTCCACCAGGCTCTGGGTGGTCTCCATTTGCCGCTCCAGCTGTGGGACCATGGAGTGCATGAAGCTGTCAGAGCCATTCTCCTTGGCCTTGCTGGCCTGCCACGGAGAACACAAAGGCATCAGGGTGGCCAGGCCATGCAGCCAGGCTCCAGGCATCCCCAGGATCTCAGTCCCTCCAAGCGTACCTGGAACATTGAGGCACAGGGAGAAACAACTGGCCAGGACACACATCCAGCTCCCCACACAATCTAGAGGGTCTCAGGTCTCTGCCTCTCAGGACCCCAGACTCTCCCGATTCAGCCTCATCTTAGTTCTGATTCTAGTACCCAGAATTTGCCTCCATTTCCCAATCCAGAAATTGGAAAAGAATATCTCCAGATCCCTTGCTTGAAGACCTAGCCAGAGCTGGTGCCAGGCTACAGGCGCCTGGCAGGAGGCAAGAGAAGGGCATACTCACTTTCCCCTTGTCCTGGGAGGCCCACACACCAACATTGCCACCACCGCTGCCACCAGGGAGCACAGCCAAAGTAGATGCACACAGGAAAAGGGGAAGGGTTGAGTGAACCTGGGACACTGCACCCCAACTTTAATGTGTTGATGAATTCAATTTGCTAATATTTTGTGGAGGATTTTTGCATCAGTATTCATCAGTGATATTGGCCTGTAGTTCTCTGTTTTGGATGTATCTTTGGTTTTGGTATCAGGGTAATACTAGCCTTGTAGAATGAGTTTGGAATAGTTGGGTAAAGCCTCTAGTTTTGGAATAGTTTGGGTAAGGTTGGTATTAGTTCTTCTTTAAATGTTTGGTAGAATTCAGCAGTGAAGCACCAGGTCCCAGGCTTTTCTTTGCTGGGAGACTTTTTATTACCGCTTCGATCTCATTATTTCTTATTGGTCTGTTCAGGTTTTGGATTTCATCATGGTTCAATCTTGGCAGGCTGGATGTGTCTAGAAATGTATCCATTTTTAGTAGGTTTTCCTATTTATTTGGATACAATAGCTTATTGTATGCAAAGCTTTGCTTATAATAGCCACTAGTGAGCCTGTGAATGTTTGTGGTATCAGTTGTAATTTTCCTTTTTCATCTTTGATTTTATTCACTTGTATCTTCTTTATGTCTTAGTCTTACTTAGGCTAAAACTTTGTTAACATTGTTTATCTCTTCCAAAAACCAACTTTTCATTTCATTGATGCTTTTGATTGTTTTCTTCATTTCAATTCCATTTATTTCTGCTCTGATCTTTATTATTTCTTTTCTTCTACTAATTTTGGGTTTGATTTGCTCTTGCTTTTCTATTTCTTTAAGATGCATTGTTAGGTTGTTTATTTGATGCTTTTCTACTTTTTTAAAGTAGGTGTTTATAGCCATAAAGTTTCCTCTTAGTACTGCTTTTGTCGTATCCCATAGTTCTGGCATATTGTGTTTCCATTATCATTTAAGAAGTGTTTCAATTTCCTTCTTAATTTCTTCATTGACTCACTGGTCATTCCAGAGCATATTATTTAATCTCCATGTGTTTGTATAGTTTCCAACATTTCTCTTGTTACTAACTTCTAGTTTTATTGCATTGTGATCAGAGAAGAGGTTTGATATTATTTCATTTTTTTCTAATGTTTTAAGACGTGTCGTGTGACCTAAGATATGGTCTATCCCTGAGAATGATCCATGTGCTGAGGAAAAAAATGTGTATTCTGTAGCCCAAGGGAGAAGACACCCACCCCCACTCTGCTGCAACACACAGCACTCTGCTCAGGGATGGGGCAGTGGTGTGCTGTTGTTACACAAGGGGCGCTCTCCGTCGGGGAGGGAACAGAAGTCTGTTCTGTAGTGTTTGCCATTTTCTGTGGTGGAAATATTCCATGGCTGATTTCAAGCTGCCACCGTCTTCTCAGCCTGGGCTTCTTTGTACCGACCCTTGGGAAAGCTATCCAAGTATTTGAAATGATGTGGGTGTGGTGATCTAAACTGTATCTTTATTAGGGGACATTCCAAGCCAAGTTATGCTAAGCTTCTTGCAGACTCAGAGGAACTGCCCTGATGGTCTTGGATAAGATCTAGAAGAATTATCTGGGCTACTAGGCATTAGAGACTCTTATTCTCTACCTGTAATTTTTCTCCAAAAAAACAGTCTGTCTGTCTATCTCTCTCTCTGTCTGTCTCTCTCTCTCTTCCTACCTCCCTCCCTCCCTTTCTCTGTCTCTGCTGGGCCACTTGGAGCTGGGGGTGGACTGTTACAACATCCCTATGGCCACCACACCACCACTGGGACTGCACTGGGTCAGACCTAAAGCTTGAGTAAGCTCAAGGCCCACTGTCAACACTACCTGGCTATCGCCTATGTTCACTCGAGGTCCTGGGGCTCTAGAGTCAGCAGGTGGCAAAGCCAGCCAGGCTTGTGTCTTTCCCTTCAGGGCAATGAGTTTCCTCAGGCCCTGGCAGGTCCAGAGATGCTGTCTGGGAGCCAGGGACTGCAGTCAAAAAGCTTAGAAATTTACCTGGTGCTTTATTCTAAGGTGGCTGAGCAGACACTGAAACCATGAGACAAAGTCCTTGCTACTCTGTCTTTCCCTTTCCACAGGCAGAGGAGCCTCACCCTGTGGCCACCACCACAGGACCACAGGGAGTGCTGCCAGGCTACTGTCAATGTTCACTTAGGGCCCAAGGGCTCTTAAGTCACTTTTGGTGAATGCTTCCAGGCCTGGGACTCACACTTCAGGGCAGTGGGCTCCCCTCTGGCCTAGGAAAGGCCCAGAAATGCTGTTTAATAGCCAAGGCCCAAGATCAGTGACCAGAAGAGCCCATTTGATGCTCTACCCCATTGTGGCCAGGCAGGTACCTAAGCTGCAAAACAAAGTCCCTTTTACCTTTCCCTCTGCTTTTCTCAGGCAGAAGTCATCTCTCACCACAGCCGCCATAGCTGGGAATGTGCTGGGTCTCACCTGAAGCCAGCCAGGTCACAGGGGGAGTGATTGGCAGAGACTACTATTCAGCCATCTTGCTCTGCCCCTCCTCCCTCACTTCACTTTACCTCCTAAGAGCTCTGTTTGCAAATACAATCACATACAGGGTTAGGGCTCCAAGTATGAATTTTCAGGAGACACACTTCAGTCTATAGCATTTGGACTTGGGAAGAGGGAAAGAACACGCACAGGAAGGTCACAGTGTAAGCAACAGTATGGAGGTGGGAAAGTTCAGCTCATGGGTAGGAAAAATTGATTCAAGTTGGCAGGGCCCACAGGGAGATGTGGTGGGGTAGTGAGAGGTGGCCACATCAAAAGAACCTTGAATGCCAGGCTGAGGTGGGAGGCATTTCCTGTTGTGTAGAAGGTGCCATGAGGTGGTGGGGAGGGTAACATGATGAAAGGATATTTGGGAGGATGGATCTGGCATCAGTGATGGGTAGGGGTAAGGAGTGAACAAAGCTGGAGGCCAGGAAACTGGACACATGGCCCAGAGTTCAGGCTTAGGCTGTTCAAAGGCAGTTTCCACACTGAGTTCTCATGTGGAGCCAAGCATGCAGGGGGTAGATGATTTAAAAAAGCAAAACCATTCTCTTCCCATTACCACAGTTTTCCAGCTGAGCTCATCACCAGAGTCCTACAAATCAGACAGTCAAACTACCCCAAACTCTGTCCCTAGAAGCTGTGACCCAGAGGGAGCCCTTGTCCAGCTATAGCCCAGAGACACTGCAGCCTGAGCAGGACTGCACTTGTTCCCTCCCAGGAGGCTCATCTCTGTCTGGCCTGGCTCTGGCTTCCAATACCCTCAGCTTTGGCTTCAAAATCTGTTGGGTCAGATTCATGGGAGCTCTGGCCTTCTTTGGTTTAGGGATTTTTAAATAGTTTTTTTCAAGCAGGCAGTAGATCAACTCTGCTTGCTTACCTCTAAGAACTGGCTACAACTCACAGAAATCTGTTATACTCATAGTTACGGCTTGATTACATGGAAAGGAGACAGATTAAAATCAGCCAAGGGAAGAAAGGCATAGAGCTGAGTCCAGTAGGGCACCAGGCATGGAGGGTCCATTATCCCTTCCCCATGCAGTCAGAGTGCATTACCCTCCCGGCTTTGCTATGTGCCAATACACATGGAGTATTCCCAGCTAGTGAGGCTCCCTCAAGCCTTGGTGTTCAGGGTTTTTACTGGAACTTCATCACAGAGGCATGCTTGATTGTCCATGTGGCTGCTCTCAGTTTCCAGTCTCCAGTCCTTCCAGAGTGACCTAAAGCTCAGACTCTAAATCACATAGTCGCTTTTCCTGGCCTGGCTAGTCCCCACCCTAAATCTCATTATTAGACCATCCATAATGAGTCAAAATCCCCAGAAAAAGGTATTCCTATCAGACATTACATGTTGATGGTTACCTGCCAGGAGTCTAGAACAAAGGCCAGACCTCTTTTTGGTCAAGGTTAATTTTTTTTAATATACAACATGCCATAATTCTGTTATTTTTTCTGTTTTGTCTTCAAAATAACCCTAATTGGTAGGTAAGGATGTTTATTATTATAAACAAGATCTCAAGAGGGAAGATGCTTGGGCAAGGTTGCACCGTCGATCCTGGACTCATGGTACAAGACTCTTTCCACTCTCTGAGAGCCCCGAATCCTGAGAAGAAGATGGAAACAAGGTGTGTATATGAGTATGTGTGCACATGTGTGTTTGTGTAAATGTATATCTAATGAGTATGTGTGGATATGTGTATGTCTCTGTGTGTGTGTATACATGTGGATGTCTGTGTGCCTATACGCATGTTTGTGTGTGTGTGTGTGTGTGTACAGTGGTGCACAGCTGTAATGCCAGCTACTCAGGAGGCAGACGGGGGAAGATCACTTGAACCCAGGAGTTTGAGAGAGAGAGAATATTTCAATGATCTTTTTCTTGCACTTAGAAGACAATACCTGGGGCTGGGCATAAAGAGACAAAGCACAGCGTACACAGGCAGAGAAATGTCTAACAAAAACAAGTGACCTACAATTAATTAGTTCATCTATAAAGAAATAGAGCACTTAAGCAGCAGATTAAAACTGGAAGATAATTTCCTCTAGAACCCTGATAATCTTTGTGAGAAAACTGTTGGCCACATATGTTAATTGCCAAAACTCACAGGACCCTGTGCAACAGAATTGGGGAGTAAAACCATCTTTTTAAAACTCGCTATGCTACAAGCAGCATTCAACTCTTTCTCAGATAAAATTTCACAAACCTACCTCCAGCTTCCAGATGGTGAGGGCAAGTGTGATGAGATTTTATGATAAATTGTGCCTGTCTCTGAGCCCATCTCCTCCTGTTGAAGAGAAGGAAAATGAGGCAAGCACATTACAGCCCTGCTGACAAAAGTCACAAGATAAGCAAATAATTATTAGTTAAAATCAGAGAGTCCTAAAATTTATTCACAAATGCCACACATTCTATATCAGATCTTCCATTTTGATTTACTTGTATTCTTTGAAGCAAATTTATAAGATTCAAATTATTCAGAAAATGCTCCCAAGTAAATAGAAGAAAATGCTTTAACCACATGAAGTATAATGCTATACAATATGGTGTGGTGGTGAAGGGTGCAGGCTCTAAAACCAGAAAACACAGGTTCAAGTCCTGGCTCTACCATCTTGGGAAAGTTACATGGTCTCTCTGTGCCTCCATTTCCCCATCTAAAATATGAGGATGACAAAATAGTGTCTATTTCACAGAGTTGTTTTGATGAAAATAATATATGTAAAGCACTTTGAACAGCAGTCAGTGCTATGTAAGTGTTTGCTATAGTTATTTTAACATTTCAGATTATAAATATCTACCCTGTTATTCATATGACAAGCGTCCCTAAGCTGATAACATGATGAAGAGCTTTTGGGTTTCTTAATTTCCATCGGTTTTGTGAGGGAAAAAATACCACATGAAGAAGAGCAACTGAAGCAGGCGTGAGAAGGAAACTTGGCTTAAGATTGGGGGGCTTGGGTTTATTAGGCTTTTGTCTTCTAAAAATGTGCTAAGCTCCATTGATAAGAAGATGCTTAATATCAATCTAGCTAAAAAGGACCAACAGACCCCACAAGACACTGAGTTAGAGACAAAAATAGAAGGGTAATAAATGAAATATGGAAAACTACACAACCAGAAAAATAAACAACTACCAGTACCCAAAATGTGGCTAAATCTCACAGGATTATGTTGAATGAAAGAAGCCAGCCACAAATGTGCACATACTGAATGACTCCATGTATATGAAGTTCAAGAACAGGTGAAACTAATCCATGGTGACAGAGGTCAGGATCCTGGTTAACTTTGAGGGGACAGCAACTGTGAAGGGGCAAGAGGGAGCCCTCTGTGTTGATGGGAACATTCTGTATCTTGAGCTGAGTGGTGGTTACATGAAAGTGCACATATGTAAATACTATGGAGTTGGCCAGGTGCAGTGGCTCACATCTGTAATCCCAGCAGTTTGGGAGGCTGAAGCAGACAGATTATTTGGGGTCAGGAGTTCAAGAATAGCCTGGCCAACATGGTGAAACCCTATCTCTACTACCATATAAAAATTAGCCAGGCGTGGTGGTAGGTGCCTATAATGCCAGCTACTTGGGAGGCTGAGGCAGGAGAATTGCTTGAATGCAGGAGACGGAGTTTTCACTGAGCCAAGATCGAGTCACTGCACTCCAATCTGGGCAATGGAGAGAGACTCCATCTCAAAAACAAAAAAAATATAGAGTTGTAACTTAAGGTATATGCACCTCACTGTATGTAAGATACTGTCTTAGTCCATTTGTGCTGCTATAACAAAATATATGAGACTGGATAATGGGTAAAGAATAAAAATTTATTTCTCACAGTTCTGGTGGCTGGGAAGTCCAAGATCAAGGTGCCAGCAGGTGTGTAGTCTAGCGAGGGCTGCTCTCTGCTTCCAGGATGGCACCTTGAACACTATGTCCTAACATGATGGAAAAGACAGGAAAACAAAAGAAGAAAACCAAGCTAGGTAGATCCCTCAAGCCCTTTCATAAGGTCACTAATCCCATTCATGAGGGGGCTCCTCCCTTACAGCTTAGTCATCTCCTAAAGACTCCACCTCTTAATGATACCACATTGGGGTTTAAGTTCCAATATGAATTTTAAAGGAGACACAATCATTCCAACCATAGCAAATATACTTTACTAAAAAGAAAAAAGGAAAATCTTGTCTCTAAACATAATATTTTAAGAGTTTACATATTTACAGCTCAATTTTCTGCTTGCTTACATACATATTTGTGACCATCAGTGTCATTATTAGCTGAGAAAAGTTTCAGTAAATTAACTTTTTTTCTCACATTATCTATTAATACCTTATTCAGATAAAACCAAATTTCTAACCTGGATTTTAGGTTGAGACAGAAACCCATAGTCGTTTGTTGCAATGTGAGAAGGACAGAGTAAGAGATATTAACTAGCAGGATCCAACTATAAAAATAAATTTAAGAGAACAATTCTCTACTAATGACTCCCCCAGACAAATCATTACTTGGATAGCAATGAATCAACTAAAAATGGAAGTGAGAACAGTGTGAGTCCTTTTCGCAATGGATGGATGTTCATGAGACATTAAGTGAAGAGGTTCAGAAACAAGGGGATAAATGGCATGCTAATATGGAGTTGAATGGAGTAATCTTGGAAATATAAAAATCATGCTTAATGGGATTTGTCTACTTGCAATTCAACAAACCAACATACATAAATTCAAACAGATGATGGACACGAACACTCAGAACAAAATTACAGAAACAGGGCTGGGTGCGGTGGCTCACACCTGTAATCCCAGCACTTTGGGAGGCTGAGGCGGTTGGAGAGGTCAGGAGTTTCTGACAAGCCTGGCCAAAGTGGTGAAATCCCGTCTCTGCTAAAAATGCAAAAATTAGCCAGGTGTGGTGGTGGGCACCTGTAGTCCCAGCTACTTGGGAGGCTGAGGCAGGAGAATTGCTTGAACCCAGGAGGCAGAGGTTGCAGTGAGCTGAGATTGCACCACTGCCCTCTGTCTTTAAAAAAAAAAAAGAAAAAAGAAAAAAAAATTAGCCAGGCGTGGTGATGGGCGCCTATTGTACCAGCTACTTGGGAGGCTGAGGAAGGAGGATCACTTGAACCCGGAAGGCGGAGGTTGCAGTGAGCTGAGATTGCACCACTGCACTGCAGCCTGGGCGACAGAGCGAGACTCCGTCTCAAAAAAAAAATTTACAGGAATAAATTTAGCAAAGAAGCACCAAAGTTAACATAAGGGCCACTGTTCCACCTCTGACATCTTTAATTCTTGAGTCATGGGGATGGTAAGCCAGGAACAGAGTCTTCTGACTGGAAGCTAAAACCAGCCTTTGAGATGGGTTCAGAGAAACTGTTCAGACTAAAGATGCGAAAGCAGATGTTGCATGGTTGAAAATATCTCAAAGGCAAGGGCATTTTCAAAGACAGTGGTGCTTCGAGAAAGAGAATGCTGTGTGTTTAAAAAGAAAAACAATTAAAAGAATGGAAACAAGGAAGAAAAATTGACCGGAGGGTATGGTGACCATATGTTCTGGTTTGCAAGGTACAGCTCAGGTTATGTCTGCTGTCCTGGTGCAATTATCACAGTGTCCCCTTTCACCTCTCTGAAGTGTCTGGATTTGGATGATAAAGCATATGATCACCCTACCAAAGAGAGGATATTAGCCAGAAGACCCATGTGTCCATTTTAAACAGTATGGACTCATCTACAGCCACACTCCTGTCGCTGCCCATCTGAGCGGTGTGCACCACCTCTGCCTCGCCCTATTCTGCCCTGCCCGGGTTTCCAGGAAGGCTGGAGCTGAACCCTCGGCTCCTGCGCTGCTCTGGTGCCACCTGCAGGTTATGTGGGGGAACTGCTTCTCCCCACCCTGAACCTGGACAGCCTTGGACTTGGCAAAAAGACCTTCAGGTGCTGTTCCCCACATCTCTTGTCTTTCCACTAACACTTTAGGATAGTGAGGAAGCAAGAGAGCTTAAGCTTACTAAGCTCCTACTGCGTACTGGACACAGAGTGGGCACTTTTCTCTCCAGCCTCATAATTGATGGGAAATACGTGATTATACTACTAGGAGACAGGATCAGAGTGGGCTAGTGATGTGCTCACAGTCTCTCAGCTGAAACTAGAACCCAGGCGTCTTTGACTCTAAAGCTAGGGCTCTTTTTCGGTCTCCAGCTTGAGCAATAGTTGCAAAATGCAAAGAGCACCATGAAAATCTAATATTGATCCACATAAGACCGTATTGCAAACAGAAACATGAAGTGTCTTCGTGGGAGTGGCGGTGAGGTGGGAGATTATCTCAGTTCTATGTAACCTGGGAACTCTCCAAGGAAAATGAATGAAACATGACTGAGTGCAATTTTTCTGATAAAATCTGTCAGAACGTGGGGCCTTGTGGGTCCTGAGTGAAGGTAAGAACCCATAGTGCTGGACATTTGCTAAGATGCTCTTTATAAAATCACTCAGGGCCTCAGTGCCTCCACCTTCTTCATGACCCCAGGCAGTTTCCCTATCTGTCTTCATCCTACTGCCTGGCACACTATCCATCAAACTGTTTTTAGAGTTATGTCTTGATAAAATAAAAATCATGGTGGGAGTCATTTACACCCTAGTGAGAGTCATCTGAGATTCCCTTATCTTCTCAGACCTTTTAGCAGAAGTTGCTTATGAGAGAGGATGGGGAGGGGGAAAAGGGTTGGGGTGAGCACTCTTGGAGCTTGCACTGTTTCTTGCTGATGCCCTGGCACAGTGTGAATATGTCAATCTAAATGGAGAGCTCTATGCATGTTCCTCTCTATTCCCTTTGTCACCAATACCAATTCCCAAGGCAGAGCCCCGGGAGGGCTGGACTGAAGGACCTGGAGGTAATAGGAAACACTCGGCTTTGGGTTTCAGGTCAAGCTCTGCCAGTGACTTGCTGTGTAACATCAGACAAGTCAGTTCACCTCTCTGCACTTCAGTGACCTCATCGGTAAAAGGCTGGTTTGGACTAGATCATTAATTTTCTTAAGTTTTGCAGTTGTTTTTTGTTTTAACAGTATATTCATTTCTTCCCCTATCTTTATTAAAATATAATTGACAAATAAAAATTGTGTATATTGACAGTGTTCAATGTGATATATGCATACATTGTGAAATGATTAAAATGAGTTAATTAACATTTTAATCACCTCACATACTTTTTTTTGTGGTAAGAACATTTAAGATGTATTTATTTAGAATAGTGTTTACTAGAGGTAAGGAAGGGTAAGGGGGAGAAAGTAGCCAAAGGTTGGCTAACAGGTTAACAGATACAAGAGTACATGGCTGAGTGCAGTGGCTCACGCCTGTAATCCTAGCACTTTGGGAGGCTCACTTGAACCCAGGAGTTTGAGACCAGGCTGGACAACATAGGAGATCCAATCTCTACAAAAAAATCAGAAATTAGCCAGGCATGTTGATGCATGCCTGCGGTCCCAGCTACTCTGGAGGCTGAGGTAGGAGGATCACTTGGGTCCAAGAGGTCAAAGCTGCAGTGAGTTGTGATTGCACCACTTCACTCCAGCCTAGGGAGCAGAGTGAGACCCTGTCTGGGGAAGAAAAAGAAAACAAAGAGTACAGCTAGATAGGAGGAATAGTTCTAGTGTCTTTAGCACTATAGGGTAACTATAATTCATGACAATTTATTATATATTTTTAAATAGCCAGAAGAGTGGATTTTGAATGCCCCCAGAACAAAGAAATGATAAATGTTTGAGGTAGTGGAGATGCTAATGACGATTTGATCATTACACATTTTATATATGTATAAAATATTATACTGTACCCCAAAAGTATATACAATTATGTGTTGATTAAAAATAACAAAACCAGGCCAGGCATGGTGGCTTATGCCTGTAATTCCATCACTTTGGGAGGCCAAGGCAGGAAATCGAGACCATCCTGGCTAACATGGTGAAACCCCATCTGTACTAAAAATACAAAAAATTAGCCAGGCGTGGTGGCACGTGCCTGTAGTCCCAGCTACTCGGGAGGCTGAGGCAGGAGAATCACTTGAGCCTGGGAGGCAGAGGTTACAGTGAGCTGAGATTGTGCCACTGCACACCAGCCTGGGCGACAGAGCAAGATTCTGTCTTGAATAATAATAATGATAGTAATAATAAAAGCAAAATCTACTCTTAGTAATTTTCAAGTATACATTATTAACTATAGTCATCATGCTGTACAAGAGATCTCCAGAACTTACAATGTTATATTTCATTCTGATCAAAGTACTAGATACACAGCGGTAACAACAAAATGGTACCTGGAGCAAGAAATCCTCAGTAAAACAAGAAAAGAAGAAGAAAAGAACAAAATGGTAATGAAAGGCTTATATCAAAAAGCATTTCCTCTGCCCTTTCCTTTCTTGCCTTTGAGTCCTAATTCCCATATGTCATCACTTTAAACTCATTTTGCGACTTCCCCTGGTATGTTATCATCATATTTCTAAAGAATGTTTATGTTGCTGTTTCTTTATTTGTTTTCTCCAGTATCTGTCAGTTACTGGCATAGCTCAGTATAGGGCTTACCTTCCTATGAGGTCTTAATTTCCTTGCCTCCATTTCACCAATTTGACTGGATCACAATCACATGAAATCAAAAGCATTTACATTCTTGTAGCCATCGAAATATTGTCCCTAACCCAAGTCCCACACTGAAATTGTTTCATTTCTTTCCTTTCTTCCCCTGGAGTTAATAATTGCTTCAGATTATTACCCCTCACTGGCTTTTTCTTTTTTTTTTTTTAACAATTACCTACCTATTTTTTCAGATGCTCCAACCAATCTATCAAATGCCTAGTGATAATTACCCAAAAACTAAGACACACTGGATACTCTATCAGCCCCATTATTTTCCTGGAGGCTTCCCTCTCTCCCTTGCCTTCCAACCTTCTGCCCCAAACTGGACTCAGCTCTCAGTCTGTGGCATGGCTGGCATCCTGACATGGCTCTGCACCATCGTGTGAATTTCCTTGCTGCCTCTTCTGTGTGCATCTCCTGTTCCCTGATTTACTCTCTCACTGTGTTGCAGCACATCTTCCAGTGGCTTCCCGAGAAAGAGTGAATGGAAGCCAAGCTTTCTGACCCTCACACATTTGAGAATGTCATTGTTCTACCCCAACTCCTGATTACTAGTTTGGCTGGATGTAATGCTCTAATTTAAGTGTAACTTCTCCTCACATTGGGAAATATTGCTCTATTATTGTCTAGTTCCCAGTATTGTTGGGAAGAAGTCCGTGTCACGCAGAGTCTTGGCTCTTTACATATGACCTGTCTTCTCTCTCTGGAAGATTTTAGGATTTTCTCTCTATCCTTAGTTTTCTGGAATTTCCCAATGCTGTGCCTTGCTGTAGGTCTTTCTTCATTCACTGTGCTAGTCACTTGGTAGACTCTTTTGAACTAGAAAATTATGTGCTTCTATTGTGGGAAGCCACCAGCAGGTTCATGTGAGCTGGGTAATCACATTCTTTTCTTCCAAGGACAGAGGTATCAAGGCCCTGGGAACCTTATAAGTGGATGTGGGGAAAGGGGGCCTGAGGTGAATCCAACAAAGCTGCAGCACCCACTGAGCTCATGTCCCAGGGCTAGGCTCTGCCTCAGGACAGGAGACATGAGTGAGACCCACTTCCTGCCCAGTCCCATGGTGGGGCTCAGGACACACATGGTCCAGGAGGCCCCCAGCCCCAGCTACATTTACACGCACCTACCTGTATGCAGCAATCAGTGAGCCACAGGACAACTTAGGGGAAGGCGCAGCTCCAGAGAGCAGGATAGGAGGGAGGTAAATAATCATGGGGTGGGGAGTGGCCTTATGGGGAAGGGGCAAAGGCAGGGCCATGTGTGTGTGGTGTACAGGGGAAATGGGAGAACATTTTGTCTGCCCCCTTTTCTGACCACTGCACCCCTTTTTTCATGGATAGTTTTTCTTCCCACCATGGACTGAGTGTCTCTGTCTCCTCCAAATTCATATATTGAAGCCCTAACCCTGTGTGTGGCTGTGTTTGGAGATGAGGCCTCTCAGGAAGTCATTAAGGTTAAATGAGGTCCTAAGGGTGGGGCCCTGATTCAGTAGGATCAGTGTCCTTATAAGACAAGACACCAGAGAGTGCACTCACTCTCTCTCTGCACAAATACAAAGAAGAGGTCACGTGAGCACACAATATGGCAGCCACCTATGGGCCAAGAGAAGAGGCCTCAGAATGAAACCTACCTTGCTGGCACTTTGGTCTTGGATTTCCCAGCCTCCAGAACTGTGAGAAATAAATGTTTGTGGTTTAAGTCACCCAGTCTGTGATATTTTGGCATGGCACCCTGAATCGACTAATACATCTCCCTGCCCTACTTCAACCACATGACACTAGAGGGCTTGGCAGTTTTGTGTCCCAGCTACCCAGCCAACCCAGACCAGACCAAGCAGAAACTTTCTTCTGGAATTTTCTGAATAGGAACTAATGAAGGGGAGCCCCATCCTTTCTTGGAGGCAAAGCCAGGAAGATGGAAGCCGCATGCTACCAACAGCCTGACTCCAACCTTGTGGGGAAAGTTGCTCTGAGAACACAAAACTGATCTGCAGATTGAGGTGGAGACAGAGACAAGGAAAGGAGCCTGCAAATCCTAACAGCACTGGTGATTCTGAGTCCAGGTATTCCTGAGGCCCAACTGTTCCCTGTCCTACCCATGGCTAACTTACTGACCAATGAGTTTCCCTTCTTGCCCAAGCCAGTGAACTTTCTGTCACTCACATCCAAAGAGCCCTAACTGCAATGGCAGGGCATGGCAGGGCTGGGCTGGCTGGGGCAGAGGATGGTGTGGGTGGAATCAGCAGTGACAGGCACACAGGAAGTACAGGTATCGAGTGGCCTCCATGAGGTCTTCCTCCAGCCCCGACTGTGAGCAAGGCTGGGCTCATACGCTCAGTAGGTCAGAATGAGGGATTTGGTCAGAGGTGCCATGCTCAGGGCCATCTTTCTATGAGCCAGACTCCTTGTCATCAAAAGCTTTGCCATCAGAGATAGTTTTAGTCACATCTTGGGTTCACTTGATCAATTGCTGTTCTACTTTCAGGATCTTTACACTAGGCTGCCCCGCATGGGTGTTAGGAAGCCATAGGCATCCTGGCTAAAAACCCACACCACAAAAAGGGCTTCCACCAGCCTGCCCAGGACTCCAGAGGGTAGGACCAATGGGTGGTGGGGTGGGCCATGCCTGGGCAGTCGTGACATGTACAACCACTCTTGATCTGTCTTCTGGAACTTTTCACTCCTCCAGTTTGGGTCCCGGTGGGGCACACATGGGAAAGACCATGAATGCCCATGTCTCTGACTAGTTTCCCCATCAGAAGTGGCCATTGGAGCAAGCACCCTCCTCCACTGAAACTGGACAGACTAAGGACCACTTTCCTAATGGATGGGTCTTCTTGGTCCATCTCATGCTCCCAACAGAGCTCCCTCCCTGGGATGGGAAAGTGCCATGCCAGGAGAGCCCTCTTGACCTAGCCTCCAGCCAAAGCCAGTCCCCCTGCCAATCAGGCCCTAGAGTTACACTGGAGGGTGACAGGCCTCACCTGGAAATTTCTTGCTGAAAATTGTCAGTTTCCCACACAAGTACAGCCTGGCAGTTTAATTCAAATTAAAACCAGAAAGAGACTGCTGCTTCAGTCTCAACTGCTTGAAAATTAGGTTGTGTAGAGCATAGAGCTTTTGTTTGCTGGAAATTGTGCAGCCAAACATTGTGCAGATTGACCCAGTAGCTATAGCAAGTACACACATAGGGTGCCAAGCAAGGACAAGTGTGCACATGTGCACGTGCACACACACACACAGCAGAAAATCTAGAAATAAACTATTTTAATGTCAGCTGTCATGGAAGTTTTGTGTCATTTCCCCAAAAAATACAAATTTTATTTTATGATTTAGTCTTGTTTTTATTTAGAATTACTTAAGGAAAAGGAGACGTGAGTGCAGTGGCTCACACCTGTAATCTCAGCACTTTGGGAGGCTGAGGCAGGAGGATCACTTGAGCCCGGGAGTTCAAGACCAGCCTGAGCAACATGGTGAAACCCAATCTCTATAAAAAATATGAAAATTAGCCAGATGTTGTAGCATGTATCTGTGGTCCCAGCTACCCAGGAGACTGAGGTGGGAGGATCCCTTGGGCCCAGGAGGCAGAGGTTGCAGTGAGCCAAGATCACATCACCACAATCTAGCCTGGATGACAGAGTAAGATCCCATCTCAAAAAGAAAGAAAGAGAGAAAAAGACAGAGAAAGAGAAGAGAAAAGAAAAAGAAGAGGAAATAGAAGAGAAAAGAAAAGAAAAAGAAGAGAAGAGAAAAGAAATAAGAGAAAAGAAACAAGAGAAGAGAAAAGAGGAGAGAAAAGAGGGGAGGGGAGGGGAGAGGAGAGGAGGGGAGAGGAGCAATAGGATCCTGATATCTGGTATGGGGAAACTTAAATGGATACATCTGAGAACTCTGAACCTCCAGTTTCCACTAAATGTTCTGGTCTAAAAGAAGTAGCCCCCTTTCCCTGCTAAGAGAAGGGCAGCTGCCCCTTGTCTGGAGACTGGGCAAAGAGCCTCCAACAAGGCCTTACAGCAGGATGAGGTGTGTCATCACTGCTGCCCAACATTGACACCAGGCTATGGTCATTCCTCATCATGGCCCAAGGTCACAAGCACAATCTGCTCTGGGAGAATGATTTTTTTTGCCAAAAATGCAGGAGCTGCCGAGTGTGTACTGGCAGAATCTGGGAGAGGAGGTGAAGGAGTGGACATAAGGGTGTTGGACCGGGGGAGACTAAAGGCTATATACACGAGAATACAGTGACCTGGGAGCACTCTCAGGATTTAGTGGCTTGGCAAGGACACCTGGGGCTCTAACATACTGCTGGAGTGGCTCCTTGAAATGTGGATGGAACAGTTGCTGCAGTGAATTAGGTGGAGATTATAGAACTGCATTTTCAAAGCATCAAAGAAGCCAGAAAGTACAGGGAGGTAGGAATGTTGGAATGGTTTGTTATATGCCAGCAGATTTGGAATCCACCACTTGACTATGTGCCCTTGGAGGGCTCACAGGAACTCCCCTCTCTAGGCAAACAAGGAAGGCACTAGTGAGAGGGGCACCTGAATCTTTGAGAGACCCAGTGGCACTATCCTTGGTAGGCCAGGATCGACAAGAGGAGATGTTGCCATGAGACCAGGCTTCGTGGTGTCAGTGGGAATGGTGGAAGGTGAGAATGGCAGATGCCAGGTGGTGGCACTTCACCATCATCAACAAGGTGGATGTAATTAACTTAATTGGTAGGAAGGCTAGAGTGATAGCCAGGATGCCTTGACCTCCAGGGATCTGTTGTATTGGCTAAAAACTGATGGCATTCCAGGGGAGAGTTATATAGGCAGTTGACTAGGGTGGTTTTTTTTGTTTTGTTTTGTTTTTTGAGACAGGATCTTAATCTGTAGCCCAGTCTGGAGTGCAGTGGCACAATCATAGCTTTCTGCAGCCTCAACCTCCTGGGCTCAAGCTATCCTCCCACCTCAGCCTCCCAGGTAGCTGGGATTACAGGCATGCACCACCATGCCTGGCTTTTTTTTTTTTTCTAATTTTTAGTGAAGATGAGGTCTTGCTATGTTGCCTAGACTGGTCTCAAACTCCTGAGCTCAAGCAGTCCTCCTGCTGTGACCTCCCAAATTGTTGGGATTACACATGTGAGCCCTAGGACATTTCCTGATTTGTGTATTCAGGAAAAAACAAGATCTGGCATGCAGAAGGCTGCAACAAAAAATTGCAATTTCCTACCCAGTTTTCAGACTGAGACAATTGAGACCTATAGCTCATGGATTGTAGGGGAGGCTGGGTATTCTTGGAAAAAGATCCTGCAACATTACCACATGATATTCATTAATTATTACCTCAATCCTTCTCCAAAGGGATCTGGGGTCATTGACGAAAGTAACTGTAGCTGATGAAAAGGGAATACCCAGACTGTTTGAGGGCCATTCATATAGGATTAGAGCTGACCGTGCCACCATAAGATCCACAATGCCACCATGTCCCCTCCCCAGTAAGACTGAGGACATGTGAAGTCTAGGTAATAAATGGATCCCTGGATGAAGAGGCCGCAGCCCCATCTGGTTGTCATTTCTCTGTCCCTAAATATGCAATTGATATGAGTAAGCTTAGAAGCTAACAGAGCTCTCACTTTACTCCCTGACCTGTGGGTACGAACCGCAATAGTAGGAAGAGCCCAGGGAAAGTCTCTGAAACTCCCTCTTCCCACTTCCAGGAGCAATGCAGTATTCCAGGTGGAATCACAGAGATTTATCACCTCCCTCAACTGTGACCGCCGCCTTATAATGATAGTATTCTTACATTTCCCCACCTGTCCCTTGTGCTATTCTCGTCATCATTTTACTTCCACATGTTATAAACATGACAATATGTTACTACTTTTGCCTCGGTCAATTATTTCTAGACATCAAAAAAGAAGACAATAGGATCTTTTCTATTTATCCATGTATTTATTATGTCAGTGGTCTTCATTCCTTTGTGTAGACTCAAATTTCTATCCAGTGTCATTTTTCTTCTGACCAAAGAACTGCTTTTAACACTTCTCAGAATGCAGGCCTGCTGGTGATTATCTTGGCTTTTGTTTGTGTGAAAAAGTCTTTATTTTGTCTTCATTAAATTTTTTGAAATTTTTTTATTCTGTTTTTTTGTTTGATTGTTTGTTTTTGAGATGAGGCCTCACTATGTTGCCCAGGCTGGTCTCAAACTCCTGGCCTCAGGAAATCCCCTGCCTTGGCCTCTCAAAGTGCTGGGATGATTACAGGCATGAGCCAACACACCTGGCCTCATTGACTTTTTAAAACTCATTTTAATCCCATGTCTGCAGAGTTAACTTTTCATCTCTAGTAATTCTTTTTGTTTTATTTTGACACAAGGTCTCACTATGTGCCCAGGCTGGAGTGCAGTGGCACAATCACACCTCACTGCAACCTCAACCTCCTGGATTCAGGTGATCCTCCTGCCTCAGCCTCCTGAGTAGCTGGGACTACAGGTGCATGCCACCATGCCTGGCTAATTTTAAAGTTATTTATAGAGATAGGTCTCCCTATGTTGCCCAGGCTGGTCTTGAACTCCTGGGCTCAAGCAATCCTTGCATCTCAGCCTCCCAAAGTGCTGGGATTACAGGTGTGAGCCACTGCGCCCAGGCTGTGGTTTTTTTTTCCCCAAGATATCTTCCATTTCTGTCTTCTCATAATGTTCATATTTTTCTAGCCTTCTTGAACATATGGAGCATATTTATAATATGTTTTTTAATGTCCTTATCTGCTAATTACATCATCTCTGTCATTTCCGGGCCTATTTCCATTGATTTATTTCTCTCCTGGTTATAGGCCCTATTATGCCTGGTTTTTTTTGTTTGTTTTTTTGAGACAGCATCTTACTCTGTCACCCAGGCTGGAGTACGGTGGTGTGATCTCACCTCACTGCAATCTCCATCTCCCAGGTTCAAGCAATTCTCATGTCTCAGCCTGCCAAGTAGCTGGGACTACAGTTGCGTACCACCATGCCTGGCTAATTTTTGTATTTTTAGTAGAGACAGGATCTAGCCATATTGGCCAGGCTGGCCTTGAACTCCTGGTCTCATGCAATCTGCCCACCTCAGCCTCCCAAAGTGCTGGGATTACAGGCATGAGCCACTGTGCCTGGCCATTGCCTGGCAATGTTTTATTGACTGGTAGACATTGTGTTTTTGTGTTGTGACTGCTGGATTTTGTTTTCCTTTAAATAGTTTGGGACTCTGTTTCAGCAGTAGTTAAGTTACTTGAAATAAGTTGGATCTATCAAGGTTTGCTTTCAACCTTTGTTAGGACAGTTTCAGAGAAGCCTTTACTCCAGTGCTCATTTAGCCCCACTATTAAGGCAATACTTTTCTAAAGCTTCCCTTCCATTTCCTAAGTATTATGAAGTGTTTTCATTCTGACTAGTGAGAATATGAATTCTCTCTAGCCTGTTGTGAGCTCTGGGGATTCTTCTGTCTGCTTTCTGGCAGTTCTTTCCCTGGGTACTTTCTTCTCACATATGTCCCTATCAGCCCTTTGCCAAAGGCTTGAGGGCATCTTCCATAGCTCTCCAAAGTTCACGCGCTCTCTTCTCCCACCTCCTCCCTGGTACTCTACCTCACAAATTCTACCAGCCTTGAAGATCTTCCCAAGCTCTGATCTCTGTCTCCTCAATCCACCAAGACCACTGAACTTTGGATTTCCCTCCCTGCGTTGGAGCCTGTAATTGCTTCCGGCAGTAAACTGAGGACACTGTAGGGTTCACCTTCTTTTAGGGATCATTGTTCTGCTTGACCTGTTCTCTGATGTCCGAAAACTATTGTTTTATATTTTGTTCCATTTTTCTAGTTGTTCAAGGTGGGAGGCAAATCCGGTCCCTGTTAGCAATCATGGCCACATGTAGAGGTTGCAGGATGTTTGTATCTGTTTTTTTTTTTTTTTTTTTTTTTGAGACAGGCTCTCACTCTATCACCCCAAGTGGTGCCATCTTGCCTCACTGCCACCTTCACTTTGTGGCCTCAAGCGATCCTCCCACCTCAGCCTCACAAAGTGCTGGGATTACAGGTGTGAGCCACTGTACACGGCCTAAAATTGTATCTTTCTTATTATCAGTGAAGTTAAACATTTTTTCCTGTGTGTCAGCGGCATTTGGGTTTCTTTTTCTTTGAACTTTCATATATTTTTTCCATTTTTCTTAGAATTGTTGGTCTTTGTCTTCTCTACTTTTAGAATAGAATGAATATGATATTAATCATACCTTGAATTGTAGCCATGATGGAGTACCTGTATTGATGGCAGTCTTCCAGCATAAACAACTACAAAGCTGGACAAAGGACATGAAGAAATTGTCTTCAGCCATTGGGCAATAGGCAGTTCCATGTACAATCTGAGAGAAGGGAATCACATGAAGTGACTGCTACGTTTTTCTGGTGGGGAAAGTTTCTAAACCTTCAATGACAGCATGAGGAAGCAGAGTCCAAGCCGAGAGGATCAGTCTTGTTTGGTGAAGGAAACAGAGACTGCCACTCAGGGCTGCTAAAATGTGTGTGGCAGAGTATCAGAAAGGACAGAGTTGCAGAGAAGGAGCGCCAGAAATCTTATAGAGTTTGCTGCAGGTCCTTGGCCAAATCCCAAACAATGAGTGTGCGGATTGAGGCCAATGGGGAGCTGAAAGCTAAACAGCAATTTCAGTGGTCACAGACTGCTGGAGATACATCTGAATTCTGGCTCAGCCAGCATCTCCACTCTTGGAATCTCAGATCTTGATGAATATCCCAGACATTCACAGAGGGCCTAGAAGGCCATGCCTTGGGATTAAGGAAGATTCCCTGGGAATAAGGGCAAAACTGAAAAACAGCTCACCCTAACAAAACCTAAAATGTAGTCTTGACACACATGATCAAGTTAACCCATCAGTAATTTAATTCCCTGCAAAACAAAACTCAACACTAGAGTAGGATAACGTAATCCACATCTCTACAATGAAGGTTCACAACGTCCAACAGCTCAAGAAATACTAGATGTGTGAAAAAGCGAGAAAATATATCCTAAAATTAAGAGAGAACCAGTCAATACGAACAGACCCACCGTGCATGGTGGCTCACGCCTGTAATCCCAGCACTTTGAGAGGCCAAGGCAAGTAGATCACTTGAGCTCAAGACTTCGAGACCAGCCTGGGCAACATGGCATAACCCTATCTCTACTAAAAATTCAAAAACGAGTCAAGTGTGGTGGTGTGCAGGGGCCCATAAGCCCCAGGCTGTGGACTGTACCCGTTGGTGACCTGGTAGGAACCAGGCTGCACAGCAGGTGAGTGGTGAGCAACAAGCATTACTGCCTGAGCTCCACCCCAACCCCCATCAGATCAGCAGGCATTAGATTCTCATAGGAGCGTGAACCCTAATGTGAACTGCACATGTGAGGGATCTAGGTTTCACACTCTTTATGAGACTCTAATGCCTGATGATCTGAAGTGGAACAGTTTCATGCCATAACCACCACCCCGATCCCGTCTGTGGAAAAATTGTCTTCCATGAAACCAGTCAGGACTGCTGGTGGCACGTGCCTGTGGTCCCAGCTACTTGGAAGGCTGGGGTGGAAGGATGGCTTGAGCCTGGGAGGTGGAGGTTGCAGTGAGTTGAGATGATGCCACTGCACTCCAGCCTGGACAACAGAGTGAGAACTTATCTCAACGAAACAACGACAAAAAAAGGGCCAGGCACGGTGGCTCACACTTGTACTCCCAGCACTTTGGGAGGCTGAGGCAGGCAGATCACCAGGAATTCAAAACCAGCCAGGTGAGGTGGAGGTTGGAGTGAGCCGAGATGGTGCCATTGCACTCCAGCCTGGGCTACAAGAGCAAAACTCTATCTAAAAAAAAAAAAAAAAAAAAAAAAAAAAAGAGAGCAGACCCATAAATGGCTCACACATTGGAATTAGCAGGCAAGAGCTTTAAAGTAACTAAATACATACATTAAAGAATTTAGAGAAATATCAACACCTGTGAAGATGGTGAAAAAAGAATTTAGAGAAATAAGTTTTAGTATAAGTATGTCCTAAATATGCATGGTACATACTAAAAAATAGTTTATTTTTTATCAGAAATCTAAATTTAACTGGGTGTCCTATATTTTATCTGGCATCTCTACCCCAAAGCCAAGCAGGAGAGGATCCACAGTCTTATCTTCCAGCAGGTGACCTAGCCTAGGACAGGGTCTGGCCAGGGGCAATTGTGAATTGGATGGATTAGAGATGCCAGTCATTCAATGTGTCAAAGGTTTGCCAGGCCTGCATACAATCAACATTATTATTATTATTATTTTAATGTTAAGATTTTATTTACAAAGATTTTTGTTGTACAGAAAGTAAAAATGCTGTTAAAATCTCGGTGTAACTGGTAGCCACAGATGTTTGACTCACCAATCACAGCTATCTATGCTACAGCAAGAGTCTCACACAAAAACCTAACAACGCTTACAATTTTGTTGGGGTCAAGTCCCTAAGCTCAATGGTAGATTGGTAGATTACCAAGAGGGACTACATGGAGGAAGATGGAATGTCACAGGAACTATTCTTTGGCTCTTTGAGTGGGTGGGTGTCCTAGGGTTTGTATCACAGCTACCTTTTTTTTTTTTTTTTTAAACAGCTATCAAATCCATGAGGAGTCCAACCAATACTGAACAGTTCTGTTTCTGCAGGTCATCTGGGGTCTTAATCATCTTCTCCTTCATCATCTGTTTCTCTCTTCCTCTTTTTACCTTTCCCACTTTCTTCCTTCTCTTCATCCTCATCCTCATCTTCATCTTCTTCATCAAGTCCAAATTCTTCTTCCTCCTCATTGACTTCATCTTTGTCATCTCCTTCTACATTTTCATCTTCATCATCTTCTTCATCAAACTCCTCTTCTTCACCATCCTCCTCCTCCTCGTCTTCCTCATCTTCTTCTTCACCCTCCTACTCTTCATCCACACCATCCACCTCAGCATCTGAGTCAGGTGCTTCCTGGTCCTCTTGGTCATAGCCATCCATGTAGGCAAGCTGGGGCAGGAGCTTGAAGACACTCTCTCGGTAGTCATTCAGTTTAGTAACCTCACAGTTAAAAGAGGTCCAGGCTTTTCAGACATTCTAACTTTTTCAAAGGTTCCAAGGTGCTGATATCTTTCAGTTTATTTCCACTTAAGTTTAGATGTTTGAGATTTGGAAGTTTTTCAGCTAACATGTCCAGACCTCCAAAGATTCTATTTTCACTGAGTTCAAGCTTTTTCAATTTAGGCAGCTTGGGAAGATTTGAAACTGAGATCAAGCCTACATTTATTAAACTGAGGAACTCTGAGTTCACAAATTCTGCTGTTAAGCCTCAATTTTTCCATCATTTGATTTGTGATTTGCAATTGTCCAAGACAAGTTCTCGAACAGCTGACGGGGTCCAGTTCCTCAGCTCCAGGTGGATCCTCCTCTTCAGGTCCATGTTCCCCTCTTCCCCCGTCTTCAAACTTAACTTTCGGTGGTGGGGACAGATGGGAGAGAGGTCTCCTGGCCTACGCAGCGAGGGCTGTCGGAAGGGATTGCTCACGGCAGAGGCCGGCGGCACAGTCCTGGGTGGCGGGTGGCATGGGAGCAGGCGAGTGGAGCCCCCGGAGCCAAGTTACTCACAGGAGTGGAGAGGACACTATTTTTATTTAATTTTTTTTTTTTTTTTTTTTTTTTTTTTTTGAGAGGAGTCTTGCTCTGTCACCCAGGCTGGAGTGCAGTGGCGCAATCTCGGCTCACTGCAAGGTCGGCCTCCCGGGTTCACGCCATTCTCCTGCCTGAGCCTCCAGAGTAGCTGGGACTACAGGCGCCTGCCACCATGCCCGGCTAATTTTTGTACTTTTAGTAGAGACGGGGTTTCACCGTGTTAGCCAGGATGGTCTCGATCTCCTGACCTCGTGATCCGCCCACCTCGGCCTCCCAAAGTGCTGGGATTACAGGCGTGAGCCACCACGCCCGGCCTTTTATTTAATATTTTTGTCTAAAGCAACTTTAAAAATTTTAACCTTTTATTTGGAAACATAGATTCAGAGGAAATTTCAAAGATGGTACAGAGAGGTTTCATGTACTCTTCACTCAGTTTCCTCCAAAGGTTCTATTTTGTATAAATGTAGGACAATATCTAACATTGTCATGTGTCTAGGTCTATACCATTTTATCACATATGTAGACTCCTTTAACTACCGCTACAATCAAGATACAGAACTGTTCCACTGAAGGGGTGGCCTGCCCCTTCACACCTGTGGGTATATCTCATCAGATGGGATGAGAGACTGAGAAAAGAAATAAGACACAGAGACAAAGTATAGAGAAAGAACAGTGGGCCCAGGAGACCCGTGCTCAGCATACCGAGGACCTGCACCGGCACTGGTCTCTGAGTTCCCTCAGTATTTATTGATTACTATTTTCACTATCTCAGCAAGAGGAATGCAGTAGGAGAGCATGGTGACAGTGGGGAGAAGGTCAGCAAGAAAACATGTGAGCAAAGGAATCTGTGTCACAAATAAGTTCAAGGGAAGATGCTATGCCTGGATGTGCACGTTGGCCAGATTTATGCTTCTCTCCACCCAAACATCTCAGTGGGTAAAGAATAACAAAGCAGCATTGCTACCAACATGTCTCAACTCCCATCACAGGGCGGTTTTTCTCCTATCTCAGAATTGAACAAATGTACAATCGGGTTTTATACCAAAACATTCCATTCCCAGGGGCAGGCAGGAGACAGAGGCCCTCCTCTTTTACTAATCCTCCTCAGCGCCGATCCTTCACGGGTGTCAGGCTGGGGGACAGTCAGCTCTTTCCCATCCCACGAGGCCATATTTCAGACTATCACATGGGGAGAAACCTTGGACAATACCCGGCTTTCCAGGGCAGAGGTCCCTGAGGCTTTCTGCAGTGCATTGTGCCCCTGGTTTATCAAGACTAGAGAATGGCAATGACTTTTACTAAGCATACTGCTTATAAACATTTTGTTAACAAGCCACATCCTGCACAGCCCTAGATCCCTTAAACCTTGATTCCATGCAACACATGTTTTTGTGAGCTCAAGATTGGGGCAAAGTTACAGATTAACAGTATCTCAGGGCAAAGCAATTGTTCAGGGTACAGGTCAAAATGGAGTTTCTTACTTATATCTTCCTTTTCTACATAGACACAATAACAGTCTGATCTCTCTTTTCCCTACATTCCACCACCACGAAAATCCTCCTCCTGCTATTCCTCTGCGCTCATTCCTGGCTCTTCCCCTTCACTATTCCTACTCCTGGCAACCACTAATCTGCTTTCTGTCTTTATAATCTCGTCACTTCAAGAATATTATAAAATGCAAAAATTAGCTAGGCATGGTGGCACCAGCTTGTAGTTCCAGCTACATGGGAGGCTGAGACAGGAGAATCGCTTGAACCTGGGAAGTAGAGGCTACAGTGATCCTACCACTGCAGTCCAGCCTGAAAAACAGGGTGAGACTCTCTCAATGAATGAATGAATGAAGGCCTGGCATGGCGGCTTACACCTGTAATCCCAGTGCTTTGGGAGGCTGAGGCAGGTGGAAACATTTAGGCCTGGAGTTTGAGACCAGTCTGGCTAACATGGCAAAACACTGTCTCTACTAAAAATACAAAATTAGCCAGGCATGATGGTGAGTGCCTGTACTCTCAGCTACTTGGGACGCTGAGGCATGAGAATTGCTTGAACCCAGTAGGCGGAGGCTGCAGTGAGCCCAGATCATGCCACTGCACTCCAGTCTGGGCCACAGAGTGAGACTTCATCTCAAAAACAAAATAAAACAAAACCAAACAAAGAAAAAAGAACATTATATAAATGGAATCACACAATATGTGGCCTTTTGAGACTGGCTTTTTTTTTCTACTCAGCAAATGCCCTTTGAGATCCATCCAAGTTGTGCATGTTCCTTTTTGTTTTTTTCTGTTTGAGATGGAGTCTCACTCTGTCACCCAGGTTGGAATGTAGTGGCGTGATCTCAGCTCACCGCAACCTCTGCCTCCTGGGTTCAAGCAATTCTCCTGCCTCAGCCTCCTGAGTAGCTGGGATTATAGGCACCCACCACCATGCCTGGCCATTTTTTTTTTTTTTTTGAGATGAAGTTTTGCTCTTGTTACCCAGTACAATGGTGTGATCTCGGCTCGCTGCAACCTCTGCCTCCCCAGTTCTAGCAATTCTCCTGCCCCAGCCTCCTGAGCAGCTGGGATTACAGGTGCCTGCCACCACATCCAGCTAATTCTTTTTGTATTTTTAGTAGAGACAGGGTTATACCATGTTGGCCAGGTTGGTCCTGAACTCCTGACCTCAGGTGATCCACCTGCCTTGGCCTCCCAAAGCGCTGAGTTTACAGGCATGAGCCATCATGCCTGGCCCCCTTTTATTGATGAATAGCATTTCATAGAATAGACGTAGCAGTTTGCTTAACCATTCACCTATTGGGGAGTATTTGGTTGTGTCCAGTTTGCGGCTATTACAAATAAATCTGCCATGAACCATCATGTATGAGTTTTTGTGCAGACATCAGTTTTATTTTCTGGTACAAATGCCCAGAAGCAATTGCTAGGTCATATATTGAGGTATATGTTTAATTAAAGAAGCTGCCAAACTATATTCTAGAATGTCTGTACGATTTTATATTCCCACCAGCGATGTATGAGAGAGTTACTTTTGTCTGCATCCTCGCTGATATTCGATATTATCACTATGTTTGATTTGAGCTGTTCTAATAGACCTGTAGTGATATCTTACTGTGGTTTTAATTTGCATTTCCCCAGTGGTTAGTGTTGAAGATCTATTCATGTGCTTTAAGTCAATTCATTTTTAAAACCTAAATAAATGTATTTAAAAAGGAAACTTTTGCTTTGGGAGGCCCAGGCGGGTGAATTGCTTGAGCCCAGGAGTTCGAGACAAGCCTGAGAAACATGGTGAAACTCCATCTTTACAAAAAATAAAAAGTATCCAGCATGGTGGTGTGCGCCTATGGTTTCAGCTACTCGAGAAGTGAGGCAGGAGGATTGCTTGAGCATAGGAGGTTGAGGCTGCATTGAGCCATGATTGCACCATCATACTCCAGCCCGGGTGACAGAGTAAAATTCTGCCTTAAATAAATAAATTAATTAAAGGAAATTTGTGATTAGTGATTCTCAGTGTTGTCCCTGAGCCAGCAGCATCAGCATCACCATAACCTGAGAACGTTAGAAATGCAGATTCTCAGGTGCCACCCCAGACCTCCTGAATCAGAACCTCTGAGGAGTGGGTTCAGTGATCTGTGGTTTAACAAGCCCTGCCAGTGAGAATCGGTCTCATTTACTACAAATAGAAGGTAATGGTAAAAATAAATTCATCTGCATATCGCCTAAAATCCTCTTGTGGGTCCCAGGTTCGCACACCACAGTTTTGGGCAGGAGCCCCACGCACGGAGGCTATGACAAGAATGCTCCTGCCCCTGGGGTTGTGCAGTGACAGCTCACACAGCTCCATGTGGCAGTTCTGAGTTTGGGAAGCACTGATGTTGTCCTACTACAGCCCTTCCTGCCCTTCACTGGACAGAGAAAATCCAGGCTCTGAGGAAGGCGAGACTTGCCCAAGGTCACCCAGCAGCATGGTCAGTCTCCTTTCCCAGGGCCCTCACAATGCCTGGCCTGTTTAAAGCCTGCCTCTATTCACTGCTGAGTGAAAAATCCAGCTCCAAAGTAGAATATGGGGAAGGATACTATCTTGTGCACCTTATGTTTATAGTTGCAGATACATGAGAACAAAAGTCCAAAAATACTGTTGAAGCAGTTATTTAGGGAGAGAAGTGGTTTGCTGGTTTTTGGGTTTTTAGCTTTTCTATATTTCATAATTTTTATCATAATAATCATGTTTAGTTACATAATCAAAATGTCTTAAATATAATATTAAAAATCGACATGAAGCCTGATCTAGCCATGGCCTATCGTTGGCAGAGTCAGGAAGCCTTCCAGATAGAGCAGCCCTGCACCTGCCCCAGGTCACGCCCTGGGCCTGGGCACGGGCAAATGCTGGGTTCTCTGTCTGGGTACCCTCACCCCATGGTGTCCTCCACATCTGTACCCACCAGCACCTCCTGTGGGTAAGGCCCTTGCCTGCATCCAGCCCTGGGCACCCCCTAGCCCAGAGGGCACCTCACAGTCTGAGAGTCCACCTGCCTGTCTCTAAAGAGAGGAAAGCTCCTTGGGACATGTGTTCCACTTGACTATCAGCCCTGGCCTTGTACAGAAAAGTGGACAGTGGGTATTTGGTGAATAAATGAATGATTGAATGAATCCCCAGAATGGTGATTTCCTGAGGCCCTTCTCCAGCTGGCCCAGGTGGAACCAGTTCCACTTTTCACAGGAAAGCCAGGTGTGAGGAGTGGGGCAGGTGTGTGTGAGGGGCCGGGTTCTCGAGGGCTGCATGGACATGGGGCTTGTGGTGGGTCTGGGGGTGGCAGTGCTGCTGTGGGAGCCTTGGGGAAGGCTCATCCCTGGAATCCCCCAGGGTATCCTGGTGCCCCCAGCTGCTGCATGGCGTGAGAATTCCTGGCTGGTGGGGACACACAGGGACTTGTTTGGATTGGCCACCTGGTCCAGTCCAAGGAGCTGCGCCTCCGGCCCCTTGGGGAAAAGCTCACTTTTGATGTGTGACAACAGCTGCAGGCAAGGGGAGGGAGAGGTGTGCTGGGCCTCAGCCTTAGAAGCCAGAAGCCAGTTCATGCCACTACCTTGGTCTAGGTGGGAAAGGGATGGGGCCTCGGCTAGCTCTAGGGTCCTGGGTTATGGTAAGGGCCCTCCCTTATGGACTCAGTGACTCGGGCTGACCCAGCCCCTCCCTGCGCCTCATCAGTGAAACCAGGGCTGGGCCAGGGCTCTCGAGGCCTCCCAGCTCCAACCTCTGGCTTTCTCCCAGGAGGGCAGGAGATCAGACAGAGGTGACCTGGGCTCCCCTGTTTACCTCAACCTCCTTGTGAAGCCTCCCTCTTTCTGCCTGTGAGGTGGGTGGGGCCAGAAGGAGAGGCATTCACCTGTGGGTCTCTGATTTCTCTGCCCAGGTGTGCCTGGAGAGCCTGGTCTATACCCAGTGCTCTGCTACATCCCACAGCCTGGCCATGACCTCCCTGCCTCCAGAGCAGCCCTGGCCCAGGGAAGAAGCTGGTCTCTGCATCGAATGATAGGTAGAAAATGGAAGTGGGGACGATAGCTCTGGAAAGGAGTCAAGGAGGAGGTGCCTTCCCAAGGACGCAGAGGGTTTTTCCAGAATGGACTTGACTGGTGTGGACAAACATCAGGAGGTAGGAAGGGTGGCTCCCTCTGTGGGAGCTGGGGCGACTTGCCTGGGCCAAATGGTGGTAGGCTGTGGGCAGGACGGGCAGAGCTGGGGTTCCCAGAGCCTGGGGTCCCTGTCCTTGCAGAGGACTGGAATGCAAAACAAGTGTCCCCTGCCCTCTGGCTGGGGGACATCCTCTGCTTCCAAGCCCAGACATATACCAGCTGCTACAAGCCCCTGAGGCTCTTCAGAGGACCAGTGGGCAGCCA
The DNA here is from genome assembly GCF_028885625.2 of Pongo pygmaeus. NCBI lineage: Eukaryota > Metazoa > Chordata > Mammalia > Primates > Hominidae > Pongo > Pongo pygmaeus. The sequence continues at coordinate 80,904,937 of NC_072389.2, forward strand.
CATCCACGCTGGGCCAGCCTGCTGGACCCACCTGCACCCTGGTCAGAGCCCATGACTGAGGGGACTCTCTGGGGACAATGGGGGCAGTCTCATGCTGCCCTCTTACAGGTGGATCCATCCCTGGGATCTGGTGTTGGGCTGGGGTGGGCTGAGGCTGTTCTCTGCTGGGGTGCCTGGTGGACAGCAGGTGGAGCAACTTCTCCTTGGCTTTCCTGGACCCCAGGACACAGCTGAACACTGCACTTTACTCTGGATGCCTTTGGATTCTCAGGGGACCCTGGGAAGGAAGAGGGGGATGCCCCTGCAGGGGGCCAGGGCCCTGGGCCATTCTTGCTCCCCCCAGTAGGCACCTTCTCTCCAGATCGACATCACCTGATTGCTGAAGGCCTGGGCTACTGACCAGAGCCCTAACACCCTCACCAAGGCCTGTTCTTACATCAGACCAGCTAGTATGAGTTCGGAGCTGAAGGGGGCAGAGAGAGAATGCAGGGCTCTGTAAGAGTTCTTGGCTCCATGCTGCGGTGGGCCCCATAGAAGGCCCCCCAGAAATCTGCAGCTGCTGTAAGTCACTCGGAGGAAGCTGCAGCAGACATGTGTTTCCCAGCCTGGTAGATGCAGAGGGGTGTCCGGGCCCCCAAGTGGGAGGCCCAAACACGGCCTTGGATGTGGCAGTGCAGGAATTCTAGCCAGCTCTGCGGCCCTGGGCAAGTCATTTAACCTCTCAGAACCCTGCTCCTGGTCACCATGTGGCTCTTGTGTGGATGTAAAGAACCCCCCTGGCCACTTATGTCCCATCAGTGGAAGCCTAGCATGGGTGGAGACCCCTGAGACTGAACTCAGTGATGGGATCCAGCCTGCCCAGCTCTCCTACATAGAGCCCAGAGCCAGCAGGCTGGGCTTCCTGGAGAAGCAGGCACTCCTGTGGGCTGGAGAGCATGAGCAGGGGTCCCTTTGGAAAGGTGGAAGAGGCTGCGGTCAGTGGAGGCCATAAGGAGGCAGAGCTTGGGCAGAAAGGGCATGATCGGGGGATCTGAGGCCCAACAGAGACTGGACTGAGGACACTATGGCCACCTACAGGACACTGTGCCACTCAGGTGGTGGAAACTTAGCTACGGCTGGGCCTCCTCCCTGGTCCTGAGTGAGGCTTCACCAGTCTTGGAAACTGTGCCCAAGGCGGCTTCATGTAAGGGCGCATCTCAGCACTTTTTTTTGAGACAGGGTCTTGCTCTGTCATCTAGGCTGGAATGCAGTGGCAAGATCACAGCTTACTGCAGCCTCAAACTCCTGGGCTCAAGCGATCCTCCCACCTCAGCCTCACAAAATGCTGGAATTATAGGCCTGAGGTATGCAGCTCAGTTTTAAATCTTAATAAATATCTCCTTCTGGTCTGCTTCCCTGGCTGACACACATGCTGGCATCTTGTGCCTAGACACACATGTTTCTGGACTTGGTTCCATTTGTTCTGACGGGTTCCTCTCTCAATGACCGCACATTACAGTATGTGGCCATTCTTACACATTTCCATATAGACCTGAGGGTTAGTGTGTTAATGTCAAAGTTCTACTGGTTTTTTGAGGCTGGGTGGAATGTTTGGGTTAATTTGGTTGTGGGCATCTTGACAATATAGGCTTTTCCTCCAGGAACGGTGATTCTGGGATGCAGGTTTTGCACATTCTGGTTTATTGCTTGGCTCGCTGCCACAGAGGATGGCACTGCTCCACACGCCATGCCCAAGAGATGTCCCACCTTATATTTCTAAATCAAGCTGAATGTTCTCAGCTGACAGGATATCCTATCAGTGCTGCAGGGACTTACTCTCCTCAACCCGAGATGAAGTGAGGTGGAGACTATGGAGCAGATCCGTGCTGAGTGCACTCGCCCTTGCTGACCCACACTGCTGCTGGCCACGGCTGTGTCTGAGTCGACAGAGGGCACTGATTCGGGGACAGGGTGGGGGGCAGTGCTGGAGAGATGCCCCTCACCTCCCTTAGCTCCTCCTGTCCAGCCAACGCTTGGCCACCAAGGTCCCTGACTTCCAGGACCCAGTCACCACTAACAGGGTGCTGCATGGGAACAAAGTATAAGCCCAGAACCTGGAGTTCAGGTCACTCCTCCTTCCAGTTGAACCCTCTATCCCTCCCAGGTGATTCCAGCCTCATTCCTCCATGGGCCAGATACCCTAAACAAAGGCCTGGACAGGGGGTCTTTATCCAAGTGCCCAGAGAACACATGCAGAAAGGCTCTGCATGCCCCCTGTGGCCTGCCAGAGGTAAGAGCCTGCCCGTCAAAATGCACAGTCCAGGTTCTTGCAGGGAGGTGAGGAGGGGAGGAAGAAAAGGTCCATCTCATTCTTTCAGTGGGAACCTAAACTTGGGAAAGCCCAGACACAGTACATTTCTTAATCCTGATACTTTTATAACTGGTTACAGCTGGGTCACATGCACAACTGTTTCCAACATCGTTCAACAGTCCACATAACATCCTGCAGCTTATTTTTTCATTTTTATGTTGTAAGGCCAGGGGCAGTGGCTCACACCTGTAATCTCAACACTTTTGGAGGCTGAGGCAGGAAGTCTGCTTGAGGCCAGGAGTTCAGGACCAGCCCAGGCAACATAGCAAGACCCAGCATACAACAGAGAAAGACCCTGTCTCAAAAAATATCTTTTCCAAGTGCAGTGCCATGATCACAGCTCACCGTAGCCTCCAACTCCTGGGCTCAAGCGATACTCCCACTTCGGTAGCTGGGACTATCAGAGCACACCACCACATCTGGCTGGTTTTAATTTATAGTAGAGATGCGGTCTCACTATGTTGCCCAGGCTGGTCTTGAACTCCCGGCCTCAAAAGATCCTCCCATTGCGACCTCACAATGCACTGGGGTTACAGGCATGAGCCACCATGCAGCCCCTGCAAAATCTAACTGTTCTTCAAGTGCTTCTTTTGGACCTCCTAGCTAGACTGCCATTGGCAAATACTAGTTTATTATTTACCCACATTTGTGTTAATGAATTTCCCATGTTTTATTTGTCTAGACTAGGGTTTCTCAACAGCAGCACTATTGACATTTTGGGCTGGATAATTCTTTGTTATGGAGCTATTTGTGCCTCACAGGATGTTTAGCAGCATCCCCAGCCTCTGCCTGCTACATGCCAGTAGCACTCCTCAGTGTGACAGCCAAAATGATTTCAGATATTGTCAAATATCCCCAGGGAGGCAAAATCACCTCCAGTTGAGAATTGCTGACCTAAAAACCTCTGGAACAATGTTAGATCATGGTAATGATAGCACATACTGCTCCTGACCTTAATGGAAATACCTCTAGCATCAAAGTATAGTAGTACCTGTATACTATTGTCTGGGCTGTTATTAGTACACTCTATTAGTCCATTCTCACTCTGCTATGAAGAAATACCCAAGACAGGGTAATTTATAAAGAAAAGAGGTTTAAGTTGACTCACAGTTCTGCATGGCTGGGGAGGCCTCAGGAAACTTACAATTATGGCAGAAGACACCTCTTCACAGGGCAGCAGGCGGGAGAAGGAGAGCCGAGCAAACGGGAAAGCCCATAATAAAACCATCAGATCTCGTGAGAACTCACTCACTATCACGAGAACAGCACGGGAGAAACCGCCCCCATGATTCAATTATCTCCACCTGGTCCCACCCTTGACCCATGGGGATTATTGCAATGCAAGGTGAGATCTGGATGGGGACACAGAGCCAAACCATATTATATCCTTTATATTAGCATACTGTATCGAAGTATAATTTTCTTTCTTTTTTTTTGCTTTGAGACAGAGTCTCGCTCTGGCTCTGGCTGGAGTGCAGTGGCACAATCTCAGCTAACTGCAACCTCCATCTCCTGGGTTCAAGCAATTCTTGTGCCTCAGCTTCCTAAGTAGCTGGAACTACAGGTGTGTGCCACCCCCTAGCTAATTTTGATTTTTTTATTTAGTAGAGATGGAGTTTCACCATGTTAGCCAGGCTGGTGTCAAACTTCTGGCCTCATGTGATCCCGCCACTTTGGCCTTCCGAAGTGCTGAGATTACAGGCGTGAGCCACCGCACCCAGCCTGAAGTATAATTTTCACAATGTTAAAAGCATGATTTTCATACAAATGAAGGAATATGTATAAGATATTTTCTTTAATTCACAAGGGAGTTAGCAACATGGTGAAGCAAGTTCAAGGAGCTTTTTGAGAGACAGTGTCTGTAATGCTCCAGGAAGGGCATTCTGAAATATATTCTGAGATAGAGACAAAACTTGTTAATATCCTATAGGGAGGTCAGGCATGGTGGCTCACACCTGTAATCCCAGCACTTTGGGAGGTCAAGGCAGGCGGATCACCTGAAGTCAGGAGTTCAAGACCAGCATGGCCAACATGTTGAAACCCTGTCTCTACTAAAACTACTAAAAATACAAAATTAGCCAGGTGCAGTGGTGGGCGCCTGTAGTCCCAGCTACTTGGGAGGCTGAGGCAAGAGAATCACTTGAACCCTGGAGGCGGAGGTTGCAGTGAGCTGAGATTGTGCCACTGCACTCCAGCCTGGGCGACAGAACGAGATTCTGTCTCAAAAAAAAAGAGGGGGGCTGAGCACAGTGGCTCACGCCTGTAATCCCAGCACTTTGGGAGGCCGAGGCGGGTGGATCACGAGGTCAGGAGATCGAGACCATCCTGGCCAACATGGTGAAACTCCGTCTCTACTAAAAATACAAAAAAATTAGCCTGGCGTGGTGACGGGCGCCTGTGGTCCCAGCTGCTCAGGAGGCTGAGGCAGGAGAATGGTGTGAACCCAGGAGGTGGAGGTTGCAGTGAGCTGAGATCGTGCCACTGCACTCCAGCCTGGGTGACAGAGCAAGACTCCGTTTCAAAAAAAAAAAAAAAAAAAAAAAAAAAAAATCATATTGGGAAATAAAACTGTCATCTTTGGGTGTTATCGTTTCCACTGGACAGAAACCTGTAAGTTAACATATATACATATTCTCAAGAATATTCATAACATATTCTGTAGTATATTTCCCTACACTAGTGGTTTTCAAAGCATGGTCTCAAATGACACCTGGGAACATAGACATGCAATGCTCAGGCCCCACCTCAGTCCTATTGAGTTAGAAACTCTGGTGTGGGGCCCAGCAGCTGGTTTCACAAGCCCTGCAGGTGATGATGATGCACTCTAATGTTTGAGAACCACTGCTCTAATTAGTCAAATCATCTTTTTTTTTTTGAGACGGAGTCTCACCCTGTTGCCCAAGCTGACTGAAATGCAGTGGTGCAATCTCAGCTCACTGCAACCTCCACCTCCTGGGTTCAAGCAATTCTTGTGCCTCAGCCTCCTGACTGGCTGGGATTACAGGCACCCACTACCACATCCTGCTATTTTTTTTTTTTTTCAGTAGAGACGGGGTTTTGCCATGTTAGCCAGGCCACTGCTCTCGAACTCCTGACCTCAGGTGATCTGCCTGCCTCGGCCTCCCAAAGTGCTAGGATTACAGGCATAAGCCACCGCGCCCAGCCTTTATTTATTTCTTTATTTATTTTATTTATTTTTTTGAGATGGTCTCCTTCTGTTGCTCAGGATGGATGGAGTACAGTGGTGCCATCATGGTTCACTGCAGCCTCCACCTCCCAGGCTCAAGAGATCCTCTGACCTCAGCCTCTTAGGTAGCTGGGACAACACATGTGCACCAGGACAAGCAGGTAATTTTTTGCAGAGACTGGGGTCTCTCTATGTTGCGCAAGCTGGTCAAGAACTCCTGGGCTCAAGTGATCCACCGGCCTTGGCCTACCAAAGTGCTATGATTAAAGGTCTTATGTTCTTAAAAAATTTTTTTGACATGGTATAGGATAGTCTAGTAACTTAAGGTACTGTTGTTTTCAACAGGCTAGTGGTTATGATTTGTAAAATAACTCTTCAGAAATTAGCTCCATTTTACCATGAATTGGGACACTTTACATTTCTATTTTATAGTGCACTTTAATTGTCATGGGCTCTGTCTTTTGAAAATCTGAAAGCCTGCAACAATAAAACCAGCTGCACCTGTTGCATGGGATAGGCATGGAACTGAGGAGAGAGCTCAAACTACGGTCAGCCCTCTGTATCCTGGGGTTCTGGATCCTTGGATTTAACCAACTGTGCATCGAAAATATTTGGAAAAAGTAAAACAATAAAAAAAACACAGGCCGGGTGCAGCGGCGGGCGCCTGTAATCCCAGCTACTCAGGAGGCTGAGGCAGGAGAATGGCGTGAACCCGGAAGGCGGGGCTGGCAGCGAGTGGAGATCACGCCACTGCACTCCAGCCTGGGCGACAGAGCAAGACTCCGTCTCAAAAAAAAATTCAAAACTTTATAACAGCTATTTACAAAGCATTTACGTTGTATTAGGTATTATAGTAATATAGAGATGATTTAAAGTATACGGAAGGATGTGCACAGGTTATTTGCAAATACTATGCCATATTATATCAGGGACTTGAGTATCTGTGAATTTTGGTATCTCTGGGGTCCTGGAACCAACATCCTGAGGTTACCAAAGGACGACTGTATTTAATTTCGTCTCTGGTTATTAGTCTATTCTCTAATGTATTTTTGTTGTTGTTTTGTCTTTTTGTTTTTGCCTCTTCAAGTCAACATCGGAAACTTAGTTGTTCTAGACAACCCATTAGCTCAGAGCTACCAGTAATCAGACTACCACTGCAATCTAAGCAACCGATTTTTCTTCCCCATCAGATTGGCAAAAATTAAGATAAGCATCTATTGATGTTGAAGCTGTAGGGAGTTTTCCTGAGCAAGTTAATTATGACAGCCCTTTTTGCTAGGCTAGACGATTCATCAAAATGAAATAAAATACCCATGCACTTGAAGGAGTTATCTGGTTTATTTCCTTACCTGGGTGCTGGTTATGTGAGGTGTACAGTTGATGAAAACTTATTAAGCTTTATAATAGGTACAATTTTCTGTATATGTAGTATATTTCAAGTTTTAAACATATGTCGTTTGCCACAGCCTGCAGCTGTGTATAATGCTATTCGCTTAACAGTGGAAAACATGGCAACGACCTGAATCCCCCTGGCTCCCGGGATCCTACCCCCTTAAGTTAAACAAATGAAATAACTTCCACTGTCTTTCCTAATGTCTTAATTCGGTCCTCAGTTAAACCTGCGGTTGGCGCCAGTTTTTTCCAGGGAAGGATTCTGGGAGACGGAGGAGGAGACGCCAGCATTTCGCCTCCGGCACCTCCAGCGGGCTGCCGGCCGCTCCCAGCCTCACTCAATCAGGCCCCGCCCTCCCAGAGGACGTTAGTCCAAGTCACGTGATCGTCGACTCAGCTGACCCTGCGGACCGGAAAAAGAAATTCCGGGGTCCTGGTTTCTTGGCGCGATGGTGAGGCACCAGGGGCTAAGCCAGGCTTGGGCTGCTGGAGCGGGAATGAGGGGGCGCCAGTGGCTCCGGAAACTGGGGGAGGTTGTACTGGCCTCTCCGCAAACACAGTGTGTGCGGCGTGAGGGCTGCGGGTCTGGTAGGGAAAAGTCCACCGCTCTCCCGCTCCCGAGACGGAGAGGGGCGGGGGTAGGGGGCGGGTAAGACAGCGCAGGCCGGCCGGCTTAGAGTCCCGGTGCTTCCCTGGCGGAAGGAAGGGCCCCTGCCTCCCGGGGCAGACTAGGGCTTGTCTGGAGCTGGGAGTCCTTTCAGGTCTTCCCCATCCCCAAGAGGACCTCCCAAGGATACCCCCTTCCCCAGCCCTGCTGTGGGGGTTTGTTCAAGAAGGTGCTTAGAATCAGTATCGCTCTTGCACACTGTTAGGAAGCCCCTCCGCTCTTTCCAGAGCCAGAAAGTAGTAGTTTGGGGGTTGAGACTTATCCATCCATCCATCCATCCATCCATCCGTAGGTTCTAAGCGCCTAGTCTATACCATGAAGTGTACTAGGCACTGGGAGGACTTGAGCTGCCAAGGGAAGGGGAAATCGGAGGCTTGAACTGGAGTCATAGTTAAGGCTCCAGGGGCAGAGACCTAACTGCGCCTTGTGTGTAGTGCTGAGGGGGCTCCCTGAGGATGCCTTCAACCTTAAAGGCGGATGGCAGGAGCTGGCTGGCTGAAGTACAGTTTGTGTACCAGGGGTTGGGAGGCAAGGGTGGGAGACGTGTGTCTTCAGACAGGGAACAGCATGTGCAGAGACTTCAGGTGAGAGGGAGCATGGCTCCCCAGGAATGAATGCATTTCCCATAGCTGGGAGAGTATCATCTGGAGGTTAGGGAAGATGAGGCTGGACAAGAACAAATCTTCCTGGCTCTTGGATCACCACAATCAAGATAACATATCCACCTGCCTCCATAATTTCCTTGTATGAGGGGCTATTTTAAGAAGTATAATCAAGAAGGGCTGTTCTGGCCGGGTGCAGTGGCTCACGCTTGTAATCCTAGCACTTTGGGAGAGTGAAGAGGGTGGATCACCTGAGGTCAGGAGTTCGAGACCAGCATGGCCATGGCACTCCAGCCTGGGCAACAGAGGGAGACTCTGTCTTATTTTTTTATTTTTTTAAAAAAGAAGGGCTGCTCTGATGTGTCACTTAAAGGATAGCAAGCCACTGGCCAGGCGCCGTGGCTCAGGCCTGTAATACCAGCACTTTGAGAGGCTGAGGGGGGCGGATCACCTGAGGTCAGGAGTTCGAGACCAGCCTGGCTAACATGGTGAAACCCTGTCTCTACTAAAAATACAAAATTTGCCGGGTGTGGTGGCACATGCCTGTAATCCCAGCTACTTGGGAGGCTGAGGCAGGAGAATCATTTGAACCTGGGAAGCGGAGTTTGCGGTGGGCCAAGGTCACGCCATTGCACTCCAGCCTGGGGAACAAGAGTGAAACTGTCTCAAAAAAAAAAAAAAAAAAAAAAAAGGATAGCAAGCCATCCAGAGAGTGCAGCAGGCATGGAGGCAGGAGCAAGGCTGGTGTCCCCGAGCAGCAGCAGGGAAGCCGGAGTGGCTGGACTTGTGTGGGTATGGGGAAGAGGGGAGAGAGGTCACTCGTCTCTGTTAGGCACAGGACCTTGTTTTATTCCCTGCTGTACCCCCAGCACTTAGGTTGGGAGCTAGCACAGAGAAGGCACTCAATTGATGTTTGCTGAGCAGATGAATGCCTGGAGTAGACCTCAGAGCAGGGTTTGGTGGCAGGGTGGGTCAGGGAGAGAGTTTACTCAAAAGCCTGGTGATAGGGGAGAACAAGAGGCCAGAGGGTATCCATCTATGTCGGGGACCAGGGGTCCCTGGTGGGCAGCAGTGTGGGAGACACACGGATCTTGGCCACACCTCAGGCCTTCCTCCAGCCTGATTACCTGCCTCCCTCCCTTGCAGAGGTTCCGGTTCTGTGGTGATCTGGACTGTCCCGACTGGGTCTTGGCAGAAATCAGCACGCTGGCCAAGATGGTTGAGTGCACAGGGTCTAGTCTGGGTGGAGGAGGGGTGTTGGGCTGGGGATTGTGGGTGTAGAGGATGGTGAGGTTTCTCTGGGGTTAGGCCCTCAGTGCTCTCAGCCTGTGCTACCATGCTTTGTGACCTTGATCAGTGGCTGGCCTGCTCTGAGCCTGTCCCCAGGAAGGAGGGGTGAGGTTTGCCAGCCTGGCTGATGTAAGGACTTCCCTTCCAGTCCTCTGTGAAGTTGCGGCTGCTCTGCAGCCAGGTACTAAAGGAGCTGCTGGGACAGGGAATTGATGTGAGTACAAGACCCAGCACCCCATTGTCCCATGACCTTATGACCCCCACTGCCCTGAAACTGTGCACTAGACCCGGGGAGACAGGTGAACCAGCCTCTCAACCTCTCTGGGCACCTCCCTTCCTTCTTTCCAGCTTGTCTGTTCCTTATCGCAGGATCCAGGCTAGGGGTGAGGGGCTGGTGAGCAGGGGCCTGGCACCCCCTGAAGGTCTCCTTTCCCCTTAGTATGAGAAGATCCTGAAGCTCACGGCTGACGCCAAGTTTGGTGAGTACCTTGCTGAGTCTACAGGCCCCAGGCAACCCTGCGAACTTGGCCTGGTACCTGGTACAGAGGGGCCCCCTACCCCTCCCAGCAGCATCCTTAACTTACCTTCCGTAGTGGAGGAGCATGAGGGAAAGAAAGACTGACAGTCCCACCTTCTTGTCCTCTGCCAGCTCCTGGTGGAGCAGTAGCAGTGCCTGTGGCTCCAGGAGGCCTGGGGACTTTGAGCTGAAGTTAATAGGGCAAAAGGGAGGTGGCTGGGCCCACAGTGACACCCCCTGTCCCATATACGGGTCCCTCAGAGTCAGGTGATGTGAAGGCCACAGTGGCAGTGCTGAGTTTCATCCTCTCCAGTGCGGCCAAGCACAGTGTCGATGGCGAATCCTTGTCCAGTGAACTGCAGCAGCTGGGGCTGCCCAAAGGTACGGGTTGTGGGTGGGCAGCTGGGCAGCCTGTGGGCCAAGGGCTGCTAGAGAGGGGGACGGACCCTGAGGTGTACCCTGCCCTGTTTGGGCCAGGAGCCCAAGCTCAGCTCCCACCTGCTACCTCCAGAGCTACTCCATTCTACCCCCAGAGCACGCGGCCAGCCTGTGCCGCTGTTATGAGGAGAAGCAAAGCCCCTTGCAGAAGCACTTGCGGATCTGCAGCCTACGCAGTAAGTATGAGGCCAGCCAGGGTCCGGGCTCATTCTAGAAGGTGCACGCAGCACGCAAAGTGCATGGAGAGTCCAGGGAGACGACTTAACCATGGTCACATGGTTACTAGCAGCCGTAGAGCTGGGACCTGGCCCTGGGTCTCCTGACTCCCCCCAAGGTTTCTTGTCACTGAGGTCTGCTGTGGGTGATCCAAACTTATTATCGGGCACTGCCCTGTTCTGAGCCTGGGTCAGCAAGATGGGAGCTTCTTAGAGGCCACATAGCCTTAAAAGGTTGAGAGCTGAGCCAGGGTGTCGGCTGAGGGCCACTTGTCTCGTCTGCTTTGATCCTGAGAGCCACCCACCCCATCTCACAGTGAATAGGTTGGCAGGTGTGGGCTGGCGGGTGGACTACACCCTGAGCTCCAGCCTGCTGCGGTCCGTGGAAGAGCCCATGGTGCACCTGCGGCTGGAGGTGGCAGCTGCCCCAGGGACCCCAGCCCAGCCTGTTGCCATGTCCCTCTCAGCAGACAAGTTCCAGGTCCTCCTCGCAGGTGAGGCTCAGCTATTCCTCAACGGGTAAGAGGCTCTCCCAGATCTGCCTGACTGCCTCCCGCCTGCCCACCTCTTCCCTCTGCAGAACTGAAGCAGGCCCAGACCCTGATGAGCTCCCTGGGCTGAGGAGAAGGGTGTTGCAGGCCTGTGTGGAGCCGCCCTGCCCGTATGGAGTCACACCCTCTGAACTGCTCTTTGGGAGGCAGCCCTGGTTCTAGGATGCTGAGGCCCTGGCCTGGACTCTGGCCTCCCAGATCCCCAGCTGCCTCACTTGTCTCTTAAGAACTCGGCTCAGGGCTCCTGAGGACCTTTCCCAGCATTACCTTCCCTTCCCTTGAAAGGCAATTGTTGGCTGTTTTCATGAGCAGGAAAAATAAACAGAACTATAAAGGAATGTGTGCAGGGGGTTCTGTTTGGGTTCAGATCAAGGGTTTTTGTGAGAGAAACAAAAGTGGCATACGGGCCTGCCTGGTCCATCACTCATTTTCTTTTCTCAGTTGCTGATCGAGGGAGGTCACAGTGAGGCCAACTGAGGACCAAAATGCATCTGCTTGTCTAGTGAGAGGAAAATCAGGGTTCTCTCTCCCAGATCTGGGATGCTCTTGGCTCTGCTGTCTTTGCCCCCTGGCCATGTCCTCAGGCTAGCAGCAAGTAGGTGACCCCAAAGACAAATGCCCCTTGTACAGAAAGGAGATTGCCCTTGTTTTGACTGCCATCTTCTATTTATTTATTTATTTATTTAGAGACGGAGTTTCGCTCCTCTTGCCCAGGTTTCACTGCCATCTTGTTATTTATTTATTTATTTTGAGATGGTACAGTGGCGCGATCTTGGCTCACCACAACCTTTGCCTCCTGGGTTCAAGGGATTCTTCTGCCTCAGCCTCCCGAGTAGGTGGGATTACAGGCATGCCCCACCACTCCTGGCTAATTTTTTTTTTTTTTTTTTTTGGTAGAGACAAGGTTTCTTCATGTTGGTCAGGCTAGTCTCGAACTCCTGACCTCAGGTGATCCACCCACCTTGCCCTCCCAAAGTGCTGGGATTACAGGCGTAAGCCACTGCGCCCAGCCACTGCCATCTTTACGAAGAGAGAAGTGACCATGCCTGAATCAGTCATTGGCAAGAGGAACGGTGTTATGGACTGAATGTTCATGTTCCTCCAGAATTCATATGCCTCTGTCCACATGTGCACACCAGATGAGGGCCATGTGAGCACACGAGGTGGCTGTCTACAAGGCCAGGAAGAGGGCTGTCAACAGGAACTGCGTCTGCTGACACCTTGATCTTGAACTTCCCAGCCTCCACAACTGTGAGAAAGAAATCTCTATGGTGTAAGCCACTGGCCTGTGACATTGTTATAGCAGCTCGAGAAGACTAAGGCAGATGGGCTCCCAGGACTGGCGCAGACCAGCCAGGGCTCCTTGTAGAAAAGGCTGATGCCAGAGTACATGGAGGGTACAAGGAGGACTCACCTGGAATATCTTTTGGTGTAAGGAACCTATCAAAGAATAATGGCTTGTTCCATTGGCCAAAGATGGGACAATTTGAACATCAAGAGATAAGTACTGACTCCACTCCTGACTTCTGCTTCTGGAAAAATGAAGTAGGTGTTCTCCCTATTCCTCCCACTAAGTACAGTTAACAACCCTGGATGTTACATATAAAACAAACAAAAAGACTGAGCGATGGAGAGAAGGCAGCCTAGCCTGGCTGGGATCCTCAGGACCTGAGGCTCCACACAGCAGAGAAAGTCCTGGAATCTGGACCCCATGGGCCAGTCAGGTTGACACAAAACTGATCATCACAGATCTGTAGAACTATACAAAAGTGCTGACATCCATGATTAGAGTCTCAGAAGGTAAGGAGGAAGAGAGTGGAATGGAAAAAGTATTCAAAAAAATAATCACTAAAGGCCTGGTGCAGTGGCTCATGCCTGTAATCCCAGCACTTTGAGAGGCAGGACGATTGCTTTAGACCTTGCAACTGGCCTGAGCAACACAGGGAGACTCAGTCTCTACAAAAAAATTAAAAATTAGCCGATCATGGCGGTGCGTGCTTATAGTCTCAGCTACTCAGAAGGCTGAGGCAGGAGGATCAATCGCTTGAGCCCAGGGGTTTGAGGCTGCAGTGAGCTGTGATCATACCTCTGCACTCCAGCCTGGGTAACAGAGCTGAGACCCTGTCTCAAAAAAAGAAAAAAAAAATGTATATATACACATTGGAATATTTTTCAGCCCTTAAAAAGCAGAAGGTTCTGTCATTTGTGACTTGGATGAACCTAGACGACATGATGCTAAGTGAAATAAGCCAGGCACAGAGAGACAAATACCGCATCACCTCACGCCTGGAGTTGAAAAAAAGGCCTGGGGCAGTGGCTCACGCCTGTAATCCCAGCACTTTGGGAAGCCAAGGTGGGAGGATCGCTTAAGCCCAGGAGTTCGAGACCAGGCTGGGCAACATGGCAAACCTGTCTCTACAAAAAGTAAAAAAAATTAGCCGGGTGCAGTGGCACATGCCTGTAGTTCCAGCTACTCGGGAGGTTGAGGTGGGAGGATTGCTTGAGCCAGGGAGGTCAAGGCTGCAGTGAACCCTGCACTCCAGCCTGGGTGACAGAGTGAGACCCTGTCTCAAAGAAAAAGAAAAAAAAAGTTAAATTCATAGAAGTCGACAGTAGAATGGTGGTTAGCAGAGGCTGGAGGAGAGAGAGGGTGGGTTGTGGGGGAAAGGGGAGACACTGGTCAAAAGGTACAAAGTTCTAGTTAGGAGGAGTAAATTCTGGTGATTTATTGCATAGCGTAGTGACCAGTTAATAATGATGTATACTTCAAAATAGCTAAAAGATGGTTTTAAATGTTCTCATCACAAAGAAATAAATATTTGAGGTAATGGATATCCTAATTAGCCTGATTTGATTTTTTTTGTGTTTTTTTGTTTTTTCTTGAGATGGAGTCTCACTCTGTTGCCTAGGCTGGAGTGCAGTGGTGTGATCTTGGCTCACTGCAACCTCTGCCTCCAGAGTTCAAGTGATTCTTCTGCCTCAGCCTCTGTAGTAGCTGGGACTACAGGCGTGCACCACCACCCCTGGCTAATTTTTTGTATCTTTTTGTAGAGACAGGGTTTCACTATGTTGGCCAGGCTGGTTTTAAACTTCTGACCTCAGGTGATCCGTCTGCCTCGGCCTCCCACAGTGCTGGGATTACAGGCATGAGCCACCATGCCCAGCCAATTTGATCATTCCACAATATATACATGTAACAAAACATCACACTGTACCCCACAAATGTAAACAATTATTATTTGTCAATTAAAAATAAAACTATAGATAAGTCAAACTGGTATTCTAAAAAATGTTCAACTAGCCACAGTTGGGCAAGAAGAAACAAAAATTAAAACTGGGAATAAAGTGATAAAAAAAATCACAAGGAGACTATCCTTGGCAACATGGCAAAACCCCATCTCTACAAAAAAAAATACAAAAATTAGTCAGGTGTGGTGGTATGCACCATTGTCCCAGCTACTCAGGAGGCTGACGTTGGAGGATCACCTGAGCCCAGGAGTTCGAGGTTGCAGTGAACCATGATCATACCACTGCACTCCAGCCTTGAGTGACAGAGTGAGATCCTGTCTCAAAAAAAATAAAAAAGAGGTTATCCTGTCTTTTTAGTCAAGATAACCAAATAGCCCTGGTCAATGAGGTAAAGCTATACTTGACAGATGGATTCTATCAAATATATTAAGAATGACAATTAGAAAATCACTTTGAGGCTGGACACAGTGGCTCACACCTGTAATCCCAGTACTCTGGGAGGCCAAGGCGGGTGGATCGCTTGAGGTCAGGAGTTCGAGACTAGTCTTGGCAACGTGGTAAAACCCTGTCTCTACTAAAAGTACAAAAAATTAGGCGTGGTGGCCCCCGCCTGTAATCCCAGCTACTGGGAGGTCGAGGCTGCAGTGAGCCAAGATTGCGCCATCGTACTCTAGCCTGGGCAACAGAGTGAGACGTGTCTCAAAAACAACAACAATAAAAACCTAAAACTTTATTTTCTTTTGAGACGGGATCTCAAAGCGAATTTTTGTATTTTTAGTAAAGATGGGATTTCACCATGTTGGCCAGGCTGGTCTTGAACTCCTGGCCTCAAGTGATTCACTGCCCCCTCGTCCTCCCATAGTGTTGGGATTTCAGGCGTCAGCCACTGCGCCTGGCCAAAAACCCAAAACTTTATATTCATTGAATAGCAACTACCCATTTCCTCCTTCCCGGCAGCTCCTGGCAACCACCATTCTACTAGCTGCTTCTATGTGTTTAACTATTTAGATACCTGATATAAGTGGAACCATGAAATATTTGTCTTTCTGGGGTTTTTTTGCTTGTTTGTTTTATGAGACAGAGTCTCGCTGTGTCGCCAGGCTGGAGTGCAGTGGCGTGATCTCGGCTCACTGCAACCTCCGCTTCCTGGGTTCAAGCAATTCTCCTGCCTCAGCCTCCCAAGTAGCTGGGACTACAGGTGCCCGCCACCACACCTGGATAATTTTTGTATTTTTATTAGAGACGGGGTTTCACCATGTTGGCCAGGATGATCTCGATCTCCGGACCTCATGATCCACCTGCCTCGGCCTCCCGAAGTGTTGGGATTATAAGCGTGAGCCACTGTGTCCAGCCTAAGTATTTGTCCTTCTGTGACCAATTTATTTAGTGCAATGTCTTCGAGGTTACCCGTGTTGTTGCATGTGGCAGTATTTCCTTTTTTTAAAGGCTGAATAATATTCCATTGTATACCACATTTTTTTTAGGGGGGGCAGGGATGGGGATAAGGTCTCACTCTGTCATCCAGGCTAGAGTGCAGTGGCATGATCACAGTTCACTGTAGCCTCTGACTCCCAGGCTCAAGCAGTCCTCCAGCCACAGCCTCTGGAGTAGCTAGGACTACAGATGCATACCGCTATGCTAATTCTTTTTTAATATAGAGATGGAATCTCCCTATGTTGACCAGGCTGGTCTTGAACTCGTGGGCTCAAGCGATCCTCCTGTCTTGGCCTCCCAAAGGGCTGAGATTACATGCATGAGCCACCATGCCCAGCCTATTATATATCACATTTTTAAAAATCCATGTATCGGTTGTTTCCACATCTTGGGAATAATGCTTCAATATGTGGTATCTCTTGATTGGGGTGGCAGTTACATGACTATGTATTTGTCAAATATTGCAGTCTGAAAGGGGTAAATTTTACTGTATGTAAATTATACCTTTATTTAAACAAGAGAACAACAAAGAAATTACTCCATAGATTATTTGATGGTCACAAGGTATGAAGCATATGTTTTCTAATGCAGAGGTCTGGCTGCCACAGCCCCAGTCTTGATCAATTTCAGCTCCCACTGAAGTGGGACAATGAGATATTGGGTGCCTCCTGATATGATGCAATTCAAAGTACAGAGCAGTAGCCAGGCGCAGTGGCTCATCCCTGTAATCCCAGCACTTTGGGAGGCCGAGGCGGGTGGATCACCTGAGGTCAGGAGTTTGAGACCAGCCTGGCCAACATGGTGAAACCCCGTCTCTACTAAAAATACAAAAATTAGCTGGGAGTGGTGGCATATGCCTGTAGTCTCAGCTACTCAAGAGGCTGAGGCAAGAGAATCACTTGAACCCGGAAGGCAGAGGTTGCAGTGAGCCAAGATCATGCCACTGCACTCCAGTCTGGGTGACAGAGCAAGACTCCATCTCAAACAAAACAAAACAAAACAAAAAACAACGAAGTACGGAGGAGCACCTAGGAAGTATCCCTGAATATTTATATAATCAAGCCTTTAGATCTAATTCCCAGCATGCAGGATGAACCACAGATAGAGGAACAATCTCTGTGACAATATCAGTGACACCCTGAGGATACATTCAGACAAATTGAGAATGTGATACAGCATCTATCTCAAAGGACAACTGGCTGAGACTCTTCAGAAAGGTATCATGAAGATAAAAAAAAGAAGGGGATGAAGTGGGTGGGAGAGGGAAGGTGGTTTCATCTAGATTTAAAATTATTAAAAAGATATAATCCAGCCAGGCGCGGTGGCTCACGCCTGTAATCCCAGCACTTTGGGAGGCCAAGGTGGGCAGATCATGAGGTCAGGAGATTGAGACCATCCCGGCCAACACAGTGAAACAAAATACAAAAAAATTAGCTGGGTGTAGTGGCGGGTGCCTGTAGTCCCAGCTACTCGGGAGGCTGAGGCAGGAGAATGGTGTGAACCTGGGAGGCAGAGCTTGCAGTGACCGGAGATCGTGCCACTGCACTCCAGCCTGGGCGACAGAGCAAGACTCCGTCTCAAAAAAAAAAAAAAAGACATAATCCTTGATTGGTATCTGCTTGAACAAACCAGCTATAAAGACATTTTGAGGGCCGAGTACCATGGCTCACACCTGTAATCCCAACACTTTGGGACCCCGAGGTGAGGGGATGGCTTGAGCCCAGGAGTTTGAGGCCAGCCTAGGCAACATAGTGAGACCACGTCTTTACAAAACATGAATTAGCCAGGCGTGGTGGTGTGTGCCTGTAGTCCCAGCTACTTGGGAGGCTGAGGCTGAGGATCACTTGAGCCCGGGAGGTTGGAGGCTGCAATGAGCCATGATTGTAGCCTGGGGGACAGAGTGAGACCCTGTCTATATGTGTATATATGTATATTTGGGACAATTGGGGAAATCTGGATGTGGACTAGCTATTAGATGATATTAAGAAGTTACTGTTGGCTGGGCATGGTGGCTCACTTCTGTAATCCCAGCACTTTGGGAGGCCGAGGCAGGCAGATTACTTGAGGTCAGGAGTTCAAGACCAGCCTGGCCAACAAGGCGAAACCCCGTCTCTACTAAAAATATGAAAATTAGCCAGGCATGTGGCACACGCCTGTAATCCCAGTTACTCGGGAGGCTGAGGCAGGAAAATCACTTGAACTCGGGAAGTGGAGGCTGCAGTGAGCAGAGATTTCGCGACCGCACTCCAGCCTGGGTGACACAGTGAGACCCTGTCTCAAAAAAAGAAGTTACTGTTAACTAATTTCTAATAACTTAGATGTTATTAGATATTGTCAACCAATATCAAGTTGTTAATTCTATTCATTTATTTTGGCAGAAGTATTTTAAAGTAAATTAGACAAATCATGACATTTCATACCCAATACTTTAACATGCATCTCTAAAAACCAATTTCTTACAAAGCCACATAATTTTATTACGCCTAATAAGGAGACGTAGCAGGGTAGTGTGGAGGGGAAATCGTGGCGATGGGTTAGGTATACACTTAGAATGAAGTGCAGACTCCACACGGAGGCTCTTCCGAGGCCCAACCGGACCTGACCTGGGCCCTGTTTGCTTCTCTGTCTCCACCTGCCAGCATTACCCGCAGCTACACTCCAGCCACACAGGACTTCTTTGAGTTCTTTCAGTGATCAATCTCTTTCTCCCGTCAGGGCCTTTGCACTGGCGGTTCCTTCCGCCGGACATGTCGGGTTTCCTCGTTTTTCCGGGCTGGCGCCTTCTGATTTCAGAGACTCTCCGCAGCAGAACCATCTCAAGTGGGTCTACCTCTTCGCCTTTTTTTGTTGTTGTTGCTTGGCTGCACTTCTGACCGGGCAGGCAGTGATGATGTTTGTTTATGAGTTAGGTCTGACTGTTCGTTGGTGCTTAGGATCCCCACCGGGTCCCTAGGGCCTGTGCGTACCGCGCACCTGTGCACGTCTTGCGCGCAGCTGCAGGCGACTCCGCTCTGGCTCGTCGCTGCTATTTCCTGCTGGGGGTGCAGACCCTGTCCCAGGCTAGCTGGGTGACTTCCCCCAACCGCAGAGACAGCGGCGACCCGGGGCCTCAGACCTGCCCCCGCATCCCGCCGGCGCCAGGCAGTGGGAAGTCAGGTTCTTCCGCCACCTCCCAGCCAGGTAACTGCCCCGAAGCCTGGAACCCCCCCAGTTCGGGGACCCCACCCCGAAGAGTCGCTACCGCTTCCCTGAGGGACTACACCTCCCAGCGGCTCCCAGCGCGCTCCCGGGCACCGCCCGTTCTGGCGTTAACCCTTTAGTGGCTGCAGTGGCGACGAGCGGAACGGAGTGCGGGTTCCCGGGGAGGGGGCGTGCAGGATCGGGGTGCGGGGGGTGCGCTGTAGGGCTAAGGAGAGGATGGGCTTTGGGGGGCCCTGAGGAGGAGGGGAGTCAGGATTAACCGAGGATAGGGTCGCAGCAGGGGCATGGGGAGGACCGGCCCTAGAGCGCCGCTCCTCCCCAAAACTAGGATTTGGAGCCTCACGTTCTCCCTCAAAACGAGCCCTGTGGGTGCCAGGCCAGGGGCGGCGCCCAGGTGTGGAGGGGGCAAGGTACGGGCGTCTGCCGTCGCTAAGTGCCCCCTTCCACTTAAGGCACACCTTCGCCTCCGATTCCGAACAGCCCGCGGACAGAGGCAAGTGGCAAAGCGGGGAGAGCGAAGGTGAGGAGTCGATACGCCCCACCCTAGGGACCAGGCGCTGTCTCGGGCCCTTTCCCTCCCCCAGGCCCGGGGCCGGAGCTCGGGGAGCCCTTCCTGGTGGCGCCGTTCTCCTGCGGAGCCACGGGGAGCGGCTCCAGCGCATGGCGGCAGCCCCCGCCCCGCCTCGTCCTGGCCCCTGCCCTGACCCAGGGGCGGCCGCGGGGATGTCCGGCCCGTGGGGCAGGCCCGGTGCTCGCTGCGGCCGAGCGGCTGATCCCGCCGCTACCCGGCGCCAGGCCGAGCTTCGCTCTTTCCCTTGGTGGTGAACGGCCAGATCCAGGCGCGTCCTAAGTGGGTGGGGTGGGGGCGCAGGGAGGGGCGGCCACGCGACCCTAAGACCCTTTAAGATGGTGGGAGGGCCTGGAGAAAGAGACAGCGTGTGCAGAGGGGGTGCCCCCTCAGATGGGGGGTCAGGAAGTCTCCCTCAAGTGTCCGGGACAGAGGGACAGCAGGGGCCAAGGCGGAGATGAGATCAGTGAGTGAGGGGAGGCCGGAGGAAGTAAGGCTGCAGCCTCGGCCCTGCAAGGGTTTAGACTTTCCTCTAAACGCGGCGGAAGCCCATGGAAGGAAGCGGTTAGCAGCAAGGCAGAGTCCTGCTCCCTCTGCAGCCCCAGCTCCCAGCGCCCTGGGCTTTCCAGGCACTTGTCCGGGTAGGGGATTGAGGGCCGTGGCCAGGCCCGCACTTTCCTGCCAGCCGCAGCTGGCCACATGCCCATCTGACCCTCCGGGTTCTCCTCTAAAAATGGAGCTGACAGCCCCTACCTCACAAAGTCCACACCGGGCTCAACCCGCTGCCTTCCTCCCCAACAGGACTCTTGTCACCCTCCCTCAGGATGCCTGAGGGCCCTGAGCTGCACCTGGCCAGCCAGTTTGTGAACGAGGCCTGCAGGGCGCTGGTGTTCGGCGGCTGCGTGGAGAAGTCCTCTGTCAGCCGCAACCCTGAGGTGCCCTTTGAGAGCAGTGCCTACCGCATCTCAGCTTCAGCCCGCGGCAAGGAGCTGCGCCTGATACTGAGCCCTCTGCCTGGGGCCCAGCCCCCCCAGGAGCCGCTGGCCCTGGTCTTCCGCTTCGGCATGTCCGGCTCTTTTCAGCTGGTACCTCGCGAGGAGCTGCCACGCCATGCCCACCTGCGCTTTTACACGGCCCCGCCTGGCCTCCGGCTCGCCCTGTGTTTCGTGGACATCCGCCGGTTCGGCCGCTGGGACCTTGGGGGAAAGTGGCAGCCGGGCCGCGGGCCCTGTGTCTTGCAGGAGTACCAGCAGTTCAGGTAGGGCCAGCACCAGGTGTGATGAACATAGTCGCGGGCTCCACACCTGGCTCTGTTAGTGCCTTCTTGGCCAACAAGGGACGAGTCCCTGCCCCTTCTGGGCCTCAGTTCCCTCATCTGCAGATCAAGACAGTATCCCTCTCCTGGGTCAGCTCCCTGAGCCAATGGACATGGAAACTCAAAACTAATTGGGGGCCAGGTGTGGTGGCTCACGTCTGTAATCCCAGCACTTTGGGAAGCCGAGGCGGGCAGATCATGAGGTCAGGAGTTCGAGACCAGCCTGGCCAGCATGGTGAAACCCTGTCTCTACTGAAAATACAAAAATTAGCCGGGCATGGTGGCACATGCCTGTAACCCCAGCTACTTGGGAGGCTGAGGCAGGAAAAGTGCTTGAGCCGGTGAGGCGGGGGTTGCAGTGAGCTGAAACAGCACCACTCCACTCCAGCCTGGGCAACAGAGCACGACTCTGTCTCAAAAAATAATGATAATAATAACTGATGGGAGAGGAGAGAGGAGAGCCAAGAGGAGGATGGGTAGGCACTGCCCTGAGGACATATGGCCAGTTAGTGTCAGAGAAGCTGGGTCTCCCACCTACAATCCCACACCACCTCTCAGGGCTCCCAGGAGGCTGAGAAGGTGGAAGGGCTTTAATATGGTAAGTGAGGCTGAGCGGAATTGTTTCAAGGGGATGGGGAGGGGACTACCTCATGACATGGCTTCTGCCTTGGGCTTTGTGGTCTCCCACATCCGGCCTGCCCACTACTCTGTGTCCTGTGGTCTCCTCTGCGCCACTTCCCTGCTTGCAGGAGGGTATAACAGCCGCACCTGGGATGCGATGCAGGTCACCTCAGATGGCACAGTGTTGGCCACTTCCTTTCCTCTGAAGAGGAAACGTGTATGAGTCTCTGCTTCATGCCAGGCCTTGTTCTAGGGGCTCGGGGTACAGCAGTGAACAAGATGAGTGTGGTCCCTGCTCCCACAGAACTGACGTTCACATAGGATAGGGGAATGAGAAATGGACCCAGGCCTTAGGAAAACCCAACAGGTGAAGGAGGTAGAGGATGACTTGGCCGAGGGTGGGAGTACATTAGCAATGGCCACTCTAGGGAGGTTTGAGCTGAGGCCTGATTGATGAGAAGGAGCCAACCAGAGGAAGGCATTGGAACTTTCAAGAGTCACAAATGCAGAGGCCTGGAGTAGGCTTGGCAAGTTCTCCCTTTCTGGGGGATGCTGTGCGTCCATTGGCCCTTAGGAGACTTGGATAGCCTGTGGGATGGGTTGGAGATGTCTCTGGTGCCTTAGAAGAAAGTTGACCCCTGGCCTTCCCATGTGTGAACCCCAAGCACATCCCCAGGGAAACATCTGTCTTTGGTCCTGGATTCCTCCCACCTCAGCCTTCCTGGGGAGTCACGCCACAAGTTAATTCTGCCAGCTGGCTCTGAAGTGTCTCTCAAACCACGAGCATTTGGGCTGTTTTCTTAGTCCTCCAGCTGGGGCGTGTGGCAACTGGCTTTCCTCAGGGATCAGAGCACCTCCCAGGCTACCCTTGTACCTTCACCCCAGAACTCTGTCTTCTGGCCCACTCATCACACCCATTAGTCAGTGTTGCCATGACCCTTTTCTGCAAAGAAACAAGATGCACATCCTCTTCACGGTGAGGAGGGGAGACCCATGACCCTTGGAGGTGGGGTGGGGGCTGCTAGGGCCCTCACTGGTACTCCACATATCTCCTGCACAGAGCCAGACAATATCCAGGATCTTGAGAAGAATGGACCCTACCAATGGCAAACCCACATATAGTCTCTAACCCACCACAAATGCTATACAGGGAGCTCCAGACTGCAAACACACTTGAGGTCCTGTGGCCACACTGTTCTCATGTCCTGTGGAGTCTGAGGTGATAAACACACAACCTCATGTTGCCTTTTTTTTTTTGAGACAGGGTCTCACTCTGTTGCCCAGGCTGGAGTACAGTGGCGCCATCACAGCTCATTGCAGCCTCAACCTCCAGGGCTCAGGTGATTCTCTCACCTCAACCTCCTGAGTAACTGGAACCACAGGAGCACATCACTAAACCCCTGGCTACGTTTTAAATTTTTGGTAGAGATGGGGTCTTCCTTGTTGCCCAGGCTGGTCTCCTGGGCTGAAGTGATCCTCCTGCTTCAGCTTCCCAGAATGCTGGGATTACAGGTGTGAGCCACCACACCAGCCTCATGTTACTTTAGATCAGTATTTTTCACCTTTCACAATGAATTTATTTTTAATTTTGTTTTTATTTTTTGAGATGGAGTCTCGCTGTGTGGCCCAGGCTGGAGTGCAATGCCGCGATCTCAGCTCACTGCAACCTCCTCCTCCCAGGTTCCAGAGATTCTGCTGCTTCAGGCCTCCCAAGTAGCTGGGATTACAGGCACCCACTACCATGCCTAGCTAATTTTGAATTTTTAGTAGAGACAGGGTTTCACCATGTTGGCCAGGCTGGTCACGACCTCCTGACCTCAAGTGATCTGCCCGCCTCGGCCTCCCAAAGTGCTGAGATTACAGGCATGAGCCACCGCACCCGGCCATCCTTTCACAATGAATTTAAATCCCTTGATGTTCCCAATAACAGACAGAAAAACTAGGGCAGGGAGAAGAAGAACTGGAGCTCCCAGTTTCCTTCCCCTTGCACCCAGAAACAGGTTCTCTGAGCCCCTCTCCCCATCCCATGGAGGGTGGGGATGGGTCTTATGCACCCAGACTGTGTCCCTCCAGGGAGAATGTGCTACGAAACCTAGCGGACAAGGCCTTTGACCGGCCCATCTGCGAGGCCCTCCTGGACCAGAGGTTCTTCAATGGCATTGGCAACTATCTGCGGGCAGAGATCCTGTACCGGTCAGCAAGCAGGCATGGGCATGGGGACTGGGGTGGGCCAGGTATGCCCACATTCCCCACTGCCTAGCATGGCTTCCCCTGCCCCCACTACAGGCTGAAGATCCCCCCCTTTGAGAAGGCCCGCTCGGTCCTGGAGGCCCTGCAGCAGCGCAGGCCGGTGAGCCCAGAGAGGGATGGAGCACACATGCTGGCACACTGGTGTCCACATGGGCTGGCAAGGAGATGGGTGGGGTCAGGTGTCCCCAGCTTAGCTCAACAACGGGGGCAGGGAGGGGATGAACTGCCCAAGGTCTGGCCAAGCTCAGAGGGAAGGTCAGCTGCCTTTTCATGGCCCCGCTGACAGACAGGTCCTGCCCCTGCCCCTTCCTCAGAGCCCGGAGCTGACCCTGAGCCAGAAGATCAGGACCAAGCTGCAGAATCCAGACTTGCTGGAGCTATGTCACTCAGTGCCCAAGGAAGTGGTCCAGTTGGGTGAGGCCAAAGATGGCAGCAACCTCTGCTTCAGCAAATGATTGTGTAACCCTGGGGCACTTGTCCCTCTCTGGACTTGATTCACCGATTTGGAAGTTTGTAGCCCCAGCTGTTACTCAATGGACTAGGCCTCCTCACTTGTCAATAGTGTTTCCAGGCTGGGCGCAGTGGCTCGTGCCTGTAATCCCAGCACTTTGGGAGGCCGAGTGGGGTGGATCACCTGAGGTCAGGAGTTTGAGACCATCCTGGCCAACATGGTGAAACCCCATCTCTACTAAAAATGCAAAAAATTAGCCGGGCATGGTGGCGGGCACCTGTAATCTCAGCTACTTGGGAGGATGAGGCAGGAAAATCGCTTAAACCCAGGAGGTGGAGGTTGCAGTTGAGATGAGATCGTGCCATTGCACTCCAGCCTGGGCAACAAGAGCAAAACTCCATCTCAAAAAAAAAAAAAAAGTGTTTCCTCCAAGCTGCCCATGAGACAGGCAGGACAAGGATTCTTTTATATATTTACACACATACATACACACATGCGCGTATATATATATCTTTGGTAGAGATAGGATCTTGCCACGTTGCCTGGACTAGCCTCAAACTGGGCTCACGTGATCCTCCCACATGTGCCTCTAAGTAGCTAGGACTACAGGCTCACACCACGGCACCGGGCTAATTGTTAAAATTTCTTTTTGTAGAGACAGGGTCTCCCTATGTTGCCCAGGCTGGTATTGAACTCCTGGCCCCTAGGGATCCTCCCACCTAAGCTTCCCAAAGTGTCGGGATTACAGGTGTGGCCACTGCACAGGGCCAGGACAAGGATTCTTAATCCCAGTCCAGGATGGGAAACCCATGGCCGAGTGGGAAGAAACCAGCTGAGGTCACATCACCAGAGGAGGGAGAGTGTGGCCCCTGACTCAGTCCATCAGCTTGTGTAGCTGAGGTCTGGGCCAGGTCTAACCAGGCTCCCCACTCCTCCCAACCTGAGCCTGCCCTCTGATCTCTGCCTGTTCCTCTGTCCCACAGGGGGCAAAGGCTACGGGTCAGAGAGTGGGGAGGAGGACTTTGCCGCCTTTCGAGCCTGGCTGCGCTGCTATGGCATGCCAGGCATGAGCTCCCTGCAGGACCGGCATGGCCGTACCATCTGGTTCCAGGTTGGGCCCTACTGTTCACACAGGCAGAGACCCCAGGAGGCTGATGGGTGGAAACGTGGGGTCACAAGAACTGGGGTGGTGATGCTCAGGGTCTGTCTAGACCCTCCAAGGACCACACTGTTCCTGAGGGTCACATCCCTCCCCTCCCTTGCATCCCAGGGTTGCAGCTAGTGGAAGTAGCCCAAGGCAGGTAGCCCAAGTGAAAGTAGCCAAGGGCAGAGCAGCTTTGCTGATGTGGACTCTAACATGGGGGATGTCCCAGAGGCTTCCTAGGGGAGAAGCTACACCGATCTGGATGGGTGTGTGTGAGTCCTGCCTCTCCAAGGAATACTGCCCCTGTGCCAACCCAGGCTGATTCCTGAATTATCCCCATCCCATTTTAGGGGGATCCTGGACCCTTGGCACCCAAAGGTAAGCTATTCCTAATGTAATAGGCTGAGAGAGCAGAAAGGACTTCACGTCTGCAAGGGCTATAGCACCCTTCTCCACCCTATCCCCCTGCAACCCTGGGAGTCACACCCCTGGGCAGGATAGGACCCTCCAACTCCAACACCAGTGTCCTGCAGGGCGCAAGTCCCACAAAAAGAAATCCAAGGCCACACAGCCAAGTCCTGAGGACAGAGTGGAGGTATGGCTGCCTGCTCTCGCCTCCTCCTCCCCTGCACTCTCCAGCCCTGGCTGCCCCTCCCAGGCAGCTGCCTTATCCTAAGAGGGTGGGGGGAGTGGTGGGCCCTAACCAACCTCTGAACTGCTCTCTGAGCCCCTCAGGGACCCGTGTCTCCTCCATCCAGGACCCTTCGCCTCCAAGCAAGGCCCCTTCCAGGACACGAAGGGCAAAGAGAGACCTTTCTAAGAGGACTGCAACCCAGCAGCCTGAGGGGACCAGCCTCCAGCAGGACCCAGAAGCTCCCACAGTGCCCAAGAAGGGGAGGAGGAAGGGGCGACAGGCAGCCTCTGGTGGGCTTTCCTCATCACTTCCAGAAACTGGCTCTACAGGAGAGGATGGGATGGTGGCCTAGGAGCGCGTGTACAAAGGTGGGAGACAGGCTGCCATGGCAGCCCCTGGGAGTCTGAGCTGACCATCTTGCCTGTTCTTCCCCCAGGCCACCGCAGACCCCGGAAGGTCAAGGCTGACACCCCATCCTTGGAACCAGAGGGGACCTCAGCCTCTTAGCAGGAGGGTCTCCTTGCTTGCACTCACCCTTTCTTATTGTCTTGCCCTGAATCTGGGGGTCTGAATTCTTGGGAGCAGGCAATACCTGAAGGTGCAAACAGGCCCTACGGCTGTTCCCTGCACAACTCTCATGGTTTTAATTGTACCCCATCTTCCATATCTTTAAAGCGCATGTAAAAAATGCTGCATTTTTAATAAACTGATAAATGTGAACTTCTTGGCACCTCTTGGTCTAAGATGGCCAGGTAGGAAGGGCCTGCTGCCTGGTCCTGGTGACAGAAGGCCCAGCTCCTCACAAGGCAAACTGAGCCTCCATCCCACTCCTCAAGTCTCTGGCTCTATCAGAGGACAGTTTGCCTCTGCAAGGACAGCCCCTCAGAGGGGGTACAAAGACCCTGGCCCCAGGCAGCCCAGGAGCCATAGCTCCTCCAATCCAGATTCTCCAGGGTCCAGGGCTGCCCCCTTATCCTGGCAGGAGCCAGGCAAAACCCACCCTTCGGCCCCTCCCCAGCCCCAGGCCCAGGCCCTTTGCCTGCTGGCACAGGGGAGGGGCTTCTCAACTCATGGTCTCTTCATTGGCTTTTGGTGGCTCGAGGTCCCCAATCTCTCTTGTGGGGGCTGCAACCCAGACCCTGCACATACAGGTACCTTAGGATCTTGCCCCTACCCACCAAATACCTGGGAAACCATCCCACCCTAGACCTCCCACCCCCACCCCAAGCCTGAGGATGGGCCCTAAGGGGACCGAGCAGCGGCTACCAGCAGGGTTCCTGATCCAAGGATTTATTCCACAAGAAGAGACTGATCCCTGCTTTAGGCTGAGGAAGCAGAAATTAGGAGTCCCCAGAACCTTCCACAAACAAAACACCAGCCCCAGGGACTCAGTGTGGTGGAGGCTGAAGCACGAGCAACAGGGACAGCACTTGGAAGGGAGAAAAGGTGAGCTTCAGGCGGCTGTCCTGAAGGGTCAAGTGGCCAGCAGGGTCTGGTCGCTCCAAGAGATCGCAGCTGGAGAACAGGAGGGGCCGTGAAGGCTCTGCGAGGGCGAGACTCGACCCCCGCCCCCATCCCGCACAGCCACTCACAGGATGGCCTCCTGAACCGGCAGCGACAAGTGCAGCCAGCAGTCCACGTGGCTGCCGTGGGCCTCATACAGCCTCAGGACCAGCGAGCGGCGCTGGGGGCTGCTCTCCGCCTGCAAAAGAACACGGCTGGCGGGAGGGGCCGAGGGCGGGCCCAGTTCGGAACCCCGCCCCCAGCACATCCCACCCCTTGCCTGCTTGACGGTCTCCAATAAGACCGCGGGTGAAGACACGGAAAAGGCACTCCAGGAGGTGGCGGGCGCTGGGCTGGGGGCTGGCAGAGCCAACAGGGGGAAGTTTAGGCTGTAGGCAGCTTGGATAACGCCAGCATCCTGGAAAGAGCCTGGGGTACGACCAGGAAACAATGCTGGTGGAGAATGGGGGCTACCCTCCCTTGTTCCTAGAAGGGGCAGGGAGCCAGGTTGCTGGGGTTTGGGCTCAGAGAAGGGCAGAGAGGTGGCTAGGGCTGCAGGAAGGCCCCACCATCCCCAGCACTCACCCTTGTGCGGCATCAGCGCGTAGGTGAACTCGTGGCGCCCCGTGTCAGCAGTAGCGTCCGGGGCTTTAGGCGCCCGCAAGCTGCGGTTAGGAGGGCGGGTAGGCGCCAGGCTGAAGCTGGTGGAGTTGTGGTCGGGAAGACCCATTTCCCCATGCCAGCTCCCAGGTGGGTACCCCACTTACAGCGAGAGGCTGAGGATGCTGCCTCGCACTGACGCGCCATACTTGCAGTCGTTGAGCAGGGCCAGCCCGAAGCCGTGTTCTGACAGATCCATCCAGCGATGGGCCCACACCTGGAGGGCAGATCCAAGACCCACTTGGTGGCCCTGCACTCCTCTTTGTGCTCCCAGCGTCCAGAGCTCCTGTCACTAGGCCGAGCACAAGCTCTAGAACCACACAACTGAACTCCAGCTCCCACTGTACGGGGCCCTGGGCATGCCACCCAACCTGTCTAAGCCTCAGTTTCCTTTTCTGTGAAATGGGAATAAATAATAGTACTCACCTCATCGAATGATCATGAGTATCAAATTAAATGTAAAACTTGCTATTTTTTTTCCACACAGGATCTCAGTCTGTCACCCAGGCTGGAGTGCAGTGGCTTGATCTCGGCTCACTGCAACCTCCGCCTCCCGGATTCAAGTGATTCTCCTGCTGCAGCCTCCCGAGTAGCTGGGATAACAGGACATGTGCCACCACGCCCGGCTTTTTTTTTTTTTTTTTTTTTGAGATGGAGTCTCACTCTGTCGCCAGGCTGGAGTGCAGTGGCACAATCTCAGCTCACTGCAACCTCCGCCTAAAGGGTTCAAGCGATTCTCCTGCCTCAGCCTCCCGAGTAGCTGGGACTACAGGCGTGTGCCACCATGTCCAGCTAATTTTTTTGTATTTTTAGTAGAGACGGGGCTTCACCATGTTGTCTAGGATGGTCTCGATCTCTTGACCTCGTGATCCGCCCGCCTCTGCCTTCCAAAGTGCTGGGATTATAGGCCTGAGCCACTGTGCCCGGCCAATTTTTGTATTTTTTTTTTTTTTTTTGAGACAGAGTCTCGCTCTGTCGCCCAGGCTGGAGTGCAGTGGCACGATCTCGGCTCACTGCAAGCTCTGCCTCCCAGATTCACGCCATTCTCCTGCTTCAGCCTCCCAAGTAGCTGCAACTACAGGCGCCCACCACCACGCCTGGCTAATTTTTTGTATTTTTAGTAGAGCCGGGGTTTCATCGTGTTAGCCAGGATGGTCTTGATCTCTTGACCTCGTGATCCGCCCACCTCGGCCTCCCAAACTGCTGGGATTACAGGCGTGAGTTACCACGCCCGGCCCAATTTTTGTATTTTTAGTAGAGATGGGGTTTCACCATGTTGGCCAGGCTGGTCTTGAACTCCTGACCTCAGGTAATCCACCCGCCTCAGCCTCCCAAAGTGCTGGGATTACAGGTGTGAGCCACCGTGCCTGGCCAATGTAAAGCATTTAGTACAATGCCTGGCACACACATTAGGAAGCAGCAAATGTTGATTATCCTCTTCCTCCCCAGCCTGTTCCACACAAGCAGTCTCCCCAGCCAGGGAGGAGTCCAAGGCCACCCCCACCCTGCCATGTCAGACCTCAAATCGAGCCCAGTCCCAAGAGGTATTGTAGTGGGTAGGTCGCTGCAGGTGCCCAAACTGGATCTCGTAGGTGGCCTGGGAACTCCGCACGCGAGCAGGAAACTCCACCTTCAGGAACTTGTGGGCCTCATGCCAGTGTACCTGGGAGCGAGAAGGAGGGCGGAAGTCAGGGAAGGAAGAGACACACCAAGGCCTGGGGCTGGCCCCTCCTTACCAAGCACACTTGGGGAAAACAGCCACCCCCTAACCCCCCCGCTACCTCGGTGTGGAAGCGGACATAGGGGCAGCCAACGTCCAGCACAACCTCCTGGCTAAGCCGACTGTTGGGGCTGATCTGTAGCAAGAACCAGGCGCTGCCCCGCAGGCCGCCCTCGGTGCCCACTGCCAGGGTCCCTGCCTGGCCCAGCACAGGCTTCCTATGGGACAGGGGTGGACATACTGATCCAGAGCAGCCTGTGTTCCCACTACCTCCACCATCCCCACATGCTGCCCAGCCCATACCGTGTCTCCAGGTGGTAGTCCATGACGTCCCATGCATCCCAGTACAAGGGGACATCATCAAATAGCACAAACTGGTTCCCCACGGCACCCTCGGCAATGGCCTCCCTGGAAGGACATGGGATTGGTGCTGTACAACCAACTGACCTCGCTCTCTCCAGCTGCTCTTGGTGGGGTAGGGTGGAGTGAGTAGACCCAGCGGACAGGGGACTACTGCCCAGCCTGCCCTGCTCCATGTGTGGGTTCCAGCCCAGAGCCACTGGTGGGCTGCTGTGGGCAGTGTTATGGCCAGGGGAGAGAGGAAATGGGCTGGGGTCTACTTGCCAGGCACTGGGAAAGGGCAGTGAGGAGTTGGCACCTGCCAGAGGCCACCAGGACCAAGGACGTCAGGCGGCCAGTTGGGTCCAGCTTCACTCGGATGATGCCATTGTCCAGAGTCACGGAGCCGTCAGTCTTTGTGGGAGGAGGCCTTGAGGCTGAGTCTGTAGGGGCTTCCCACACCAAAAGTCTTCCCACCCCAACCCCAGCCCCGCCTCACCACTTGCTCCAGGCAGGGGTGCTCAGGACCCTCAGTTGTTAGAAAGTATCCCAGCACAGCTCCTGCCCCCCAGGACATGCAGGACTCACCTC
This sequence comes from Pongo pygmaeus, assembly GCF_028885625.2. NCBI lineage: Eukaryota > Metazoa > Chordata > Mammalia > Primates > Hominidae > Pongo > Pongo pygmaeus. The sequence goes on from NC_072389.2 coordinate 80,935,826, forward strand.
TTGCACTACGAACACAGGCTGCTGGGGCAGCAGGGGCTGCAGCGAGGTCGGGGGAGGAACAGGAGCATAGCCCATGCTGGGCACTGTCACCAGGGCTGGGGGTGAGGCTTGGGCATCAGTGCAGCCTTCCTGACCTTTCAGGAAGCTTGCGCAGGTGGGGATGGGGTGGTGGAAGATGTGCTACTACTCTCCATTCAAGGGCACCCAGATCCCTAGGGGTATCCCAGGCCTGATCTGTCTGGCCTCCATCCTTCCTGCTGCAGTAGCAACCCTTCCCCTCAGCTCATACCTAGGCTGTGGGCCCCGCCTGGTTTGGGCAGGGCCATCACTTCGGTCCGCTTCCAGGGCAGCGTGTTGACGATGAGGAGGCCCTCAGGACCTGGCTCCCCAGCACACAGGGCTGCGGCTGCGGCGCTGAGCAGTGTATTGCCATGGGAACGGATGTCTGAGGAAAGACTGGCTGGTCATAGGTGGGCAACAGGTCTGGAATGAGCCCATGGGTATCCCACAGGGGACACTACGGGCTCAGCCCTGGGGTTGGAGAGAGCAGACAGGACTATTGTGAGCCTAACCTTCATAGTGGCACATGGCTTCCTCTGCCACCATCTGGATGCAGCTTCCAGTCACCACATCATGGAACTGGTTCAGAAGCAGGAGCCTGCAGGGGCCAAGGGCAGGGATGGGAAGGCTGGGAGGGGCAGGCACAGAGGTATCTGCAGTGAGCAGTCAGGTGGGTGGCAGGGGCAGAACTGGGCTGACCTCCAGAGGTGCTGCAGCTGGGCTGCTGGGTATAGGAACTGGGCACTGCGGGCCAGGGCCAGGCTACTGAGCAGCTCCACGTCGTGCAGGATCCGCTCACATTCCCGGTTCCCCTTCTTGATCTGAGCCCAGGATGGGAAGATTAGTCTGGAGCCTGCTTAGGTGTCCCAGGACACCTTCCAAAGCCCTCCCTTGCTCAGAATCCCTGAGGACTCCCCAAGGGCCTTGTGGAGAAGGCCTCTGGCGGGTGACCTGCCTTAAATGCCTTCCCTCTTCTCCCCGCAGCCCAAACCCCTCTTTCTTCAGGGGTTTCTGCCTCCTTCAAGCTTTCTTGACCAACCCAGGTCTTGAACTTCTCTCCTCCAAACTTCTCTTCCCCTACATCTGGCCTGGGCTCTGTCCCCTGCTGCCTTCTCTGACCCTCTGCAGATCAAGGGCACACCCTCCCTGCACAGCCCTACAACCTCCCCCTGACCTGGGCATGGGTGGTGTATGTGCCATTGTGCAGCTCCAAGAAGAGCTCCCCAACCCACGTGCACAGCTGCTCTGAGTCACTCTCCAGTGCTGAGAAGAGCTGTCTTGGAGAAGATAGCTGCACCCTGAGGAGACCACAAGCCTAGGTCTCCCAGCCTTGGAGACCACATGGCTCACCCTTCTTCCACACCAGAGCAAAGGATCCAGCTCCTACAGAGAGGAGCCACTCCAGAAAGCTCCCCGTTCACAGATTGCCAGCCCTGGACGCCCTAGGAGAGCCTCTCTCTCTGGTGGGCTGGAGCCCTTACCAGCTTCAGCTTTTCCCCCACCCACCCCCAGGGTGGAAGTTTGGAGGAACCCGTGGTCTAGGATTGGGACAGGACAAGGTCCAGAGGAGGGGTTGGGCCCAATGTCTGAGGGAAGGCAGGGCTCATGGCAAGGGCCCAGGGTGGGGCTAAAGGAGAGCCAAGGCCCGGCCTGACCTGGGCAGCCCATCTGTATTGCTCAGGCGCTTCAGGCGGTCCAGCATGGTCTGGGTGGGGCCACCACCCCCATCCCCAAAGCCAAAGAGGAAGGCACTGTGGTTGGCCCGCCCCTTGTCCCGGTTGTTGGCCACGGTCTTCAGCACCTAGACAGGTGAGGGCAGGCCAGCATGGATCAGCCTGGGACAAGCCAACCCTCTCCAGCCTGCCCCTACCCCACCACCCTAGGTGACCCCTCACCTCCTCCACGCTGCCCTGCATCCCATAGGAGTCGCCAGGTGGGAAGTGGACCAGTACACGGGAGCCATCCAGCCCCTCCCAGAAAAATGTATGGTGCTACCAGCAGGGAAACAGAGGCAGGGCAGAGAGGCCAGAGTCAGGGCTGAGGCAGAGCCAGGCCTTCCAGACTTGGTCCTGCCCCTGCCTGCTATGTGACCCTGGCAGAGGCAGAGTGAGGGTTTGGTGGTCTGTCTAGGACCCCACAATAAGGGGGAGAGGCAAATGGGCCAGGCGGGACTGAGGCCCACTCTGACCCTGACCCCCCTGGGGCCTGCTTACTGGGAAGGAGTTCACCAAATTCCAGCTCAATTTCTGGCTGAGAAAGCGCCTGATGCCACAGCCGTGCATGATCTGGGGGAGCTGTGCTGAGTAGCCAAAGGTGTCTGGCAGCCAGAACTGTGGAGAAAGAGGATCCTGGAGTGCAGAAACCAGAGCTCCAGGCGGACTCACCCCAGCCTCAGCCCCTCAGCACTCCAAGTCGAACGCCAGCCCCACTTGCCCACAGCCTGGTGTAGCAGCTCTCAGCCTACCTCGGAGCACATCTTCCCAAACTCCTGCAGAAAGAAGTTCTGGCCCTGCAGAAACTGCCTCACCATGGCCTCTCCACTGGGCAGGTTCCCATCCTGGCAGTGAAGGAAGTGGGAGGCAACGCAGGTCAGCGCCGGACGGGGAGCAGGCAGGCGCTCAGGCCAACCAGATCCCTGCAGGAGAAGCCAGGGCTGCTCAAACATGGGAGTTACAGCCAGAACTCAGGAAGGGCCCCTGTCCTTCAGGCCTGACTGTCCATCTGCCTGAGGGGGTGCCTAGGAGCGCTGGAGTCTCTCCTCCCCCTTGAAGTCCCAAGGCCTTGAGATCCCAGGGACTAACAAGCCAGCCCTGCCACACAGCGGGGATGAGTGGCCTGTGGAAACTCACCAGCAAAGCCGGGAGGGCTGGGACTACCTGAGGGAAGGCTGTTGTCATACGGTTCAAGGCTGAGGAGTGCCCAGTGCACTTACCATCTCCACCCAGGTGCCCCCCACAGGCACAAACTGCCCACGGCACGCAAACTCCTGGAGGCGGGAGTACAGGCCAGGATAGCGGCTCTTCACCCACTCCAGCTGCTGAGCCTGTGGGCAGGTTGAAGGGAGCTGGGACCAGAGTGACAAGGGCCCCACCCAGGACTGAGCATATGGGACTCAGTGGGTGGCTGAGGGTGAGAAGCAGCCCTGACCCCAGGCCTGGGAAGCCTTCAGGGCCTGTGGAGCTCCAGGGAGGGCCACATGCCTCCCTTCCCCCTCACAGCTGTCCCTCTGACCTGGGAGCAGGCAAAGATGAACTCAGGGTTCCGCTCCATGAGCTGCAGGGCCGTCACCCAGCTTCGGGCACATTTCCTCACAGTCTCTTTGAAGGGCCAAAGCCAGGCTATATGGGGAGTAGGGTGGAGGATGGAGGGAACAGCAAGGCTGACCAGGCCTGGGCTGGGACTCCAGAGGGTCACCTAGCCCCCGTCCCATCCCAGGCCCTTCACCCTGGAAAGCCCTGTGGTGTCCCTCCTAAGTGGTCACTTCACTTCACTCCAGCGAGGTGGGAGGAGGGGCTGGGCAAAGGAGGCGGCAGTGCTATGAGGCCAATTATACAGGTCAGGAAATGGAGGCTCCAGGCCCCAGAACAGCCTCAGTCCTCTTGGGGAATTAGACATCCCCTAGAGGATCCTACGAGAAGTAGCAGGGACTACCCTACCCCTGCATACACTTGATGTATACCTGGGAACAGAGGCATGGCTCCCAGGATGGAGCCAGCTGTCCTACCAGAGGTGCCACAGCCTCTCCTGACTCCCAGGCTGCAGTTCCTTCCTTACCAGCCCAGAACCTCTCACATCTTACCCTACATCTTGGCACAGCAGAGAAAGCCCTTGTTCTGTGATCCCAAAACTTCAGCTGCATCAGAATCAATACCTTCAGGAGCTTGTTAAAAATATGGATTTCCCGTAAAACTCAGACACTGCAAACTTGTCCAGGAAGCCTCTCTGGAATCCCCCAACCCAGTTGGAGTAAGTACCTCTCCTGTGCTCTCCAGTGCCCCAGACTCCCTACCATTGTGTCACCAACTCTGCCTGCTGAATCTGTCTCTGTAATCCTACCCTCAATATCTAGCATGGGCCCCATGAGGCATCAGATTTTGTTGAAAGAATAAATGAGGCTGGGCACGGTGGGTCATGCCTGTAATCCCAGCACTTTGGGAGGCCAAGGCAAGTGGATCACCTGAGATCAGGAGTTCGAGACCAGCCTGGCCAACGTTGTGAAACCCCGTCTCTACTAAAAATACAAAAATTAACCAGGCGTTGTGGTGGATGCCTGTAATCCCAGCTACTCAGGAGGCTGAAGCAGGAGAATCGCTTGAACCCAGGAGGTAGAGGTTGCAGTGAGCCGAGATCACGCCATTGCACTCCACCCTGGGTGACAAGAGTGAGACTCCGTCTCAAAAAAAAAAAAAGAATAAGTGAATCCAAAGCAAGCAGAGCCCACAGTCCAGCCCCCGAGCCCCATTTTACAGATGGGCAAAATGCGGGTCCAAGAGGAACAAGAACTTGCTGAGCATCACACAGTGCTTCTAGGGCACATCCAGGTCTTCAAGGGCACTCCTGCTTCCCCAACCAGCCCAACCAGCTGCTGTCCTACCTGTATCAATGTGGCAGTGCCCTGTGGCATGAATTGTGTGTTGGCTTTCACCTCCATGTTGGCCAAAGAACCTGGAGGCCAGGGCCTGGGCCACTGGGAAGGTCTCAGGCTGGGCAGGGTCACACACGTTCACCATCTGATTGGCTGTGTACAGGGCCTGGAAGCTGCGCTGGTTGTCCTTCCCGAGGCCCTGCAGCAAGGTTCTGCCCCTTAATCCCCTTTTCAAGCACAGCTTCCAGACCTAGGCCCCATTGATCTCCTCAGGGCTCTCAGCAGAGCTCCCCTGACCCCCAAACTTTTTTCCCTGCTGGTCCCCCTGCTCAGCACCGTCTCCCTCCTCCCCTTCACATAGGAAAATTCTCTCAACCCTCAAGTAGGTGGAAACCCTCGTCCTACTCTGGATTCCCAGAGTCCCATTTATCTGAGCCAAAGAACAACCTTCTTGGAGCAGGGCTCTAGAGGGTAGCAGGGGGTACAGGGGGTGTCAAGTACCTTGGCTATGCCCAGCAGCAGCTCCAGATCCACCAGGAGCATGTGGACATCCCGGTGGAACACGGCTAGCTCAGCCCGGCTCAGCTGGAACATCTTCTCAGGGTCAGGGGCTGCAATCATGCTTCCCTTCCCGGCCCCTAGGAGCCCATTGCAGGCTACTTCCACATAGAGAGTGAGGCTACAAACATGGGGAGACAGCCTCAGGCTAAGGGACTGGCACAGCACACCGGGGACTTGGGGAGGGGACACCCAGGAGGCATCCAGCTGAGCCCAACCTGTCTGCTTCCAGGATCCACTACCCAGAGGATCCCACAGTGTAACAAGAATGCATGTGGGAGGGTTGTGGTACAAACACCAGATGGATCCCATGTCCTGCTGTCAGAGAGAATAACTAGCAAAGTTTGGAACCATGTAAAGTGCACTGCTGTTTAGTCTTATATTTCCAAAGTTGTCTTTGCAAAGCACTGCCTTGGTCTTGGAACCCTCTTTGCATATTAAAAGCATGTTTGGATCTCCCAGGCTCAAACTTTTAGACCCAAGATCTAAAACCAACATGGCGAACATGGGCGGGCCATTCATTGGAGAACAGGCTGGGCTGTGGTGATGCCATACTTAGGCTTCGGAGAACAAACATGACTTCCTTAGGGAGGCCTTCCTGACTCCACTTCCCTGCTAAGTCTAGAGCAAATTCCTCAGTGGAGTACCCAGGATTTTCTTCCAGAGCCCTCAGTTTTGTAATTATACGAGTGGATCTGTCTCCCTTTGTTGGCAAGGACTATTTTATTCACTACCATACCCCCAGTGTCTGGAAGCATCTGAAACAGTATTCAATCTATATAAAATACATTCATAATGTCTAAGAAGTGTTTTTAATAGTGTCATAAAATGTCCATGTTATAACATGGAATGTAAGAAGTAAGGATACAATCTTAACTAGTAAAAACTATACCGGGATGAGCCGGGCACGGTGGCTCATGCCTGTAATCCCAGCAATTTGGGAGGCTCAGGCAGGTAGATCGCCTGAGGTCAGGAGTTTGAGACCAGCCTGGCCAACAGAGTCAAACCCCATCTCTACTAAAAATACAAAAACTTAGCTGGGCATGGTGGCGGACACCTGTAATCTCAGCTACTAGGGAGGCTGAGGCAGGAGAATTGCTTGAACCTGGGAGGCGGAGGTCGCAGTGAGCCGAAATCGTGCCATTGCACTCCAGCCTGGGTAACAAAAGTGAAACTCCGTCTAAAAAAAAAAAACAAAAAAACCCCGCCAAAAAAACAAAAAAAACTATGCCGGAAAGATACACCAAGAACATGAATACTGGGCTGGGTGCGGTGGCTCACGCCTGTAATTCCAGCATTTTGGGAAGCTGAGACGGGCAGATTACCTGAGGTCAAGAATTTGAGAGTAGCCTGGCCAACACGGTGAAACCCTTTCTCTACTAAAAATTAAAAAAAAATAGCTGGATGTGGTGGTACACACCTGTAATCCCTGCTACTCGGGAAGCTGAGGCATGAGAATCGCTTGAACCTGGGAAGCAGAAGTTGCAGTGAGCCGAGATCGTGCTACTGTACTCCAGCCTCGGCGACAGAGGGGGACTTCGTCTCAAAAAAAAGAATATGAATGCTGAGATGTTAATAATGTTCATTTCTATTCTACAGAGTGGAATAACAGTAGTTATTTACTTCTTTGTGCTTTCCTGTATTTACCACAGGCAAACATTGCTATTATTTTTGAGACAAGGTCTCACTATGTTGCCCAGGCTGTAGTGCAGTGGTGTGATCATGGCTCACTGCAGCCTCGGCCTCCTGGGCTCAGGTGATCCTCCCACTCAGCTTCCCAGGGTAGTGTAGGTCACTGCACCCAGCCCATTATTTTTATGGTTAGGAAAAAATCATGCTTTTAAAAGTAAACAATGAGATGTGAGGATGATTGTGCTGGAGCAAAGGGGGGCTTATGAGATCACTCTGGGCCTCAGCTCCTCCTTGCTCACTGGTACTCCCTCCCTGACAGCACTGGTCAACCAGGGCACAGGGACTCACCTTCGGGGGTCTCTTTCCCCCAGCCTGTCAGTCAGGACATAGCTGGTCTTCTCACCCTCTTTGGTTAAACCCTAGTAGGGAGGGAAATGAGAGAGACAAGGCTTGAGGCTTTTGGACAGTTCAGGTAAAGTGTAAGCCATGGGGAGTCAGGCCCCTCCATCTGGTTCCCAGCTCTGGGTCCTCTCTCCCAAGCAGGGCCAAGATTGGCAAATCAGGGACCCTTGGCAGTAGACGCCCCAACTCCCATGGCAGCCAGCACCATGACCATCAAATAGCCCCTGTTTACCAGTGGCAAAGCCATGGTCTTATGGGAAGGGCCCGGGGAAGGGGTTAGGCAGCCTGAGTGTGGATTCTGGTGGCCTCTGCACCCCTAAATAAATACCTGAAAAGAAACTCCGTGAAGTCAGGGACAGGTTTGCCTCATTCCCTGCTACATCCTAGTGCTTAAGGGTATGGCCCAGAATGGACACCAGGGGATATTTGCTGAGCCAGTGAAGGGAGGAAGGGAGGTCTCTGCCTTCCTGCAGCCAGGAAGAACAGTCTTAACGCCAGATTGAGAGTCAGTCCAATTTGAAATGGAAGCTGTGTGAACCTGAGTGAGTCAACTAACCTCTACACATCTGTTTCTTAATTTGTAAATGGGTATAAAGTCCTACTAGATAGGAGTATAAGGACTAAACCTGATAAGGGTGGAGCATGAATAAGACACTTAATAGTGGTTATAGCTGGGGAATGGGATGGGAATGGGAATGGAGAGATCCATTACTTTAGAACTGTTTGAAATGTTTTCCTATAAGTTTGTATTATATACAATAAAAACTAAGGACCAATTGCACAGATGCCCAAGTGGCAACTTCCCTAGTCCTGAAATCCTGATACCACCCTGTGGGCAGAGCAACTCAGCTGTGGCTTCTCCAGAGTCCACAGAAGGGCTGTAGTCATTTCAGGGCTGAAATGTGGCCATACTTGGCCCTAGGGCAGGGTTCCTCACCTGGACAGGTTCTCCATCACGCCACACCAGACCTTCTCCATCACTTTCCCAGCAAAGGTGAACTTCCTGGCCCACCCATGCCTCTGGGATGGTCAGCTCCACCCGGAACCAGCAGGTCCACCATCTGCAAGAGAGCTGTTGTGATAGGCCTAGAGGTAGAAGCCCTATCCTGATATCCTTCCTTGGATAAAGTGTCCGCAGGGGCTTGAAACTCTCCAAGCATCTGCAGTATCACAAGGTACTCAGCTTCGAGTCACAAGAAAGGAGCAACAAGGTGAGAAGCAAGAGGGAAACAGGTAGAGGCGTCAAAGGTTCGTGATCCCTACGGTGCCTTTCCTAAGGGATGTCCAGAGGCGGCTACGTGGGAATGAAAACCATCCCCTGAAGACTCAGGGACCAGGGAGCTGTTCCCAGCAGAGGGTGCTGCTCGATCCCACGTAGTTGTCTAGGGCAGAGGGCAGACAACGAAGGTGTGGCTGGGAGCTGGGCTGGGACTTCCCTTAGGCCCGTGGCCCCGCCCACCCGCTGGGCGTTACCTACGTGGGTCCGAAGCTGTCGCCGACCTGCGCGGGGCGGAAGTCCCGCTGGACTGCCTCCTGGTAGGGAAGTCTCTCCGGCGTCAGGAAGCTGGAGAGCACAGCCACAGGGCAGCTGGCCCCAAAAAGCCTGCGTGGGACAGGCCGGTGGGCACATGCTGGAGGCCGCCCCGTTTCCGCCTGGGGGCCAGCTGGCCGGTGGGGCCGCACTGTCCCTGGATCCTCCGCCAAGAGGGCTGCCTAGCCGCTCCGCGGCATAGTCCATTCCCTAACCCCTCCTCCCCGGCCCCTGCCCTGCCCGCGGCGGGCACTTCGTCCCGCGGCCCGGGTGGCTGCAGCTTGGGTTTCTCCCCGGAAGGAAAGCCTGAGGCGCACGGATGCGGTCGGCCGGCTGCGGGGGACCAGGGGCCACACCTGCCGCGGAGGTTACAGTCGGTAAAGTAGAGCGGCGACACGAACTTCTCCACCCGCTCCAGCGTGGTGCGCCAGTGCTTCAAGGCCGGCGCAGCCGCCATCGCCGGGCTCTCGCTCCTCTTTCCGGAAGGCCCCTGGCGCTACCGTTCCGCTCCACGGCAGGAAACCAAAGGTTCCGGCGTCCAGAGGGCGCCTCCCAGTCCCGGGCAGCTTTTCTTGGAACACCGGCGGCTCTCGGAAGCCCAGCTGCTGTCTGAACTTTGAGCCGAGTTGGAAGCTAGAAACTGTGTTTTTGAGGCTGCCCTGTTGTCCGAGATAGTGGGCAGCAGGGAAAATCTCAAAATAAAATGGGGAATTTGACGATTAGAACTCTCGGAAGTCTCGGGACAGAGACTTAGGCCATTCGGCAAGAGGGGCGGGAGCCTCAGCTGCTGCAGACCCAGCCTCAGAAGCAGCAACCGGGAGACCTCTGGCTCTAGCTGTCGGTGAACACGGAAAGTGGTGTTTGCTTAACGTGGAGAGCCAGACTACCCGGAATAGGTGTTTTCATACCGGAAGGAGATCAGGGTTACGCCCAAGTTACTACACTTACTCGATTACACGCTTTACTGAATGTATATTGCTAACTCTTGCACATCACCAGAAACTCTGGAGTTTGAGGTAGTAGAAGAGTCATGGCATTGACGATCCCAATGGAAAAATGTATTTCACCATACAGGACTGTAGAGTCCAGGGAAGCCATTAATACCAGAAACAGACCTCCAGTTTCATTCTCATCCCTAGTACTCCACCGACAGCTTTATTTTTTTCTCCTGGGGTTGCCAAGAGAGTCTTTGTCTATAAAATCATTAGGAACAAAAAAAAATACACAAGATTAGCCCTGATATTTTAATGGAAATACTGACCAAGTTTACAACATTTCAAATGCAGATCACACGGAAAGGTGACTAAGTACAGAATAACAAATGTGATTTAAAATAAAGATAACCTGCTGCTGCATATAATACAGGTTGGGTTTAGAGCTTGGAGCTCAGATGTCAGACAGCAGGAGGAATAAAAATGCTACTTGTGAAAACCCAGGCTGTAGGTAAAACTTACTCTTCTGTTGGTTGCACTGGTGGGTTGGGACCTTCTCCTGAACTGGCCTTGAAATCCTATCCTGACCTGCCGGCAAGTGCTCTGGACAAAACACTGTGCAGGGGCAGCAACAGCTGGGGCTGACCCTGATCACACCCCACCAATTTCCCCTATGGTTTCAGGTCAACATGACCTTTCTTGAGGGAACACAGGGGATAGGTGAATTATTTGAGAAAACCTCAAGATCTTTCCCCTAAATCAGTACACATGACCACCGCCAAGTCAGACACTGCCCCAGCTTTGCCCTAAAATCTCATCCCACAAAGCTCTTTTTGGCACCCTACACTTTGGCTCACAGTCTCCTCTCCCCAATACAAAAAAAGCCTAAAATCAGGCCAGCTCTGGTGGCTCACACCTGTAATCTCAGCACTTTGGGAGGCCGAGGCGGGAGGACAGCTTGAGGCCAGGAGTTTGAGACCAACCTGGGCAGCATAGCAAGACCCTGTCTCTACAAAAAGTTAAAAAATTAGCTGGGTGTGGTGGTATGCAGCTACTCAAGAGGCCGAGGTGGGAGAATTGCTTGAGCCTGGGAGGTCAAGCCTGCAGTGAGCTATGATCGTGCCACTGCACTCCAGTGTGGGTCATAAAGCGAGACTTTGTCTTTAAACAATAAAAGCCTAAAATCAGAGAGGTCTACCATGTGTTTTGAAAATCCAGGAGCCAAAAAATTTGTTTTTCTTTTTGGTGGTGGTGGTGATTTTTAACTAAAAAGCAAACATAAAACACACAGAACATTGCTGGTTACAACTAAGACTTGCGTAATGGTTGCTGAAGAAAAATCCACCAGAGTACTGGGAGGGGCTCAGTTGGTCTTTGTTCAGAAAGTCCAGGTTAACCACATAGAAAAATCCTAATCATTCATGTTTAAATGTCTGCTAGTTTAAATTTATGTAATTTAAAAAATAGGTATCCCATTTCAAATTTTCTCCCTCCCAACTCCATTTATAAGGTATACCACATGCCTTATACACACTTTTTTTCAAACACTGGTTTGGTATTTAAGTTGCTCACCCCCATCCATCACCAATGTGAATAAGAAAAAATATATAGAAATACAAACTACATAGCTTGACAACTTACCCAAATATAAAATATTTTCAGATTATTTGAACAAGGGAAAAAAACATGTACGAAAAGACTTAAGTATTCTAAGGTTTTGGAATATTTTGATTTGGGACAAGTAACAAGTATTTAAAGCAAAATTCTGTTTCTACCCTGGATAAGGAACTGAAGTCAAAATCCCTGCTTCACAGTATTTTCTGGTGAGGACAAGGGACCGTGGGTTGAGAGTTTATTCCTTAAGTAAGAACCAAGCTTTATTTATTTACAAAAAAAAAAAAAAAAAAAAAAGTTGGGGGCAAAGGGGAAGACAAGTTTTACACAAAAGTACTACAATGGTAACTCCCTTTGGTAAAAAGTGTAATAAATGTCTTGTACATCTGTTCATAGGTACTAAATCTGAAGCCACATAGTACTATGGTACACAAGAAGCTAGAGCAGTTATGCTAGCACATCAAAGCATATTTCTTTTAATAAAAAATTGACAGTATGTACATTATGTACAAAAAAAACAAGTTAAAATTGTGTGTGTGCGTGTGTGTCAGAGAGTAAAGCTGGTGGATGGCACTAGGGTAGACTAGTAAAGAGGCAGATACAAAACAGTTCCACGGGAGCTAAAAAGGACGACTGATTTGAACTCGTTGAGGTTGAGAACCAGAGGAGAGAAAAGGGTAGGCAGCAAGGGAATCGTCAGGAATAAAATCCACAAGATGATCAATCCCAAAGCCAAACTGCAGGTCCCAGATAAAACCTAATGGGTGATCTTAGATGTGCTCAAGTGACCAGAAAAAAAAAATCAAATCCAGTTTTTTTTTTCCTTTTGTGGGGAGGGGAGAGGAGCAGTGACCATGATAGTTCCAATCCATCTGAGTATTAAGTCCTTCCCCAGTCTGTTTTGTAAATGCATCTCCATCCAGTCAAAGTGTGAACAGCATCCGGTTCCCTCATTGAAAGTTAGGCCACAGGAGACTCCAGTCTTAGCTCTGCTGGTGTGTGCAAGCAAACTGCATGTCTTTGCTTGCATGGACTTCCTTCCCCTCCAGGGCAGGCTATACCCAAAACCCTTTGGGAAAAGTTCCAGCTTCAGCTTTGTAAGGTATTCATGTTCCTAACAGGTAGCCCACTTGGTGCCAGGCTGTACCAGCCACACACAGGTCAGGTGGCCATGTCCCAGAGAGGCCCAGTGAGGCTTGAAAGGCATCTTCCTTGTTTCTTCAGTGTGTGAGTGCATAGGCCCATACACACACCCCCACACACACCCCAAGTTATCTGCTCTGGCTTTGCAGTTAAGGGGCTTTGAATACTGTGCCGTATTTGACACGATACTTGTTAATGCTCACAAAATGCAGGGTCTCTGTATCACAGGTGGTGGTACAGGGCACCAGGCCCTCCAGCCCCTCACCCATGAGCCACTTGCTGGTCTCTGCTGCCATTTCACGGGGCACATGCTCCTTGGTCCATTTATCTACCCAGGCCTGGAATCTCTGATGTAGACGCTTGCTTACACGCTCATGGGACTGCAAAACAGAAAAAAAAATTTTTATTAAATGAAGCAGAACCAAAAAAGAGCCCTTCAAATACAAAACCTAATTTTCTTCTAAAGGAGCAAAGGAAAGACGTGGGGCCTCAAGTTTTAGATACTACTGTTTTTGTTTTTCTTAAAAAAAAAAAAAAAAAAAAGGATTCTCTGTTTAAAGAGAAGTTAAAGAGGTAAGAACATAGAACATGTGAGGGCATGAAAATCCATAAAGCCTCCAAAGAAATGCGAACACAGGCTCTGGGCTGAAAAAGCTCACTGTTCTCAATTTTAGCATGCGTTAGTATAACCTAGGGAATGTGTTAAAAAATACACATTTCTGACCAGGCGCAATGACTCATGCCTGTAATCCTAGTACTCTGGGAGGCTGAGGCAGGCAGTTCACTTGAGCTCAGGAGTTTGAGACCAGCCTGGGCAACATGGCACAACCCCATCTCTACAAAAATACAAATATTAACTGAGCGTGGTGGCACACACCTGTAGTCCCAGCTACTCGGTAGGCTGAAGTGGGAGGACTGCTTGAGCCAGGAGGTGGAGGCTGCAGTGAGCCGAGATCGCACCACCGCAGCCTAGATGACAGAGCCAAACCCTGTCTCCAAAAAAAAACAAAAACAAAAACAAAACCCCCAAAACCCACATTTCCTTGGTTTTACCAATGTGCATTTTAAACCAGCAATCCAGCTGATTCTAATGTATCCTGGGTGGGACCCAGTGAGCCACTGATCACTTCTATCAGCATGGAGATCCACCTCTAAGCCAGACAGTGCAAAGCAAAGGGCTTAAAACCACTCTCCCTCCACTGTGTTACCCCACCCTGGGAAGCAGAGTCCAGGCTCGGCAGATGTTCTGCAGGGGGTTCTGTTCCCACCAACACATCCAGTAAAAATTTATTGGTGTCCACATGCAAGGATACTAGAAGAGATACAAAGACAAAACTGGTGTTGCCCAGTGTCCCAAATAATGTGAATCAGAGACAGGCAGACACGCAACACATAGCAAAAAAAATTAGCCAGGTGTGGTGGTGCACGCCCGTAATCCCAGCTACTCGAGAGGCTGAGGCAAGAGAATCTCTTGAACCCGGGAAGTGGAGGATGCAGTGAGCTGAAATCACGCCACTGCGCTTCCCTCAGTGCCATGAGAGAAGGAGAGCAGACTCTTGAACAACACGGCTTTGAACGGCGCAGGGCCACTGATAGGCAAGTTTTCTTCCATCTCTGCCAACCCTGAGACAGCAAAAACAACTCCTCCCCCTCCTCCTCCCTCTTCAGCCTACTCAACAAGATGAGAATAAGGACCCTTTATGATGAGCCACAACCACTTAATGAAGAGTAAATGTATCTTCTTCTCTTGCTTATGACTTAACATTTTCTTTTCTCTAACTTACTTTATTGTAAGAATATACAGTATAGGCTGGGCACAGTGGCTCACACCTGTAATCCCAGCACTTCAGGAGGCTGAAATGGGTGGGTTGTTTGAACCCTTAAGTTTGAGACCAGCCCTGGGCAACGTAAGGAGACCCCGTGTCTATTTCATTTAAAAAAAAAAAAAAAAAAAGAAAAAAAGAATGCAGTATATATAATACATACAACATACAAAATATGTTGTTTATCAGTAAGCCTTCCAGTCAATAGTAGACTATCAGTAGTTCCATTTTGGGGGAGTCAAAAATTATACACAGATTTGACTGTGCAGGGGCCAGTGCCCCAAACCCCTTGTCATTCAAGGGTTAATTATACATTAAACTGTTTGCTCAACATCTCCCACTTGAAAGTTTTGTAGTCCTTTCAAACTTAAAACAGCACTTCATCTGTCTCCCAAACCTCATAACCCTTTCCTATTAACAGGTGGGCCCCTAAAATCTCCACTTAAGCAAAACAAAACAAACCAAAAAACCCCAAAACTAATCAGGCACCATCCTTGATGTCCTTCTTTTGCTTACCCCCACATTTGATCCAACACCATCTCTTGTCAATTAAATATCTAAATTATATCTACATCTGGCCGTGGTGGCTCACGCCTGTAATCCCAGTACTTTGGGAGGCTGAGGAGGGTGGATCACTTGAGGTCAGGGGTTCGAGACCAGCCTGGCCAACATGGTGAAATCCCATCTCTACTAAAAATACAAAAAATCAGCCAGGCATGGTTTGAGACACAGCGAAACTGTCTCAAAAATAAATACATAAAATCTACAATGTAATTCTTGCAATTCCACTGCCACCCTAGTAGTACGGGTGGCCCCCACATCTCATTTGGACAAGGGCACCCTTTTGAGTGGTCTCTGCTCTTCCAACTTTATATATACCCATCTCTACTCTCCTCACAGCACTCCAAGCTATCTTTGTCAAATGTCCCAATGCATCTCAAACAAACTCCAAATCATGGCCTATTATTAGACAAAGTGATGTGGCCTCTGCCTACCCTTCTAACTTCGTGCAACCTTGAGCCACAATGGTGTTTGTAATTTCTTGAATATGCCAAGTCCTTTCCTCCCAGCCTTGTACTTGCTCTTTTGTCTAGAAAACACCCATCCTCTACTCTTCACCAGGCTAATTCCTTGTCATTATTCAGGCCTCAAGCATCACCTCCTTTGAGAAGCCTCCTCCAGTGAAAGCAAGGCCTGGTATGCTAGTTACCCTTGATCACTTCACCTGATTTCTTTCCCTGGTAGTGCATATCATCGCATTACTTCATCTGCTCTACTTCATGGCTGTAGTCCCAGGGCCTGGAATAACACCCTGTACACAGCTGCACCAGGAAGGTTTCACAATTGAGATAGAATGTAAAGACAGGTAGGATTCATACAAGCAAACGATCAGATACTACTTAAGATGTAAATAGTGGGAGTAAATTCACCAAAAAGGTGCCACCAGGTATTTACGTGCTCTTACGGGCTGAACTGTATTCTCCTTAAAATGCTTATGTTGGCCGGGCGTGGTGGCTCACGCCTGTAATGCTAGCACTATGGGAGGCTGTGTCAGGCGAGACTGTCTCAAACAAACAAACAAACAAAAAATCATACATTGAAGTCCTAGCCCCCAGTACTTCCGAATGTGACCTTATCTGGAGGCAGACACACACACACACAGGTAGAAACACCATATGAAGATGAAGGCAGGGATCTACAAGCCCAGGAATGCCAAAGATTGCCAGCAAAGAACCAGAAGCTAGGAGAAGCCTAGAACAGATTGTCCCTCACAGTCCTCAAAAGGAACCAACACTGCTGACACCTGACTTTGGACTTCTAGTCTCCAGAACTTTTGTCATTTAAGCCACAGTCTGTGGTACTTTGTCACAGCATCCTTAGCAACCAACATACGTACTTCCTCAGTTAAGTCTCAGCTCCAAGAATAGGTTTGCATAAACAAAGAGAAACAATCAGAAGACTCTGGGCCTCCCCTGGTCCTAGCTAGAGTGGGAGATGTGTACAGAAATTTCAGTTACTGGTTCTCACCTGATGAGCCCGGAGCAGGGCAGTCCTCCGATACATATAGTCCTCTGATTTGATCACATACACCATCTTGTAGGAATTCAGCTTGAATCTACACTCCAGCTTATCCAGACTATCCACATTCTCCATGGTCTTCTTACTGTTTCCTTCCTTCCCTTCCTTTTCCTGCTGCTCTCGACCACGCTGACACTTCCGGATCCGCCGTAGATTCCTATAGCAGAAAAGCCCCGGAGAATGAGAGCTCGTCCAGATGCAGATTCCTGTGACTTCCCCCAAGTGAGTTTTCTTTATTATATGCTTGCATAGTACTCATCCCAATTTGTTAAATACGTACACAAATGTTCAGTTGTTTCACTGCAAAAAAAATTTCAACTGCAAAGGTACACAGAATAAAAAGCAGAAATCTTTGCCCATCCCCTACTTGCCTTAGCAGATGTAGCCAGTTAAGAGTTTTAATGAGAAACTTCTAGGCCTCTGTCTGTAAATTTACACATGTAATTACCAGCTATAGTTCTGCTTTGGGATTTGCTTTTAAGACAAAATAGGATCATACTATATATTTTGTCCTCAACTTTTCACTTACTGTCATGAATATTTTTTCATTTCATGATAGATTTGTCTTATTCTCTTTAACTGCTGCAGAAAAATGTACCCCAATTTACCATTCCTTAACAGTTTCTTTCAACTGAGGTTCCTCATCTGAACCACATAACAAAAAATTATTTGAATGACTATTTTTTAAAATTCCCCCAGATGATATAAACTAGTGCCATTCTACATACACAAGAAAGAAGATAATTCACATGAATGAATGGATGCCCTGAGGGGTGGGAGGCTTGCTAAATCTCCTCAACATCCAGTGAAGAAAAGTTATCAGCTAGACAATTATATTGTTTCTCATAACTTGCTATTAAAAACACTGCTTCAGGTTGGCCACTGTGGCTCATGCCTATAATCCCAGCACTTTGGGAGGCAAGTGGATTGCTTGAGCTCAGGAGTTTGAGACTAGCCTGGGCAACATGGCAAAAACCGCTTCTCTACAAAAAAAATAAAAAAATTAGGCAGGTGTGGTGACGTGTGCCTAGAGTCTCAGCTTACTTGGGAGGCTGAGGTGGGAAGATCGTTTGAGCCTGGAAGGCGGAGGTTGCAGTAAGCCAAGATCCCATCACTGTACTATAGCTTGGTAGACAGAGCCAGACACTGTCTCAAAAAAAAAAAAAAAAAAAAAAAAACCCAAAATATTGCTTCAGTGAGAATCTTTGTATACATGTATTTCTGTAGACAGCAGTTCTTTGTCCAAAGGGTCCCAAGACCCTTTCAGGAGATCTGTGAGATCAAAACTATTCTCATACTACTACTAAAACATTATTTCCCTTTTTTGCTGTGTTGACATCTGCACTGGCACCATTAAAGTAATGGTGAATAAAAATGCTGGTGGTGGCGCCAAACTGTATTTGCAATATCAAACAAATTGTTACCAAATTCCAATATCAATTTATACATCACTGAGCTTTTCATACAGTTGTCAAACTCTGTTGGTTTATCTTGTACCATCAATGAATCCATTTTACTTCCATAATTTTGTAACTTCATGCAACTGCGATTCAAGTCTTTGAACTTCACACTGACCATACAATGACATTAAGTGAAAAAATCCAGTTTCACTTAAGAATGTTTCTGATGGGCCAGTCACAGTGGCTCACGCTTGTAATCCCAGGACTCTGGGAGGCTGAGGCAGGCAGATCACTTGAGGTCAGGAGTTTGAGACTAGCCTGGCCAACATGGGGAGACCTCATCTCTAATAAAAGTACAAAAATTAGCTGGGAGTGGTGGCGCACACCTGTAATCCCAGCTACTCGGGAGGGTGAGACAGGAGAATCACTTGAACCTGGCTGATGGAGGTTGCAGTAAGCCAAGATCATGCCACTGCACTCCAGCTTCGGCAACAGAGTGAGACTCTGCCTCAAAAAAAAAAGAAAAGAAAAAAGAATGTTTCTGATGAAGCAGTAACATTTTCTATTAAATCCCAACCCCTCAGTTTACATCTTTTTAACATGCTGTGTGATAAAATGGGAACTACACATAAAGCACCTTTGTGTGCTAAAGTACAATGGTATTCTTATAGAAAAGCACTTGAGCAATTGCTTGAGTTGTAAGTGGATCATCATTTTTACCCGAAAGAACAACTGACTAAATATAGTCAATCTCAGCCAAGTATTTGGCAGATGTTTTCTCAAAAATGAACAAGGGAGCCTATCACTTCAAGGAAAATAATGTTGCCAATGATAAGACTGGAATTTTCAAGCAAAACTATGAATTTTGGTGAACTGGTATCAGCCACCCTGAGCTTGACAGCTTCCCAATACTTAAAGATGTGTTTGATGACCTAGCGATAGCGATATTAAATCAATGTGATTTCTTTTGGAGACACTGTAAAATATATCAACATTTAGTAGGTCTGTACAACTTAGCTAATATTTTCCAAATAGCCAATTGCGTAAAGTTACAAAATCATAGAGGAAAAAAAGATTCATTCATGATAACAAAATAAATCAATGGATTTTTACAACTGCATGAAAAGCCCACTGATGTATAAATTGATATTGCAACTAACCTTTAAGAAACTATCACTGGGGCCGGGTGCAGTGGCTCACACCCGTAATCACAGCACTTTGGGAGGCTGAGGTGGGAGGATCACCTGAGGTCGGGAGTTCGAGACCAGCCAGACCAACATGGAGAAATCCCATCTCTACTAAAAATACAAAATCAGCCGGGCGTAGTGGCACATGCCTGTAATCCCAGCTACTCAGGAGGCTGAGGCAGGAGAATCACTTAAACCTGGGAGGCAGGGGTTGCAGTGAGCTGAGATCACACCATTGCACTCCAGCCTGGGCAACAAGAGCGAAATTCCGTCTCAAAAAACAAAAACAAAAACAAAAACTATCACTGGTAGTTTTGTTGTCATATCAAAGAATATCCAGTTATCTGAAGGATCTGAAAATATTCCTTTTTCCAGCTACACATCTGCGTGAGGCCAGACTTTCTTCACATATTTCAACCAAACAACATAATGCAACAGATTGAATGTAGAAGCAGACATGAGAATCCAGCTGTTCTTCTGGTAAGCCAGACATTAAACAAATTTATAAAATATAAGCAATGCCACTCTATTCACTAATTTTTGTTTTGAATTAGCTTTTCATTAAAAAATATTATTTAAGAAAATATAATAGGGATATATATATATATATTTTATTTTTGAGGCAGAGTCTCACTCGGTCACCCAGGCTGGAGTGCCGTGGTGCGATCTCCACTCACTGTAACCTCCGCCTTCCGGTTCAAGCAATTCTCCTGCCTCAGCCTCCCGAGTAGCTGGGACTACAGGCGCCCGCCACCATGTCCAGCTAATTTTTTGTATTTTTAGTAGAGATGGGGTTTCACTGTGTTAGCCAGGATGGTCTCAATCTCCTGATCTCGTGATCCACAGCCTTGGCCTCCCAAAGTGCTGGAGTTACAGGCGTGAGCCACGGCGCCCGGCCCAGTATTGTTATTTTTCAAATGAATTAAAGATTGAAAACATTTCTTTGTTTTTATTTCTAACTTGGTAAATATTACTAGTATAATCCATATAAACAAAAGCTTTCTGGAGTACTCATGCTCTAAGAGTGTAAGGGGTCTCAAGGCCAATCAGATGAGCCCCTTAGCTGTCAGATAAATCATTAGAAACTGAAATTCTGGAGGGAAGGTTCCAAACACTTCAACTACCCTGCCACCAGAACGATTATATCAATTTTTTTCCTCACAGTACATAAATGTGCCTCCTTCCTCATATCCTGGTGAGAGACACATGATGACAGGTTTATTGTAGTATGGTATTAGCATGGAGCCTGTTTTGTTGAGAGGAACCTGACACAGACCAACTGCTCAAATGTGTTAAATGATTCAATGAATGGAGAACCCGGCAGGGCCCTTTTTGCTGGTACCCCTTTTCCCATGTTCTCATTAGGACTCAATAAGTCTAATAACACTGGGATGATACTTTCTTGGAAACCTAAGACATAAGATTTCAATTCAAAACTTTTAGGAAGGAAGAAAGCCATTCTACCCATTTTATACTTCTTAAACTCTGTTTTCATATACTTGGAGGATCAGTATCACAATCTGCCTATACACAGAGGGAACATTTTTAAAATTCTGTGCAGAAAAGAGTTAATGTAGCAGGCCTAAGATTGCTATTCTTTGAAAAGCCCGCTTATAAAAGTTGGCCCTTGGCTGGGGGCTGGGATCTTGGATTTTGGGCAATGTTCTACCATTCCTTAACTCATATAAGTGTCTCACTGTACCTAAACTATTTGTACAAACTCTATAGCTTATGCTGAAAATGTGCTTTCTTTCTGAGAGTTTGGGATTTTGGTACATGCTAGGCATACACTGACTAGATGACTACATCTCAATAA
This sequence comes from Pongo pygmaeus, assembly GCF_028885625.2. Classification (NCBI taxonomy): domain Eukaryota; kingdom Metazoa; phylum Chordata; class Mammalia; order Primates; family Hominidae; genus Pongo; species Pongo pygmaeus. The sequence goes on from NC_072389.2 coordinate 80,956,588, forward strand.
AAATCCTGGCAGAGTCTCTAATGAGCTGCCCTGGTAGACAGCATTTTACATGTGTTGTCACATTCATTGTTGGAAGAATTAAGAGTGTCCTGTGTGACTCCCCTGGGAGAGGATTCTAGGAAGCTTGAGCCTGGCTTCCTCCAGCTTTGCTACAGGCACCTTTTCGCTTTGCTGATTCTGCTTTGCATCTTCTCGCTGTACTAAATCAGTTTGACTATAGGCAGAGTCCTGTGAGTCCTCTTCCATCGAACCATGGAGACTCTGACACACATTCCCATCCAAAGTAGGGAGGTTATTGTTGATTCTCTATAACTCTCACCTCCTGGATGCTTTGACACACGCTCCAGGTAAGCTCATGTTGTGACAGCCATATAAACCTTGAATTAGCATCCCCGGCGGATAGAAAAAATGAATAAAATATATGAAAGCCAAGAATGTGAAAGTCATTTAACTCTCCATTCCTCAATCATGCACAGTACGGACTGCTGACAGATGACATGGCTCTCTCACCTGGGGAGAAATACTGGTTTCTGTGCTAGATGTTCACGAAGCTCAGGCGAGGTAGTATCTGAATTCATGTATCGCTCCACGTAGTCTGACCAGCGCTAAGACGGCAAACACAAAATACAGGTGAAAGGAAATCACAAAAACAGCTCCTAATGCATTGGGTACTCTAGTAAATTATATGACTACAATGCCCCAAATTCATAAATTTCAAGATCAAAAAAGTCCCTTTCTATAAAGACATGACTGTTAGTAGGCATCGGAACACGGATTAAAAAATCTGTTAGCCAGCAATACTGCTAAGTTTCTGAGGTGCTAAGGTTATCAGAAGTCATAAACAGGTAGAAGCTGGCTCACTGACAAGTTTCATTTCCCCACAGAGGATTTTGTTAAAGAACAAAATTTATAGTGGCAAATGTGTGAAAGTTTCCTTCACATTACAATCTAGATTTCTGACATCGCTTTAAAAAAAAAAAAAAAGATCTGCCAACAAGCCAACATTCCCACCAAACAAGTCATCCCACATGACCCCCCCCAACATCATACATATGGCCTGCATCTCCCGTGTACATTATCTGCCATAACCAACTATGATAATCACACCTGTCTATTCAGGGGATGAAAACTCTGGACTTAGTCCAATAAAAAGTAAACATGACACAAAGAATCAAGATGACATGAGAAAGACCTCATTTGTTGTTTTTTATACTTTAGGAAAAAACAGGAAAGCTGCCAACCATAAGACTTCCTTAGAGGAGATAGCTTTACTAAGTGCAAGATGAGGTTAACATCTATAACCAGGCAGCCCTTCTCTTCAGCTGAAGACATGGCTGGATTGACTTGTACTTTAAGCATCCAGGTCCTGACTCTTAAACAGGCCTAAGGTGCCTTGGCCTTTTGGCAGACAGGGTCACTGGACAGACTCTCAAGACACGCCAGCTCTGCTTAGCACCTGGAGTCTGCGATGTACTTGCTCATACCTCTGCTTCCACAGGGTCATCCGAATTCTCCTCTTCTGTGTCCAGAAGCTCAATAGTCAGCTGGACCTGGCCTTGGCTCTGAATAAACATAAGCTGCAAATAAGAAACCTAAGCGTAAACAAAAGACCGTCTCTATAGCTATAATCTATCTTCTCAAGGAATGAGAGGTGCAGAGGCAATAAACTTAGTAAACTTTGCTCCAACTGAAGAGATGAGGAAGATACTGGATCTTGGGTGGCCAGTGATAAAGGCAAAAGTCTACACTTACTACAAGTAAAATGAAATATATTAAAGCAAAAGGTACTATTTCATGTTTCAAACTTCTAGAATTCGCTAAAATAATAATCAATCCCAGTAAGAATGTTTTACAAAACAAATATTTTGTTTGTCAGAAAGAAATATGGCACATATAGCCAGAACCACAAAATGTCAATGCTGTCCATTGATAATCCCACTTCTAGGACATAATAGAGGAGGTAACTATCAGAATCACATGGAGAAGATCAGAGCCTGGAAGGAAACCTGAGAATTTTTTATTTCAACCTTCTTCATTTTACACAGAGACAAAACTGAAATTCAGAGAGTTCTGGTTTCTCAAGGCACACAACTAATCAATAAACACGTAGAGCCAGAAGCTAGATCTAGCTCAGTGTTCTTTTAAAGCTTTAAAAATTGCTCTCTGCTAGTAAAGCTTACAACCTGACAATAACATAATATATACCCACACAAATACAGTTATTTCCAAAATAGATTTTGGGGTGGGGGTAGACCCTGCATTTTCACAATTTATAATTTAAGAATTGCAAAATCTGTCTCCAGTATTCGTAACAGGATGTCATTAACCAGTCCCCATAGTGGGTTGGACGTCTAGGATGTTTCCAACTATTTGCTTTTATAACTATCCATTATAATGGTGAAAATTGGAAACAACCTAAATGTCCAACAATACAGGCATTAATTCTCTAAAAAGTGAATATCAAAAATAGCCATAAAAAAAGACATTAAAGACCCAGAAGTGTTGCTAATTGAGCAAAAATACATTAAAGACCATTTCCGGTCAGATGCAGTGGCTCACACCTGTAATTCCAGCACTTTGGGAGGCTAAGGCGGGCAGATCACTTGAGGCCAGGAGTTTGAGACAAGCCTGGCCAACATGGCGAAACCACATCTCTACTAAAAATACAAAAATTAGGCCGGGTGCAGTGTCTCATGCCTGTAATCCCAGCACTTTGGGAAGCCAAGGAGGGCAGATCACCTGAGGTCAGGAGTTCAAGACCAGCCTGACCAACATGGTGAAACCCTGTCTCTACTAAAACACACACACACACACACACACACACACACACACACACAAAGCTGGCCATGGTGGCACGTGCCTATAATCCCAGCTACTCAGGAGGTTGAGGCAGAAGAACTGCTTGAACCCAGGAGGCGGAGGTTGCAGTGAGCTGAGATAGCACCACTGCACTCCAAGCCTGGACAACAAGAGTGAGCCTCCATCTCGGGAAAAAAAAAAAAAAAAAATTAGCTAGACACAGTGGTACATGACTGTAATCCCAGCTACTAGGGTGGCTGACGTGTGAGAATCACTTGAACTCAGGAGGCAGAAGTTGCAGTGAACAAAGATTGTGCCACTGCACTCCAGCCTGGGCAAGTGTGTGTCCCTGTCTTTAAAAAAAAAAAAAAAAAAAAAAAGTTAAAGACCATTTTGTCCAGTATAAATTCTTTCAAAATGTATACTCAAGGATAGAGAAGTTTAGAATCATAGAGATGTCATCAATGATAATTTCAGGAAAGAATTCTAAGGTGACTTTTTTTGGTTATCTGCATTTTATTTTCATTTTTTTGGGACAGAGTCTTGCTCTGTCACCCAGGCTGGGGTTCAGTGATGTGATCAGGGCTCACTGCAGCCTCGACCTCCCAGGCTCAAGCAATCCTTTTTTTTTTTTTTTTTTTTTGAGATGGAGTCTAGCTCTGTTTCCCAGGCTGGAGTGCAGTGGCACAATCTCAGCTCACTGCAAGCTCTGCCTCCCAGGTTCACGCCATTCTCCTGACTCAGCCTCCCAAGTAGCTGGGACTACAGACGCCCGCCACTACGCCTGGCTAATTTCTTGTATTTTTAGTAGAGACGGGGGCAATCCTTCTACCTCATTCTCCTGAATAGCTGAGACTACAGTTGCATGCTACCATGCTGGGCTAATTTTTGTATTCTTGTATTTCTTGCAGAGATGGGGTTTTGCCATGTTGCCCAAGCTGGTCTCAAGTGATCCGCCCACCTCGGCCTCCCAGAGTGCTGGGATTACAAGTGTGAGCCATGTATGCTGGGCCTGTTTTCTTTTCTATAATGATCATGACCATGGATTTCATGTACCAACATTTTTCTAACAATAATATTTACAAAGCATACTATGAAAAATGTTCAGAGAAAAAGAATACAAAATTGTAAAAATCATATATAACTAGTTTTTTTTTTTCCTTTAAAGGCAGGAAAGAAACAAAGTAGACTGTCCAGGAAGACAATTACTTCCACTTTGTATTTCTCTGGTGAACTCATTAAAAGTTCCAGGAGTAGAATCACAGGTCAAAGTACGCTGGCTTTAACTTCTGGTTCAGAGAATCCTAACAACTGACATTGTCACCAGCAAGGTCTTCGACTACCTGAGCAACTCTCACCTTAAAGCAATTCTCATCTGACATTAGCTGCTCAGCTTTCCGCTGATACGTTGACTCCAGGAGGCTCCTTGAGTTCTGTGTGTTCAGCTGGCCTCCAGTGGCCCCATTATTATTTTCTGCCAGGTAAAGGTCAGTCACCTGCACACAGATCTCATCACTCACGATATGCTGCAGCTGGAATCAAACAAAGGCAAGCCTTTAGTGAACACAGAAAACATTTCTCCATTATACAGTCAACGTTCCTTTGATGTAGTCATTCAACTCCAAAAAGGTTTTTCTTTTTTGGGGTGGGGGCGGGGGGGTGCTGGCAATTTTAGAAAATTAATCATACAAACCACTGTATCATTTTCTTGGAGAATAATCAAGCCAAGATTTTCAACCGTTATCAGTGGTCCATGGTAAAACTTTCCTATCTATTTAAAATAAGAACCATAGAGAACTCAGGATAATCGTACTATTTAAAATTCTAAGGATCTTTAAATAATTTTCTATAGGTCATATCTCTGTTGCATTTTAAAATCATTTACAATTGGCTCTCATACATATTCTTTCTCATTTGATCTTCACAACTGCCCTGGGAAGGCAGGCTGGACAGAGAGTTGGGGCCAGTTAGGAGACAAATTTACACAATGCATCAGAAAGGTGGCTGACGCCTGTAATCCCAGCACTTTGGGAGGCGGAGGTGGGCCAATCACCTGAGGTCAGGAGTTCAAAACCAGCCTGGCTAACATGGCAAAACCGCATCTCTACTAAAAATACACAAATAGCCCGGCGTGGTGGCAGGAGCCTGTAATCCCAGCTACTTGGGAGGCTGGGGCAGGAGAATCGCTTGAACCTGGGAGGTGGAGGTTGCAGTAAGCCGAGACTGCACCACTGCAAAGCTCACCGTGAGCTGGGGTGAGGAAGGGGGGCTTGGAGAATAAGAAATGCAATATCTATGTCTATATTCCCAGCCCAACTACAAAGCCTGAAACTCATTAACTATTTAAGAAATAGCTGCTGAATTACTGCCCAGGGGTGCTCAGCTGAAGAAGCAGGGTTGGGACTAAAAGTCAAGGTTCCTGACTCCTAGCCCAATACTTTTCCAAACACATCACCTATTTTTCTGTATCTGATAGAAAGTATAGGGCTTAAGTTGTACATAATGTTAACTCACTTTCCATACAGGCCAATCATGATTGACTATCAGTAGCTTTTGTGACAATCTTAGGAAACTAATGAATAGAAAGTTGAACGTTTCAGAGTTCCCATTCTCATGTCATGCTATTTCTATTTTGAAATAAAAATCCTTCCAAATGAAACTTTATCATCAAAATGACAGAAGTGAAAAATAGATACAAGAAGAAAGCAAAACGTCAATTTCAATATCGATTTGTCTATTTAAAAAACTTTAAGATTATCATAACCACCAAGCCATTCTATTTTTAGGAACATACATTCTTTTTAAGTGTTAGGAACCATGATAACTATTTATTCTTAAGTCCTAAATGACCAGTATGTGTATTAGTAGATAACTGGACACAGTGCAAGGTCAGAAGGGTGGCTGAGTGTGGCAGAAAGGGCAGTATCTCCAGCAACTGCAGATGGATAAATAAATCACAATGAGTCCAGATAAAGGATTCTGATACAACCATTAAAATAATGCTTATGAGTACTTGATATCATGAGGAAGATTAAGACACAGTGTTTTAGACAGAAAAACAGATGGAAAGCATGACTTCAATAATACATACAGATGCTTCCACTTTCTACTTTGTTTTTTTGAGACAGAGTCTCGCTCTGTTGCCCAGGCTGGAGTGCAGTGGCATCGTGATCTTGGCTCAGTGCAGCCTCAACTTCCTGGGCTCAAGCAACCCTCCCACACCTCAGCCTCTTAAGTAGCTGGGTCTACAGGCATGTGCCACCACGCCCAGCTAACTTTTTTGTATTTTCAGAAGAGACGGGGTTTTGCCATGTTGCCCAGTCTGGTCTCAAACTCCTGAGCTCAAGTGATCCACCCGCCTTGGCCTCCCAAACTGCGGGATTACAAGCGTGAGCCACTGCCTCTACTTTATACTTTCTTGTTGAAGTAGACTGTATTACTGATTCCCCACCCACACCCTCTTTTTGGATATCCGGCCCCTCCTCGAGTCTTTGGAAAAGACAGCACTACAAATCCAGAGACAACTATGGAACTCCCACCCCCACTGCTAAGCAGATCAGATTCTCTATCTTGCTAACTGGAAATGACAGAGAGAGTGTTCAATAGATTTTTTGAGGAGGAGCATCTGTATGGAAAGGTCCAGTAACACTGGGACCAGAGGTACTGGGAGGGCAAGCTAAAGCCTCAGAGGCTGGAGGAGCCTGGAGCACATGCCGTATGTTCATCTGCAGAGCAAAGCACAAGCATGGAGCAGAAGTCCAGAGTGAAGGCATGCAGGAGAGAAAAATCACCTCCCAGCCCAGTCCTTCCATGGTGTGGTCCTATTTTGAGTTCTGTACTTGGATGTGTGTGAGGTTGCCTATTGTATTCTTAATACAAATCCCTCTTAAGCCAGCCTACAATAGGTAAGATAAATGTAATGGCTTCACTTGGCTGGAATGCAGTGGTGCGATCACGGCTCACTGCAGCCTCAACTTCCTGGGTTCAGATGATCCTCCCACCTTAGCCTCCTGAGTAGCTGGGACTACAAGCATGTGCCACCATGCCCAGCTAATTTTTTGTATTTTTAATACAAACAGTGTTTCCCCATGTTGCCCAGGCTGGTCTCGAACTCCTGGACTCAAGATATCTGCCCGCCTTGGACTCCCAAAGTGCTGGTATTAGAGGCGTGAGCCACCATGACCAGCCTTGACTTTGAAATGTATGTTGTACATCCAGTCAGCAGTGAAATCTGAGGGAACACCAAATATGAGGAGAATGAGAGAAGAGATACCTCCAGTTAAAGGAGTTGAGAAGCTTGAAAATGTTTTAAAAAGTCACTGTAGGCTGGGCACAGTGGCTCATGCCCGTAATCGCAGCACTTTGGGAGGCCGAAGTAGGTGAACTGCTTGAGCCCATAAGTTTGAGGCCAGCCTGGACAACATGGCAAAACTCCATCTCTACAAAAAATACAATAAATTAGCCGGTGTGGTGGCCCCTTTGGTCCCAGCTACTTGGGAGGCTGAGGTAGGAGGTCAAGGCTACAGTGAGCTGATCACACCACTGTACTCCAGCCTGGGCAATAGAGTGAGACCCTGGGTTGGAAAAAAAAAAAAAAAAAAAAAAGTCACTGTTTTGGGGTTTTCCGGATGAAACCCGTTTCCATTTAAAAAAAAAAAAAAAAAGCGGGGGTGGGTGGAGATAGTATTTATTACTGATTCAAAATCATAACCAGATACAGTAAATAATTGTAACTATTGTTTCAAAAACCAACCTCAGAATTATTAAAAGTTAGTTTTATTGGATTTTTTTTTTTAAGCTGTGCTGGTGGTATGAAAGACTTTGTTCCTAGCTGAAGCAGCAGCAAGCCTGTAATCAGCAACATAAGCACAGGGTAACTGGAGTCTGTATTTTATATAAATTTCAGGGAAGTTAAGGAAGATTAGTCAGAAAAAGTATGACTATGGGTGACTATGTATCCATCTAATGATTTCTGCCAGTTACCATCCAAACCTCTTATGGGAAGGCCTAATAACTTCTTCAACTTATTGGAAACAACTATCTGACAACTTTCCCCCAGATGTTAAGGTTCATTTATGTGAAGGGCTCTTCCTCAATCCTGTGTAGATACTGTGGGAGGAGTACAGAGGCATGCACCCTTCCAAAACCAAGGCAAAAGCATGGGTACTTGGCAAAGGATTCAATATTTTAGCCCAAGAGAACATTAACCAACAAGCTCTTTCCTTCTACAGTGGCAGTCTGGACTCTAGAATTAGAAATTGCTTTTTACAAGTTTTCACTTAAGTACTTCACTGCCTTTCTGCTGAGCTGTTCTATGGAAGAGGGCTGTAGGTAGCCACGGTACCCAGGTGGAACAGCATGATCTTGAAGCCCTACTTCCACAAGGAATCGCAGTGGCCCATGGCCACGTGGTTCAACCAGCCAGCCCAGAAGATCTGCAGATGCAAGCAAAAGCATACCACATTGACCTGCACCCTGCATCTGGACCCATCTGGCCCATGGTAAGCTGCTCCACAGTGAGGTATCACACCAAAGTACAAGCTGGCAGGGGCTTCAGCTTAGAAGAGTTAAGGGTGACCAGCATCCACAAGAGGGTGGAATTAGTCCACCATGTCCCTGTGGGCCAATGTTCAGCACCTGAAGGAGTTAAGACTCCAAGCTCAACCTCTTCCCCAGGAAGCTCTTAGCCCCCAAGAAGGGAGACAGTTCTGAAAACTCAAATCAGCCACCCAGCTGACAGGACCAATAATGCCCATACAGAATGTCTATAAGAAGGAGAAAGCCGGAGTCATCACTAAGAACTTTAAGGTATTTGCCAGTCTTCACATAGCCCACATCAATTTTCAGCTCTTTGGCATATGGGCAAAAAGGGCCAAGGGAGCCACAGAACAGGATGCTGAAAAGGAAAAATGAAGCCCTACTGGGGACTTGCAGTAAATCAGCAGTAAAGCTGGGTCTCCAAAAAAAGAAAAAAGCAGTTAACCAACAATCTCTCTGGGAGTTCAGAACTCAAGTCCAAGAAGTAGAAACGTGACTATCTGTTACAAGCTATTTTTTATATCATTGTTGTAAAGAACAACATGTTTCCAAGTTCCCAGGGTGCCACAGGAAGAACACACAAAACCAACCACAAACCTAACTTAGAGGGAACCGCAGATGAGTGAGGTGGGCAGAGTATTGTAGAAGATGTTATGCGAACCCTTTCTTATAAAAAGAATTTCAAATATTAAACAATGCAAGTACATAAGAATTACCAACACCTTGACCAGGCGCAGTGGCTCGTGTCTATAATCCCAGCGCTTTAAGAGGCCAAGACAGGAGGATCACTTGAGACCAGAAGTTCAAGACCAGCCTGGGCAAAACAGTGACACCCTGTCTCTATTTAAAAAAAAAACAACTTACCAACACCTATGGAAGATACAATGTTCCACACTGTGTGCTTACCCATGGCAGACAAGGTAAGAGATAGACAAGTTGGGCAGGAAGCTGGGGTCAGGACCACTGCACTCTACAGGTGGCCAGCGAGAAAAGATATGGAGTAGGTAGGCTCATACACTGCAACTTTGTTAACATGAGAAATCAGGCATCACATTAACCTCCCCTCCTCTCTTCAGAACCCTACATTCATAAACACTGTTACATGAAAAAGCTGCCTTTCTTTTTCCTTGCCTGGCCCATCTCTAGGTAAGGATTTCTTCCCTTATTCACCCTAGCCTCCTCCATGCCCTCACCTGTCTGACAATGCTCTGGATCAGTTTGTCCATGGTAAAGGCAATGTAGGCATGAATGGTGAACATCTCTCTCAGTGAATCTTCATACTGTGATGAGTCTATGTTGCCATCCAGCAGGCTCCGCACCATGTCCAGGAAAGCTGGGTAATAATCTTCTACATCAACATCCACTGTGGGAGAGATGGGATAGGTGAGGCCTTACCTTGCTAAGAAAAGACTAGGGATAGAGTACAGGGCAAATCCCACAGCTGGCCTAAATGGCATTTGAAAGTATGAACGCTAGGTATTCAAAATATACCCACTCATTCCAATGTAAACAGAGATGAATTCCGACAGGTGACTACAATCACCAGCACTATCTATCAGAGTGACTCTGCAACTTTAACAGTGGCTTCTAATATTCTGACTACCATGCTAGAAAGATACTTCTTTATGGTATTGCTGGGCCATTTTCAGAGAGGAAAATATCCTAGGGAAGCCAGTCCTTCAAAGAGCTGTTGGCTCCCCTGCTGAGAGAGGAACCTGCTCTCTCAGCCTGCACAAGAGCATTCCTCACATGGGTCACTTGCTCATAAAGCTATTTCAATGAAGCATAAAGTACAGATGAGAAAAGGCAGACACAGCCATACTCCAGCACTGGGAAACCTCTTGGGAACACAAAAATAGGAGTGCAAATTAAATCCTTCATGAATAATGAAGTAATCTGCATTTGTCAAAGTCCTTTTGTTTAAAAATGGATTCGCAACATTGTATTTCACAAATTGCATTAAATCATCTGTACTTGCTGCACATGAATCATTTCAATCACTAGCTAGAATAAATCTCATCAGTTGTTAAAGACATTTGGCAACTAGTAGAGGGCACAAGGAATGTTAAAGAGTTCTGCCTTTAGCTTACTAAAGACCCATTTATATAAAGTTCAAAAACAGATAAATCTAATCTCTAGTGTTAGAAATCAAGAAAGTGGAAAAAGGACTGGTTATCAGAGTACTGGTTATGTTTCGTTTCTTGAACATAGGTACGTCTAGTCTGTAAAAATTCACTGAGCTGCACGATTCTGATTTGTATACTTTTCTATATATACATGCTGCACCTTATATGTATTTTTTTGTAGAGATGGGGTCTCACTTATTAACCAGGCTGGTCTCAAACTCCTGGCCTCAAGTGATCCTCCCACATCGGCCTCCCAAAGCGCTGGGATTACAGGTGTAAGCCACTGCACCCGGCCTATACATTGCACTTCAACAAAAAGTTGACTAAAATGAAAAAAGTTACAAAACCAACTATTTGTCACTGACTAATTGGTTACTTGCTAGTTGTGTTTGTGCTGGAGAAAAAAGGCTAGGAGCAAAACCGAGTTGTCTCCATTTATCTGAAGTCTGACGAATTCATTAAAAAACAGGCCAAACAGGACAATTACTGTTTAAAACAGGCAACTGGCTTGAGTTTCATCACAGAGTGTCACATTGTTTAGGTCCATAGAATAGGTATAGGCTATAGACTCCAAAATATACCACTGCTATGAAAACTGCTTTTATGCCAGAATAAAGTTTTGAGTCCAAACCACAGACTTCTCCTAACAAGCTGTGAAAAGTGTCAGGGTTGGCATTATCAGACAAGACAACATTATGTAAGCCTCAAACCAGGTTAAGTTAGTGGCCAAGCCAGGAACAGGCCATTTTATTTCTAATTTCTACCCAAGTAGATGGAATCACCACAATGAGATCTAAAATTTATCTCTTTCAAGCTAGGACTAGTCTAGATAAAAGCTTTCAGAATTATTTTTCAGTGTCATTAGCTCCTCAACAGATAGAAGTCTAGGGCCATATGTGGGCTTCCTACATCAGCAACACTTAAAAAAAGAAAAAAAAAAAGAGATACACTCCTCAGGTTGGCTATTTCCTTAAGAGCCCAGACAAAATGCTTCATGAAAAAGCTTTTGGCTCACAGCTCAAGTACCTAATTTATGAAGTGAACTGGAAGCAGGCAGCACAAAATTACATAAAGCACATGACAGCGTCCTGAACCCTCACTTACTTTCCTTTTCCTGAGTTCTACATCTTTATCCCTGTCCTGCCTGTTCTCCATGTCTCATATCACCTCTTGTGTTCCAGTCTCCTTTCCATAAATTATTTCTACATATTAAGAATGAGGCATGAACCCCACTGGTTAAACAGAAGTCCTGCTCAAAAATATGAGAAAATTCTGTTTTAAGCACTAGGAATTTATGTTCTGTCATGGATTGAAATTGACTGTGACAGTTTAGTCTCTATCTGTACTTTGAAACAGATGGCAGTAACCCAGAAATCTGCCATTTGAGAAATTAACTGTGATACCTCCTTCCCAGGTGCGTCCACAGTACCAACCACTGACCAAGTGTCCACGATCTAAGCCCTGCATAGGATACTTTGCACAAAGCAACACCACAAGGCAACTAGCGCCTCCATTTTTCAGATAAATAGGTTCAGAGTTTAACTACACAGACTCTAAGGCCTGTGCTCTACTAATAAAAGCAGCAGTCCCAAGTCTAGGTGGCTCTAAGGTCCTCAACCTCACACATCCTCTGTAAATCAGAGGTCTCGGCACTCACTAGGTTCTTTGAGACGTAGCTGAATGGCAGGGCTGTCACTCTTGTCTCGCTTTATGCCCAGCACTTCCCGTTCCCACTCTCTCTCTCGGTTTTCTTCTTCAATTTGCCGTTCAGCTTGGGAACAAATCCGTAGCAGCCTCAGGCAGAGAATCTGGTGCAGTCGCATAAAAATATACCAGTTGTTATTGACATAGAAGAGGTTGTATACTTCATCCATTCCTCTTAATTTTTGAGCTGCTGTGTTACTAAACAGTAACTTGGACTTAGGGGGACTGCCCCCAACACCATTGTGCTTCTTAACTGCCCCTGTGGCTTCATCTACATCCATCTCTTCTTCTTCCTCTTCCTCCACATCTGAGAGATCACCTCTTTGGGCAAAGAGCAAATCTGGAATAAAATGATGCATGATTTGTTTTATCTTATATTTGTCCTCCTTCTGAATGCCTGTCTGCCTCTTCACATGGTGGATAATCAGAGCAGCAGCATCTTCCAGTATTTGTTTGTCTTCATACGCAAGTGAGAGGTGTGGGCCAACAGGTACACCAGCATTCTCTTCCGTAGCCTGCTCTTGCCTCTGATGGGACAGAGACACAAAAGTATTCTGTGAGATGTCTACAGCGACAACATGCCTACGAGACCATACCAGCTATACATCCCATTATCAACCAGTGTCTATATTTTTCTAATCAAAAACTTAGGACCTGGGACTGGGAGCGGTGGCTCACGCCTATAATCTCAGCACTTTGGTAAGCCAAGGAGGGCGATCACTTGAGGTCAGGAGTTTGAGATCAGCCTGGCCAATATGGTGAAACCCCGTCTCTACTAAAAATAACAAAATTAGCTGAACATGGTGGTAGGTGCCTATAATCCCAGCCCTTGAGATGCTAAGGCAAGAGAATCACTTGAACCCATGAGGCAAAGGTTGCAGTGAGCCGAGATCATACTACTGCACTCCAGCCTAGGCAACAGAGTGAGACTCTGTCTCAAAACAAAAAAACAAAAACAAAACTTAGGACCTGACCATAACAATAATTTTTGTCCCTCTTCCAGAAACAAATAGATAATGACAGAGACGTGGTTTGATGTCAAAATACAGGTACCTTCTACAAACCAATGACTTACAGGGAGATTGGGACAGAATTGGAACCATCTTTCTTTCTTTTTTATGGCAGGGTCTTGCTCTGTCACCCAGGCTCGAGTGCAGTGGAGCAATCTTGGCTCACTGTAACCTCCGTCTCCTGGGTTCAAGCCATTCTCATGCTTCAGCCTCCTGAGTAGCTGGGATTAAGAAGTGCGCCAGCATGCCAGGCTAATTTTGTATTTTTAGTAGAGATGAGGTTTCACCATGTCGGCCAGGCTGGTTTCAAACTCCTGGCCTCAAGTGATCTGCCCACCTCAGCCTCCCAAAGTGATGGGATTACAGGCATGAGCCACCGTGCCCAGTGGGACTATCTTTAAAAATTCTGGATTAGTATCTATATAGAGGATATGATATGAGGTCTGGGATTTACTTTACTTCTGGGGTGGGGGTATGGAGGGTGACAAAGTAACATCAGCAAAATACGGAGGATTAAGTTTATTTATTTTATTGATTTTGAGACGCAGTCTTGCTCTGTCACCCAGACTGGACTGCAGTGGCATGTTCTCAGCTCACTGCATCCTCCGCCTCCCGGGTTCAAGCCATTCTCCCACCTCATTCTCCCGAGTAGCTGGGACTACAGGTGCACACCACCACGCCCGGCTAATTTTTGTATTTTTAGTAAAGACGAGGTTTCGTCATGTTGGCTGGGCTGGTCTCTAACTCCTGACCTCAGGTGATCTGCCTGCCTCAGCCTCCCAAAGTGCTGGGATTACAGACGTGAGCCACTGTGCCCGGCCTGATTAAGTTCACATAAGAACTCATTTTACTATTTTTAAAGTTCAGGATCACCCCACTCCAGGAATTCCCAATTGCACTGCATTTATGTTTCTATCCATTTCCTAAAACTGAGCCCACGGAAACCAGGATTGATTGCTTACTCATCTCTGATCCTAGCTCCTAGTACTATTTATAGTCCTGGTAGGCATGCTGAATAAGCAAGGATTACAAAGAGTTTGGTGGTCAACGACAAGTTTTGAAGCTGTAGTAAGGAGAGATGGGACTATATGAATACAAGGTATTGTTTGAAGGAAAGAAGTAGTCGGAGAAGTGGAAAATGGAGGCAGGAGGTATAAGTTGAAACCAGGAAAGTAAACTAGGAAACTAGTCAAACAGCTTAGGTATAAAGGTATAGTTTAGATTTAAAATGGTAGAATGAAGAATAGAAAAGGCTATGACAGCTATAAAGCAAGAATCAACAAGTCTTAGAGAGTCTCACCTGCATTTAACAAAGGTAATTTCCAGAAATCAAAACTGTGCTAAATATAGACTAGAGTCCTCTCACAGATGCAGAAAACCCCAGCTCACCTCATCATAGATACTCTCAATCTCATTGAGTAAGCTCTTAGACCTCAGGACCTTGGTGTCATTCTGTTTAAAGTTGATCCCCTGGTGGTCCAGAGACTTCAGGTAGTATTTCTCATTTTGTTCTCGCCATACTTTGTTAAAGCCTCTCTGAGCTTCTCGCCATTCTTCCTCTTTCATCTTCAACCTAGTGAAGCGGGAAGGGATGGAAACAACACATGGGAATTCAGAGGGTTTAGAAGAAAGAAATTTGCCAGGCTTACTTTATTTCAAGAAAAGTGCAAAGCTATTATTAGGTCTCTCAAAATTATTGGCAACTTGGGATGCTATCAAACCAGTCTTGAACTCTGTTTCATGAGGGAATTACTCATCCAAGACTTACTTTGGGGAAATGATTTATCTCAAGGTCAAATAATTTACCTAGAATGGTTACTTAAAAACAGCATTCCAGGGAATACCCTTCAGATATAAGTATTCCTTGAAAAAAAGAGTTGTTTCTTTGCTATAGGACTTTGCAAAACGTTCACAATGCTAATAGAAACATAGAAGTCCAAGATAAGAGAACTTGCACAGTTATGTTCCTCTGGATAGTCAGGAAAGTTCTGATCAGAACTGATTCTAATAACCCAGAAGAGAACAGACTAAGACAAAAAAAAAAGCACTAAAACTGAAGAATAACCTATATCTCAAAAGCCAGAAGTTAAATGCTACAGGCAAGAAGAAGAAACCATCAATCTGTGCCAGCTCTTGAGGGGAAGATGAGGGAGGACAAATAAAATCTGGGTATTTGTGAACTGTGCGGCAAATAAGAATTAATTTTTACCAGATGATACTGAGAGAGAACCAAGCTCCTAACAAAGGATTCACAGTGTGGTCAATAATGACATGGGGCTGGGCGTGGTGTGGCTTGTGCCTGCAATGCCAGCACTTTGGGGAGGCCAAGGCAGGAGGACTGCTTGAGCCCAGGAGTTAGAGGCCAGCCTGGGAAATATAGCAAGACCTCATATCTATTAAAAATAAAATAAAATAAAAATTAGCTGGGTGTGGTGGCGCATTCCTGTAGTCCCAGCTATTCGGGAGGCTGAGGTGGGAGGATCACCTGAGCCTGGGAAGTTGAGGCTGCAGTGAGCTGTGTTCACACTACTGCACTCCAGCCTGGGTGAAAGAGTTGAGATCTTGTCTTAAAACAAAACAAAACGAAAACAAACAAACCACAAAGATGTTAACAACAGTTAGTCCTGAGTGTGGCAGGAACATGGGTGGTAATTATCTTCTTTTCTTTTCTGTATTTTAAAATACTCCCCCAAACATACACACAGAGCCTTCCACCATGAACTTACAAGATTTGTTCTCTAATGTTGGTTACATAGGACCCCCAAAAGAAGTTCCATTCTGCAACTGAATTCCAACAACCAGGGTTGGGGAGAAAGAGAGGTCTCATGGGACAACCAGGTTGAAAATGAGAGCCTTATTTAATGGGACACTGAACCGGTAGTGAAGTACACTAAAGCACTAAGGGCACATTTGCTCAGGTACCTTTTAAGGACAATTGGAACAGCAATGGAGGGATTCTTTCTCAGACCATCAATGATGTCAGCTGCTTTATCAGCATATATCCTCTGGAGTGCTTTTCTATGGATGACTTCTGATGTGCCCCCAAGGGTGTTGTCCAAGCGAAATTTGGCTTGTTCTTCAGCAGATAAGCGGGAAAGCTTCTTCTGTATTGCTTCCAGAACCCGGATTGTTGCCAGATTGGTCTCTAAAACTACATCAAGCTGAAGAGGAAGACAAAGAAGGGTATGCTCAGGACCCAAATCAAAATAGAATAGAGTAGTGGTTAGAAGAATAAGGTAGGGAGTCAAACTCCTTGGATTTGAATCCTGGTTCTGCCCTACTAGCTACATAAGACTGTTTCTTTATCAGCAAAATAGGGATAACAGCACCTACTACTCTCACAAGCCTGTTTCTGGATTAAATGATACAATCCACATAAAGTATTTAGCACAATACCTGGCACATAAGAGCCACAGGATGAAGTTGGATAAATGGTAGTTATTACCACCACTGCTGCCGCCACCACCATCGTGTGCTTTGCTTAGGACTACTGATTTTAGACCAGAGGAATCTAACAGGAGATGACTTTACTGAAACGTTTCCCTGAACTTTCCTGAATTGCTAAGATCCGTTATGAACAAACAATAACAATCAAAACAATCCCAAAAGATCGCTTTGTCTTGAGAGTTTTTTGGTTTAACTTGAAATATTTAAATATATTCAAATACTTAAATATTCAATAGCCTTGTTCCACATCCAGTAATAATAAGAGCAGTGACTACCATACCTTAAGGAGTTCACTGTTGTAGCTGCGGGTAACCATTTAAATTCTTATTGGACTCCTGGCAACCTTTGAGTCTACTTTTTCCCTAGCTTAAAATAAGGTTCTCTAAATGAGAAACAGAAAATGAAGTAAATGAGCAGTCTCAACGGTCTACAACCAAATGTTTGCAGAAGTGTTCCCTAAGTTTTCTTGTTTTGGGAATGTGGTAGTCATTTGGTCAATATTTCTGGCCCCTCTTGCTCTCCAATTACGAACAAAAAATGGACTAAACTTCCTGGCTCCCTTATGATTGGATAGGGCCATGTAACTAGTTTTGACCAATGAGTTGTTATGAGATGAGTAGAAGTAATGTTGATTACTTCTAGGCTGCAGCATTTAAAGATGTGAGATCATTCCGAGCTCTCTTTTCCTCCTAGTGACTAGCAACATTCATAATGGCAGCAATCCCTTGGCCTGAATCCCCAAGTAATTCTGATACGCCAAATCCCCTGCTAAACATCAATGTACATGTAGAATGATTAGAAATTAAACCCACTGGTTTTACAAGTCACTCAGATGTGGGAGTTGTCTGTACTGAGGCATTACTAACCTATCTTGATTGGTAAAGCACATTCCTTCAAACTAGCTCATCCCACCAAATCTTAAATACATGCACACCCCACTTCTTTCATGTTTGCCCTTGTAGTCACAAATGGGAAATGAAGTTGCCTCTCATTTGGAGGCATACCGGTTGAGAGAGGATAGGAACACTCTGTCAAAAACAAATGCCAAACTCTGCTAACTCATCAGCTAACCTTACTAAACGTAAGTAACAAAGAAATGCCTTTTTTAGCTTGGTAACACTCCCTATGGAAGTTAACATCTGTCTTGATTTAGTTTTCTGCAAATAGGTGCAACTCCTTATAAATGCTGGGGCAAAGATGGCCAACCATCTGCCAGTGGCCAGGCAGCATGTGGCTCTCAATTAAAAACACACCAGAAACAGCTGAAGCAATTGTGAGGAGGGAAAACTGGCAGAGCTAAAAGAGTACTTGAAAAAAAAAAAAAAAAAACAAAAAACAGCAAGATACCTATCCACACAAATAAGCACAGCCAGTCAATTTAATGTAATAGATACACTAAATAGGATACATATCATTTTACCTCTTTAGACAAACCAGACTTCCCTTTTTAAAAATGATAATGTAAACCAGACATATAAACACACTGGGGATTTTGAGCCCACTTTCAGTAGTCCCTCTCCTGATATAGGTGGTATGGGGCCTTCTACCACCTCATTTATTCACTCCACTCTTCCCTTCCTAATTACTTCAAAATAAAGCTCCTGGGACAGGCGCAGTGGCTCACACTTGTAATCCCAGCACTTTGGGAGGCCAAGGCGGGTGGGTCACTTGAGGTCAGGAGTTCAAGACCAGCCTGGCCAACATGGTGAAACCCATCTCCACTAAAAATACAAAAAAAATTAGCCAGGTGTAGTGGCATACACCTGTAGTCCCAGACACTTGGGAGGCTGAGGCAGGATAATGGCTTAAACTCGTGAGGCAGAGGTTGCAGTGAGCCGAGATCACACCACTGCACTCCAGCCTGGTTGACAGAGCAACACTCCGTCTTTAAAAAAAAAAAAAAAGGGGGGGTCCCTAATTTAACCTTCTTTCAAAAGGAGCCAATCAGGCCAGGTATGGTGGCTCATGTCTGTAATCCCAGCACTTTGGGAGGCCAGGGTGGGATGATCGCTTGGACCCAAGAGTTTGAGACCAGCCTGGGTAATGTAGTAAAACACTGTTTCTATAAAAAGCAAAAAATTAGCTGCAGGGGGTAGGAGGCAAGGGGAGGGAGAGCATTAGGACAAATACCTAATGCATGTGGGGCTTAAAACCTAGATGATGAGTTGATAGGTGCAGCAAACCACCATGGCACATGTATATCTATGTAACAAACCTGCACGTTCTACACATGTATCCCAGAATGTAAAGTTTAAAAAAAAAAAAAAATTTACCCAGGCATGGTAGCACATGCCTGTAGTCACAGCCACTCGGTGGCGGGTAGGGGTGGGGGTCTGAGGTGGGAGGATCACACTTGAGTCTGGAAGGCTGAGGCTGCAATGAACTGTGATCGTGCCACTGCACTGCAGCCTGGGCAACAGAATGAGACCCTGTTTCAAAAAAACAAAACAACACAAAGCAATCGGCCGGGCGCAGTGGCTCACACCTGTAATCCCAGCACTTTGGGAGGCCAAGACAGGTGGATCACGAGGTCAGGAGATCGAGACCATCCTAGCTAACACGGTGAAACTCCGTCTCTAATAAAAATACAAAAAATTAGCCGGACGTGTTGGCAGGCGCCTGTAGTCCCAGCTACTCGGGAGGCTGAGGCAGGAGAATGGTGTGAACCCAGGAGGCGGAGCTTGCAGTGAGCCGAGATTGCACCACTGCACTCCAGCCTGGGGGACAAAGCGAGACTCTGTCTCAAAAACAAAACAAAACAAAACAAACAAACAAACAAAAAGCAATCAATACCAGAAACATGAAAGAAAAATTCCAGTTCTCAGAGCTGGTTTGCTAACCATGGCAAGATACTTGCTAAGGGTAACAATACACACAGATCTTAAACAATTTAAAAACAGCTTCAAGAAAGTACTATAAACCTTAGGATACTGACTTTCTTCACCATGCAAAACACAATAATCTTAAAATGCCATGCAAAATCAAAAGAACTATTATTCAGTCATCAATGGACAATTTCAGTTAAAAGGGCTAAAGTGGCCTAGATAAGTCACATTTGCCATAAAGCATGTACTAATATATTTGACCAATGCATAAAGCATGGAAAGTACCACAACAAGCACTTACCACAGAAGAATGTGAGCCTTTGGCTCTTCCATCTTAATACCCCTCACAGACAGGTATTGATAGTCTCACTGAGCATCTCCCATTTCCCCCAACTTCAAATGCCAAACAAGCTTGTACCTCAAAGCGTTCGTCTTCACAACGATAAATATGTTCTTCATATTGAGTCTTCTTGGAACTCACAAAGGTAGAGTCCTCAGACCACGAAGGGAAGGAAACCCAGGTATCATTTAAAACCTTTGGGTAGAAGAAGAGAGACTGAAACAAAAGCCTAAAAAAGCTTTCCGGTGATTAAGCATTCTGAATGAAAAGACAAAACTCTAGCAGAGAAATAGGCAACTAACATTACTTCACAAATTTCACCTTTATCAAGTTTACAAAAGGTATTAGTAAGAAAAGGGTTCTGAATATAAGCGGAAATATAATTCCAGTGCTTTGGGAGGACAAAGCAGGAAGATCACCTGAGCCCAGGAGGAGTGACCCCATCTTTACAAAACTAAAAACTTTTATTTTTATATTTTTAGCTGGGTGTGAAGGCATGTGTAAGTCCCAGGTACTTGGGAGAATCATTTGAGCCCAGGAGGTTAAGGCGCTATGAGCCGTGATCACATCACTGCACTCCAGCCTGGGTGACAAAACAAAATCCTGTCTCAAAAACAAACAAAAATATAGAAAACATTTTCTTTTTAAAAAGGATTAAAAAGGGTTCTTAATTTAATCATTCATATAAATTGTCAATCCTTGGTACCACCACTCCCTTCCAGAAAAAGCTGAGGACCCAGGGCTGATCTTTGCTAGGGAAGGCCTTACCTCTTTACAGAGAGGAGTCCGTCCTGTACACTTGGGCTGCTGGTAACTCTTTGGTAAGGCTCGATAGCTGGAGCCCAATCGTTTACAAGAAGCATAATCTATCTCCATAGCAATGCCCTCTGTGGCTCGCTCCTTTGGATAAGTTTCCAGATGTACAGACTCCTTATAGCCCAGAAAGTTTTTAAACCAATTAAACAACTCAGGGAATTTCCTGAAGAATCAAACCAAAAAGTGACAAGCAATTAGGGGCAGGATGCAGTTATCCTGAGGTATGACTACTACCATCTGGTTTTGGATCAGAAATCTACCAGGGACAAATTATTTCCTGCCTAAGAACTGCTTCTGAGCATTTGGTTTCCCCTTTTTCTAATAAAATACTCTCATATCAGTTAAAGTGGTGATCAAAGAGTTGTACCGAAACCAGGCAAAATAACAAGCCATTCTTTTGCTCAAGAATATTGCTTTAATGTTCACATAATTCTTAGGTTGTCAAATATAGTAAAGATTCCAGGCTTGGTGTAGTGGCTCACGCCTGTAATCCCAGCACTCTGGGAGGCCGAGGCAGGTGGATCACCTGAGGTCAGGAGTTCTAGACCAGCCTGGCCAACATGGTAAAACCCCATCTCTACTAAAAAACATAACAAAAATTAGCCGGGCGTGTGGTGACAGGCACCTGTAATCCCAGCTACTTGGGGGGCCGAGGCAGGAGAATCACCTGAACCCAGGAGGCGGAGGTTGCAGTGAGCCGAGACTGCGCCATCACACTCCAGGCTGGGGAACAAGAGTGAGACTTCATCTCAAAAAAAAATTATAATAATAATTTTTTAAAAAATTCCGGAACTCTGGGAGAGATTTTTCTTGATAAACATCCAGCACTGGTCAGAAGATCAGGAGACCACTAGTCTTGGCCATTAGTCAATAAATACTTAATGCTCTCTCTATTTTCTCATCTCTAGAACTGGACTAGAAGACTTCTCAGGACTCTTTTGGCACTAACATTTGAGTCAACTGACCTATCTCAAGTAAATTAACTTTGCCTATCATATACTCTCACAAATCAAATATTACCTGGCCTCCATATCATGCATCAGGGCTAAGCCCCTCACTTCACTTACCCCAGGAAAGGAGAGACTAGTTGCACAAGCTCAGCACGAGAGATCACCTCCTGGTTAAAAATAACAAGACAGCGTAGGAAATTTTCGTAGGCTTCTGCACTCCGAAGAGCCTTTCGGACCTTATGGAGACAACGGGAAGAAAAACAGTTTTTGTTTTTCTTAAAGTGGGGAACTGAAAAGGGCCTCACTCTGTCGCCCAGGATGGAGCACAGTTGTGTAATCTCAGCTCACTGCAGCCTCCCATCCTCAGCCTCCCAAGTAGCTGGGACTACAGATGTGAGCCACCATGCCTGGCTAATTTCTAAATTTTTTGTAGAGACGAGGTCATATATTGCCTAGGCTGTCCTGCCATTAGTTTTTAAAACTTGGGGAAATTTGTGGCTGGGCGTGGTGGCTCATGCCTATAATCCCAGCGCTTTGGGAGGCCAAGGTGGGTGGATCACTGGAGGCCAAGACTTCGAGACCAGACTGGCCAACATGCTGAAACCCCATCTCTACTAAAAATACAAAAATTAGCCAGGCATGGTGGCACATGCCTGTAATTCCAGCTACTTGGGTGGCTGAGTGAAACATAAGAATCACTTGAACCCGGGAGGCAGAGGTTGCAGTGAGCTGGGATAATGCCACTATACTCCAGCCTGGGTGACAGAGCAAGACTCTGTCTCATAAGTAAAAAAATAAAATAAAAATGGGGAAATTTAAACTGATATTTGATGACACTAAGGAATCAATGTTAGTTTTTTTTAGATGTGATAATGATTATGTTTGCAAAAAGGAGATTTTTTTTGTTTGTTTTGTTTTGTTTTTTAAACGCAGTCCAGTGCTGTTGCCCAGGCTGAAGTGCAGTGGTGCGATCTCAGCTCACTGCAACCCCTGCCTCCTGGGTTCAAGCAATTCTCCTGCCTCAGCCTCCCAAGTAGCTGCGATTACAGGCATGTGCTACTATGCCCAGATAATTTTTGTATTTTTAGTAGAGACGAGGTTTCACCGTATTGGCTAGGCTAGTCTCAAACTCCTGACCACAAGTGATCCACCCGCCTTGGCCTCCCAAAGTGCTGGGATTACAGGCGTGAGCCACTGTACCCGGCCACAAAAAGGAGTCATTTTTAAAAGAAACTTACTAAAATGTGTATGGATGAAATAACGTATCTGCAATTTGTCTCCAAATAAACTGGGATGGGTGGGAATATATATGAAACAAGTACACTGGCTAGGATTGGGAACTGCTAAAGCTGGATGGTAGGTACGTGAGGAATCATTTTACTATTCTGTTTATGTATGTTCAAAATTTTCCAGCTGGGCGCGGTGGCTTATGCCTGTAATCCCAGCACTTTGGGAGGCCGAGGTGGGTGGATCACCTGAGGTCGGGAGTTTGAGACCAGCCTGGCCAACATAGTGAAACCCCATTCTACTAAAGAAAAAAATACAAAAAAATTAGCTAGGCGTGGTGGTGGGTGCCTGTAGTCCTAGCGACTTGGGAGGCTGAGGCAGGAGAATCGCTTGAACCCAGGAGGCAGAGGTTGCAGTGAGCCAAGATCACGCCACTGTACTTCAGCCTGGGCAATAAGAGTGAAACTCCGTCTCAAAAAAAAATTGCCGTAATAACAATTTAAAAACTGAGATCTCGGAGTATACCTTCTCATATGCTTGATTCTCCAGACCATATCAGAGTTACTCAGGCTTTTGTTGCCTCATTTTTTTTTTTTTTTTTTGAGAACGAGTTTCACTATTGTTGCCCAGGCTGGAGTGCAATGGCGCGATCTCAGCTCACTGCAACCTCTGCCTCCCGGGTTCAAGCGATTCTCCTGCCTCAGCCTCCCGAGTAGCTGGGATTATAGGCACCCGCCACAACACCCAGCTAATTTTTTTTTTTTTCGTATTTTTAGTAGAGACGGGGTTTCACCATGTTGGCCAGGCTGGTCTTGAACTCCTGACTTCAGGTGATCCACCTACCTCGGCCTCTCAAAGTGCTGGGATTACAGGCGTGAGCCACTGCGCCCGGCCTGTTGCCTCTCTTAACATGTTTACAGCAAGAATCTTTGCCAAGACTGTTTTAAACTCTGGTAATCTGGAATAATGCTCTCAAGACAGTTCTGTCCTCTGATCTGGTCTTTTTTCTTCCTCTATTTACAATATTGAGCATCTTAATACCAAAAACCCAAAAATGATCAATGGCATAGACAAAGTAAAACTAGTCTAGCTAGATTACCAATGTGGAGTTTCAGTTCCAAATAAGTATTTAGCACTGTGATCCTTTGGTGAAGACCACAGACTGCCACCAAACCAAGTGGCTTATCAGCAACCCCTGCTCCAGACTTCCGTATGCTTTTCTTAACTATTCATCAGTAGACACTATATAAAATCTAGACTTTTAAAGCTAAAGATAAAAGAACACTGTACCTTTTATACTGTATACCCTATTTACCTTTACTTTTTATTAGCTTTCAAACATACACAAAAGTAGACAGAAGTATAACGAACCTATGTACTCACCCCAACCTCAATGATCTATAGTAAATTTTGTTTCATCTATACTCATTACTCCTACCACTGCATTTTAAAGCAAATTCCAGACATTTCATCTAGATATAGTATATATGTTTAAGAAAAAGTACAAAGAAAATGCCGTTACAGGACTGGGTGCAGTGGCTCACGCCTGTAATCCCAGCACTTTGGGAGGCCAAGGCAGGCAGATCACCTGAGGTCAGGGGTTCGAGACGGCCTGGCAAACATAGTGAAACCCTGTCTCTACTAAACATACAAAAATTAGCTGGGTGTGGTGGTGGGCGCCTGTAATCCCAGCTACTCGGGAGGCTGAGGCAGGAGGATTGCGTGAACCCGGGAGGTGGAGGTTGCAGTGAGCCCAGATCGCGCCATTGTACCCCAGCCTCAGCAATGGAGTGAGACTGTCTCAGAAAAAAAATTAAACAAAAACAAAAACAAAAACAAAAAACCCATTACTCTTAGAAATTAACTTATTTTCAGAAGACTCCTTAAGGCAAGGCATGGTGGCTCACACCTGTAATCTCAACACTTTGGAAGGCGGATGCTGAGGCTGAAGGAGGTTTGCCTGAGCCCAGGAGTCTGAGACCAGCCAGGGCAAAACATTGAGACCCCCTCTCTCCAAAATAATTTTAAAAATTAGCTGAGTGTGGTGGTATGTACCTTTAAGTCCCAGCTACTCATGAGGGTAAGAAGGATCACTTGAGCGCATCTCTTAAACAAAAAAGGCCAGGTGTGGTGGCTCACACACACCTGTAATCCCAGCACTTTGGGAGGCGAAGGAGGGCGGATCACCTGAGGTCAGGAGTTCAAGACCAGCCTGGCCAACATAGTGAAACCTCATCTCTACTAAAAATATAAACATTAGCCAGGCGTTGTGGCAGGGCCTGTAATCCTAGCTACTCGGGAGGCTGAGGCAGGAGAATCGCTTGAACCCAGGAGGTGGAGGTTGCAGTGAGCCAAGATCACACCACTTCACTCCAGCCTGGGCAACAAGAGCGAGACTCTGTCTAAAAAAAAAACCCAAAAATGTAAAAAAGATTCCTTAATAGCATCTAATATTGAGTCTGTGCTAAGTTCAATTGTCTAATTAATGTCTTAAAAATTGGCTATTGGCCAGGTGTGGTGGCTCACACCTGTAATCCCAGCATTTTGGGAGGCTGAGGTGGATCACTTGAAGCCAGGAGTTTAAGACCAGCCTGGCCAACATGGTGAAACCCTGTCTCTACTAAAAATAAAAAAATTAGCTGGGCACGGTAGCAGGCGCCTGTAGTCCCAGCTGTTTGGGAGACTGCGGCTGGAGAATCGCTTGAGCCGGGGAGGCGGAGGTTGCAGTGAGCCAAGATTGCGCCATTGCACTCCAAGCTGGGCAACAGAGTGAGGCTCTGTCTCAAAAATAAAAATAAAAATAAAAATAAATTGGCTTTTAAATCCAGAATCTAAAGTCTGCATGTCACATTTGGCTTATATATTTCTTAATTCTTACTTAATTTACAATAGCTTCCCTTCCCTACCCTTTTCTTGACATTTATTGGTTGTGATCTAGACTTCTACACTTGTCTAAAAGCACCAACCGCCCAGGCAGACTTTGGTAATGATTCACATCAGAGCTAAGGACTCAACACTCTTGCAGGACTCTCCTGCAAAAAGCTCACATAGGCAGAGTAGACAGAAAGGGATCAGGAGATACCAATCATGGAGATGTTAAATCATCTGCCCTTCTGCAAAACCCAAGAGGCACAAAATAGAGTCACTCACCACAGATCAATCCAGGTTGATTCCTACCAGTGAGAAGCCCAACAGGTCCCAGCTACCCTGATGAAAGTTTCCTGCTAATCATCAAGTTGACTCCGAGGAGCAAATCACACTTAGGTTTATTAGGCCAAACTAAGGCACCACACAACATCATTTATGCCAATAATCTCAACTCTGGTTGCTCATTAGAATCAGCTGGGTAGCTTTGAAAACATGCAAGTAAACTGGAATTCCCCTGAATGCTATGTATGTGTGTACTACAAATAACTATCACAGCAATAAGATTACAAGTCATCTTAAATCCTCAAAAATTGGTACAGGCACTGGTACTGCCTGCCACACAGACCTGGATATCTACAATGGGAGCTCCAAACATCTTTCAAGAGAAACATAATACATTTTCTAAAAATCTGTCTTCTGCCCCAAACTGCTTCATAAAACCAAAGCAAACAATGCTACCATTTTTCTAGCTATGCTAATAGTACTAGCAGACTCAAAGGACTCACAACTGGGAAACTATGTTAAAAAACAGAAAGTCCTAATTAGCCTGACACCTTTAAAACGAAACCTTCTGGGGGAATAAGATGATTTTCTTTTGGCATTAACAGGCACTATCAAATCTAACTCATCCATTACTCACCTTATCAAAAAATAACGATTCTGTTCCACCACCATGTTTGCTGGCATCTGCCATAGAAGAATCCTTCAGATTGAGCAGTTTGGGTTTCTTCTGCAAAAGAAAGATACAAACATGTGAGATTCAAAGAGTGGTTTTCTCTGAATTTTATTTTTGTCTGTATTCAATGGTTTCATCACTGAGTGATGAAACCACTGCTGATTAATAATTTGAAACAAATGAGAGAACTCTAACCAACTCACTCCATACCCTCTAAGATTTCTACTCAAATTTTCTATTTCAGTTTGCCTATTAAGTTTCTTTCTACAACAGAGGTTCAAAGATCATTCTACCCCCAAAATGTTTTCTCCAGAAATGATCATGACATTACTGTGACAAACTTTTAGAATATCCTTACTTTTTCTAGGGAACCAAAGTAACTTCATTTAGAATCTAATGCCACTGTTTTGTTCTCCTACCAGCTGAGGGAGAAAAGGCTGTTTGTAAAAAGAGCTCACATGGCCTGAAATTGACAGAAATCAATCTTTAACCCGGAATAATATTTCAATTAAAAATGTACTTAAAAAGCATAATTTGCTGGGCATGGTGGCTCACGCCTGTAATCCCAGCACTTTGGGAGGCCAAGGTGGGCAGATCATGAGGTCAAGAGATTGAGACCATCCTGGCCAACATGGTGAAACCCCGTCTCTCCTAAAAATACAAAAAAATTAGCTGGGCGTGGTGGTGTGCACCTGTGGTCCCAGCTACTCAGGAGGCTGGGACAGAAGAATCACTTGAACCCAGGAGGTGGAGGTTGCAGTGAGCCGAGATCACGCCACTGCACTCCAGCCTGGGCAACAGAGTGAGACTCCATCTCAAAAAAAAAAAAAAAAAAAAAAAAGGCACGCCAGCAATATCCACTCAGACTAATATTGTTCTTCTAAAAGGAACCAACAGGCCATGATATAATCCTGTCAGGCAAGAAGTTACTTTTAAACTCCACCACTTACTCTCTATGAAGAAATGCACAAACTTTGTGAGAAGTAGCACATTTACCTTGGCTATCTCAGAGTATACTTTCCTAAGAGCTGCAGCCTCTGCTTACACTGCCTATGGAGAAAGTAGGCGGAGAATTTTAAGCCCCCACTATATTCTTTCCACCTGTAGGTAATCAAGAGTTGGAGGACGTAAATCCAAGCATGGAGTGTATCTACTGAGCTGATTCTTGCTACCCATATAACTAATTCTCTTTACTGAAATGAAGAAATAGAAACCATTATTACGTTCAACTTGATTTCAAAAGAAGAAACCATGACAAACACTAATAAAAAGGATACTTCAAAAGTGTCAGTAACACCTAGTACATCAGACCTTGTAGTCAGTCACTTACTATTCATCAGCCACCTCTTACTATTAGAAATTCCACAAACTTTTGTCATTATTTAATTCTGCAGACATATCTATCTCTTCTATATTACATACTGCTTTGAAATTCACTGAAGAATTCAACATTCAATACATACAACTAGCCTTCTCCCTATCATAGCTGTGTTACATCAAAGAAGGGAGCACGCTAAGTTTTCTGCAGGCAGACCATGAGTGTTAACTATAACAAAAAACATCGTGTAATGGATTACTAATAGGAGTTTAAGACTTCCCTCTACTATAGCCCAAAGGTCCTGCCTTGGAGATTAAGATGATACACATAAGATCTGGTAACCCAACAAAGAACTTTGAGCAGGACAGGGTTCTAGACCAAAGAGATCTCAAAAAACACATGCACTCTACTCACAAGAGGACCTCAGAGACCACTTATTTCTGAAATAATTCTCAAGCTCAAGAATGTTCTTTCTTAACACAAGGCAGATTTTAAGCATCAAAGAAGAAGAAGGGGCCAGGCGCGGTGGCTCATGCCTGTAATTCCAGCACTTTGGGAGGCCGAGGCGGGTGGATCACCTGAGGTCAGGAGTTCAAGACCAGCCTGGCCAACATGGCGAAACCCCACCTCTACTAAAAATGCAAAAATTAGCTGGGCGTGGTGGCACACGCCTGTAGTCCCAGTTACTCAGGAGGCTGCGGCAGGATAATTGCTTGAACCCGGGAGGCAGAGGCTGTAGTAAGCTGAGATCACACCACTGCACTCCAGCCTGGGCGACAGAGCAAGACTCCATCTCGGAAAAAAATTTTAAGTATTGGAAATTCTTAGCAACCAAAACGTTAAAGAAATGACAGCTCATTGCAAAGGAGAGAGATAATAAAGAACTCAAAAAAGTACAGTAATCCAAGCAATCAATGTTATTCTAATACTCTTTTGCAAAGCCAGATAAACTTTGCACTGAGTTTCTGTGACACAATACTAACTTGCACCAAATATCTAGGACCCAACCGTTAACACACTTAAGAACACATGCTGCTGGGCATGGTGGCTCCCGCCTGTAATCCCAGCACTTTAGGAGGCTGAGGCGGGCAGATCACGAGGTCAGGAGATTGAGACCATCCTGGCTAACACAGTGAAACCCCGTCTCCACTTAAAAAAAAAAAAAAAAAAAATCAGCCCGGTGTGGTGGCATGCGCCTGTAGTCCCAGCTACTCGGGAGGGCGAGACAGGAGAATCGCTTGAACCCGGGAGGTGGAGGTTGCAGTGAGCCGAGATCGCGCCACTGCACTCCAGCTTGGGCGACAGAGCGAGACTCAGTCTCAAACAAACAAAAAAAACACATGACCACCTCTAGAGTACCTCCCCATTAGAAATGCTTGTGAGTGTCAAAATGAGCAGCTGCTGCCCATTCTCACCTTAACTGGAGGGGTGGTTCCTGTAGGATGTCTGCGGATCTGGCAGCCATTCTGGCTGGGCCTCTGCGGCTTGTTGTTCAGTTGGGGCTTCTTGACAGTGCCTCCATGATCATTTCTCACAGAATCAACCTTCTCAGCAGTTGTTTTGCTTAAAAGCTGATTAAGACACATGAATGAGATTAATGCTCTTATCAAAGCAAATAAATATCATCTAGCAAAAGTCCCCTTCTGAGCACAGTTTTCCAACTTATCTAAGATAATAATAGTAAATAGTGTAATTCTTATAAAAAAAAAAACATACCACGGAGCTGTTGGCATCTGGTAGGAATTGTCCAAACTCTGACAACAAATCTTCCTGGTTTTTAAAGAGACGAGCAACCTGGGCATACACCTCCTGCTCTGTCAATGCTGGAGTGTAGTTTCCTCCAGCTTCCTTGGCATTTCTCTGCTCTTTCTGAGGAATTGCAAATGAAAAGAGATCATTTGGGCTACTGTTCTGAGTCACTCATCTTTGCACGCTTTCTGGAATCAGTGTTATCTATTTAGGCTGCAGGTAAGAAGAAAGTCTATGTTCTTAGCACCCGTTCTGACCATAGACTTTCAAGTTGAGAAAAAAAAAAAGTGGAAGATGGTGGATGACAATTCCTTTCAAAACTAGGGTAGTAAATATTTTTGAGACGGAGTTTCACTCTTGTTGCTCAGACTGGAGTGCACTCGTCTCGGCCTCCCAAAGTGCTGGGATTACAGGCGTGAGACACCATGCCCAGCCTAGGGCAATAAATATTAATGCCCAGGGGACCACTACCAACTGACAAAACCTTAGAAATTTCTCCTCCTTCTACTGTACATTAACTAGACTATATAAATCACCATCTAACTGTCCCAGATAAAACAGAGCTTCATTTCATGGGACAGTGACTAACAATCCTGACTGAGGCCAAGCACGGTGGCTCATGCCTGCAATCCCAGCAGTTTGGGAGGCCATGGCGGGCGGATCACCTGAGGTCAGGAGTTTGAGACCAGCCTGGCCAACATGCTGAAACCCCGTCTCTACTAAAAATACAAGAAATCACTTGACCCCGGGAGGTGAAGACTGCAGTGAGCCGACACTGCGCTACTGCACTCCAGCCTAGGCAAAAAGAGCAAAACTCTGTCTCAAAAAAAAAAAAAAAAAAAAAAATCCTGACTGAATGTTGCAGGGCAATCAAGTCAGGCAAATAAAACTGGCTTTACAGCATGGGTGTGGTGGCTCACGCCTGCAATCCCAGCACTTTGGGAGGCCGAGGTGGGCGGATCACAAGGTCAGGAGTTCGAGACCAGCCTAGCCAACATAGTGAAATCCCGTTTCTACTAACAATACAAAAAATTAGTTGGGCGTGGTGGCAGGTGCCTGTAATCCCAGCTACTAGAGAGGCTAAGGCAGGAGTATCGTTTGAACCCGGGAGGCAGAGGTTGCAGTGAGCTGAGATCACGCCACTACACTCCAGCCTGGGTGACAGTGCAAGACTCCATCTCAAAAAACAAACAAACAAACAAACTGGCTTTATAAACATGCATGATAGTTTCTAACTGGTTAATTTCCAGTATGAATTAATGGACACAATAATGGTTACTTGTTATTGGACTAGATGCCCTAAGAGGGTTAAGCCTGGTTAAAACAGGCTGAATGGGCACTCTTCTTACCTGATACGTGTGCAAAATCTCCAGGAATGCTTTGTAGATGTCTGGTTGGCCCTGAAATCTGTTCTTGATCTTATTAACATAGTTGATGGCATGATTAAACTCCACAGGTTGATTGTTCTGCAAGGATGGGGCCGTTCCCAACGAGATTGTCACTGGTGTGTGAGGCTGGACCGGCGGAGAACGTGGGGATGCATACGGTGGAAGTGGGGGAGTCTGCTGACTGGCCGGAGTATGTGCTTGTAGTTGGGAGGGCTAAAAAGAAAAGAAATCTTTATTCTCTTCAGATGCATAGATGAGTTGATACAAGGAAAGCTCAAACTAAAGAGAAACAAGGTGTCAACGTATATCCTTTATTTACTCACTCAGGCCAGGCCATTTTAGTCCAACACAAATCATACTGGGCAGCAGTGGGAGTTGTAGGCGGTTCAAACATGCTGATACAAATATTTCAGCTTCACATTTTCTAAATAAAACCTTAAAACTGGAGCCATCTCCAATTACAGGGAAGAATTTTTCATATGCAATGTTTTAGCTTAGTAGCTCAACAAGTACACATAGAAAAAATCTCATTCTACATAGCCTTTTGATGTCAACAAAAAGACAAAAACTGTTGCAGTAGCTCCACATAAAAAAGTCTTCTATGTCAACTCTGTCCTGTAGAACTGAGATGATGAAAATATCCTTTATTTGCACTGTCTTATACACAGCCACTAGCCACATGTGGTTACTGAGCACTTGAAAGCTAGTGCAAATGAAAAACAGAATTTAATTTAAATAGTCCTATGTGGCTAGTGGCTACTGTGTCAGACAGTGTGGTTCTAGACCAAGAACACCCCATCTTCATCATCATCACTATCACTGTTCATTAGATCTTCTACTTAGCTTGATATAATCTAGTAAGTGAAATAACTTTCATAAAATAACCATGTGGGCAGCAGCACAATTTGACCAGGACAAGATGATGGTTTCTAGCTGTGCTGTCAACTACTACTACACAAAGTCACCACCTGTTGGGATGTTCATGGTTTTATAAGCAGAAACTGTAAAAAGAAAGACCTTGAAAGTTGTTGCTGTGTTGATTTAAATAGATATCTAAGTAAGTGGTGTGTAAATGTGAACCATGTCATAGTGAAGTTTTCATACTGCATTTTTCTATAACGAAATCTTTGTTTCTCAGTATCTAAGTCTTATATAAAGGGGAAACATCAAAGGAAGGTGCTCTCTAGGGATGCATTCATATTGATGCAATATTTTCCAAGTGCTCACCTTGCTGACTTTGGCAGGTGGGGGCTGAGGAGCTGGCTGGGCAGGAGCTGGGGCTGACTGGGCTGAAGGCTGGGAAGGATGTTGGGGTGGTGGTTGAGGCTGTGGCTGGATGCCATGGGTGGGAATCTGATGAACCTGGCCAGGAGTTGTCACATTCACCATGTCATTGGTTTGCACCTCAATTTTGTAGCCAGGGGGCAAGAAGGTGTTGAATCCCATTATCAGATCGGGGTGGCCTTTGAATAGCTGGGACACACGACTAATCACTCCTGGGGTGTCGATGCTGATAAAAAACAAAAAGAAAAGTGATGAACTATAAGCTTGATAAACACCCTGTTAAGAAAAAATTTCATGTTTTTTTTTCTTTTGAGACAGAGTCTCACTCTGTTGCCCAGGCTGGAGTGCAATGGTGCAATCTCGGGATCTTGGCTCACTGCAACCTCCACCTTCTGAGTTCAAGTGATTCTCCTGCCTCAGCCTCCCAAGTAGCTGGGATTACAGGCATGCGCCACCACACCCGGCTAATTTTTGTATTTTTAGGAGAGGTGGGGTTTCACCATGTTGGCCAGGCTGGTCTCGAACTCCTGACCTCAGGTGATCCACCCACCTTGGCCTCCCAAAGTGCTGGGATTACAGGTATGAGCCACCTCACTCAGCCAAAATTTCACTTTCTACTAGGTTTTCTCTAAACAGGAAAACAGATCATCTACGCATTTTAAAATTAACACACGAACTCTGAAATTCCAAAGCCGTTTAGTTTTAGACTCAAAGATACTTGGCCACAATTTTTTTTTTTTTTGAGACAGAGTCTCATTCTGTCGCCCAGGCTGGAGGGCAGTAGCACAATCTCGGCACACTGCAGCCTCCGCCTCCTGGGTTCAAGCAATTCTCCTGCCTCAGCCTCCCAAGTAGCTGGGATTACAGGCACCCGCCACCATGCCCGGCTAATTTTTGGAATGGTCAAAATTTTTAACAGAATATATGTTCACTGTAATAATCCTACCAAGCAGATACTCAGACAATATATATAAAGCTACATATCCCAAACAAGATTCACTCTTTGATATACCAGTATACATCATTTCAGCACACATCTACATTGTTCAGATGAGTTACACTCTTACAACAGTGAACCATGCCAGAATATAAGGGTATCTAAACCAATTCAGAAACCAAGTAGCCTAAATCACTACCAGTGCTACTTCCCTGATTGAGACAAAGCACTGGAAAAAATTTAGTTAAGAAAAATTTACTAATAGGGATAAAAAAGTCTAGTGGCCATAATTTCCATCAATAAAGGAATGCATAAAATAAAGGCATGATTTTGAAAATTCAGCCGCAAAAAGGAGCATCCTTTATCTTCCAGTAAATAAACTATATCCTCTTCCTTCCAAAATCAATATGCCAGATACAAAGCTTGAGTACAATCACACATCTTTTACCTCTGAGATTTAAATTCCTTCATGATGTCAAGGAAATCATTGTAGACCTGAGGCTGACTACCAAATTGCAGCTTCACCTGGTCAAGATAAGATAGCGCATCCTCCACCTGAGGCAGGGATAAATATCAAGGTTATAAAAAGAAAGTACGCCCACAATTACAAAAAAAACAAAAACAAATTATTTATGCCTAAGTATGCTTAATGCAGTAAATGGAATAAAATATATTAAATATATACTTTAAAGTTAGTATGGATACCAATAATAAACTCAAGCTTAAAATAATAATCAACTCATGAAATCTGTAGCCTTGCCTTGGAAAATTTTGAACAGAATGATCAGTGAAGAATAATTACAATGATATGTCATTTATTAATTCATTTCACAAGTATCTACTAAACTGCAACATGCCAGGGCCATTGTGAGTACCAAGGATTCAATGACAAATAATTTGTAGCCCCTCGTCTATAGACGTTTGTTTCTATGTAGTCAGGAATCATAACACAGTGGGTAACCCAGTAATCACTCAATGCCTGGAGATGACATGGGAAGGACATGTCTTCCCCACCAAAAAAAGTGAGGCTTCCCTAGGAGGTAATGTATAAACTGAGACCTAAAGATGACTATAAGCTAGCAAAAGTGAAGACCAGTGAAGAAAATCAAAAGTGGCAGCATGGGTAAAATCCTAGACAGGATACGATATGGGATATTTAGAAATCTGAAAACAGTTTAGTTTGGCTGGAGGATCTGTAGTGAAGAGGAGCACTGGAAGGAAAATTAACAAGATGAGACAGAAAAAAAAATAGGATCTAGATTCTGAAAGGATTTGTAAATCTTGTGAAAAAGCAATTTAGATTTTTATCATCTGCATTTTCGTGTACGCAACTTGACTGCAGTGTTGAGAAAAAAATTGGCACAAGAGCAGAAAAGATTGAAAGGAGGTAGGAAGACCAGGTATGCTACAGGAATAACTGGACAACTCATGTGAAAACAGTGGCTTGAATTATAGTACTGGCCCAGAACAACAGAGAGAACTGCATAGATAAAAAAGCTTTTTGGGTAGTAGAAGTGACAGGATTGGGAAACTGACTGAATAGAGGAGCTAAGGGAGAGCCAGCATTCAAAAGTGATCCGCCACGGAGCACTGTGAGGAAGAAGAGGTGAGAGTGACTCTCGGACCGATCAAAGCCCGCATGCCACTGCATCCCACACCCAGCGCTTACATCCTTCCACATCACCACCACACCCAAGAGAAAGCCTGAAGGGGATGCTAAAGGAGATAGAGCCAAGGTGAAGAACAACCCAGAGAAGATCCGCAAGGTTGTATGCTAAACCTGCTCCTCCAAAGCCAGAGCCCAACCCTAAAAAGGCTGCAGGCCGGGTGCGGTGGCTGACACCTGTAATCCCCCAGCACTTTCAGAGGCAGAGGTGGGAGGATCATCTGAGGTCAGGAGTTCCAGACCAGCCTGACCAACACGGAGAAACCCATCTCTACCAAAAATACAAAAATTAGCCAGGCGTGGTGGCGCATGTCTGTAATGC
The DNA here is from genome assembly GCF_028885625.2 of Pongo pygmaeus. Taxonomy (NCBI): domain Eukaryota; kingdom Metazoa; phylum Chordata; class Mammalia; order Primates; family Hominidae; genus Pongo; species Pongo pygmaeus. The sequence goes on from NC_072389.2 coordinate 80,991,857, forward strand.
CAGCTACTCGGGAGGCTGAGGCAGGGGAATCACTTGAACCCAGGAGGTGGAGGTTGCGGTGAGTCGAGATCATGCCATTGCACACCAGCCTGGGCAATAAGAGTGAAACTCAGTCTCAGAAAAAAAAAAAAAAAAAGGCCCCTGCAAAGGAGAGAGAGGAGGTACCCAAAGGGAAAAAGGAAAATGCTGACACTGGCAGGGAAGGGAATAACCTTGCAGGAAATGGAGATGCCAAAACAGACCAGGCACAGAAAGCTGAAGGTGCTGGAGATGCCAAGTGAAACATGTGCATTTTTGGTAACTGTGTACTTCTGGTGACTGTAAAGTTTGAACTATAAAGTTATAAAGTTTGTAAATTTTGAAATACCATTGTTTAAATCAAGCTTTATCAAAATGCAGAATTTTGTTTTGCTTTTTCTAAAGCAATGTTGTTATAGCACACAGAACACTTCATTGTTGTTTTGGTGGGAAGGATCACAGGTCACTAATAGAACGTCTTTGAAGCTGGACTGACGGGGGGAAAACACCTTTCTCTTCTAGTTTTGAGAGACTTCCTCTTGGCTTACAGAAGAAATTCCCTGACTTTATTTATTTACTTATTTAGAGACAGAGTTTTGCTATTGTTGCCCAGGCTGGAGTGCAGTGGTGCGATCTCAGCTCACTGTAACCTCTGCCTCCCGGGTTCAAGTGATTCTCTTGCCTCGGCCTCCTGAGTAGCTGGGGTTACAGGCACCCACCACCATGCCCGGCTAATTTTTGTATTTTTAGTACAGATGGGATTTCACCACATTGGCCAGGCTGGTCTCAAACTCCTGACCACAAGTGATCTGCCAGCCTCAGCCTCCCAAAGTCCTGGGATTACAGGCGTGAGCCACCACACCCGGCCTAGATTCCCTGACTTTTGACACACATGGCCACCTTGGCACAAACACCTTGTGGGATGGAAAAACAAATTCATTTTTACATCCTGTTCTCCCTTCCCACCTTCACAGACCTAACTCCCTTTTACCCAGACACCTGTTGGAACCTAACCCCCAATAATTGGTTACCAGTGTGTCAGGCAGTCAAACTTTCCAGTGATGCCACTGAAATGGCAGCCCTCAAAAGAGCAGTGGTTCCTTTTCTAGACTGTGGATCTTCAGATAAGTCCTGCCATTTTCATTTCACTTCCTGAAAGTCAGGGTCGGCTTGTGAAAAGTTGTTAAACAACATGCTAAATGTGAAGTGTCAACCTTCACTCTAAACTTTCCCTGTTCAGAGCATCAAATGAGACTTCACCGGGTTTTATAGTGGCTTTTTGTTTTTTTTGGTAGCTCATTGTTAAGGATTGTCCATGTTCTGCCTGAAATACCATGACTGTTTATGGAAAGTATCTTTAAAGCTGGATACAGTTTGGCTTGGGGAGAAAAAAAAGTGACCTATCACAAAGAATAACAGGTTGGAAAGGCTAAGCTATGAGTCTGATTTAGGACAGAGACACCCAAAAGAAATCCCCACTAGGTGCTTCCTATTTACTCTGAGATATGTTAAGTTTTATTTTGGTGGTTTAATTGAAGCCTAAATATTTAAAATTATACAAAATATCAGGTTTAAGAAATTTCAGAAATAAACAATTGATGTGATTTAAGCCCATCTTTTTCTTTTTTTTTTTGAGATGGGAGTCTCGTTTTGTCTCCCAGGCTGGAGTGCAATGGCGCAATCTCGGGTCACTGCAACTTTCGCCTCCTGGGTTCAAGTGATATCTCCTGTCTCAGCCTCCTGAGTAGCTAGGATTCCAGGCGCATGTCACCACATCCAACTAATTTTTTTGTATTTTTAGTAGAGATGGGATTTCACCATGTTGGCCAGGCTGGTCTTGAACTCCTGACCTCAACTGATCTGCCTGCCTCAGCCTCCCAATGTGCTGGGATTACAGGCGTGAGCCACCACACCTGGCCAGGCATAGACAGTCTTTTGATCTGTTGCAAAATGGAACATTTACATTCAAGTCAATCAAGTAACTGGTGCTGTGGTCTGAAATGTGTCCCGCAAAATTCTTACATCAAAACTTAATCACCGATATGATGATATTAAGAAGTGAGGCCTTCAGAAAGTGATTGTGGAGCCCTCATGAATGGGATTAGGGACCTTATAAAAGGGCTGGAGTGAACCAATGTTAGTCCCTTCGGCCCTTCTCCCTTCCACAGTGTGAGAACATACATTCAGGGACCATCTCGAAAAACAGAGTTCAGGCCCTCACCAGACACCAAACCAACTGGCACCTGGATTTTATTTTATTTTATTATTTATTTTATTATTATTATTATTTTTTGAGATGAAGTCTTGCTCTTGTCTCCCAGGCTGGAGTGCAAAGGCGCGATCTCAGCTCAATGCAACCTCCGCCTCCCGGGTTCAAGCGATTCTCCTACCTCAGCCTCTCGAGTAGCTGGGATTATAGGCGCCTGCCACCACGCCCGGCTAATTTTTGTATTTTTACTAGAGATGGGGTTTCACCATGTTGGCCAGGCTGGTCTCAATCTCCTGATCTCGTGATCCGCCCGCCTCGGCCTCCCAATGTGCTGGGATTACAGGCGTAAGCCACTGTGCCTGCCCTATTTATTTTGAGACACGGTCTCACTCTGTCACCCAGGCTGGAGTGCAGTGGCACAAATTCGGCTCACTGCAACTTCCACCTCCTGAGTTCAAGCGATTCTCGTGCCTCAGCCTCCAGAGTAACTGGGATTACAGGTGCATGCCACCACGCCTGGCTCATTTTTTTGTATCTTCGGTAGTTTTATCATGTTGGCCAGGCTGGTCTTGAACTCCTGACTTCAAATGATCTGCCCGCCTCAGCCTCCCAAAGTGCTGGGATTATAGGCGTGAGCCACCGCACCCGGCCAGCACCTTGATTTTAGATATCCCAGCCCCCAGAACTTCTCCAGAACTGTGAGAAATAAACTTCTATTATTTAGATTATACAGTCTCAGGTATTTTGTTATAGCAGCACTAATGGATTGAGACAAATGGCTGTTGTTTTTTTTTTTTGAGACGGAATCTCGCTCTATCGCCCAGGCTGGAGTGCAGTGGCGCTTTCTCGGCTCACTGCAAACTCTGCCTCCCGGGTTCACGCCATTCTCCTGCCTCAGCCTCCCAAGTAGCTGGGACTACAGGCGCCCACCACCAGGCCCAGCTAATTTTTCTTTCCATTTTTAGTAGAGACGGGATTTCACCGTGTTAGCCAGGATGGTCTCGATCTCCTGACCTCATGATCTGCCCGCCTCGGCCTCTTAAAGTGCTAGGATTACAGGCGTGAGCCACTGCACCCAGCCCCGAGACAAATGGCTCTTTAAGAGTTCTTCAGACTTCCATTATGGCCATGATTAGTGTTTCAGAGTTGCTAGAAATCAGATTGTATAGTTGGTCAATACTCACTTGTTTGATGGTTAGTTTTTCTATACAAATATCATGACAATTTCTGTTGAAATTCAATGGACTATTTTAATTCATATTCTGAACTTTCCATACTAAAATGTTTCATTAATGACCAACTTAAGTGAACACAAAATGTATTAAGTTTGCAAAAGGAACCAAGACTTTGGAAGATATTTAAGAATAGCATGCATCATTACACAACAAAAGAACAGTTATCAATAAGACATGGTATGGTATAAGGTAACTACTGCAGAGATGGAAAAAGTACAGAAACCCAAAAGAAAGCAATTATGTGTGATATGTGTATGTCTGAAACAAAAAGCTACTGAAAATCACAGCAAACCACTGTTTAAAAATTAGTTATAGGCCGGGTGTGGTGGCTCATGCCTGTAATCCTAGTACTCTGGGAGGCCAAGGAGGGTGGATCCCTTGAGGCCAGGAGTTTGAGAGCAGCCTGGCTAACATGGCAAAACCCCATCCTAGTTAAAAAAAAAAAAAAAAGATACAAAAATTAGGCTTGGTGATGCATGCCTGTAATCCCAGCTATTTGGGAGACTGAGGCATAAGAATCACTTGAACCCAGGCGGGGGAGGGTACAGTGAGTTGAGATGGCGCCACTGCACTACAGCCTGGGCAGCAGAGTGAGACTCTGTCTCAAAAAAAAAAAAAAAAAAAAGTAAAATAAAAGTTATAGAATAATCCTATGCTTTAAAAACTCTGCATGACACTCACGTAATAAATAAGACACCTACATGTAAAAATAGTGAGGAAATTCTCTCATCACCTAAAGCATAGTCCAACTCTTATATAAGCTCTTTATAAATACATGTATACAGTTCTAGAAAGCACAACTTAAAAAAAAAAACTTGGATGTAGTCATTTAGAAGCTACAGATTTAAGGAAGCACTTGGGGAGACCCTTAGACTCTGCTGATAAAGTTTCTTAGCTCACTTCAACAGGGATTTACTACTAAGGCCCTGAATCTCCTGAAGTCTACAATCTTGTTGGAGAGAAAAACACAAGCAACTGTAAAGATAACCTGCTAAATATGTACAAGCAACTGTAAAGATAACCTGCTAAATATGCTAAATATGTATCACTGCTGCTGACATTCAGTAACTAAATAACACCAAACATGCCTCAAATCATTCAAATCCCTTCTTGTCACCACCAATCTACCAAAGACAAAAAAAAAAAAAAAAAAAAATAGACAATGTTGAGGCTTGAAATAATGTATAAGCATTCTCACTGAACGTTTCTTATTTTTGTTTGTTTTTTCTGAGATGGAGTTTCACTCTTGTTGCCCAGACTCGAGTGCAGTGGTATGATCTTGGTTCACTGCAATCTCTGCCTCCTGGGTTCAAACAATTCTCCTGCCTCAGCCTCCTGAGTAGCTGGGATTATTACAGGCATGCGCCACCACGCCTGGCTCATTTTGTATTTTTAATAGAGGCGTGGTTTCATCACATTGGTCAGGCTGGTCTTGAACTCCTGACCTCAGGTGATCCATCCACCTTGGCCTCCCAAAGTGCTGGGATTACAGGTGTAAGCCACCATGCCCAGCCTACATTATTGTAGAATATAAATGATTTATTGAAGTTGATTCAAATGCTTGTAACGCATTTTAAGACTGATCCAAAAATGACAGGCAATGTGGGAATACTGAGTTAAATTACATGGAGGTACAAGAAGCATTTTACCTCTCCTCATTAGAAAGGAAATTCAACAAGTTATTTTATGTAGGAATATAGTCAAGAGCTTGTGACTAAAAGAACACAGCAAGAAATCCTAACTCTATCCATGACTCACTCTATAACCCCAAATCCAAAACCTTTCCTTGTTTCCTTGCCAGTTTCCGTAAAGCAAACAAAACATAATCCATATACTGATACTAAAGAGTCCTGTGAGGAAGGTGGGTAAAAACTGGTGTTGTGCTTTGACAGGGTTGATCGAAAAAGGCTATAGAAATACATATGTTTTTGTTAGTTTAATAAGCAAGTTTATAAGCTATTTTGCAACACTAAAGTATAACTACTAAATATATAGTGTTAATACAGAATTACATCACGCACAACCAAGTTTAAAAAAATATATTTTCAGGACTTAGTAAAGTGCTAAGCCCGCAGCAATAATACATTTTGGTACACAGCCATCACTCTACAAGAGACTGAAAATGTTTTAAAGGAAACATCAATATTCCTTATACACATCTTCCCAAAGACAGAATCCAGAGTGAAGCTTCAGGCCTAAAAAATCTGCGCTCTCTTTAAAAGGCTATGCATTAGTCAATATCATGTAAGCCAATATAGAGAGTAAATTTTACAAAATTACTCTAAAATCACATGGCTTTGCTGTACTTTATAATATTTATGTAGCATTTAATACTCTTAGGCCAATATTAAACAAGTTCCCAAGAATCCACACCAACGAGGGCAGGGACCAAGAAGAACTAAAGTAAGTATCAGGGAAAACAGAAGAAACAACTATTTGCTGCATATGGATGTGTCCTTAGAGGGTTTATTTCTCATTCCTGCCTGCAAGCAACATAAGTAGGTTGCTATAACCAAATGAAGATTTAACATCTCTTCAGAGTTCCTCCATTTATTATTTCCTGAACTTAATTTTATATAAACGTAAAATTAGAAAAATTGAAACCTGAACACTTGCTGCAACAATCACATATTTTGAAAAGTAACATTCAAGTGGTCAGAGATACAAGGTTAGCTGGGAACACAAGCTTCACTTCTCCAGGGATACCTCATGAATTTCAAAGCACTGAAAACCTACCACATATACTCAGCAGAAAATATGAAAACACTGATAATTCATTCAGTTATAGTTTTCCCTAAACTTTATAAAGATTCCCCCCAAAAATGAGCATGTGTTTTACTAAAAATGGACTTGATGATGTGAGTCAATTCAGCTATTCATAAACAGGAATAAAAAGATATAGGTAATAAGAACATTACAGGCATGAGCTGGGCATAGTGGCTTGCACCTGTAATCCCAACACTTTCGAAGGCCAAGGTGGGAGAATCCCTTGAGGCCAGTAGTTTGAGGCCAGCCTGGGCAACATAGTGAGAGACCCCCATCTCTGAAACTAAAAACTAAAAATAAAATTTTAAGAATTTAAAAAGATTGAACTGTAAGACATATTACTGGGCCAATTTACTGTACAAACCTGTAGCCAATCATATATGTGCTCAATAGAGAGTTAAAAAGGAAGCAGCCAAAAAATGAATTTTAAGGTTTATTTTGTATTAAAATGGCCCCACAATCCTGATAACATTTTGAGTGACATGCATTCATACAGTCCACAAACATTTGAGTATATTCTTCTCTGGATCAGGCACTGATGCCAAGATAGGAAACATAAGCAAATTTCACAAAACAAAAACAGTAAAACTTGTGATTCGACAGCTAGTATCTCAGGTTAGAAGTTGTACCACCACAACCAACAAGCTGCAACCAGTATTTCCTGCTAAAGATAAATTTTTCAACCCAAGAAAAAGAGCTGAATACCACCTTCAGCCTCTGAAATTGCTGCTGTCCCTGCACTGGTGCAACTGGTGGGGCTGGATGAGCATGACTCTGGACCACCTGGCCTCCGTGGGGCTGCACTGCTGTTGGGTGATGATGGCTGCTATGAACTGCTGCTATGGCGGGCCCATGACTGCCGGAGCTCTGTGGCATGGCTGAAACCTGGGGTGAACAAAATACAGATAGGAAACTTCAAGGCTTGTACATTCTTCCCCAAATAAGTCTAAATAACACAAATGCACAAAGATAATTAACTGGAAACCCAAATTTCTGCTGGGCATGATGGCTCACACCTATCTCACCTACATGGGAAGATCACCTGAACTCAGGAGTTCAAGGCTGCAGTGAGCTATGATCATGCCATTGCACTCCAGCTTGGGCCACAGAGTGAGACCACGTCTCTAAAAAGAGAAAAGAAAGCCTGGGCGACATAGTGACACCCATCTCCACAAAAAATAAAAACTTGGCCAGGCGTGGCAACATGCACCTGTGGTCCCACCTACTCCAGAAGCTAAAGGAGAAGGATTGCTTGAGTCCAGGAGTTCAAGGCTGCAGTGAGCTGTGATCACACCACTGCTCTCTAGCCCAGGTGACAGAGTGAGACCGTCTCTAAAAAAAAAAAAGAAAGAAAAGAAAAAGAAAGAAACCCAAATTTTCCACAAAAGGAACTGGTTAAATAAATTACAGCCCACCAAAGTTATAACAAAATTATTTGTAGCTATTAAAAATTATATAGCCGGACACGGTGGCTCACGCCTGTAATCCCAGCACTTTGAGAGGCCAATGCAGGCGGATCACAAGGTCAAGAGATCGAGACCATCCTGGCTAGCACGGTGAAACCCCGTCTCTACTGAAAATACAAAAAATTAACTGGGCGTGTTGGCCGGCGCCCACAGTCCCAGCTACTCGGGAGGCTGAGGCAGGAGAACAGCGTGAACCCACGAGGCGGAGCTTGCAGTGAGCCAAGATCGTGCCACTGCAATCCAGCCTGGACGACAGAGCGAGACTCCATCTCAAAAACAAACAAAATATATATATATAGTTTAGCTGGGAACAGTGTCTCACACCTGTAACCAGCACTTTGGGAGGCCCAGGCAAACGGATCACTTGAGTTCAGGAGCTCGAGACCAGCCTGGCCAACATGGTAAGACCCTGTCTCTACTAAAAATACCAAAAAAAATTAGCTGGACGTGGTAACACGCATCTGTAATCCCAGCTACTGAGAGGCTGAGGCACGGTAATCACTTGAACCTGGGAGGTGGAGGTTGCAGTGAGCTGAGATCATGCCACTGCATTCCAGCCTAGAAAACAGAGCAAGACTCTGTCTCCAAAAAGAAGAAAAAAAATTATATAGTTCATCTCAAACTATCTGTGGTAAAGGTTAAATTTTTTTTTAAATTCCAATCCATCAGGGACCACAACTTTTATAAAAATCCAATAAAAATAAATTACTATGAAAGTGAAATAAAAAATACACAAACCCGCCAGGCGTGGTGGCTCACGCCTGTAATCCCAGCACTTTGGGAGGCCGAGGTGGGCGATCACCTGAGGCTGGGAGTTCTCAACACCAGCCTGAGCAACATGGAGAAACCCCTTCTCTACTGAAAATACAAAATTAGACAGGCGTGGTGGTGCATGCCTGTAATCCCAGCTATTCGGGAGGCTGAGGCAGGAGAATCGCTTGAACCAGGGAGGCGGAGGTTGCGGTGAGCTGAGATCACGCCATTGCACTCCAGCCTAGGCAACAAGAGTGAAACTTCATCTCAAAAAACAAAACAAAAATACATAAACCTGTAATTTTTTTTTCTTACCTTTTTATTGAGACAGGGTCCTGCTCTCTCACCCAGGCTAGAGTGCAGTGGTACAATCATGGCTCACTGCAGCCTTGACCTCCCCAGGCTCAGATGATCCTCCCACCCCAGCTTCCCGAGTAACTGGGACTACAGGCATGTACTACCATGCCTGGTTAATTGTTGTACTTTTTGTAGAAACAGGATTTCACCATGTTGCCCAGGCTGGTCTTGAACTCTTGGGTATGAAGTCTGCCTGCCTTGGCCTCCCAAAGTGCTGGGGTTATAGACATAAGCCACTGTGCCCAGCCTGTAACTTTCATTACTGGATTTTACAAATAAAAAATGATCATGTCCAATTGCTCTAATAGTTTCTAAACACTCTCAATTTCTATACTTATGCCATTACAAACTAGTAACAAAGGATACAGATTAGCCATTTTTAAGCCACACTTTCAATAATGATATATATGGATATATTTGAATCTGAAAAAAAAGTTCATAATCCACAAGTTGAATGTATTCATGTACTGTATATAAACTTTTAAATAGTTTTTTAAAGCACATTACACTGGGTGACAGAGAAAGACCCTGTCTCAAAAAAATAATAAAAACACATTACAAAGCAGTATGATAAAAAGATTTCAAACCTTAGACAACTAATATATAGCAAAATGTTGGCATTTAATCTTGTGGTTACAGAATTAAAGATGGCTCTTTCTTTGTTGCTTTTTGTTTTTGAAACAGTCTCACTCTATCGCCCAGGCTGGAGTGCGGTAGCACAATTTCGGCTCACTGCAACCTCTGCCTCCCACGTTCAAGCGATTCTCCTGCCTTAGCCTCCTGAGTAGCTGGGATTACAGGTGCCTGCCACCATGCCCAGCTAATTTTTGTATTTTTAGTACAGACAGGGTTTCACCATGCTGGTTAGACTGGTGTCGAACTCCTGACCTCCAATGATCCACCCGTCTTGGGCTCCCAAAGTGCTGGGATTACAGGTGTGAGCCACCGCGCCTGGCCTACTTGGCTTATTTTGCTTATCTTGATTTGTTACGAGCATTGTATCTAATGTAAAATAAATTTTTTTCCCCAAATTCTTGATGGTTCGGCCTCAAACAAATGTCTTTTCTATTCTTTTATCTCAATCTTTCTCTTGTCCTCTTCTAAGTTTGAGGAAATAAAAGCCAAAACCACTTTCCTTCTATATCTATTGCAAGAAATGCTATAAAAATTTTTTCAGAACTTTTTTCCTTTTTCAGAATTGTTGATCACCACAGAAGACAACAATCTGTCCAAATGCCCGAATGCTCCATCCCCAAAATAAGGAGACTAAATAACATGAAACTTTCTTTCTCTAAACAATGTTAAGTTTTATACCACAATTTAAGAGAGAATAAAACTTTTTTTCAAATCCTCACGTTTATAAAAATTATCCTGGAGGGAGATGAAGAAATGAGGGAGAGGGAGAAACCAAGCAACTATGCATAAATCCACAGAAACAAAACAAGGCATATTAAGAGTAAAAAGAAACTATTTAGACAATTCTAAAAGCTCTAATGTACCTCAAAGATGGGCTAGTATTCTGAGCTTCTGTATTCCAACATGCATGTTTTTTACAGGGTTTACAGGCTTTCACTAGACTGACTTATACAAACACATTATAGTTTCCATTTGGAAGAAATGTAACTATCCCAAATGTAGAAAACAGTCATTAACCTGTTTAGATAATGAAAGTATCTAACTTTTTTTAGATACTTTTTTTTCTTCCAAGTCCTAAAAGATGCCATCTGTTGGCAGTCTTCTGACTGCTGCCTCAGCCCCACAGGAAGGGATTAGACAGCTTCAAGGGGACTCCTGCGGAAGAGTGACACCTAAGGAATCACCATTTCCTACTTCAGCTGCATTTCCTCTTCTTTATATTTTTATACTGAATTTCTAGAAATGGAATTGCCAGGTCAAAAACTAACAAAAGAATCTGACACAAACTGCCAAATTGCTCTCAAAAAAGATTACCTCAGTTTATATTCCCAGTACCAGCCGTACATTTTTAAGGTCACTAACAAATGAGGTTGAAGGCCTCTCCAGATCAGTTATATGCTAAAGTAGAAAGATATCCACTATATATTAAATGAAAAGAGCAAACAGCACAACAGTACGTAATGTATGATCCAAACTGTACAAAAAGAAAAACGGAAAGGCCGGGCAAGGTGGCTCATGCCTGTAATCCCAGCACTTTGGGAGGCAGAGGCGGGCAGATCACTTGAGTCCAGGAGTTCAAGACCAGCCTGGGCAACATGGTGAAACTCTGTCTCTATAGAAAAAATACAAAAATTAGCCAGGTGTGGTGGCATGCACCTGTAGTCCCAACTACTTGGGAGACTGAGGTGCGAGGATTGCTTGAGCCCAGGAGGTGAAGGGTGCAGTGAGCTGAGATCATGCCACAGCATTCCAGCCTGGGCGAGAGTGTGACTCTGTCTCAAAAAAAAAAAGTAAATTTAGATAGCTAGATAGGTTGATATAGATAAGCTTGTGTATGCATATAAAACTGGATACCCAAGAAATTCACCAGTGGGAGAAAATCTGAGGGGTGACAGAAAAAAAGTCATTTTATATCCTTTTTTTAAAAAAAAATCAAATATGGCAGGGCGCAGAGGCTCACGCCTGTAATCCCAGCACTTTGGGAGGTCAAGGCGAGCAGATCACTTGAAACCAGGAGTTTAAGACCAGCCTGCCCAACATGGCAAAACCCTGTCTCTACTAAAAATACAAAAATTAGCCGGGCATGGTGGCTTACGCCTATAATCCCAGCTACTCAAGAGGCTGGGGCACGAGAATCACTTGAACCTGGGAGCCAGAGGTTGCAGTGAGCCAAGATCACGCCACTGTACTCCAGCTGGGGCGACAGAGCGAGACACCATCTCAAAAAAATAAAATAAGGCCGGGTGCAGTGGCTCACGCCTGTAATCCCAGCACTTTGGAAGGCAGAGACAGGCGGGGATCACCTGAGGTCAAGACCAGCCTGGCCAGCACAGCGAAACCCCATCTCTACTAAAAATACAAAAATTAGCTGGGCGTGGTGGTACACGCCCGTAATCCCAGCTACTCGAGAGGCTGAGGCAAGAGAATCGATTCAACCTAGAAGGCAGAGGCTGCAGTGAGCCAAGACTGAACCATTGCACTCCAGCCTGGGCAACAGACAGAGCCTCTGTCTCAAAAATAAATAAATAAATAAATAAATAAATAAATAAAATAGGCTAGGCATGGTGGCTCACGCCTGTAATCCCGGTACTTTGGAAGGCCAAGAGGGGCGGATCACCTGAGGTCAGGAGTTCGAGACCAGTCTGGCCCACATGGAGAAACCCCATCTCTACTAAAAATACCAAAAATTATCCAGGCATAGCAGCAGGTGCATGCAATCCCAGCTACTCAGGAGGCTGAGGCAGGAGAATCACTTGAGCCTGGGAGGCAGAGGTTGCAGTGGGCCGAGATCGCACCACTGCACTCCAGCCTGGGTGATAAGAGTGAAACTCCGTCTCAAAATAAATAAATAAATAAATAAAATAAAAAATGAAAAAACCAAAGTGATATATTACTTTCGTAATAAAAAACAGCAAAAACCAAATTTCTTCACTTCTACAAAACAGAGTAACAGATGAATGATCAGTGTTGGTCAGGACATAGAACAACAGGAATATACAATGCTTGGGGGAACCTGCTAAAGACGCATATACCCTGTGACACAGCAATCCCTTTCATAGGTACTTGACAAACTCTTGTATGTCCTCAAACCTGCTGACTGGTTTGCAACAGGATAAGGAGTTTGCACCACAATGTAAACCAACTATGGTTAGACCCTTGAATAACACAGGTTTTTATTTTTTTTAAGGAGACAGGGTCTTGCACTGTTGTCCAGTCTGAAGTATAGTTGCTTGATCACAGCTCACTGCAGCCTTGACTTCCTAGGCTTGAGCAATCCTCTCACCTCAGTCTCCCGGGTAGCTAGGACTACAGATGCACACCACTATGCCTGGCTAATTTTTTATTTATTTTTTCAAATTAATTAATTAATTCTTTATTTTTGAGACAAGTTTACACTCTGTCACCCACGCTGGGTGCGGTAGCATATTCACTGGAGCCTCGACCTCCCAGGCTCAAATGATCCTCTCACCTCAGCCTCCCAAGTAGCTAGGAACACAAGTGTGCACCATTACGCCCTGCTAATCTTTGTTTATTTTTAGGAGAGACGGGGCTTGCTATGTTGCCCAGGCTGATCTCTAACTCCTGGGCTCAGGCAATCCTCATGCTTCTAACTTCCCCAAGTGTTGGGATTATGGGTGCGAGCCACTGAACTCAGCAACAACACAAGTCCACTTATACGTGGATTTTCTCCCACCTCTGCCACCCCTGAGATGGCCAGACTAACCCTTCATCTTCTTTCTCCCTCCTCCTCGGCCTCCTCAATGTGAAGACAAGGATGAAGACCTTTATGATGATCCACTTCCACTTAATAAATAGTAGATATATTTTCTCTTCCTTATGATTTTCTTAGTATTTTGTTTCTTCTAGATTATTTTAAGAATATAGTATATGACAAACATACAAAATACATGCTAATCAACCATTTATGTTATTGGTAAAGCTTCTGGACAACAATAGGCTATTTCTATTTAAGTTTTAGGGGAGTCAAAAATTATACATGGGCCAGACGCAGTGGCCCAGACTTGTAATCCCAGCTCTTTGGGAGGCTGGCGGGGGGAGGACAGTTTTGGGCCAAGAGTTTAGGATCAGCCTGAGCAGTAACACCTCATCTCTACAAAAATCATAAAAATCAGCCAGGCATGGTGGTGCGCACCTGTAGTCCTAGCTACTAGGGAGGCTGGGGCAGGGGAGGACTGCTTGAGCCCAAGAGTTTGAGGCTGCAGTGAGTCAGGATCGCACCACTGGACCCCAACAGGGGCCACAGAGCAAGACATTATCTCCTAAAAAAAAAAAAAAAAAGAAAAAGGAAAAAAGTTATACATGTATTTTTGACTGCATGGGGGTCAGTCAGTGCCTCAACCCCCACACTGTCCAAGAATCAGCCATATTTCACTACAATGATGTTTAATTCAGCTGTCTTTTTTAAAAATAAACAGCAAAACTGTCTTAATAAGTGTGTTGATTTAAATTCTGGCACAAGCTTCTTATTTTGTCATGAACTGCCACTGAGTGCACTAAGACAATATCAGAATGTTCACAGCAGCACCTTTGTAAAAGCAAAAACCTGGAAACAGCCCAATAGTCCAACAGTAGAATTGACAAATAAATTGAGTATATGCATATAATTTACACTAGAGTGAAAATGGTGGAATTACAGCTATCTATAAAAATATGGGGTTTTTAAAACAAAGTGAGTCAAAGAAGAAAATGTTTCCATTTATATAAAAGTTCAAAAATACCTAAACAATTATGTTAGATTTTTTTTTAAGTAAATAAAGTCAAGGGAATGATAAATACAAAGTTTAGATTAGTGGCTACCTCTGAAGGCAGGGAAAAGAAGGGAGCAGAGTGGGATATGCAGGGAGCTTCAAAGGTCATGACAACATTCTTTTTAAAAAACTTGTATGGTGAGTACACAGTTTTTTGTTTTTTTTTTTTTTTTATACCTTACACATACTCAACAATTTTTAATATCTAACACAGTATTAAAAAAAGTTTTATAATTGCCTAAAATCACTATTCCTCTTCCCTCATTCTAGTCCCTTGGTTGGCTCCAGCTTACCTGGTAGCTGGGTGTTACAGAGTACTGAATTCCCGTGGCTGACTGCATGGTCTCAGACACTGCTTCATACACAGGAGGGGCAGGGGCAAGCACCCGGTGCTGGTGAGGAAAAGCCTCTGTGCTGCCAGGGATCCGACGCTGCTGGGCTGCATACACCGGTGACTCCTGGTCATCCAAACGCCGCTTCATTCTGTGCTCATGCTCAGGGATGCACTACAAAACCTGCAGAAACCAAAAGCAATAGCATGCAAGTCAATTCGCACTCCAGTATGATGTACGCAACTTAGGACCAGTCACCCAAGTTTAGTAAAAGCTTGACTCCCAGAACTTATCATCTATTTCATCTTAGTGATGAAGATTAAGTGCATGTCGGCATACCACCCCCCACCACAGTGAACAAGTTATAACTGAAAAAGACAAATATTTAAAGAACATAGTTTTAATTAATTTTGTATTATGTAGTTGAAAAATAGGCTCCAATTTAAAAATATAAACACAACCTTGTTTCCCTTTATTCTCTAGTTTTCTCCTCAAATGCTATCACTCCTAATATTAATTACATATCCACATGCCAAAAAGTATGCAAGTGCTTCTTTTTTTCTTTGAGACAGAGTCTCACTCTGTCGCCCAGGCTGAGTGCAGTGGCGCCATCTCGGCTCACTGCAAGCTCTGTCTCCCGGGGTCACACCATTCTCCTGCCTCAGCCTCCCGAGTAGCTGGGACTACAGGCACCTGCCACCACACCTAGCTACTTTTTTTGCGTTTTTAGTAGAGAGGGATTTCACCGTGTTAGCCAGGATGGTCTGGATCTCCTGACCTCGTGATCTGTCCGCCTCGGCCTCCCAAAGTGCTGGGATTACAGGCGTGAGCCACCGCGCCCGGCCTCAAGTGCTTCTTAAATCCTCTGAAAACCTACTACTATAATTGTGGTCTAATTTAAAATTTGTTTCAACAATTATAATGGTATCATGGAAAGAATACCGTGCCAGGAATGGGAAGACAAAGATTCTAGACTTGCCAATTTAAGATGCTACGTAATTTCAACAAGTTCCTCATTCTATGTGAATTTCAGTTTCTCCAACTATAAAATAAGAAAGTTGGAACAGATCACTCCTAAGTTTTCTTCTGGTTCTAACAGTTATAAGAAGAGATTCTCTTAGCTTAGTAATACCTCCGTGGGAGACAATTTCCTTCCTGCAGGACACAAAAAGTCTACCAACATTTGGCCCAGTAATCTACTTGGGTCTTCAGAGCTTTTCCATATCAGTATCACTAACACAAGCATAACACACCATCAGTGAGAAAGAATGAATCAGCCATCCAAAGAAAAAAGGCCCCACCACTTTTCCAGTCCCAAAAAATCTCTTAAATAAGATACCACTGCTATGGAAAGAAGATAAAAATTACAGTAATAGTGGGAGATTTGGCAAGCCACCCCCTCATCTGAAATACGGTAAGTTTAAAAAAAAAAAAATCTTTACCTAATTCATAAGTCTACTCAAGATCTTTTCTTTATCCTCTGGGAGCACACAAGCCCTGAAGGGAAAGTAGTCTTTACAAGAACTCTCCATGGCTGTTTCACCTTTTCTTTGTCCTCACTATAGTCCTCAATCTGCCTGCCACTCTAATCCTTAGCTCTGAAATCCTGTCTCAGGTTTTTCTCACATTTCACATACCTAAGTGGGACCCTGACACAGCAGCACAACCGATTAATTTGCAAGCTGGCCACTTTTATCTATTTGTAAACTCAAGCCACAAATATGCTCTCTGTGGCCTATATAACTTCAGACTAAGTCTCTCAGCTTTGTGTGTGATAATATGTGGAACTCAGTTAAATGGAGTTGAGAACGTTTCTGACAGCTGCTGAGGACAAATAATTTAAAATGTCTTAGCTAGTTATGCTTTCCTAGGTTTTTCTAGTATGAAGTAGCATGTTTAGCTTAGTATTCAAAAACCTTTTAGACATATTAAGAAGTTGAGGATATAGATTTATACATGCTATTTGATATTTGAAGAGCCACTAATCAACTACGAACACTAAACCTCGGCATGTTTTGGGATGAGGAACTGAGTCTAATCACAGGTAGAGTAAAATGTCTTTTTGGCTATTTCTTATATACGTTCATGAATTTCAGTGGTTTCGTCTTGGGTTCCGTTGGTTTAAAACGGATGCTGTAACCAAAAATGAAGGCAATACTTTATTGGCCGGATGCAGTGGCTCACACCTGTAATCCCAGCACTTTGGGAGGCCGAGGCAGGCAGATCACCTAAGGTCGGGAGTTCGGGACCAGCCTGGCCAACATGGTGAAACCCTGTCTCCAGTAAAAATACAAAAATTAGCCAGGTGCGATGGCGCACACCTGTAAAACCTGCTACTTGGGAGGCTGAGGCACGAGAATCGCTAGAATCCAGGAGGCAGAGGTTGCGTGAGGGGTGGTCCCATCACTGCACTCCAGCCTGGGCAACAGACTGAGACTCTGTCTCCAAAAAAAAAAAAAAAAAAAATTATAGAAATGTTATGATAGGTCAGCACTGGGTTAAAAAAAAAAAAAACAACTTTATAGGCTGTTCACAGTGGCTCACACCTGTAATCCCAGCACTTTGGAAGGCCGAGGTCGGTGATCACCTGAGGTCAGGAGTTCGAGACCAGCCAGGCCAAAACGGTGAAACCCATTCTCTACTAAAAATACAAAATTAGCTGGGCATGATGGCACGTATCTGTAATCCCGGCTACTCGGGAGGCTGAGACGGGAGAATCACTTGAACCTGGGAGGCGGAGGTTGCAGTGAGCAAATTCGTGCCACTGCACTCCAGGCTGGGCGACAGTGCGACTCTGTCTCAAAAAACAACAACAAAAACTTTATAAATAAGAAGCCAAAATCAGATATGAAGAGCACGGCACGACTATAGAAAAAACACCAGAGTACCTTTTAAGAACTGGATTCTGTTGGATGGGAGAATGTTTGAGGGCAAAAAATAAAAACAAAAAAGAACTGGATTCTACTCCAAACTCTATCTACCATGAAGCTTTCTAATTTTGGCCTTGTTTTCAAACTGGGGCAAAAGGAGGGGATCAGCCTACATTAGTGATTTCCAAATGCTGGTTTATGAACCAGTCTATAAGGAAAAAGAAGATTGTAGTGAGCTTTTCATAGATTAAGTATTACAGTACTATGGTTTATTCTGATATCATACCCTATCTTTTGGCTGTTAAAATATTGTTTCTTTTATAAAGTGACTGGGATTTCATATGGTACTTAACTTCATCCACCTCCAGAGTTTGCTTTCCATACCACCTCTACAACACTACAGAGGCTGAACTTTCTCTGAACCATACTTTATTCCTTTAACAATTACCACTCATAGGCCGGGTGTGGTGGCTCACGCCTGTAATCCCAGCACTTTGGGAGGCCAAGGCAGGTGGATCACGAGATCAGGAGATCGAGACCATCCTGGCTAACATGGTGAAACCCCGTCTCTACTAAAAATACAAAAAATTAGCCGGGTGTGGTGGCGGGCGCCTGTAGTCCTAGCTACTCAGGAGGCTGAGGCAGGAGAATGGCGTGGACCCGGGAGGCGGAGCTTGCAGTGAGTCGAGATGAGATCGTGCCACTGCACTCCAGCCTGGGCAACAGAGCAAGACTCCAACTCAAAAAAACAAAAAAACAAAAAACAATTACTACTCAAAGTTCTATTCCTAACTCTCTCAGATAAATTGCTTCCGCTCTAATCATACCTCCTTGTTTCAGGCCCTGATCATCCTTCACAACAACCTTATAAGCAAGGTGTTCTCTAATTTATGAATGAGGAAACTGAAACACAAAGATTAAGTAATCTGCCCAAGGTTGCACAGCTAGTAAGAGGTAAAGCTGTGATATAAATCCAGGAAATCTGTCTCCAGAGCCTGGCTCTTAACTACTTCACTACCTTACCTCTCACAGAAGAGAAGAAATGAAAGAAGAGTCCCTTTACTTATTTAAGGCACACATACAGGGAGCAAGTTCAGCTTTTTTTAACCTTTCACACACTTAGCTAACTCATCCTTCTTCAGCCTAAACCTAATAAAGCAAAAATGCTTTAGTAGCATTCATTCATTAAAAGCAAATGTTCAGTGAGTAGATATGAAGTTGGTAGATGATTTCAGCCCTTGCCCTCTAAAACCATATATAGCCTCACTAGTAATAAAAAACGTGTAAAGCAGGCCGGGGATGGTGGCTCATGCCTGTAATCCCAGCACTTTGGGAGGCCGAGGCAGGCGGATCACTTGAGGTCAGGAGTTCAAGACCAGACAGGCCAACATGGTGAAACCCTCCCTCTACTAAAAATACAAAAATTAGCTGGGTGTGGTGGTGGGCGCCTGTAATCCCAGCTACTCAGGAGGCTGAGGCACAAGAATCACTTGAACCTGGGAGGTGGAGGTTGCAGTGAGCCGAGATCATGCCACTGCACTCCCGCCTGGGCAACAGAGTGGAACTGTCTAAAAAAATATACATATAAAAGGCCAGGCGCCGTGGCTCACGCCTGCCATCCCAGCACTTTGGTTCACCAAGGTGAGCGGATCACCTGAGGTCGGGAGTTCGAGACCAGCCTGATCAACATGGAGAAACTCCGTCTCTACTAAAAACACAAAATTAGCCAGGCAGGGTGGTGCATGCCTGTAATCCCAGCAACTCGAGAGGCTGAGGCACTCCAGCCTGGGCAACAAGAGCAAAACTCCGCCTCAAGAAAAAAAAAAAAAAAAAAAAAGTAATTTGCTCCAAAGCAATTTAAAAAAAAAAAAGATGACAGTGTGGGAGTGTGGGTAAGGATACAGGCAAACACTGATGAAGGCTTTAATTGGTACAGCCTATTTAGCTGGCAATTTGTAGGTATTTCTTAAAATTTTAAATGTGCATACCCATCCCATGCATATTATGGAAAACAATGTAAGAATCAGATCAAAGTTTATCCACAAGTATAAGAAATGCACTCTAAAACATACTAGATTTTCGAATACTGAAACTAGCAATTCCACTTTCAGGCCTGTATCCTACACATCTGCTGAGTATATTTATTGCAGCAAAGTATGAAAATCTAAATGTTTTATCAGCTAAATAAATGTGATCATGCATATTATGGAAAACTATGTAGGAATCAGAAAGATCAGGGTTTATCCACAAGTACAAAGAATGAACTCTAAGACATATTAAGTGAAAACAGCAAGCTAGGCCGGATGCGGTGGCTTACGCTTATAATCCCAGCACTCTGGGAGGCCGAGGTGGGTGGATCACCTGAGGTTGGGAGTTTGAGACCAACCTGACCAACATGGAGAAACCCTGTCTCTACTAAAAACATAAACATTAGCTGGGCGTAGCGGTGCATGCCTGTAATCCCAGCTACTCAGGAGGCTGAGGCAGGAGAATCGCTTGAACCCAGGAGGTAGAGGTTGAGGTAAGCCAAGATGGCGCCATTGCACTCCAGCCTGGGTAACAAGAATGAAACTCTGTCCCCAAAAAAAAAAAAAGAAGAAAACAGTAAGCTACAGAATACATATAGCATGATCTCATGTATATATACACACACAAAATGTACTAAAGATTTGTACGTTTCATTGTATGTAACATTTGCATCAAAAGAAAAATGTGGCTGGGCACAGTGATTCATGCCTGTAATCCCAACACTTTGGGAAGCTGAGGCTCAAGGATGGCTTGAGCCCAGGAGCTGGAGACCAGCCTGGACAACAATGGGATGACCCTGTCTCTACAAAATAAAAGAAAAATTAGCTGGAAGTGGTGGTGCACAACTATGGTACTAGCTACTCTAGTGACTGAAGTGGAAGGATCTCTTGACCTCAGAAATTGAGGCTGCAAGGTTGTAGTGAGCAGTGATAACGTCACTGCACTCCGGCCTGGGCAACAGAGTGAGACTCTGTCTCAAAAAAAAAAAAAAAAAAAAAAAAAAAGAAAGACAAAGAAAAAACATGCTAGCCAGGCAGGCACAATGGCTCACAAAGTACCTGTAATCCCAGCACTTTGGGAGGCCGAGGCAGGTGGACCTCTTGAGCACAGGAGTTCAAGACCAGCCTGGGCAACATAGCAAGACTCCATCTCTATAAAAAACACAAAATTAGCCATGCATGGTGGCATGTACCTGTAATCCCAGCTATTTAGGAGGCTGAGGTGGGAGGACCATGTGAGTCCAGGAGACAGAGGTTGAGGTGAGCTGAGATCTCGCTATTGCACTCGAGCCTGGGCAAAAAAGAAAAATGCTATAAACAATATTAAACTCTAGATAATGATAAACATGCTCAAGTGCTTAGATGAAGTATACTAATGTCTGCAATTTATTTTGAAATACACCAAAAAATTAGATTCATTGATGGAGGGATGGATAGATGGACAGGCATATGTTAAACCAAATAGTAGAAAAATGATAATGGTAAAATCTAGGTAGTGTGTATATGGGTGTTCATTATATTTACTAAAATTCTATCAACTTTGTTGTGTATTTGGAAATTTTCTTAATAAAGTCTTGGAAAAAAAAATCCACAGGTTCTGAGGGTTAGGAGAAAAACAACAATAGAAACCAGCTCTTGAGTGGAAAAAATAAGTACTATAAATTGGGAAAGGGGTACAGACATGTACACTTGGGAAGACTCTATAAAGGTAAATATTCAGCTACATCTTGAAAATTAGAGATGAATTAGAACACGGGTATAGAGCATGAAATTACAATAGTAAGTTTAGACTTACAGGCAATAGTTATTTACAATCTTTGCCAAGTCATTCATCCCACAAATAATTAGCAAGTGCTTAAGACATGCCTGGCCCTGTGCAGAGGGTTAGAAGTCCAGCACTGAGCCAGAGATTTCCTCCCCGACAACAGCCAAGTCTTCCATATATGACTGCTATCAGCTGATATCCTCCTCGCAACAATCCTGTCAGATAGGCAGTCCCAGAACCCTTTTTTTTTTTTTTTTTTTTTTTTGCAATAGCATACCATTATGTCCACCAGGCTGGAGTGCAGCAGTGCAATCACGGCTCACTGCATCCCCAACCTCCTGGGCTCAAGTAATCCTCCCACCTCAGCCTCCCGAGTAGCTGGGACATAGGCAGCGCCACCATATCTAACTTTTGCATTTTTTGTAGAGACAGGGTCTCGATATGCTGCCCAGGCTGGTCTCCAACTCCTGGCCTCAAACAATCCTCCTGTCTTGGCCTCCCAAAGTGCTGGGATTATAGGCATGAGCCACTGCGCCCAGCCAGAGCCCTCTTCTTTTGAGGGAAACTGATACTCAAATTAAATGACTTGTTCAAGGTCCCATACCTAACTAAAAGAGCAAGAGGTTAAATTCTTCCTCCTTGGAATATGACCAATCTAAAGTAGAAACACTGGACAGATCGTAAAACCACGCTTGCAGAGGGGTACAGTGTAATTCTAGAATATAAAGAAACCCAAACGATGGAACCACAAAGTCAGCCACAAAAGTACTGTCAAGTCCTGCTTCAGCCAACATGGTTGGTCTCCAACTGTTTCAAATTTGGAGTTTATAGTACTATCAGGACTCTAGTCTAGGAAGACATTATAAAAAGAAAAAAAAAAGCACTTTGACGTACAGAAACTATGGAGAGAAGACTAAATAATGGCAGCAGAACATTTAAAGGTCACCTGGCGGGCACAGTGGCTTGCACCTGTAATTCCAGCACTCTGGGTGACTGAGGAGGAAGGATCATTTGAGGCCAGGAGGTGGAGGTTAGATTAACCAAGATTGCACCACTGCACTCCAGCCTGAACGACAGAGGAAGATCCCAAATACACACACACACACAAAACACCTACAGGTCCTAAAAGTCACCTGGCCATGTATTATAATAAAACTGGGGGTGGTGGTTCACACCTGTAATCCCAGCACTTTGGGAGGCTGAGGTAGGCGGATAACTTGAGGTCAGGAGCTCAAAACCAGCCTGGCCAACATGGCGAAACCCTGTCTTTACTAAAGTACGAAAAACAAATTAGCCGGGTGTGATTGTGGGTGCCTGTAATCCCAGCTACTCAGGAAGCTGAGACACAAGAATCGCTTGAACCCAGGGTGCGGAGGGTGCAGTGAGCCGAGATCGCGCCACTGCATTCCAGCCTGGTTGACAGAACAAGGCTCTCCGTCTCAAAAAACAAAACAAACAAAAAACGGGTGGGATGCTGGGTGTAGCGGCTCACATTTGTAATCCTAGCACTTTGGGAGGCCGTGGTGGGAGGACTGCTTGAGGCCAGGAGTTTGAGATGAGCCTGGGCAACAAAATGAGACACCGTCTCTACAAAAAAATTTTATTAAAAATTAGCTGGGCATGGTAGTGAGCACCTGTAGTCCTTGCTGCTTAGGAGGCTGAGGTGGCAGGATCACTTGAGCCTGGGAGGTCAGGGCTACAGTGAGCTGTGATTATGCCACTGCACTCCAGCATGGGTGATGGAATAAGACCTTGTCTCAAAAAAACAAAAGTCTATCCTGGTCAGTTTGTTTAAATGCATACTCTTAGAACAAAAAATTAAATAAATAAATGCATACTCTTTTTTTATTTTTTATTTATTTATTTTTAAATGCATATTCTTGAAACAATGGGAAGTTTCTCTTCAAAAGCAAACTTCTATCAGAGTATTAAGTCAATGTAACTTCAACCCAGTGCAATTTTGAGTAGTCTAATTCAAAATTTGTCCAAAAGTCCACCTCTGGTTTTAAATCTGCTAAGAAAGAATCTATTACAGAATGAAAGGTAATCTATTTAGATTTCATGTATTGATTAGAATTATTGCTTGGCAAAATTAACAACCAGCTCTTCTCAAAAGACACCATTAGATCTAATATCCAAGCCTCCTTTGAACTCAGTTTTTACATTCTTCTAATGCAGTGGTCCTCAACTAGAGGAGATTCTGCCTCCCCAGGGCACATGTAGTAATGATGGAAGACATTTTTGGTTGTCACAACTCGGGAAGATGGAGTGCTACTGACATCTCACAGGTAGAGTAAAAGGATGTTGTCAAACATCCTACAATGCACACGACAGTCTCCTCACAACAAATTATTTGGCCCAAAATGTCAACAGTGTGCCAAGACTGAGAAACCTAAATCTAATCATAACCCCAACTGTCACATATCTTTTTCATTTTTTATTTTTTTTTTGAGACAGAGTCTTGCTCTGTCACCCAGGCTGGAACGCAGTGGTGTGATCTTGGTTCACTGCAAGCTCCGCCTCCCAGGTTCACGCCATTCTTCAGCCTCAGCCTCCCAAGTAACTGGGACTACAGGCGCCTGCCACCACGCCTGGCTAATTTTTTTTTGTATTTTTTTTTAGTAGAGATGGGGTTTCACCATGTTAGCCAGGATGGTCTTGATCTCCTGACCTCGCGATCCGCCCGCCTCAGCCTCCCAAAGTGCTGGGATTACAGGCGTGAGCCACCACACCCAGCCATCAATGCTTCTTTTACGGCATATGATACACCTTTAACCCGCATTACACCATTACACATTGGCCAGACACTCTGACCTAAAGTTTTTTAGAACTCTCATCTTTTTTTACACCTGGTCCCCTTTCATGCCTCTCTTGGTTTCCTGTCTTAGGCTTGATCTGTAAAACTCTTCTGACTCAAAATTTTAGAGCTTTTGTGATACCATAATGCTCATTAAATCTGTAAAAATTAAAAATAAGGCCAAGTGTGGTCACGCCATTGCACTCCAGCCTGGGCAACAGAGCGAGACTCCCTCTCAAAAATAAATAAATAAATAAATAATTTTTAAAAAACTCATATCATTATTACTTGCTATTTTAACAAGAATGTAAGTAGCAAATTTTTTTTTTTGAGACAGAGTCTCACTCTGTCACCCAGGCTGGAGGGCAGTGGTGCAATCTCAACTCACTGCAACCTCTGCCTCCCAGGTTCAAGCAATTCCCGTGCCTCAGCCTCCCAAGCAGCTGGAATTACAGGTGCGTGCACTACATCTGGCTAATTTTTGTATTTTTAGTAGAGAAGGGGTTTTGCCATGTTGCCCAGGCTGGTCTCAAACTCCTGACCTCAAGTGATCTGCCTGCTTCAGCCACCCAAAGTGCTGGGATTACAGGTGTGAACCACCATGCCCAGCCTTAAGTAGCAAATCTAAATTTTTATTCCGTACTTTCCTGGACACTGGAAGATATAAATATCCAAAATGTGCAACATCCTTTAAAATGCAACCAAGTACTCATCAAATGTCATGCATGAACCTGGAACACAGCCATTCTATAAATTTTGTCTTTCTTTTAAGAAACAAGGGGTCGGGCACGGTGGCTCATGCCTGTAATCCCAGCACTTTGGAAGGCCGAGGCGGGCGGATTACGAGATCAGGAGATCGAGACCATCCTGGCTAACACGGTGAAGTCCCGTCTTTACTTAAAATACAAAAAATTAGCCAGGCATGGTGGCAGGCGCCTGTAGTCCCAGCTGCTCGGGAGGCTCAGGCAGGAGAATGGCGTGAACCCGGGAGGCAGAGCTTGCAGTGAGCTGAGATCATGCCACTGCACTCCAGCCTGGGTGACAGAGCGAAGACTGTCTCAAAAAAAAAAAAAAAGAACAAGAAAAAGAAACAGGGTTGGCCAGGCGCAGTGGCTCACGCCTGTAATCTCAGTACTTTGGGAGGCCAAGTCGGGTAGATCACGTGAGGTGAGGAGCTCAAGACCAGCCTAGCCAACATGGTGAAACCCCATCTCTACTAAAAATACAAAAATATTAGCCGGGCATGGTGGCGTGTGCCTATAATCCCAGCTACTCAGGAAGCTGAGTCAGTAGAATTGCTTGAACCTGGGAGGTGGAGGTTGACCGAGATCTCGCCACTACACTCCAGCGTGGGCAACAGAGCCACAATCTGTCTCAAAAAAACAAAAAACAAAATAAAAAAAAACAGGGTCTTGCTCTATTGCCCAGGCTAGAGTACAGTGGCATAATCATAGCTCATTAAAGACTGCTGGGCTCAAACAATCCTCCCACCTCAGCTTCCTGAGTAGCTGGGACTACAGAGTGGCTAATAAGAAAAAAAATTTTTTTAGAGACAGGGTCTCCCTACATTGCACAGGCCGGTCTTGAACTCCTGGCCACAAGCGATCCTCCTGCCTCAGCCTCCCATGTAGCTGGTGTATACCACTACACTTGGCTTCCACTCTGTAAACAGGTACACACCACCACGCTTGGCTTCCATTTTGTAAATTTTGATTCCAGGTTTCAGGTACAGCTCTAGTAAGGTTCTAGCTTATCATCTCTGGGTATTTTTTTTTCCCTTTCTGCCCATCAAATGAAATACTTTGAAAACTCACTTCATAATTTTGCTGGAGAGAACAGTCATCTTCTTTGCTCCATAATCATAAGCATTCTCATTTTTAGACTCATAAATGCCAATCAGAATGAACAATCCAGGCTGAGCGTGGTGGCTCTCGCCTCTAATCCCAGCACTCTCAGAGGCCGAGGCAGGTGGATCACGAGGTCAGGAGATCAAGACCATCCTGGCTAAAACGGTGAAACCCCATCTCTACCAAAACTACAAAAAATTAGCTGGGTGCGGTGGCACGCACCTGTAGTCCCAGCTACTCGGGAGGCTTGAGGCAGAAGAATCGCTTGAACCCAGTAGGCGGAGGTTGCAGTGAGCCAAGACCATGCCACTGCACTCCAGCCTGGGTAACGAGTGAGACTCTGTCTCAAAAAAAAAAAAAAAAAAAAAAATCTGATTTTTTTTTTCATTTTTACATAATTTTTCCTTCCAACCATCTTTACACATATACATAACTTTGGCACCTGTCCACTTACAAACTGCATCAACTAACTTTTGGTGTACAAATATCTTGAAAGATGAAAGAATACTATCATACATCTTTTTGGCAAAGTGCAGTGGTTTTGTTTTTTTTTCATTTCTTAAAAATAGAAATGGGGTCTCACTATGTTGCCCAGGCTGGTCTCGAACTTCTGGGCTCAAGCGATCCTCCCACCTCAGCCTCCCAAGAAGTTGGGATTGCAGGCATATGCCACTGCACCCAGCCCAGTTCTGATTCTTATAAAAAGAAAATCACATTCTAGCTGGGTGCCTGTAGTTCCAGTTACTTCGGGGGGACTGAAGTAGGAGAACAGCTCGAGCTCAGGAATTTAAATCCAGCCTGGGCAACATAGTGGGATAGATCCCATCTTTAAAAAAAAATCACCGCTGGGCATGGTGGCTCACGACTGTAATCCCAGCACTTTGGGAGGCCAAGGCAGGTGGATCACCTGGGGTTGGGAGTTCGAGACCAGCCTGACCAACATGGAGAAACCCCGTCTTCTATTAAAAATACAGAAAATTAGCCAGGCATGGTGGCGCATGCCTGTAATCCCAGCTACTCGGGAGGCTAAGGCAGGAGAATCCCTTGAACCCAGGAGGCGGAGGTTGCGGTGAGCCAAGATTGTGCCATGGCACTCCAGCCTGGGCAATAAGAGCAAAACTCTGTCTCAAAAAAAAAAAAAAAAAAATCACATTCTAAACTCATCTACGGTACAGTCACATATGTATATGGGTGGAGACAGGATCTTGCTATGTTGCCCAGCCTGGTTTTGAAGTACTGGGCTCAAGTGATCCTCCCGTCTCAGCCTCCCAAGATGCTAGGATTATAGGTGCACGCCACCATGCCTGGCTGAAGACTCTTATTTTACAACTTGGTTTATGTAACTTTACCATCATCCTAACAGTCTAGAGTACTACTGTCACACAGCATTCATCTACTAGTTCCTCTGAAATGTCTTCTGTGGTCAGTTTTCTTCTCTTTGCCATTATAGGAGGAAGATGAAAAACTATGGATTTTTAAATATGTCCAGTGAAAGCTTAAAAGTTGAAAAACAGTATAAAAATTACCATGTACTCCTTCACCTAGATTCTCCAAATGTTAACATCTTACATAATGTTTAAGATAGTATCTCCCAACTTCTTTTATACTTTCTTGAAAGATGCTGTAGGCTGGGCATGCTGGCTCATGCCTGGAATCCCAGCACTTTGGGAGACTAAGGTGGGCGGATTGTTTGAGCCCAGGAGTTCGAGACTAGCCTAGACAACGTGGCGGAACGTTCTGTATACAAAAAAAAATACAAAAATTAGCCAGGTGTGGTGGCACATGCCTGTAGTCCCAGCTACTTGGAGGGCTGAGGTGAGATTGCTTGAGTCTGGGAGGCGAAGGTTGCAGTGAACCGAGATTGCGCCACTGCACTCCAGCCTGGGTGACAGAGTGAGACCCTGTATCCAAAAAGAAAAAAAAAAGTTGCTGTAAGTTTTGGGAAAAGCAGTAAGAAAACTGAAGGGCCGTGGTGCACACCTATAGTCCCAGCTACCCAGGATGCTTAGGCGGGAAGATCACTTGAGCCCAGAAGTTTGAGGCTGCAGTGAGCTATGATCGTATCACTGCACTTCAGCCTGGGCAACAAAGCGAGGTCCCATCTCTAAAAACTGAAGTGTAAAACTAATGATTTATTTCACTACTGCATATCCTTTTAAGCAATTCTATAATTCTCCCTTTGTCATATTATTTTAGTCCTCTTTAGCATATTTGGGAATTGATGAGTAATGATGAAATAATTCCTAGGATGATGAAATACCAAAACATTTCAATATACAGGAAAAATAAGATCAGTAAAACTCCATAATATTGTTTAGATGTACAAGTGGTAATAGCTAAAATGAGTTTATTCCTTTGGGAAAAAAATAAATTTTCAGGCTAGGCATGGTGACTCATGCCTGTAATCCCAGCACTTTGAGAGGTAAGGAGTTCGAGGCCAGCCTTGCCAATATGGTGAAACCCCATTTCTACTAAAAATACAAAAATTAGCCGGGTATGGTGGTACACACCTGTAATCCCAGCTACTCGGGAGGCTGAGGCAGGAGAACCGCTTGAACCCAGGAGGCGGAGGTTGCAGTGAGCCAAGATCGCACTACTGCACTCCAGCCTGGGGATGGAACAAGACCCCATCTCAAAAATAAAATTAATAATAAAAATAAATTTTCTCTTTGCTGTTTTGAAGACCTCCAATAAATAAAAGTCATGAAATATACATCTTTACAAGTAGTTAGTACTGCTTTAAAAAAAAAAAAAAACTCAAAAACTAAAATTGAGTCCAGACCAGGTACGGTGGCTCAGGCCTGTAATCCCAGCACTTTGGGAGGCCGAGGTGGGCAGACTGCTTGAGCCCAGGAGTTTGAGACCAATCTGGGCAATACAGAGTTCGGTGACACTGATGTTACATAGACATTTCTTACTACTGTAGGTAGAAAATGAACAGAAATTTAGTTAAATTCAAAATGTATTAATAATTGTTATCAATGTTAATTTTCTGATTTGATCATTGTATCGTGGTTTTAAAAGATGCACTTGGGGAATCTAGGTGAAGATTATAGGGCTATTATTTGTATTATTTTTGCAACTCTCTTTGAAGTCTAAAATTATTTCCAAACAAAAAGTTTTTTAAAAATTAAGTATTAGGCTAGGCATGGTGGCTAACACCTGTAATCCCAGCACTTTGGGTGTCTGAGGCAGGTGGATTGCTTGAGTCCAGGAAGACCAGCCTGAGCAACATGGTAAGACCCTATCTCTATTTAATATAAGAAATATAATCTTTCAAAATATCTATAAGGCCAGGTGCAGTGGCTCATGCCTGTAATCCCAGCACTTCGGGAGGCCAAGGCAGGTGGATCACCTGAGGTCAGGAGTTCAAGACAAGGCTGGCCAACGTGATAAAACCCTGTCTCTACTAAAAATACAAAAAATTAGCCAGGCATGGTGGTGGCGCCTGTGATCCCAGCTACTCAGGAGGCTGAGACAGGAGAACTGCTTGAACCTGGGAGGGGGAGATTGCAGTGAGCTGAGATCGCGCCACTGTACTCCAGCCTGGGTGACAGAGCGAGACACTGTCTCAAAAAAAAAAAAAAAAAAAAAAAAATTAGCCAGGCGTGCTGGTAGGTGCCTGTAATCCCAGCTATTCGGGAGGCTAAGGCAGAAGAATCACTTGAACCCAGGAGATGGAGGTTGCGGTGAGCTGAGATTGTGACGAGCTGAGATTGCACCACTGCACTCCAGCCTGGGAGACAGAGCAAAACTACATCTCAAAATAAATAAATAAATAAATAGCCGGGTGTAGTGGCACATGCCTGTAATCCCAGCTGCTTGGGAGGCTGAGGCAGGAGAATCACTTGAAGCTGGGTGTGTGTATGTGTGTGTGTGTAATGAGCTGAGACAGTACCACTGCACTCTAACCTGGGCAACACAGTGAGACCTTGTCTCAACAAAAAAAAAAAAAAAAAAGAAAAAAAGAAAAGAAAGAAAAGAAAAGAAAAAGAGCATTACAAAGAATAAAACTTGAGATGGTTCTTGAAAGGACAGGTGGATGTGTCACTCATATCTCACACTGCTTTTATCCCATTAGCTCTTCTGCTCCCACACAAACATGGGCACATAACATCTTTAACCATCTATGTATCCTCTACTATGCTCAGCATACTGCTTTGTCTTGTCTGTGGTGGAAACCAAATCATTCATTCATGTATACATTCTCTAATATTTACTGAGCACATACTATGCACCAGGTGTTTTAGGAGCTGGAGATACAACGGTAAACAAAAATCCCTTCCCTCAAGAAGCTTATACTTTAGTGAAAGATGACACAATAGACAAAGTATAATATTTAGAATAGTAGGCAGTGACAGGTATCAAGAACAAAAGGCAAGGAAGAGTTTTTGAAATTGTAGATAAGAATGGTCAGATAATACCTACTGATAAGGTAACTTCTAAGTAAAGGAAGTGAGGGAGCTAGTCATGCAGAAATTAGTGGAGGAAGCCTTCTAGGCAGAGGGGACAGCAACCGCAAAGACCCTCATGTCTTTGTGAGGGTTCACACGTGCTTGACATTTTCCAAAACAGCATGAAGGCTGGGTAGCTGAAGAAAAACGAAAGAAGGACTAGTCAGAAATGTAGTCAGAGAGGTATTAGGATAAGGGTGGCAGGCAGAGGGTACATCAGATTTGTTCTTACAGGTGTTTTTTTCTTTTTTGACACAGGGTCTCATTTTGTCGTCAAGGCTGGGGTGCAGTGGCACAGTCATGGCTCACTGCAGCCTCAAGCTCCTGAGCTCAAGCAATCCTCCTGCCTCAGCCTCTCAAGTAACTGGGACTACAGGCACGCGCCAGCATGCTTGGCTAATTTTTAATTTTTTTATAGAGACAGGGTCTTGTTATGATGCCCAAACTGGTCTCAAAGTCCTGGCCTCAAACAATCTTCCCACTTGAGCTCCCAAAATGCTGAAATGACAGACATATCTTTTTTTTTTTTTTCTTTTGAGACAGAGTCTCGCTCTGTCGCCCAGGCTAGAGTGCAGTGGCACGATCTCGGCTCACTGCAAGCTCCACCCCCCAGGTTCACACCATTCTCCTGCCTCAACCTCCCGAGTAGCTGGGACTACAGGTGCGTGTGCCACCATGCCCGGCTAACTCTTGTATTTTTTTAGTAGAGACCGTGTTAGCCAGGATGGTCTCGATCTCCTGACCTCATGATCCGCCCGCCTCGGCCTCCCAAAGTGCTGGGATTACAGGCATGGGCCACCGCGCCCGGCTCATTACAGACATATCTTAATAAGGACTCAGGTTTAATACTCAGACTGAAATGGAAAGCCACTGAATGGTTTTAAGCAGAGAAGTGACATGGTATGACTTAGGTTTCAAAAGAATCATTTGGGTTGCTATGTTGAGAACACATTTAAGAGCCACAGTAACAAAACAAGGAGAATAGAATCCAAGCTAGAGACGCACAGGCGCTGACTAGGGCCGTGGAGATGCAGATCCTGAGTGGTCTAATTCTGGATAGTATTTTGAATATAAAGCAATAAAATGTACTGATGGACCACATATGAAAAAGACACAGGAAAGTCAACAATGTCTCTTAGTTATCCAAGAGGAGACATCCAGTGGAGACCTTGAGTGGGCCACTAGACATATCAGTCTATGGTAGAGGGAGAGATCCCCGTTAGAGAGTCATCAGCATTGTTTGGATTTTAGAAAGGTAATATGGTACATATACTGTATCATCTCTCTCTCCCAGCTAGGGCTGAGTAGCTCCCCATAATCAAGCAGTCGCATTTCTGCATCATGCAGGATAGCCCAGGTCAGTTGTGGAACTAGTTGTGGAACTAGACTTACCAAAAAACAAAAACTCTTGCATTTCAGAACTGCAAATAAAAGATGTGGACCTGCATATCCTCCAATAGCCCATATGTCAGCAAGCCTAGCCCTGGAGGACACCAAGAAGACTCATGAAAGGTCCACTGTCATGCTGAGAAATATGGGTAACATACAAGCACACAAGACAAGAAGTGGGTAGGGAAAACAAAAGCAAAAGGGGCAAATAAGAAATACATCAGTTAGAAACTGCCACCAATGACTGGGCACGGTGGCTCACGTCTGTAATCCCAGCACTTTCAGAGGCTGAGGCAGAAGGATCTCTTGAGCCCAGGAGTTCGAGACCAGCCTGGGCAACATAACAGGACTTCATCTCTATAAAAATATAAAAAAAATTAACCAGGTGCGTGGTGGCACACACCTGTAGTCCCAGCTACATGGGAGGCTAAGGTAGGAGGGTCGCTCAAGTCCAGAAGATCAACACTGCAGTGAGCTGTGATCATGCCACTGCACTCCAGCCTGGTGACAGAGCGAGACTTCATCTAAAAAAAAAAAGACATGAGAAAAAAAGACATTATGCAGCCGGGTACAGTGGATCATGCCCGTAATCCCAGTACTTTGGGAAGCTGAGGCGGGCAGATTATGAGGTCAGGAGTCCGAGACCAACCTGACCAACATGGTGAAACCCTGTCTCTACTAAAAGTACAAAACTTAGCCAAGCGTGGTGGCGCCCCAGCTTCTTCTTCGTGGAGGCTGAGGCAGGACAATCGCTAGAACCCCGGAGGCGGAAGTTGCAGTGAGCTGAGATTGCACCACTGCACTCCAGCCTGGGAGACGGAGCAGGACTCTGTCTCAAAAAAAATCTAGTGCCTAACACAGTATCTGTGACACAGTAAGTGCTCAATAAATACCAGCTTTTATTTTTCAAGGGGCAAGGAGGGTGTATTTTGAAAAAGCATATACTATGTATTTTTTTAAAGGCCTACAGAAAGTAAAGCTTCACAAACTCTTGGCTGGTGGAATTGCCCAGAAAAGAGAGAAAGCCATGAAAAGCACTATGCTAAACTACTGAATGCCATGGATATAACCTCTTAATTCCAGTTAAAATTCCCAGGTAGTAACATCTGCCATGCACAGCTCTCCAGTGTCTTGTCTGCTCACACTGAAGATGTAAAAAGAATTATACTTCACCAGGAATCTTGTCAAATTACTACACACCTCCTTCCTTAAAAAAGAAAAAAAGTCTTTCTCTGTATGTAAATTATTAAAACCCTCTTAATTACGAAGTGCCAATCTTTCTAAGCTATTTATCTCTGAATAAAATTATAGTATATAAAATAATTATCTGGAGATTATGAAGCATTTATGAAAACATTCCTAATACAGCAAAACCAGGTTCTTACTTGAATCCTTATAGACTCTTCCGTGTTCTCCAGTATACAGCACTGCAAATCGTGGGAAATACTATATGTAGCCCAAATTTTCCTCAATGGTCAATAGTTCTCCACTATCTCTCTCAGTTTATGGCATCAGAAAAAAATCACCTGGATTTTTTGTCTCCCCACCAATTCTATTACAGCCATCATTAGCTAAACTAAAATGCTGTTGCTTTTGCAACTTCCTTAGCAGAGAAGGTAGGACCTACCTATCCTTTTCACATAAATATAGCACAGGGTACCACTCAGGCCCTACTAACCAAAGCACAAATATAGAATTTCACTTCAGATAATTAACCAGAGGCTCATTTAGACATTACTGCATACATAAACATTGGTTCCATGTTTATTTTTCTCATGAAAAATGTGAAAAACATTGAAATAATTTCTCTCAATAGGAAAAGATAATGTATCAAGTGAAAGCAAAAACGTCATCTAATGTGGTTCTGCCATCTAAATCTGAAATGTCCTAAGGCAACTCTCCAATACAGGCTGGAGGGCAATGCAACAGAAGTCACATACAGAAGGCTACCCTGATCCACAACTTCACCCTACTCTGAAATAAAAAGGGCAACAACACTGTACTATGTAGACTATAAATAGAAAGTGGTCTAGATGGTCTAACATAATTACATAAAATCAGAAAGAAAAGACTTTTCACCTATAGTTACCTTAATAGCAAATTCTTTAGGAAACCAAGTTTTTTGTTTGTTTTTTGAGGCGGAGTTTTGCTCCTGTCGCCCAGGCTACAGTACAATGGCCCCATCTCGGCTCACTGCAACCTCGCCTCCTGGGTTCAAGTGATTCTCCTGCCTCAGCCTCCCCAGTAGCTGGGATTACAGGCGCTTGCCACCACGCCCAGCTATTTTTTGTATTTTTAGTAGAAACAGGGGTTCGCCATGTAAGCCTGGCTGGTCTCGAACTCCTGACCTCAAGTGATCCACCTGCCTCGGCCTCCCAAAGTGCTAGGATTACAGGCATGAGCCACCGCGCCCGCCCGGGTAACTAAGCTTATATAGCAGAACCATCTGCACAATGAAAGCATTCAAAAATACAAGTGTCAGAGATATCGGAGTATTTTATTCAGTCTGAGTTCTTAAAAAAAAAACTACTTTATAAACAGACCAGTTTTGAGATTAAAATATAAATCCAAACTTTCCTGTTATAAATCTCAGCCTTGTAAAGAGGAGGAGCTTCCACTGCCTTTTCAAGGCTAACTTGGTTTAAAGTCCTAACGCACCGAAACAGACGCCA
Organism: Pongo pygmaeus; assembly: GCF_028885625.2. NCBI lineage: Eukaryota > Metazoa > Chordata > Mammalia > Primates > Hominidae > Pongo > Pongo pygmaeus. The sequence continues at coordinate 81,026,219 of NC_072389.2, forward strand.
AGCCTACTACCCACCACCCATTGGCTCAAAGGAAGCCCCGCCCCGTACAGCCACGGTAACTGAACATCAAGGGAACCCCAGGGAAGGTTTTTCCTCCGCCACATTTCTAGTCTCTGATGACTCCCTGCCCCTCCCCTACCATCACCACCGCGGAACTAGGGTTCCAGCACCAGCCACGCACGCTCCGACAAGAGAACCTTGGGTACTTCGCCCCAATAGTTACAACCAAGAGGGGAGTGGGGGTGACCATGCTCCCACTCTCCTGGCTGCACGGTGCCAGACACGCTGCATGGAGCAAAGCGGAGAAAGTAGCTCCGGCACAGGGCCCTTGTGCCCCTAAGCAGAAGGCATGACCCAGCCACAAGAGTAAGTCCTGACACCTCCGCAGCTCCCAGTCGGCGGGTGCCCCTCCCTCCCCACGGAGACATAGGGCGGGGCAGATCTAGGCGCCGAGACTCCCAGCCAGACCCGACAGCGGGCTTTCCCTAGCACCGCCTCACTGCCAAGGAGGCGGAAACCCGGGGCCGGGGCGGGGTGGGGGGGCAGGGGGACGGCCAAGGGGAGTGGCGTCACGGATCAGTACGGCCCCTCCGACCAACCGGATCCCAAGAAGGCGGAGGAACTCAGACTTCACGCCCCCTCCCTGCCGCGCCCTGAATCTACACGCGGGAGACCCCTCCTACCCGTCCCCGACCCCAGCAGGCCAGAGCGCGGCCGCCAGCCCGAGGCCCCGCCCACCCCAGGAGGAGGGGAGAGGGTGGTCGGCCGCAAACCGCACTCAGCGCGAAGCCGGCCCCGCCCCTTTCTCCACAATCGCACGCGCGCGCCGGCCCCGCCTCTGAGCGGCGGCGCGAGAGCCCGCCCCCCTCCGCGCGCACCGGGACTACGCTCTCCTCCCCCTCCCGCGCGGAGAGCAACCCCGCTCCGCCCCCCCACCCCCCCTCACACAGCCACACACCTCCCGCCCGTCTGCTCTACGGGAAGCCGAGGAGGTCAGCCCCCCCCCTAAAAATACACACCCTCGAGTCCGGCGTTACCCGCCACCAGGCTCCCGCCCGGCCCCCGGCCCAGCGTGCTCTCACCGCAAAGCTGCTTCGGCCGCTCGTCACTGCGTGTCCCTCTCGGCGTGAGCCGCGAGCTCAGCAAGGAGGCCCCGAGAACGGCGCGGGGCACAGGCCCGCCGAAGCGGACTGCCAGCTACCTCTCCACTAACGAAGCGGTCACAGGCCCCGGTGCCCAGACTGGGAAGGAGGGAGGGAGGGAGGGAGGGAAACTCCGAGGGGGGAAGGGGAGGGGGGAAGATGGAGAAACCGTCTCCGCCGCCTCTACCGCCGCGGCCGCTTCTCTGTTACCCGGGAAATCCCGCCCACTCCCCCGACCCCGCCCCGCAGAGGGAAGACTCAGCTTCGTTCCAACACAGGACGCAATACCCGCCCGTCAAAGACTCAGCCAACCACCGAGCCCTGTCTTATGATTTTCCCGCCCCTTCCCCCTCGACTGGGAGGGGAGGGGGAGCCGCTCACCTTCTCCACGCCCCTATTGGCGGGGAGCTACCCTAACTCAACCCCGCCTATTGGAGACGGACTGCTGAAGCCCACCCCCGAGCCCCAACACTATTGGAGGAAGCGGGGAAGCTCTTCCTGTCTCATTGGAGGACACCACATAACCCGCCCTGCAGCGTCTCAGCCACAGGCCTAACAAGTTGGCTCCCGCCTCCGCTGGTCATCGCATTGGAAGGCTACCCCTGGCTCTCCCACCGCCCCAGTAAGGTAAGTAACCGATGTGGGGTAAAATGTCTGTAAGTGAAACAGGCTCCGCCTACCGCACTGCCGGGCCAGGCCCCGCCCCAAGAGTCGGATTGGATATCTTGGCGCTGGTAGGACCCTCCATTGGCCAGGGCGCCCGTCTAGGAAGGAACTAATTCCACCCTGCGCGAGAAGGCTGAACCTTTGCAGTCCTTTTGTGGAATGTTTACACTAGAGACTGAAGCTCGGAGTTCCAGGGCCCGAGACAGGAGGGGGAGCGGAGCTCATCAGCGGAGACTCCATACCCTAGGATTTGAAGGAAAGGCAGCCCACCATGGAAGACTCCCTTACAAAAAAAATGAGAGAATGAGAACTCATCCTCCCATCCAGTTATCTTTACAGTTTACATTCTACACACTGCGTCCTTGTAAACACAAATATCCGGAGTAGCTGGCAACTCCTTTCAGCCGAGTACAGAACTAAGGTCTGGAGACATAGGCGGAGAAGTAAACTCTCTAGAGCTGAATATGCAGTCCTAAGAGGGCGGAGATAACCAAAAGAGAGGCGGGCTCTAACAGCCACCGCCCTGGCAAGCCTCCGGAAGGCGGAGCGTGAGGCACAAGGTACTCACGATCTCCCGGGTGGACCTGGAGGCATCCTCAGAACTGAGAAAGGAAAGGAAAACACCAAAACAGTCCACGGCATAAATTAATCTTGGGGACATGCCACACTCAGAGAATGGACAAAATTTCCGTAGTTGGGGACATAAGATAACGGCTGTTCACCTTCTCCTTGGCCAGGAGTGTTAATAGCAGTCCCTGTGCCCTCTCTGTGTAGGTAACAGTGCCTCGAACACACAGTGAGACAAAGTGCTTTCAATTCCTAGTTTGCTTTTATTTATTCACCAAATAGGGCGTGGGCCTGACGCTGATCTTACTTTGGGGGGCGCTCTCTCAGCGCCAGGAGAGAGGACGGGATTACGTTGTTACCGCTCTCCCGAAGAAGTAGAACCCTCCTCCTAGAGAGCTAAGACCCCAAGAGACACGCCCAGGGAACCCACTCCTAGGTCCAACACTGTCCTCCCTCTGCAATCCAGCGGAAACGGCCAGAAACGAGCTCTGGCAGCAGGTGGGCCTGACTCCAGCGATGGCTTCGAGCCGCGAAACCACAGCAGCGAATTGTGAACTCCAAGGGTAGCCGACAGGTGGGAGCAGCCTCACCAGTAGCCAAGCCCTGCCCCACGACAGAGCTCTAAAAATAAGTCAGACCAACGAAGCGACCCCAGGGACAAACTGCTCGAAGGTTAGGAGGAAGCGGCACTCCAGCAGAACTGACCCAAGGCTACTTTTAACTTTGCGCCGCCGTCCACCACTAGACTGAGTACCACAGGGCATTCCCACCATGGTATCAAGAACTACTCAGAACCCAAGCCAGCACTGGGCCGCCCACGACTTCCCGTGAACACAGGGTACCACCTGCGCTGGATCTCGCCTAAGGGCCCCAGGCCAGGGCACTAGGTTGTCAGAGTCTCAGATACAGCCAACTAAGGACAGCCGCTACCATGCCTAGGGAAGAACAGACACTTCCAGCGTCTGCAGAGTTCTCGAGCTTAAGCTCAGGGAAGTCAAGGGGCACAGAAATAGCCAAGCGACAGGGTTAGAACTTTAGTACTTGGCCCCGGCCCCGAAGGGCAGATCTCAAACCCAGCAGAACCTCCGGAGTTTCGCTCCCGAAATCCACTCCAAACTGTAATCCCCTGGCTTCACCCCGAAGGCTACCAGGTCTCGAGCCTCGGTGGAACCTTTGTGTGGCTTCTCGGCTCTCCCCGCCCCCCTCGCCAAGGGCGCCGAGCCTAGGACTTCCGGGCGGGAGGGCAGTTCGAAGGAGCTAGGCGGGCCTCACACATGTGCGGAGCGCGCTCAGGAGCGAAGGAAGGAGGCGGGGAACAAGGGTGGACTTCCCCTCCCAGCTCTCTCCGCCGGAGGAGGCCGGGCTACCCCTCTCACCAATCAGAGGCGGGGGCGGGACCTTGCGCCTCACGTCAACCGCAAGAACCCTCCCTCCTCCCTCCGCGGAAAAAAAATCCTAGCAACTTAAACTCCAGCCCGGCCTCCCGATAGGCGGAGCTCGGGAGAATGTCATCCAATCCACATCCGAGAAAGGGAAAAAAAAGGGAGTCTCGCCCAGCCAGTGGAAGACAAGAGAAGGCGGGGCCTCCGGGCGAGCCCGAGGTGGGTGGGAGAGAGGAAACGGGCCCGCCCCTCAGCTCCCCTTCAGGCGGGTTGCACAAGCCGCCGGCGGAGTAGATAGTAAACAGTCTGGGCCGAGGAGTGCAGGCAGGGGCCGCCCGGCGCTCGGTGGACTGGGCCCCTGCGCCACCTCTCCCGGCGTCGCCCCGCCTGGCCGGGACGGTTCCCGCCGGCGCCCCGCCTACCCGCCCGCGGCCGCCATCCCGGCTGACAGGCGCGCCCCCCGCGCCCCTCCCCGCCCGCTGATGCATTTCCTTTTCCCGATTCCGAGCGTGGAGACTGTTTTCCCAGTTTCCGACCTTCACTGCCCCTTTCAGGCCACCCCTCGTGGGCGCGCACACGCCCGCGCCCGCGCCCGCGCCCCCGCCCCCGCCCCCGCCCCATCCGCACCGAGCGGTCCGCAGCGGCACCTCGCGGGAAGGGGGAGCCCGGCGGCGGCACGGTCGGGGGAGGGGAAGAGAGCAGCAGTCGCCGCCGCCGCCTTGGGGTGGGCGGGGAAGCAGGCAGCTCCATGTTTGCAAAGGGATCAGCCGGGGCCGCGGGGCGAAGCCGCCGAGTTCCTGGGGGTTTTCCGCACCACCAGTGCGAGCTCCTTGCCGGGTCGCGGCCTGACGGGTTCCGGCACCGAATGCTGACTCGACCGCCACGGCCAGGGAGTTTGGAGACCTGGTAGCTCGCAGGGCTAGCGGCGAGGCGCAGAGGCTCTTTCCGGTGGCCTCTCCCGCCCCCGGCCGCCCCTCCCGCAAGTCCGGTGTTGCTCCCGCCCCCAGAGTCCATAACAACCGCGGGCCCACAGTGCCCGCGCCTCTCCGGAGCGCGCCCACCGCCCCCTCCAAGTTTGCGGGCAAAAACAAAACCCTCGGGGCGGCTGCCGCCCTTGTCCAGCGTGGGTAGCCAGGAAAGCCGCGGGCCCCGGCTCGCTCGCTAACTCCAGCTCTCGAGCAACTCCGGGCACCGCGAGCTCAGTGGGCCCCGCCAACCATGCTCGAGCCGCCGCCCCCTGCCGAGCCCGCACGCCGCAGCTCTGGCCCAGTTCTAGTCGGTGTGCGGAATCCCCCTTTTCTTTCCAGTATTTTTCTTTTTAAAAAAACGGCACAACAGGAGCCGGGGGTCTCCTGCCCGCCCCTTCTCCAGTCCGCCGCCAAAACCTACCGAAACCGACTGCTCGGTGAGATAAACTAGGCTACACGGCCGGCGCAGGGACGACCCCAGGCCAGGCCCACCCCTCTCCCACGGCTCCGGCCCGGCTGGGAAACACACACACTGGCGAGCGGGCGGCGCCAAGAGCTCTCCTTCCTGGCCTGTCCCTCGCCTACCTCCGCCGCGGAACTCCGAGCCTCCCCTCAGCTCGGTCCCAGAGCCCGCGGGGCCCCCACCACGTCGGGCCGGCCAGACCGAGCGGCCGGCGGACTAGCCCCCCAAACGCCTGAGATTGGGGGGACCAAATTAAAAGCAGCTGTTTAACATACCTTCCGAGCCAGGCGAGGAGTCCTGAATGGGGGGAACGCCCCCCACGGGCCATTGGCTCCCCAGCGCTCACGTCAGTCACCCTGGGCCCGCCTCCGCCCTTCGCCCCGCCTCTTCCCCTTCATTGAACGCCCCCTCCTTCCAAAAAATATAAATTAATTAATTAAACTAAACGCGAGTGGGAGACGCATCCGTGGTAGAGGCCCATATAGCTCCATTGCTGCCGACTCGAGTTTCTTGAGGTCCTCGGACTGGAGGGAGGCCGCCTGGGACTCGGAGATCCGCTGGGTGGACGCGTAGGAGGAGCCAGCGGGGCTACCCAGCCCCAACTTCCTTCACACACACAACCCATTTGGAACTAGGTAGGAGAGAGGAGGGTAGGAGGACCCTAGCCACTGGCTGGAGTGGGCAGACTCCTGTGGTTGTGTGACCTAACCGTGTTCGGTCCGCTCTGTTAGGCGCCTAAAAATGAGTGATGTAAACAGGAAGCCCTGCGTCCGCGGGCAATAGGCACTTGTCTGAGCACCTACTGTGGGTGAGGCAGACATTCATACGTACCTGCTGCCGGGTGCAATTACAGACTGGATGACATGCTTACTCTACCCCTCCAAGGGCTCCAGATTCAGCCGAGGAGATTCTACGTAAGGAACTAAGGCAAGGCAGGAATGTGTATGAAAATAGGAATGTGTATGTAAATAGGAGCTCAGAGAAGAGAGATTCCTTCTCGCTGAAGGAAAATTGGGAAAGGTTTTCATGAAGGAGGTGGCATTCAAGTTGGATCTTAAAGATTTCATCCAGCAGAATTGGAGGGGGCAGGTCATTTTCAGCAAAGGACACAAAGGGATAAATGCAAAAAAGGACCTTCATATGTGGCTGTAGTAATAAAAAAGGAGGGGTGGGGAGATGGAACAAACAGTTTAAGACTTTTAGTTGAGTAAAATTCTTGGACGTGCGCAGCAGAATGTGCAGGCAGCACGGTCACAAGGCCCACAGACCCAGAACTATAGTGTAAGATGTTTGGCACCCTGGCAGAAAGATGGGTTCTGACGATGCACTGAGAGAGAAGTGCCTATAGGCAGCAAGGGGAGGCCCAGAGGCTGTTGTAATACTGCATTTGGAGACCACAGAAGTGCCTCTTGTGGAAGGAATAGCTGGGGAAAGAGAAGGCTTCTTTTCTCTATCAAAGCCACCCAATCCGAAAGCTTTCCCCACCTTCAGCAGCCCTCAAGTCAAAGCTTTGACTCAGATCCTTCCTTGCCTCATTTGCTTTATCATAACTTCTAACCAAAAGGAGTTTCTAGGGGACAGAAGCCACCCCACATGTCTGTATTCCAGAGAGCTGAGCCTAGAGCCAGAGCACACAATGTGAAACAAAACAAAACAAAAAAATCTGTTTGTTGAGGCATTGAGGAAAGGAAGTTAATGTGGATAAGGTGGGGTGTGCAGAATGTGAAGGACCTTGGCATCCAATGGGCAGAATGAAGGCCTGCTGCCGGTAAAGAAATTATTGGGAAGTCTATCCCAATAATTCAGGAGACACGGAAGGAGGATTGACCAGAACAGTGACAGTGGGTGAGAAGAATTTTATTTTTTTTTTTGAGACGAAGTCTCACTCTGTCACCCAGGCTGGAGTGCAATGGCATGGTCTCAGCTCACTGCAACCTCCGCCTCCCAGGTTCAAGTGATTCTCCCGCCTCAGCCTCCCGAGTAGCTGGGAATACAGGCTACAGGCGTGTGCCACCACACTCGGCTAATTTTTGTATTTTTAGTAGAGATGGGGTTTCACTATGTTGGCCAGGTTGTTCTCCAACTCCTGACCTTGTGATCCACCCGCCTTGGCCTCCCAAAGTGCTGAGATTACAGGCATGAGCCACCGCGCCCAGCCGGTGAGAAGAATATTGAAGGAGAGCCTGTATTTGAGAAAGACTCAAGGGGAGTAGGTGAGTGATTCAGTGTGGCTAGTAGAGGGAAAGAAGTAGCCTGTGGCCTGCTGTGTGAAGAGTTGATAGAGCTTGAGGCTACTAGTTAGGTAATCTGAGTTCTACACTTAGCATGGTCAGTGACTGGTGTTATAGTCTTAGGCAAGTCTCTTCCTCCCTCTGAGCCTCAGTTTCCCTGTGAAATGGGGGTGGAAATTGGAATGGAAAGATAGACTCAGCCGGGCACGGTGGCTCACGCCTGTAATCTCAGCACTTTGGGAGTCCAAGGTGGGCAGATCACAAGGTTAGGAGATCAAGACCATCCTGGCTAACACAGTGAGACCCCGTCTCTACTAAAAAATACAAAAAATTAGCCGGGCGTGGTGGCGGGCACCTGTAGTCCCAGCTACTTGGGAGGCTGAGGCAGAAGAATAGCGTAAACTGGGGAGGCAGAGCTTGCAGTGAGCCAAGATCACGCCACTGCACTCCAGCCTGGGCGACAGAGCAAGACTCCGTCTCAAAAAAAAAAAAAAAGAAAAAGAAAAAAAGATAGACTCTAAGGACCTCACATAGGATCCAGGTGGGGGAAGCTTGCCACTGAGGAGACAGGGTAGGTGGGAAGAACTACTGATTTTGGAAGGGCAGTGGGTCACCCCAAGTGGAGTCTGGAGACTGGAAAATGGGCAGTAGCTCAGTCAATTGAATCACTGGGCGACAAGTATGGAGAGGGAAAGGCCAGGAGATAAGGACTATGTGTTCAGCGGGAGGCCTACCCTGGCAGAGCCATGGAGGTTGAGGTTCATCCTCCCTAGGGTGAGGACCAAGTTTTTCTTCAGAACAGAGATCCCAGCTGGGCAACATAGCAAGACCCTGTCTCTACAAAATATTTAAAAATTAGCTGTGCGTGGGCTGGGCGCTGTGGCTCATGCCTGTAATCCGAAGACTTTGGAAGGCCAATCACCTGACATCAGGATCACCTGAAGGCGGATCACCTGAGGCCAGGAGTTCGAGACCAGCCTGGCCAACATGAAGAAACCCCATCTCTACTAATAATACAAAAAAATTAGCTGGGCATGGTGGTGGGCGCCTGTAATCCCAGCTACTCGGGAGGCTGAGGCAGGAGAATCACTTGAACCCAGGAGGCGGAGGTTGTAGTGAGCTGAGATTGCACCACTGCACTCCAGCCTGGGCGATAAGAGTGAAACTCCATCTCAAAAAAAATAATTAGCTGTGTGTGGTGGCACATGCCTACAGTCCAAGCTACTTGGGAGGCTGAGGCAGGAGAATCGCTTGATCGTGGGAGGTGGAGGTTGCAGTGAACCGAGATCACATCACTGCACTCCAGCCTGGGTGGCAAGAGCAAAACCCTGTCTCAAAAAAAAAAAAAAAATTAGCTGTCCATGGTGGCAACATGCCTACAGTCCTAGCTACTTGGGAGGCTGAGGCAGGAGAATTGTTTGAACCTGGCAGGTGGAGGTTGCAGTGAGCCTAGATCGCGCCACTTCACTCCAGCCTGGGCAGAAGAGTGAAACTCTTTGAGAGTTTTTTTTGAGACAGAGTCTCAAAAAGAACCCAGCCAGGTGCAGTGCCTCACACCTGTAATCCTAGCACTTTGGGAGGCCCAGGTGGTTGGATCACCTGAGGTCAGGAGTCCAAGACCAGCCTGGCCAACATGGCGAAACCCCGTCTCTACTAAAAATAGAAAAATTAGCTGGGCATGGTGGTGGGTGCATATAATCCCAGCTACTCAGGAGGCTGAGGCAGGAGAATCACTTGAACCCGGGAGGTGGAAGTTGCAATGAGCCAAGATCATGCCACCTCACTCCAGCCTGGGCAGGGAAGAATGAAACTCCGTCTCAAAAAAAAAAAAAAAAAAAAAAAAAGAACCAATCCCCTGATGTCTGGATCCCCATCTCAAATTCCTGCTCTATTTCTTAATTTCTTAAGGGGCTCTAGCTGAAGGCATAACAGATACTGTGTCAAAGTGAGATGAGGCAGATTGGTGGAGCAGAAAGAACTAGTCTGGAAGTTGAGTCCCCTGGTTCCCACTTAGTCCCTTCTTATCTGTGAATCAGCTTCCTCTCCTATATAAGAGGATAACATAGCAATCCTTGCCCTGTTATGAGGACCAAATGTGATGATAAAGTGTGCTTTATCACCTGGTAAGGTTCTGAGCTGCTGTGGAAGCCAAAGACCCAGCATTTGACAGTGATACTAGGCAGCACGTGTTGTGCTGTGCATGCAGTTACTCATGGAGGATTTGCAACTGGAACAGTTACCTCCACTCAGAGAACCAGGCTTTGCTGACACTGCCCATGGTCCTATGTGTGCCACCCTGGTGGAGACCTCCTCCTGAACACTTGGCAGACTGAGTTTCTTGAGGACAGACACTTTGATTCACCTCTGTGTCCCCAGAGCTCACTGCAGTCAGGTACAGGGGGCCCTTTGGAAGGGGTCCAGTGATGGTTTCTGACTCAGTATGTTGACACCTGGACAGCACGGCAGGTCCCGCATTCTTTGGGAAAGAGAACCCTTGATTTGGTGACATTGTCCCTCCAGCTGCCAGCTGCACTGAGGGGTTACATCCATGCTACTCCCCCCACTACCCTATCAGTGAAGACAAAACTAAGTGGACTTTGTGAACCAACTGGTATAGGTAAAAATAATAATAATGATAATAATTAAAATAAAATTAAGTGGATTTGGGTAAGGGCCCTCCTAGGAGAAATCACACTGGTAGGTCAGGTTCTGATTCCTGGAGGCCCGTTTTATGTGAAAAGTCTCATAGACCAGCCTGGGCAACACAGTGAGACTGTCTCTACAAAAAATAAAAACAAATTTAGTTGGGCATGGTGGCATGTCCCTATGGTCCCAGCTACTCAAGAGGCTGAGGCAGGAAGGTCACCTGAGCCTGGGAGTTTGAGACTGCTGTTAGCTGTAATCACACCACTGCACTCAGGCCTGGGAGACAGAGCAAGACCCTGTCTCAAACAACAACAACAACAAATTCTTGTAGAGTTTGTGAGTTAGGGATTATTATCCTTAGTTATAGATGAGCGAACTGAGGCCAACAGCAGTAGAGTGACTTGCTCAAGTCAAATAGCTTAAGGGAAGTCTGGGTCCAAAGTCTGAGCTTTGCCTCCACTCCCACATGCTGTCTTTGTGCACTCCGGCCGGTGACCCAGGTTGGGGCCTGGAGAAAAACAGTCTGACTCCCCTGTTGCTCCACACTCCTCACCTCCCTAACTTAAAGATCAGTTTATCCTCAGACAATTCTAGATGATTTCTGGCCTTTTCCAGAAAATTATCCAGAAAAGCAACATTTGTCTGATGCACATACATACATACACAAAAGACCTAAACTCACAACACATAAACTCAAAAATCTGTCATACCTCCTGACACCCTCAATCTCACAGGTGTCTCACATACACCCTCTCTCTTTCACAAAAAGGACTCATTCAAAGTTCTTTAGGGCACTTATGGTAGGTGGTGATTGAGAGACATTTAGGGCCTGCACTTCAGTGACTATGACAAGGATATTAGTGCCAGCACCCTATCGACACAACCTCTGAGGGCTAAGACTCTCAGTAATATCCAGGTAAGGAGGATATGAGGCTGGCTCCCCAGGGACCCACAACCCAAAGCATCTTCTAGGTTCAAGGCAAGACGATTTTGGCAAATCATTTATCTTTTCAGTTTCTTTATCTGTAATCTAAGAATCAGAATACCTACTTCGGTGGGAAGATGTGAGATTTAAAATTAAGTATGCCTGCCGGGCGTGGTGACTCATGCCTGTAATCCCAACACTTTGGATCACAAGGTCAGATCAAGACTATCCTGGCTAACACAGTGAAACCCCGTCTCTACTAAAAATACAAAAAATTAGCCAGGCATGGTGGCACGCGCCTGTAGTCCCAGCTACTTGGGAGGCTGAGGCAGGAGAATCACTTGAGTCGGGGAGCCGGAGGTTGCAGTGATCCGAGATCATGCCACTGCACTCCAGCCTGGGTGACAGAGACTCTGTCTCAAAAAAATAAATAAATAAATTAAGTATCCCTAGCATTCAGTCAAGAGTTCTCATACCTTTTTCCCCTCCTTTATCTCATCCCTACCTCCCTCTACTCCTGGCCATTCAAATGCAAAGTCCGTTTGAGCAATGAGCCCTGGAGCAGGCCTAGAGGGCCAGATAATCCCATGATGTGAAGAAACTCCATTTCTCTTGCAACCAGGTTTAGATGGTATATATTCCGTAATTTCTGATTTCTGGGTGGCCTTGGAGGCTCGGAATTTTTTTTTTTCTTTGAGATGGAGTCTCGCTCTGTCGTCCAGGCTGAAGTGCAGTGGCGCGATCTCAGCTCACTGCAAGCTCAGCCTCCCGGGTTCACGCCATTCTCCTGGGAGGCTCGTAATTTTTGAAGGAATTTTTATGACTGCTACTCACTGCCTTGAAATGTTTCCCCTGGCTGAGCATTAATTTACCCTTCTGGGTCACTCAGCATGTTCCTCAGTTTACCTGGCTTTATGTTTTCAAAGTGTTTCCTTCTCTTTACCAGTTGTTTGGTGGCTTTTTTTTTTTTTTTTGAGACGGAGTTTCGCTCTTCTTGCCCAAGCCTCCCGAGTAGCTGGGATTACAGGCTTGCGCCACCATACCCGGCTAATTTTGTATTTTTAGTAGAGATGGGGTTTCTCTGTGTTGGTCAGGCTGGTCTCAAACTCCCGACCTCAAGTGATCCACCCATCTCGGCGTCCCAAGCTGCTGGGATTACAGGTGTGAGCCACTGGGCCTGGCCTGACTTTTTTTTTTTTTTTTTTTTTTAAGCAACAAGTTCCTTTGTTACTGCTTTTTAAAAATAGAATAGCTTGCCATTTGAGAATTTATTATTTTTATTTATTTTTTTAGAGACGGGGTTTTGCCATGTTGCTCAGGTTGGTCTGAAACTCCTGGCCTCAAGTGATCCTCCCACCTTAGCCCTCCAAAGCACTGGGATTACAGGCCTGAGCCACTGCACCCAGCAAGGTCCTTTGTTCAAAGAAAATCTTATTCAGAAGCTTAATGTGTAAGAGATCAAGGTGGGCCTTGTTTTGGTTTAAGTGAGGACAGCCTGGGCACTGCAGTCTATTCCTTCACATCTCTCATGCAGCCTCCCTAACAGCCACATAGTCCCTTCGAAGACTTCTAATGAACCCACATTTCAGATCTTGTTCATTCGTCCCAGCCACTACCTGCCTCTCAGCAGCCTGTGACAAAGCAGCCTGGCTTTGTGCTCAGTTACCTCTGCCTGTTCATCAGTATCCTTCAGCAGCTTTTCTTCTTCCACCCATTACCTAAATGTTGGTGACATCCAAACGTATCTCCTCTCTTGCCTTCCTCATTCTCACTTCAAGGCTCATTGCTTCTGTCTACCGAAGTCCTAAATTGACATCTCCAGACCAGTATCTGCCCTGAACATCAGACTGCAGACTTCCACTGGATGCTGGCCACAGAAAATTTTTTATTAAAAATACATTTTTTCACAGAAGAAAATTCATTAAAAGTCAAGAAAGAGCCCCCAGATGAAATGTCTGACCTTTACTCAGGTGCACATCTGGCCAGTCTTGAGGCTTTAAGACAAACTACGCAGCAGCATTAGAGAAGTAGCCAGATTATAATGTGCAGGGAAGGGAGACAGACGTGAGCCTGGAGTCTGAGAGGGGCACTGTACCGTTTTTTCCAACACCCCCAGCTAGGATTCTGGTGGAGTTAGCTATGTGCACCATGGCCTTAGCCTGAAAAATATGGGTATTTAAGACTTCAGCAGGCCACATTTAGCTCAAACAGGAGGATTTTATGACAGCCAAGGTAAAGGAGGGAGATTTAAACATTGTAACAAGTTTCAAAGTGCTAGATTTTTTTCCCCCAAGAAAACATCTCCAAGTAAAAGTGATATATTTCTATTTGTGGAAAAGACCCTAGTCTTCTCTGTAGTCAATTATGAGCACTGCAGTCCAGAACACTTGATATTCACAAGTGTTGTGTAAAGGTAACTATAGGGCGGATACCTCCTAAGAGAAAAAGATGGTTCCCAGGCTGATGGGCATTTCCACTCCTGCCCTTGGTAGGCTCACAGTGGTTTGTGGGAGTAACCAAGGCCAGAGAGAAATCTAAGGACTAGGTTGGGAGCTCTAGGACCCTTGGTCTGTTCATGCTTTGCCTCTGAGTCACCCTGTAGACCCCACATTAAGAAACAGGGAAACTTTAAAGGCCTATAGGCTGGTCTTGGAGATGACAGAGACCTGACCAGCTTTTCCTCCAATTGGAAGGCCAAGGGGGAAGAGAACTGAGGGAAGCTAGGGAAGTAGCAGCAGCTTGAAAGAAGAGACTCTGAAAACACACTAAAACTGGAGAGGCTGGGTGTGGTGGCCCATGCCTGTAATCCTCTCACTTTGGGAGGCCGAGGCAGGAGGATTGCTTAAGGCTGGAGTTCGAGACCAGCATGGGCAACACAGTGAGATCCTGTCTCTAGAGAAAGAAAGAAAAAAAAAAAAAAAGCTGGGTTCCTGCTTGAGCCCAGTTGTTGAGACTGCAGTGAGCCATGATCATGCCACTACCCTCTAACTTAGGCAACAGAGCGAGACTCTGTCTCTGAAAGTAAAAAAAAATGAAAAGTGGGGAGTGCTAGTGGGAGCCGACTCAACCCAAGTAAAGGCCTAATAGCTCCTCTATGGGTGTTTGCACTGTCCAACAAAAAACTGGACCCTTAGAGTCAGAGGACCCATGGTAGGATCATCTAGTATAGCCCCTTCTTTTACAGAGGGAACCTAGGACTTGGGTTTGGTTGAGTGGTAAGACCTCAAAACCACAAAAGAGCTGGGTCACTCTAGAGAAGCTTTTCTACTTGGCCAATGCCTCTTGGCCCAATTCCCTCTAGGTCTCTGATTTATAAAATTTTTTTTATGTGTGTCTGTCTGTCCCGAAACAGGAAGCATCCCTTTCAGGGAAGGAACCAAATTTCCCTAGGGCTATGATGCTAAATAGTCCATTCTCCCAAGAACAAGTCCTACTCTGTCATTTACCTGCATACTGTCACATGAAGACTGACAAGGGTGGGCCTCCTAGGCTGAGGATGCTGGGGCACCCTTCATCTCAGGAGTCCCATCCTAGCCAACAAGGATGGGCAAGATGAAGGGAGCAATGGGAAAAAGGACACAGGGATTATCTCATCTTTGAAAAATTACATAGCATGGGAATGTTAGAGAAAGGTGAAAAAAACAGCAATCAAATCAGAAGCAGAAGCCTGCTTTAGCTCACAGTGTTTTCTTCTTTCCTGAACACTGTCTTTCTTTTTTATTTATTTATTTATTTTGAGACGGAGTTTTACTCTTGTTGCCCAGGCTAGAGTGCAATGGCGCAATCTCGGCTCATTGCAACCTCTGCCTCCCGGATTCAAGCGATTCTCCCATCTCAGCCTCCCGAGTAGCTGGGATTACAAGCACATGCCATCACACCCAGGTAATTTTTGTATTTTTAGTAGAGATGGGGTTTCATCATATTGTTCAGGCTGGTCTCAAACTCCTGACCTCAGGTGATCTGCCCACCTCGGCCTTCCAAAGTACTGGGATTACAGGCATAAGCCACTGCGCCTGGACCCTGAGCATTTTCTCTTGCTTTGTTCACTAAGTCTCCTGTATGAGAACCCCGACTTGCCAAACAGATTTTGGGTTGCGTCTCCGCCTTCCCTTTCCTTTACCTCCTCCTTTAACACCTAACACAGGTAGGTTCACACTGGTAAAAGCTACAAACAATGGCAGTGGGAGGAGTTCCTCTGAGTTTTACTGAAAATTTAGGAGACATCAATTCGTTAACTCTCTATAGGGTCAGAAACATGAACTAAATCTGTGGTTCCAAACCTGGATAATCCTGTTACTAACAACCTACTGGATGGGCCCAGGAATCAGCATTTTATGGAGCTGAAGTGATAGATAATCTCACCAATCTTCAGATATGCAATGAGGAACTCATGCATAACCTTAAATTCACAGGGCAGTCGGGTTACAGCCTCTTCAAATAAATGACAATTTAAAGTTACCTCCTCCAGGCCTTTTATCATTAATCCCATTTCTTACATGTTCCACCAAACCCCTGACCTCTCTGGTTTCCCAGATTTCCAAGAATCTCTGTTCACTTCTTATGTTTGTGCACTCCCAAGAGAATGGAGGCTCATATGGAGAAAGAACTAGATTAATCTTCTGCTCTACACTTGAGCTCCTGATTATGGTAAGAAACTCAATAAAAATTTATTGGCAGATCAGAAGATGGATCCTTAGAGGAAGTCTAGTGTAAGAGTTGAAAGAAGATACTTTGGAGTCAGATGGTCTGGGATCCTGGCTGTAGCAAATTAACATTCCTGTCTCTCAATTTTTTTCTTTTGTCAATACCTACCTCAAAAGGTTGTTGAGGGTGAATGAGATGATACCTAGAAATTACTCTGAACAGTGCCTGGAATAGAGTGAGCATCCAGTAAATTGGCTGCTGTGACTATTATTAACACCTCAATATTTCCCAGCCACAACTGCCCCAACTGGGCGCCTGCCCAGGCCATCAGCAGCCAACAGGTATGATATGGGGAGTGGTCTTCCATGTACAAAGCTTCTGGTTCCATTCTTTCTAAGAGAGAAATGCAAATGACTCAAGATCTTCTCACAAAGACCGTGTACCCATAGATACGGAGTTTCCTGGGGAGAATGATAACCCCTTTGGTACGCTGCAGACATGAGGACCCTACATCAGGAGGTCCTAGCTAGGACAGTCAGTCACCAACCCTGTCGCCCTTCGAGTCTACTACATGAAGCATGGGCACAAGAACAACAACCTGGAATTTAAGAACTATTTATACTCTGAAAGGAGAGCTAAACAAACCTCTGTTCTCCAAAGACAAGATCTCCATCTTCCATGCAGTGAAGAGACCACAGGCTTTGTAAGCAGACCAACTTGAGCTCGTTTTAGAGCAAATCACTGTAACCCTCTGGACCTCACCTTCCTCATCTATATAGAAATGAGAAAGGGGTGCACAGGAGAAGGGAGAGAAGATAATATCTCACTGAATTGTTGTGAGGTTTGAATGAGACAGTGGGGGGAAAAGCACCTTAGCAGAGCACTTAGCACATCTCAAGCACTGAACTGGTGCTGGTCCCTCTGTCCAGAGATAGGGCCATGGCCTACAGACAAGGTGAACTCAGAGTGTCAGAACTCAAAGTCTCAGGTACTGAAGCCTTGGGTCCCTCCCTGCCTCCCTCATCCCTCCCAGACCAGCCCCTGGACCCCCTCCCTCATGTCCCAGGCTGCTAAATTGATGAAGCTAAAAGGGTTTTGATCATGTCGGTATATTTATATGTAAATACAAAACTGTATCACTGTAAGATATTGAATATGAACATTACAATTATTTTCTGAATCTGACTCAGTCCATTGATATTAAATACAAAATGAAATGATTGTAAAAAATAATAATATACACATTCAAAGAGCTTATTACAATATAAAATTATTGAGGTCTGATCAGCTGCCAACCTCATCTTCTGTGACAGGGGAAGGTTTAGGAGTTCCTGGGATTTTTGGGGAATGTGGAGTGCTGAGGACTCTTGATTTATCCCTAGCACATAAGGATGAGTAGACTGGGAGCAGGCAGGGACAGGTTGGGTGGGTAGGGGACAAACAGTGATTGCAGGGGACCACCTCACTCAGCCAGGGGGTGAAGCTTTTTATTGACACAGAACCCACCCAGTTTGAGGGTCTAGCAGGCTAGCAGGCAGGAAGAGATGGGCATCTCAGTAGACAGGGCCAAGCTGCATAAAGGAACCATCCAGCAAAAGAAAAAGGGCCCCAGCTCATCCTCCCAGGGAGGTATTTTCTTAGTAGTTTTTTCTTTCTCATACCTGGGCTCCCCCTCCTTCCTTCTAAGATTCGTACCGATTGCATTTGGCTCTGGCTGCTCAGTGAGTTCATCTCTACCCTCCGCCTCCCATCCCTGGGATAGTGAAAGCGAGAGTATGGAATCACAGTGGAGGTCTGTTCCCCAAATTGGCCAAGTAAATGCAGAAAAATCATCAGATAAGGGAAATCCATGCTGAGCTAACCCAGTGTCACCACAAACTAATACATTCTTGGCTCCAACAGGTGGCAACTGGAAGGAGATAAGTCATTACTTAAGGAAGGGGCCCTGTGGCAGGAACATGGAGGAGATGTGTGTGTGTCCTCTTCCACCACTCTGTAGCCTGACAACAGGAGACATGATCACCAACCCAAGCTAGTCCAGGATAAATAGTAGGGTCCGAGAAGCAAGAGTCCTGAACTGCAACACGGAGCCCCAGGAACTTCTGCAAAGGAGTATCTGTGTGTATACGTATTTATAGAATATGATCATATTATCACATACAATATATATTATATACACACGTACATATGGACCTATACACATAAGTGCACATACACACACGCACACACACAGAATGACAGAAAGGACTGGAATACACGCCCTACTTATAAACGTGCTTGGCACTCAGGACGATCTCTAGAATATGTAACTTGGTCAAGCTCTCTGGGGAGAAAGGCAAATGCTCATCAAACCTCCCCATAAAATTCTAGCAAAGGGAAGGAGTGGGAGACAGGAGACCTCCAGAAAGAGAATGGCGGGAGAAAGGAGGAGGGAGGTTCCTTCCCCACTTACCTCGGAGACCCTAGCAAAAATCAATAGCCACAATTTGGTTTTGATAAGGCACAGTTTGATAGCAGATGCTAGGAATTAAGAACACATTGCTGCTGGCCCTTTCTAGTGGCAATTTCACCACATTTATCTAGCCAAAGGGAAAGGCTGCCTTGCGTGCACACGTGTGCCGGGAGACACAAGAAAGAAGTTGATCCATGGCTTCAGCGTAACTGATGGCAACCTATAGGCTCAGCAGTGTCCAGGGTAGTTTAAGGAAGGCTGGCCAGCAGGTAGGAGGTTCGTAAGAGAGTTACTGACTCTCCACGGCCAGCAGGTTTTGGCCAGAGGATACCATGCCCTCCTTCTCTGCGAACTCCAGGATGGCCTTGTAGCAAAAATAGTACTGCTCAGGGGTCTGGATGCTGAAGGCCCTCTGGGTCCTCATGCGTGACACCGTCTGGAACACATTAAGGGTGCCAAGCTCCTCCAGCTGTGCCAGGCAGATGTCCAGTGAGCAGAAGGTACCTGAAGAAGGAAGGAAGTGATCACATCTGGTTTACCTCTCCTCTCTTCCTCCCTCTACCAAATAACCCAGGCAGAACTGAATGAATGAATTCAAAGGCAAAGTGCCTCATGGCAGAAGGCCAGGTGGCCTTAGGCCTGAAAGGACTCAAGGAGGAGGTCACAGGGAGTGTTGGAGGCCAGAGAAATGAGAAGGCCTCCTATCTCTCAGGACATACACTGGGGTAACAGGAAGTGGAAATGGGAAGGTGACACGGGAACTTCCTGCTTCAATCCCAGACAGACAGACTGACAGCACTCCCACACCTAATTTCCAGAGTCCACAAGTTTTTCAGAGGCCTAACAAAAACCTATTCCCAACTTTCTCCCAAAGGGACCTTTGAACTAGAAAGGCCAACATTTCCTACCATGTACATGCCCTTAAGGCAAAAGCTGCTAACTGGCTCCACAATGGAGAACACAGCACAGGGTGGGGAGTCCCTCCAGGGAGGGCTGGATGGGAAGGAAGCAGCAGCTCAGCTGAGCTCTCTGGGATACCTGCAGTGACAGTGCTAACAGGTGACAGAGTCAGCGTTATGATGGGGTGTATAAAACATCAACCCCTAGAGGACTTGGCTTGTGAAATATATATTCTGGCCATCACTTGGTCCACCAAAAGGACATTAGAAGAGGGATTTTTCACAGCAATTCACCACCAAGGGAGCAAGTGAGTTCCTTCTCCAATCACAGATGTGGGCTAAGAGCTTTGTTTTTCCTCGTCCACCCCTACTGCCCCTGCAGACACCAAGAGTTGCATTAGGTGCGTTACCTGTCCTGCCAATGCCTGCACTGCAATGGACCACAATGGGTGGCTCAGGGCACTGCCCTTTGGAGCGTGCTCCCATGTTGCTCACAGCCAGACTCTGCTGGTTTCTGACCACTCTCAAGAAGTCAATGAGGGAAGCTGCTGAGGAAGGGACACCATAGTCTGGCCAGCTCAAGAACTGGAAGTGGGTCACCTGGCGTTTCTGCCGTTCCTTAGATGAGAAAAGAAGTAAACGTTAACGAGGTTATTTCTGCCTGCCCCTAGCTACCTCTGGCTTTTCCAGATTCTCAACACCCTGGTTATCCCCACCACCAAGGCTCCTATCCACCACTGTCAACTTTTCCCATAATTGCTTCTTTACTACAAACCCAAAGGAAGGGTTGGTTAATTGTTTGGAAAGGGCAGAATTCCTATACTGTAAGATCCAGAATTTTTTTTGAGACAGGATCTCACTCTGTTGCCCAGGTTGGAGTGCAGTGGCACGATCAAACTTACTGCTGCCTTGACCTCACAGGTGTGTGCCACCATGCCCAGCTAATTTGTTCTATGTTTTGTAGAGACAGGATCTCACTGTGTTGCCTAGATTATCTTGAACTCCTAGGCTCAAGTGATCCTTCTGCCTCTGCCTCCCAGAGTGCTGGGATTACAGGCATAAGCCATTGCACCCAGCCCCAGATTTCTAAAATTATAAGCTTTACTCCTATTTAATGTTCCTATCGTGCTGCAGTAATATGGCTATATTGGCTGTGAGTTAAATATCCTCATCCTGTCCCTAGAAAAACAGAAGCAACTCATAACTTCCCTGGTATCCTACCTATTCCCTCTGGAGATTTTCATTACAGTAATTATTCTCCCCCTGTTTCAACAAGGTGAGAAAAAAGAAACCTGGATTTACCTCTGTGTTGTGAATTTCTAGCGTTGTTTTCTTATAATGATTCATGTTCTCCACGCCTAGATTGGTCACTGTGAGGAAGCCAAATCGGATCCGAGAGTCTTTTTCTAAAGGCCAGTACTGGCCACACTTTCTCCTGCCGCCTTCCTCAAAGCTGAAGACACACAGAGCAAGGTAAGCCTTCCATCCTTCCTCTCCACAGCAGTAACCTGGCTTCCCCAAAGACCTGATATACCCCCAGGCAGCAATATCATCTCTTGCATTGCTTCTAACTTACACCATTGATTCTCAGCAGAAAGGAAAGGAAACCTCTTCATTCTAAACAAATGTACTCACAGCTAAAGTTTCTGTATATAGCAGACAGTTACTGAGCACTTACTACAGCATTTGGTCCTTTTCCTAATACGCAATAGTACTTCTCACATATGTGGGATAAATACTGGGTGAACAGAGAAAAAAACAGTATAGTAGCTGGGTATAGTGGTGCATGCCTGTAATCCCAGCTACTTGGGAGGCTTAGGCAGGAGAATCACCTAAGACCAGGAGTTTGAGACCAGCCTGGGTAACATCGTGAGACTCCATCTCAAAAAAATAAATAAATAAATAAATAAAAGAAAAAGAAAAAAAAAGAGTAGAGAAAATATGAAAATATGACAGGTCAGAGAGAATTCTCTGATAAACTGATAAACTGATAAACACACATCTACTGGTATGTTAGAAGGAGGTTTATGTAAAGGCCTGAAGTCCCAGCCCAGGCAACATGGAAACCCTGTCTCTACTAAAAATACAAAAATTAGTCAGGCATGGTGGTGGGTACCTGTAGTCCCAGCTACTTAGGAGGCTGAGGTAGGAGGATTGCTTGAATCCAGGAGGTTGAGACTGCAGTGAGCTGAGATGGTGCCATTGCACTCCAGCCTGGATGACAAAGTGAGACTCTGTCTCAAAAAAAAAAAGACCTAGGCCAGGCGCAGTGACTCATGCCTGTAATTCCAGCACTTTAGGAGGCCAAGGTGGTGGATCACCTGAGGTCAGGAGTTCGAGACTAGCCTGGCCAACATGGTGAAACCCCATCTCTACTAAAGATACAAAAATTAGCCAGGCATGGTGGCAGGCACCTGTAATCCCAGCTACTTGGGAGGCTGAGGCAGAATAGCTTCAACCTGGGAGGCAGAGGTTGCAGTGAGCTGAGATCACACCACTGAACTCCAGTCTGCGCAACAGAGTGAGACTCTGTCTCAAAAAAAAAGGCCTAAATCTACCTCGCCACCCTCCAGTGGCCCCAAAGTATTCCAAGGTAGAACTTCTCCCACTACCTCCTCTCCAAATAAGTGGTGGTTATAACAGTGTTAAGGAAAGGAATTTAACATTCACATTCATTTTTTTCCTTCCTCATCTGAAATAGGTTATTCCTTAAATTTGCCAGATTTGTAGACCAAAATTTCAAAAATATTCCTTTCATTAAAATCTTCCTGGCCAGGCGCAGTGGCTCACGCTTGTAATCCCAGCACTTTGGGAGGCTGAGGCGACGGATCACGAGGTCAGGAGTTCAAGACCAGCCTGACCAACGTGGTAAAACCCCATCTCTACTAAAAATACAAAAATTAGCTGGGCATGGTGGCACATTACTATAATCTCAGCTACTCAGGAGAATCACTTGAACCCGGGAGGCAAGGGTTGCGGTGAACTGAGATTGAGCCATTGTACTCCCACCTGGGTGACAGAGCAAGACACCGTCTCCAAAAAAAAAAAAAAAAAAAAAAAATTAGCTGGGTGTGGTGGCACATGCCTGTAATCCTAGCTACTCGGGAGGCTGAGGCAAGAGAATTGCTTGAACCTGGGAGACGGAAGTTACAGTGAGCCAAGATCACGCCACTGCACTCCAGCCTGGCGGCAGAGTGAGACTCCATCTCAAAAGAAAAAAAAAAAGTAGCAACAAATGGAGAGCAAAGGGAATCTGGTAATTCAGGAGTCAGGAAGGCAGCACCCCTCTGGAAATAGGGAACAGATTAAAGGAGAATTGTCCCATGTTTCCCAGAACTTCCTTTAGTGGATAACGCCAGGACCTCAAAATAGGGTATAACTGGCACAGGGTTGCCAGAGCCAGGGATTAAAGCTTTAACAAGTTAGATCTATTCATCTCCACCATACCCGGGTTGTGGATTAGCTAAGAGATATCTCAAAATCTTTGCCCTGGCTTTCCTAATCCTCAATTTTTTTTTTTTTTTTAATTGAGACAGAGTCTCGCTCTGTAGCCCAGGCAGGAGTGCAATGGCGTGATCTCAGCTCACTGCAACCTCTGCCTCCTGGGTGCAAGTGATTCTCCTGCCTCAGCCTCCCGAGTAGCTGGGATTACAGGCACGCACCACCATGCCCGGCTAATTTTTTGTATTTTTAATAGAGAAGGCACCATGCCTGGCTAATTTTTTGTATTTTTAATAGAGACGGGGTTTCACCAGGCTGGCCAGGCTGGTCTGGAACTCCTGACCTCCTGATCCGCCCGCCTCGGCCTCCCTAAGTGCTGGGATTACAGGCGTGAGCCACCGCGCCAGGCTGACCCTCATTATTTCTAAAAGCTAAACTTCCCTCTTCAATCTTAGGGACATGCTTAGGGACAGAGTGGAGGTGGAGACCTTTGGAAAAAAGGGATTAACTCACCGAGTGGTCATGACAATCACCAAGACTTTTTGCTCCCATACCATGAGCCAGAAATCACGATAGGTATTCTCCAAAGGACCTGAAATAAAAGGAGAAGACAAGAAACATGACTCTGGGAAACACTTTTTTTCTTTTGTAGGCTCTTCTGTTTTACTCCCCAATGGTAACTCCAAACCACAGATGGTTAGCTCCCTGCTCATCTTTCCACATCCCTGCTATTCAGTATGGTCCATGGACCAATCACACCAGCATCGTATGGGAGAGTGTAAGAAACATGAATCTGCATGTCAACGAGATCCCCAGGTGAGTCGTAGGTAGGTTTGGGAAGCACTGCTACATACCCTCAGAATCTTAATCATCAGAACTTCAGCCATCACATCCAGGCTGACAGTGTCACCTGTGTACGAATCTCTAGCTGTTTTCATCTCACCTAAGCTTCAGTTTTATAATCACAGATTGCTTACTAAACCATTAACCTTCTGTTTCCCATAATCTCAGATTCATTATGTCTGCAACTAAGTCTCCTCCTTCAAAATTAGCTTTATCTTGGCCAGGTGCAGTGGCTCATGCCTATAATCCCAGCACTTTGGGAGGCCATGGCAGGCAGGTTGCCTGAGCTCAGGAGTTTGAGATCAGCCTGGCAACATGGTAAAACCCCATCTCTATGAAAAATACAAAAATTAGCCAGGTGTGGTGGCACATGCCTGTAGTCCCAGGTACTTGGGTGGCTGAGGCACAAGAATCGCTTGACCCCGGGAGGTGGAGGTTGCAGTGAGCCAAGATCGCACCACTGCACTCCAGCCTGGGCAACAGAACGAGACTCCATCTCAAAAAAAAAAAAATTAGCGTTATCTTGCAACTTTCTTATCTCTGTTAACAATACTAGCATTCTTAAATCATTCAGTCTTAAAAAGTTGAAGTCAACACTGACTTACCCATTTCCTTCATCTCCCAGAAGCAGTCAGTCACCAAATCCTAGAGATTTTTTACCTTTGAAATGTTTTTGGTTTTTATTCTTTTGCCCTCATCTTCTCCCCATCCTGTTCTTCCTGCTCGATTTCACTGACACAAAGACCACGTCATCTTCTGTCTAAGTTACTGTAACACCCTCTTAGTCTACTTTTCTGAAGAGGCCTTTTTCCCTTCCAGTCTACTCTGGGAAACCCCACCAGTTTAATCTTTCTTAAAAATTACTTCATCAGAACATAGACACAGCATGCTCACTTTGGCCTCTATTCTTTCGCTCAAGCTGTCTCCGTCACCTCCAATGCTATTCATTTTCTACCCATTTTCAAGTGCCGCCTCTTCCTTGAAGCTTTCTCTGACCACCACATTCCTTGTGAAGCTTCTTCTCTTTTGCTTTTGATGGCACAGCTGGATCTATACAGGTTGACCATTTAATTTATATACTCTTCCATCCATTATTTTACTTTGTGGGAATTAATGATATCTCACTAAACATGGTCCTAAGGACAAAGGATTACAGGTGTGAGCCACTGCGCCTGGCCAAATTCTCCTTTTATAGTTAGAACCTGCACAGGGCTGAGCACTCAGCAATAACTCTGAAGATACTTGTGGGCTACTAACTCCACTTTGATCAAGACAGTAACCGGCCGGGCGCAGGGCTCACATCTGTAATCCCAACACTTTGGGAGGCTGAGGCAGGTGGATCACTTGAGGTCAGGAGTCCGAGACCAGCCTGGCCAACATGGTAAAACCCCGTCTCTACTAAAAATACGAAAATTAGCTGGGCATGATGGCGGGTGCCTGTAATCCCAGCTGCTCGGGAGCCTGAGTTAGGAGAATTGTTTGAACCCGGGAGGCAGAGGTTGCATTGAGCCGAGATCGCACCATTGAACTCCAGCCTGGGCGACAGCAAGACTCCATCTCAAGAAAAAAAAAAAAAGTAACAACTCAAGATAATTCCTTATACTTTCTGGGTGTTTCTTTCCTCTCTGCTTTCAGGAAAGCAGTGCAGTACTAATGGTTAATTTTGGTCTAGAAGTCTGCTGGTTCTACTACCATTATTGCTAAGTCTTTTAGCAAGCACTAACATGATACTGGAATACCCTCTCTGCAGAAGTGGATGATGTCAAAAGCATGTGAGATCTTAGAAATACACTAAATATCCAGTAAGAGAGGATTAATTAAATTATGACATATCAGGTGGGGTGCAGTGGCGCATGCCTGTAATCCCAGCACTTTGGGAGGATGAGGTAGGCAGATCACTTGAGCCCAGGAGTTTGAGACCAACCTGGGCAACACTGCAAAACCCTGTCCCTACAAAAAATACAAAAACTAGCCAGGTGTAGTAGCACATGCCTGTAGTCCCAGCTACTCAGGAGACTGAGGTGAGAGGATCATCTGTGTGTGCCTGGAGAGGCCGAGGCTGCATTGAGCCATGATCATGAACCATGATCATACCACTCTGTCACCCAGCCTAGGTGACAGAGTGAGACCCTGTCTCAAAAATAAATAAATAAATAATACCATACCATAATTTATACAGTCTATAAAGTTGATGTTGTAAGAGCTGTATTTTTTGCTATGAAAAGGTATTCAGATACCATTAAATGAAACGAGATAGTATAGAAAGAGCACATTTGGTTAAATTAAAAGTTTAGTTTTGTTTTTTTGAGACCGAGTATCACTCTGTCGGCCCAGGCTGGAGTGTAGTGGCGTGATCTCAGCTTACTGAAACCTCTGCCTTCCGGGTTCAAGCGATTCTCCTACCTCAGCCTCCTGAGTAGCTGGGATTACAGGCGTGCACCACTACGCGGCTACTTTTTGTAGTTTTAGTAGAGAGGGGGTTTCACCATGTTGGCCAGGCTGGTTTCAAATACCTGACCTCAAGTGATCTGCCCACCTTGGCCTCCCAAAGTGCTGGGATTACAGGCTTGAGCTACCGTGCCCGGCCTGGTTAAATATTTTGTATGCCTATATCTGCATGTATGCATAGATAAAGGTCTAGGAGGAGATGCTGTAAAATGTTAACATTATCTCTGGGTCCTAGGGTTATGAGGGATTATTTTTGTTTTCTAAATGTTCTACAATGGACATGCATTACCCTAGTATACACATCAAGAAGACAGTAAGGATACCTTTTCCACATCCTACTCTCCTGCACTACAGCAGCTCTCATATACTTCATTTTCCACATTCAGACCACTGGCAGAATTGGAGTACTGAGCAGTCAGAGCACATGGTAACTCAGTTACCAGACTCGGGCTGGGCAAACTTCTCACAGGCTCAAGAGAGATACTAAGAAGGGAAAGTTGTACTTCCCAGCTTAGATCCTTTAACAGTAAACTTCTCTCAAAAAATAAAGTCAGCAGTTTATACTGACGTAGGTGAAACAATCCACTGACTTGACTTGTAAAAACTTCTGAACCAAACACACATGGGTTCAAACCCTGGTTCTGCCACTTACTAGCTGCATGGTCCAAGGTCACGTAAACTTTTGGGTTTCAGTTTGCTCATCTATAAATTAATAAACCTCGCTTGCAGAGTCTCTATAATAATTAGATAGCATTTATGCATCTGACATATAATAGGTCTTCTCAATAGATGACATCATTAATAGAAATATAGGCCAGGCGCACTGGCTGATGCTTGTAATCCCAGCACTTTGGGAGGCCAAAGTAGGCAGATCACTTCAGGCCGGGAGTTCGAGACCAGCCTGGGCAACATGGCGAAACCCTGTCTCTACCAAAAATACAAAAATTAGTCAGGCATGGTGAGAGGTGCCTGTAATCCCAGCTACTTGGGAGGCTGAGGCACGAGACTCGCTTGAGCCCTGGAAGTGGAAGGTGCAGTGAGCCAAGATCATGTCACTGCACTCCAGCCTGGGCGACAGAGCGAAACTCCATCTCAAAAGTTAATTAATTAATTAATTAAAAATAAAGAAGTTGCAGACATTATGCTATTTTATTCCTAAATACTTGAGCACTTACTAGGAAAACAAGGACATCCTCCTATAGAAAAATACCATTATCACCTTAAGCATACATTAAACATGGATACAATGTTGGCTAATAAAAAGTCTCCAATTGTCTCAATAGTTTGTCTTCAATAGATTTTTTTCTCCCAGTTGAGGATCTAATCACAGATACTCTTTTTTTTGAGACAGAGCCTTGCTCTAGTCACCCAGGCTGGAGTGCAATGGCGCAGTCTCGGTCCACTGCAACCTCTGCCTCCCAGGTTCAAGCAATTCTCCTGCCTCATCCTCCCGAGTAGTTGGGACTACAGGCACCCACCACCACACCCAGCTAATTTTTGTATTTTTAGTAGAGACGGGGTTTCACCATATTGGCCAGGCTGGTTTGGAACTCCTGACCTTGTGATCTGCCTGCCTCGGCCTCCCAAAGTGCTGGGATTACAGGTGTGAACCACCAAGCCCGGCCAATCCTCTTTTTTTTTTTTTCTTTTTGAGTGCAATCTCGGCTCACTGCAACCTCTGCCTCCTGGGTTCAAGCGATTCTCCTGCCTCAGCCTCCTGAGTAGCTGGGATTACAGGCATGTGCCACCACGCCTGGCTAATTTTGTATTTTTAGTAGAAACGTGGTTTCTCCATGTTGGTCAGACTGGTCTCGAACTTCCAACCTCAGGTGATCCACCTGCCTCAGCCTCCCAAAGTGCTGGGATTACAGGTGTGAGCCATTGCAACCGGCCCTTTTATTTATTTATTTTTGAGACAGGATCTTGCTGTGTCAGCCAGGCTGGAGTGCAGTGGCACGATCTCGGCTCAGAGCAACCTCTGCTTCCTGGGCTCAAGTTATACTCCCACCTCAGCCTCCCAAAGTACTGGGGTTACAGGCGTGAGCCACTGTGCCCGGCCATGGTTCTCTTTAGTCTCCCTTTAATCTAGAACAGTTCTCTGCCTTTTTGTTTTTTATGGCATTAACTTTGGAGAGTCTGAGCCAGTTTTCTTATAGTATGTCCCACAGTCTGGATTGTTTCCCATGACTAGATATGGATTTTAAAACTGGCAATACACAATGCAGGTGATATTCATTTCTCAATGCATCATATCAGGAGGTGTACATAATGTCCCTTTGTCCTTTACTGGTGATACTAAGTTTGATCACTTAATTAAGGAGGTATCCACCATATCTTGCTCTGCAGTGGTCAAGGGCCTTACACCCATTTGATGGTTTGTTGTCTTTCTGTGTTATGATTTCCTCCTACCATCTTTGAAAGTGACATGATATTCTTGAGATGGAGAGGCCAGGTCAGGAAGAGTACTAGGATCATAGCAACATTTATAGAAACTCCACCTGAAATCCTCCTAGAGGCCGGGCATGGTGGCTCATGCCTGTAATCCCAATACTTTGGGAGGCTGAGGTGGGCAGATCACGAGGTCAGGAGTTCGAGACCAGCCTGTCCAACATAGTGAAACCCAGTCTCTAATAAAAATACAAAAATTAGCTGGGTGTGGTGGCACACACCTGTAGTCCCAGCTACTCTGGAGGCTGAGACAGGAGAATCACTTGAACCTGGGAGGTGGAGGCTGCAGTGAGTTGAGGTCGTGCCACTGCACTCTAGCCTGGGCGACACAGCAAGACTCCATTTCAAAAGAGAAAAAAAAATGAGAAATCCTCCTAGGGCTCAGTATTTCACTGTCAGACTCATTAGCACATACTATCTATGTCAGAACATTTGCTGGAGTGCTCCATGATGGGATAGGAACCAGCCTAGGCCTATTAGGACAGCAATACTCATTCCTAGATTGGACTCAATCTCTGAGAAGTCCACTGCTATTCTTGGCCTCTCACTAGACAGGAAGAGCATGAAGGGCTCACTGGCTGATGAATTCTGATGCCCTACACCCTTGCCAATACTAAGAAATAGCCCCAAAACTTGTAGGCAGTAGTGTCATGTGTTTAAATCTCCAGTTTATCTCTATGCGGTGAGTTTCCAGGCACACCTGGTACGGAAACCCCAAACTACTTATCTGCTTTTCTCAACCACCACCAATCTTTATAAAAGGCCAGGATCTAGTGGCCAAAACCTCCACTCAAGTTACCATTTGTTTAAAAATTATGCTATCATTTGGCACAAGGAATCATAAGTAGATGGCACAAAATCAACATGGGAGGGACAGACCAGCTTACCTTGTGTGCCAATGTAAGCATTCTTCTGCTTGTAGCCATCCATGAAACTGGCATTGATGTAATCTGTCTAATGATAAAAAGGAGACATCACTATAGCTACACAGAATATACCATTTGGGTCATAAAATGATGTACTCAGTAAGTAAAACCCAAGGTGTGAATATTCTCTTCTTGTTGAGCAGAAAATGAGGAGTGAAATGGCCAGCTCAAACCCTCACTTCAATAAATGGTGCTGGGACAAGTAGATATCTACATGCATAAAAATCAAGCTGACTCCTTCCTCACACCGTAAAACTGACTCAAAATGGATCACAGACCAAATGTAAGGGATTAAAACTATTAAAACTCTCAGAATAAAATATAAGAGTAAATCTTTGTGACCTTGGGTTAGGCAAAGCCTTCACAGATATGACACCAAAGGCGTAAGTGACAAAAGAAAAGAGATAAATTGGACTATATTAAGATTAAAAACTTATGCCAGGCGCGGTGGCTCATGCCTGTAGTCCCAGCACTTTGGGAGGCCGAGGAGGGCGGATCACGAGGTCAGGAGATCGAGACCATCCTGGCTAACACGGCGAAACCCTGTCTCTACTAAAAATACAAAAAAATAGCTGGGTGTGGTGGCAGGCACCTGTAGTCCTAGCTACACAGGAGGTTGAGGCAGGAGAATGGCATAAACCCGGGAGATGGAGCTTGCAGTGAGCTGAGATCGTGCTACTGTACTCCAGCCTGGGCAACAGAGTGAGACTCCGTCTCAAAAAAAAAAAAAAAAAAAAAATCATTCATCATTAGCCATCATGGAAATGCAAATCCATACCACGAGATACTAATTTATACCCACTAGGATGGCTACAGATATCAAAGATAGATAATACTGTTGGCAAGGATGTGGAAAAACTGAAACCCTCATACATGTGTAAACCCTCCTTATACATTGCTAGTGGTAATGTAAAATGCTGCAGTTACTTTAGAAAACAGTCTGGTTGTTCCTCAAAAGATTAAACAGTTACCATATGACCCAGCAATTCCACTCCTTAGCAAAATAACACACATCCATACAAAAACTTATACATAAATATCCATAACAGCATTATTCATAATAGCCAAAAATGCAAACAACTCAAATGTCCTTCAACTGATAAATGAATAAAAGTGGTATATCCATACAATGGAATATTATTTGGCAGTAAAAAGGAGTGATGTGATGATACATGCTATGACATGGATGGACCTAGAAAACATTATGCTAAATGGTAGAAGCCAGACACAAAAAGCTACATAGTCTAGGATTCTCTTTGCATGAGATCCCTAGAACAGGCAAATCTATGGAGATAGGAAATAAATCAGGGTGGGTTAGAGGGAAATAGGTAGCGACTGCCAAGGGTGTGAGGTTTCTTTGGGAAATGAAAAAAATGTTCTAAAGTTGATTGTGGCGATGGTTGCACAACTCTGTGAATATACTAATAGCCACTGGCTTATATACTTTAAATAGGTAAATTGTATGGTATGTGAACTGTTGGAGGCTGAAAGAATGAGGGTCATGATCAACTCAGTATACCACTGGAGGCTACATGAGCAAAAAGCAAACTGTTCTCATGAAAGCAGGATGTTGGCAAACTGACAAACTGCGTCTGCCGCCCAGAAGGAATGCTGAGGGCAGTCACAACCCAGGCACAAGTGTTTCTTGTGGTTAGGCACATCTGAAGCCTGTTAGCAATAATGCATACCTGTGATCAATTAAGCAGCTGACCAATCGTTACCTCCTCCTCCCTGCTCTTGCTACCCAATAAATAGGAAGGGCTGTAGAAGCTCAGGGCTGCCTTTGCTCACTAGAAGCAGGGAGTTCTCTTCTTCCCCATGTTACCCTTCCTTTAAAATAGTTATTTTTGTCTTAAGTTTTCATTTCTATGTTCGTCCCCCTTCATTCAGTCTCCTAATGACGGTCTCAAGTAATAACAATAGTAACTGCCCTAGTGACATCTCAAGCAGTAATTGTGGCAGTCTGCCAGAGTGAACTATATAACTCAATAGAAACTGTTATTTACAAGAAAAGGGTCCATCAGGACTTGCAACACTGTAGCACAGGACCAAATGAGAGGCAAGGCAAGCAAGTAGGAACATCTGGTCCGTCCTGCCACACACAAAAGGCAAAATATGAATGGAGAAGAAATAAAGCTACATCTCATACTTAGGACCATCAACAGGACAGGCCAAACACCTGGACTCCATTACTACCTGAATTAATGCAAAGCAGCTTCCAGTCAAATTCAAAGGCATCTCAATGAATAGCTCCTGACTACCTCTCTTCCAGGGTATTCTCCCACCTCCTAATGTCCTCAGTCTTAATTACTTCAACATCATTTTTTATTAATACCTACTCACAAGATCCTTTGATCCAGGCTGATAAAAGAGAAACATCAATCAGCTGCAGTTTCATGTTATAGTATAACTAGTTGAGAGTTGAATGGATGGAGGCAGTGGAATGGATAAGGGAAGGTGTGAAGGGTTACAGAAGGACAAAAGAAAAGTTTCAATAGCAAACTAGGGAAAGCTCATAACCCACTGCACTACAGAGAGGTCAGACTAACTCTTTCCTCAACTTATCACTCGTTCTCTTGTGGGTCCTATCACTGGGAGGGCAGTCTGAACTGTCAGTATCCCATAGCTAACCTCCTAAGATATCTCCACCTCATGGTCAAACCCGTGTTACTTGGATTTGTGTTCGTTAGCCAGTCAGTCTACCAATTTATCACTCTACTATTTATTTAGTCAAGAGTTTCCTCCTTAGAAACTGTTTCTTTGACTAAATAAATAGTGGAGTGATAAACTTGGAGTTTTCCTTCCCATAGCAACTAGTATTAACCTCATACGATTACTGTCCTACCCTGACTCAGACAACTTCACTGAGCTAATAGACCACCTGCAGCAGACCCAGCATGCTAAAAGCCTCACTCACTTCCAAACAGGCTTCTCAATCCAGGGTGCACCCAGTCAGCCAAAGCCCATCCTCTACTCAACCTGGCACATACAAATGGTATACCCGCTCGAGGATCAAGGGGAGAAGGTATGGAAAAGTACAAAAGATTTACCTGGTATATGCCAGTCAGCATTAGTAAGAACATAAGGAGGAACTAACTTCATGCTTTGAAAAGAATTGTCACTTCTTTAAAGAAGACATTATTTCTTTATAACTAAGAATTACCAGCTTTAGCACTGGTCTCTGAGCTGATTTTTAATTCCCAAGGAATTAAAATTTTTAATTTCAGCAACTTCAGAAGAATCATTGGATATTAAAACTGAAGGCCGGGTGCAGTGGCTCACGCCTGTAATCCCAACACTTTGAGAGGCCAAGGCGGGCAGATCACGAGGTCAGGAGATCGAGACCATCCTGGCTAACATGGTGAAACCCCGTCTCTACTAAAAATAGAAAAAATTAGCTGGGTGTGGTGGCGGGCACCTGTAGTCCCAGCTACCCAGGAGGCTGAGGCAGGGGAATGGCACGAACCCGGGAGGTGGAGGGTGCAGTGAGCCGAGATCGCGCAACTGCACTCCAGCCTGGGTGACAAAGCGAGACTCCATCTCAAAAAAAAAAAAAAAAAAAAAATGACCCAGAGACAAAGTATACACTTGGGGGCAAATTGAAATAGCAGGAAGAACAAACCCGGCACACTATGTTATGAGCCATTGCTACAGACTGATCATTTGTGTCCCCCATAACTTCAAATGTGTACATCCCAACCCCAGACCCTCAATGTAATGGTATTAGGAGATGGGGCCTTTAGACAGGTGATTAGATGATTACGACCATGAGGACAGAGCTCTCACAAATGGGATTAGTACCCTTATAAGACAGAAGAGTTCTGAAGTGCTCCCTCACCCCTTCTGCCATGTGAGGATGCAATGAGTAGACAGTGGTCTATGAACCAAGAAAGGGGCCCTCACCAGACCCTAAGTCTGCCAGCACGTTGATCTTGGACTTCCCAGACTCCACAATAGTGAGAAACAAATTTCTGTTGTTTATAAGTCATCCTGCATGTGGCATTTTTGTTACAGCAGCCCAAACAGATTAAGGCAGCCGTGTTCAACAGAAACTGGGACTAAGAGCTTTAAAATTCCAGAAGCAAATCAAGTAAACAATTCACTAAAAAACCTGAATCGTCCAAATAACAAGGTATTGTATACTTGAAAATTGTGGACAGCATATTTTAAGTGTTTTCACCACAAAACAAGGTAAATATGTGAAGTAATGCATATGTGGTTTTTTGGTTTTTGTTTTTTTTTTTTTTTTGAGACGGAGTCTTTGCTCTGTCGCCCAGGCTGGAGTGCACTGGTGCGATCTCGGCTTACTGCAAGCTCCGCCTCCCGGGTTCATGCCATTCTCCTGCCTCAGCCTCCCGAGTAGCTGGGACTACAGGCGCCCACCACCACACCTAGCTAATTTTTTCTATTTTTTAGTAGAGACAGGGTTTCACCGTGTTAGCCAGGATGGTCAGAATCTCCTGACCTCGTGATCTGCCCACCTCGGCCTCCCAAAGTGCTGGGATTACAGGTGTGAGCCACCATGCCCAGCAAAGTAATGCATATATTAACTAGCTTGACTTAGTGTCTCTGCAATTCATACATATTTTAAAATATTATATTGTATACCATAAATATATACAATTCTATCAATTAAAATTTAAAAACAACTAAATGTCAGGAAACAGAATGGAAAAATAGCCCCATAGGTGGAAATTCCATGAGAGTGTTAAGTCCCCAAAGCTAAGTAAATAATTTTTTTTTGCTTTCGGCCCACAAAGTAAATAATGTCAAAAAAACTAAAAACTAAAATCAAAATAAAATCAAAAAAAGCCTAAATACTCCATTTACTATAAAAATAAAGCCTCCGCTAATGTTTCAGTAAGGAGAGGGACTACAAATCAGACAATAATCTTCATATTAACCACAGGATGACTAGAAGAGTCTCCCAGTACACTAAGATTCACTCATTCACAAATATATCCTGAGTGTCTGATATGTGGCAGGCAGTGTTCTAGGTACTGGAAACAGGAAAGTCAACAAAATGGATAAATACAGATATCTCTGACTCCAGAGCCCCAACTCAACTACTGTACTCCACTCCTTCAGGGCATATACGATGATGATCTCAGCAGTACTGATGAATTTACCCTCCAGCCAGCCAGTCTCTTAGCTCAAATGCTCCTGCAGGAAAATCTTCTCCAAGGGTCCTGGATAGGACTGTGAATTCAGTTTATGTGCTTGAAACAATAGGGACAAGAGAGTTGGAAACCATGATCCTGGGGTCCCAATCCACATATCATATATGCCCAAATACAAGGCAATAAGTTTTCCAAAAATTATTCCCCAGAAAGAGAAGGGATATAACAAATCCTTATAATATGTGTCATGTTGAAGAGGTACTATTTAAATTACTTTACTTTGCCGGCGCAGTGGCTCACGCCTGTAATCCCAGCACTTTGGGAGGCTGAGGCAGTCGGATCACCCCAGGTCAGGAGTTCAAGACCAGCCTGACCAAAATGATGAAACCCTGTATCTACTAAAAATATAAAAATTAGCCGGGCATGGTGGCATGCACCTGTAATCCCAGCTACTCGGGAGGCTGAGACAGGAGAATCACTTGAACCCAGGAGGTGGAGGTTGCAGTGAGCTGAGATCGCGCCATTGCACTCCAGCCTGGGCAACGAGAGTGAAACTCTGTCTCAAAATAAATAAATAAATAAATAAAAATAAAATAAGTTACTTTGAACAACCTCAGTCAATGCTGGGTTTTTTAAATCAGATCACCTAACAAAATTGGATTTTTTAGAGATATCGCCTAATAAAATTGGTATATCAGAAGGGAAAAAAAGGAAGATAATAATAATTTAGTCATTCATCTCAAAATTCTAAGGTTGGATGTTGCTGTAAACAAGTTATATTAAAAAGGAATTATGGCCAGGCACACTGGCTAATGCCTGTAATCCCAGCACTTTGGGAGGTCAAGGTGAGAGGATTGCTTGAGCCCAGGAGGAACTTAGGCAACAGAGCGAGACCCTAGCTCTACAAAAATAAAATTTAAAAAAATCAGCCATGTGTAATGGCGTGTGCCTGTAGTCTCAGCTACTTGGGAGGCAGAGGTGGGAGGATCTCTTGAGCCCAGGAGTTCAAGGGTGCAGTGAGCTATGATCAAGTCACTGCACTCCAGCCTGGGTGACAGAGTGAGACCCTGTCTCAATTTTTTGTTTTTTAAGGATTTTACAAAGGAATAGGTGAATGAATCATATTATAGGGGATGCATAAGATGCAGGATGAATTAAAAAACCAACTTGTCCTGGCCGGGTGCGGTGGCTCACGCCTGTAATCCCAGCACTTTGGGAGGCCGAGACGGGCGGATCACGAGGTCAGGAGATCGAGACCATCCTGGCTAACATGGTGAAACCCCGTCTCTACTAAAAATACAAAAAATTAGCTGGGCGTGGTGGCAGGCACCTGTAGTCCCAGCTACTCGGGAGGCTGAGGCAGGAGAATGGCGTGAACCCGGGAGGCGGAGCTTGCAGTGAGCCAATATTGCGCCACTGCACTCCAGCCTGAGGGACAGAGTGAGACTCCGTCTCCAAAAAAAAAAAAACAAAACCAACTTGTCCTAATGTTACCCTAACAGATTTTCCTGGTTTAGGATAAAATTTCCAGTCACAATGCCACACACTTAAAAGTAAATAAAGATGTTGTACTCTGGAAAACCTTGTTAGACTGACTCAAAAAGTGGCCTGTAATTCCAGCACTTAGGGAGGCTGAGGCAGGAGGATTGTTTGAGCACAAGAGTTCAAGACCAGACTGGGCAACATAGTGAGAACTTGTCTCTACAAAAGTATTTAAAACTTAGCCATGTATGTGGCACACGCCTGTGGTCTCAGCTACTTGGGAGGCTGAGGTACAAGAATCACTTGAGCCCAGGAGGTCAAGGTTGCAGTGAGCTGTGGGCAATAAAGCAATAAAGCAAGGGCAATAAAGCAAGACCCTGGGCAATAAAGCAAGACCCTGTCTTGAGGAAGGAAAAAAAAAGTGGCTCAAATGTGACAAAGACACTAAAGTTAAAGGTGTATGTAAAGTGTTTGAATAAAATATTCATTAAATATCTCTGTTAATAGATTATATATGAGGTTTTTAACATGTAGATATAATCAAATTAATATATTAAATAATATAGTCATTTGACCATTTCATCTCTATCCCTAGACATTTATGTATACATAAGTTGTCCACAATTTCCTCAGATACAGATGGAGAAATCAGAGGTCACTTACAATCAAGGTTGCTTTGTATTGATGCATATATACTCACCAAAGGAATTGCACTATATGACCATGACTTTACAACTAAGGAGTAAAACGATAAATAATTTAACATCTATGAAGCACCTACAATGCATCAGACCTTGCACTATCAGCATTCACATAAAGAATTTCATTTAATTTCCACTCAATACTGTGAGATGGGCATTTGAGGACTTGCCTATGGTCACAGACTAGTATGTAGCAAAATATAAACTCAAACCTAATCTCTCTGGCCTTGGAGTCTACTTTCATTCTACCGAAGTATTAGTAAGCTTCACTTTGGAAGAAGCTCAATTTCCCCCAGTGCACCTAAAAAGATTACATTTATCTGTCTACCTGAGTATGGCCACTTCGCTTTGTTAGCTTCACTCTAGTTTGGTCCAGGCAGGGTACATCACCATAACGGTTTTTCTCTAGGTTTCCTGGAGACCTGAAGGAAATGAAACAAACAAGCAAGAATAAAGAAAAAGTGGGGACAGTGTGTATGTACAAAGTCTGACCATGCAAAAGGGGTGTCAATTACTCTTAGGGGTGGAGACATGGAAGCTTTTCAATTTCTAGCCCATACAGTTCCATATCATTTAACATTTTTTGTGGTAAGTACATACTACTTCTAAAAGTAAACATATCTCCATTCAAAAGAGAGAGGGAGACCAGGCATGGTGGCTCACACCTATAGTCCCAGCACTTTGGGAGGCAGGAGGATTGCTTGAGGCCAGGAGTTCGTGAGCAGTCTGGGAAATGTAATGAGAGCTTATCTCTTTTTTTTTCTCTTTTTTTTTTTGAGACGGAGTCTGGCTCTGTTGCCCAGGCTGGAGTGCAGTAGCGTGATCTTGACTCACTGCAAGCTCCACCTCCTGGGTTCACGCCATCCTCCTGTTTCAGCCTCCCGAGTAGCTGGGACTACAGGCTCCCGCCACCATGCCCAGCTAATTTTTTTGTATTTTTAGTAGAGACGGGGTTTCACCGTGTTAGCCAGGATGGTCTCGATCTCCTGACCTCGTGATCTGCCCACCTCGGCCTCCCAAAATGTTGGGATTACAGGCATGAGCCACCGCGTCCAGCCTAATGAGAGCTTATCTCTAGAGAGAAGTCAAAAAATTAGCCGGGCATCATGGCACACACCTGTACTCCTAGCTACTCAGGAGTCTAAGGTGGGAGGACCGCTTCAGCCCAGGAAGTCAAGGCTGCAGTGAGCTATGACAGTGCCACTGCACACCAGCCTGGGTGACGGAGAGAAACCCTGACTTAAAAAAAA
This sequence comes from Pongo pygmaeus, assembly GCF_028885625.2. Taxonomy (NCBI): domain Eukaryota; kingdom Metazoa; phylum Chordata; class Mammalia; order Primates; family Hominidae; genus Pongo; species Pongo pygmaeus. The sequence goes on from NC_072389.2 coordinate 81,063,863, forward strand.
AGAGAAGCTGGGCATGGTGGCTCATGCCTGTAATCCCAGCACTTTGGGAGGCCAAGGCGGGTGGATCACCTGGGGTCAAGGGTTTAAGACCAGACTGGCCAAGATGATAAAACCCCGCCTCTACTAAAAATACAAAAATTAGCCAGGTGTGATGGCACACACCTGTAATCCCAGCTACTCAGGAGGCTGAGCCAGGAGAATCGCTTGAACCTGGGAGGTGGAGGATGCAGTGAGCCAACATCGCACCACTGCACTCCAGCCTGAGTGACAAAGCAAGACTTTATCTCCAAAAAAAAAAAATTAATTAAATTTAAAAAGAGAGAGAAAAGAGTGGGGATGGGAGTCCCAAATGGCCAAGGCAGAAATTGGTACTAAGAAGTGGGGTGCTTCTGTAACAAATAACTAAAAATGTGGAAGCAGCTTTGGAACTGGGTAATGGACAGAGCTGATGGAATTTGGAAGTACATGCAGAAAAAGCCTATGTTGCCATAAACAGGCATAGAAGGCAATTCTAGTAAGAGCTCAGAAAAAGAAGAGCTGTAGAGAAAGCCTCAATCTTCTTAGAGATTACCTAAGTGATACTGATCAGAAAACTGGTAGAAATATGGGTGGTAAAATCCATTTTGATGAGGTCTCAGACAGAGATGAGGAGCACATTAGTAAAAAGAGAGAGAGGGAGAGAAGGGGAGAGAAATGGGGTATACCACCAAAAAAACTCTAGCTGCAGATAAAAATTTCTACTACTTATTTGTCAAAAGATGTTCAAACAAAATCTCTTCAATTCCAATTTCATTTTCTTTTTGAGACAGGGTCTCAAAGGTCTCCAGGGTTGCCCAGGCTGGAGTCCAGTGGCACAATCACAGCTTACTTGCAACCTTAATCTCCCTGGGCTCAGGTGATCCTGAGCCCAGGTGTAGCTGGGACTACAGATGCATACCACCATGCCCAGCTAATTTTTAAATTTTTTGTAGAGAAAGGGTTTTGCCACATTGCCCAGGCTGGTCTCAAACTCCTGGGCTCAAGCAATCCTCCCGCCTCAGCCTCCCAAAGTGCCGGGATTGTAGGTGTGAGTCACCGAGGCTGACCTTAAATGCCAGTTTAACATGGTAGGTTGATAACACATATTGACTGCACTCCATTCATCCAGTAGCTTCACTAAAATGATGAAAAAGGAGTATTCACTACAAACCCAAAAAGTGACAGTGGAGACATCAGCACACAAAGAATGTTCAACTCATTTTGACAGAGAAAAAGCAGATAGGAGGATTTTGGCTGACGTGGCCAGACACAGGAGCTAGGACCAAGGGAGGTACCTATAGAGAGACAAGATGGCACACCCTCAGAACTCCCTTACCATGGAAAGCAAGGTGAGGAACAGATCTAAAAATGGGAATAAAATGAAAATCTGAATGTTATGTAGTGAAAATCCCTGACCCATTCTCATTGTCCTGACCTACACTCATATCCAAGTTTGGATCCCCTCAGCGGATCCAAAGGACGGGAGAACTCTTCACTGGATAAAGTAAACAGCATCAGGTGAAAGAATTCTGTCATTTGGAGAATACCCAACAAAAAGCTAGTTGTCTGATCATTATAATCTGAAGCTCATCCATGCAAAACGAGCTTCCATGCAGCTTGTTTTTGTTTTTGTTCATCACTGTCTGCTTTTGTAACCATGCAGCTTTTAAGGACCATAAATGTGAACTAAAAGCCAAGGATCTCAGTGTAATTAAGGAAAGCCTTTACACAAAGACTTTAATACACAATTCAAATAACACAATTCAGGCTGGTCACGGTGGCTCATGCCTGTAATCCTAACTCTTTGGGAGGGCCAAAGTGGGAGGATCACTTGAGCTCAGGAGTTCAAGACCAGCCTGGGCAACATAGCAAGACCTTGTCTCTACTAAAAATTAAAAAAATTAGCTGGGCATGGAGGTACACACCCGTAGTCCCGGCTGTTCAGGAAGCTGAGGTAGGAGGATCACCTAAGCTTGGGAGACAGAAGCTGCAGTGAGCTATGATTGGATCACTGCACTCCAGCCTGGGTGACAAAGTGAGACCCTGTCTCAAAATCAAACAAAAAATAAACAAACAAAAAACCCATAATTTAAACACATGGGGGCTACAGAAGTTTAAAAAAAAAGATAGTCAATAAGAGAAAAATAACCTCTAAAAGGCTATCATTAATATCCTCAAAGAGAAAATAGATGATACAATTATACATAAAACAAGAAGAGAGTGCAATGAAAAAGGAACAGAGAAGAAAAGCTCTTGGAAATTAAAAATAATATCCAAAATAGGAATTTTAATAGACGAGATAAAAGAGAAAGTTGAGGAAATTTCCAGAATACAAAACAAAACAAAAAAAGTGATGAAAATATGAGAAAAACTGGCCAGGCACAGTGGCTCATGCCTGTTATCCCAGCACTTTGGGAGGCTGGGGCGGGCGAATTACTTGAGGTCAGGAGTTCAAGACCAGCCAGGCCAACATGTTGAAACTCGTCTCTACTAAAAATACAAAAATTAGCAGGGCATGGTGGCACACGCTTTGTAGTCCCAGCTACTCGGGAGGCTGAGGCGTGAGAATTGCTTGAACACGGGAAATGGAGGTTGCAGTGAGCTGAAATTGCGCCACTGTACTCCAGCCTGGGCGACAGAGCGAGACTCCGTCTCATTTAAAAAAAATATATATATATATATATATATATATATGAGAAAAATGAAGAAAGTTAAGAGAATCATTCTGGGACACAAGTCAGTAAACTATGCCCTGGCCACTTGTTTTTGTAAATGAAGTTTTACTGGAACACAGTCAAGCCCATTTATTTCTGTACTCACTAAGTATATATTGACAGTGTTGAGTCAGTAAACTATGCCCTGGCTACTTGTTTTTGTAAATAATGTTTTATTGGAACATAGTCAAGCTCATTTATTTCTGTACTCACTAAGTATATTTTGACAGTGTTGAGTACTTGTAACAAAGACTGTAAACCCCACAATACTGAAATATTTACTATCTTGCCCTTTAAGAAAAAGTTTGTCAATCCCTACTCTAGGAGATCCAACCAGACTGATAGGAATATATATATATATATGTAATCTATATATTTACATATATAGAGAGAGAGCAAGTGAGAACTAACATAATGCAAGGAAAGAAATCATTTAAAAACAGTGTAACAAGAAAAGCCCTAGAACTAAATAACAAGCCTTCAGATTAAAAGAATCTATCAAGTAATCGATGTAATAAATTTTAAAAGAGGACCTACACTAAGGGACATCATTGTGAATCTTTTTTTTTGTGGGGGGTGGACAGAGTCTCGCTCTGTCCCCTAGGCTAGAGTGCAGTGGCACAATCTTGGCTCACTGCAACCTCCGCCTCCCAGGTTCAAGGGATTCTTCTGCCTCAGCCTCCCGAGTAGCTGGGATTACAGAAGCCTGCCACCACACCTGGCTAATTTTTATATTTTTAGCAGAGACAGGGTTTCGCCATGTTGGCCAGGCTGGTCTTGAACTCCTGACCTCAGGTGATCTGCCCTCCTCAGCCTCCCAAAGTGCTAGGGTTACAGGCTTGAGCCACTGTGCCCAGCCTCTCTCAATCCTTTTACGTGATCTATTTTTCTTTTTTCTTCCCTGGGCATTTTAAAGATAATTTCTTTTTCTGTTTAAGAAATTTAGACTGGGTGCAGTGGCTCACTCCTGCAATCCCAGCACTTCGGGAGGCCAAGGAGGGCAGATCTCCTGAAGTCAGGAGTTTGAGACCAGCCTGGCCAACATGGTGAAACTCCGTTTCTACCAAAAATACAAAAATTAGCCAGGCATGATGGCACACGCCTGTAGTCCCAGCTACTCAAGAGGCTGAGGCAGGAGAATCACTTGAACCCAGAAGGTGGAGGTTGCAGTGAGCTGAGATTATGCCACTGCACTCCAGCCTGGGTGACAGAGTAAGACCCCATCTTAAATAAATAAATAAATAATAAATAAATAGACTGAGAAAGAATAAGATCAGACAATTCACAGACAGCATCACTAGTAATTGGAAAAGCATTGCCTTAAAAATTCTGAGATAAAGTTATTTCTAACCTAGAGTTCTATACTCTAGCAAAATAGAATAAAAGAAAGAAGATGGTCTACAATTAGGAAACAAGATCCAACAAAGGAAAGAGGGAAAACTGCAAGATAAAAACTGAGGAACAAGCCTAGAGAATAACCAACCACAGTTTAGACTAGAACGAAAGAAAAAGTTCTGAAAGTGAAGTCTCAGGAAAAAAAAAAAAATAGACGCAATTAATTATCTGATACATTCAATCACTTGGAAACTAATGATAACACTGTAAAATAAATCTGATTGGGCATATAGAAAAATAATGAAGGGCCAAGCACGGTGGCTCACACCTATAATCCCAGCACTTTGGGAGGCCAAGGTGGGCAGATCACTTGAGGTCAGGAGTTCAAAACCAGCCTGGCCAACATGGTGAAACCATGTCTCTACTAAAAATACCAAAAAACATTAGCTGGGCAAGGTGGCAGGTGCCTATAATCCCAGCTACTCAGGAGGCTGAGATGTGAGAATCGCTTGAACCCAGGGTGTGCAGGTTGCAGTGAGCCGAGATCACGCCACTGCACTCCAGCCTGGGCAACATCAAAACAACAACAACAAAACAAAACAACAACAACAACAAAAAGAAAAAGAATGAGGAGTGTACACAGAAAACTAAAGGAAATGAAAAAATCTGGTAATTAACTCCAGAAGAAACAAAAAATTGAATTGATAAGATTATTAGGCCAGGTGTAGTGGCTCATTCCTGTAACCCCAGTATTTTGGGAGGCTGAGGCAGGTGGACTGCCTGAGCTCAGGAGTTTGGGACCAGCCTGGGCAACATGGCGAAACCCCGTCTCTACCAAAAATAAAAAAAATTAGCCAGATGTGGTGAAGCATGCCTGTGGTCCCAGCTACTCTGGAGGCTGAGGTGAGAGAATTGCTTGAGTCTGGGAAGCAGAGGTTGCAGTGAGCCGAGATAGAGCCACTGCACTCCAACCTGGGTGACAGAGTGAGAGCCTGTCTCAAAAAAAAAAAAAAAAAAAAAAAAAAAGGCTGGACGTAGTGGTTCACACCTGTAATCCCAGCACTTTGGGAGGCCGAGGCAGGTGAATCACTTGAGGCCAGGATTTTGAGACCAGCCTGGCCAACATGGTGAAATCCCACCTCTACTAAAAATTAAAAAAAAAAAAAAATTGTTAATATATTTGATCATTTCATAGTAGCCCATGTAGCTCTCCAGTAAAAATAATTTACATAGTCATAATAATGTACAATGACGATTCAATTTAAGAATGTTACATATAATTATTGGAAGAGTAGTCAGAATGAAAGTGGAGGCATAGTATAAGAGCTAAATGAGCACCTACAATAAAAGTCACTAAAAGTATTATTAAGTTTTGTTTTTTTTTTTGAGACAGGGTCTCGCTGTGTATTCCCAGTTGGAGTCCAGTGGCACAATTTTGGCTCACTACAGCCTCAACATCCCAGGCTCAAGTGAGCTTCCCACCTCAGCCTCCCAAGTAGCTGGGATTACAAACACACGCCACCACACCCAGCTAATTTTTGTAATTTTTTGTAGAGACAGGGTTTCACCTGTCTCTACATGTTGCTCAGGCTGGTCTTGATATCCTAGGCTCAAACGATCTACCCACCTCAGCCTCCCAAAGTGCTGGGATTACAGGCATTAGCCACTGTGCCTGGCATATTATAAGCATTTTAATTTAGAATTAGGGATGAAATACCAGGGGAAACAGCTACAAGAGTTGAATACATGATTATAGGTAATGGAACTGAGGGTAAAACAGGAATTTGCTATTTATTTTGTCATTGCTTGTCTTCTTTAGAACTGTTTGGTTTTGAAAAAAATTATTTGCATATATTAACTGAAAGCAAAGAAATTACAAAGGTCACACATATAAAATAATACTCTATATTGTTCATGAGTGCTTATGCATATATAACAGTATAAACAAAATGAACTAGAAAGAAATACCATATTCATACTAGTAGCTGCTTATGATGAGCCGGGAGAAGTAAGGATGAGGATTAGAAGGACTTTCAACTTTATAATAAATTCTTTCTCTCATATACTAATTAAAAAGACAGCTGGGCACAGTGGCTCATGCCTAAAATCCTAGTGCTTTGGGAGGCTGAGGTGGGAGAATCACTTGAGCCCAGGAGTTTGAGACCACCCTGGGCAACAGAGCAAGACTCCCTCTCTACAAAAACTTCAAAAAAATTAGCAAGGTGCGGTACCCCATACCTCTCGTCCCAGCTAATAGGAAGGCTAAGGCAAGAAAATCACTTGAGCCCAGGAGGTTAAGGCTGCCATAAGCTATCACAGTGCCACCGCACCTGCACTCCAACCTGTGTGACAGAGCAAGAACACATGTCTCTCGTAAAAAGAAAAAAAAAGGCCGGGTGCAGGGGCTCATGCCTGTAATTCCAACACTTTAGGAGGCCAAGGTGGGTGGATCACCTGAGGTGAGGAGCTCGAGACCACCCTGACCAACATGGCGAAACCCTGTCTCTATGAAAAATACAAAAAATTAGCTGGGCTTGGTAGCGGGCACCTGTAATCCCAGCTACTTGGGAGGCTAAGGCGGGAGAATCGCTTGAACCCAGGAGGCAGAGGTTGCAGTGAGCTGAAGTCACACCATTGCACTCCAGCCTGGGCAACAAGAGCAAAACTCTGTTTCAAAAAAAAAAAAAAAAAAGATGAAGCAAATATAACAAAATATTAACAAGAGTCAGTGTTGATTCCGTGGTAGGAACATAGTTGTCTGTAGTGTCATACTGTACTTTTCTGCATCTTAAAAAATTTCAGCCCGGCACGGTGGCTCATGCCTGTAATCCCAGCACTTTGGGAGGCTGAGGCTGGCGGATCACCTGGGGTCAGGAGTTGGAGCCCAGCCTAGTCAATATGGTGAAACCCCATCTTTACTAAAAATACAAAAAAAAAATTAGCTGGGCATGGTAGCAGGCACCTGTAATCCCAGCTACTTGGGAGACTGAGGCGGGAGAATCACTTGAACCCGTGAGGCGGAAGTTGCAGTGAGCTGAGATCATGCCACTGAACTCCAGCCTGGGCGACAGAGCGAGACCACATCTCAAAGAAAAATATATATATATATTTCTCCCTTCCCATACGAATATGCCTAGTGAATAAAACCAATCCTAAAAGATTACATACAATATGTATGTAATTTTTTTACATTTTATATAATGTTACTTGATATAACAACAATTTGGAAAGGACAAAATTATAGAAATGGAGAATAGATTAGTGGTTGCAGGGGTTGGGAATGGGGAGGTGGTGGGAAGGAGGTATATGTTTACTATAGGGCAATGAGGCTGGGCACAGTGGCTCACGCCTGTAATCGCAGTACTTTGGGAGGCCGAGGTGGGTGGATCACCTGAGGTCAGGAGTTTGAGATCAGCCTGGCCAACATGGTGAAACCCCGACTGTACTAAAAATACAAAAATTCACCAGGCATGGTGGTGCACACCTGTAATTCCAGCTACTTGGGAGGCTGAGGCAGGAGAATCGCTTGAACCTGGGAGGCAGAGGTTACAGGGAGCCGAGATTGCACCACAGCACTCCAGCTTGGGTGACAGAGCAAGACTCTGTCTTAAAAAAAATAAGTAAATAAAAATAAAAATATTGATCACTTCTCAGCCTTTTGGCTAAGATCAAGTGTAAAATAAAAATATTGAAGGGCAATGAGGGGAGCCTTGTGGTGATAGAACTCTGTATCTTGACTATGGTGACAGATACACAAACCTACATGTGTGACAAAACTGCACAGAACTAAATACACACAAAGGAAGTAAAACTGGGGAAGTCTAAATCAGATTGGTGGATTGTATCAATATTAACATTCTGGCTGTGATATTACACTATAGTTTTGGAAGATGTTACCATGGGATAACTGTAGAAAGGGCACATGTAATCTGTCTCCATTATTTGTTACAACTGCAGGTGAAGCTACAATTATAAGAAAAAGTAAAAAGAGAAAAGGGAAAGAAAGTCTCTTGGTCCAGGGGAATCCTGGGCAAGAATGAATATACACTGATAGCCACTTCATAATCCAGAATTCCAAGGGAGACACAGTTTGTTCTTTGTAAGTAGCTCTACTGGGAGTTGGTGTAAGTCAGAGGCTTGGAGCTGATGAGGATTCTAGGTTCTAAATCATAAAGTGGGGAATCAGTCATTTAACAGGCAAGACTAGAAGTCCTCTCATTGGATGAGAGATCTGTTCTCTGATTGTCAAATGGTAGCTGGTTCGGATGATGCCAACAAGACAATCTAAACCCACTTTTTTTTTTTTTTTTTTTGAGACAGAGTCTTGCTCTATCGCCCAGGCTGGAGTGCAGTGGCATGATCTTGGCTCACAGCAACCTCCGCCTCCTGGGCTCAAGTGATTCTCCTGCCTCAGCCTCCCAAGTAGCTGGGAATACAGGCGCACGCCACCACACCCAGCTAATTTTTGTATTATTAGTAGAGACGGGGTTTCACCATGTTGGCCAGGATGGTCTCAATCTCTTGACCTCGTGATCTGCCAGCCTCAACCTCCCAAAGTGCTGGGATTACAGGCGTGAGCCACCGCGCCCAGCCAAACCCACTTTTTTAATGGAGGAGGGGAGACTCCATAGTAGAAATGACATCTCAAGAGCCTCACAGCAGCTGGTAGTTGCAGAAGCACCAAGAGCAAGGTGAAGAATCCCCAGGATAAGTGTGCATCCTCTCAGATCAGCCTAGCATGCCTCCCTGCTCCAACGTACTTCCTTGATTCAAGACTGCAAGGGAGGCTGGGCACGGTGGCTCATGCCTGTAATCCCAGCACTTTGCAGGGCTGAGGTCGGCAGATCACTTGAGGTCAGGAGTTCGAGATCAGCCTGGCCAACATGGCAAAACCCCATCTCTACTAAAAATACACAAATTAGGCCCCATCTCTACTAAAAATACAAAATTAACCGGGTGTGGTGGCACACGCCTGTAATCCCAGCTACTCAGGAGGCTGAGGCAGGAGAATTGCTTGAGCCCGGGAGATGGAGGTTGCAGTGGGCTGAGATCGTGGCACTGCAATCTAGCCTGGCTGACAGAGTGAGACTCTGTCTCAAAATAAATAAATAAATAAAAATAAAAATATACATATATATACATACACACACACACACACACACACACACACATATATACACACACACAAATTAGCTGGGTGTGGTGGCACACACCTGTAATTCCATCTACTCGGGAGACTAAGGCACAGAATGGCTTGAACCCACAAGGCAGAGGTTGCAGTGAGCCGAGATCATACCATTGCACTCCAGCCTGGGTGATGGAGTGAGACTCTGTCTCAACAACAACAACAAAAAAGACTTTAAGGGAATAACTATTCTGTTTTCAAAAGAGATTGGATGTAAACAGGGAGTCTGGTAGTTGGGTATAAGTAGCACCTATAATTCCAGCCCTTTGGAAGGCTGAGGCAGGAGGATCACTTGAGCCCAGGGGTTCAAGACCAGCCTGGGCAACATAAGGAGACTCTACAAAAAATAAAAAAAATTAGCCAGGCATGGTGGTGCATGTCTGTGGTCTCAGCTACTCAAGAGGCTGAGGCAGGAGGATCAATTGAGCATCAAGAGTTGGAGGCTGCAGTGAGCCATGATCATGCCACTATGTTCCAGTCTGGGGGACAGAGCAAGACCCTGTCTCTAAAAAATAATAATAATAATAAAATAATAAATCCAATAAATAAAATGAAATGAAAATTAAATAAAAATAGGGGTCTGGAGCTGGTAGGGAAGAAACAGAGCTGTATGAGAGAAAAGAATACTTTCCCTTGTTGATATATGGTCTGTGTCCCCTTTTTCTCCTCTTATTTTCCTTTGCATTCTTGCTCTGATTGACTTCTTTCTCAAGTGCCTCTTATCTCTTACTTTCCCTATCTCATTATTTTCCCCAACTCATTATTTTCCCTCTTTGCTTTGCTAAAAGACTCTATCCCTGCATCTTATTCAGAACACACTAACTACACTGGACAGGAGTTACAAGAGAGAAGAGGTACTCACAGAATCCTAGATTTCTAAAACATTTAAGCTACAAAGGTAGGTGAGTATCAGAGTCCAGTAGTCACATATTATACAGAGGAAAACCGAAGTGCTGAGAAGGGAAATAACTTGTGTCACTCACAGAGGGAATTTTTGGTTAAGTTGGAATATGAGGCTGGGACCCACTAGAACAGCTTCCCTCATTTTCTTTCCTTTTTTTTTTTCTTTTCTTTTTTTTTTTTTTCCTTAGACAAAGTCTTACTCTGTCACTTAGGCTGGAGTTTGGTAGTGTGATCATAACTCACTGTGGTCTTGACCTCCCGGGCTCAAGTGATCCTCCTGCATAGTTGGGACAACAGGAGTGTGCCACCATGCCTGGCTAATTTTTTCGTTTTTTATTTTTGTAGAGGTAGGGTCTTGCTATGCTGCTCAGGTTGGTCTCAAACTCCTGGGCACAAATGATCCTCCTATACCTTTACTCCCAAAGTGCTGGGATTATAGGCGTGAGCCACTGTCCCCAGCCCTCGTTTCTGTAGTTTTCAACAGTCACAGCTCACTAGCTGGAGAGAAAGAGATTTCTGGGGCAGCCAATTAAAACATGGTAAGAGAAATGACAGCAACATGGTAAGAGAAATAATCTGACCAGGTGCGGTGGCTCACACCTGTAATCCCAACACTTTGGGAGGTTGAGGCAGGAGGATCACTTGAGCCTTGGAGTTTGAGACCAGCCTGGGCAACATGCCAAAACCCCATCTCTTCAAAAAATAAAAAATTAGCTGGACATAGTGGCGTATACCTGTAGTCCCAGCTACTCAGGAGGCTGAGGTAGGAGGATCACTTTAACCTACGAATTTGAGGAAAAGAAAAGGAAAAAAGAAAAGAAAAGGAGAAGAGAAGAGAAGAAGAAAAGAAGAAGAGAAGAGAAAAAAGAAAATGAGGCCGGGTGCGGTAGCTCATACCTGTAATCCCAGCACTTTGGGAGGCTGAGGCGGGCAGATCACCTGAGGTCAGGAGTTCAAGACCAACCTGGCCAACATCGTGAAACCCTGTCTCTACTAAAAATACAAAAATTAGCCAGGCATGGTGGTGCGTGCCTATAATTCCAGCTACTTGGGAGGCAGGGAGAATCGCTTGAACCTGGGAGGCGGAGGTTTCAGTGAGCCGAGATCGTGCCATTGCACTCCAGCCTGGGTGACAGAACAAGACTCCGTCTCAGAAAGAAAAAAAAAAAAAAGAGGGAAGGAGGAAGGAAGGAAGGAATTACAGGTGTGCGCCACCACACCCAGCTAATTTGTGTGTGTGTGTGTGTGTGTGTGTGTGTATATATATATATATATAGTTATCAAGCAGTTATGAGCCAGAGTTATAAACTAGCCAGATGGTTTTGTGATAGGATTTGAGAAGAATGAAAATCTCAAGGGGTTAAAGTCCTATGAGGCAACTGTACTCTCTGGCTGTGGATTATTTTAAGTGTACCACATACCCCTCCTCAAGAAGTAATGTTATACCATAAATGTTATGGGGAGAAACTGCCCAAATGAACAGACCAGCACTCACACTGAGTACTGGAATAGAGAGTAGCCTATTTTGAACCTACTTTTTTAAAAAAAACTTGCATTTCAGAAAAATATCCAAAAATATGTCTAACAGGGTTATCCTGTTGGTACCAAAGACCTTCAGAAATTTCAGAGCATAGGATGTTGGCAAGAAGCACCAAAGCAGAAAGTACCTCTTTCTGCATGTGAGAAACCATCATTTATGTGAGAGTGATGTTCCCTAACACAAGGAAGGGTCTCTGCTAAGCAAGTGAGGGGTGGAAGGAGCTGTTGCCAGAGCCCACCAGAAGCATCCTGGTAACCAGCTGCTGGCCCAAACTTTTTCTACTTACATGGAACAGTGGAAAGTGCCAACAGGGTTCTCACGACGAATGTCTTCATATTCCTCATAGATTCCTTGCTTTTGCCTGGCATTAACATAGTCTACCAACTCTTGGATGGTCATAGCATGGGGACCTGGAACATGTACTGAGTCCCAGTCTAAGGCAGGAGGGAGGGAGAACAGGATGATCTCATCGAAGGGATCTGGGTGGCCGTTCACCTGGGGTAGGAACTGGAAATTCCAAGTGGCGAGATCAATTTTGACGTACCCACCCAGGTTTTCTGGAAGACACTCCCTGGGCAGATGCTGCGTGACCTCAGATGTCTTTAATATTTGAATCTGGAAGGTTAGAAAGAATCATGTGAGTATGTGGGAGGAGGGAAAGGCATACAGAATGACAAAGAATAAATGTATTTATATCAGGTTTGGAGGATGGGATAAGATTTTCTTGAAATACAAGGTATACTTGTAAAAGTAGTAGACTACATTTCATCTGCCTGAGATTTAAATCCTATGAATTTGCCAGATAAAAATGTGAACTCCCAGAATGTATATAAAATTCACTCCTGGAATTAAGGACACTGTTATACATCTTCTGAAAGGACGATATAGTGAACAAAAGCTTTATATTATTAACAAGGCTTCCCAGCATTGCTGCATGCTGGTACTCTCTTTTTGGCCACTAAGAATGCATAGGTAGTAGTTATTTTTGTCAACCCCATACTCAGACAACCAATTCTAAGGCCTGTTAGCTTGTGTTTTACTCAGCTTGGTATAACTGTTCACAAAGATAGGATTCTATGAAAGCAAGACACCTAGAGGCAGGGTAGCCCAGGAAAAATGTTAGATAACACTTTTTTTTTGAGACAGGGTCTCATTTTTTCACCCAGCCTGGAGTGTAGTGGCATGATCAAGGTTCACTGCAGCCTCAGCCTCCTGGGCTCAAGTGATCCTCCCACCTCAGCCCCTCAAGTAGCTGGGACTACAGATGCACACCACCACGCCCAGCTAATTTTTTGTAGTAATCATAAAACTTAATTCTGCTCTCTGCTTGGACATAGCCATGCTGGAACAAATTAGCTTAACTGGTTCTCCTTAGGATCTCTGTGGAATGGGGATGCTCTTCCTACTAAAAGCTCATCTCTTTTGCTGTCGCCTCTTCTTGGAATGCCTTCTTTTCCTCCTCTGCCTCTTCATGGACCAGCACAGCTCACCTCTTCTGTGAAGTCTTTCCTGACTGCCTGAGGCAATATGCTCCTCTGCGTTCCTGCAGAGCCAAAGCCCTCATATGTGTGTCTCTGTGTTCCCTATAAAGACCATGAGCTCCTTGAGGGTAGACTGTCTCACTTAATTTTTAATTATCAGGAACCAGTGCTTCGACTACAAAAAGTGCTTAATATATTTTGAGTTTATACATGCATGTATAATTCCTATAATTCAAGTGCAAGAACTTGCCTATGGATTCCTCTCAAAGAGTTACTTTAGAAAAGATCTCTCCAGCTGGCATGGTGGCTCATGCCTGTAATCCCAGCACTTTGGGAGGCCGAGGCAGGTGGATCACCTGAGGTCAGGAGTTTGAGACCAGCCTGGCCAACATGGTGAAACCCCATCTCTACTAAAAAAAATACAAGAATTAGCTGGGCACGTTGGCAGGAGCCTGTAATCCCAGCTACTTGGGAGGCTGAGGCAGGAGAATCACTTGAACCCGGGGGACGGAGGTTGCAGTGAGCCAAGATCATGCCATTGCACTCTAGCCTGAGTGACAACAGCAAAACTCTGTCTCAAAAAAAAAAAAAAAAAGAAAGAAAAGATCTCTCCTGGCTGGGCACGGTGGCTTACGCCTGTAATCCCAGCACTTTGGGAGGCTGAGGTGGGTGGATCACGAGGTCAGGAGATCAAGACCATCCTGGCTAACATGGTGAAACTCTGTCTCTACTAAAAACACAAAAAATTAGCCGGGCATGATGGCACATGCCTGTAGTCCCAGCTACTAGGGAGGCTGAGGCAGGAGAATGGCTTGAACCTGGGAGGCTGAGCTTGCAGTGAGCCGAGATCGCTTCACTGCACTCCACCCTGGGAGACAGAGCGAGACTCTGTCTCAAAAAAGGTGGCTCACGCTTGTAATCCCAGCACTTTGGGAGGCCGAGGTGGGCGGATCATGAGGTCAGGAGTTCGAGACAAGCCTGGCCAATATGGTGAAACACCGTCTCTACTAAAAATACAAAAATTAGCTGGGTGTGGTGGTGTGCGCCTGTACTCCCAGCTACTCAGGAGGCTGAGGCAGAAGAATGGCTTGAACTCAGGAGGCGGGGCTGCAGTGAGCCAAGATCATGCCACTGCACTCCAGCCTAGACAACAGAGTGAGACTCTGTCTCAAAAAAAAAAAAAAGAAAAGAAAAAAAGAAAAAAAAAAAGAAAAGCTCTCTCCTACTCTGTGTCATTAGGTCTCTAAGTAGCTTACACAGAACCAAATGTCTTCACTTTCATGTCCTGTCTTTTAATTGCTGCAATCAGTAACTGAGACCATAAATCTTTAAATCATGGAACACTCAGGAGATTATAACAGAATTAAAGTTTTTGGTTTTATTGTGGCGGCGGCGTCTCACTATATTGCCTAGGCTGGTCTCAAACTCCTGGCCTCAAGCAATCTTCCCGCCTTGGCCTCAGACTCCCAAAGTGTTAGGATTATAAGCATGAGCCACTACACTTGGCCCAGAATTAAGGTAATTTTGAACGCTTTTGAAATTGGGAACCAACAAGATGTTCTGAGAAAAAAAATGCCAGGAATAAAGGCAGAAAGAGACATAACGAAAAACTTTCTCCACAACCCTGGTGTTCAAGGGATTGAATGATGTTTCCAGTTGAACAAATTCTAATGCCAGTTCAACTAATGCAGTTATATTACAAGCTGTTAAATATTAAAGGCCTATGCAGCACTAGGATAAATTTTGGAAGTAGCAGCTATCCCCAAGTTACCTCCAGGACACATTCCTTCAGTACTATCTTATGCAAGGTGCTATAGAAAGTGAGAACCAGATAAACTGTGTTTAGTTTCAAACTTCAAGAAGCTTGTAGGACAGTGAGAGGCAGTCTGTATCGAACTGACTAACACATCAGGTAGAGAATATAAGTGAATGCACTAACAGAAGCAGAATGGGCTCTAGGAGACACGCCAGGAGGATTTTTTGAAGGTAGAAAATTAATTGGCAGGAATTCACTGTATCTATTCACCTCCAGATAAAAAAGGGCGAGCTTGCCTTACCCTCTCCCGGACTTTGTCCTTCAGGAGGAGGCTGATGATGGAATAGGGCACTCGGAACCATATGGGTGCCCCCACAATCAGCACCTTCTTCAAACGGGCTGGAAATGCTCCCTGTGGAGAAAACACATGAGGATTTAAGTGTAATGGAACCTGTGACTCTTCAAGCCCAAGTTTAGGTTTTCTGCTCTTTTCCCCATTCCTACCCAGCAGGGGGAGTCTACAGCCTAATTCAGGTTTGATCTCAGCAGCCAGAGGAAAAGTGGTTAAACAAACTGAAGAAATTAGAAGCTGATTTACCTTTAAAAATAACAATGTTAAGTTCTTGTCTACCATAAGCTTTATGGATCAAAAACTATTCTGACTTCTCATCTCAACAGATATCCTACACATACCACACATCAGCATACATACATGCCTCCTAAAAAAGTTACGTTATTAAAACTTGAAGGAAAAATGAGATCATGAATAAACTGAACATTAAACATTTCTTGACTAGGTGCTGTGGCTCATGCCTATAATCCCAGCACTATGGGAGGCTGAGGTGGGTGGATCACCGGAGGTTGGGAGTTCAAGACCAGCCTGGCCAACACAGTAAAACCCATCACTACTAAAAACACAAAATTAGCCGGGCATGGTGGCAGACACCTGTAATCTCAACTACTCAGAAGGCTGAGGCAGGAGAATCACTTGAACCCAGGAAGCAGAGGCTGCAGTGAGTTGAGATCACGCCATTGCACTTTACCCTGGGCAACAAGAGCGAAACTCTGTCTCAAAAAAAATAATATGGCTGGGCGCAGTGGCTCACGCCTGTAATCCCAGCACTTCTGGAAGCTGAGGCGGGCAGATCACTTGATGTCAGGAGTTTGAGACCAGCCTGGCCAACATGGTGAAACCCCATCTCTACTAAAAATACAAAGATTAGCCGGGCATGGTGGCACATGCCTGTAATCCCTGCTACTCGGGAGGCTAAGGCAGGAGAATCGCTTGAACCCAGGAAGTGGAGGTTGCAGTAAGC
Organism: Pongo pygmaeus; assembly: GCF_028885625.2. Taxonomy (NCBI): domain Eukaryota; kingdom Metazoa; phylum Chordata; class Mammalia; order Primates; family Hominidae; genus Pongo; species Pongo pygmaeus. The sequence goes on from NC_072389.2 coordinate 81,080,111, forward strand.
CAAGATTGCACCACTGCACTCCAGTCTGGGTGACAAGAGCGAAACTCCATCTCAAAATTTTAACAATAATAAATAAATGAAAATTAAAAAATTTAAAAAATTTCTCTTTCATAACTTTTCATTCAGTCTGATGTATGCATAATCTTTTTAAAATCTATTCATTCATCTATGTATTTACCAATCAATAAATATAATCTAATGTGCACTATGGCAAATGAGATCTAAAAAAAGGAGATATCCTCATCCACACAAGATATAAAGATGAAAAAATCATTCATTCCTAATCCACAGTGCTTAGTTTTTTTGTTTGGTTGGCTGCCCTGTTTTCGTTTTGTTTTGTTTTTGAGACAGGATCTTGCTCTGTTGTCCAGGCTGGAGTGCAGTGGCACAATCGCCACTCACTGAGTCCCGTACCTCCCAGGCTCAAATGATCCTCTTACCTCAGGCTCCCAAGTAACTGGGACTGCGCCACTACACTTGGCTAATTTTTTGTATTTTTAGTAGAGACAGGGTTTCACCATGTTGGCCGGCTGGTTTCGAACTCCTGATCTCAAGTGATCCTCCTACCTTGGCATCCCAGAGTGCTGTGATTATAGGCATTGAGCCACTGCTCCCGGCGTGGAGTTCTTAATTTTCATATGGTTAAATGTATTACTGTTTTCTTTTCTGGTTAGTGTGTTTTGTGTCTTAAATCCTTTTCTATTTTAATATCAGAAAAAGTACTTTTTTTTTTTTTTTTTTTTTTTACTGCTGTACCACCGATTCCACCAATGTGTATTAATTTTTCTAATTTGGTTTTTTTATTGTAAAATATACACAACAAAATTGACCTTTTAAACCATTTTAAGTGTACAATTATTGGCGTTAAGTATGTTCACAATGCAGCCATCAGCACTATTCATTTTCAGAACTATTTCATCATCACAAACAAAACCCCTGTACCCATTAAATAACATCTCCCTATTCCCTTCTCCCCCTAGTCCCTAGTAACCTTGGTTCTACTTTCTGTCTCTATGAATTTGCCTATTTTAGGTCCTCGTATTACTGGAATCCTACTATATTTGTCTTTTTGTCTTGTTTATCCTACTTAGCATGTTTTCAAGGTTAATCCATATTGTAGCATGTCTCAGAATTACATTGCTTTCTAAGGCTGAATAATATTTCCTCATAAATATACCACATTTTTCTTATCTATTAATGCATTGATGGACATTTGGGTTGTTTCCACTTGTACACATTGGTTGTTTCCACTTGTCCAGATTTGAGGAGCTATTTTCCACATTGTTTCCACTTGTCCACATTTGAGGAGCTATTTTCTTTTAAAAATTTAAACTTTTGTTTTTGTCCCTTTTTTTTGAGACAAGGTCTCACTCTGTTGCCCAGGCTGGAGTACGATGGCACCATCATGGCTCACTGTAGCCTTGACCACCCAGGCTCAAGTGATCCTCCTACCTCAGCCTCGCAAGTAGCATGTGCCACCATGCCTGTCTAATTTTTGTATTTTTGTAGAATAAAAATACAAATGGTTTCATCGTGTTGCCCAGGCTGGTTTCAAACTACTGGGCTCAAGCAATCTGCCTGCCTTGGCCTCCCAGTGTTGGGATTTCAGGTGTGAGCCTCCACACCTGGCCTGTTTTTGCTATTTAAGACTTTAACCTATCTGAAGTTGATTTTTGAACATAGTATGAGATGTAGGAATCTGACATTTTTTTCTATATGGGTAGCTGTTTTGTTTTCCACCTTCACATATTAAAAAGTCTTGTCTTTTCCCAACTTAGACTTTCTATTTGTCAGTTTTAACAAAGTCACAATATCCTGGGGAATAAATATGACACAGGTAATTTAATTAACCATGTAACCATCATTCTGATTATTCAGTTTGTTTTCAGTCCTAAATAATCCTGATATGCGCACTTTATCTTTTCCTTTTTTTTTTGAGACTCACTTTAATATTTTTTTTTTTTAGTCTCACTTGGTCACCCAAGCTGGAGTGCGGTGGCACGGTATCTGCTCAAGGGTTCAACCAATTCTCCTGCTTCAGCCTCCCGAGTAGCTGGGATTACAGGCGTGCGCCATCACGCCTGGCTAACTTTTTTGTATTTTTAGCAGAGATGGGTTTTCACCATCTTGGCCAGGCTGGTCTCGAACTCCTGGCCTCAAGTGATCCGCCCGTCTTGGCCTTTCAAAGTGCTGGGATTAAAGGCATGAGCCACTGTACGCGGCCTCCTTTTAAATTATTTTAAGAAGCTGTTTCTAAGACTGGGATTATTTGGCTAAAGATTATGAATATTCTTTTTTTTTTTAAGACAGGGTTTTATCAACTGGGCTGGAATGCAATCATATGATCATAGCTCACTGCAGCCTCATATCCTGGGCTCAAGTGATCCTCCTGCCTCAGCCTCCTGGGTAGCTGGGATGATAGGCACACACCACCACATGCAGCTAAATTTTGTACAGTCAGGGTCTTGCTATGTGGCCTAGACTGGTCCTGAACTCCTGGCCTTAGGCAATTCTCCCACATCAGCCTCCCAAAGGGCTGAGATTATAGATTTAAGTCACTGGAGCCAGCTTAAGGTATTATTTTTAATTATCTAAAATAAATGTACAGTAAATACTTTTTATAAATCTTTGTTTTCCTGATTGTTTCCTTAGCATATAATCTCAGAAATACAACTGATCAAAGGGTATGTGCATTTTTAAGGATTTATAATGCCAGATGCCTTCCAAAAGGTGTTAACGACTTACTGAACTGACAGTATATGAGGGTGCCATACAGTCATTTATTTATTTGAAAAACAAACAAATCTTTGTTGTCTAGAAATACATATTTTAAAAATCCCCCAGAAAAGATGCTATTCTCTCTTTTCCCCATCCTCTTCCTCTTCCACACCTCTGAGACAAAGGACATTATTATACTTTAGTAAAACTTCATCCAGATGTCCAGACAATACCCCAACTATGTATTCTTCTGTATTTGCAAGCTACATGTTCATATAGATAACATCTGTAGATCTGGTTCATCTACAGATACCAGTTAGCCTTTGTAATCCATTCCCCACTTAAGTTCCACCATCACTGGCTTTTCTGTTAATCCCTTGAGGAAAGGTTTGGGATTGAGGGGTAAATCCTTTATAACCACAGGAGAATGCTGCAGGCTATTCACTGCTGACCAAGCTGCCACCCATCCCTGGTGACTGCAGCAGGTACCCCCAGACAGTCATGTAAATGGACTAGGCCCAGGTCTGTAGTTCTTTGCTCTGAAAAAAGAGACATAATAGCTTCTACTTTCTATGTATCATTTTGTGGAAATAACAGGTATTTCACTAGAATGGTTTTTGATTTGGTGGTTAAAAGGACTTTGGACATTTAGGTCCTGAAATAAATTGTTGCATCTCTGAAGGAAAAGATGAAAGTAGTTTATCACACTTCAGTGAAGAGGCCTTTGGAGAAGTTTGTTCTAGATGCTGTATATTCTCCATAGAGGAGTGCTGGGGATTTTCCAAATCAGTAGAACTAAAGGGTAACTGAAGAGAACAGAGAGTGACATGTCAGATTGAGAATCAGTCTTTTGAGGCTGGGCGTGGTGGCTCACACCTGTAATCCCAGCACTTTGAGAGGCCAAGGTGGGCGGATCACTTGAGGTCAGAAGTTCGAGACCAGCCTGGCCAACATGGTGAAACCCCATTGCTACTAAAAATACAAAAATTAGCCGAGTGTGGTGATGAGCACCTGTAATCCCAGCTACTTGGGAGGCTGAGGCAGGAGAATCACTTGAACCCAGGAGGCGGAGGTTGCAGTGAGCTGAGATCATGCCATTGCGCTCCAGCCTGGGGGACAGAGAGAGACTCCGTCTCAAAACAAACAAACAACAAAAAAGAATCAGTCTTTTCAAAGTGGCAAAAAGGGCTGGGCATGGTGGCTCACATCTTTAATCCTAGCACTTTGGGAGGCCAAGGCTAGTGGATCACCTGAGGTCAGGAGTTCGAGTCTAGCCTGGCCAACATGGCAAAATCCCATCTCCACTAAAAATACAAAAATTAGCCAGGTGTGGTGACGAGCACCTGTAATCCCAACTACTTGGGAGGCTAAGGCAGGAGAATCACTTGAACCTGGGAGGCAGAGGTTGCAGTGAGCCGAGATAGCACCACTGCACTCCATCCTGGGCAAAAGAGTGAAACACTCTGTCTCAAAAAAAAAAAAAGAAAAAAAAGTGGCAAAAAGAATAGGCTAGAAGATACTAGCTACAATTCCTCTTTTTTTTTTTTTTCTTTTGGATTTCTCAGGAATGATTTCTTCCTAGTTAGACCGCCAGTGTTGCATGGTAACCCCACCCATGAAAAGGCTGGAATATTGGAAAACTGCATGAAACTAAGCGCTGTGGGTTGGGCACAGTGGTTCACGCCTGTAATCCCAGCACTTCGGGAGGCCAAGGTGGCTGGATTGCTTGAGCTCAGGAGCTTGAGACCAGCCTAGGCACCATGGTGAAACTCCATCTCTACAAAAGATACAAAAATTAGTTGGGTGTGGTGGTGCATGCCTGTAATTCTAGCTACTTGGGAGGTTGAGGCATGAGAACTGGTTGAACCCAGGAGGTAGAGGTTGCAGTAAGCCAAGATCATGCCACTGCACTCAGCCTTGGCAACAGAGCAAGACTTGGTCTCAAAAAAAAAGAACTTCTGTTAGTCAAAGAGCTTCATAAAAAGTAAAAAAACAAGCTATAAATTAAGAGACAGTTTACTGTGCGCACACATTATTTGTGTGTGTGTATATATGTATCTTCATGGATTAGAATCAATAATATATTAAAAACTATTAATTTCTAAATGGACAAATCATAAACATTTCACAGAAGATAGCTAACGAATATATGAAGAGATAGTTAATTTCACTAATAAAAGAAATGCAAGCTATACCACAACATACCATTTCATATCCATTTGATTGGGAAAAAAATTAAGAAGTCTGACATTAGTAAGTGCTGGAGAGGATGTAGATCAATGGAAATCTTTACACATGGCAAGGGAGTACGACTGCTTTGAAACACAGTCTGACATTGTCTTATAAAGTTAAATCTTCACAGACTTTAGGACCCAACAATCTACTCCTAAGTGTATAACCTAGAGCATGCATTCTCAATGGGGGAGATATCACCTCACCAAAGGGGTAAAATTAGTAGGAGAGCAGGGTGAGGTGAGCCAGAAAAAAAAAAAAGAAAAAAGAAATCGGGCCAGGTGCGGTGGCTCACGCCTGTAATCCCAGCACTTTGGGAGGCTGAGGCAGGCAGATCACAAGGTCAGGAGATCGAGACCATCTTGGCTAACATGGTGAAACCCCGTCTCTACTAATAATACAAAAAAATTAGCCAGGCGTGGTGGTGGGCGCCTGTAGTCCCAGCCACTCTGGAGGCTGAGGCAGGACAATGGCATGAACTTGTGAGGTGGAGCTTGCAGTGAGCCAAGATCGTGCCACTGCACTCTAGCCTGGGCGACAGTGTGAGACTCTGTCTCAAAAAAAAGAAATCCACTCTTTTTATCTATACAGAGTACATAAAGAGGCCAGGCACAGTGGCCAACACCTATAATCCCAGCACTTTGGGAGGCCAAGGAGGCGGTACTGCTTGAGCCCAGGAATTCAAGACCAGCCTGGGCAACATAGCGAGACTCTGTCTTTATTTAAAAAATAAGGCCAGGCGCAGTGGCTCACGCCTGTAATCCCAGCACTTTGGGTGGCCGAGGCGGGTGGATCACCCGAGGTCAGGAGTTTGAGACCAGCCTGGCCAACATGGAGAAACCCCGTCTCTACCAAAAGTACAAAAATTGGCCGGGCGTGGTGGCAGGCACCTGTAATCCCAGCTATTCAGGAGGCTGAGGCAGGAGAATCACTTGAACCAGGAGGTGGAGGTTGCAGTGAGCCAACATTGCACCACCTCACTCCAGCCTGGGTGACAAGAGCAAGACTCCATCTCAAAAAAAATAAAAATAAAATAAAACAAAATAAAATAAAAAATAAATAGATTTTAAAGAGTACATAGAGATATGCAGTATATTTATGGTATTAAAATTTCATTAGAAGAGGAATTATTAGGGGAAAAAATATTTAAAAAGGCTCCTTAGTGAGGCAACAATGAAAAAAGGTTGAGAAACACTTCCCTAGAGACCCTCTTACACATATGCACCAGAAAACATGTTTAAGAATGTTCATAACAGCACCATTCATAACATAGGTTGGGTATTCCTTATCCAAAATGCTTGGGACTAGAACTGTTTCAGATTTTGAATTTTTTTCAGATTTTAGAATATCTGCATATACATAATGAGATATCTTGGGGATGGGACCCAAGTCTAAGCAGGAAATTTATGTATGTTTCTTCTTTTTTTTTTTGAGACGGAGTCTCACTGTGTCGCCCAGGCTGGAGTGCAGTGGTGCGATCTCGGCTCACTGCAACCTCCGCCTCCCGGGTTCACACCATTCTCCTGCCTCAGCCTCCCAAGTAGCTGGGACTACAGGCGCCCGCCACCAGGCCCGGCTAATTTTTTTTTGTATTGTTAGTAGAGACAGGGTTTCACCATGTTAGCCAAGATGGTCTCGATCTCCTGACCTCGTGATCCATCCGCCTCAGCCTCCCAAAGTGCTGAGATTACTGGTGTGAGCCACTGTGCCTGGCCTAAATTTATGTATGTTTCATATACACCTTATACACATAAGTGTGCCTCAGATTCCCAAAGTGCTGGGATTATAGGCGTGAGTCATGGCACCCAGCCCATCCCACTTTTATGACTCAGAATGTTCCTGTGCATTTTTTTTTTTTTTTTTGAGACACAGTCTCACTCTGTCGCCAGGCTGGAGTGCAGTGGCGCAATCCCGGCTCACTGCAACCTCTGCCTCCCAGGTTCGAGCGATTCTCCTGCCTCATCCTCCCGAATAGCTGGGACTATAGGCACGCACCACCACACCCAGCTAATTTTTGTGTTTTTAGTAGAGACAGGGTTTCACCATGTTGGCCAGGATGGTCTTGTCTCTTGACCTCATGATCCACCCACCTCGGCCTCCCAAAGTGCTGGGATTACAGGCATGAGCCACGGCGCCCAGCTGTTCCTGTGCATTTTTTACCTGAATTCCTCCCATTTCACTTTTAAGATCATGTCTTGTTCTAAGGAAGCACAGAGTAGTCATCATTTACAGATGACCTTTACACTGAACATAATGTCTGAAGTTTGCATCTTTCCTAAATCTTTTCCCAAATAATTAAAAAAAAAAAAAAAATCCCAAGCATTGAAAGAAACTTGAGAGGGCCCTCCATAGCCTTACCTTCAGCAGGTTTAGGACTTTCTTGCCAAGATCCAGCTCAAAGTTGGCATAATTAGAACCACACATGTCATAGATAAACACCAGTCCATTCCTCTGAGTTTCAAAGCTGTAAATCAACCATTGAACAAAAACATTTCTAAGTAAGAAGATGGATGAGGCAGGTTGAAAGCCTAATGCCAAAACAAAACCTGAGAGTATGAGACACATCTAGGATCAAAACAACTGCCTGACTGCACACTGGTCTTACAAAAAGATCTCTTATCTTTGGTGTCTGCTATGTTTATTAAGGCAGATTTATCCAGATTTACCAAATGCCAAACTCATAGGTTGAGAATGCTCTACAGCAACTAAGTTATCAAAATCTGAACTGTTTTCTCCCACCCCTCTGAATCTACCTACCCAAATCATATAACATATTCCGTACTCAACCCCAAAGTTTCCTCTTCCATGAAAATTTCCCTGATAACTGTAATCAAACATGCTACCAATCGTTTTTTTCCCTTAAAGCCCCATAAATCTTTCTGTGGATTTTTCTTGTGGCCTTAATATACTCTGTGTAGCCATCTGATTCTCTCCTAAAGGACAAGAACTTGTTGTTCAACTCATTATGCCCAACAGTCCCTAGCACAGCCCTTAAAAATAAATGGTCACTGAATTGTAATTCAGTAGACTGGAAGCCCATCTCTAAGAAAATATTTCAGACCTGTGAAAAACTGTGTAGAACAAAACTGCCTCTAAGCTCATTGATAGTAAATTTGTCTCTTATGACCTCGTGGAGGAAGAGAACAAACCCATAAATGGCCTTTGGAAAGCATTCCTAAAAAGTAGATTAAGGCTGACATGGTGGTTCATGCCTATAGTCTCAGTACTTTGGGAGGCTAAGGATGGCGGATAGCTTGAGCCCATGAATTTGAGACCAGGCTGGGCAACATGACAATACCTCATCATGTAGTGACCTATAGTCCCAGCTACTCGGGAGGCTCAGGTGGGAGGGTCACTTTAGCCCAGGAGGTCGAGGCTGCAGGGAGGTCATGCCACTGCACTCCAGCCTGGGAGACAGAGTGAGATCTTGTCTTAAGAAAAAGTAAGGCTGGGCACAGTGGCTCACGCCTTTAATCCTAGCACTTTGGGAGGCAAAGGCAGCTGGATCGCTTGAACCCAGGAGTTCAAGACCAGCCTGGGCAACATGGCAAGACCCTGACTCTCTTTAAAAAAAAAAAAAAAAGAAAGAAAAAAGAGGGAAAACAAAGAAAAAAAAAGCAGATTAACAGGTATTAATAGTAAGCCATGGCTGGGTGTGGTGGTTCATACCTATAATCCCAGCACTTTGGGAGCCTGAAGCAGGTGGATCACCTGAGGTCAGGAGTTCGAGACCTGCCTGGCCAATATGGTGAAGCCCCATTTCTACTAAAAATACAAAATTAGCCGGGTATGGTGGCACATGCCTGTAATCCCAACTACTTGGGAGGCTGAGGCAGGAGAATTGCCTGAGCCCAAGCAGCAGAGGTTGCAGTGAGTTGAGACTGCACCACTGCACTCCAGCCTGGGCAACAGAGCGAGACTCCATCTCAGGGAAAAAAAAAAAAAAAAAAAAAGTAAGCCTATTCCCAGACCAAACTGAGGAACATTTGAAGATACAGAAAGTATTCCTTAGTCCAATTTCCCAGATTTATAAAGATTTCTCAAAGATGTACTCTTCCACCAAGCCAGATCCGTACTTATATGTGATTTGCAGACCCAAATAGTCATTAGGATAAATTATTTGATTGGACTACTCACAAATGACAGCAAGAGTTTTCACATCTATTTAGAATTGAGAAAATGTTTGGCACAAAACACATTCCTGAAATCAGGAGTCTCAAAGTTATTGTTTTTTGTTTTGAGACAGAGTTTCACTCTTGTCACCCAGGCTGGAGTGCAACGGCGGGATCTCGGCTCACTGCAACCTCCGCTGCCCGGGTTCAAGCAATTCTTCTGCCTCAGCCTCCAGAGTAGCTGGGACTACAGGCGCCCGCCACCACACTTGGCTAATGTATTTTTAGTAGAGACGGGGTTTCGCCATGTTGGCCAGGCTGGTCCCGAACTCCTGAGCTCAGGTGATCCACCCACATCGGCCTCCCAAAGTGCTGGGATTACAGGCGTGAGCCACTGTGCCCAGCCTCAAAGTTATTTTGTATCTTACTATTTTTGCACCAGCACCTCCTGGGAACCTCCATATCTTCATCCCTTTAACAAATTCCAAGGCAGAAGCACCCGCCCATGAGCTAACATTTCAAAAATGTCTAATTCTGAGGTACATGAAAGTTTCTCCAGCAGACTTAGTTTCAACTGGCACCTAATGTGTTACATTAGTGTTAAATCTTTACTCCTTTTTGTTATTTATTTCTTCATTTATTTTTTAATTTTTAGTAGAGATGGGGTTTCATTACGTTGCCCAGGCTGGTCTCAAACTCCTGACCTCAAGTGATCTGCCCCCCTCGGCCTCCCAAAGTGCTGGGATTACAGGTGTGAGTCACTGCGCCCTGCCCTTGACTCTTTTTTCACAACCCCAGAGAGACCATGATCCACAAAGGTCCAAGATGCCGTTAAAATGTGTGGCACAGGACAGGTCCAGTGACTCACACCTGTAATCTCAGCACTTTGGGAGACTGAGATGTGAAGACTGCTTGAGGCCAGAAGTTCGAGACCAGCCTGGTCAACAGAGTGAAACTCCGCCTCTACAAAAAAATTTTAAAATTGGACGGGTTTATTAGTACGTGCCTGTGGTCCCAGCTCCTTGGGAGACAGAGGCAGGAGGATCATTTGAGCCCAGGAGTTGAGGCTGCTGTGAGTTATGATGATACAACTGCACTTCAGCCCGAGCAAGAGTGAGACCCTGTCTCTTAAATAAAAAGAAACAAAGAAAATGTGTGGCATAATTATTGAATAGGCTATCCAGATCTAGATACTTTCTATTTCTCCATGAGCTCCTCAAGGGTCAAATTCAAATTATGGGCTTTCCCCTCATGACTCCAGCTTGTGGCAGGGGACTAAAACAAAAACAAGTCAGTGAGGGGGCAAAGAGAATTTAAAAAAAAGAAGCTTGGATGCATAATGAATGATCCAGGTTCTATATTCCCAGATCAAAGTGCTCATCCTGTGAAGGCACATAAAACATGAATGCAGTAAGATTTTCACACTTTAGGGTATAGAATAGATAGATAGATAGATAGATAGATAGATAGATAGATAGATATGTGTGTTTATATATGTGTGTATATATATACATACACTTTTTTTTTTTGGAGACAGAGTTCGCTCTTGTTGCCCAGGCTGAAGTGCAATAGCGTGATCTCTGCTCACTGCAACCTCCGCCCAAGTTCAAGTGATTCTCCTGCCTCAGCCTCTTGAGTAGCTGGGATAACAGGCACTGACCACCACACCTGGCTAATTTTTTGTATTTTTACTAGAGACGGGGTTTCACCATGTTGGCCAGGCTGGTCTCGAACTCCCGACCTCAGGAGATCCACCCCCTTGGACTCCCAAAGTGCTGGGACTACACGCATGAGCCACCAGAATATATATATTTTTAAGACAGCATTTTACTCTGTTGCCCATGCTGTAGTGCAGTGGCACAATCATGGCTCACTGCAGCCTCGACCTCCCAGGGCTCAGGTGATCCTACCAGGGCTCAGGTGATCCTCCCAGTTCAGCCTTCTGTGAGTGTCTGGGACTACAGGCAAATACCACCATGCCTGGCTGCCTAATTTTTAAACTTTTGTAGAGATGAGGTCTTGCTATGTTGCCCAGGCTGGTCTCGAACTTCTGGACTCAAGCGATCCTCTCACCTGGCCTCCCAAAGTGTTGGGATTACAGGCATGAGCCACTGCACCCAGTTTAAGATTTACAATGGGCTGGGCACAGTGGCTCACGCCTGTAATCCCAGCACTTTGGGAGGCCAAGGCGGGCGGATCACGAAGTCAGGTGATCGAGACCATCCTGGCTAACAAGGTGAAACCCCATCTCTACTAAAAATACAAAAAAAAAAAAAAAACGGGCATGGTGGCGGGCGCCTGTAGTCCCAGCTACTTGGGAGGCTGAGGCAGGAGAATGGCATGAACCCGGGAGGCAGAGCTTGCAGTGAGCTGAGATAGCGCCACTGCACTCCCGCCTGGGGAACAGAGCAAGACTCCGTCTCAAAAAAAAATTTTTTTTAAATTCCTGAGCTACATGTTACAGAAAACACCAAGAAGTTTAAAACACAGTCCCTGACATTGGTTTTAAAAAAACTGAGAAGCCAGATGCAGTGGCTTATGCTTGTAATCCCAGCATTTTGGGAGGCTGAGATGGGAGGATTGCTTAAGCCCAGGAGTTCAAGACTGCAGTGAGCTACAATTATGCTACTGCACTACAGCCTGGGTAACAAAGCAAGCCCTAGTCTCAAAAAACAAAAAAGAAAGAAACTGAGGATAGGAGATCCATGAGGGGCTACCAATGAAACAAGACTGGTTACAGATCACTTTGAAGAAGACGGATGATGGATATGTGGATGTTCATGATACCATTCTCTCTCAACCTACAGAGATTTGGATGTTAAAAAGAAAGTTTCCTGCCCTCAAGAAGCGAGTGGATTCATCATGTTGCCTAGGGCTGGTCTCAAACTCCTGGGCTCAGACAATCTGCCCGTCTCAGCTTCCCAAAGTGCTAGAATTACAGGCATGAATCAATGCGCCTGGCCTCAATATAGCACTTCTAATCCGGAGGACCAGCTAAAGATGTTGAGAGCAGTAAGAAACTGTAAATTGCAAGCACCAGGGAAAAAGGAATAGCAGAACAACAGCATGGGAGGATAGAAATAACTCTGCCCAAGAGTGAAGAAACCAGGATCTTAAAACCAGCTGGACTAACATGTGATGACTGTAAAAAACTTCTCGGGGCTTGAGTTTAATTGTCAATTGAATTGTAACAATACCATTTACCTTAGCAGGGAGACAGTGATGACCTGAGCTCGTTCTTTATGCTTATGCACCTGTTTTTATTAAGGATGGTTTTTGCTTAACTTTATACTTCTGGACTTCTCCCTGAATGTTTTTTGTTGTTGTTTGCTTTGTGTGGGCTTTTTTGTGGGTTTTTTTTTTTTTTTTTTTGAGACAGGTCTCGCTATGTCACCCAGGCTGGAATGCAGTGGCGTGATCATGGCTCACTACAGCCTCACCCTTCTGGGCTCAAGTGATCTTCCCACCTCAGCAACCTCCCCCACCTCCCCCAAGAAGCTGGGACTAAAGGTGGACGCTACCACACCCAGCTAATTTTTTGTATTTTTTATCAGAGACAGGGTTTCACCATGTTGTCCAGGCTGGTCTCAACTCCTGGCCTCAAGCAATCCACCTGCTTCAGCCTCCCAAAGTGCTGGGATTACAGGTGTGAGCCACTGCACCCAGCCCTCCCCTGAATGTTGAGTCTCAAAATCCTCTGAACTAAATGGCATTATTCCTGTTATGCAGACAAAGAAACTGAGGCCCTAGAGGTTCTGATATGAGCAAAAAGAACCAGCACAGGTCATCTCCCCCTCATTCTTTTCCAATAAGTAGTTTTCCATACACTGAAGATTGCCAATAATTGACTTTCTCAGCTTCTGTTTTCCTGACATAGAGCCAAGGTGGTAAAGAGAATGCCCACCATCTTGACAGTGCTTGCAAACATGCCGAGTCCTAAAGGACATGGATTGTTTTCTATTCATAGCATTGCCCAGGGCACATCCTAGGAGAATGGTGAAGGCACTGCTGAATTTAATCAAGTAAAAAACTGTCACTTTCCTACCTGCATGTAGAATACCTAAAAAATAATCTCAATGCTTACCTATCCACAGCTCTGTCTAGCAAGTAAAACAGAGCCTGAAGTACCACATGTTGGACTGACTTGTGGGGATGATGCAACCTGGCAGTAAAGAGGGCAATGGAGGCTCCTGTTGGGTCCCGAACATTCTAAAGCAAATAAAACAAGAAACATTAAAAAAATCAAATAGAAAATCACAGCAATTACTAAGACTTATATACTGGATAAGGGTTTGATACATGTAGAAAACAGATGCTAACAATAATTCCCTGACTTCACCAATTGCTCTCCAAAGGGAAGAATGTTAATATCATCCCTTGCCTGATTCTCTCAGGACTCCCTAGACCATATTTCTGTGGTAAGAAAAAAAAAACACATTCTCTTTGCTCTTCAACTACAGACAGATCAAAGGATGGCTGTGCACTGGCTTCCTAGCTAACTTCCCTGGCAGAATGGCAAAAGAAACAAGCAGCAGGAGAGAACCAGGGAACAGGACCATGATTTCCACCCTCTGCCTTAAAAGTGCCATTGTATGTTTACTTGAAAGGCTGAGGTCTCAACTAAGTGGAGAGCTTGTGTTAAATATGGAAGCATGGGTGTCTGACACATTGCATACCTCTCCCAAAGACCATGACTAACCTTAATGGACCAACTGAAGAAACTTTTCTAAGTCTACTGTACAACTGATTTTCTATAATTCAATTATTCAATTATCATTAGTAACTCTAATTACTAGAAACTATTAGTAATTCAATTGTTACTAAAATAATTTTATACCAAACTGCATGGCTGTTTCACATCTGCTCCTAACTGTGGAGACTCTCTAGATTCAGGATAAGGTATATAGGAACAAAGTCCAAACAGGGGGATGGGGGAGAGATAGCATTAGGAGATATACCTAATGCTAAATGACGAGTTAATGGGTGCAGCACACCAACAAGGCACGTGTATACATATGTAACAAACCTGCACATTGTGCACATGTACCCTAAAACTTAAAGTATAATAATAATAAAATTTAAAAAAAAAAAAGTCCAAACAGGACACCAGTTAAAAAAGGAAGTAATAAGGCCCTATGAGATAGGTCCCTAAACACTCACTAAGATGGTGAATTTTCCACTGAGGATCTCAGAACGAAGAGGTTCCTCATGAGGTTTCAGCTTTACAATGCCTTCCTTCCTTCGAGTTTCCTAAAAAGGAAGCACAGCAAAATGTATTAATATGAAAATACTGTATATCCAGGACAGCACCATGTAACCACCAAATCTCAGGGATAAGGTGGTTATCAATGAATGAATGAATTATAAATTTCATAACTAAATAAATTTTATAACTAATTTCATAACCAATTCTACTTCATTTAGTTGAATTAGAATTCAATTAAATGGGCCGGGCGCAGTGGCCCACGCCTGTAATCCCACCACTTTGAGAGGCTGAGGCGGGCAGGTCACCTGAGGTCAGGAGTTCAAGACCAGCCTGGCCAACATGGTGAAACCTTGTCTCAGCTAAAAATACAAAAATTAGCCTGGCATGGTGGTGCGCGCCCATAATCCCAGCTACTCAGGAGGCTGAGGCAGGAGAATCGCTTGAACCCAGAAGGTGGAGGTTGCAGTGAGCCAAGACAGCACCACTGCACTCCAGCCTGAGCGACAGAATGAGACTCTGTCTCAAAAAAAAAAGCAGCTAAATGAATAATGAAGTCAACTAAATGAATTATGAATTTCTTTGTAACCTGCCTCCAAGCCAGTCAAGCATTTTCAGAATTCCTGTCCAAAGCTACTTTATCAGCCCCTCAGGTAGGGTATTTTTCTCTGACTCAGTAAGAACTCTAACCCTGAAGAGTAACCAGTATGTTACATTGAGGTGCAGGATCAAGGTTCTTAAACACGCAGCAGCACTGACATGGTACCAGGACACTAAAATATGGACCTCAAAAATGTCTGGATGCATACATCCTCACATATTTTCTAGGTTTAGGCCTCTCCTATGTTTAAATAGGAGCCTTCTCTCCACCTGATATTGTCTCCAACAGCAGCTACCATGACTTCATTTTCCTCACCCTGATGGCCAGATTCTTTTTTTTTATTTAACTGAGACCGAGTCTCACACTGTTGCTGAGGCTGGAGTGCAGTGGCATGATCTTGGCTCACTGCAACCTCCACTTCTAAGAGATTCTCTTGCCTCAGCCTCCTGAGTAGCTGGGATTACAGGCACATGCCACCACGCCTAGCTAATTTTTGTGTTTTTAGTAGAGATGGGGTTTTGCCATGTTGCCCAGGCTGGTCTCGAACTCCTGGGCTGAAGCAATCCACCCGCCTCAGCCTCCCAAAGTGCTGGGATTACAGGCATGAGCCACCGCGCCCAGCCTCTGCAGTTCTCCTCTTAAATGACAAGGTTGACCACCTACATTTCCTTTTTCCGGAGACATTCTCTACCTTTATATACCGATAACAAAAAAATATTATCTTGGTTTGTCTTATTTCATCAACTGCTTGTTTTAAACCTCTTAGGCTGGGCACGGTGGCTCACGCCTGTAATCCCAGTACTTTGGGAGGCCGAGGTGGGTGGGTCACTTGAGCTCAGGAGTTCGAGACCACCCTGGGCAACATAGCAAAACCCCGTCTCTA
Source organism: Pongo pygmaeus (assembly GCF_028885625.2). Lineage (NCBI taxonomy): Eukaryota > Metazoa > Chordata > Mammalia > Primates > Hominidae > Pongo > Pongo pygmaeus. The sequence goes on from NC_072389.2 coordinate 81,095,860, forward strand.
CAAAAAATACAAAAAATTAGCCAGGCGTGGTGGCGCGTGCCTGTGGTCCCAGCTACTCGGGAGGCTAAGGTGAGGTGGGAGGATCACTTGAGCTCAGGAAGCAGAGATCTGCAGTGAGCTGAGATCATGCCACTTCACTTCAGTCTGGGAGACACAGCAAGACTCTGTCTCAAAAAAAAAAGTGCTTCCACAGAATCCAGTGCTGCCTTATCATAACATTTCTACAACTCTTTGTTTATTCTTTCTTTTTTTTTTTTTTAAACAGTCTCATTCTGTTGCCCAGACTGGAATGCAATGGTGTGATCTCAGCTCACTGCAACCTCCACCTCCTTGGTTCAAGTGATTCTCCCTCCTCAGCCTCCAGAGTAGCTGGGAATACTGGTGCCACTACACCCAGCTAATTTTTGTAGTTTTAGTAGAGATGCGGTTTTGCCATTTTGTTCAGGCTGGTCTCAAACTCCTGACCTCAAGTGATCCACCTGCCTTGGCCTCCCAAAGTGCTGGGATTACAGGCAGGAGCCACTGCGCCCAGCCCTAGTCTCTCTCTCTAAATAGTAATCTCTGCACCTGGAACACAGTAAGTATAAAATAAGTATCTGTTGAGTAAATGAATGAATATTGAATAAGCTGGTCCACAAGATAGATGTAACCAAACTTCAGTTAAGCTAATCCTAGTGCTTCTTATCCCAATTTTTTTTTTTTTAAGGGAGATTTTGTATTTCTTTAGAAGGATTCTGACCCCAAAGTAACATGCTGTATAATGTTTTATCAAAGACGCTACTAACTGAGAAAGCAAACAGAAGCACAAAACTAAAGTCTGTGCCCCCTCAAAAAACAAAAATCAAAACAAAGTAAAATCCTAATGCCGCTACATTTGCATAAAGATACTTTAAGATAATGGAACTAGCTAATACACAGTTGCTCTTCTTTTCCAGTGTTAAAACTTCCCTTCCTGAACTGCCCACTAAGCTCATCATTCATCTGAATGGCAAGTTTCTGAAAGCCTTAGACATCCTGAAAACCAAGATTTTCATGTGGCCAGAGGCCAATGAAACGAGCTAGGATTAAAATTCTAGGAAGGGTGAACCCCTATCCTGTCACCAGGATGCTGTCAGGCTACTTCCTCCGTCTCAATCATTAGATGTGGCATCCTGGTCTACGATCAAAACTTAGGTACAAAAGTACTGCCTTCCAGTAGCTGCCTTGCCCAGCTTCAGCTCTCACAAGGGCTCCTGGATATGGATCCATTTTTTATGAAAGTGGGGAGGAACACTTAGAGAACCGATGTGTGTGTCGAGCATGAGAGGGACAACAGCAACACTTAGCCCAACTGCCACAGGTCTGGTCCACCCCTGAGCCACATACTCTGTAGGAGTGGAACAATTCTATGGCACGGAGCACATCAAACTTCCTTGCCATGAGGAACTTGACAGCCACATTCCAAGACAGCGGGGAAACATTGTACTGAACTGTCCACTTGTTAATCTCTTCGAGAAACTGCTTGGTAGCCTGTTTGACAAAGAAAGAAAGAATAATTAGTAAGAAGAGAGCATATTTATGGAGTCAAAAAACAAGTAAAAACTATCATCCCTTCCCTAAGCAAGTCTGAACCCAGTTTGCTACAGGGAGCAAGGAAACAAAAACAAAAAGGTAGAAACAGGTCTGAAACCAGACATAGTTAAAATTTGTATAATTCAATGAGGCCAGAAGCCAGATCTAGGTTCAGAAAACAGGACTTAGTGCAAGTATGCATGAAAAAATGAGGGGGGAGAAGAGAGATCCTGAATGAGATGCAAATTACTAGTCCCAAAGCAAAAAATAAAAAAATAAAAAAAACTTGGGAGGCCACACTTTGGGAGGTGGAGGCGGGAGGATCACTTGAGGTCAGGAGTTCAAGACTAGCCTAACCAACGTGGTGAAACTCCATCCATCTCTACTAAAAATACAAAACTAGCTGGATGTGGTGGCGCACGCCTGTAATCTCAGCTATTTGGGAGGCTGAGGTAGGAGAATTGCTTAAACCCAAGAGGCAGAGGTTGCAGTGAGCTGAGATCACGCCATTGCACTCCAGCCTGGGCAACAAGAGCGAAACTGTCTCAAAAAAAAAAAAAAGAAAGAAAGAAAGAAAAAGAAAACAAAAAGAAAAGTGGCCAGGCCTTCCGAAGGATTATTGCCTAATGCAGTGTAGTATAGCAGTCTCAGCTGCTGCTTTGGTCCCACAAGCCAACTGGACACAGCAAAAGAATCAGAAAATGGTTTTGGCTTTGGAATTTGAGACCAGTAAAATTATTAAGAAGAACTTAACAAATCAAAAGAGCAGCTATTCTTTGTGCTAACTGACCCCACTGGACCTCTTCATGCTTTGCATGGCAACCCCAAAACTGGATACTAGTATCCAGGGTCAGTAAGAGCCCCTCTGGATAGCGGTTTTGGAAAGGGGAGGAAATTTTTCATTTTTACTGTCTGACCCAGGCTGGCAAGATGCCTGCTTCCAGAACTATTTGTATCTCTCAACTAATTCATGTTCTTTTATGCACTCTCATCCTATTTCTCCTTACATTATAACCAATTTCCTTTTTAGACAAACTACTTTTCTGTTTCTTCATTTTAGAATGATTTAAATTGGGATTTTTTTTTTTCTTTTTTTGAGACAGGGTCTCACTCTGTGACCCAGGCTGGAATGTAGTGGCACAATCTTGGCTCACTGCAGCTTCGACCTCCTGGGCTCAAACAATCCTCCAGCCTCAGCCTCTCGAGTAGCTGGGACTAGAGGCATGGCATATGTCACCACACCCAGTAATTTTTTTCTTTGTTATTTTTAGTAGAGACAAGGTCTCACTACATAGCCCAGGATTGGTCTCAAACTCCGGGGCTCAAGCGATCCTCTCATGATCCCTCTCAAAGTGCTGGGATTACAGGCATGAGCCACTGCCCTCAGCACTTTTTTTTTTTTTTTTTTTTTGAGACAAGGTCTCACTCTGTCACTCAGCAGACTGGAGTGCAGTGGCACAATCACTGCTCATTGCAGCCTCAAACTCCTGGGCTCAAGGGATCCTACCGTCCCTGCCTTCCGAGCAGCTGTGACTACAAGTGCACACCACCATGCCTAGGTAATTTTTTTGATTTTCTGTAGAGACGAGGACTCCCTTTGTTGGCCAGGCTGGTCTTGAACTCCAGTGCTCAAGTGATCATTCCATCTCGTGTTCCCAAAGTGCTGGGATTGCATCTGTGAGCTAAATTGGAATTTTTTTTTTTTTTTTTTTTTTTTTTAGACAGTCTCACTCTGTCACCCAGGCTGGAGTGCAGTGGTGCAATCTTGGCTCACTGCAACCTCTGCCTCCAGGGTTCAAGTGATTCTTCTGCCTCAGCCTCCCGAGTAGTTGGGACTACACGCCCAGCTAATTTTTGTATTTTTAGTAGAGACAAAGTCTCACCATGTTGGCCAGGCTGGTCTCCAACTCCTGACCTCATGATCCGTCCGCCTTGGCCTCCCAAAGTGCTGGGATTACAGGTGTGAGCCACCACACCCAGCCAGGAATAATTTTTTTGTAGGCATTCTACACTACTAAAAGCTTCATGCATGGCTATTCTGTCCCTTCCATCCAGAAACTTTTCTCAGCTGTTTGTCTACAATATGATGAACCTGATGAGAATTCTGAATTTTAACCATACCTCTATTCCCAATCAACCCACAGTTATGACTTATTTATTCATATTTAATAAGCACCTGTTATTTGTTAAGCTAATACTTGCACTGAAAGGTATAACGAATAAAAAAATGAGGTTTGCTTCGAAAGGTATAAAACTAGCTTACCATGTGACCATGGACAAGGTAATTCTGTCTTTGCTAATTTTTCAATTGAAAAATAAAGGGAGGACTGGGCACGGTGGCTCACAACTATAATCCCAGCACTTTGGGAAGCCAAGGCGGGTGGATCATTTGAGGTCAGGAGTTCGAGACCAGCCTGGCCAACATGGTGAAACCCTGTCTCTATTAAAAATACAAAAAGCAGCCAGGCTTGGTGGCATATGTCTGTAATCCCAGCTACTCAGGAGGCTAAGGCAGGAAAATTGCTTGAACCCAGGATGTGGAGGTTGCAGTGAGCCAAGATCGCGCCATTGCACTCCAGCCTGGGTGACAGAGTAAGACTCTGTTTCAAAGAAAAAAAAAAAAATGGCTGGACGTGTTGGCTTATGCCTGTAATCCCAGCACTTTGGGAGGCCAAGGAGGGCAGATCACGAGGTGAGGAGTTCGAGACCAGCCTGGCCAATATGGTGAAACCCCGTCTCTACTAAAAATACAAAAATTAGCTGGGCAGGGTGGCATGCGCCTGTACTCCCGGCTAGTCAGGAGGCTGAGGCAGAAGAATCGCTTGAACCAGGAGGCAGGGTTGTAGTAAGCCAAGATCGCACCACTGCACTCCAGCCCGAGCGACAGAGAGAGACTCCATCTCAAAAAAAAAAAAAAGAAAGAAAGAAAAAGAAAGGGAGGGCTGGGCACAGTGGCTCATGCCTGTAATCCTAGCACTTTGGGAGGCCAAGGCAGGAAGATCACTTGAGGCCAATTCAAGATCAGCCTGGCCAAGATAGTGAGATCCTGTCTCTATTATACATATATATTACATATTATATATTATAATAATATATAACATATATAATATATAATTATATATGTTATATATTAATTTAATTATATATAAATTAATATATGTTATATATAATATATTATATATTAATATATAATATATAATATATAATATATTAATATATAATATATAATATATAACATATAATATATAATAAATATATGTTATTATATAATAATTATATAATTATATTATAACATAGTATATATATTTATTATATATAATTATATATAATATTTATTATATATAATTATATATAACATTTATTATATATAATTATAATAATATATAACATATACTATATAATATATAATATAATATATAACATATACTATATGATATATAACATAATATATAACATATATTATATATGATATATAACATAATATATAACATATATTGTATATAATATATAATATATAACATATATTGTATATAATATATAATAATATATATAATATTATATATATAATATAATATTATATATATAATATAATATTATATATTATATATTATATTATATATTATATTATATATAATATTATATATTATATATTATATTATATATTATATAATATAATATTATATATTATATATTATATTATATAATATAATATTATATATTATATATTATATTATATAATATAATATTATATATTATATATTATATTATATAATATAATATTATATATTATATATTATATTATATAATATAATATTATATATTATATATTATATTATATATTATATTATATATAATATTATATATTATATATATATAAAAGAAAAATAAAGAGAAAAAGCATAATAGCAATGACCTACTTCAGAGTCTTGGCAACAAGTCCTACCTTACAAATACAATCCAAATTGCTACACACTATTTAAACAACTGGCAAACTAAAATCCCAGGAGAGTCAGCAATACCTCATAACAGAGCATCTGATTCATCCCCCAATTTCTAGGAAAGGACAAAAGTACTTTATAAACCCGAGGAAAGTCTAAACGGCCTGAGGCTGCACCTGAGCTTTAGAGCCTTACAATTAAGGCAACATAGCTTACACCATTGGAGAAGGAAAGAACCAGCAAAACCAATCAGGCAAAGTGCATGAAAAGAGCCAAGAAATAAAGACCATGAAGAAAAGCTTTCAGAAGATCATTTTGGCCTGGAACCAGCTGAAGCCACACCAGAGAAATGAGTCCCAGAGAAGACAACAGGACAAACTTAGAATGCTCCTTCAGAAAATAGTTTGAGTTGCCTCTGTGGAGTGAGTGGCCAGCATCAAAATGAGGAAAGATGGAAGGAAAAAGAAGTGAGCACAGAAAGATGCCAGAAATAAAACTCTAGCCAGTCAGTAAATTCTCCAGGAGACATGGTACCTGGTTTTGTTTTTTTGTTTTTTCTGCTTTTTTTTTTTTTTTTTTTGAGACAGAATCTCGCTCTGTTGCCCAGGCTGGAGTGCAGTGGCGCAATCTTGGCTCACGGCAAGCTCCACCTCCCGGGTTCATGCCATTCTCCTGCCTCAGCCTCCCGCCACCACACCCGGCTAATTTTTTTGTATTTTTAATAGAGACGGGGTTTCAGCGTGTTAGCTGGGATGGTCTCGATCGCCTCACCTCGTGACCCACCTGCCTCGGCCTCCCAAAGTGCTGGGATTACAGGTGTGAGCCACCACCCCCGGCCGAGACATGGTACCTGTTTTTTAATTAACCTATTATCCTTTAAATCCAGTTCTCTAGTGGGCCTCTCTGATGTTGCTTATAGAATAAAACACCAGAATAATAGAACATATTTTTCCTGCTACTTAGCTGGGTATATAATTTCTAATATAAAATAATCACTGGATAAATCAATGTATAAGTAGAAGTGGAAAATCTAAATGACCAAGAGGTGATTTGAACTCATCACATATCCATCTGTTAAGATAAATTTTCATTTTTTGGCTGGGCACAGTGGCTCGCCCCTGTAATCCCAGCACTTTGGGAAGCCAAGGTGGGCAGATAACGAGGTCAGGAGTTCGAGACCAGCCTGGCCAACATAGTGAAACCCTGTCTCTACTAAAAATACAAAAAATTAACAGGGTGTGGTGGCAGGTGCCTGTAATCCCAGCTACTTGGGAGGCTGAGGCAGGAGAATCACTTGAACCCAGGAGGCAGAGGTTGCAGTGATCCAAGATCGTGCCACTGCATTCCAGCCCAGGAGACAGTGCGAGACTCTGTCTCAAAAAAAAAAAGATAACTTTTCATTTTTCATAAATAAACCATGTCCTAATAAGAGAAAGGCATGCAGGTTTCACACACTTCCTTCAAAGTATATCTTGCCTTCCTTTTTATTAAGCTCAGTTCTTCCAAGGTTCTTCATGTTCTGTAGCTCCCAAGAGCTGTTGCCTTGAGCTGACCTCTGTCCCCCTGCTGGTCAGGATGTTATTCTTGGCTTTAAGCACAGGAACAATTCCTCCTGGTTTGGCCTGACCAGGCCTTGCATGTAGAGTCCAGTGTACTGTAAACAGTGATGTGATATTTACAGATACAAATACACACGCATAGCACCTGCTCTGTTCAGCCTCAGATTCACCCTCCTGTGCACCCATCCCTCTGGTGGAAGAGATGAACCTCTAAAAGGAGTCAGAAAGAATGGTCTCATCTTCAACAACCTTCCTTTAGACAGTTAATCAGATTTCTCCCTCTGTTTACACATAGGTTTAACATGACCACTGAGTACAAACTAATTTGTAGCTCTGCTGGTTACCAGAAAAACAAGTCCCAGCAACTTTAATGAGCAACACAGTCTTCAGAAGGGATAATTGAAATTCTCGAAATTAAAATTCAGTGTATTTCCTAGTGAAAGAAAGAATGGGCCAAAAGATGAGTCACAGCTTAGAAAATATTTTAACTCCAGGACAATGGTTTGAATCTATCTATGCTTATGAAACACAAGTTGTTAACACCTGGCAGCTAAGGAAGAGCTGGAGTTCAAACAGCTCTGGTCTTCCTTTGGAATAAGGTCTGAATTGATATATGGAGAAACTAACATTACCACTTACAACCCTCCTTAACCAGTTTTTCAAGTAAGGGTAAGATTTGTTTTGTTTTGCTTTTTTGATACAGGGTGTTGCTCTGTCACCGAGGATGGAGTGGAGCGATCATGGCTCACTGCAGCCTCGACCTCCTGGGCTCAATTGATCCTCCTGCCTCAGCCTCCCAAGTAGCTGAGACTACATGCATGCGTCACCACGCCTGGCTAATTTTTGCATTTTTTAGTACAGATGGGGTTTCATCATGTAGCCCAGGCTGATCTCGAACTCCTGGGCTCAAGCAATCTGCCTGCCTCAGCCTCCCAAAGTGCTGGAATTACAGGCATGAGCCACCGTGCCTGGCCTCAAGGGTAAGATTTGTTCCTGCATAGTCAAAAAGCATACTATAATTATCTACTTCTCCCACAACCACGTTTAAATAAATAAAAACAAGTTTCTTGACTATGGCCATGAAGATAAAGATACTAGAGAACCTGCTATAAAACAGCTGAGAAAGCTGTCAATTAAGCAGGGTACGCCCTGGACACAATTCATTAGTGTTGAAATAATGGTATCAGAGAGAATAAAACCAACAACATAGCCTCCATGTTACATCAAACTCCAAAGAGCAGCTATAATTTTGAGATGAGCTTTGAGCAAGGAACTAGCCACTCAAGAGGTCAAGAATAATGTGCTGGCACTCTCAGTTCCACAAGTAGTACCTTAAATCCTATATCCCAAGACAACCTAGGAGAGAGTGAAGAGCCAGACCTATAAGAAACCTGCTCTTGAAATAAACAAAAAACTTCTGTCTCCTGAAATGTCAGTTACCTAGCAACAAAGAAGAAAGTTTAGTGTGGTTCTGGGGATTGTAAAGAACCAATCCATCTTCTTATTCACTACTGTGTGTTATTTGGGCAAGTCATTTAACCTCTCTGAGCCACAATTTCCTCACCTTGAATGAGAAATGGATGGAAGAGCACCCACTACCATACCTAGCACTTGGTAGTCTCTGAATGGATGAATGTTCATTCTCTTTTTTCTTTACTCTGGTCATTTCACACTAAAACTTCTTTCAACAGAGATAGAGTTTCTTAGAATCATATGACCTCTGTTGCTTCCCTTTAGCCTGTATCAATGCAATCCCTCTAATCCATTTTATACAAAACCATACATTTAAACTAGAAAGATGTGTTCAGGCTGGGAGTGGTGGCTCACGTCCATAATCCCAGCACTTTGGAAGGCCAAGGTGGGAAGACTGCTTGAGCCCAGGAGTTAGAGACCAGCCTGGGCAACATGGTGAGACCCCATCTCTACAAAAAAATTTAAAAATTAGCCGTGCATGGTGGCACATGCATGTGGTCCCAGCTACTTGGGGGGCTGAGGTGGGAGGATTGCTTGAGCCTAGGAGGCCAAGGCTGCAGAGGGCCAAGATCATACCATTGCACTCCAGCCTAGGTGACTGAGTGAGACTCTATCTCAAAAAAAAAAAAAAAAAAAAAAGGCCAGGTGCAGTGGTTCACGCCTATAATCCCAGCACCTTGGGAGGCCGAAGCAGGTGGATCACCTGAGGTCAGAAGTTTGAGACCAGCCTGACCAACAGGGTGAAACCTCGTCTCTACTAAAAAAACAAAAATTAACCAGGTGTGCTGGCTTGCGCCTGTAATCCCAGCTATTCAGGAGGCTGATGAGGGAGAATAGCTTGAACCCAGGAGGCAGAGGCTGCAGTAAGCCAAGATCATGTCATGTACTCCAGCCTGGGCGACAAGAAAGAAAGAAAAACAAAAGAAATAAACATTCAACTGAAAACTTTTTTTTTTTTTTTTTGAGATGGAGTCTCGCTCTGTCGCCCTGCTGGAGTGCAGCGGCACAATCCCAGCTTACTGCAACCTCTGCCTCCCGGGTTCAAGCGATTCTCCTGCCTCAGCCTCCCAAGTAGCTGGGATTACAGGCGTGCACCACTACGCCCAACTAATTTTTGTACTTTTTAATAGAGACGGGGTTTCACCATGTTGGCCAGGATGGTCTTGATCTCTTGACCTTGTGATCCGCCCACCTTGGCCTCCCAAAGTGCTGGGATTACAGGCATGAGCCACCGCACCCGGCCCATTTTTTTTTTTTTTTTTTTTTTTTTTTTGAGACAGAGTCTCACTCTGTTGCCCAGGCTGGAGGGCAGTGGCCTGATCTCGGCTCACTGCAAGCTCCGCCTCCTGGGTTCACGCCATTCTCCTGCCTCAGCCTCCTGAGTAGCTGGGACTACAGGCGCCCGCCACCACACCCGGCTATTTTTTTGTATTTTTAGTAGAGACGGGGTTTCACTATGTTGGCCAGGATGGTTTCGATCTCTTGACCTCGTGATCCACCCACCTCGGCCTCCCAAAGTGCTGGGATTACAGGCGTGAGCCACCGCGCCTGGCCTCAACTGAAAACACTTTTTAAAGGACCAATTCTTCCTTATTCAAGGCTCTGTGGCTATAAAGAAAAAGCTGAGGCCAGAAGTATTTAGACTTCAGTTCCCATCTTTTTGTCCCTACTTTCAGACTACTCTGGCAGCTCCAGAGATTAACAATACCATCCTAGGCACAAGCTCCTTTTAACAGCGCAAACTATGGAGAGGTCTCAATACAATAAAGAAAGAGGTGTTGATAACAGGTGTTGTGCAGAACAAACACCATGAAAAAATGCAGTCAGTCATCCTGCAATGAAGACCTAAATAAGGAAAGTGATTCAAGATAAGATGCAATGTCTGGCTTTTACCAAATTTGAAGATACTTCTGTTATTTCAACAAATATGCCATTTCTCCATTATTTCAGTGATGGATGCATTAATGAACTACCTTCCTCTCATGCCTGTTTCCCCCCTCTCTCCTTCATTATGAATTACTGCCTTTTTATATCTATTGATCCCTTCAGCCCATATTAATCTGCTAGGAGACAGACTCTGAGCAAAGACACACTGGTTTGCTATAAGGCAGCAAGAGGTTTGATGAATTTCCAAACTAAAACTACAATTTTTCCATAAGCACTTTGTTAATGTACCAAAAAAGGAAACAAATCCAGTCCCTTTAATATTTACTGGTTTATCTCAAATATTTTCCACTTCTCAGGAAAACACTGCCTTTTCTTAAAATGTGATTTAAAAATAGATAATGCTTTCTTAAATAGGCTCTTACTGCATTTGGGAAAAGTTTTAAGTATATTTTCTGATTTTACCGTATTATAAAACAATGTAATAACAAAAATTTGCAGAAAAGTAAAAGGCCAGTCATAATCCGCGCACACACACATTTAAAGAAAAATTTAAGGGAAGGGGAGAAGAAAGGATTAGTCAAACATTCACAACAAATATTTGCTGAGGGCCCATTCTGTGCTAATCAGTACAGTAGTTGTTGAGAAGACAAAACATAGATTGCTTCTTGGCCTTTCGTTAAGATCAAGTGAGAAGACACAACATAAAGACATAAAGACCCTATTCCAAGCAGTTTACAATCATTTAACTATGGAGACAGATGTATAAATAGGTCTTTACCACATAATGTAATAAATTCTAGGAAGGTTCTATGAACAGAATGCTATGGGATTCAAACTCTCTCTATGGATATAAAAAAATTTTTTTAGGAGTGCCTTGAAGGATGAGTAGGAATCTGTCAGGCAGAGAAAAGTATTCTAGTCAGAGAAAACAAAATGTTTCAAATCAGGGTCATGAAAGAACAGGGCTTATTGGGGATATCATATAGCTAGTGTGTCCAATGTGTATGAGGGAGAATGGTGGGAGATGTGTGAACAGGGGGGCTGAACCAGACTGGGAAGGCCCTTGTATGCTGCACTTCAAATTCCAGACATGATCCTATAAACATAAAAGATTCAATAGAGATCTTTAAGCAAAGAGATGAGATGATGAGTTTGGTTCCCCTCTCCCACCTCAAAAAAATAACTATAAGCAGTGGGGAAGTCAGACTGAAAGGAAAAAAAATCTAGCAACAGGGAGGTAAGTTCCCTGAAGACAGGGATCATATCTATTTTATTCACCTAGTTCCTAGCACTGTGCCTGGCACAAAGCACTTACTTAATAAATATCTATGATGAATGAATTAATTATTGAAGTCTCAATATTATTAACATTTAGAGGGCAGACAGAAGATGAAGAACAAAGGAACTTTTACAGTTTTCTTTTAGAAATACTAGTGATTGCAGGCCAGGCATGGTGGCTCACATCTGTAATCCCAGCACTTTGGGAGGCCAAGGCAGGCGGATCACCTGAGGTCAGGAGTTCAAGACCAGCCTGACCAACATGGCAAAACCCCGTCTCTACTAAAAATACAAAACTTAGCTGGGCATGGTGGTGGGCACCTGTAATCCCAACTACTCGGGAGGCTGAGGCAGGAGAATTGCTTGAATCCAGGAGGCCGAGGTTGCAGTGTGCCGAGATCGTGCCATTGCACTCCAGCCTGGGTGACACAGTGAGACTGCGTCTCAAAAAAAAAAAAAAAAAAAAACTAGTGATTGCTGAAAATCAAATAAATGGAGATCTAAACAAAAACAAGAGGAATCGTCAAATATCTTCCTTAAAAAAAAAAAAAATAGGCCAGGCTCGGTTACTCACACCTGTAATCCCAGCACTTTGGGAGGCTTAGGTGGGCGGACCACGAGGTTAAGAGATCGAGACCATCCTGGCCAACACGGTGAAACCCCGCCTCCATTAAAAATACAAAAAACTTAGCTGGGCAAGGTGGCGTGCACCTGTAGTCCCAGTTACTCGGGAGGCTGAGGCAGGAGAATCACTTGAACCCGGGAGGCGGAGGTTGCAGTGAGCCGAGATGGTGCCACTGCACTCCAGCAGGGCGACAGAGGGAGACTCCATCTCAAAAAAAATAGGCCAGGCGCAGTGGCTCACACCTGTAATCCCAGCACTTTGGGAGGCCAAGGCAGGCGGATCACCTGAGGTCAGGCGTTCAAGACCAGCCTGGCCAACATAGCGAAACCCTGTCTCTTCTAAAAATACAAAAATTAGCCGTGTGTGGTGGTGCCTGCCTGTAATCCCAGCTACTTAGGAGGCTGAGGCAGGAGAATCACTTGAACCCGGGAGGCAGAGGTTGCAGTGAGCCAAGATTGTGCCATTGCACTCCAGCCTGGGAGAGAAAGCAAGACTTTGTCTCAAAAAAAAAAAAAAAAAACCACAAAACTTCACAGTAAAGATAGCTCTCACATTACAGGCTTCTCGAGGAATGTAAAGACTTGGTTTAACATCAGGAGATCTATCAAAGCAATTTTTATGTTAACAGGAAAAGAAAAAAAGTATATAACCTTCTCAACAGATGCTGAAAATGCACTGTGTAAAATCCATCACACATAGGCCCTGTAATTTTTTTCTATTAAAGATGGGAAGGCCAGCAGGTCTGCTATCACCACCACTATGCAACATTGCACTGAAGGTCATACCTAACAGAAGCCAAAAGATGCATAACAACCTGATGTATAAAGACAGGAATTTTAAGCCAGCTGCGGTGGCTCCAATCTATAATACCAGCACTCTGGGAGGCCGAAGTGGGCGGACTGCTTGAGCTCAGGAGTTCGAGACCAGCCTGAGCAACATGACAAAACCCCGTTTCTACAAAAAATACAAAAATTCGTCCAGCATGATGGCACACGCCTATAGTTCCACAAGTGGGAGGATCACTTAAGCCCGGGAGGCAAAGGCTGCAGTGAGCTGAAATTGCACCACTGCACGGCCCCCAGCCTGGGTGACACAGCCAGACCCTGTCTCGAAAAAAAAAAAAGGAATGTTAAAGAAGAGAATAAAATTCAGAAACCACACAGTGCATATCTAAGTATATAGTATATGAAACAAATGACTATTAGTAAGCAAAAAGTATTACAGGAATTTAGATATGCATATAAATATTTGTAGGATACACAAAAAACTGGTAATAATGGTCACCTCTGGGGAGAGAAAATGAACTGGGGCTGGGTGTAATGCTTCACACCTGTAACCCCAACACTTTGGGAGGCTGAGGCAGGAGGATCACTTGAGTCCAGGAGTTCCAGACCAGCCTAGGCAACAAAGCAAGACCCAGTCTCTATTAAAAAAATTAAAAAAAAAAAAAAAAGAAAGAAGGAAAATGAACTGGGAAACAGCGTTGGAAGATAAACTATAAGCAACCTTAAAAAATTTTTTTTTGGCCGGGCATGGTGGCTCACGCCTGTAATCTCAGGTGTTTCATCATCTTGGCCAGGATGGTTTTGATCTCTTGACCTCATGATCCGCCTGCCTTGGCCTCCCAAAATGCTGGGATTATAGGCGTGAGCCACTGTGCCCGGCCAGTGATTTATCTTTAGTAAACAAATTACATTTACTATCTTCTCTCTGAAGGAAGTTGGTATTTAGAAGATTTTTTTTTTTTGAGATGGAGCCTCGCACTGCCACCCAGGCTGGAGTGCAATGGCACAATCTTGGCTCACTGCAACCTCCGCCTCCCAAGTTCAAGTGATTCTCCTGCCTCAACCTCCCGAGAAGCTGGGATTACAGGCATACCTGCCTACTTTTTGTGTGTGTTTTTAGTAGAAACGGGGTTTCACTATGTTGGCCAGACTGGTCTCGAACTCCTGGCCTCATGATCCACCCGCCTCAGCCTCCCAAAGTGCTGGATTACAGGTGTGAGCCACCGCGCCCGGCCTAGTAGAGAAGATTTAATTGGAGGACCACGAAGGTAGAAATGTTCACCCATTTGAATATGTGAACTTTTTTGTTGTTGTTTTTTGAGACAGAATCTCCCTCTGTCACCCAGGCTGGAGTGCAGCGGTGCGATCTCCACTCACTGCAACCTTGGCCTCCCAGGTTCAAGTGATTCTTCTACCTCAGCCTCCTGAGTAGATGGGATTACAGGTGCGCACCACCACGCCAGGCTAACTTTTGTATTTTTAGTGGAGACGCGGTTTCACCATGTTGGCCAGGCTGGTCTCGAACTCCTGGTCTCAAGTAATCTGCCTCAAGCAACCCCCCTGACCTCCCAAAGTGCTGCGATTATAGGCAAGAGCCACCACGTCTGGCCTCAATGTGTGAACTTCTAAATTATATGTCACGTTTTATTTATTAGGAAGTATGAAGTATAGAATTCCTTATGGCTAAGACCTATAAAGGTATCATTAAAAAATTTAAAGACATAAAATACCCCTCAGTTTCTCTGCCTTTTTGAAGGAAAGCATCAGAAATAAAAGACAAAAGTGAAATAGACTTTTACAAAAGTTTAGTCCATTAAGATAGAGCAAATAAATAGGCACAATGAAAGAAAAGGGAGTAGAGTCAACTAGGTTTGAGTGCACTGTAAATACTTTTTTAAAAATAATGTGTGGCTGGGCATGTTGGCTCACGCCTGTAATCCTAGCACTTTGGGAAGCCAAGGCAGGTGGATCTCAAGAATTCGAGACCAGCCTGGCCAACATGGCGAAACTCTGTCTCTACTAAAAATACAAAAATTAGCCAGACATGGTGGCACATGCCTGTAATCCCAGCCACTCAGGAGGCTGAAGCAGGAGAATCGCTTGAACCCAGGAGGTGGAGGTTGCAGTGAGCTGAGATCGCACCAGCCTGGGTGACAGAGCAAGACTCTGTCTCTTAAAAAAAAAAAAAAAAAAGAAAGAAAGAAAAATGTGAATCAGGTCCGATTGGAAGCACTACTTCTGCTGCCTTCCTGTTTGTACTTTTCAGCTGCTGCAAGAATGATCCAGGCGGCTGCTGAGTGAGGTGACTCACATAAACCCAGCACTTTGGGAGGCTGAGGTGGGAGGATTCCTTGAGACCAGCATGGATAACATAGTGAGATCCTGTCTCTATTTAAAACAAAAAAAAGGATGATCCAGGTGGGACGAGATGACTCACGCCCGTAATCCTAGCACTTTGGGAAGCTGAGGTGGGAGGATCGCTTGAGCTCAGGAGTTTGAGACCAGCCTGGGCAACACAGGGAAACCTCATCTCTAAAAAAAAAATTAAAAATTAGCCAGGTGTGGTGGTGCACACCTGTAGTCCCAGGTACTCGGGAGGCTGAGGTAGGAGGATCACTTGAGCCTAGGAGGTCCAGGCTGCAGTGAGCCGTGATCACACCACTGCACTTCAGCCTGAGTTAACAGTGAAACCTTGTCTCAAGAAATAAAAAAATAAAAAATAAAAAAAAGAGACAGGATCTTGCTCTTGCCCAGGCTTGAGTGCAGTGGCATGATCATAGCTCAGTGTAACCTTGAAGTCCTGGGCTCAAACGATTCTCCTGCCTCAG
Source organism: Pongo pygmaeus (assembly GCF_028885625.2). Classification (NCBI taxonomy): domain Eukaryota; kingdom Metazoa; phylum Chordata; class Mammalia; order Primates; family Hominidae; genus Pongo; species Pongo pygmaeus. The sequence goes on from NC_072389.2 coordinate 81,111,784, forward strand.
CCTCCCTAGTAGCTGGAACTACAGGTGTGTGCCACCACATCTGGCTACTTTTTTAATTTTTGTAGAGATAGGGTCTCACCAGCCGAGACTGGTGTCGCACTCATGGCCTCCAGTGATCTTCCCCCATTAGCCTACTGAACTGCTGGGATTACAGGCATGATCCACCACACCTGCCCTCATTTTATTATTTATTTATTTATTTATTTATTTTTTGAGATGGAGTCTCGCTCTGTCGCCCAGGCTGGAGTGCAGTGGCATGATCTCGGCTCACTGCAAGCTCCGCCTCCCAGGTTCACACCATTCTCCTGCCTCAGCCTCCCCAGTAGCTGGAACTACAGGTGCGCACCACCATGCCTGGCTAATTTTTTGTATTTTTAGTAGAGACGGGGTTTCACCGTGTTAGCCAGGATGGTCTTGATCTCCTGACCTCCTGATCCGCCCGCCTCAGCCTCCCAAAGTGCTGGGATTACAGGCGTGAGCCACTGCACCTGGCCTTTATTATTATTATTTTTTGTTTTTGAGATGGAGTCTTGCTCTGTCACCTAGGTTGGAGTGCAGTAGTGCGATCTCAGCTCACTGCAACCTCCACCTCCCAGGTTCAAGCAGTTCTCCTGCCTCAGCCTCCCGAGATTGAGACCATCCTGGCACATGGTGAAACCCTGTCTGTGCTAAAAATACAAAAATTAGCTGGGAGTGGTGGCGTGCACCTATAGTCCCAGCTACTCGGAGGCTGAGGCAGGAGAATCACTTGAACCTAGGAGGCAGAGGTTGCAGTGAGCCGAGATGGTGCCACTGCACTCCAGCCTGGTGACAGAGCAAGATGCCATCTCAAAAATAAAATAAAATAAAATAAAACAAAACAAAATAAAATAAAATATAAATCATTAATAGGACTACTCCCAGCAATCTGGATAAATGTATATTGGGAACTCAGAACCAACTGCTTAAAACTACATGTGGCACAGAATCTTTCCCAGTGAGTTTACAAACATTTTCTTACTTTAAAAGATAACCCATACTATCAGGTCTCTTTATTCTGATATCCACATGTTGCAAGATAGAAAGTCTTTCTTGTTCACCCGTTAAGGGACTATGTGAACTTCAAACTCAAAGCCCTACAAATCTCATCAGAAAGGGTAAGGCCAAATAACCATGAAGAAAGGCCTAACACCCATCTGCCTAATGAAACCAAATGGGATGGTTCTGAAACCATGGGACTCTTCCATCTACCACATCAAGCATTATGTAAGAACCCAAGAAGAAAAAAAGCTAACTGCTATTAAAGGATTAATATCCCACTGGGAACGGATCAACAGGAAACCAAGGTTGACCAAGTGAAGTTTCCCATGAGTCCAAAGCTTCAGGCAACACTGGGGGGCCAGAGTTAACTGAGCTGTTAAACATGAAAAGCTCCTCAGTGTTAATGACTTCCTACCAGCAGAAGTGAAGGGCTAAGGTTTATCAGCACTCCACCAGCCAAGTGTGACAGCCCAGATCAGAAATAGTTTGTCTCCAATACCTGATGAGCAGAAAATGTTCTATTCCTTTTCAAATGCTATTTCTGTCTCCCTTGGCTCATGGTTCCTTTGCACACATAAGACAGCATTAGTCACATATTAAAGAAGGCAATTCAATCCCTTCATTTTTTTGGGGGGCTTTTTTTAAATTATACTTTAAGTTTTAGGGTACATGTGCACAATGTGCAGGTTTGTTACATATGTATACATGTGCCATGTTGGTGTGCCGCACCCATTAACTCGTCATTTAGCATTAGGTATATCTCCTAATGCTATCCCTCCCCCGTCTCCCCACCCCACAACAGTCCCCAGTGTGTGATGTTCCCCTTCCTGTGTCCATGTGTTCTCATTGTTCAATTCCCACCTATGAGTGAGAACATGCGGTGTTTGGTTTTTTGTCCTTGCGATAGTTTGCCGAGAATGATGGTTTCCAGCTTCATCCATGTCCCTACAAAGGACATGAACTCATCATTTTTTATGGCTGCCCTTCATTTTTCTAGAGCAAGATTTTGCCCCTCCCAGTTCACATAGACCAAAAAGCAAGGTCCTGCAAGAAATCACAATAGTAGTAACCATGTGTGAAGCATTTAAGATATACCAAAGAAGGAACCATACTACATCATACTCAACACTGACAAGCTAGGTATTATTAACCGCATAAAGAAATCAAAGGCTCACGGAGCCGAAGCAAACTGTCCAAGGTTACTCAACCAATAAATGGCAGAGCTGAGGTTTTGAGCACTGAATCCAAGTCTTTTCAAATCCATATAGTCTTTCCATTCCACTAAATGGGGGTGAGAAATACAAGACACATATCATTCATCTTATTAGGTAATATATATGTCATTTGTTTGTTGATCTATGCACAAAATTATTCGAAGAATAAATAAGAAACTGGTAGCATCAGCTGTCTCAGAGGAGAACTAGGTAGCTGGGAGACATGTTGAGAAGATTAATATTTTCCATATTCCTTTCTGTATCTTTTTAAGTTTAAATCGTATGACTATATTATCCACTCAAAAAATAACAATAAAACATATTAGTTTTATATAGCCTTTAACTAAAATATACATAACAGGAATTTTTGAACATAATATTTTTGAAACTACGCCACCAAACAATAATAAGTTTGTTGGTAATCTTCATTTCAGGGCCAAAAAAATGAGTTAGGGAGCTCTACACAGGGGTAAAGGATGACAGCTGTTTTACGAACTGCTAGCCCTAGATGGGGATGCTTCAATGCACTGCAGGAGTGTGCCACTCTCACTTTCCTACTGGAGGCATTTGCCAATAGCATATTTACTAAACACAAGCTGGCATCTCTCCTCTCAGGTCTAGAAAACACTTGCCAGGCAAAAGTTATCAAAGAGGATGAAGAATTCCTAGAGACAACGGAGGAAATAGGTAAACAAGGAAAACAAGCAAGTAAACAATTCTAAATTGTCATAAGAGAAAATTCATGTTAGGAGGTTGAGAGGCAGAAGAATATAACACAGAAGAGAAACAGAAAAAAATGAAACCTGCCAAGTAAACAAGAAGTTCCTGGCCAGGCGTGGGGGCTCACACCCATAATCCCAACACTTTGGGAGGCCAAGGCAGGAGGATCGTTTGAGCCCAGGAGTTTGAAACCAGCCTGGACAACATAGGGATATCCAATCTCCACAACATATGAAAATAAATTAGCTGGGTGTGGCGGTATACTGCTGTGGTCCTAGCAGGAGGCTGAAGGGGGAGGATCACTTGAGCCTGGGAGTCCAAGTCTGCAGTGAGCTGTGATGATGCCACTGTGTTCCAGCCTGGGTGACAGAGCAGAACCTGTCTCAAAAAGCAAAACAACAACAAACAAACAAAACACACACACACAAAAAAAACAAGAAGCTCCTCATCCACCAACAAGAGCAAAGTCATCTAGGTTCCCAGAGGGAGGTAACAGGGGTAGCTGGTCACACTCTCCACAAGAACCTGTAGACAGCTTGCCAACTGCCACTCATGCCGCTAATGACTGAGTGAACCACACAACCAGAAGAAACCTGTAAAGTCTTTCTGGGGGAAAAAAAATTTTAAAGAGCTTGGTAAACACAGAGAGTGGGAGCGGCCTTTGGTAACATTTTTTTTTTCTCTTCTTCCAACTGATAGCTTAGACTTTAGGAAAGAAAGGAGGAACGTGAATGGCTGTGAGGAAATTGAAGTTGGCTTTCCAGATCATGCTAAAACATTCTTCCCCTTCCTCTACTCCCAAACCTGGCTTATTCCTATTTATCCTTCAGGTCAGCCTAAATCCTACTTCATCCTATAAATTTCTACTGCCTTCCAGCCAAGCACTGACCAAACAGTATTATAAAGCTTATGTTATTGTCTATCTGCTCCCACTAAACTGTAAGCTTGGGAAGATGCAGGGGCCAAGGGTTCTATGCCACAACTGCATACTCAACACCAAGCATAGTGACACCATTCTGATAAGTAAATGTGTCAATGGTGATGGGCTCTTGGCCTGCTAAAAGAGTGTGGTTCAGAGAGTAGGAAGAACATATTTGAACACTTGCCAATCTGATTATGGGAACTTAAAATTTAAAATACAGGAGAGGGCCGAGCATGGTGGCTCACACTTGTAATCCCAACACTTTGGGAGGCTGAGATGGGTAGAATTCTTGACCCCAGGAGTTCAAGACCAGCCTGGGCAACATAGTGAGACCCCCATCTCTAGAAAAGATTTAAAATAAAATAAAGTAAAACAAAACAAAATAAAGTAAGAGGAGAGCAAAAAATTCCTAAATAAAACTGGGAAAGAACATCAGGAAAATAACATGAGAAGAAAAGCAATGAAAGAGGGGACTATTAAATCACAGAAGAAACTATCTGGAAATTAGATATCTTAATTCCCTGCCAATATCTTAATGTCAGACGTCTATAATAGGATATACAAAATAAAATAATTTAAAATAAATTTATGGCCAGGTGCAGTGGCTCACGCCTGTAATCCCAGCACTTTGGGAGGCGGAGGCAGGTGGAATCACTTGAGGTCAGGAGTTCGACATCATGACAACAGCCTGGCCAACATGGCGAAACCCCGTCTCTACTAAAAATACAAAAATTAGCTGGGTGTGGTGGCGCACGCCTGTAGTCCCAGCTACTCGGGAGCCTGAGGCATGAGAATTGCTTGAGCCAGGGATGGGAGGATGCAGTGAGCCAAGATCACATCACTGCACTCCAGCTTGGGTGACAGAGCAAGATTCTGTCTGAAAAAATAGATTAAAGTAAATTTATGGATTTTGTAAAATAAGTAAGACATGGTCTCTACCCATAAAAATCTGAGTTTGGCGGAACTGTGGACACAATACACCAACTAATGGACAAATGGAATTCAAATTTTTATTATTTTTACTTATTTATTTTTGTCTTTTACAAACAAAAGTAAGTAATTCAAATCTCAAGAGGGGAAGTGGAATGACAGCACATCCCAAAATGATATTCCCTGGAGAAATCCACAAACCACACTAGAAAATTTCTGAATGAGGATAAAAGAGAGTAATGGACATGATACAGCTACTGGGAGACCCCTTCAAACTTCTCAATAACAGAAAATATAGATTGTTTTCTTGACTCAGATCCCAAAATTGTCAGGGTGATAATGGTGTATAGAAATAGGGAACTTTGGCCAGGCGCAGTGCCTCATGCCTGTAATCCCAGCACTTTGGGAGGCCGAGGCAGGCAGATCACGAGGTCAGGAGTTCAAGACCAGCCTGGCTAACACGGTGAAACCCCATCTCTACTAAAAGCATAAAAAATAAGCCAGGCATGGTGGCACATGCCTGTACTCCCAGCTACTCAGGAGGCTGAGGCAGGAGAATCGCTTCAACCTGGGAGGCAGAAGTTGCAGTGAGCCGAGATCGTGCCACTGCACTCTAGCCTGGGCGACAGAGTGAGACTCTGTCTCCAAAAAAAAAAAAAAAGAAAAAAAAAAGAAATAGAGAACTTCATGAACCTTGACATTTGCTCGATATCACATTTAACTTAAAAAGGGTGGGTAGGCACAGAAAGCCTGATAAATTCTTGTGGACAGTTTCATCCTAAAATTATAAGAGAACGACTACACTGGACATTATCCAGACTAAGGAGAAATACTAGGTGAAAAATTGAAAGGGTTTCAAGAAGAAAGTAACCACGTAATCCTTAAAAGTGTGATAGCCAACAACTAAGTGTTGTCAACAGGAGGCAGTTAAGAACGCAAGTTCTAGACAGAGCACCAGTCACCCTACATTAAAGACCCAGTTCTGCCACAGCAGAACTCTGACTCAGGCAAGTCAAAAACCACCTGTGCCAGGCCAGGCATGGTGGCTCATGCCTGTAATCCCAGCACTTTGGGAGGCCTGGGTGGGTAGATCACCTGAGGTCAGGAGTTTGAAACCAGCTGGCCAAATGGTGAAACTCTGTCTCTATTAAAAATACAAAAAAATTACCAGATGTGGTGGCGTGCACCTGTAGTCCTAGCTACTAGGGAGGCTGAGGCAGGAGAATCGCTTGAACACGGGAGGCAGGGGTTGCAGTGAGCCGAGACAGCACCACTGCACTCCAGCTTGGCCGACACAGCAAGACTCTGTCTCAAAAAAAAAAAAAAAAAGACCAGGCACAGTGGCTCACACTGGTAATCCCAGCACTTTGGGAGGCCAAGGCAGGTGGATCACGAGGTCAAGAGTTCAAGACCAGCCTGGCCAACATGGTGAAACCCCGTCTTTACTAAAAATACACAAATTAGCCAGGCATGGTGGCAGACAAAACAAAACAAGACAAAAAAAACCTCTGTGCCATACATTTTCTCATCCAAAAAAGGAAACCTGCCTATGCCGTCTCGCATGATCAAATAACTGGCTATCCTTGAAGGCATTGTATAAAACTTACTACACTGCATTAAGTAACACCAGACCTTAACAATAGCTAATACTTACTGGATATAGGCTTCTTTTTTTTTTTTTTTTTTTTTTTTTGAGACGAAGCCTCACTCTGTCACCCAGGCTGGAGTGCAGTTACTCAATCTTGGCTCACTGCAACCTTGGCCTCCTGGGTTCAAGCAATTCTCCTGCCTCAGCCTCCTGAGTAGCTGGGATTTATAGGCATGCACCACCATACCTGGCTAATTTTTGTATTTTTAGCAGAGATGGGGTTTCACCATATTAGCCAGGCTATTGTCGAACTCCTGATCTCAAGTGATCCACTTGCCTCGGTCTCCCAAAGTGCTGGGATTACAGGCGTGAGCCACCACACCTGGCCCCTACTGGGTACAGAGTTCTAATCACAAGTCAGAGACTAAGATTTAGATAGATTATCAAATTCTCTCAATAGCCCTTAAAGATTGATACTATTATTATCCCTATATTACAGATGAGAAAACAGATTTCCAACTGTTAGGTAACTTGTCCAAAGTCCCAGAACAAGAAAAGTGGTAGAGCCTGAATCAGAACACAGGTTTTCTGACTCTAGAGAATCCACATTATAGCCACCGTATTACAGTGCTTTCAAAATGCAGATTTAACTAAATTAAAATATCATAATACAAACTTTTTTTTTTTTTGAGTTGGAATCTCACTCTTGTCACCCAGGCTAGAGTGCAATGGGACAATCTCGGCTCACTGCAACCTCCACCTCCCAGGTTCAAGCTATTCTCCTGCCTCAGCCTCCCGAGTAGCTGGGATTACAGGCACCCACCATCATGCCCAGCTAATTTTTGCACTTTTAATAGAGATGGGGTTTTGCCATGTTGGCCAGGTTGGTCTTGAACTCCTGACTTCGTGATCTGCCCACCTCAGCCTCCCAAAGTGCTGGGATTACAGGCGCGAACCACCACGCCCAGACTAATATCATAATATGAACTTCTAAAGAGAAGACAGATGGTGGTATTGCTGTTTTAATTTTTGTTTTTGTTTTTTCCTTTAGAGACAAGGGAATTTTTTTTTTTTTTTTTTTTTTTTTTTGAGACGGAGTCTTGCTCTGTCACCCAGGCTGGAGTGTGGGGACACGATCTTGGCTCACTGCAAGCTCTGCCACCCGGGTTCACGCCATTCTCCTGCCTCAGCCTCTGGAGTAGCTGGGACTACAGGCGCCCGCCACCATGCCCGGCTAATTTTTTGTATTTTTAATAGAGACGGGGTTTCACAGTGTTAGCCAGAATGGTCTCGATCTCCTGACCTCGTGATCCGCCCACTTCAGCCTCCCAAAGTGTTGGGATTATAGGCATGAGCCACCGCGCCCAGTCAAAAATTTCAAAAAAAGATAAATGGAGACAGGGTCTCCCTCTGTAACCAAGGCTGAAGTGCAGTGGGGCAATCATAGTCCACTGTAATTTCAAACTCCTAGGCTCAAGCAATCCTCCCATCTCAGCCACTCAAAGTGCTGGGATTAACAGGTGTGAGCCACCGCGCCCGGCCAGATGCTGGCGTTTCTTAAAGAAATCCTTAAAAGTGAGATAATATGAATTATGCAATTAATTATAAATTATTCCAATTTCATTTTTTTTTGAGACAAGGTCTCACTCTGTAACTCAGGCTGGATTACAGTGGTGAGGACATGGCTCACTGTAGTCTTGATCTTCCACATGCAAGTGATCCTCCTGCCTCAGCCTCCTGAGTAGTTGGGACTACAGGGGTGGACCACCACACTTGGCTAATTTCTGTATTTTTTGTAGAGACAAGGTTTCACCATGTTGCCCAAGCTGGTCTCTTAACTCCTCAGTTCAAGTGATCTGCCTACCTCAGCCTCCCAAAATGCTGGGATTACAGGCGTAAGCCACCGCATCTGGCTGCTAATTTCAAATTTAAAAAGGGAACAATCTGAAGAGACTAGTGCAATCGAAAAGCATTCTCGAGTACAGATGTTAAAAGGCCACTCACAAACACGTACAAAAAATAGAAGGCATAGTTAAAAAAAAGAGTGATGGCTTTAACCTAAAAGAAAAGTAACAGCCCATAACGAGGCAAGGCTTGTTAATAAAGCTAAGGATAACAACAAGGGTTTTGTGAGAACTGTCTAGATCTTGGAAGGCTGGGGCGGAAGGATTGCTTGAGACCAGGGGTTCAAAACCAGCCTAAGCAACATGGCAAGCCCTCGTCTCTACTAAAATTAAAAAATTAGCTGGGTGTGGTAATGCACGCCTATAGTCCCAGCTACTCGGGAGGCTGAGGTGGGAGGATTGCTTAAGCATGGGAAGTTAAGGCTGCAGTGAGCCGTGCCTGCATCCCTGTACTCTTGCCTGAGTGACCGAGTAAGACCCTGTCTACACCCACCCCCACTAAAAAAAAAACTGTCTTGATAAACTCCTTTTTCCGTTTCTCTATCAAGTACAATGTTCAGTTTGAAGTGGGAAAAAATAAGCCCTGTGAAAAGAGAGAAGTGAATTTCAAAACAGCAGAGACCCTAACAATCTTGTGAGAACTCCAAGGCAGCCTGATAAACCCGTCGTAGATCTTTTTTTTTTTTTTTTTTTGAGACAGAGTCTTGCTTCTTCACCCAGGCTGGAGTGCAACGGCGCTATCTCGGCTCACTGCAACCTCCACCTCCCGGATTCAAGCGATTCTCCTGCCTTAGCCTCCCGAGTAGCTGGGATTACAGGCACCTGCCACCACATCCAGCTGATTTTTGTACTTTCAGTAGAGACGGGGTTTCACCATGTTGGCCAGGCTAGTCTCGAACTCCTGACCTCAGGTGATCCACCTGACTTGGCCTCCCAAAGTGCTGGGATTACAGGCATGAGCCATCACGTCCAGCCAGTGGGGTCAATTTTAAAGGACATAAAAAATAAAAAGATTGGCTGGGTGCAGTGGCTCACGCCTGTAATCCCAACACTTTGGGAGACCGAGGTGGGCAGATCATTTGAGGTCAGGAGTTCCAGACCAGCCTGTCCAACATGGTGAAACCCCATCTTTACTAAAAACACAAAATTAGCTGGGCGTAGTGGCGCATGCCTGTAATCCCAGCTATTAGGGAGGCAGAGGCAGGAGAATCGCTCGAACCCGGGAGAAGATTGCAGTGAGCCAAGATCGTGCCATTGCACTCCAGCCTGGGCAAAAAGAATGAAATTCCATCTTGGAAAATAAATAAATAAATAATAAAAATAAAAAGTTTTTTTTTTTCTTTTTTGTTGAGCAGGGTCTCACTGTGTTGGCCAGGCTGCTCTTGAACTAGGCTCAAGCGATCTTCCTGCTTTGGCCACCCAAAGTGTTGGGATTCCAGGCATGAGTCACTGTGCCTGGCCAAACATGAAAAGATTTTAAAGGAAAGGCCTGGAAGGAGAGAAACAAACAGACCAATGTTTACTGAGTGCTTATAGTGTGCTGGGCCATGAGGCAAGTACTTTACATCCATGTTTTATTCAACCTTTCCAACAGGCCCATTTGTAGATATTAAAACTTTTAAAAAAATTTTTTTCAGACATGAAATCTCACTGTTGCCCAGGCTGACCTCGAATTCCTGGGATCAAGGGATCCTCCTGCCTCAGGCTCCAGTGTAGCTGGGACTACAGGCATGCACCAACCACCCTGCCGAGGGCTGTTAAGACATTTTAAATATGAGGAAATGAAGGCCCAGAGAAGTCAGGACTTCACCAAGTCACATTGCTTCCCATGATACAACCAAGACTGCAAAACCAAGTCTGACTCTAAAACCCATGCTCTTTTTCTTTTTGAAACGGAGTCTCGCTCTGTCACCCAGACTTGAGTGCAGTGGCACAATCTCAGCTCACTGAAACCTCCGCCTCCCAGGTGGGTTCAAGTGATTCTCCTGCCTCTGCCTCCCAAATAGCTGGGACTACAGGCATGTGCCACCAAGCCCAGCTATTTTTTCTATTTTTAGTAAAGAGGGGGTTTTACTATGTTGGACAGGCTCGTCACCCCATGCATGCTCTTTCCATTACAGAGACTGTATCTGTCTCTGGCCCAGTCCCATTGATGGCAATGAGCACATTACAGAGGCGTAGCATCCGAAACAAGGAGGCTTACCAGACCTCATGTGTAATATAGATGGTCCCCAATTTATGATGGTCTGACTTACAATTTTTTGACTGTAGCCAGGCGTGGTGGCTCATACTTGTAATCTCAGCACTTTGAGAGGCTGAAGTGGGCAGATCACTTGAGGTCAGGAGTTCGAGACCAGCCTGAACAACATGGTGAAACCCCGTCTCCACTAAAAATACAAAAATTAGCTGGGCATGGTGGCGCATGCCTGTAGTCCCAGCTACTTGGGAGGCTGAGGCAGAAGAATTGCTGGAGCCTGCCTGGGAGGTGGAGATTACAGTGAGCCGAGATTTCACCATTGCACTCTAGCCTGGGTAACAGAGTGAGACTCCATCTCAAAAAAAAAAAGAAAAAAGAAAAAAAATTTGTTTTGACTTTACAATGGTACGAAAGTGATAAGCATTGCCGGGCACGGCGGCTCATGTCTGTAATTCCAGCACTTTGGGAGGCCGAGGTGGGTGGATCACCTGAGGTCAGGAGTTCGAGACCAGACTGACCAACATGGAGAAACCCCATCTCTACTAAAAAAAAAAAAAGTAGAAAATTAACCGGGCATGGTGGCGCATGCCTGTATTCCCAGCTACTCAGGAGGCTGAGGCAGTAGAATCACTTGAACCCGGGGGGTGGAGGTTGCAGTGAGCCAAGATCGCACCATTGTACTGTGGCCTGGGCAACAAGAGGGAAACTCCATCTCAAAAACAACAACAACAACAACAACAACAAAAAAACTGATAAGCATTCAGTAGAAACTGTACTTTGAACACCTATACAACCATTTTGTTTTTCACTTTCAGTATTCAATTAATTACATGAGATACTCAATGCTTTATTATAAAATCACCTTTATGTTAAATGATCTTGCTTAATTCTAGGCTAATGTAAGTGCTCTGAGCATGTTTGCGGCTCAGATATGAGCTGAACATCATAGGATAAGCTACGCTCAGTAGGTTAGGTGTTTTAAATGCATTTTCCACTTACGATATTTTCAAGTTACGATGGGTTTATTGGGACATAACCCCACAGTAAGTCAAAAAGCACCCAGGCTGTCTTCATTTCTGAGTGCTGAACTTTAAGAGAGTCACTGGCAAACCAGATATGGTCCCATAAAAGATTTAGATAAGGGCACTGGGTCATGCTGACCATACAGAAGGAGGGCCTTTAGCTAAGAGAACAAATATATAGTAAAAATAGAACACTAATCCAAAAGATCAAAACTGGATGGTGCAATGGGCTAGAATGGTACTAAAAAGCAACAGGCTTTAGAGTCAGACAGCCAGGGGTTTGTAGTCCAGATTCCATCACTCACTGTTTAGAATCCAGGCAAGTTACTTAACTTCTCTGAACCTTAATTTCGACATTTATAAAATGGGGGTAATACTACACAAAATTGCAAGAGGGGAGAAAAGGTAATATTTGTAAAATTCTTGGGACATAAGACTCAACAAATGGTAGTGCACATTAAATCTAACAAAATGAAATTTAAGGATAAGTGCAAGTAAATCAATTTTAGAAGCACCAGATGAAACTTAACAGGAGTACATAAGAAAAGAATTAAAGATCTTAGTAGACTTGAATCTGTGAGTCAACAGCTTGCTAAGACTGCCAAAAATTATTGTGAATTTGGAGACCATTACAGAAGCACAGTGTCCAAAACAAGGAGTCCTATCAGACTTCATTCATGATACTGTCTTTAGTCCTGAGTGCTAAACTTTAAGAGGGTCACCGGCAAATTAGAATCAATCCAGGACAGACGAGAAAAGTTAGTAGCTCTGAAAACACAGTAACTTGCCTCTTCTTCCTGGCTCTATATTCCCTCCACTCCATCCAACCAAAGCTACCTGACAACTGCTTCCATCTCTATGCCCCAGTAACACATTCATGCTCATATATCCCCCCACAACATATTCACGTCCCTCAATTTTGCCCCAGTTCCAAAGCCCCAAATGGATCTGACAGAGTGACTTGTTCACTTCTAGTCCAAAAATCTAGGATGAGGCATGTCAGACTTGCTGCTAATCTGGCCCTGACCTGCAGATTAGACTTGATGCTAATCTGCACCAAATCTAACTGGCCCCTGCGTTCTTCCTGAGGCTGAGACCCAACCCTGTACCCTGGGTAACTGAATCAATCCTGAGTCTGAGTCACATACTCAAGAAACTAGGACTCTTCCTGAATGTCTCCTTGACCCACAGCTCTATTACTCCCTTAAAGGGATGCAGCTGGTCAGGAGTATACAATTAGACAATGTCAGTCATCTCAACCATTTCAAACCTGCTAGACCGATACTTTCTTTTTTTTTTTTTTTTTTTTTGATTTTTTTAAGACAGAATCTTGCTCTGTCACCCAGGCTGGAGTATTGCAGTAGCACAATCATGGGTCACTGCAGCCTCAACCTTCCATGCTCAAATGATCCTCCCACCTCAGCCTCCCAAGTAGCTGGGACTACAGGAGTATGCAACCATGCCCGGCAAAAAAAAAAAAAAAAGAATTTTTGAAACAGAATTTCGCTCTTGTTGCCCAGGCTAGAGTGCAATGGTGCAATCTTGGCTCACCACAACCTCCGCCTCCTGGATTCAAGCGATTCTTCTGTCTCAGCCTCCCAAGTAACTGGGATTACAGCCATGCGCCACCACACCCAGCTAATTTTGTATTTTTAGTAGAGATACGGTTTCTCCATGTTGGTCAGGCTGGTCTCAAACTCCCGACCTCAGGTGATCTGCCTGCCTCAGCCTTCCAAAGTGCTGGAATTACAGGCATGAGCCACCACGCCTGGCCTTTAAAATTTTTTTGTAGAGACAGGGTCTCCCCATGTTGCCCAGGCTGGTCTCAAACTCCTGGACTCAAGTGATCTTCCCACCTCAGCCTCCTAAAGTGCTGGGATTACATGTGTGAGCCACCATGCCCAGCCTAGATCAATATTTTCAAATCCAAAAAGGCCCTCAGATAAACTCAGAAACAAACCTATACATGCTCACAAAATGGTACAAGTTGATCAGCTTATTGTACCTAAGGGACTATTTGCAAACCTACAAAGAATGAAGTCTTAAATAGCTGCCTGTAATCTGGATGTCCTCACTGCAGTGAGGCATCAGCTCCCCAGCAGAACCCAGACAGTAAAATCTGGTAACTCACATGTCCAGACTCTCAGGACAACTAACACTGGAGTAACATGAGCTTCCCTATGGAATGGTCTTGTCAAAACTGGCAGGTTTTCCTGGCTGAATCAGAACAGCCTGTGTCTTGTTTCATTCAATACTCCCTTGGAAGCTAAGCATCTCTCTAGGGAATGCCATCTGCAGTGGACATCAGGTATCTCAATGCCCTCTTTGCAACCATGCAAATATCCTGGTTCCATTTCTATATCTCAAGAGACTCTGCTCTTTCTTCAGATGAGAAAAATCATGATAAATGCTAGTCTTTGAGAAGTCTGCCTTGCTGTTCCTCTTCCAGGGAACAGTTCAGTTCTAGTCCAGAATCAAATGATTCCTGGAGCTTTCATCCAGTTCAGACTGCTTCTATACCTAGTTCCAGAGCCAATTTATAAATTCAAGATTTCCCTTCCTGAACTGTACCTGAATGTCTAAATTCACTTCTAGATGTTTCCTTGATCAACAATAGCACCCTAGATATTCTCTGGATCACTGATTGTCAGACTTTGAGTATGCATTTAGAGACGTTAAAATACATATTACTGGCTCCCACCTTGGAGTTTCTGATTCAGTAGGCCTAACGCAGGACTTGAAAATGTGCATTTTTATTTTTTTATTTACTTTTCATTTTATTATTATGAGTATTTTTGAGACAGTCTCTCGCTCTGTCACCCAGGCTGGAGTGCAGTGGTGTGATCTCAGTTCACTGCAACCTCCACTTCCCAGGTTCAAGCAATTCTCATGCTTCAGCCTCCTGAGTAGCTGGGATTACAGGCATGCACCACCATGCCCAGATAATTTATGTATTTTTTGTAGAGACAGGGTTTCGCCATATTGGCCAGGCTGGTCTCGAACTCCTGGCCTCAAGTAATCCACCCACCTCGGCTTCCCAAAGTAGTGGGATTACAGTTATAAGCCACTGTGCCCGGCCAAAAATTTGCATTTTTAACAAGCTCCCAAGGATGCTGATGTTGGTGGTCAGGGAAACACACTTTAAGAACCACTGCTCTAGCCAGGTGCAGTAGCCTACACCTATAATCCTAGCACTTTGGGAGGCTGAGGCAGGACGATCTCTTGAGCCCAGGAAATGGAGGTGGCAGTGAGCTATGACTGCACCACTTCATTCCAGCCTGGATGACAAACAAAGCGAGACCCCCGTCTCAAAAAAAAAAAAAAAAAAGAGAGAGAGCGAGCCACTACTCTAGATCAAAAATTTTTTTTTTCTGTCGCCCAGGCTGGAGTGCAGTGGCACAGCCTCGGCTCACTGCAACCTCCACCTCCCACATTCAAGCAATTCTCTGCCTCAGCCTCCTGAGTAGCTGGGATTACAGGCGCCCACCACCACGCTTGGCTAATTTTTGTATTTTTAGTAGAGACGGGGTTTCACCATCTTGGCCAGGCTGGTCTCGAACTCCTGACCTCGTGATTCCCCTGCCTCGGCCTCCCAAAGTGTTGGGATTACAGGTGTGAGCCACTGCGCCAGCCTTTATTATTATTTTATTATTATTATTTTGAGACAGGGTCTCGCTCTGTCACCCAGGCTGGAGTGTAGTGGCACAATCTCAGCTCACTGCAACCTCCGCCTCCCAGGTTCAAGCAATTCTCTGCCTCAGCCTTCTGAGTAGTTGGGATTACAGGCATGTGCCACCACACCTGGCTAGTTTTTGTATTTTTTTGTAGAGACAGGGTTTTGCCATATTGCCCAGGCTGGTCTCAAACTCCTGAGTTCAAGTGATCCACCTGCTTCAGTCTCCCAAAGTGCTGGGATTCAGGTGTGAGCCACCACACCTGGCCTCATTTTCTTTATTGTGGTAAAATACACCTAACAATATTTATCATTTTTACAATTCCTAAATATGCGATTCAGTTGCATTAAATAAATTCACATTGCTGTGTAACTAGCACCTATAACCCAAAACTGTTTTATCATACCCAGCAAAAACTCTGTACCCATTAAACAATAATTCCCCCTTCCCAACTTTCCACAGCCTCTGGTATTCTACTTTCTGTCCCTATGAATGTACCTATCGTAGGTACCTCATACAAGTGGAATCACACAGCAGTTGTCCTCCTGTGTCTGGCTTATTTCATGAAGCAGAATGTTTCCAAGGTCCATCATGGTATATAGCATATATCAAGACTGCCTTCCTTTTAAGGCCGAGTAATATTCCATTATATGTATATACACCATTTTGTTTATTCGTCTGTTGATGGACACTTGGGTTGTTCCACCTTTGGCTATTGAGAATAGTGCTGCTTATCAGACGCAGTGGCTAATGCCTGTAATCCCAGCACTTTGGGAGGTTGAAGTGGGCAGGCAGATCACCTGAGGTCAGGAGTTCGAGACCAGCCTGGCCAACATGGTGAAACCCCGTCTCTACTAAAAATACAAAAATTAGCCAGGTGTGGTAGCGCATGCCTTTAGTCCCAGCTACTTGGGAGTCTGAGGCAGGAGAATCTCTTGAACCTGGGAGGCGGAGGTTGTAGACGGCTGAGATCACACCATTGCAATCTAGCCTGGGCGACAGAATGGGACTCTGTCTCAAAAAAAAAACATAAAAAAACAAAAAAGAGAATAGTGCTGCTATGACATGGGTGCACAAGTATCTCTTTGAGACTCTGTTTCAATTCTTTTATATACTTAGGAGTGAAATTTCTGGGTAATATGGTAGTTCTACGTTTAATCTTTAGAGAAACTGCTAAAGTGTTTTCCACAGTGGCTGTACCATTTTACATTCCTAACAGCAATGCCAACACTTGTTTCCCATTTTGTTTTGTTTTACTTCTAACCATCCTAGTAGGTAGTGCTTAGCCATTATTATTATCACAAGTTTTGATATGAGCTTTTACCAATACTTATAGCACTGTAAAGACAGCATGACAACAATGAGAGGTTCTGACTAGTTTCCAGCTTCAAATGGCTTAGCAGTTCCATTCAAAAGACAAGTTTTCACAATTGCTTCTAATTTTCTTGAAAAATCACCTCCAAGGCTAGCATTTACCTAGCTTCAGGTTGACTAAGAAAGAAAATGGGCTGGGCGCGGTGGCTCACACCTGTAATCCTAGCACTTTGGGAGGCCAAGGTGGGTGGATCACCAGAGGTCAGGAGTTCAAGACCAGCCTGGCCAACATGCCAAAACCTCATCTGTACTAAAAATACAAAAATTGGCCGGGTGCAGTGGCTCACACCTGTAATCCCAGCACTTTGGCAGGCCGAGGCAGGCGGATCACGACGTCAAGAAATCAAGACCATCCTGGCCAAGATGGTAAAACAGTCTCTACTAAAAATACAAAAATTACCTGGGTGTGGTGGCTTGCACCCGTAGTGCCAGCTACTCAGGAGCCTGAGGCAGGAGAACTGCTTGAACCCGGAGGCGGAGGCTGCAGTGAGCCGAGATCGCGCCACTGCACTCCAGCCTGGCAACAGAGTGAGACTCCGTCTCAAAAAAAAAAAAAGAAAAAATAGAAATACAAAAACTAGCTGGGCGTGGTGGCACACGCCTGTAATCTCAGCTACTCAGAAGGCTGACGCACGAGAACTGCTTGAACCTGGGAGGCGGAGGTTGCAGTGAGCCAAGACCGCGCCACTGCACTCCAGCCTGGGCGACAAGAGTGAGTCGCTGTCTCAAAAAAAAAAAAAAAGAAGAAGAAGAAGAAGAAAGAAAATGATATTTGGGGTGGCTGAAGAAAAGAAAAAAACGAATATTTTTTTCTTTTTAAAAAATTTCTCACTGGGCACGATGGCTCATGCTTGTAATCCCGGCACTTTGGGAGGCCAAGGTGGGTGGATCACTTGAGATCAGGAGTTCAAGACCAGCCTGGCCAACATGGTGAAACCCCATCTCTACTAAAAATACAGAAATTAGCTGGGCGTGGTGGCATGTGCCTGTAATCCCAGCTACTCGGGAGGCTGAGGCAGGAGAATTGCTTGAATCTGGGAGGCGAAGGTTGTGGTGAACTGAGATAGTGCCACTGCACTCCAGCCTGGGCGACAGAGTGAGACTCTATCTCAAAAAAAAAAAAAACTTCTCTGATAACTTAATTCCATAATAACGTTGTTTTATCCATAAACAAAATGGCACACACTGGCATTCAGTTTCCGGAAATGTCTAATGGTTTCTCTAGAGCATTTAGAAATTAATCTAGAAAGGTTATTTTTGAAAACAAAAGTATGTGGAAAATCTTGTATATTTTAATCTTGCTGGCTAATCACTTCTAAGTCCCTAACCTAGCCAGAAATACCATTTTTTCTTCATTTTGGGGGTTTTCAAGGCATGGAAGAGCTAGAGCCTCCTTAGTGAGACAAATGGCCATTCCCAAATAAAACTGTTTAATTGTCCTCATATATTACATTTAAGTCTTCAGGACTTTCTCTCAGTAACTCTTTTCCTTCATGATTCCAAGAAAAAAATCAGGAAAATATAGAAAGTATAAAAGAGCAGTAAAAATAACTTCCTGGCTGGGTGCGGAGGCTCACACCTGTAATCCTAGCACTCTGGGAGGCCAAGGGAGGAGGACTGCTTGAGCCCAGGAGCACGAGACCAGCCTGGACAACATAGTGAGACACCCATCTCTATTTTTTTGTTGTTGTTGTTAATTACTTTAAGGCCAGGTGCGGTGGCTCACACCTGTAATCCCAGCACTTTGGGAGGCCAAGGCAGGTGGATCACAAGGTCAGGAGTTCAAGACCAGCCTGACCAACATGGTGAAACCCCATCTCTACCAAAAATACAAAAATTAGCCAGGCATGGTGGCTCGTGCCTGTAATCCCAGCTACTCTGGAGGCTGAGACAGGAGAATCGCTTGAACTCAGGAGTCTGAGGTTGCAGTGAGCTGAGATCACACCACTGCACTCCAGCCTGGGTGACAGAGTGAGACTCCGTCTCAAAAAAAAAAAAAATTACTTTAAAAAGCCAGGCACGGCGGCCCATGCCTGTAATCTCAGCACTTCGGAGGCCAAGGCAAGTGGATCACTTGAGGTCAGGAGTTCAAGACCAGCCTGACCAACATGGTGAAACCCTATCTATATTAAAAATACAAAATTAGCCGCGCACGGTGGTGCATGCCTGTAATCCCAGCTACTTGGGAGGCTGAGGCAGGAGAATCGCTTAAACCCAGGAGGTGGAGGTTGCAGTAAGCTGAGATCACACCACTGCGCTCCAGCCTGGGTAACAAGAACAAAACTCCATCTCAAAAAAAAAAATTACTTAAAAAAAATTCCGTTTTTTGGAAAATTTTCTTCCTCAACTTTCTTACACTTGACACAAGTTGAAAAAAAATCTAGCTTAAAAACAGAAAAGGAAAAAAAAAAAAACGGGCAAAATGAAAGTATCATGGAAAAACAATTTCAAAAGCTGTTGTCCCAGATATTGATAGGCAAGTATATGAAATATACTTTCCCATTATACTCACTGTGGTACTTGAGAGATTAAACTGTATATATATATAAGACTATGGCTCCAGCTGGAGTGCAGTGGCGTGACCATAGTTCATTGCAACCTTAAACTCCTGGGCTCAAGTGATCTTCCCACATCAGCCAACAACAGATAAGTGCCACCATGCCTGGCTAATTTATTTTTTATTTTATTTTTTATTACTTTTATTTGAGACAGAGTTTCGCTCTTGTTGTCCAGGCTGGAGTGCAATGACACGATCTCGGCTCACCACAATCTCTGCCTCCTGGATTCAAGAGATTCTCCTGCCTCAGCCTCCCAAGTAGCTGGGATTACAGGCATGCGCCACCATGCCAGGCTAATTTTGTATGTTTAGTAGAGATGGGGTTTCTCCATGTTGGTCAGGCTGGTCTTGAATTCCCGACCTCAGGTAATCCACCAGCCTCAGCAGCCCAAAGTGCTGGGATTACAGGTGTGAGCCACCATACCCAGCTAATTTATTATTATTATTACTTGTGTAGACATGGGGTCTTGCTGTGTTGCCCAGGTTGGTCTCGAACTCCTGGCCTCAGATGATCCTCCCGCCTTGGCCTCCCACACTACTGGGATTACAGGCGTGAGCCACTGTCCCTGGCCAAGATGGATTTTCATAAAGGCAAAGAGCAGAACTTCTATTCTGAGAGGTACAGCCAGAGGCTTATATGAACTCCCCAACTTCATTAACCTCATTAAATCATATAATTTCTGTCATACGTAAATGTACATTAAACAGTGACATCTAGGAACAATAAACAACTGGGAACAATGTAGCCACACCTCTCCAGGGAAACTTGTGAGTGGCTGAAACCAGGAATGTTGAACACACAAATGTCCAGGGAGAGCTATTTCTGGGGTGTGTGTGTCATACATGAACACACATGGTTAAAGGCAGAGGAAGTGCACTGGAGACAGCAGTTAACCAGAAGAGTGAGTCTCAGTGCTTCTACTGAAAGCCTCTGAATATCATCCCTATATCTTAAAGACAATCATCCTAGGCCTGGCGCGGTGGCTCACGCCTGTAATCCCAACACTTTGGGAGGCCGAGGCGGGTGGATCACGAGGTCAGGAGATCGAGACCATCCTGGCTAACACGGTGAAACCCCGTCTCTACTAAAAAATACAAAAAATTAGCCGGGCGTGGTGGCGGGCGCCCGTAGTCCCAGCTACTCGGGAGGCTGAGGCAGGAGAATGGCGTGAACTGAACTCCAGCCTGGGCGACAGAGCAAGACTCGTTTCAAAAAAAAAAAAAAAAGATAATCATCCTAAGCAAAACAATCAAAACAATACCTGCTTCGTAGGCTATGTGAAGAACAAACAATTTCAAAAAAGTTTCACTCATTCTTCAGCAAACATATTTTAGTTTCTTTGTTTTCTGTTTTTCTTTCCATCTTTTATTTTAGGTTCAGGGGGTACATGTGCAGGTTTATTACATAGGTAAATTGTGTGTCACAGGGTTTGGTGTACAGATTATTTTGTTACCCAGGTAATAAGCATAGTACCCAATAGACAGCTTTTTGATCCTCACCCTCCTCCCACTCTCCACACTCAAGTAGGCCCAGGTGTCTACTGTTCCCTTCGTGTCCATGTGTACTTAATGTTTAGATTCCACTTATAAGTGATAATGTATGGCTTTTTTTTTCTTTTTTCTTTTTGAGATGGAGTCTCACTCTGTTGCCCAGGCTAGAGTGCAGTGGCGTGATCTCGGCTCACTGCAACCTCTGCCTCCCAGGTTCAAGCAATTCTCCTGCCTCAACCTCCCAAGTAGCTGGGATTACAGGCACCTGCCACCATGCCCAGCTAACTTTGGTATTTTTAGTAGAGAAAGGGTTTTGCCATCTTAGCCAGGTTGGTCTCGAACTCTTGACCTCAAGGGAGCCACCTGCCTCAGCCTCCCAAAGTGCTGGGATTACAGGCGTGAGCCCACACCCCGGGCTGGCATTTGGTTTTCTGTTCTTGCATTAGTTTGCTTAGAATAATGGTCTCCAGCTCTATCCTTGCTGCGAAAGATATGATCTTTTTTATGGCTCTGTAGTATTCCACGGTGTATATGTACCACATTTTCTTTATGCAGTCCACTGCTGATGGGCACTGAGGTTGATTCCATGTGTCAGCAAACATATTTTGAACCCTCCAAAATACACTAAGAATTCAGAAGTTCGAGTCCCTGTCCTCATTGCACATAACAAGTCCTCCTCCTTGACAGGTACTCTATAGTTTAATAACTGCCTTCAAAGAACTAGAAAGCAATTCCTCAAGGATAGAGAGCTCCAACCTTGCTATACAAGGACCTGGCACATACCAACAGATAATAAATGATTGTTGAATGAACAAACTATTTTTCTGCTTATGATCTAAAAAAAATCCTCAGTTGACATTAACATGAAAAAGGATTGATAAAAAATAACACTGTGTGGTGATTATCAGGCAAACAGAGACACTTCATGGCAACACTCAGAAACATTTGGAGGTATACATGTACTGAAACATCACAATATGTACAATTATTATTATGTACAATTATTATGTCTTTTTTTTAATAGAGATAAGGTCTCACTTTGTCACCCAGGCTGGAGTGCAGCGGCAAAATCATAGCTTTGTAAACTTTGTAACCTCAAATTCCTGGGCTCAATCAATCCTCCTGCCTCAGCCTCTCAAAGTATTGGAATTACAGGCTTAAGCTACCATGCCTGGCCAAAAACAATAATTTTAAAAAAGAGAAACACTTGAAGGGGAAAAATAAAAATGACACCACATTGGCCAGGCGTGGTGGCTCACGCCTGTAATCCCAGCACTTTGGGAGGCTGAGGTGGGTGGATCACGAGGTCAGAAGATCGAGACCATCCTGGCTAACACAGTGAAACCCCGTCTCTACTAAAAATACAAAAAAAATTAGCCAGGCGTGGTTGCAGGCACCCGTAGTCCCAGCTACTCGGGAGACTGAGGCAGGAGAATGGAGTGAACCCGGGAGGCGGAGCTTGCAGTGAGCCAGAATCGCGCCACTGACGCTAGCCTGGCCGACAGAGTGAGACTCCGTCTCAAAAAAAAAAAAAATGACACCACATTATCATGCCATGGCAAAGCTCAGTAGTGTTCTGTCATGTAAAATCCCTCCATCTCGAGTGCAGTGGCTCATGCCTATAATTCTAACGCTTTGGGAGGGCAAGGTAGGAGGATCCCTTGAGGCGAGGAACTTGAGACCAGCCTGGGCAACACAACAAGACCCTCTCTCTATTAAAAATAAATGCATAAAAATAAATTTTGGCTGGGCGCGGTGGCTCACGACTGTAATCCCAGCACTTTGGGAGGCTGAGGCGGGCAGATCACAAGGTCAGGAGACCAGCCTGACCAACATGGTGAAACCCCGTCACTACTAAAAATACAAAAATTAGCTGGTGTGGTGGCACATGCCTGTAATCCCAGCTACTCAGGAGACTAAGGCAGGAGAACTGCTTGAACCCGGGAGGCAGAGGTTGCAGTGAGCTGAGATTCTACCACTGCACTCCAGGCTGGGCGACAGAGCAAGACTCCGTCTCAAAAAATCTATAATAATAATAATAATAATAATAATTTTTTTAAAAGCTGAATAAAATCCCTCCACCTCTGAAAACCCCTGTAAAGGGTGTGGAAATGGCTCATTTTACCCCTATGATGGTTATGCTATAAAACAACTGGTTTTAGACTAGAGCTTTTCAGTATGAGAAGTCAATTGCTGAAATCAGTATTTGGTGACACATATTTTCATAAATACTAAATGTGTTGAGCAAAGACCTATCTTTAACTTTAAAGTGAAAACTTCAAACTGTTCCTAACTACAAAATTTTTCAGAGATAAACCATGGTTTCTCAACTCTGGCACTACTGACATTTTGACCAGATAATTCTCTGCTGTAGGGAGCTGTCCTATGCATTAGAGGATGTTTAGCAGCATTCCTGACCTCTACCCACTAGACGCCAGTACCACCTCCCACAGTCATGACAACTAAAGAAATTTCTAGATATTGACAAATGTTCTGGGGGGAGGATCATCCTGATAGGGAACCAGAAATAAACAATGGAATGATAATTTTCTTCATAAAGGCTGTTTAAATAAGATATGGAAGATGATACAAACTATCATTCTTTGCACTCATTTGCGAATCATTTTTAGATCATCAGATGACCTTTTAATATTTTATCTGAAAAGAAGCAGCAGAAGCAGACCACCACCACCAGTGCACCTAAAGGTAATGTGTAACCTATAAAGAAGAAATAAACCAATGAACCAATGGATGACGCAAAAAGTCTTAAGAGTAAAAAATCAGCTAAGGTAGCCTCAGTACTCTGCTATGTATATTACTCATGCATGGTAACTGTTAGAATTCTTAGGCTATCTTGAAATCTTTTATTTCAATGCTACAAAGTCAGACTCTTCATTTTTCTTCCTATTTTTATCTGAAAAAAAAAAAAGTTTCCTGTATCACAGAGAGCAAGAATACTTACCACTATTTATTGAGCATTTTGTAAATACAAGGGATTTTACTTAATTAAGCAGATCTCCAAAAAACTTAAGGAAATAAGACAAAACAGATTCAGGAACGTTAAATAAAACACCAAGAGCCACAAAGGAAGCTGAGGGATTCCTGAGGTCTACCAAAGGGTCATCACCATCACATCCCAAAAGGCCTAGGTTTTACTTATAAATCTTTTGGTTTATAAAAAGGCCAGATTTGCAATAATATTAAAAACTGAGATCTCAGCATTTAATAGTATAATCTTAAACGTGTAAAGAGCACATAGTACTTTTCAGAAAGTTATTTTTAATTATAAAAGAAACATAAGTGGCCGGGCACAGTGGCTCATGCCTGTAATCCTAGCACTTTGGGAGGCCGAGGCGGGCAGATGACCTGAGGTCAGGAGTTTGAGACCAGCTTGGCCAAAATGGCGAAACCCCATCTCTACTAAAACTTTAAAAATTAGCTGGGCATGGTGGCGAGTGCCTGTAGTCCCAGCTACTTGGGAGGCTGAGGCAGGAGAACTGCTTGAACCCAGGAGGCGGAGGTTGCAGTGAGCTGAGATTGCACCACTGCACTCCAGCCTGGGCGACAGAGTCTCACTCTGTCTCAAAAAAAAAAAAAAAAGAAAAAAAGAGAAAGAAACGTATGGGCTGGGCACAGTGGTTCATGCCAATAATCTTGACATTTTGGGAGGCTGAGGCGGAAGGATAGCTTGAGCTCAGGAATTTCAGACCAGCCTGGGCAACATAGTGAGGTCCTATCTCTATTAATGAGAAAAAAAAAATTAGCTGGACGTGATGACACAGGCCTGTGGTCCCAGCTACTCAGGAGGCTGAAGTGGGAGCATCGCTTGAGCCTGGGAGGTCAAGGCTGCAGTGAGCCATAACTGTGCCACCACATTCCAGCCTCGGCAACAGAAACATACAATCATTGTAGATAATCTAAAAGCCCATTTTTTTTTCTTTTTCTTTTTTTTTTTTTTTTCAGATGCAGTCTCACTCTGTCGCCCAGGCTGGAGTGCAGTGGCGTGATCTCGGCTCAGTGCAACCTCCGCCTCCCATGTTCAAGTGATTCTCCTGCCTCAACCTCTGAAGTAGCTACAATTACAGGCGTACACCACCATGCCCGGCTAATTTCTTTGTATTTTTATTAGAGACGGGGTTTCGCCATGTTGGCCAGGCTGGTCTTGAACTCCTGACCTCAGGTGATCTCACCGCCTTGGCCTCCCAAAGTGCTGGGATTTCAGGCGTGAGTCACCGCGCCCAGCCTTAAATAGCCCATTTTTTAAAAGATTGGTTGTAATAATGATGTACATAATGAATGATTATCATATTATCATAATGACATGTATCTATAATAATGATTCACATCAAAACAAATGCAAAGGTAAAGATTAGCTAGGTGTTCAAGCAATGAACAAGTAACTAATGGGTGAACATCCCCAGACACTTCAGTCCTAAAGTCACAGATGACTTTTTTAGAACCTGCCCAGAAATTACTGTAGAAATAAATTCTGGCTTCAGAATAATTCAACAAACTTACCTGTGCTACCTGCATTGAAAAAAGTGACAAGTACTGTGCAGGTATGTTGTGGATGGATTTGGTATTTCAGAGGAAACTGGTACATACTACAGAAACTGCCTTTCCCAGAGAAAAAATGAAATGCTGCCAGGCACGGTGGCTCACGCCTGTAATCCCAGCACTTTGAGAGGCCGAAGTGGGCGGATCACAAGGTCAGGAGATCGATACCATCCTGACTAACACGGTGAAACCCTGTCTCTACTAAAAATACAAAAAATTAGCCGGGCGTGGTGGCAGGCGCCTGTAGTCCCAGCTATTCAGGAGACTGAGGCAGGAGAATGGCATTAACCTGGGAGGCGGAGCTTGCAGTGAACCGAGATTGTGCCACTGCACTCCAGCCTGGGTGACACAGCGAGACTCTGTCTCAAAAAAAAAAAAAGAAAAAAAAAGAAAAAATGAAATGCTTATCTCAGAAACATAAATTAAAGAAAAAAATCATCTGTAATCTACTGTTTCAGTCTTATCATTTTATAGTTTGGACCTAAGAGATCACCAATCCTTAATAAATAAGGTTTCCCATGAGTTCTGGAGCTTCTCTGCCTCCTGTTCGCACCCTCCATGTCCATGTTTAATAACCTAATGCCAGCCAGGTGCAGTGGCTCACGCCTGTAATCCCAGCACTTTGGGAGGCCGAGGCTGGAGGATCACTTGAGCCCAGGAGTTTAAGACCAGCCTGGACAACAGAACGAGACCCTGTCTCTACAACAAATAAAAAATAAAAAATCTAACTGGGCATGGTGGTATGGTGGTGCACGCTTTCAGTCCCAGCTTTTCGGGAGGCTGAGGTAGGAGGATTCCTTGGGCCAGGGAGGTCAAGGCTTCAGCAAGCCATGATCATGCCACTACACTCCAGTCTGGGTGACAGAGTGAGACCCTGTCTCAAAAAAAAAAAACAAAAAACAAAAAACAACCTAATGCTGGATGGACACAGTAGCTCATGTCTGTAATCCTAGCACTTTGGGAGGCTGAGGATTGCTTGAACCCAAGAGTTAGGGACCAGCCTGGGCAACAAAGCAATATCCCCATCTCTTTAAAAAAAAAAAAAATGTGCCAGGCATGGTGGTACATGCTTGTAGTTCCAGCCACCATGGAGGCTGAGGAAGGAGGACCACTTGGGCCCAGGAGTTTCAGGCTGCAGTGAGCTAGGATCAAGCCACTGCACTTCAGCCGGGGCAACAGAGCGAGACCCTGTCTCTTACTAAAAAAATTTTAAAAAGTGAACCAAATGCTTAAGAAGCTAACTTGGTTAGGTTCCTAAGGGGCCTTTTCAAAATCAGATATAAAAGTGCTGATGCCAGGCCCTCCAGCACTGAGAAGCGTAGGCTAAACTACCTTTTCGAGGAACATCTTCCCTTATTCCAGAAGAATAGGAATAGAAAACGGTGGTTATTTTAGTGGTCAGGAAGAGCAACCAAGATCTCGCATGGAGGTGTGCTTAGAGGGAAAATGTTAAAATAATTGATTAGGAAAAAGAAAGTACGAGAATTGTCTGATATACCAAGGCAGGATGGTAGACAGAAGCAGTGAAATGGCTGATATTACACTAGAGGTTGCATCTGAACAGATAATCAGGGTTAGGTTCTATGACTTCTAATCTTGGCACGGCAATGGACCAGCCACACTGCCGTAAAATGGGGCTTAATATTTAGAAAATAAAGTTTAAGTACTCCAAAATTACTATGTCTTTTCCAAGACAATAAAGGCATAAAAGTCAGAAAATGAAACTAAAATATACTCGCAATGAGTCTTAACTTTTACCTCTTTAAAACAGTTTTAGCTCCTGGCCAGGCATGGTAGCTCACGCCTGTAATCCCAGCACTTTGGGAGGCCGAGGTGGGCTGATCACCTGAGGTCAGGAGTTCAAGAGCAGCCTGGCCAATAAGCTGAAACCCCATCTCTACAAAAAATACAAAAATTAGCCGGGCGTGGTAGCGGGCGCCTGTAATCCCAGCTACTTGGGAGGCTGAGGCTGGAAAATCACTTGAACCCAGGAGGCAGAGGTTGCAGTGAGTGGAGATAGTGACAAGAGTGAAACTCCATCTCAAAAAAAAAAAAACAGTTCAGCTCCTTTCTAAAGGAGGGTCTTTTCAATTCATTCATAAGTACTAGGTCGGGTTCCTTAGAGAAAACCTCCAGGCCCCTTAATATTCACAAAACTAAAGTCCAAGACCCTTGGCTCAGAATTTTTTTTTTTGAGATGGATTCTCGCTTTGTCACCAGGCTGGAGTGCAGTGGCGCGATCTCAGCTCACAGCAACCTCTGCCTCCCGGTTCAAGCAATTCTCCTGCCTCAGCCTCCCGAGTAGCTGGGACTACAGGTGCATGCCACCATTCCCAGCTAATTTTTGTATCTTTACTAGAGACGGGATTTCATCATGTTGGCCAGGATGGTCTTGATCTCTTGACCTTGTGATCCACCCACCTCGGCCTCCCAAAGTGCTGGGATTACAGGCGTGAGCCACACCACACCCAACCAGAAATTTTTAATAGAGCAAAATTCTCACATCCAAATGAGGTTTTACCTAATTGCCACTTACAATATCATAAGCTATCAGCAATAATGAAAATAATAAGAGTTCTTCACCTTTCCTTCCTTCTTTCTCTCTGTAGAAGACCTCAATTTAACATCATGAATCATTTGGTCCTTGACGTATGGTAACTTCCGGGGAGACAGATGACATTTAGCACAGGACATGTAAGACTGTGGGAAAAGGGAAGTTCTTGGCCGCAAGAAATGGGACAAAACCCTTGCCCTTGGGAAAAATGCCAAAAATCTCTGAAGTCCACGCTAAAGCAGTTAAATTTTTAGCTTTAAAAGATTCCATTACAAAAATCCAAACCAGACTGGGCACAGTGGCTCATGCCTGTAATCCCAACACTTTGGGAGGCCGAGGCAGGAGGACTGCTTGAGCTTAGGAGTTCGTGACCAGCCTGGGCAACATGGTAAAACCTCCCTCTACAAAAAATATAAAAAATTAGTCATGTGTGGTAGCATGCCTGTAGTCCCAGGAACCCGGGAGGCTGAGGTGGAAGGATCACTTGAGCCTGGGAGGCTGGGAGGTCGAGGCTGCAGTGAGCTATGATCATGCCACTGCATTCCAGCCTGGGTGACAGAGTAAGACCCTGTCTCCAAAAAAAAAAAAAAAAAGCAAAAACCACACCATGCAATTAGAATAGGCTTTTAAAAACTACACTATAAAAGTGCAAGATAATAATTTTCTGGAATTCATAAGAACCTGTACTAGGTGATGGTCCCCAGGGTGGATATGAATATTTTTTCCCCTTGTAATTGGCTTAAGCTAACATGGTTCTAAAATTTTTTGCTATTCAAAAACGATGAGGATGGGCATGGTGGCTCATGCCTGTAATCCCAGCACTCTGGGAGACTGAGGCAGCCGGATCACCTGAGGTCAGGAGTTTGAGACCAGCCTGGCCAACATGGCGAAACCCCGTCTCTACTAAAAATACAAAAATTAGCCAGGTATGGTGGTGGACACCTGTAATCCCAGCTACTCGGGAGGCTAAGGCAGGAGAATTGCTTGAACCCGGGAGGCGGAGGTTGCAGTGAGCCAAGATCGTGCCACTGCACTCTAGTCTAGGTGACAGAACAAGACTGTCTCAAAAAGAAAAAAACAAAAAACAATGATGAATATCATAATAATGGCTAACTTTTCTGACTACTTATTATATAATAAGCATTGGGCTAAGTGCTCTACATGCATCTCCTTATTAATCCTTACAACACTGTAAGGTCTAAATAACATAAACTTTAAGAATTTTCAAAAAAAGAAAAAACATAAAATTAAAATAAAAAAAGAAACAAAAGAAAAAAAAATAATTTTCAGGCTGGGCATGGTGGCTCACGCCTGTACTCCCAGCATTTTGGGAGGCCAAGGTGGGTAGACTGCTTGAGCCCTGGAGTTCAAGACCAGCCTGGGCAACATAGTGACACCTTATCTCTATTATTTAAAAAATGAAATAAAATAAATTGGCGGTGGCTCACGCTTGTAATCCCAGCACTTTGGGAGGCAGAGGCAGGTGGATCACGAGGTCAGGATATAGAGACCATCCTGGCCAACATGGTGAAACCCCATCTCTACTAAAATACAAAAATTGGCCGGGCATGGTGGTGCACGCCAGTAGTCCCAGCTGCTTGGGAGGCTGAGGCAGGAGAATCGCTTGAACACGGGAGGTGGAGGTTGTGCCACTGTGCTCCAGCCTGGTGACAGAGCAAGACTCCGTCTCAAAAAACTAAATAAAAAATAAAAATAAAACTATTAACAGAAGCATAAGTACTTTCGAAAACTACTCTATTGTCCTATCAATCACCACTGGGATATCCATGCAAAACCAAAAGACCCTAAACAGCTATACTTACACAGAATTTTAATCTAGTGAGAGTTCTAGTTAAGAGTCTTGGCAGGGCGAGATGGCTCACACCTGTAATCCCAGCACTTTGGGCTGCTGAGGCAGGTGGATTACCTAAGGTCAAGAGTTCAAGACCAGCATGGGCAACATGGTGAAATCCCATCTCTACTAAATATACAAAAATAAGCCAGGCGTGGTGGCAGGTGCCTGTAATCCCAGCTACTCGGGAGGCCAAGGCACGAGAATCACTTGAACCCAGGAGACAGAGGTTGCAGTGAGCTGAGATCGTGCCACTGCCCACAGCCTGGGCAACAAAGCAAGACTCCATCTCAAAACACAACTAATAACATAATGACAATGAAGATTAATACTTATATGTAGAAATTGTCCTTCACACTGCCAAACTGCTAGCCCATTAAGAAAGCCTTTTACGGCCAGCCATGGTGGCTCACGCCTGTAATCCGAGCACTTGGGGAGGCCAAGGCAGGCGGATCACTTGAGATCAGGAGTTGGAGACCAGACTAGCCAACATGGTGAAACCCCATCTCTACTAAAAAGAAAATACAAAAATTAGTCGGGTGTTTTGGTGCATGCGTGTAGTCCCAGCTACTAGGGAGGCTGAGGCAGGAGAATCGCTTGAACTCGGAAGGTGGAGGTTGCGGTGAGCCAAGACTGCGCTCCAGCCTGGGCGACAGAGCAAGACTCTGTCTCAAAAAAAAAAGAAAGAAAGAAAAAGAAAGGTTTTTACAAGCCTTGTGCAAAAGAACAAGAAGATATAAAGAAAATAAAATTTTATCGTAGTTGTGACCACACCTTGAAATGGAGAGTTGACAACTCCGTTTTAAGGAACAAATTTTTTTCCTATAGTAATTTCATCATAATTTCTTGCACAGAGTATACAATATGTTTCCGCTGGCAATATACAGTTGAGTAAAGGTTTTCTGTATCTTCTCCTCTGTACTTTTCAAACTATATTTTAAGAAGCATTAACAAAACCAAACACATATATCAATACCAAAACCCACAAAATTAGCTATTTTATACCCACTTAGGCATTTAAGTAAATTGGCTAATGGCTTCATGGGAAGTAATGTAGTGTAAAAGAGGAAACACTGGCAGTGAAGGCAGAAAACCTAGACCTGGGTGGAAATCATGGCTACAACACTTGTTAACTATGTGACCTTGGGCAATTTCCTTCTCTCAGTCTGAGTTTTCTTATTTGCAAAGTGAGGGTAGTAATTCCAATCTTGGGAGGGACGATTAATTGCATGTGAAATGCCCACCACAGAGCCTGACTCAAAGCAGGAGTTCAGAAAAGATACTGTTATGATTGTTATTCATATAAGCTCCTTAAAAGCAAAAACATCATATTTGTCCTTGTAGCCCAATTGCAGGCTTTATAATTATTGAGGAGCTGAAAAACAAGAAACACCAAAGTTACAAATGAGGATTTGTATCCGTTCAACACATGCCTAGACAGAAAATGAGACTAAGTAATCATGACTTTCAAAAACTATATCAACGCATACACAGCATATAAATCGAAGTATATATTGCCATTTGATGGGGAAAAAAATCAAAATATGTAATGTGCTTATTTTTAAACCACTCTGAAAGAAGATGATGCTGCCTGTATACAAATCAGGAGTACAACTACTCTTCATTCATTCTCCAAGTATTTCCATAAGTGCCAGTCATTATGTCAGTCATTATGCTAGGCAATGTGCATATGATGGGGAGCAAAAGCGAAAATAATCCCAACCCTCATGGAGCTTGCTTGCAGTCATGTAATCACACAAATAAGTGTTAACTTGTGATAAGTGATATGAATGACAGGTAAATAGTGCTCTGAGAACCTATTAGGTTAGAATCTAATCTAACTGAAATCAAGGAAGGCCTTCCAAGGAGGTGAAACCTGAGAGCTGAAGGATGAAGAGGAGGTTAACAAAGGGAGGTGTTTCCAGATGGAGGAAAGCAGCTCCTGCAAAGACCCTGTAAGCAGGAGGAAACAAGGCAAGAACGCAGGACTATAAGGCCAGTGTGCATGGAGCAGAGACAAGTGTGAGAATTAGCTAGGGCCTAGGCTGCACAAGGGCCTAGATTATAGCCTACATTCAAAAGTTGTAATTTGATCTCAAGAGCAATGACAAGGCCTGTAATCCTAAGGCTTTCAGAGGCTGAGGCAGGAGCACGGCTTGAACCCAGGAGGTTGAGGCTGTAATGAGCCGTGATTACACCACTGGACTCCAGCCTGGGTGACAAAGTGAGATCCTGTCTCCACAAAAAAAAAAAAAAAAAAAAAAAAAAGCAACCAGAAGCCACTGAAGAGTTTTATGAATGCTTCTTTGAGGGGCAGGCAGGCTGAGGGGAAGACGAAATCAGATTTTCAACAGGACTCTGGCTTCTGGATTCTGGAATACGGATGGACCAGGTGGGAAACAATAGTCCTGTCAGGATAGGATAGTAGCTTGGAATAGGGTGATGGCAGTGATGGTGGAAGGAAGCCAATGAATTCAAGAGATATTCAGGAAAATCTAACACTGTATTGTACACAAGGGCAGAGGGACAGCAGTGTCCAAGACTTCTGGGTTTCTGATTCATACGACTGTACAGAAGGAGATACCACTCAGGAGGTATTCTGCTTCAGAAATGTATTTAAGGAGCTAGGCACGGTGGCTCACGCCTGTAATCCCAGCACTTTGGGAGGCTGAGGTGGGTGAATTGCCTGAGGTCAGGAGTTCGAGACCAGCCTAGCCAACGTAGTGAAACCCCATCTCTACTAAAAACACAAAAACTTAGCTGGGTGTGGTGGCGGGCGCCTATAATCCCAGCTACTAGGGAGGCTGAGGCAGTAGAATTGCTTGAACCCAGGAGGCAGAGGTTGCAGTGAGCCAAGATCACGCCATTACATTCCAGCCTGGGCAACAAGAGCAAAACTCTGTCTCAAAAAAAAAAAAGAAAGAAAGAAAGAAAAGAAATATCTTTAAGGCTGTTTACACAGGCCAAAAAGGGCCTAACTGCACTACACTTCTGCATGAAAATGTGTAAACCCAATTTGATCCCCTACTTTAAATAAGGCTCTAGAAGATTTTTTGCTATTTACAGAAATCAAACTGACTCTCAAAAGTACAAGGATTTTCCCACACTGAAGAAATTTCAAAGATTCTGCCACAAGCTTCTAAATCAACTCCAAATGAATGTTAAATTGGTTTGAGCAATAGGGCAGCATTACGGAGTGAATGTGTCATTTCCCATGAGGACCACTTTGATAAGGCTAACACTTATGTACTGCTGTTTAATTTAAATATTTTAAATAAATCTTAATAGTTAAGAGTACTCTTGGCTGGGCGCGGTGGCTCACGTCTGTAATCCCAGCACTTTGGGAGGCCGAGGCGGGTGGATCACGAGGTCAGGAGATCGAGACCATCCTGGCTAACACGGGGAAACCCCGTCTCTACTAAAAATACGAAAAATTAGCTGGGCGTGGTGGCGGGCACCTGTAGTCCCAGCTACACGGGAGGCTGAGGCAGGAGAATGGCATGAACCCAGGAGGCGGAGCTTGCAGTGAGCCGAGATCGCGCCACTGCACTCCAGCCTGGGCGACAGAGCCAGACTCCGTCTCAAAAAAAAAAAAGAGTACTCTTGGCTGGGCACGGTGGCTCAGGCCTGTAATCCCAGCATTTTGGGAGGCCAAGGCGGGTGGATCACGAGGTCAAGAGATCGAGACCATCCTCCAACATGGTGAAACCCCGTTTCAAGTAAAAATACAAAACTTAGCTGGGCATGGTGGCACGCACACCTGTAGTCACAGCTACTCGGGAGGCTGAGGCAGCAGAATCGCCTGAATCAGGGAGGCGGAGTTTGCAGTGAGCCGAGATCACAACGCTACACTTCAGCCTGGCGACAGAGCAAGACTCAGTTAAAAAACAAAAGGGTACTTTTGGCTGTGCGCCATGGCTCACGCCTGTGATCCCAACACTTTGGGAGGCCAAGGCGGGTGGAACACCTGAGGCCAGGAGTATGATGAGACTAGCCTGGCCAACATGGTGAAACCCCAGCTCTACTAAAAATACAAAAATTAGCTGGGCATGGTGGGTACCTGTAATCCCAGATACTCAGGAGGCTGAGGCAGGAGAATCGCTTGAACCTGGCAGATGGAGGTTGCAGTGAGCCAAGATCACGCCATTGCACTCCAGTCTGGGCAAGAAAACCCAAACTCCGGCCGGGCGCGGTGACTCACGACTGTAATCCCAGCACTTTTGGAGGACAAGGCGGGCAGATCATGAGGTCAGGAGTTCAAGACCAGCCTGGCCAACATGGTGAACCCCCGTGTCTACTAAAAATACAAAAATTAGCTGGGCATGGTGGCAGGCGCCTGTAATCTCAGCTGCTCGGGAGGCTGAGGCAGGAGAATTGTTTGAACCCTGGAGGCAGAGGTTGTAGTGAGCCAAGATCAGGCCACTGCACTCCAGCCTGGATGACAGGGCGAGGCTCTGTCTCAAAAAAAAAACAAAAAAACCCCAAAAACTCCATCTCAAAAAAAGAGAGTACTCTTATGTGACATTGAACTAAAATATGATAACATTAGGTATTACCATAATTAGAACTATAGTGCTTTTGTTTCAATATTTTGAAATGCTTGTAAATAAATTATATATATATATATATATATATATATTTTTTTTTTTTTTTTTTTTTTTTTGAGACGGAGTCTCGCTGTGTCGCCCAGGCTGGAGTGCAGTGGCGCAATCTCGGCTCACTGCAAGCTCCGCCTCCCGGGTTCACGCCATTCTCCTGCCTCAGCCTCCCGAGTAGCTGGGACTACAGGCGCCCGACACCACGCCTGGCTAATTTTTGGTATTTTTGGTAGAGAACGGGTTTCACTGTGTTAGCCAGGATGGTCTCGATCTCCTAACCTCATGATCCGCCCACCTCTGCCTCCCAAAGTGCTGGGATTACAGGCGTGAGCCACCGCGCCCGGCCAAAAAATAATATTTTGTAGGAAAAAAAGAGATAAGATTTTAAAAACACACACACACACAATCTCTTGACTTTAATAAACATTTTGCCGTTTCCATCCTAGTCCTTGTTAATGCCCATCACATTCAATTCAGGGTAAAATATAAGGTTTTTACTAGTTAAACACATCTGTATATATGTGTACGCACTATGTACAAAGTAAAGCCAATACTATGTCAATACTATCAATACTTTAATATTTACTTTTCCTGGTTTTAGTTTTCGGATGCTATTTGCATAGAATACTGATGGTTTTAAGTCTTAAAAACAGAAATCTGACTGACCCAAGGAAAAGGATGAAAGAAAGAGATTTTGTCCCTTTAAAATCAGCCAACACATCCTATCTTAGTACTGAAGTACTTCCCAATTCTGGCAGGATGGGCTCCTTGGCCACCTGCTTGCACTAGGGTCTGACTAGCATTTTATTAACATCCAACTGCAGTTACCAGGACATTCATTACCACTGCTTGTACAAAGCAGAATTCTTTTTAAATTTTTTTCCCATACTGATTTCATCACCAGGTGTCAAAAGGCAAAACCGTGGCCTGAGGCCAAATAGAAAAATGTCATCTCCACAAATGAGGAGAAAAGACAAGGACTTTAAAAAATCAGGTCAACAAGCCCATTAGCCAATAATAGTTCGTAAAACTAGACTGTCTTCACACTAGAGGCTGTGCTAGCAAATGTGGTCCTTGGAAACAAGAGCTGTAGAGCTTGAAATGGGTTGCCAGCATGGTTTGCCTTTTTCTTTTTTCATGTTTATTTTTATTTTTTTATTTATAACATGGAATCAGACTATGACTATAATCGAGCATAGCTATGGCGGGGTATGGGCAGTGCCAAGGAAGAGACAGCGAAAAGCCCGTAGGGTTCCCAATCTAAGCTAGCAGACCTTCCCATCTTCCTCATGAGTGGTCCCTGTCTCCGCAGCTGGAATGTGCCGGAGGGAAAGTTACAAGGGCCCCCAAAATGAGACAGCAAACCACTTCCTTCTGAAAACTAAAGGTCATAGGCTTTTAAGGAACAATAGAGCTCAATGTAAGCTTCAGAAAGATGGAGACAGTTAGATGAGACGAGGATAGGGAAGCGGGGGTGAGGAGATGCGCCCCGTCTGGGATAGCTGAATAGGGGGGTCAAGGCCAGGGACTTTAGGAACACGAGAAGGGCTGGATCTTCCATAACCTGCCCAAGTGGGCCTGAGAAACCTAAGAGGCTCCTCTGAAAATCTAGGGCATCTATGCATCCAATACTCTCAGCCCTCTCCTCGGGAAGGGAGATAATCCCCACAGGAAGCACCCCCCAAACTGGGGCTTTTCCTGCCCTTCAAAAGCCACAAACCCTCACGGAAAACATTTACAAGGGAGTGGAAGGGCCGGGGGCAAGCAGCGGTTCTGCAAATCTCGGGAGGAAGGCCGCTGGAGCCAAAGAACTTCGCCCCTGGAATAGGGGGTGGGGTGCGGAGGGCACCGTCTGAGGCCCGTAAGCCTCGGGGAATGAAGCGGCGGGAACGGGAGCAGGGTCCCGTGGGTTTCCCGACGAGGGGGTGGCGGCCTGGGGCGCGGTCGCCGGTGAGGGAGGCCCGCGGGCCGGGCACGGGAGCGGGGGCGCTGCGGGCCCGGGGCTGCAAAGAGCCGGGACTCGGGAGGCAGAGGCCGGCGTAGGCCTCGGGGGCCCGGACACACCCACCGCGGCGGCCTCGGGCCCGCTTACCTGCTCCTCCTCCGGGGTCAGCTCCGGCGCCATGTCGGGCCGGGGCGCGGTCGCGGGCTCCATCCCCCCGCCACCGCCGCCGGGCGGACAGAACTCGCTCGCGAGCGCGGGAGCCCGGTGCGCTCGGCCTCCGCTTCCGCGTCCCCGCGCCTCAGCAGCCCGGGGCCGGCTTGCGCATAGTGTGGCCGGCAGGGCCCGGTGCCCGCAGCGGCCGCAAACGCCGCTTCTGCTTCCTTAAGAAAAATCTCTCCGAACTGCAGCTCTCTTCCGGGAGGAAATCCTTTTTTATATTATTCGCTCCTTTCCTCACACTCCCCCTTATCTCCCGGGGAAGAAAAAGTGCAGGCGAAGAGCTAACAGCCGCTCGGGATTTAAAAGGAAATCGGAAATCAGGAACTTTTAGAGCCGGGAGCGAAGGGTCGGCGGAAATTTCCCGAAGGCCACCGACCCCTTCGGCGCCCCGCTTCCTCGGCCGCGCTCCCGCTCCTCCACAGCGCCACAGCGCTCGGGGCCGCCCAGCCGGGCCGTCCTCGCGGACGCTGGCCCTGCGACCTGCGCGGCTGCTTCAGCCAGGCTCCTCGCGGGCGGCCGCAGCGAAAGGGAGGGAGTGGAGACGGAGCGAGGGAAACGCGCCCCCCTCCTGACTCACGGCCAACGCTGCGGCCGCCCCGCGGCCGCCCGAGCCCCCCGCGGCTCCATTGAGAAACTGAGCGTCTCATTCACAAGCTGGCGGCGAGGAGGGCCCGGCGGAGCTAGGACGCAGTCCGGGAGGGGGAGACAGAGAGGAGCCCGGGCGGGGGAGGGGACCGGGAGGGGGAGGGGACCCGGGCGGGGAGGGGACCCTAGCTAGACGGAAGGCTACTCGACTGCAGGAGGGAGAAAAAGGAAGAAAAGAGTATTTCGTGAGGCTCAGATCCTCGGAGGTGGAGGAGAATACGTTCGTTTGCAAATTATCTGCTGACTGGCACCTCTCCTGGGGTTAACTTGCCGCTGCCACCTACGCGTGAGAAACCCACAATCCTCAACTATTTGTCGCTTGCAGCCTGAAAGACCCTGGAAAGGTTGCCTGCCAGGCCAGGATGCTTAGGTGGAAGGAATCGCACCTGCCTCCCTCTCTCTCCCTCCTTACTGGCTGCACCCTGTAATTCATCTCCAGTGTAGCTAATTTTAATCCCCCATAGAAACGACATCAGACTCCGAACATCATTCAGGAATGACGCGGCCTTTGCAGACCTTTGATTTTCACTAGGGCAAGTGCAGCAAAGGGTTCAGAATTAGGGGTACAGTCTTGGAGTCATTTGGGGAGGAATGGGGCATAGAGAAGGCAAGGCTGGGTCTGGTATGTTGCTGCATTATTCCAAGCCAAAGATAAACATTCCAAAGGGACCCAAAGTCCACAACCAGTTCCAAGGCTGAAGCCCTGGAGCCAGTCCTGAGGGACCCAAAGGAGGGGCCTTCAGACAACAGGAAGGTGCTGTGAGTTGTGATGCTCCTACGATTTTTTTTTTTTTTTTTTTTTTTTTTTTTTTTTTTTTTTTTGAGACGGAGTCTCTGTGTCGCCCAGGCTGGAGTGCAGTGGCGCGATCTCGGCTCACTGCAACCTCCGCCTCCCGGGGTCAAGCGATTCTCCTGCCTCAGCCTCCTGGGTAGCTGGGATTACAGGTGCGAGCCACCACGCCCGGCTAATTTTTGTATTTTTAGTAGAGACGGGGTTTCACCATGTTGGTCAGGCTGGTCTCGAACTCCTGACCTCGTGTTCCGCCCGCCACGGTCTCCCAAAGTGCTGGAATTACAGGCAGGCGCGAGCCACCGCGCGCCCGGCATTTTTTTTTTTTTTTTTTTTCTTTTTTTTGAGACGGAGTCTCACTCTGTCACCCAGGCTGGAGTGCAGTGGCGCGATCTCGGCTCACTGCAAGCTCCCCCTCCCAGGTTCACACCATTCTCCTGCATCAGGCTCCCAAGTAGCTGGGACTACAGGCGCCCGCCGCTGCGCCCAGCTAAATTTTTGTGTGTGTGTGTGTGTTTTTAGTAGAGGCGGTCTTTCATCGTGTTAGCCAGGATGGTCTCGATCTCCTGACCTCGTGATCCGCCCACCTTGGCCTCCCAAAGTAGTTGTTGTTGTTGTTGTTGTTGTTGTTGTTTAACACAGGGTCTCACTTTGTTGCCCAGGCTGGAGTGCAGTGGCGTGATCACAGCTCACTGGAGCCTTAAAGTCCTGGGCTCAAGCAATCCTCCCGCTTCAGCCTCCTGAGTAGGTGGGACTACAGGTGCACACCACTGCACCTGGCTAATTTTTTTTTTTTTTTTTTTAGAGATAGGGGTCTTATTATGTTGCCCAGGCTGGTCTCAAACTCTTGGTAAACTGCCTTTGCAAAATTATAACTGAGGATTTTATGACAGTGAAAGAGATCAGACCTAACTGACTCTATCTTGTTTCTAACCCTTAAGCTGTCCTTGTTCATTCCTGGGCATAGGCCGAACTAACTTTGGGAAGGAATTCAGTTCATGGTTTGACTCTGAAACAAAATTGATAACAGCCCTTTCCTGAAAAGACCCCCTTCTTCCCTGGGGTCCAGTCTGCCTTTGCAGGACTAACAAATTAAGCTACAAGATTAGAAATTACAATTTAGGGGTCATGCAACCATGGGCTCCAAGAGTCTAAACCTCCCCAAACTGTTCCTGGGGATAACATCACTATTGTAAAACCTAAGATCAGTGCTTGAGATATTTTGCAGACCCTGCACCCAGTGGATCAGCTGATACCATCCAGACTGTTAATCTGGCCCAAATAGGTCTGCCATCCCAACCAGGAACAGAAGACAGCAAGAAAAACTCATTTCAACTCCCTATGATTCCATCTCAAACCTGACCAATCAGCACTCCCCACTTCCTAAGCCCCTACCCACCAAATTATCTTTAAAAACTCTGATCCCTTAATGCTCCAGGGAGACTGATTTCAGTAATAATGAAACTCCAGGCCGGGCATGGTGACTCACGCCTGTAATCCCAGCACTTTGGGAGGCTGAGGCAGGCGGATCATGAGGTTAAGAGATCGAGACCATCCTGGCCAACATGGTGAAACCTCGTCTCTAGTAAAAATATAAAAATTAGCTGGGCGTGGTGGCGCACACCTGTCGTCCCAGCTACTCGGGAGTCTGAGGCAGGAGAAGCGCTTGAACCTGGGAGGTGGAGGTTGCAGTGAGCCAAAATCGCACCACTGCACTCCAGCCTGGTGAAACGGCGAGACGCTGAATCAAAAATAATAATAATAATAATAAAACTCCACTCTCCTGCACAGCCCGCTCTGCCTGAATTACTCTTTTGCCATTGCAATTCCCCTGTCTTGATATATCCGCTGTGTAGGCAGCAGGCAAGGTGATCCCATTGGGCAGTTACACTGGACTCAGGCGATCTTCCTGCCTC
The DNA here is from genome assembly GCF_028885625.2 of Pongo pygmaeus. Classification (NCBI taxonomy): domain Eukaryota; kingdom Metazoa; phylum Chordata; class Mammalia; order Primates; family Hominidae; genus Pongo; species Pongo pygmaeus. The sequence goes on from NC_072389.2 coordinate 81,151,473, forward strand.
AGCCTCCCAAAGTGCTGGGATTACAGGTACGAGCCACCATGCCCAGCCTTCTAGGATTTTTGTTTTTGTTTGAGATGGAGTTCACTCTTGTTGCCCAGGCTGGAGTGCAATGGCACGATCTCGGCTCACTGCAACCTCCACTTCCCAGGTTCAGGCAATTCTCCTGCCTCAGCCTCCCTAGTAGCTGGGATTACAGGTGTCTGCCACCATGCCCAGCTAGTTTTTTGTATTTTTAGTAGTGATGGGGTTTCACTGTGTTGGCCAGGCTGGTCTCGAATTCCTGACCTCAGGCAATCCACCCGCCTCAGCCTCCCAAAGTGTTGGGATTACAGGCATGAGCCACCATGCCCGGCTCCTTCTAGGATTTTAAAAACAATCCCTGACCTCAACTATTTATGCATTAATGCAATAGGAACTTCAGGCTGCCCTTGGTAAGAATCAGAGACGATATCCTTGGTGTTTGAATCTTTATCTCAGCTAGGATATTTTCTCCTTTGCATCAATACAGCTGACTGGAGGTTGACTTCATCACTCCTTTAGTTTCAGTATTGTAACCAGTCTGGAAGACTTTTTTTTTTTTTTTTTTGAGTGGGGGTCTTGCTCTGTTTCCCAGGCTGGAGTGCAATGGCGCAATCTCAGCTCACTGTGACCTCCGCCTCCTGGGTTCAAGCAATTCTCCTGCCTCAGCTTCCCGAGTAGGTGAGATTACAGGCGCCCACCACCACACCCTGCTAATTTTTGTATTTTTCGTAGAGACAGGGTTTCACCATGTTAGCCAGGCTGGTCTCAAACTCCTGACCTCAGGCAATCCGCCCACCTCGGCCTCCCAAAGTGCTGGGATTACAGGCGTGAACTACTGCATCCAGCCTGTTTTCTTTTTATTGAAGTGTATTATACAGAAAAAGTGCAAATATAAGTGTACTGCTTGATGAATTTTTTTATTTTATTTTCTGAGACAGGGTCTCACTCTGTTGCCCAGGATAGAGTGCAACAGCACAATCCTGGCTCACTGCAACCTCTACTTCCTGGCTTAAGCGATCCTCCAGCCTCAGCCTCCCAAATAGCTGGGACTATAGGTGCGTGCCACCAGGCCCGGCCCATTTTTGTATTTTTTGTAGAGACGGGGTTTCGCCACATTGCCCAGGCTAGTCTCAAACTCCTGAGCTCAGAGCAATCCACCCACCTCAACCTCCCAAAGTGCTAGGATTACAGGCGTAAGCCACTGCGCCTGGCCAGATGAATTTTCATAAACTGAACACACTCGTGTCTGTGCCCAATGCACAGATCAACAAATAGAATATTCTGAACTTGCCAAAGCCTCGCCTTTTGCCCATCCCCCACCCCACAGTCAGTTACTACTCTGCTGAAGGGTAACCACTATCTTGCCCTTTTTTTGTTGTTGTTTTTTTAAGAGACAGGGTCTCTCGCTGTGTCACTCAGGCTGGAGTGCAATGGCACGATCTGGGCTCACTGCAACCTCTGCCTCCTGGGTTCAAGCGATTCTCCTGCCTCAGCCTTCAGAGTAGCTGGGATTACAGGCATGCGCTACCATGCCCATCTAATTTTTGTATTTTTTTTAGTAGAGATGGGTTTTCGCCATGTTGGCCAGGCTGGTCTCGAATTCCTGACCTCGAGTGATCCACCCACCTTGGCCTCCCAAAGCTCTAGGATTATAGTTGTGAGCTATCACGCCCAGCCCCAGGCTGATCTTGAACTCCTGGGCTCAAGTGATCTGCCTGCCTCCCCCTTCCAAAGTGTTGGGCGTCAGCCACCGTGCCGGGCCAAATATGCTTTTTCTCCCTAGGCAAGCAAATGGTTCTAGGACTAAACTGGAGTAAGAAACAGCAGGACCTTAGTAGTACAAACCATTGATTGGAGACAGGAGAGGATGGAGTCTCTCAACTCACTATTTACACTTCACATTTGTTTTGCCCACTGATCCTCAGGACACCAGGGGTCAGTGATTTATCCAAAGTCACACAACTAAATAATTAGTATTGAGCTAAAACTTGAACCTAGGCATTCTAACTGCTGATCTAGGGACTGGGTGAGGAGGAGAATTAATAGAGATATTTAACTGAGTGGGCTGAGAGAGAACTCAGCAGTGTTTTCAGAGGCACAGCTGTGTGTGTGGGCGTGTGGGTGTGTAAGGGAAGAGAGTTCTCCGGAACTGTTATCCATCACTGTTTTAACAGGACAATGTTTGGAAATTTCTGAGCACAAACGTGAATAACAAAACAAAGTGCAAGGCAGCTGGCTGGCTGGCCACTTTGTTCTGAGAGGTAAATCCAGGAGAACCAGAGTAGAGAGGCAACTACCTCGCTTGCCTGTAACTGCAGGCTTGAACCAATGAAGTCAAGTATGGTACTGTCATCCTGCCCAATCAAATCTTAAAGGCTGGGCTGGGCACTGGGGCTCACGCCTGTAATCCCAGCACTTTGGGAGGCCCAGGTGGGTGGATCACTTGAGGTCGGGAGTTCGAGACCACCCTGATCAACATGGTAAAACCCCGTCTCTGCTAAAAATACAAGAAATTAGCCAGACGAGATGTCGCATGCCTGCAATCCCAGCTACTCGGGAGGCTGAGGCAGAATTGCTTGAACTCGGGAGGCAGAGGTTGCAATGAGCCAAAATCGCGCCATGGTACTCCAGCCTGTGCAACGAGAGCAAAACTCTGTCGCAAAAAAAAAAAAAAAAAAATCTTAAAAGACTGCAGAATGGCTTGTAATATCAAAAGACTGAAAACATTATGAGGCCAGGCGCGGTGGCTCACGCCTGTAATCACAGCACTTTGGGAGGCTGAGGCAGGCGGATCACAAGGTAAGGAGAACAAGACCATCCTGGCCAACATGGTGAAACCTTGTCTCTACTAAAATACAAAAATTAGCTGGGCATGGTTGTGCGCACCTGTAGTCCCAGCCACTCGGGAGGCTGAGGCAGGAGGATCACTTGAACCCGGGAGGCAGAGGTTGCAGTCAGCCGAGATCGCGCCACCACTGCATTCCAGCCTGGTGACAGAGGGAGACTCTGTCTCAAAAAAAAAAAAAAAAAAAAAGCTGGGCACGGTGGCTCACACCTGTAATCCCAGCACTTCGGGAGGCTAAGGTGGGCAGATCACGAGATCAAGAGATTGAGACCAACATGATGAAACCCCGTCTCTACTAAAAATACAAAAATTATCTGGGTGTGGTGGCGCATGCCTATAGTCCCAGCTACTTAGGAGGCTGGGGCAAGAGAATCACTTGAACCTGGGAGGTGGAGGTTGCAGTGAGCCGAGATCGCCCTACTGCACACCAGCCTGGCAACAGAGCAAGACTCCTTCCCAAACAAAGAAACATTATGGCCCATCAATAGAATACTCAGTAAATAAATTACAGTACACACATACACTGAAATAATAGGTTGACATTTATTGTGTCCTTACATTTACCCCACACACTGTTCTAAATGACTTTCATTCATTTACTCTCACCATAATAGTATAAGAAATGTGAAACTATGATCCTTATTTTACAAAAAGCATATATAGTAGATCCATATGTACTGATACAGCCTCCTTACATTTTTTTTTTTTTTTTCCTGAGATGGAGTCTTGCTGTGTTGCTCAGGCTGGAGTACAGTGGTACGGTCTTGGCTCATTGCAACTTCCGCCTCCTGGGTTCAAGCAATTCTCTGCCTTAGCCTCCCGAGTAGTTGGGATTACAGGCACCTGCCACCACACCCAGCTAATTTTTTGTATTTTTAGTAGAGATGGGTTTTCACCATGTTGGCCAGACTGGTCGTGAACTCCTGACCTCGTCATCCACCCAGCTCGGCCTCCCAAAGTGCTGGGATTACAGGCGTGAGCCACTGCACCCAGCTGCTTTTTTTTTGTTTGAGACGGAGTCTCCCTCTGTTACCCAGGCTGGAGTGCAGTGGCACGATCTCGGCTCACTGCAAATTCCACTTCCCTGGCTCAGGTGATTCTTGTGCCTCAGCCTCCCAAGTAGCTGGGATTACAGGCGTGAACCACTGCGCCTGGCCCCTCCTTGCTTTTTATTTTTTTTGAGGCAGAGTGTCACTCTGTCACCTCAGCTGGAGTGCAATGGCACGATCTCAGCCCACTGCATCCTCTGCACCCCCCCCCCCCTTTTCAAGCAATTCTTCTGCCTCAGCCTCTCAAGTAGCTGGGATTACAGGTGTGCACCACCACATCTGGCTAATTTAATTTTTTTTATTGTTATTATACTTCAAGTTCAAGGGTACATGTGCACAATGTGCAGGTTTCATACGTATACATGTGTCATGTTGGTGTGCTGCACCCATTAACTCATCATTTACATTAAGTGTATCTCCTAATGCTATCCTCCCCCCTGCCCTCTCCCCACACCCCACGACAGGCCCTGGTATGTGATGTTCCCCGCCCTGTGTCCAAGTGTTCTCATTGTTCAACTCCCACCTATGAGTGAGAACATGCAGTGTTTGGTTTTCTATCCTTACGATGGTTTGCTCAGAATGATGGTTTCCAGCTTCATCCATGTCCCTAAAAAGGACATGAACTCATCCTTTTTTATGGCTGCATAGTATTCCATGGTGTATGTGTGCCACATTTTCTTAATCCAGTCTATCACTAATGGACATTTGGGTCGGTTCCAAGTCTTTGCTATTGTGAATAGTGCTGCAATAAACATATATGTGCACATGTCTTTATAGTAGCATGATTCATAATCCTTTGGGTATATACCCAATAATGAGATCGCTGGGTCAAATCGTATTTCTAGTTCTAGATCCTTGAGGAATCGCCACACTGTCTTCCACAATGGTTGAACTAGTTTACGCTCCCACCAACAGTGTAAAAGAGTTCCTATTTCTCCACATCCTCTCCAGCATCTGTTGTTTCCTGACTTTTTAATGATCGCCATTCTAACTGGTGTGAGATGGTATCTCATTGTGGTTTTGATTTGCATTTCTCTGATGACCAGTGATGATGAGCATTTTTTCATGTGTCTGTTGGCTGCATAAATGTCTTCTTTTGAGAAGTGTCTGTTCATATCCCTCGCCCACTTTTTGATGGGGTTGTTTGACTTTTTCTTGTAAATTTGTTTAAGTTCTTTGTAGATTCTGAATATTAGCCCTTTGTTAGATGGGTAGATTGCAAAAATTTTCTCCCATTCTGTAAGTTGCCTGTTCACTCTGATGGTAGTTTCTTTTGCTGTACAGAAGTTCTTTAGTTTAATTAAATCCCATTTGTCTATTTTGGGCTTTTGTTGCCACTGCTTTTGGTGTTTTAGTCATGAAGTCCTTGCCCACGCCTATGCCCTGAATGGTATTGCCTAGGTTTTCTTCTAGGGTTTTTATGGTTTTAGGTCTAACATTTAAGTCTTTAATCCATCTTGAATTAATTTTTGTATAAGGTGTAAGGAAGGGATGCAGTTTCAGCTGTCTACATATATATCTGGCTAATTTTTGTATTTTTAGTAGAGACAGGCTTTCGCCATGTTGACCAGGCTGGTCTCGAACTCCTAACCTCAGGTGATCTGCCTGCCTCAGCCTCCCAAAGTGCTGGGATTACAGGCGTGAGCCACCGCGCCTGGCCCAAAACAGATGTTTTGTTTTGTTTTTCTGAGACAGAGTCTCAATCTATCACCTGGGCTGGAGTGCAGTGATGCGATCTTAGCTCACTGCAACCTCCGCCTCCCGGGTTCAAGCGATTCTCATGCCTCGGCCTCCTGAGTAGCTGGGATTACAGGCGCCCACCACCATGCCCGGCTAATTTTTGTATTTTTAGTAGAGATGGGGTTTCACCATGTTGCCCAGGCTGGTCTTGAACACCTGACCTCAGATGATACACTCACTTCAGCCTCTCCAAGTGCTGGGATTACATGCGTGAGCCACCACACCCAGCCTAGAATAGACATTTTATAAAATAAGACATTTAAATCTCAACAGGCATATGAAAAGATGCTTAACTTCACTGATCATCAGAGAAATGCAAATTGAAACTACAATAAAGCCAGGCATGGTGGCTCATGCCTTTAATCTCAGCACTTTGGGAGGCCGAGGCGGGTGGATCACTTGAGGTCAGGAGTTCAAGACCAGCCTGGCCAACATGGTGAAACCTCGTCTCTACTAAAAATACAAATATTAGCAGGTCACAGTGGCGCACATCTGTAATCCCAGCTACTCAGGAGGCTGAAACAGGAGAATCTCTTGAACCTGGGAGGCAGATTGAGCCACTGCACTCTAGCCTGGGCAACAGAGTGAGACTCCATCTCAAAATAAATAAATAAATAAAACTACAATGAGATACCATCTCACCCCAGTTAAAATGGTTTTTATCCAAAAGACAGGCAATAACAAATGCTGGCAAGGATGTGGAGAATAGGGAACCCTCATACACTTTTGGTGGGAATATAAATTAGTACAACCACTATGGAGAACAATTTGGAGGTTCCTAAAGAAAACCTAAAAATATAGCCAGGTGAGGTGGCTCATGCCTGGAGGCTAAGGCAGGAAGATCACTTGAGTCCAAGATTCCAGGAGTTTGAGTCCAGCCTGGGCAACACAGTGAGACCTCATCTGTACAAAATATAAAGAAAATTAGCTAGGATTAGTGGTGCACACATGTAGTCCCAGGTACTTGGGAGGCCGAGGTGTGAGGATCACTTGAGCCTAGGCGATAAAGGCTGCAGTGAACTGTGATTACACCACTGCACTCCAGCCTGGGCAAGAGAGTCAGACCTTGTTGAAAAGGGAGGAGAGGGGAGGGGAAGGGAAGGGAGAGAAGGCATAGAGGAAAAGAGGGGTGGGGGGGAAGGAAGGGGAGGGGAGGAAAAGGGGAGGGGAGGGAAGGGGGAGGGAAGGAAAGGGGAGGGGAGGGGGGGAGGAGGAAAAGGGGGAGGGAGGAGGGGAAGGAAGGGGAGGGGAAGAGAGGGGAGTGGGAGGGGAGGGGAGAGGGAGGGGAGGAAAGAAAAGAAAAAGCCAAAAATAAAGCTACCAATCCCCCTCCTAGGTATATACCCCAAAGAAAGGAAATCAGTATATTGAAGAGACATCTGCACTCCCATGTTTATTGCTGCACTATTCACAATAGCTAAAATTTGGAAGCAGCCTAAGTGTTCATCAACATATAAATGGATAAAGAAAATACGGCACAGATACACAATGGAGAACTATTAAGTCATAAAAAAGAATGAGGCCGGTTACAGTGGCTCACGCCTGTAATTTCAGCACTTTGGGAGGCCAAGGGGCAGATCACTTGAGGCCAGGGGTTGAAGACCAGCCTAGCCAACATGATGAATCCCTGTCTCTATTTAAAAAAATATTAAAAATACAAAAATTAGCCGGGTGTGGTGGTGCACACCTGTAATCCCAGCTACTCGGGAGGCTGAGGCATGAGAATCACTTGAACCTGGGAGGCAGAGGTTGCAGTGAGCCAAGATTGTGCCACTGCACTCCAGACTGGATGACAGAGTGAGACTCTGTCTCAAAAAAAAAAAGAGAGATCCTGTCATTTGCAACAACATGGATGGAACTGGAGGTCATTATGTCAAGTGAAATAAGCCAGGCACAGAAAGACAAACTTCCCATGTTCTCACTTATTTTGTAGGAGCTAAAAATTAAAATAATTGAACTCATGGAGATAGAGAGCAGAAGGATGGTAACCAGAGGATGGGAAGGGTAGTGGGGGGTGGGGGAGAAGTGGGGATGGTTAATGGGTACAGAAAAATAGAAAGAATGAATAAGAGCCAGGTGCAGTGGCTCATGCCTATAATCCTTGCACTTTGGGAGGCCAAGGCAAGTGGATGGCTTGAGCTCAGGAATTTGAGACCAGCCTAGGCAACATGGCAAAACTCTGTCTCTACTAAAAATACAAAAAAGATCACTTGAGCCTGGGAGGCAGAGGTTGCAGTGAGCTGAGCTCACGCCACTGCACTCCAGCCTGGGTGACAGAGTGAGACTCTATCTCAAATTAAAAAACAAAAACAAAAACAAAAAAAAAGTTTAAAAAAATTTTAAAAAAAAAGAATGAGTAAGGTGTATTTGCTAGCACAACAGGGTGACTATAGTACAAAATAATTTAATCGTACATTTCAAAATAATTAAGAATATAATTGGATTGTTTGTAACACAAAGGATAAATGCCTGGGATGGATACCCCATTTACCTTGATGTGATTATTACGCGTTGCATGCCTGTATGAAAATATCTCATGTGACCCATAAATATATACATCTACTATGTGATGTACCCACAAAAAAGAAAAAGAGAAAGAAAAAAATAGCATAAGTTTCAGGTCTCTGTCTAGAAAGCTTATCCTCCCCTCCCAGCACCTTCTTCACCAGACATATCTGACTCATCCTTAAGGTCTCAGCTCAAAAGTCACTTCCCCAGCAAGATCTTCCTTGATTACTCCCTAAACTGAATTGCACTTTCTGAGACTCATAGCACCCTTTTATTCGTCAGAAAGCTGATCACAATTTGTAATTATGCACTTGTTTCTACATTAATTGGCCTAGTGTTTGTGTGCCTTACTAGATTGTAAGCTTCAGGACGGCAGGAACCACATCTGTCCTGTTGGCTCCTGAACTCCCAGCACCTAGAACCTAGAACATAGTAGGCAATCCCTTGATAAATGTGTTGAATGACTGAATCAAGGAAGATGGCCACCTTATCTATGAGACATATCTTACCATTTTCCCCTCTCTTTTGTTGTATTTATTTGGGTTTAAGAATAGACATACTTCCAATGCTGGAGTTGGAATTTTATAACCTTCTCCACCAAACACCTTTATTTCTAAAATCCAAAGCTCCTCTCAAACATTGCTCCAAAATTTCTACTGCCTATAAAAGGGACTTGTGTTGTGTTATACAGATGATTTAAGGCCAGGCGCGGTGGCTCACGCCTGTAATCCCAGCGCTTTGGGAGGCTAAGGCAGGTGGATCACGAGGTCAGGAGTTCGAGACCAGCCTGACCAATGTGGTGAAACCCCGTCTCTGCTAAAAATACAAAAATTAGCTGGACGTGGTGGCGCACGCCTGTAATCCCAGCTACTCAGGAGGCTGAGGCAGGAGAATCGCTTGAACCCGGGAGGTGGAGGTTGCAGTGAGCCAAGATTGCGCCATTGCAATCCAGCCTGGGCTACAGAGCAACACTCCATCTCAAAAAAAAAAAAAAGATGATTTGGCTATAAAAGATTCACCCCACCCTGCCAAAAGAAAGAAAGGTGGGCACAGTGGTGCATGTCTATAGCCCCAGACACTCAGGAGGCTGAGATGGGAGGACTGCTTGAGCCTAGGTGTTCAAGACCAGCCTGGGCAATGTAGTGAGATCCCATCTCTAAAAAATATATATCTATATAGAGTACAATGGTACAATTATAGCTAATTGCAGCTCTAACTCCTGGCCATAGGAGATCCTTCTACCTCAGCCTCCCAAGCAGCTAGGACTACAGGCACATATCACCATGCCCAACTAATTTTTAAATTTTTTGTAGAGACAAGGTCTTGCTCTGTTGGCCAGGCTGGTCTGGAACTCCTGGCCTCAAGAAATCCTCCTGCCTTGGCCTCCCAAAGCACTGGGATTATAGGTGTGAACCACCATGCTCAGTCTCATTTCTTTATTAGAAAGGACAGCTAGGGTGATTGCCTTTCCCTTTTCCAATGTACAAAGTCAGTTTTTAGGCTATCCTTTTAATCACGTACACAGAACTAAATATAGTTCTTGTTCCTAGAAGTCTGCAGCATATCCAAGCACCTGTTAGCAGCCTGCCACACACCTCCATTCAGCTTTCTCAGCAAGGTCACTCCTCTGTGCAGCAGGAGAGAGGAGGGGCTCTCCTCCAGGGTGCATTCTCATTCCACCTTAGTATTTCTTCATTCACTCAACTAAAAGTTGACGTAACAAGTGCCAAGCATAATGCCAGGCACTGGGGACCTAAAGATAAGGAAGACCAGGTTCCTGACTTCATGGAACTTGCTAGCTAATAGAAGGAGTATGTAGTAAAGAACTTAACCTTGCAAAGAGAGTTCTGGCCTTTGCCCTTCGCTCCTGGGAGGTAACCTCTAAGCCCTTGGAATGTCTTGCCTGATAAAAGTATCTCTGTTTACCAGGAGGCAGACCTTAGGCCACACTGGACAGTCTAACAATGTGATTTAGGCAGAAGTCTTTGGGGCGTACCAGATAGTTTAGCAATGCGATGAGGGAGGAGGGAAGACTTTGGATCACACTTTATCAGGTAGACTTCTGGAGGGGCTGGAGACTGAGGTCAGTCACATGGGCAGACAACCAGGTCCACATGACTGAGTCCCAATAAAAATTTTGGACATCATTCCAGCCAGACGCGGTGGCTCATGCCTGTAATCCCAGCACTTTGGGAGGCCAAGGTGGGCAGATCACCTGAGGTCAGGAGTTCAAGACCAGCCTGGCCAACATGGGGGAAACCCTGTCTCCACTTAAAATACAAAAATTAGCTGGACATGGTGGCAGATGCCTGTAATCCCAGCTACTTGGGAGGCTAAGGCAGGAGAATCACTTGAACCCAGGAGGTGGAGGTTGCAGTGAGCCAAGATTGTGCCACTGCACTCCAGCCTGGGCAACAGAGCGAGACTCCATCTCAAAACAACAACAACAAAACAAAAAAAAAACTTTGGACATCAAAGCTCAGGTGAGATTGCCTGATTGGCAATACTCTGTGAGTATTGTTACACATACTGGGAAAATTAACTCTGTTCATGATTCCACTGGGAGCTCTGCATTTGGAACTTTCCTGCTTTCTGCTCCATGCATCTCTTCCCTTGGCCGACTTTACTCTGTTTCCTTTCACTGTGATTAAACTGTGATTGTGACTATAACAGCTTTTTTTTTTTTTTTGAGACAGAGTCTCGCTCTGTCACCCAGGCTGGAGTGCAGTGGCGCGATCTCGGCTCACTGCAACCTCTGCCTCCCGGGTTCACACCATTCTCCTGCCTCAGCCTCCCGAGTAGCTGGGACTACAGGCACCCGCCACCACATCCAGCTAATTTTTTTTTTATTTTTAGTAGAGACAGGGTTTCACCATGTTGGCCAGGCTGGTCTCGAACTCCTGACCTCATGATCCGCCTGCCTCGGCCTCCCAAGGCACTGGGATTACAGGCATGAGCCACTGCACCCGGCCCACATCTTGATATTTTTGAATGGTAGCTTGAAGGACCTATTTCAGAGTGCCCCTTACACTTTTTTTTTTTTTTTTTGAGACGGAGTCTTGCTCTGTCGCCCAGGCTGGAGTGCAGTGGCCTGATCTCGGCTCACCGCAAGCTCTGCCTCCCAGGTTTACGCCATTCTCCTGCCTCAGCCTCCCGAGTAGCTGGGACTACAGGCGCCCGCTACCACGCCCGGCTAATTTTTTGTATTTTTAGTAGAGATGGGTTTTCACTGTGTTAGCCAGGATGGTCTTGATCTCCTGACCTCGTGATCCGCCCGCCTCGGCCTCCCAAAGTGCTGGGATTACAGGCATAAGCCACGCGCCTGGCCTCCACCTGGTCATATTTCTTCAGGGATTATCAAACCATCTCTTGCCACCTGTTTTAAAGATGGTTGTGTTGGCTGGGCATGGTGGCTCATGCCTGTAATCCCAGCACTTTGAGAGGCTAAGGTGGGCAGATCACTTGAGCTCAGGAGTTTGAGACCAGCCTGGGCAACATGGCAAAACCTTGTCTCTAAAAAAAATATGAAAATTAGCCAGGCATGGTGGCTCATGCCTGTAATCCCAGCTACCTGAGAGGCTGAAGCAGGAGGATCACTGGGAGGTCAAGGCTGCAGTAAGCTATTATTGCACCACTGTACTCCAGCCTGAGCAACAGGGTGAGCCCGTCTCAAAAAAGGAAAAAAAAGGTATATCCTGGTGGATATATCTACTCATCCTTGAAGGACTCCATTCAAAAGACACCTGTTTGAACATTTTCCTCTGCAGGTAGAGTAGCCATTCTTTGTGCCCACCACATCCATACAGCCAGCTCTCACAGTGATTATATTTTATCACACTTATGTATTTACATATATATTTCCCAAACTCAAGGAATAGTCCACAGACTACCGTTACTTCGGATACCAGTTGCAAGTTTGGGGACCCCGAAGACTACCCTCTGGTTATATAATTCGCCACAAGGACTCACAGACCTCATTGAAAGCTGTTATAGTCTCCGGGTGCGGTGGCTCACGCCTGTAATCCCAGCTACTCAAGAGGATGAGGCAGGAGAATCGTTTGAATTGGAGAGGCGGAGGTTGCAGTGAGCTGAGACCGTGCCACTGCACTCCAGCCTGGGCAACAGAGCAAGACTCCATCTCAAAATAAAAAAAAAAAAAAATCAAGTTGTGCTTGTTGATAATTTTGGCTGATACATACTTTGATTCATGCAGCTGTCCCCAGAGTGTGTGTGCCTGCAGTGCCTGTGTGTGCCCTTTGGGGAAGTAGTCCTTCCAGACCTGATTATTTCTGAACAGAGCGTGGCCAAGTCACTGTTGACACTGGCATGCACAGCTTCTGAACTGATGCGGTTGGCTGCTGATAGCACAGACTAGAGCACTCAGAAAATTATCAAACAGAGACTAAATGTTTAGGCACTTACAACATGCTCCTTGGCAAGAGGAACACAATGTTCCTATTACAGAATTGACCTAAATTCAGGAAAGAGCTTATTGATGTAGGCAAATGCTTGAATCTTCAGCCAGCAGGATCATCAATGGATGAGGGTGGGACGGGGGAGTCTTCCTTCTCCAATTTTCAAGGTCAGCTTGAGCAACTCTCTAAGAGCCGACACTAAGACTAGTTCCACTGGATGTACTGAAGTTGTGTAATCAGGCTCCAAATAACTACTACCTCTGCCCGAATCTGTTCCCAGAACTAATCAACATGCAGGGACCACTGCATGTCAGACAAGAGCTGACCTGGATCCCTGTGAAAATTTGTCCACAGGACACTAGTGCTGCTGGAAGGAATGGTGAAGTACTTGTATCCATGACAGAGTCCTAGAAAGATGGGAAGCAATATGGGAGCTGACTGAAGCCACAGGAAGTGGGATCCATTTCCTGAACACAAAGCAGAAACTAATTAGTCAGTTTCCAACACAATCTTCCATTCTCACAGCTGCCAAAGAGCTCTAGTTCACAAATCTCAAGGGACCTTGCCTGCTCAAAGTTCTTTCTTAGCTCCCTTTATCCATGACACAAAATCTAAAACCTGCTATCTCTCTCCAGCCTCTACTCCCAAACTGTCCTGGTGGGCTTCTTTTCTCACGGGAGTGTGAGCTCCTCAAGGGCAGGGACTAAGTCCTGTCCACCTCCATAACCCCTCTACTTGGCAGGGGCCTAGGACAAGCTTATCTCCTGGTAGGCACAAATGTTTGCTGAAGGAGTGAATGAACTACATTTGCATTTTATCTCTGGCAATGTCTAAACCAAAGAAAATCACACTTGTCTTCTCAGAAGAGGGAACATATTCAAATACCCAGAATTGCAGTTCCTGGTAAAACCTTTCGGCAGCAGCAACTGGAAACTCAGCAGAATCTTTGAGTGCTAAAAAGAGTGAAATGGGCCAAGACTTGAACAGCCATGGTTGAAGTAGCCCAGGGGACTGAGGTGGGAAGGGGAGATTCATGGCTATCTAAAGCTTAAGAACCACAAACCAGTTCTTTCTTACAAATCACGTATATTTACATTGTGGATCTGGAATACACTTATCACAGTAGGAGCTGCTCAAATCAATCTGAATGCTATGCAATCTGGGAACCTCCCCAAACTGTTTGAGCCAGCATTTCAGATTATAGATAAGCTGTTTCCAGCTGGACTGGGTTTGGAAAGTTCACTCTAAAGAATGAAGTCACCTGTTGTCACTGTCCTCCTCTCCAGGATTCCTTTTGGGGCCAGGTACCATCCTGTGGCTCCTTAAGGAGGCTTCTCTCTTTAATTCTCCATGAGGCATCCAGGGTGGTCTGGGCTATGGGAAGAACCCTTCAACTTGGGAGTAGACAGGTGCTCCAACTCATAGTGCCCATTCTCAGAGGCCTTGTGTGTGAGTTTCTCCTTCATGCCTTCCTTCTGGCTCTTCTTGTGCTCCATAATCTGCTGGAGCTGGTGCCCAGCATAGTCTGGCTTGGTGGTCAGCGGGCCAGCCGGCACAGCTACACCAAGGACATCTGACACCATGTAGGGGCGCAGCCAGCCCACCAAGGGAGTGCTTCCGGGGCTGTAGTGGGTCTGTTTGTGGTAGAAGAGAAGTCCATCTACCTATAAGACGGGGGGAAATTGAGGATCAAATGACTTCTGGGGCCACATGTTTCCAGGAGAGCCTATACACACAAGGGCAGCTTTTGTGGTCCGACTCCTTTTTCTGGGTCACTGACAGAGGAAAGAGCCCCAGCTTCTCACACATGCAGTCTCTCTAAATAAAGAAATGGCCTAGAAAACTAAATTTGAGAAAATAAAAACATTGGCTGGGCGTGGTGGCTCATGCTTATAATCCCAGCACTTTGGAGGCTGAGGCAGGCAGATTGCTTGAGCTCAGGAGTTTGAGACCAGCCTGGGCAATATGGTAAGACTCCATTTCTACTAAAAATTCAAAAAAATAGCCAGGCATAGTGGCACATGCCTGTAATCCCAGCTACTCGGGTGGCTGAGGCACGAGAACCGCTTGAACCCAGTAGGCAGAGGATGCAGTGAGCTGAGACCGCACCACTGCACTCCAGCCTGGCAACAGAGTGAGACTCTGTCTCAAAAAAAGAAAGAAAAAAAAAGAAAAGAAAAACATCAATAGCACTTTCCTCTTTACAGAGTGCTTTCCTGCCCACTATTTTACTATCTTACCCATGACAGTGTCCGAGAGATGGGGCTGCTCATACTCAGGGAGTTCTGAGGACCTCCTTAAAACACACAGAGTAGGAAGCAGGAATTCAACTTGAACTCTGGTCTTCTGTCCCCAGATTCCACGGACTTTCCACCACTTAGGGGTCTGTGTTGTGGTGGATGAGCTCTGTGCATGGAATGAAAAGCAGAGGAACTGGACAGGCCCCTCCGGGGCAGCAGACTACTGCGCACAGGGGAAACAGGCTGTCCAGATGCCCTGCTTTCCTGGCTACTGTTGGTTGCCTAAACCTCCCCCTAAATTAATTGTGAGCCATGTTCTGGGAAACAGTTTTTCTCAACGGGAAGACCTCCTACAGTCCCACATTTTATTTTCTATGATTCAGTGACTCATCTCTAAAAAGCATTTATTGTCACTGGGGCATAAGGGTTATAAATAAAGATGGTATTCTTACCACCTTCTTAATTGACTCCCAGAAATGCTGGCAACTCAGCCTTTGCCATTTCCTCATTCGGGAAGCTGTGATCCTTATACAAAATTACATCCAGTTCAAGCAAATGCTTGCAGTGACTAGGCAGATTTTTTTTTTTTTTTTTGAGATGGAGTTTCACTCGTTGCCCAGGCTGCAGTGGAGTGCAGTGGTGCGATCTCAGCTCAGTAGAACCTCCGCCTCCCAGGTTCAAGAGATTCTCCTGCCTCAACCTCCCAAGTAGCTGGGACTACAGGCGTGTGCCACCATGCCTGGCTAATTTTTGTATTGTTAGTAGAGACAGGATTTCACCATGTTGGCGAGGCTGGTCTTGAACTCTTGACCTCAGGTGATCCACCTGCCTCGGCCTCCCAAAGTGCTGGGATTACAGGTGTGAGCCACTGTGCCCGGCCAAGGCAGAATTTTTAAGGGAATGATGGGCAAAGGAAAATGTGCTTGTTGAGCCTAGAGAAGGTAACTGCAGGTTCTGAGGCTGACAAAACTGTTGAGGACAGGGGAGCCTCTGGGGCTGTGAGGTTTTTTTTTTTTTTTTTTTTGAGACAGTCTTGTGCTGTTGCCCAGGCTGGAGTACAGTGGCTCAATCTCAGCTCACTGCAACCTCTGCCTCCCAAGTTCAAGCGATTCTCCTGCCTCAGCCTCCCGAGTAGCTGGGATTACAGGCATGTGCCAATATGCCCAGCTAATTTTTGTATTTTTAGTAGAAACGAGGTTTTGCCATGTTGGCCAGGCTGGTCTTGAACTCCTGACCTCAAGTGATCCACTGGCCTCGGCCTTCCCAAGTGCTGGGATTATAGGCGTGAGCCACCATGCCCAGCCGCTGTGAGACTTTCAGTGCTAAAACAGGGTGAGTCCTGAGCAAACTGGAATGAGGTGGTCACCTGACTCATGCTCCTGCTCAGCAAGTGCTGCTGTCCCCAAGGGCCATCTTCTTTGGTGAGAAAAGGATTAGGGATTTGGACATTTGTTGGGGTCATTCAGTCACAGAAGCCCCTTCACTTTACAAGCAGCCACGACAGCCAAACCAGGGACCTGGGTCTCAGCTTGCAGTAGGAAGAGGCACACGAGAAGGATCTAGGCATGCAAGTCTTACTCCTATCTGGGCCTCAGTTTCTCCGGGCCTCAGTTTCTCCATCTGTAAGATGAGGGAGTTGGACAAGCTGTCCATTAAGGGCCCTTCCAGTGCCAGCATTCTGACTTATCCAGCAGGGGTTGAGCTCAGGCTCTGAAGGGCAGCAACTACATCCTTTCTCCAGAATCACCTTTGTCCCATCCTGATGCTTTGACAGAGCACAATCAAGGAATATTTTAAGACTTTGTGTAACTAAGTCTCTCTGCAGCCTATCATCATGTCAAGGCAATAAAGACAATGGTTTCGTTACCTCAAAAGGGAAATCCATAGATAGCACATCACACAGGCTTTTGGGAGTGCAAGGGAAATTCTTTAGCCCCACAAATTTAAACTGAAATAGAAATTAGAACAAGGAATTAGTACATGTTATAAATGATACTGGCCCAAGCAACTGAAAATCTCTGTCAGGCCAGGCATAGTGGCTCATGCCTGTAATCCCAGCACTTTGGGAGGCAAAGTCAGGAGGATCACCTGAGGTCAAGAGTTCAAGACAAGCCTGGCCAACATGGTGAAACCCCATCTGTACTAAAAATACAAAAATTAGCCAGGCATAGTGGCATGTGCCTGTAGTCCAAGCTACTTGGGAGGTTGAGGCAGGAAAATAGCTTGAACCCGGGAAGGGGAGGTTGCAGTGAGCCATGATCATGCCACTGCACTCCAGACTGGGTGACAGAACAAGACTCCATCTCAAAAAAAGTAAAAAGAAAAGAAAATCTCTGTCAAAGAAGAAAAACTTGTAGTCCCAGCTACTTGGGAGGCTGCTGAGGTAGGAGGATCGCTTGAGCCTGAGGTCAAGGCTGCAGTAAGCTCAGATTGTGCCACTGCACTCCAGGCTGAGTGACAGAGCCAGACCCTGTCTCAAAAACCAAACCAAACCAAACTAAACCAAGCCAAAACAAAAAAACAAAGAAGAAAAGTTTTCAGTCTCATCCTTCTCTACCAATTCCCCTCTACTTACTCCCTTAACTACTAGGTCGTGGTTCCCAATCTTCCCTCCCCCTTTTTTTTTTAGAGATGAGATCTCATTCTGTCACCCATGCTAGAGAGCAGTGGCACAATCACAGCTCACTGCATCCTCATATTCCTGGGCTCAAGGGATTCTCCCACCTCAGTTTCCTAGTATGCTGGGATTATAGGCATGAGCCACTGTACCCAGCCCCAACCTTCTTTTATCCACAAGAATCATCTAGGGAGCTTTTAAAAATTACTGATACTCAGGAGGCTGAAGCAGGAAAATGACATGAACCCGGGAAGCGGAGCTTGCAGTGAGCCGAGATTGCGCCACTGCACTCCAACCTGGGTGACAGAGCGACTCTGTCTCTAAAAATAAAAAATAAATAAAAATAAATTACTGATGCTGGCCAGGTGTGGTGGCTCACGCCTGTAATCCCAGCACTTTGGGAGGCCGAGAAGGGCGGATCACGAGGTCAGGAGTTCGAGACCAGTCTGACCAATATGGTGAAACCCTGTCTCTACTAAAAATACAAAAATTAGCCAGGCATGGTGGTACACACCAGTAGTCCCAGCTACTTGGGAGGCTGAGGCAGAAGAATCGCTTGAACCTGGGAGGCGGAGGTTGCAGTGAGCTGAGATTGTGCCACAGCACTCTAGCCTGAGCAACAGAGCAAGACTCCGTCTCAAAAAAAAAAAAAAAAATTACTGATGCACAGGCCCTACCCTGAGATTCTGACTGAACTGGTCTGGGGTGGGATCCAGGTTTTTGTTTTTTTGTTTTTTGTTTTTTTTTTGAGACAGGGTTGCGCTCTTTCACCCAGGCTGGAGTGCAGTGGCACAATCACAGCTCACTGCAGCCTCAACCTCTTGGGCTCAAGTGATCCTCCCACCTCAGCCTCTCAAGTAGCTGGGACTATAGGTGCACGCCACCATGCCTAATCTGTTTTTGTATTTTTTTGTAGAGATGGGGTTCTGCTGTGTTGCCCAGGCTGGTCTCAAACTCCTGGGCTCAAACAATCCACCTACCTCAGCCTCCCAAAGTGGTGGGATTATAGGCACACATCATCGTGCCTGGCTAATTTTTTTGTTTGTATTTCTTTTGTAGAGATGGGGTTTTGCCATGTTGCTCAGGCTGCTCTGAACTACTGAGCTCAGGCAGTCCACCTGCCTTGGCCACCCAAAGTGCTGGGATTACAGATGTGAGCCACTGTGCCTGGCCAAGGTTTTTTTTTTGTTTTTGTTTTTTGAGACAAAGTCTTGTTCCCTCATCCAGGCTGGAGTGCACTGGCACGATCTCGGCTCACTGCAAGCTCGGCCGCCTGGTTTCAAGGCATTCTCCTGCCTCAGCCTCCCGAGTAGCTGGGACTACAGGCGCCTACCACCACACCCGGCTAATTTTTTGCATTTTTAGTAGAGACGGGGTTTCACTGTGTTAGCCAGGATGGTCTCGATCTCCTGACCTCGTGATTTGCCCGTCTCAGCCTCCCAAAGTGCTGGGATTACAGGCATGAGCTACTGCGCCTGGCCTGGCCCAGGTATTTTTTTTAAAGCTCTTCAGTGGGCCGGGTGCAGTGGATCACGCCTGTAATCCCAGCACTTTGGGAGGCTGAGGCAGGCAGATCACAAGGTCAGGAGATCGACACCATCCTTGCTAACATGGTGAAACGCCGTCTCTACTAAAAATACAAAAAATTAGCCGGGCGTGGTGGAGGGCACCTGTAGTCTCAGCTAATCAGGAGGCTGAGGCAGGAGAATGCGATGAACCCAGGAGGCGGAGCTTGCAGTGAGCCAAGATCACACCACTGCACTCCAGCCTGGGTGACAGAGCGAGACTCTGTCTCAAAAAAAAAAAAAAAAAGCTCTCCAGTTGATTTTAACATACAGTCAGGACTGAGAACCACTGTATTGTACTAGGTTGAGGGGTTGTGTGTTATTCTCTTGGCCCCATGACAGCTACCACTAATAAAGGGCTAGTGAAATCCTTTTCACACCCGCAAGGATTTTTAGACTGAAGCAGCATAACTTAAGTGATTAGAACTACAAACTCTAAAGTCA
Source organism: Pongo pygmaeus (assembly GCF_028885625.2). Taxonomy (NCBI): domain Eukaryota; kingdom Metazoa; phylum Chordata; class Mammalia; order Primates; family Hominidae; genus Pongo; species Pongo pygmaeus. The sequence continues at coordinate 81,170,917 of NC_072389.2, forward strand.
GATTGCTTGGGTTTGAATCCCATTCTGCCAATCATTTAACCTCCATATACTTCCATCTTCCCATCTGTAAAATGGGATAATAACAGCACATATCTGCTTCATAGGGTTGCTGTGTGGATTCAGTGAGATAATACACATAGAGCACTTAAACCAGTGTCTTAGAGAGAGCAGCCTTCCCCTTCCTCAATGCATGTCCCTCCAGGACCTACATGACAATAACATCACTGAAAGTACTGATCATATTTATTCTCCTATAACTGGTTGTCCAATTCCCTTTAACTTTTTTTTTTTTTTTCCAAGACAGAGTCTCGCTGTGTTGCCCAGGCTGGAGTACAGTGGCACAATCTTGGCTCACTGCAACCTCCGCCTCCCAGGTTCAAGTGGTTCTCCTGCCTCAGCCTCCCAAGTAGCTGGGATTACAGGCGTGCACCACTACACTTGGTTAATTGTTTTTGTATTTAGTAAAGACAGGGTTTTGCCATGTTGGTCAGGCTGGTCTCGAATTCCTGACCTCAAATGATCCACCTGCCTCGGCCTCCCAAAGTGCTGGGATTACAGGTGTGAGCCACAGCGCCTGGCCCTTGGCTTTAACATTTTTTGTAAGCAATCCAAGCGAATGCCAATCTGCAGGGCTAATAAAATGCCCTGAAAATAGCTGTCACATATTTAAATCACTGATTATTATTGAGTGCCTAGCATGAGTATTATGTTAGGAGGACTTGCATATTTATATAATTCGGTTCTTATAACAACCCTGTAAATTAGATGTTATTATCTTATTTTTCAGATGGAAAATCTAAGGGTAAGTGAGATTACTAACTTAACTTAGTAATAATTTTTTTTTTAGTCTTTTTTTAGTTATTATTACTTCAATAGGTTTTTGGGGAAGAGGCAGTGTTTGGTTACATGAATAAGTTCTTTTGTGGTGATTTCTGAGATTTGGTGCACCTACCACCCAAGCAGGGTACACTGCACTCAATTATCCCTCACCCCCCTTACCCTTCCCCAGAGTTCCCAAAGTCCATTGTGTCATTCTTATGCCTTTATATCCTCATAGCTTAGCTCCCAATTATGAGTGAGAACATAGGATGTTAAATTAGTAATAATAAAAGCCAAAAATGGAATTCAGATCTACATGATTGATACTCTTCCCTTTATACCATGCTGCCTCAAAAAAGATCATTTCATACATAATGATTATATTTAGATAACAGACCAATCCACACTACTCCCCATAAGGAACTCTGTGATCCTAACACCAGGCCTTACAGGATTAAGCTTGGTTTTCTCTCCCAGTCCTTCTTCTTCTGGTAACTTTGAATGCATCCAGTAGAATCGGAAATCAGTCTGCCACAGAGAAGGGAAACAGAAAGATGAAATACTTTCCATTTCAAACTCTAATATAAACAAAAACACCCCATGCTATTTTTTTTTTTTTGAGATGGATCTTGCTCTGTTGCCCAGGCTGGAGTGCAATGGCACAGTCTCGGCTCACTGTAACCTCTGCCTCCCAAGTTCAAGCAATTCTCCTGCCTCCCGAGTAGCTGGGACTACAGGCGCCCACCACCACACCAGGCTAATTTTTGTATTTTTGGTAGAGACAGGGTTTCACCATGTTGGCCAGAGTGGTCTCCATCTCCTGACCTCTTGATCTCTCCATCTCGAGCCTCCCAAAGTGCTGGGATTACAGGTGTGAACCACTGCACCCGCCGGGCCTCTTCATTCTTTCAAATTATTTTGCTTTTGGAAATTTAAAAAGATACATACAGTCTTTCGTTTAAATTATAAAAATATATTTGGTTTTAGTTACCAAATTTGTAGGTTGTGAATACATGTAATAAAATATCCTTCAGCAGAATTAAAGGAAAATATGTTCTAGATTGAATTTATGTTCTAAGTTGTAGGCTTGGTTCTACACTTGGGCAAGGTACTTAAGACCTGTGCTTCTTAGCATCTCAGCTTCCATATCTATATGTCAAGGACAGGCCAGGTGCAGTCGTTCATGCCCAGCACTTCAGTAGGCCAAAGTGGGTGGATCACTTGAGGTCAGTTCAAGACAGCCTAGCCAACATGGTGAAATGCCGTCTCTACTAAAAATACAAAAATTAGCTGGGTGTGGTGGCAAGTGCCTGTAATCCCAGCTACTCAGGAGGCGGAGGCAGGAGAAGTGCTTGAACCCAGTATGTGGATGTTGCAGTGAGCCCAGATTGCACCACTGTACTCCAACCTGGGCGACAGAGTGAGACTCCGTCTCAAAGAAAAAAAAGGATAATAATAGTAGTTACCTTACAATAGGACGTATTATAAGGGATTTAATGAGCTAATGCAGAAAGTGCTTAGCAATGCACATCTTGATTGTTATTGTTTGAATGAGATGCACCTTAGAATTCTGAGTACCAATACTTAGTGTGTTTTGGAAACCTAGTGTGCGGGAATGGCTTAGAAAGACAGCCTGCATGAAGATCACTGGAGGCCTGTTCACACATCAGCCTCAAGCCCATAGCTTCTGGTTCAGCAGGTCTGAGAATGTGCATTTCTACAACGTTCTGATATGCCTGGTCCAGAGACTACACATTGAGAACCACTATGATAAACTAATTGACAGGGAGCAAAAGGAAGTACCAAAACCCCCAAACCCACCATTATACAACTGGGACAATGACAGGGAGAGTGTTGTTAACAGGGATGGAGGCCTGTGGGGCTCACTCAGCCTCACCTGATGACTGCTGCTGTTACCTGTTAAGAATCACCAATAGTAAAATGTTGGGGGTATGGTGAAACTAAAGGGGAGAATATTGGGGCCTCTCCTCACTTGAAAAGTCTCCTCCTAGAGCTATCCTTTGAGATTTGAGGTTCTGGGTCATACCAAGGAGGCCCTGTCATTTTCAGGGTCAGGATGTGGTTGGTGAAGGAGTGGAGGTTGCAGGAGTCTAGCAGATGGTGACTTACATTCAATTCCACCTTCTCTTCCTGGGGCTGCCACACAAGGTGGCATCCCCACCCCCTTGCTCCAAAATCTTCACTGCCAGAAATCCTCCCATACTCTGGAGAGAGATAAGGGGGCGGGTGCAGCTGCTACCAAGTCCCAGCCTACACCCCTGCCGTTTCTTTCTTTCTTCCTCTCAAGAACTGCATGTTTCTCTTAGTTCCTCCTATTTCTCTTTTAAAACTAAGCTAATTTAAACACACTCAAAGATGCAGGGAGCATTAGATAATGTTCTTGATATACCACATCCTGTACACACTAAGAAGTTGGTCACGTACCAAACCCACATGCTGAGCCGCTTTCCCAGGAGGAGAGGAGAAGACAGGAAGAACCACGAGAGGAGGATCCATCCCTACCTGGCAATCATAAAAAGGGTGTCCCCGCCAGCACATCACATCCAGAACGTAGTAGGTCTGGTTTACCTCACTGTAAATGCAATCTAGAATGGTGTAGTCTGGGGACATAAAGCAGAAAGTCAGCACAGAGTTCTTCTACCAACCAGGTTCCCTCCACCACAACCTAGGGAGCCCCATCCCAGAGGCTTGAGTCCAACAATCCTCAGTGCTTGCAGCAGTCACTGGCACTAAGGACTAAGGATTCACTCGGGAGAGAACCCTGACTGGATACCAGCTACAGCTTCATGGTGACACATGGTAAGACAGCACAAGACGGATCAAGGCAAACCTTAAGCAAAGTGAGAATTCTGAAGTTTTAGATAAACTGGCACATTTACTCACCTCAACGAGGTTTAAAAGGAAGTCATCTTCCATTTTAGTTTACAACTGCTTTTTGAGTTCCTATCATAGGCATTGTGTTATGTGGGGAATATTAACTATAAATATTCCCTGCCTTTAAGGAAGTTACCATTTGGTTAAGGGGATAAGATGATCACAGAAGAACTAAGAGCTAAATTACAGAGCTCATACTAAGAGCAACAGGAGTTCCAGAAAGAGAAGGCTGGAGCAGCAGGAAATGCTTCAAGGGAGAGATGCCATACAAATAGTCTTCTGGGACCAGCCGGGTTTAAACAACAGGGCAGAGGGGAGAAGAGAGGGCATTTCAGACCCAAGTACTGATGTGGCATGAGCAAAGCTCCAGAGGCAGAATGAACTGGGCACATGTGGGGAGATAAGTCAGCTGAACAGAAGGTGGGTATAAGGAGTAGGGGAAAGACATGGGATGGGTGGGACAAAGCCTGCATGTGAAAGGTACTAAACGCCAATAGAGAAGTCAGAGCAAGGCTGGGTGCAGTGGCTCACACTTATACTCCCAGCACTTTGGGAGGCCAAGGCAGGCAGATGGCTTTGAGCCCAGGAGTTCCAGACCAGCCTGGGCAACATGGCAAAACCCCATCTCTACCAAAAATACAAAAAATTAGCCAGGCATGGTGGCACACTCCTGTAGTCCCAGTTACTCAGGAAGTTGAGGTGGGAGGATCACTTGAGCCTGAGAGATAAAGGCTGCAGTGAGCTGTGATCATGCCCTTGAACCCGAGCCTGGGCCACAGAGTGAGAGCGTGTCAAAAAATAAAAAAGAGAAGTCTGGGCTCAGTACAGAGGACATGAGGAACCACCAAAGGAGCCTGAGCAGGTAGAGAAGAAAGCAAGCCCAGCTCTGCCAATTCCTTACTGAATAACCATGGGTAAGTTATTTCTTCTCCATGACCTTAGTCTACTCAGCTAGGCCCAGTGGGGAGGAAGAAGCTAAGGTTACAACAATGAGAAAAGAGAAAAGGGAGTTTGGCAGGGAAGCCCCAGCATCAGCTGGCTGTACAATTATGCTTAGTATTCTCTCAGGGATGTTCCCCCCCAAATCTGCATCTGTTGTCCCGTAATAGAAGTCCAAAGGCATGTTGACCTTAATTCAGGAATTTATGGACCATCAGGCCTCATGGGGCTGCATTTATTCTGCAACTGGGGACGCTTGACCTTGAAGGGGAGGTCCTTGGTCCAGGGGCCAGGATGGTGCCTACATGCAGTTTCAAAGATAAGCTTTCAGGCCGGGTGCAGTGGCTCATGCCTGTAATCCCAGCAATTTGGGAGGCCAAGGTGGGTGGATCACTTTGAGGCCAGGAGTTCAAGACCAGCCTGGACAAAATGGTGAAATCCAGTCTCTACTAAAAGTACAAAAATTAGCCGGGCACAGCCTATAATCCCAGCTACTCAGGAGGCTGAGGCAGGAGAATCACTTGAACCCAGGAGGCGGAAGTTACAGTGAGCCAATATGGTGCCATTGCACTCCAGCTTGGGTGAACCCCAAAGTGAGACTGTCTCAAAAAACAAAAAAAAAAAAACAAAGATAAGCTATCAAAGTGGGTCTTTAAAGCAAATTACACTGTCTTTTACTGATCAATAAGTAGACACTCTATGTAGGTACCTTTTGCTGTTGAGTTTCGCCTGTTGCCTCCTGGCAGAAGTGAAGAAAACCTGTTGACACAGTAGCCACTCTTCGTGTAGGCACTGGTAGAACCCTGCATGGAGAGAAAGTTCCCATTCTTATTAGACCTCAAGGTCTCCTCGCCCTCTTGCCTCCTCATTCTGCAGGAATGTTACTCAACCAAAGATGGCTCTCAACAAACCTTCCTGCAGGGAAGTGTTTCAAGCTCCACTCCAGTCACAGCTGTTGTGGCGTATGAGGAAAATGGAGCACAAAGAATCCCTCCCACTACAGACCAGGCCTACTGGCATAGGGGGCAGGCAGCTACTCACCTTGGAGGCAACGATAAGGGCTCTTTTTCCAACAGGGCACACAACCACAATCCATTCCTGCCCCAAATCTGAAGGAACGTCAATTAACCACTCAGAAAGCATCAACTGGAAATGCAAAAAATAGTGTTAAAGATCAGCAGGGGTGTGCTACTCAAAAGTCTGCAATGACAAAGCATTAATATCCTGTGTGTATATTAAAAACCCGAGTGAAAGAATGAGGGCAGAGAACCGGGCACGGTGGCTCACGCCTGTAATCCCAGCACTTTGGGAGGCTGTGGCAGGTGGATCACCTGAGGTCAGGAGTTCAAGACCAGCCTGGCCAACATAGTGAAATCCCGTCTCTACTAAAAAATATAAAAAATTAGCTGGGTGTGGTGGCAGGCACCTGTAATCCCAGCTACTAGGAAGGCTGAGCCACGAAAATTGCTTGAACTCGGGGGGCAGAGGTTGCAGTGAGCCGAGATGGCGCCATTGTACTCCAGCCTGGGCAACAAGAGCGAAACTCCGTCTCAAAAAAAAAAAAAAAAGAAAGAATGACGGCAGAAAAGGCTGACAGTGGCACCTCCACCCTATGTGCTCTAGGGAGTTGGTTGTGTCTCCTGCACAGCTGACAGGATGATGGGGGCCATTGACTATGAACTTCGGCTTCTCTCCTCCATCTCCACCTGCAACCACACCATGCTTACTGCCTCACCTCCCGGGTCAAGGTGATGAACCCTCTTCCTTTCCTTACTTTGTCCATCTCCTCCTATCATCATTACTATTATGTTCGCCACAACTCAGAGATGAATAAGATCCCTGACCTTGAGATGTTCTTAGACTAGACCAGCATTTCCCAAACTGATGCCCCAAATACTATACTACAGGATGTTAGGAAATCTGTCTTAAAAAATGAAACAACACCACACCAAACCAACAAAAACAGTGATGTGGTGAAATTAATTTGGGAAGACAAACTCTTCCACTTCCATCTGTAAAGACTTTGTCCCACGGGCTGGGCGAGGTGGCTCACGCCTGTAGTCCCAGCACTTTGGGAGACCAAGGCGGGTGGATCATGAGGTCAAGAGATTGAGACTATCCTGGCCAACATGGTGAAACCCTGTCTCTACCAAAAATACAAAAATTAGCTGGGCGTGTTGGCGGGCACCTATAATCCCAGCTACTCAGGAGGCTGAAGCAGGAAAATCGTTTGAACCCAGGAGACGGAGGTTGCAATGAGCCAAGATCACGCCACTGCACTCCAGCCTGGTGAAGACTTTGTCCCATCAATTAATCTCTCTCATTGAATCTTTCATTTCTCCTTCCCTTTAGGCACTCACTCCCAATCTTTTTTTTTTTTTTTTGAGATGGAGTCTCACTCTGTCGCCCAGGCTGGAGTGCAGTGGCACTATCTCAGCTCACTGCAAGCTGCGCCTCCCGGGTTCACGCCATTCTCCTGCCTCAGCCTCCCGAATAGCTGGAACTACAGGTGCCCACCACTGCGCCCAGCTAATTTTTTGTATTTTTAGTAGAGACGGGGTTTCACCGTGTTAGCCAGGATGGTCTTGATCTCCTGACCTCATTCATGATCGACCCGCCTTGGCCTCCCAAAGTGCTGGGATTACAGGCATGAGCCACCACGCCTGGCTCACTCCCAATCTTAAAAAAAATTTTTTTGTGACCGGGAACGGTGGCTCACGCCTATAATTCCAACACTTTGAGAGGCTGTGGTGGGCAGATCATGAGGCCAAGAAATCAAGACCATCCTGGCCAACATGGTGAAACCCCGTCTCTACTAAAAATACAAAAATTAGCTGGGTGTGGTGGCGTGCACCTGTAGTCCCAGCTACTTGAGAGGTTGAGGTGGGAGAATCACTTGAAGCTGGGAGATGGAGGTTGCAGTGAGCCGAGATAGCACCACTGCACTCCAGCCTGGTGACAGAGCGAGATCCCGTCTCAAAAAAAAACTTTTTGTCACTCAGCATTTCTGTTGAGCTACTCCACTTTCTCCTAGTTTAAAAACTACTTAATACTTCTTGATGCTGCCTTCTTGCTCAATCTGACAGCTACAGTCCAGATCTGCTACCCCACAGTCCTACTGAAGGCCCTCTGACCTCTTCTCATACCTCTTCCTTTTTTTCCTTTTTTTTGAATTGGAGTCTTACTCTGTCGCCCAAGCTGAAGTGCAGTGGCACAATCTCGGTTCACTGCAACCTCCACCTTCTGGGTTCAAGTGATCCTCCCATTTTAGCCTCCCTAGTAGCCGGGACTACAGGCACACGCCACAATGCCCGGCTCATTTTTGTATTTTTAGTAGAGACAGGGTTTCACCATTTTGGCCAGGCTGGTCTCGAACTCCTGACCTCAGGTGATCCACCCACCTCGGCCTCCCAAAGTGCTGGGATTACAGGTATGAGCCACCACACCTGGCCTCCCATACCTCTTTCTTATCCTCCCCGCTCTACTCTTTGCCTTACGTAATGCTACCAGCCACATCTCCCTTCTTGACACCCGTTCCCTTGGCCCCATGACATAGCACTACTCTGTTTTTCCCTCTAAACATTCCTCCACACACTCCCCCAAAATATGTAATCTTCAGGGGGCTGTTTTAGGTCCCCCTTTTCTCTTAGATGCTGTTCCCATTAGGGGTGGATCTCATCTATTTCTATAGCTTCACTTGTTACTTCTAAGAGGATGCCTCCTAATGCTCCTTCATCTCCAGACTTCTTTCCTCCACACCCATCTATATTGCCAGATGTCTGCTTGGTATCTCTTTCTGTTTGTCTCCTCTGCACCGAAAACTCAGTATATCCAGAATGGAATTAACTACCTTCTGTTGCCTAAGTACTTCCCACCCCTGAAACACCTACCCTTCCCTTCTGCATCTCATAACCTTGTTAATGGCATCACCACTCCGTTACTGAATCTTAGAGTTTAAGCATAATCTAGGCAAATTAGACTACATCAAAATTTAAAAATTCTGTGCTGCCAACAATATCACCAAGAAGACAAAAAGACAACCCACAGAATGAAAGAAAATATGTGCAAATCATGTATCTGATAAGAAACTTGTATCTAGAATATATTAAAAACTCTTATAATTCAATAATAAAAAGATAAATAACTCAATTAAAAAACGAGGAGGGCAGATCATGAGGTCAGGAGATTGAGACCATCCTGGCTAACACAGTGAAACCTCATCTCTACTGAAAATACAAAAAAAAATTAGCCTGGCGCGGTGGCAGGCGCCTGTAGTCCCAGCTGCTCGGGAGGCTGAGGCAGGAGAATGGCGTGAACCCGGGAGGCGGAGCTTGTAGTGAGCCAAGATTGTGCCACTGCACTCCAGCCTGGGCGACAGAGCGAGACTCCGTCTCAAAAAAAAAAAAAAAGGGCAAAGGATTTGAATAGACATTTCTCCAAAGAAAATATACAAATGACCAATACGCACAAGAAAAGATGTTTAACATCAGGCCGGGTGCAGTGGCTCACACCTGTAATCCCAGCACTTTGGGAGGCCGAGGTGGGCGGATCACAAGATCAGGAGTTTGAGACCAGCCTGGTTAATACGGTGAAACCCCGTCTCTACTAAAAATACAAAAATTAGCCAGAAGTGGTGGCAGGTGCCTGTAGTCCCAGCTACTCGGGAGGCTGAGGCAGGAGAATCGCTTGAACCTGGGAGGCAGAGGTTGCAGTGAGCTAAGATCGTGCCATTGCACTCCAGCCTGGGCAAGAGAGCGAGACTCCATCTCAAAAAAAAAAAAAAAAAAAAAAGAAAAGAAAAGATGTTTAACATCATTAGTCACTAGGGAAAAACAAATCAAAACCACAAGAAACCACTTCACACCCACTAGGATGGCTATATTTAAAAGGATGGACAATAACAAGTGTTGGCAAAGCTGTGGAGAAATTGGAACACTTATATGTTGCTGGTGGGAATGTAAAGTAGTGGAGTCACTTTGGAGAACAGTCTAGCACTTCCTCAAAAGGTTAAACAGAGTTATCATATATAGACCCAGCAATTCCACTTCTAGGAATATACACAAGAGAAATGAAAACATATGCTCACACAAAAACTTGTAGTACATGAATATTAATAATGGCATTATTTGGCCGGGTGCAGTGGCTCACACCTGTAATCCCAGTACATTGTGAGGCCAAGGCGGGTGGATCAGCTCAGGTCACAAGTTCGAGACCAGCCTGGCCAACATGGTGAAACCCCCGTCTCTACTAAAAATATAAAAATTAGCTGGGTGTGATGGCACACACCTGTAGTCCCAGCTACTAGGGAGGCTGAGGCAGGAAGATCACTTGAACTCAGGAGATGGAGGTTGCAGTGAGCCAAGAACATGCCACTGTACTCCAGCCTGGGTGAGAGAGTGAGACTTCATCTCAAAAAAATAAATAAATAAAATTAATTTAAAAATCAAATAAAAATGGCATTATTCATAACAGCCAAAAAGTAGGAGCAACTCAAATAGCCATAAACTGAAGAATAAATAAACAAAATGTAGTCTATCCATACAGTGGAATATTATTTGGCAATAAAAAGGAGTGAAGTACTGATACATGGTACAACATGATGAACCTTGGAAACCTCATGCTAAGTAAAAGAAGCCAGTCACAAAGGTCCACGTATTACATGATTCCCTTTCTATGAAATGTCCAAAATAGGAACAGAAAGTAGATTAGTGATTAGGGGCTACAGGGAAGAATGGAGAGTGACACTAATTAGTATGGGGTTTCTTTCAGGGATAAGGAAAATGTTCTAGAATTAAATAGTGTTGATGGTTGCACAGTCTTGTGACTACACTAAAAAAAAAACCATTAAACTACACAATAAAACTAGGCAAATTGTATGGTATGTGAATTATATCTCAATATAACTGTTTAAAAAATAGTAGTAGCAGCTAATACTTGTGGGGCACTTCCGGACTCTGGGCTAGGTATTTAAGGCACATTATTTCATTTAATCCTTCTACCAATCCTATGAGATAAGTACTATTACTATCCCCTATTTTACAGATAAGAAACCAAAGACTTAGAGTGGCTAAAATACCTTGCTTAAGGTCAACACAGAGCCTAGCTTTGAGATCAGATCTATGTGACCTGAAAGCGTACATCCTTGACCACTTCTTATACTGCCTCTCATATCCAGTCCACTGCTAAGTTCTTCCATTCTATCTGGCAATATTTCTTTTTTATTTATTTATTTTTTTTATAGAGATGGGATCTTCCTATGCTGCCCAGCTGGGATTACAGGTGCCCACCACACCTGGCTAATTTTTGTATTTTTAATAGATGGGGTTTCACCATGTTGGCCAGGCTGGTCTCAAACTCCTGGCCTTAGCCTCCCAAAGTGCTGGGATTACAGGCATGAGCCACTGTGCCCGGCTTCTGCGCATATTTTTGAGGCCCTTTACATCTCTTCTGCCATACTCCTTCTCCCAACTCTGCCACTCCACCCTAACTGGCCTGCAAACTGCTTCCGGGCACACCATATACTCCTTTCTCACTTCTGGGCCTCGTGCTTAGCCTGTTTGTTCCCACTGCCTGGAATGCCCTAAAATGCACTGCACTTCTATCTATTAATATCCTACTTACCCTTCAAGGCTGCCTCTTCCTTCATTAACCCTTCTCTGATTTCACACCCCCTCCTTCCTCCTTGGTTGGAAGGAATCTCACTTTTTTTTTTTTTTTTTTTTTTTTGAGATGGTGTCTCGCTCTGTCGCCCAGGCTGGAGTGCAGTGGTGTGATCTCGGCTCACTGCAAGCTCTGCCTCCTGGGTTCACACGATTCTCCTGCCTCAGCCTCCCAAGTAGCTGGGACTACAGGCGCCCGCCACCATGCCAGGCTAATTTTTTTTTGTATTTTTAGTAGAGACGGGGTTTCACCATGTTAGCCAGGATGGTCTCGATCTCCTGACCTCGTGATCCACCCGCCTTGGCCTCCCAAAGTGCTGGGATTACAGGCGTGAGCCACTGCGCCTGGCCGGCATCTCACTTTTTTATAGCACAAAACATCTTCTACACCTATTCTAGGAGCACAGGGGCTATTTCTGCTCCACATCTATCTTCCCATGTCATAGCCTAGTTTAACACAGAGCAGGTCTTTCAATAATGCTTACTGAACAAAACTGAATTGTACTTTGTCACAGAGGATGTTATCTGTACTGTATTTGGGGTAAAGAAAGGGGCTGTGGGAGTGCATCCAAGAACCATATTCTATTGTTTTTTTTTTTTCTTTAGAGATGGGGTCTCGCCGGGCGCAGTGGCTCACTCCTGTAATCCCAGCACTTTGGGAGGCCGAGGGGGGTGGATCACCTGAGGTCAGGAGTTCGAGACCAACCTGTTCAACATGGTGAAACCCTGTCTCTACTAAAAATACAAAAACTTAGCCGGGTGTAGTGGCAGGCATCTGTAATCCCAGCTACTTGGGAGGCTGAAGCAGAACTGCTTGAACCCGGGAGGCAGAGGTTGCAGTGAGCCAAGATCGTACCACTGCACTCCAGCCTGGGCAACAAGAGCAAAACTCTGTCTCAAAAAAGAAAAAAAAAGAGATAGGGTCTCACTATGTTAGCCAGGTTGGTCTTGAAGTCCTGGCTTCAAGTAATTCCCCCACCTTGGCCTCCCAAAGTGCTGGGATTACAGGTATGAGCCACCACACTCAGGCCCAGGAACCATATTCTAAAGGCAGGGGAGAATTCTGAGATGACAAGATACTTGGGTTCCAGACACAAGTATATGATAGCACGGGAGACCTCCATCCCAACTTGGACCCATACCCTGCTTTCTGAAATACCTGAGCTGCCTGGAACACAAGAACAGTCTCTCTCCACGCCTCTTTCCCTGTGGTACCACAGCCATGTTGGTTTCCTCTCTGGATCTAAAAGGGCACTGAGTCAGGTTTATTATAGTGATCTGCTGTTTCATGGCCTGAACCTCACCTTGGCCAGCTGGCTGGTCTGGGGTAGCTGGGCAGGCTCACTTTATTCAAGGACAGCTGTACTTCCCACTTGCCACCAAGTGTGAAATTTCAAGACTGGCCTCATAGTACACTGCCTGGGAAAGATTCTACCACCCAGGGAAGTGGAAGGAGTCAGTGGTAGGCTGGGCAGGCCCAATCCAGAACAGCTGTGCAGTGACAACTAAAAAAAATGACAAGGATATGGAGTGTGTTACTATATCAATAGCTCAGGGGCTTTCTGCAGTGGGCTGGCAGCCTTTGGTAACAGCATAGGCTAACAGTTCCCAAACCCCACTACCCACAGATTCCATCAGTGATTCCTAGTCAGTCCATAGCACAGTAAGCCATCTCTTCTTATCATCCCATATGCTCTATGTACATTGGCATGTTCTTTGCAGTTCCTATTCCTTTTTCCTGCCTCATTCTCTTCTCTTTATGACAGCATTTATTTCAGTGGGCTTTGACTGCATAGTAAAGGGAGTGAGATTAGCTGGGTCTAATCTTCTTTGGACCACTTACCTGATTAGCATAGCGTTTTGGTAACTTCTTGACAATGTCAATGTCCATTTCTTCATCATCTTTCTTATTTTCTTCCTCACTCTCCATCCCTGTCCAGTCATCTTCAGCCAGTCTTCTGGCATGGTTCACATAATCCAGCCGCTTGCTGGAAGGAAAAAAAAGGCATAAGGACATATCTTTTTTCCTTTTTTTTTTTTAGACAGGGTCTCACTCTGTTGCCCAGGCTGGAATGGTACAATCTCAGCTCACTGCAGCCTCGACCTCCTGGGCTCAAGTGATCTTCCCACCTCAGCTTCCACAGTAGGTGGGACTACAGGCACAAACCACCACCCCTGGCTAATTTTTGTATTTTTTGTAGAGATGGGGTTTCACCATGTTGCCCAGGCTGGTCTCAAACTCCTGGCCTTAAGTGATCTGCCTGCCTCAGCCTCCCAAAGTGCTGGGATTATTAGGCATGAGCCACCGCGTCCGGCCAGGGCAGGTCTTTATGTCTTCTAGGAAGATGCCCTATAATGCGACACATTTAATTCGAAAGCTCCAAATTTGGGAGCAACTTGGGGATTCTGGTGGAAGTAAGAAATGATGGAATCTCCTTTGCAAGGCTAAACCAGTGACTGCCCCCTCAAAATCCTAAATAGCGAAACCCCCTCTGAATACACTCAGCCTTCCTCAGAGTTTCCTAAGAATGTAAAATAAAATATCTAAAGAAATTTCCAAGGTTCACTAGATGGAAAGGCTAACTTCACCCCTATCCCATCCCACCCCAGATGAGAGCTGACACCTTCCTGCCTAGCAGACACCTCATCCAAAGACCCCAGGGGTGGAAGAGAAGAGCCACTGAGATACAGTGAGAAGTCTAAAGCAAGGACAGCTTCTGGAGATTTCTGCTTTATACACCTTTGTTGTTTTTAAACAGAACTTTTTTTTTTATGGACTGTAGGTGTATGCCACTGTGCCCAGCTTATACAGCTTTCTCAGAAGCCAGGCCTTTCTCCAGTTCCTGTCTAACTTTCAAAAAAGGTCACTTAGTTTACAATTTAATATATTTTATTTATTTGTTTCCCTTTATCATTATCTTGTTTTAAAACAACACATGCTAGAAGGTTTGGGAAACTGAAAAGAAAAAAAAAGAAACTTTTGGAACCTAATTGTTTCAAAGTGATTTGGAAATACCACATAACCTCCCACACTTGATTTCTTCAATGCTAAGGCAGGAATTCAACCACTGAGGCAGTGAAACCAACACAGCTGGTTTCTCTTAAACACATACATGTTCATGCTCATTATAAAAAGGCACACACCAGAGAGAACATATGGAAGCACAATGGTCTTTTATCTCGAGAATAAAAGAGCTGGTATATGTGCACATGTGTGAAAGAAAGTCTGTCTGTGGTTATTTCCTGAGCATTGTTTGTAATCACAAGAGAAGAAAACTGCCCAGATGCCCATCAGGAGGGACTGGCTTGATGGCATTATGAAGTATCCATTCCATAGAATACCTAGCACCACGAAAAAGGAATGATGTGGTACTTTATGAACTGATATAGAATTTCTCCCCCAAAACACCACTAAATAAATGTGCAGAACAGTATATAGTATACTGCTACTTGTGTAACAAAAAAAAAAAAGCCAGGCGCAGTGGCTCCTGCCTGTAATCCCAGCCCTTTGGGAGGGTGAATCGGCCAGACCACTCGAGCTCAGGAGTTCAAGACCGGCTTGGGCAACATAGTGAAACTGTGTTTCTACCAAAAATATAAAAATTAGCTGGGTGTGGTGGCCTGCACCAGTGGTCCCAGCTACTTGAGGGGCTGAGGTTGTAGTGAGCCAAGATCATGCCACAGTACTCAGCCTGGGTGATAGAGTAAAAAAAAAAGCTTTTGTACACATACTACCACACACACTTGCTCATACATGTATAGAATATCTTCGGAAGGGCCGAGCATAGTGGCTAACATCTGAAATCCCAGCACTTTGGGAGGTCAAGGTCAGAGGATCAGTTGAGCCTAGGAGTTCAAGATCAGCCTGAGCAATATAGGGAAACCCTGTTCCTACAAAATATAAAAAAATTAGCCAGGTGCTATGGAGTGTGCCTGTAGTCCCACCTACTTCAGAGGCTGAGGCGGGAGGATCACTTGAGCCTGGGAGGTTGAGGCTGCAGTGAGCCGGGATCTGCACACTCCAGCCTGAACAACAGAGTGACACCCTGTCTAAAATATATATATATTTGGAAGGATACACCAGAAACTAATAATACAGGAGAGGAACTGGATAGCTAGGGGATAGAAATGGGAAGAAGACCTCACCATATACTCTTCTATTTATTTATTTATTTATTTATTTTTATTATTTTTTCTTCTATTTATTTTATTATTATTTTTGTTTTGAGAGTCTAGCTCTGTTGCCCAGGCTGGAGTGCAATGGCACAATCTCGGCTCACTGCAACCTCCACCTCCCGGGTTCAAGTGATTCTCCTGTCTCAGCCTCCCGAGTAGCTGGGACTACAGGCGCACACCACCATGTCGGGCTAATTTTTGTATTTTTAGTAGAGACAGGTTTTCGCCATGTTGGTCAGGTCAGTCTCAAACTCCTGACCTCAGGTGATCCACCCACCTCGGCCACCCAAAGTGCTGGGATTACAGGCGTCAGCCACCATGCCCGGCCTCTGATGTATATTTTAAATTTTCAACCATATAAATGTATTACCTATTCAAAGATAACTACATTTTTAAAAATGGGGAGAGGAATGATCTGGGAAGGTACTCTGCAAGCCACCCAGAGCCACAGGGAACCATCTCTGCCAAACACAACCAGTGATGCAACACTGGGCAAAATGCAGACTGTATGGAAACTATGCAGCTGTTAGTAGTTTCTTCTGATCCCTAATTCCTTAATTTATGACCCAGAAGAGGCCCATGCTGCATTGAGAATACAAGGATTGGCCCTGCCTTCAGAGTAGCTCAGCCTCAAACACTCTTATCCTGCCCTCTTTCCCTGTTTGCACATCTTGGCACTTAGAATTCAGTGTATGGAAGACATTTCCTCAGATTCCCTTAGGAATTATTTGTCTTGAACTCCCAAGAGTGCCACAGAAACATTTGGGCTGAAGGCAGATGGGAAGACCACACCAATACCAGTATTCAGAGTGCAGAAGCCAAACACAAGCATCCCAGGAAATGTGGGGAGTGAAAGTCTGGGTGTGGCTTTCACAAGTTCCTAAACCACAGAGCTCAGTACAGCTGCCAGGAAAAAAAGAAAAACTTAACCAAATAATTGAGCTTTTGGTTTCAAACTCTGGTGTCTCCCTAATTCCTCATCTTCTCCTAAGCTCTGGGTATAAAAGAAACCTACCTCTGCCAGGATTTACCCCTCCCAACCTGTGGGCAAGAAGATCAGCCTACAAAGGGTCCACTTTGAAGGGAGAGTCTGTAGAGACAAGCCTAGAGCCTTCAGAATGGTTCATAGCTCCTAGCCCAGAGAAAGAAGACAAGGAGTTAAAGCTTCCTTACGATTTCTGCAGTTCCAGTAACCGCCGGCGGCGCTCACTCTGCTCCAAGGAACTGTACTTGGACTTGTACTGGGATAGGCGGGGGTGTGGGGCAGCTGTGCTGTTCAGATCTTGAGACACAGAAAAGCTACTAGCCAGGGCTTGACTCAACTCTTCCATCTTCCCTACAAAGGAAAACGTAAGAAAATGGTTCATTCATTTCATATCATCTTCTGTATACAGAGAGTTATGCAGTTATGATATGATGGCCACATTCCTGAAAAAAACATTAACTTAATGCAAAATCACAATTGTTTCCATGAGAAAAAAAGGAAGTTAAAGGGTAAATGAGTCATATATTAGCAATAACATTATTTTCCTACAGATATTTCCTTTTTTTTTTTCTGAGACAGGGTCTCTCTCTGTCACCCAGGCCGGAGTGTAGTGGTGAAATCACGGCTCACTGTTGCCTCAGTCTACTGGGCCCAAGCAATCCTCCCACCTCAGCTTCCCCAGTAACTGGGACCACAGGTGTACACCACCACACCCAGCCAATTTTAAAATTTATTGGTACAGACGGGATCTCCCTATGTTGCCTAGGCTAGTCTTGAACTCTTGGGCTCAAGCAATCTTCCCTCCTCAGCCTCTCAAAGTGCTGGGATTATAGGTGTGAGCCACTGTGCCTGGCCTTTTCTGAGCAGTTCCTCTATAGTTTCCTGAGTAGCCATCACTCATTAACCAATGTAACTCTCTATGCAGTTTATTCAATTGGTTATTTAATTCTCAACTAAGTGCCAACTCATATTATGAAAATTTAGTTCCAGAGGAAACACTGGTTCTAGGGTCCCTGGAGGAAGACAAAAGCAGTCAAAAACCCCAAACTCGCCAGGCACGATGGCTCATGCCTGTAATCCCAGCACTTTGGGAGGCCGAGGTGGGCGGATCACGAGGTCAGGAGTTCGAAACCAGCCTGAGCAACATGGTGAAACCCCGTCTCTACTAAAAATACAAAAACTAGCCGGATGTGGTGGCAGGCGCCTGTAATCCCAGCTACTCGGGAGGCTGAGGCAGAAGAATCGCTTGAACCCGGGAGGCGGAGGTTGCAGTGAGCCAAGATCGTGCCACTGCACTCCAGCCTGGGTGACAGAGCGAGACTTCATCTCAAAAACAAACAAAAAAACAAAAAACAAAAAACAAACTCTGGCCAGGCATGGTGGCTCATGCCTGTAATCCCAGCACTTTGGGAGACCAAGGCAGGAGGATCACTTGAGGCCAGTAGTTCAAGACCAACCTGGACAATGTAGTGAGACTATGTCTCTACTTTTCAAATAAAAAGGTAAAAAATTACTTTAAATTATAATTTATTTTTTTAAAAATCTGGTCGTTACTTCCTCATATTCTAGTTTTGTTTTGTTTTTGGGTGGGCAGAAAGAAGGTTTCAGGGCTACTTATGTGGGACTCACTTGGAAAAGAGCTAGGATGTGGAAGGCTGCTTAACAAGTAACGCCAATGCTCCAGTAGTGTGAAGAACTTCCATAAAGTACATTAGGGAAACAAGACAGGCATGGAATAGATGTCATTTTTAAAACAGACTTCGCACTTTAGGTGGACCCTAAAGAATGGGAGTGGGGAGAAACGTGAATTCACACTTCACTCACACGCCTGTGAGCCTTAGACTATAAGAAAACAGGAACATTTGGGAGAAATCTGACTTGCACTGCTGGGCTGGCCCAACCCTTTGGTTGTGTAAACCAGAGGGCACCTCCAGTGCTTAACCTCCGTCCCAGGCCAGGTCCAGTGCTCTGAGCATCAAAATCAACAGGTTCATTCCAGAGCCTCTACAGTGAAAAATACAACTCCATAGGCCTCTACTTGGCCAGTGAGTTACTTTCCATTGCACAAGTGAAGTCAGATCTTTTTCTTGATTTGAAACATTAGATTTTGTTTAATTTAAAAGGAACTTAAAAATCGTGGTTTGCCAGGTGCAGTTGTGCTTGCCTTTAGTCCCAGCTACTCTGGAGGCTGAGGCAGGAGGTACGCTTGAGCCCAGGAGTTTGAAGCCAGCCTGGGCAATATAGCAAGACCCTGTCTGTAAAAAGAAAAAAAAATTGTGGCTAAATACACATATCATGAAATTCATCATCTTAACCATTTTTAGGTGTGCAGTTCTGTAAAGTTAAGTATGTTCAACATTGCTGTGCAGAACTCTCCAGAACTCTTTTTATCTTGAATAACTGAACCTCTACAACCTTTAAACATAAAAGAAACTGTTTTTTTTTTTTGAGACAGAGTTTCACTCTTGTTGCCCAGGCTGGAGCACAATGGCACGATCTCAGCTCACCACAACCTCCGCCTCCCAGGTTCAGGTGATTCTCCTGCCTCAGCCTCCCGAGTAGCTAGGATTACAGGCGCCCGCCACCACGCCCGGCTAATTTTGTTTTTGTATTTTTAGTAGAGACGGGGTTTCACCGTGTTAGCCAGGATGGTCTCGATCTCCTGACCTCGTGATCTGCCCGCCTTGGCCTCCCAAAGTGCTGGGATTACAGGCGTGAGCCACCACGCCTGGCCTTTTTTTTTTTTTTTTTTTTTTTTTTGGGACAGGGTCTCACTCTGTCTCCCAGGCTGGACTGCAGTGGTGTGATCTCGGCTCACTGCAGCCTCCGCCTCCTGGGTTCAAGTGACTCTCCTGCCTCAGCCTCCTGAGTACCTGGGATTACAGGCATGCACCACCATGCCCGGCTAATTTTTGTATTTTAAGTAGAGAAGGGGTTTCATTATGTTGGCCGGCTGGTCTGAAACTCCTGACCTGAAGTGATCCGCCTGCCTCAGCCTCCCAAAGTGCGGGAATTACAAGCATGAGCCACTGCACCCGGCTTGAGGTGTGCCTTAATATCTTTGCGGTGCAACTAGGGGTTGCCATTCCCGAGTGACTGAGGCCTCATGATGAGTGCTTGGGATCCATATGGTATGTTATTCAAATCATCCATAATGGTATGTATGCTATTGTCTCTACTTTTCTGTACTTTTGTGTAAGTTTGAAAGCTTTCATAATAAAAATTTTTAAAAAGTCATTATGTTTTCAGTTCATCACCAAAGTAATGACCAAATCCAAAGCACCTTTATTAGGCCTATCATGCACTATCTTGGTGTGGGCTCCCGCTCTGCCAAGAACCACACAACTTTTGAAACTGATGTCCTGGGTCTGGCGCGGTGGCTCACGCCTGTAATCCCAGCACTTCGGGAGGCTGAAGTGGGCAGATCACCTGAGGTCAGGAGATCGAGACCATCCTGGCTAACACAGTGAAACCCCGTCTCTACTAAAAAACAAAACAAAAAAAATACAAAAAAATTAGCCGGGCGTGGTGGCGGGCGCCTGTAGTCCCACATACTCGGGAAGCTGAGGCAGGAGAATGGCGTGAACCAGGGAGGCGGAGCTTGCAGTGAGTCCAGATCGTGCCACTGCACTCCAGCCTGGGTGACAGAGCGAGACTCCGTCTCAAAAAGAAAAAAAAAGAAAAAGAAACTGATGTCCTGGATACTGGGGCGGTTCCTTTACCTTCCTTCAAGGCTGTTCTTGGCGGGCTCCTGCTGTTTCAACCCATTCCTTGGATGGTGCTGCCTCCAAGTGTTCGGACCTTAGCCCCAGGTGGTCTCATTCTCCACCAGTATCCCCCGCTCCAACTCCCTAAAGTCCGACCCGCCCCAGGCCCCGCCCATGCTCCACCCTCCTTCCCTGTCTAGCCCCCTCCCCCATCCCCTTCCCCTTCTTTCGCGTCTCCCCATCCGGCGCCCCCACCTCGCGTCCCCTGGGTCCGCATCCTGGCAGCCTCCGCGTTTCCCTACCCCTGCTACCGGGCTCCAGCCCCGGGGACGCTATCTGCTTCACTCGGCCGTGCGCGCCGCCGCTGCCCCGCACTGCCTTTTTCTAGGCATGGGGTCTAGACCATGCGTGATTCGCCCCTGCCCCACAAAAGTCCCTGAGGGGTCCTGGTCGGACAGCACGGAATAGAAGAACGGAAACTCTCCCAAAAGGAGTCCCCGGCCTGGCTCTATGCCTCCAGATGACGCCCCGGGAGGCCAGAGTGCAGGGCCGGCCAGAGGGAGTCACAGCCCGGCACCGAGAGGCAACTCGGCAGCTGGCGGGGCCCGGGCTCGAACCCACGGACTCACCCAAACCGAGGTGACCGTCGCATGCGCCGCCGCCGCCGCCGCCGCCGCTGCCGCCCCCGGGCCGACCAATCACCTGCCCTGGGAAGCTAGGCCCGCCCCCCTCCCCCAGCGGCTGCCTCACCGCTGGGCCCACAGGCCTCGCGCCCTGAGTTTCCGGCTCCTCCCTCCTTTGCGAACGCTAGGAGTTCCGTTGCCTACAGGCCGTTACTTCCGCCTTCAACGGCTGGGGCATTTCCCATCGGCTAGGGCGGGGGTCCTCCTGCATTTGCTTTGCACTGTCCGGGACCCTTCCTGCTAGATGACTTGACCAGGCCGAGGCCTCCCTCCTGGGCACAAGCTCTTTGGGGTTCCTTTCGCCAATGGGAGGAGGCTGATCTTGTGGCCGGGCATTCAATGCCCTGGGTCCTGCCGCCTCCCGCACATCTTCCCGGGCCTTAGGGCTGCACCTGGAGTCCCCTTCCCCTCTTGCGCCCGTGCTCTTAAACGGGCAGTGCCAATTGCCTGGATTACTCCAACTAACCCCTCACACCCAATTTTCAGACACAGACCTTCGCTCCCCCACTTGCCCTTACAAAAGCAGATACATACCTCGATTACTGCCTGTTTGCTGCTTTTGCGAGCTTCTTTCCCACTCGGCTGCGGGCTGAGCAATGGCAGGGACCTGGCTTGATTCCTATTTAAGTAGCCAGAGTCCAGCACAAGGGATGGCGCTCAGTAGACCCTGGGTGAAGGAATGATTGAATTGGTGCAAAAGATTAGGGTAAGCGGCAGAGATTTAGGAGATTCAGTCCTGCCAGGGTGTAGCCTCCGCAGGGCGGGAAAGCTGAGATTACAATTTTAAAACTGAATATTTATTGAATGCTTACATTCAGCCAATCCCTGCTTCACACCCATCATCTCATTTAATTTTTTCCTTTTTTTTCTTTCTTAAGCCAGTAGGTATTAACTCTCAATCATGACATGAGGAAGTAGACACACCGAAGCTCAGAGAGGTTAAGTAATTTGGCCAAAGTAACACAGCTTTCAAGGAAAATGTTTTAATTTGCTGAAAGTTTGATGTATAGAGAAGTTGACTACTAATGTATGACAGAAGCAAAGTATCCACCTTTGGCACATTTTGAGTCCACGGAATGCTAAGATTTGGACTTGTGTATTTTATGCACATTACACCATACATTCAGACTAAAAAGAATAGGAAATTAGGCTGATGAAAGGCTATTACTAGACTGGTAAAAAGGGTTTTGGGGCCCTGGAAGGCCAATTTTTTTGGACGTGAGTTTTTGTTTTTTTTTTTTTTTTTTTTTTTTTGAGACGGAGTCTCGCTCTGTCGCCCAGGCTCTGGAGTGCTGTGGCGCCATCTCGGCTCACTGCAAGCTCCGCCTCTTGGGTTCACGCCATTCTCCTGCCTCAGCCCCCGGAGTAGCTGGGACTACAGGTGCTTGCCACCACGCCTGGCTAATTTTTTGGTATTTTTAGTAGAGACGGGATTTCACTGTGTTAGCCAGGATGGTCTCGATCTCCTGACCTTATGATCTGCCTGCCTCGGCCTCCCAAAGTGCTGGGATTACAGGCGTGAGCCACCGCGCCCGGCCTGGACCTGAGATTTTATTTAGGTGGCTCTTTCAGTGGCCAGGCTGAGCAAAGCTGTCCACTAGGGTATTTATTTGGTGCATCCACAAATAAAAGCTCATGTCTGCCTGATTTATGAGACTGACAAAAAAGAGAAGTCCAGGGCCTGACTTCACTAGGGAATTTTGACACCCAGGATATTAGGTATTTTGTGTCCAAACAACCATCCCTTACAACCACGGAGGTCACATCTAATGGTCGGACTGCACAGAAAAGAACAAAGACCTTAAACATTTTAGGAAAATAGACTGAGACTGAGAAAGAAATTCCCAAATTCATGCCTGGAGGTCCGGGAGAAAGGTTCTAGTTCCTCACTCACACCTAGCTGAATAACTTCCCATATCACTGAAAAAACAAAACAAAACCAGGTCAGGCACTGTGGCTCACGCCTGTAATCCCAGCACTTTGAGAGGGCAAGGTGGAAGTAGCCCATGAGTTTGAGACCAGCCTGGGCAACATGACAAAAACCCGTCTCCACAAAAAAAAATTAGCTAGGTGTAGTGGTATGAGTCATGATCCCAGCTACTTAGAAGGCTGAGGTGGGAGGATCACTTGAGCCCAGGAAGTCACGGCTGCAGTGAGCTGTGATCCTGCCACTGCACTCAGCCTGGAGACTGTCTCAAAACAAACAAAAACCAGAGCACCTGGCCCAGGGGTTCATTTAGAGCCAGTGGGTGTTTCAGAAGGGGCTACCTCTGGAATCTCAGCTTCAGAATGTTGGCCACATGCACACACTGTGCTTTATGTCTTTAAATCAATTAAGAAAAAAGCCTGACTACATTTATTTAAAAGGGCAACATTGGCCAGGTGTGGTGGCACACGCCTGTAATCCTAGCACTTTGGGAGGCTGAGGTGGGCAGATCACGAGGTCAAGAGATCCAGACCATCCTGGCCAACATGGTGAAACCCCATCTCTACTAAAAATACAAAAATTAGCGGGGCATGGTGGCACACGCCTGTAGTCCCAGCTACTCAGGAGGCTGAGGCAAGAGAATCACTTGAACCTGGGAGGCGGAGGTTGCAGTGAGCCGAGACTGCGCCACTGCACTCCAGCCTGGTGTCAGAGCAAGACTCTGTCTCAAAAAAAAAAGGGCAACATCATAGCATTACCTTACATCAATCACTTCCCACTTTATTAGAAGGTATCTATAAAATAAATACATTGCTCGTGCCTATAATCCCAGCACTTTGGGAGGCTGAGGCAGGAAGATCACCTGAGGTCAGGAGTTCGAGACCAGCCTGACCAACATGGAGAAACCCCGTCTCTATTAAAAATACAAAATTAGCTGGGCATGGTGGTGCATGCCTGTAATCCCAGCTACTTGGGAGGCTGAGGCAAAAGAATTGCTTGAACCTGGGAAGCAGTTGTTGCAGTGAGCCGAGATCGTGCCATTGCACTCCAGCCTGGGCAACAAGAGCGAAACTCTGTCTCAAAAATAAGTAAATAAATAAATACAGTGAAAATAATGTTATAGGCTGGTGCAAAAGTAATTGCAGTTTTTGGCCGGGCACAGTGGCTCACGCCTGTAATCCCAGCACTTTAGGAGGCCGAGGCGGGCAAATCACCTGACGTCGGGAGTTTGAGACCAGCCTGACCAACATGGAGAAACCACGTCTCTACTAAAAATATAAAATTAGCCGGGCGTGGTGGCGCATGCCTGTAATCTCAGCTACTCAGGAGGCTGAGTCAGGAGAATCGCTTGAACTCAGGAGGCAGAGGTTGTGGTGAGCTGAGATGGCACCATTGCACTCCAGCCTGGGCAACAAGAGTGAAACTATGTCTCAAAAAAAAAAAAAAGTAATTGCAGTTTTTGCCATTAAAATTAATGGCACCAACCTAATATAATCTTGCTAGATAGATATGGATGTCTGCAGAAAGCTGTAAGTCTGGGGACTTTGTAACAATCAGAGATTAGCAAGTGTTGAAGTGATAAGGAGTCACACTAATAGAATTTTTCTTTGACATAATCAGAAAAATTCAAAGAGGACAGAAGAGGGAAGAACCACTTTCTCACTCTATTATTCAATGTCATTAAAGTGGAATCTGTGTACCCCTTAAAATCTTCTGGTTGTCCATGGGCAGGAGAATCCTTACCTAGAAAAGAGAAGGTTGAGAGCAGGAAGGTGTCCAGCCCAGAGGGGAAGTGGAGGGAGGTAAGATCACAGAGGCTGCTGGGACACAGGGGCAGGTAAGGGCCTGCAGGCCACGGTGGGGAGTTTGGATTTCATCTCCATTGCTGAAGAGGGTTTATTTTTTTGCGGGGTGGAGTTGTTTTTGTTTTTGAGACATATCTTGCTCTGTCGCCCAGGCTGGAGTGCAGTGGTGCGATCTCTGCTCACTCCAACCTCCGTCTCCCAGGTTCAAGCAATTCTGCCTCAGCCTCTCAAGTAGCTGGGATTACAGGCATGCACCACCATGCCTGGCTAATTTTTATATTTTTAGTAGACACGGGGTTTCACCATGTTGGCCAGACTGGTCTCGAATTCCTGACCTCAGGTGATCCGCCCGCCTTGGCCTCCCAAAGTGCTGGGATTACAGGCGTGAGCCACCATGCCTGTCTGCAGATGAGGGTTTTTAAACAGTCATGAGATAGCAGATTCCAGCTTTAGTGAGCTCCCACTGGCTACTTGGTAGAGAACTGAATGTAGGCAACCAAGTGTGGAGGCCTGGAAGCCAGTGAGCAGACCTTGCATGAAAGTATGTCGGGGGATGTGATAGGAAGTAGCTGGATTAAGATATAATCTAAAAATAAAACCTGGACAGTTTGTTACTCTTTTTATTGAGATGGAGTCTTACTCTGTTGCTCAGGCTAGAGTGCAATGGTTTGATCACAGCTCACTGCAGCCTCAATCACCTGGGCTCAAGTGATCCTTCCATTTCAGCCTCTCAAGTAGCTGGAACTACAGCTAATTGATTTATTTATCTTATTTATTTATTTATTTATTTATTTATTTATTTATTTATTTGAGATGGAGTTTCGCCCTTGTTGCCCAGGCTGGAGTGCAGTGGTGCGATCTCGGCTCACCGCAAACTCCACCTCCCGGGTTCAAGCAATTCTCCTGCCACCGGGCGCGGTGGCTCACGCCTGTTATCCCAGCACTTTGGGAGGCCGAGGCAAGCGGATCACCAGGTCAGGAGATCGAGACCATCCTGGCTAACACAGTGAAACCCCATCTCTCCTAAAAATACAAAAAATTAGCCAGGCGTGGTGGCGGGCGCCTGTAGTCCCAGCTACTCGGGAGGCTGAGGCAGGAGAATGGCATGAACCCAGGAGGCAGAGCTTGCAGTGAGCCAAGATCACGCCACTGCACTCCAGCTTGGGCAACAGAGCGAGACTCTGTCTCAAAAAAAAAAAAAAAGCAATTATCCTGCCTCAGCCTCCCGAGTAGCTGGGATTACAGGCATGAGCCACCACGCCTGGCTAATTTCGTATTTTTTAGTAGAGACGGGATTTCTCCACATTGGTCAGGCTGGTCTTGAACTCCTGACCTCAGGTGATCCGCCCACCTCTGCCTCCCAAAGTGCTGGGATTACAGGCCTGGGCCATCACGCCCGGCCTAATTTATTTTTTTAGAGATGAGGTTTAGCTATATTGCCCAAGCTGGTTTTGAACTCCTGGGCTCAAGAGATCTTCCTGCCTTGGCTTCTCAAAGTGCTGGGATTACAGGTGTAAGCCACCATGCCTGGCCAGTTTATTACTCATAAAATAGGGGAAATTAGCACGAATTATACATGCATCCTAATCTAGTCCCCAGCCAAGACTTTCCCCCTGAGGTTTATTAGAGCTGAGAGAAAACAGGAAAGGGAACAACTTCCTCCCTAAATCGATGTTGTTAAAGGCCAAGGCTATGCACCATCTAAGTCATCTTGAGGACCAGTGCTTCTCATTGGCCACCTAGAGACACCTTGTAAGACAGTAAAGAAGTCAGTTATGGGCCGGGCGTGGTGGCTCACGCCTGTAATCCCAGCACTTTGGGAGGCCCAGGCGGGAATCACGAGGTCAGGAGATCGAGACCATCCTGGCTAACACGGTGAAACCCCGTCTCTACTAAAAAATACAAAAAATTAGCCGGGTGTGGTGGCAGGCGCCTGTAGTCCCAGCTACTCGGAAGGCTGAGGCAGGAGAATGGCATGAACCCGGGAGACGGAACTTGTAGTGAGCCAAGATCGTGCCACTGCACTCCAGCCTGGGCGACAGAGCGAGACTCCGTCTAAAAAAGAAAAAAAGAAGTCAGTTATGGCTGGTCGCAGTGGCTCACACCTGTAATCCCAGCATTTTTGGAGGCCAAGGCAGGTGGATCACGAGGTCAGGAGTTTGAGACCAGCCTGTCCAATATGCTGAAACCCCGTCTCTACTAAAAATACAAAAATTAGCCAGGCATGGTGGCAGGCACCTGTAATCCCAAGTACTCGGGAGGCTGGGGTGGAAGAATCGCTTGAACCCAGGAGACGGAGTTTGGAGTGAGCCAAGATTGTGCCCCTGCACTCCAGCCTGGGCAACAGAATGAGACTCCATCTCAAAAAATACAAATAAAAATAAGCCAGTTATGCTAGGAGGGAGAAGCAGACGTGAAAGGGTGGCAAAGTCAGGCATCAAAGGGGGTCACAGGAGCCAGGGTACAGAAACTGCGGCCACAGGGGACCCTAAAGCTCCAGGGAGCCAAACCTCTTCCCTACTCCCACCCCACCCCAACCCACCCCCATCCCAAGGTCCCTGAGCCCCAGTCCTGGGTGAGAGGTATCATGAAGGTGGTTAAGAATGAAGGTCTTGGGCCTTGGAGCTAGATGGCCTAGATCCAAATCCAGACTCAGCTACCTGTTGGCACGGTGGCCTGGGTTTGTTATTTCACCTTCTGTGCTCAGTTACTCTCTCTGTAAAATGTGGTTAACAACAGCACCTAGCTCATAAGGTTGTTATAGGGTTTCATTGAGCTAATCTAGGTGAGGTGATTAGAATAGTACCTGTCACAGAGTAAGTCTTTAAAAGTGCTGTTTTGTTAGTCTTTAACTTGTTATAAAATAACCCCTCCATGACTGATTTACTTATATCTACAATAAATAAATTGACGCCTACTTAGGTGAGCCCAAAAGAATCTCTTCCCTGCAGACAAAAGTGCTTGCCCAGACTTGAGGGGAAATAGTTTGCCCAGGTTAGGTACAGGCAGAGGGTGACTGGGTGAGGATTTTAATCCAGACTTTCAGCCCTTACGGACTCCAGAATTCTTGATTTTTTTTTTAGACAGAGTTTTGCTCTTGTTGCCAAGGCTGGAGTGCACTAGCGTGATCTCAGCTCACTGCAACCTCTGCCTCCAGGGTTCAAGTGATTCTTTTGCCCTAGCCTCCTGAGTAGCTGGGATTACAGGCGTGCACCACCATGCCCGGCTAATTTTTTTTATTTTTAGTAGAGATGGGGTTTCACTGTGTTGCCCAGGCTGGTCTCAAACTCCTGAGCTCAGGCAATCCACCAGCCTCAGCCTCCCAAAGTGCTAGGACTACAGCACTTTGGGTGTTTACAGCACTTCCAGCCACCGTGTCAGGCCTGATTTTTATATTTTTAGTAGATATGGGGTTTTGCCATGTTGACTAGGCTGGTCTTGAACTCTTGACTCAAGCAATCCACCCACCTTGACTTCCCAAAGTGTTGGGATTATAGGCATAAACCTGGCCAAAATCCCTGATTTTTATCCCATGGACCCATGGAATGTTGCCTGCCCTGTAATTTTTTTTTTTTTTTTTGAGACAGGGTCTTGCTGTGTTCCCCAGGCTGGAGTGCAGTGGTATGATCACAGCTCATAGCAGCTTCTACCTCTTAGGCTCAAGTAATCCTCCCACCTCAGCCTCCCTGAGTAGCTGGGACCATAGGTGCGTGCCACTATGCCCGGCTACTTTTTTTTTTTTTTTCTGTAAAGACAAGGTCTGGCTATGTTGCCCAGGCTGGTCTCAAACTCCTGGGCGCAGTCTTCCCACCTCAGCTTCCCAAAGTGCTGGGATTACAGGTGTAAACCACTGCACCTGGGCCCTGCCTTATATTTTAAGGGGTCTACTTTCACTCCTGATTTTCAGCTCATGAGCTGAATGAATGAGTGATTTGGTTCATCTCTGCTGAGATTCTGCCCTTCCATGCAGGGAAGCAGCCTGGCCCCAGGTAGGGGGGAAATGTCCTTTACAAACTGCCCAGGGGCTTCGAAGTTGGGACCCATGGTTGGATTTTTTTTGGTGTTTCTTTGAGATGAAGTTTCACTCTTGTTGCCCAGGCTGGAGTGCAATGGACTGATCTCGACTCACTGCAACCTCCACCTCCGGGGTTCGAGCGATTCTCCTGTCTCAGCCTCCTGAGTAGCTGGGATAATAGGAGCCCGCCACCACACCAGGCTAATATTTTGTATGTTTAGTAGAGATAAGGTTTCTCCATGTTGTCAAGGCTGGTCTCGAACTCCTGACCTCAGGTGATCCACCTGCCTCGGCCTCCCAAAGTGCTGGGAATATAGGCGTGAGCCACCGCACCCGGCCTTTCTTAGATGTTAAAACCAAGGTTTGTCCTAAAGATTGCACAGCTTTCCTGAGCCAGGGCTGGGGACTGTTGGGGCAGTGAAGCACCTCTAAATTCTTCTCTACTTTGCAAGTGTTGACAGCACTTTTATATCCTTTTCTCTAAATCAGAAACAGAGCAGAAACTAGAGCCATCTCATCCTGCCTCTTCCTATCATAGAAAGGAGATGGAGGGAGGCCGGAGAGAGAGAAGGAGAAGCTTATGCCCCCAGTCCCACAGCAAATCACAGGCGGGCAAGACCCCTCTTCCCTGAAGCCCCTGCAGCCTCTCTGCCCCTCTGCTGCTGGAATAGGATACAGCATCTGTGTGATGTTTGCTCTGTGCCAAGCACTGGGCTAGAAACAAGGCCTGTGCTTTTCCAAGTGTGGTCCCCTGACTAGCAGCACCAAAATCACCTGGGAACTTGTTAGAAATGCAAATTCTCAGGCCTGCCCCAGACCTCCTGAATCAGAAACATGAAGGGGGCTGGGCGCGGTGGCTCACACCTGTAGTCCCAGCACTTTGGGAGGCCGAGGGGGGCGGATCACGAGGTCAGGAGATCGAGACCATCCTGGCTAACACGGTGAAACCCCGTCTCTACTAAAAATACAAAAAATTAGCTGGGCGTGGTGGCGGGCGCCTGTAGTCCCAGCTACTCGGAAGGCTGAGGCAGGAGAATGACGTGAACCCGGGAGACGGAACTTGTAGTGAGCCAAGATCGCGCCACGGCACTCCAGCCTGGGCAACAGAGCAAGACTCCGTCTCAAAAAAAAAAAAAAAAAGAAACATGAATGGAGTGGAGACAGCATCTGTTTTCACAATCCTTCCCCAAGGTTCAAATGTGGCATAGTCAAGTTTGAGAACCACTGCTCCAAGCCATAGTAGGCTCAGTCCCGGTGTAACTGAGTGGCTAAAATTGTGGAACCTGGAGCCAGCGGGAACTAGGTGCAAACCTGCCTCCATCACTAACTCTGTGACTCAGGTAAGCTATTGTCTTTGAGCTTTAGTTCTGTCAGTGATAAAATGGCTATAATAATAGTGCCCATAAGGTTGTTGTGAGGATTACATGAGACAGCACAAAGCCTGGGGCGTAGTTAGCACTGCCGGGGTAGCCATTATTAGCTAGCTGAGTGATTATTTATTTATTTTATTTTTTATTTTTTTGAGACAGAGTCTTGCTCTGTTGCCCAGGCTGGTTTGCAGTGGCACGATCTCGGCTCACTGCAACCTCTGCCTCCTGGGTTCAAGGAATTTTCCTGCCTCAGCCTCCCGAGTAGCTGGGATTACAAGCGTGCAGCACCACGCCCATATTTTTAGTAGAGACGGGGTTTCACCATGTTGGCCAGGCTAGTCTCGAACTCCTGACCTCACGTGATCTGCCTGCCTCGGTCTCCCAAAGTGCTGGGATTGCAGGCGTGTGCCACCGCACCGACCTCCTCTCCTCATTTTTAATGTCAGTACAATTTTTTACCCCCGCTTTTCACATTAAAAAATGTGGTAAAATATACATAACATAGAATTTGCCATTGTAGCCATTTTTAAGTGTTAATTCAGTGGTATTAATTACACTCGCAATGTAGTACAACAGTCACCACTATTGTACTATATACGACATTGTACTACATCGTGAATGTGAAATGTGTCGTGCTACATTGTGAAAGTTTTTCCAAAACTTTTTTTTTTTTTGAGACTGGGTCTCACTCTGTCCTGTCACCCAGGCTGGAGTGTGATCATGGTTCACTGCACCCTCAACCTCCCTGGGCTAGGTGACCCTCCCACCTCAGCCTCCCAAGTAGCTGGGACTATAGGCACACATCACCACACCCAACTAATTTTTGTGTTTTTTTTTTTTTTTTTTTTTGGCCATGTTGCCCAGGTCTTGAACTCCTGGGCTCAAGCAATCCACCTGCATCGGCCTCCCAAAGCGCTAGGATTACAGGGGTGAGCCACCACGCCCAGCCTTCAAAACATTATCATCACCCAAAACAGAAACTCTGTACCATTAAACAGTAATTCCACACCCCCCTCCAGTATTACCACATTTTTATGATGAGGAAAATGGAGGCACAGAGAGACTCCGTAAAACAATCAATGTTACACAGCTAGCTAAGCATAGGGGTCGGGATTCAGACTAAGCTATTTGGCTCCAGAGCTTGCTTTCTGAATCACTGTCTTACATTTTTTTCTTTTATTTTTTCTTTTTTCAGACAGAGTCTCACTCTGTCCCCTAGGCTGGAGTGCAGTGGTGCGATCTTGGCTCACTGCAACTTCCGCCTCCTGGGTTCAAGAAATTCTTGTGCCTCAGCCTCCTGAGTAACTGGGATTACAGGTGGCTACTACCATGCCCGCCTAATTTTTGTATTTTTAGTACAAATGGGGTTTCGCCACATGGGCCAGGCTGATCTCCAACTCCTGAACTCAGGTGATCTGCCCACCTCAGCTTCCCGAGGTGCTGGGATTACAGGCGTGAGCCGCCATGCCTAGCAGATTTTTTTCCTTAAATCTAAAGCTTTTATTCTTGTTTATTTATTTACTTATTTAGAGATGGAGTCTCACTCTGTCGCCCAGGCTGGAGTGCAGTGGCATGATCTCGGCTCACTGCAACCTCTGCCTCCCAGGTTCAAGCTATTCTTCTGCCTCAGCCTCAGCTTTGTAAACCTAGCCCAAGTAGCTGGGTTTACAAACATGTGCCATCACGCCTGACTAATTTTTATATTTTTGCTAGAGATGGGGTTTCACCATGTTGGACAGGCTGGTCTTGAACTCCTGGCCTCAAGTGATCTGCCCACCTCAGCCTCCCAGAGTGCTGGGATTGCAGGCATGAGCCACCACACCTGGCCTGAATTTTGAGGTTTTTATCTGCTTGGGCCTTGGGTGCAGGCTCCAGTTACTCCAAAGGGGCTGATCTATCTGCCATGCCTTGTGGGGTCTGGTGGGACCTGAAGGGCCACAGGGGTCCTGCCTTGTAGAGCCACTTTGTTTTTCCTCCATGAGATCCACAATCTTGGGAGCCCTGAGGATGTTCCTCCAAATGGGCAGACTATGCCCAGCCACCAGAGCTGGAGAGCAGGATTCTCTCTCCTTCCACTTCTAAAGGGACAGCACTGAAACAAACATGGCCTCTGGAGTCACCTGAGACTGGACTTGAAACCTAGCCTTGGACAAGTTGCTATTCCAATTGTTTCCCAAACTGAAGTTACAGATACCACCACCTACCTTGCGGAGTTGTTGGTAAGAGTAAACGGCAGCCTAGAACTAGCAGGGCCTAGATGAGAGTTAGTTCCCTTCCTAACTTGAGTATCACCTTTTCCTTAAAGCCTTCCCAGTTCAATGCTTGCTCCCTCCTCACACCTTTATCCAGCATCCTGTGGAGACCGATCACATTGCCTAGTGCTGCTGCTTTTCCCTGCTGGTTTGTAAATTCAAGTTCAGAGACTCTTTCTAAACTCTGACACACATCAAGGGCTGGGTGTGCTGACACTGACACAGTCCCAGTCCATTGCTTACTGGCTACGTAATCTTTGGTAATTTGACCCATCTCTGCCTCAGTTCCCTCATCTGAAAAGTAGAGAATCGGATTCTCCACTTTATAGGATTGCTGAGAGGTTGAAATGGGCTAATATAGGTGGTGCACTTAAAAATGGAGCTGACATATAGTAGAAGTACTTGGTATTATATGATCCCATGATATAATAAGTCCCCTTCTCTACATCATTTCTTCACCTAATGCTGCCTCACACCTGGGGAAGCAAACAAGGCACCACTAAAAACCAATCCACTGATCTCGGCATCCTATTTATTCTCCTTTTAGAAGGCTTGGCCAGGCACGGTGGCTCACACCTGTAATCCCAGCACTTTGGGAGGCTGAGGCAGGATTGCTTGAACTTAGGAGTTCGAGATCAGCCTGGGTAACATGCCAAAACCCTGTGTCTACAAAAATTAAAAACTAGCCAGGTGTGGTGGTACATGCCTATAATCCCAGCTACTGGGGAGGCTGAGGTGGGAGGACTGCTTGAGCCCAGGAGATCGAGGCTGCAGTGAGCTGTGACAGCTCCACTGCACTCCAGCTTGGGCCTTGTGTGAAAAAAAAACAAAAAGAAAAAAGAATAAAGAAATCTTGAGTAAAACTTGGTAGTCTCCCTTCTAATTCTCTATCACTGCTATCATGTAAATTTCCAAGAACCTCCTGGGCCACTTCTAACCGCTAGATGGCTAAGCTACAGAGTGATTATTTCCTTACGCAAGCAAACATCCCAGTCCTCTAATACGGTATTTCCTGGGGCTGGAATATCAACCGGAAGTTATGTGAGGAAGAGCTCTGCCAAAACACTCATTCCAAGGAAGGGACTGGTAAAGTGACAAATTTGCCCAATCCTGTGGCCCTGTTGCAGATCTCATCCACAGGCCGGTCACTCGCTGCTGACTCTATTCTTCTCTGGGCTCTTGGGACGTATAAACATGACTCTATGTAAGAAAACCAGAGGCTGGGCGCAGTTTGCTCATGCCTGTAATCCCAGCACTTTGGGAGGCCGAGGCGGGCGGATCACGAGTTCAGGAGTTCCAGACCAGCCTGGCCAACATGGTGAAACCATGACTCTACTAAAAACAAAAATTAGCCGGGCGCGGTGGCGGGCGCCTATACTCCTAGC
Source organism: Pongo pygmaeus (assembly GCF_028885625.2). Classification (NCBI taxonomy): domain Eukaryota; kingdom Metazoa; phylum Chordata; class Mammalia; order Primates; family Hominidae; genus Pongo; species Pongo pygmaeus. The sequence goes on from NC_072389.2 coordinate 81,204,534, forward strand.
TACTCGGGAGGCTTAGGCAGGAAAATTGTTTGAACCCGGGAGGCGGAGGTTGCAGTGAGCCGAGATCGCGCCACTGCACTCCAGCCTGGGTGGCAGAGCAAGACTCCGTCTCTAGAGAAAAAAAGAAAACCAGACAGATTAAAAAGTTGCACTTACAAAGCAGTTGGGGCATTTATTGACATTTAAACAAGGGAGGAGATCCTGAACACTAGTCTCGCTCAGTTTATAAAAACTTGAGGCCCAACTCTCCATCATCTGTACACAGCTTAACCACGGCCAGGAGCAAGAATTCGAGTTAAACGAATTGAACCAGTCCAACTACAAGACGGTAAAGGGAAACAGGGCGTGGGGATTTCCAGTTTTTCCTTTTACATTACAAAGTTTCCAACACAAGAAGCCAACAATACCCCAGTGCAGCACCAAGTTACTTCCCACTGTTTCCCAAGGCACAGTCAATTAATAATCAATAGTCCAAGTTATAAGAACATTTCCTGGAAAACAAGGACGCACCTCCAGTGGCTCTATGCATGGCCTGCCACTGAACCTACGACCGACCGTCTGATACGCTTGAGGAGAGCACCCTCATAGAATCTCCAGCACCAGGCCTCAGTTTTCCCATCTGTAAAAGACAGCCATGCAAAGTGGGAGATCCGCTAGGCTTCCAGATCGAAGTCATCGCGCTCCTCATTGTACTCCAGCACGTGCCGCTTGATCTTGGACGAGTCCACCCAAGTGACAAAGTCCTCCATGCTGCGCGTGACAAGGAAGGCGGGGTCGGTAACCACGTCAGGGCCCACGCGTACGTGCCCTTGCTCCACAAAGGCCACGGCAGCCTGAAGGTGCTGCGCCATGCGCAGCTTGAGGAGCACGGTGGGAAGGCGGCGGCGGCAGAAGGACGAGGCCGTGACGAAGTCGCAGAGCTCCAGCGAACCGCGCGTGGGCACCAAGCCGAGAGCATACAGCTTGTCCAGCAGCGCGGCCGAAGCGCGCACGCGGAACTGGTCGCGTTCGGGCAGGTCGCGCAGGCGCCGCGCCAGCTCACGCACGGCACGGCTCAGCTGGTTGTAGCGCGTGTAGTCCTCCCGCCGCTGCAGCCGGTAACGCCGCAGAACGCGCAGCTCGTGCAGGTTGTTGTCGGTGACCTCCCAGTTCAGAAAGTCCACCTGCTTCAGCAGCTTCTGCTCGTGGAATTTAAGCTTCCGCACCATGATGGCGGCAGCCGCAGCGGCAGGACACGAAGCTGAGAGCGCGTTCTGGCGCCCGCGCGATTTCCGCCGCGGCGCACTAAGACCTGGACGGCCTGGGACCCTGGGCCAATGAAAGAAAGGCTTAAAGTCACGCCCTCACTTCCCATTGGCCAGGGTGGGACCACGCCTCTGCACTGGGATCTCGCGTTTCTTCTTTTCTTCGCGTTTGCGAGGGAGGGGGTAGAAGCATCGGAGTGGGGGTGGTTGGGAGCGAGTGCCTAGGCGGCTCCGCGCGCTTCTTAGTAGCCAAGACTGTATCCCTTTCTGCGGCAATCATTTCCTCCTAGACTTCTGTCCTTTGGGGACTTTCAGAGTCTCCCCCGCAAGAGCTGAAGAGGCCATTTCTGGGGAAGATGGGTGACTGCGGCTTGTTGATTGGGTTTACTGTGCTAACTTCCACTGGGCTCCTGCCATGCCGTGGGGGAGCTTGCCGGAGCCGGCTGTCCTGGGGCTGACCTGGTAGTCCCCGCCGCCCGCCAACGTCAGGTCCTTCACCTGGCAGGCAGAGCGATCTCTCACTGTCAAGTTGAGATGGGTGGCACCGAATCCATGAAATACTGATTGCTTGGCTGCTTCCTAGGCCCACAGAAAAGGGATCTATAAGGGAGCCGCCTGGAAATCCATATTATTAACTAAAGTGTCAGATGATTCATAAAACCCAGCAAGTTTGAGAAACTTGGACTGTAAGTACAAGTCCAAACCCTTTAGTCTGTGCTCAAATGAATTATCCCGACATGAATTTCTGGCCACCAAGCACTGAGTTAACAAATTTAATGCTGTTTCCGCTAGTTGCATCTGTAAGTTACATCTGAGTGTAGCGCTGCAGACCTAACCCCTTTTTGTCCAGGCATTTGACGCCACCTAGCTTCTCACTGATCATTTTTGTTTTGTATGCTTTTCATTGTCTTTTACAATACAATATTTGGGGGTCGGGCGCGGTGGCACATGCCTGTAATTCCAGCATTTTGGGAGGCTGAGGTGGGAGGATCATTTGAGGCCAGGAGTTCAAGACCAACCTAGGCAAAAAAAAAAAAAAAAAAAAGAATAAAGCAAAAAGAAGCGAGATCCCGCCTCTGTAAAAAATCTTAAAGAATTAGCCAGGCACGGTGGTGCGCGCCTGTAGTCTTGACTACCTTGGAGGGTGAGGGGGAAGGATCATTTGAGCCCAGGACTTGTAGGCTGCAGTGAGCTACAATGGTGCCACAAGAATTAGCCAGGCATGGTGGTGCATGCCTGTAGTCCTGACTGCCTGGAAGGCTTAGGGGGAAGGATCATTTGAGCCCAGGACTTGTAGGCTGCAGTGAGCTACAATGGTGCCACTGCACCCCAGCTTGCACAACAGAGCCAGACCCTGTCTCAAAAAATATATATATATATAATATTCGATATCTGGAAAATAATATACATAATATGTAAATTATAAAGTATAATAAATACTCATGAACTTAGCCAGTTTAAGAAAACATCACCAGGCTAGGCATGGTGGCTCATGCCTGTAATCCCAACACTGGGAGGCCAAGGTGGGAGGATCACTGGAGGCCAGGAGTTCAAGACCAGCCTGGGCAACATAGTAAGACTCAGTCCCTATGGACAAAAAAAAAATTAGCCAGGCATCGTGGCAGCACCTATAGTCCCAGCTACTGGTGGAGGTTTCAGGGTAAGAGGGGGGAGGATCCCTTGAAGCCGGAAGTTCAAGGATGCAGTGAGCCATGATCACACCACTGCACTCCAGCTTGGGCAACAGAACAAGATCCTGTCTCTAAAACAAACAGAAAGCTAATACAGATCGTTTGCTTTTTTTAATCTAATTGTTTTTTTTTTTTTTTGGAGATGGAGTCTTGCTCTGTCGCCCAGGCTGGAGTGCAGTGGTGTGATCTTGGCTTACTGCAACCTCTGCCTCCTGGGTTCAAGCTATTCTCCTGCCTCAGCCTCCTGAGTAGCTGGGACTACAGGCACCTGCCACCACACCTGGCTATTTTTTTGTATTTTTAGTAGAGACGGGGTTTCACCATGTTAGCCAGGATGGTCTCCATCTCCTGACCTTGTGATCCACCCACCTTGGCCTCCCAAAGTGCTGGGATTACAGGCATGAGACACTGCACCCGGCCCCAGAGTAGGTCTTATTGAGAAGATGATATTTTATAGGGGTTAAGCCATGTGTGGATATCTAGCGGGAGAACATTTCAGGAAGAGGAAACAGTGGAAATGCCTTAAGGCAGGAATGTGCCTGGCATGTCAGAAGAGTAAGAAAGCTATCTTGGCTGGAGCAGAGTGGGCAAAGAGGAGAGGAAGAGATTAAAGAGCTTGTAGTCCCTTGAAAAGACTTTGGCTTTTATGTTGAGAGGCAGATACTTCGGGGTTTTGAGCAAAGGATTGACACTTATGTTTTTTGTTTGTTTTTGTTTTTGAGATAGGGTCTCACACTGTTGCCCAGGCTGGAGTGCAGTGGTACGACCAGGGCTCACTGCAGCCTCAACCTTCCAGCCTCAAGCAATCCTCTTGAATAGCTGGGACTACAGGCACATGCCACCATGCCCAGCTAATTTTTATTTTTTATTTTATTATTATTATTTGAGACAGAGTCTTGCCCAGGCTGGAGTGCAATGGCGCGATGTCAGCTCACTGCAACCTCCGCCTCCCAGGTTCAAGCGATTATCCCTGCCTCAGCCTCTCAAGTAGCTGGGATTACAGGCGCCTGCCACCACGCCTGGCTAATTTTTGTATTGTTAGTAGAGACGGGGTTTTGCCATGTTGGCTAGGCTGGTCTCGAACTTCTGACCTCAGGTGATCCACCCAAAAATGCCGGGCCTTCCAGAGTGCTGGGATTATAGATGTGAGCCACTGCACCCGGCTGCTAATTTTTAAATTTTTTATAGAGATGGGGTCTCACTATGTTGTCATGGCTGGTCTTGAACTCCTGGGCTCAAGCGATCCTGCTACCTCAGGCTCCCAAAGTGCTGGGATTACAAGCATAAGCCACCATGCCCGGCTCAGAAATTCAATTTTGGACATTTTGGGTTGGAGGCATCCATTAGACTTCTGAGGGGAGATGTCAAGGAGAAATAGATACATGAGTTAGGAGTTTTTTTAAAAAGGGCTGGAGATTTAAAAAATTGGGCATTACTAGAATGAGTGATATTTGAAGTCATTAGGCTGGATGAGATCATCAAAGGAGTGCCTATGGATACAAAAGACAAGAGGACAACTCTACTGTGGTTACTCTAATGTTAAGAATTATTGGAGGCTTGCTGGGCGCTGTGACTCACGCCTGTAATCCCAGCACTTTGGGAGGCTGAGGCAGGCGGATCACGAGGTCAGGAGATCGAGACCAGCCTGGTTAACACGGTGAAATCCCATCTCTACTAAAAATACAAAAAATTAGCCAGGCGTGGTGGTGGGCACCTGTAATCCCAGCTACTTGGGAGGCTGAGGCAGGAGAATTGCTTGAACCTGGGAGGCGGAGGTTGCAGTGAGCCGAGATGGCACCACTGTACTCCAGCCTGGGCGACAGAGCAAGACTCTGTCTCAAAAAAGAAAAAAAAAAAAAGAATTATTGGAAAGAAGAGGATGAACCAGTGAGGTAGAAGGAATACCAGGAGAGTATGTTCTTTCCAATGCAAATGAAGAAAGTGTATCCAGGAGGAAGAAGTGATCAACCAGGTCAAATGCTACCAAAAGGCTAAATAAGAGAAGGACTGAAAATAACCATTAGGGTCCAGCAACACCAAGGCTATTGATGACCTTGACAAGAATAGTTCAGTGGAGTGTGGGAGTAAAAGATTGGCTAGAGGGATTTAAAGAGAGAACAGGAGAAAAAAAATTGGAAGCACTTAGTATAGATAGCTATTTCAAGGAATTTTGCTGCAAAGGTGAGCAGAGGAATGGGGCAATAGCTGGTGGGGAAAGTGGAGTCAAAAAAAATTTTGAGATGGAGTCTTGCTCCGTCACTAGGCTGGAGTGCAGTGGCAGGCGCAATCTCGGCTCACTGCAACCTTTGCTTCCCGGGTTCAAGCGATTCTCCTGCCTCAGCCTCCTGAGTAGCTGAGACTACAGGCACACGCCACCATGCCTAGCTAATTTTTGTATTTTTAATAGAGACGGGGTTTCACCATGTTGCCCAGGATGGTCTCGACCTCTTGACCTCGTGATCCGCCCACCTCAGCCTCCCAAAGTGCTGGGATTACAGGCATAAGCCACCATGCCCGGCCTCAAAAAAAATTCTTTTTTAACATGTGGGTTGATACTTCACTCAATAGCTGCAGCTTATTGGTTGCTTTCCCAGTCTATTCTACCTCCAAAAGTGCTCCCTGCCCTATGTCAGGCCCTCATCATCTTTTGTCTGCATTCCTACAGTAATAGTCCAGTGTGTCCTGCAGGCTGCCACCAGCAGAGTCAGCCTGAAAACCACTGAGCACAGAGCACAGTTCTTCTCCCTTGCTGTTTCCTTTCCTAAAGGATGAAAATTGGATGCCTGGATGAGGGATGGATGCTGTTTCCTGTGTAAGAATCAGGGTCCCAGCAGGAAAGACAGAACACACCCCCGTGAGAATAACGTGAGAGGCTGGGGGTGGTGGCTTACGCTTGTAATCCCAGCACTTTGAGAGGTCGAGGCAGAAGGACTGCTTGAGCCCAGGAGTTTGAGATCAGCCTGGGCAACATAGTGAAAAGCCCCCTATACAAAAATACAAAAGTTGGCTGGGTGTGGTGGCAGGTGCCTGTAGTTTCAGCTACTTGGGAGGCTGAGGTGCGAGGATCACCTGAGCCCAGGGAGGTTGAAGCTGCGGTGAGCTGTGATTGTGCCACTGTATTCCAGCCTGGGCAACAGAGTGAGACCCTGTCTCAAAAAAAAAAAAGAAAAAAAAAAACAGAAAAGAAAAAAAGAATAATGTGAGACTTGACTAAAGGGACTGTTTCCATAGGAATGGGCAGGGTATAGGGAGATCACAAGGGTTAGTGCAGTTTCCTGAGACTGCTAACATGGCCTGTTTCCCCTAGGACTGAAGAAGGTCCCTGGAGGGGAGGGAATGGGAAGATACAGGTTCTGGAAATCTCAGTGAGGCTGAAGAGTGAGTTCCTCCCAAGAACCTGGAAATAAGGGTGGCTCCTGAGAGTTACAAAAAACCCACCTGGAACACATGTGGGAGTAAATCCAAAATGGCTGGTCTGTAAATGTGTGACTGAGTGTTTGGGAACCAACTAAAGGCTGTCAAGGGTGGTGGCTGAGGACGCCTCGGGGAGGTTGGGCTGGAGGGGGACCCTATTGGGTGAACAGAAATCCCAACTGTATTAAGTAAACTAATAAAGGTAAAGCGTTTACTGTAGTGTCCAGCACTCAGCAAGCACTAAGGAAGTAGATGCTTTTTTTTTCTTTTTTTTTTTTTTGTGAGACAGGGTCTTGATCTGTTCCCCAGGCTGGAGTATAATGACATATACAATGGCACCATCTTGGCTCACTGCAGCCTCTGACTCCTGGCCACCTCACCTGGCTGATGCTATATTTTTTTTTTTTTTTTTTTTTGAGATGGAAGTCTTGCTCTGTCGCCAGGCTAGAGTGCAGTGGCACAATCTCGGCTCACTGCAACCTCTGCCTCCCGGGTTCAAGCAGTTCTTCTACCTCAGCCTCCTGAGTAGCTGGGATTACAGGCATGCGCCATCACGCCCAGCTAATTTTTTGTATTTTTAGTAGAGATAGGGTTTCGCCATGTTGGCCAAGCTGGTCTCGAACTCCTGAGCTCAAGTGATCCACCTGCCTTGGCCTCCCAAAGTGCTGGGATTACAGGTGTGAGCCACTGCACCCGGCCCTGATGCTATTGTTAAACTTAGTTTGGAGAAAGGCTATGTGGACAGAAGATAGATCACAGGGAAGGGGGGTCCTAAAAGCACGTGGGGAAAACGTATATTCTGTCTTAGAGATGCTAGGACGACCTGTCTTTAGAATGAAGGCTGCCCCATGACAGGAAACAAGGTTTTAAGGTTACTTGACTGAGAGACTCGTCATACCTTTTCCCCTCTTGGGGGTTCCAGACTCACTGAGCTAACTTTCTGGTTAACTGGGCTTCCCAAGGGGTAGCCCAAACTGCCTTGACCTATTGATGCAGAAATTCAGTTCTGCTTGACAGTTTTATTTCTCTGTGCAAATTAATACCTAGCCTTCTGGGGTTTGTACATAGGCCTTTATTCTGGTCAAATGCCAGACCTGCAAAGGGAGTCGGATCCACTCACTGAACCAGTGAAACTGGGTTTTGGAGCCAGAGGTCTGGGAACCATGTCCCTCAAAACAGCCAAAGGTATCCATCTTTAGCAGAAATACCTTGTACCAGTTAATCTGCAATAAGTGAGTAGGGAGAGAATGAAGGGAAGATCTAGCTAGACAGGGTAGACAAGACTCCAGGGTATAGCCAGGAAAGGGAGTCCTCCTGAAGCCTTTGCCTCATCTTAGGCACCTCCTCCTTCAGGAAGCTTTCCTTGATCCTTGCTCTACCTAGGCTGGGGTAGGTACCCTCATGTGCACTTTTCATGGCACTAACTAGTCACACTGGGCAGGGAGCATTTGTCTACTTGTCACAACACATCTGAGCTTTTGGAAAATAAGGATAATGTCTTATTTGTCTTTGTAGCTCAGGTGCCTGGTGCGGAGTAGGTACTCAGTTAATGTTTCTTGAGTGCATGACTTGGCTGAATGAATGACTGAGACAGAATGGATTGATTTAAAGACAAGAGAGGGTGGACTGTAAGCCCCCCAGGATAGGAACCCCGACTGCCTTGTGGTGTACTCCACAGTGCCCAGCACAGTGCTTAGCAGAGTCAATGCCCAAACTGTTCCAGATATGCTGACCGAGGGTCAGATGCCACTTGCCTCTTCTCGAAGATTCTCTACCTGACCACTTCTCTCCTTGCTGCCGCTGGCTAGGACAGAACATCCAGTCCCCGCTGCCCTACTAAGCAACACGGAACCGGGTGGCACCTAGACTTGTTCCCTGTCGCTGCAGATGTAGGGTAGTGTCTTTCCCTCCTTCCAAGCTGGTCGCCCAGGGCAGGGTCGCCCTGTCTGGCTAGGGTGCTGCACCCGCAGCTCTCGGTATCTTAGGTCAGAAGCCTGGAACGCGCAGGCCGTTTCTGCTCCTCCGGAAAACAATCTCTGAGCTGCGCCACGACCCGTCCCTGCGGAGCAGGAGTGAGGAATGGGAAGGTGGGAAGGCGAGTCCGTGACTCTGCTCCCCAACCCCAGCTGGCGCGGCTTTCCACGCACCCCCCCCCCCCCGATCTCCCGATCCTGGCTCTGGCGCGGTGCTCCTTGCAGCCCCACGCTTTGCAAACTTTCGGAGTTTTACTCCATTTGCGTCACGGAAAAGGCAGGAGGATGACGGAGTCCAGGAAGCGAGGCAGCGGCAGCTGGCAAGCTCCCCCGCCGGGCGCTCCAACCACGGGGGCGTGAGGTGTCTCCCGGCGAGGGCGGACAGGCGGAGGGAGAGGAGGGGAGGTGGCGGTCCCAGGGACCAGCCCCGGAGGCTCTCGGGCCCCCTCGTTCCCGGGTCGTTTCCTCCCTCTCGCCTCCCGGACTGAGCGCCAGCGAGCAAGGGCGCTGGCCAGCTGGGAAGCCGCGCGGAGGAGTAGGCGGGGGCTCGGCTGCAGCGCCCCGGGCCCGCGGGAGGGCGGAGCTGGCCGTCAGTGCCCCGCCGGGACGCACGGAAGTGCAGCGGAGTTTGCCCGATTCTTCAGCCTGCTTCCCCCTCCCTCCTCCCTCTCCCCACCCCTCACCTCCCCTTTGGCGATCCTCTCCTTCCTCAGGACGCCACCTCCCGGAATCGCCTTTTTGTTTTGGAGCTGCCTTCTCGCTGGCGGAGCGGAGGGTCTGAGAGCGCCGGGGAAGGCAGGCTAGGGGCGCAGCCCGCGCCCCCAACTGGCCGGGCCCCGCGGGGCGGAGAGGAGGACGGACGGACAGACGGCTGGCCGCGCCATCCGCTCGCCGGAGCTCACTCTCCAAACTCCAAACTGTTGAGTGTGTGCGTGCACGCGAGGGTGGTGATCGGGGGTCGTAAGTCCCGGGTGAGGAACCGGTTTCTGCTGGGGTTACCTTTGGACGGGCTTCCTGGGATTCAGAGCAGGGTCAGCGTCAGGCTCAGAAACTGCTGAGGAATTAGGCAAACAAAAGAGACCACTCAGCGAGTGGCCAGAAGTCGCCCGACAGCCTCGTCGCGCCCCCTCCTTCCTCCGGGGTTGGGGCTGGCCACTTCTGGGGCGGGGAGAGGGCGCCCGAGCCGGCGGGGGCTCCGGCTGCGCCGCCGGGGTCGAAGAGTTGGCGGCCTGTTGTGTAAGCCTCAGTCCTTGTTTTCCCGGCCTGGCTCGTTGTGAAGCCGGACACATCCACCCTTGGACTCGATTCAGGCGGCTGCTGCTTTTCTCCTTGCCCCTCTTGGATTTTCCGGATTTTTGAAAACCCAGTGGCCCAGGAGCAAGAGGAAGAAGGAGGAAGGGGCAGATCTGCAGAGGAATGTGAGAGCCTCCCAAAGCGAGAGCCGCCAAAAGAATCTGGGAGCCAGAGGGACGGCCGAGCCCTGCCCGGGTTTCTGGAATGGTGGTTTCAGAGTGAGTCTCTTCTATTTTAGAACGTTGTTCCAGTGGAAAGTGTCGAATTTTTCCCCTCGCAGGGCAGATTTCTCCAGGTCACTTGACTTTTCTTCTGGGAGTAGGAGTTAGGAGAGACTCCCCTCTAACCCCCCAGAGGCTGCTAAGGGAGGAGGAGACTGTGGACATGAGCCCTCCCTGCTCACAAGCATATGCCCGGAGACCTGATAGGGCAGTTTCTGGGCCATGGACATTGCTTTGAAGAGCGGGAGACTGGACAGCATCTGTGGGTGCTGAGACCCCACCTTAGGACCTGAGAGATTGAACTGTGTAAGCGCCATTCAGCTGTGAGTGCATTCTTGGACTGCCTTGTGAGCATCCCCGGTCTGGGCAGGACCCTCTCCTTCCCATCTTTCTATACCACCCAGCCCAGCCATGGCACTGAAAGGCCGAGCCCTCTATGACTTTCACAGTGAGAACAAGGAGGAAATCAGCATCCAGCAGGATGAGGACCTGGTCATCTTTAGCGAGACCTCACTGGATGGCTGGCTGCAGGGCCAGAACAGCCGTGGGGAGACAGGGCTCTTTCCTGCCTCTTACGTGGAGATCCTCCGTTCTGGCATCAGCACCAACCATGCTGACTACTCCAGCAGCCCTGCAGGCTCTCCAGGGGCCCAGGTGAGCTTGTACAATAGCCCCAGTGTGGCCAGCCCAGCTAGGAGTGGTGGGGGCAGTGGCTTCCTCTCAAACCAGGGTAGCTTCGAGGAGGATGATGATGATGACTGGGATGACTGGGACGACGGATGCACAGTGGTGGAGGAGCCACGGGCTGGTGGGCTGGGCACCAACGGGCACCCTCCCCTCAACCTCTCCTACCCTGGTGCCTACCCCAGCCAGCACATGGCCTTCCGGCCCAAGCCACCACTGGAGCGGCAGGACAGCCTGGCATCTGCCAAGCGAGGCAGTGTTGTGGGCCGTAACCTCAACCGTTTCTCATGCTTTGTGCGTTCTGGAGTGGAGGCCTTCATCCTGGGTGATGTGCCCATGATGGCCAAGATCGCTGAGACATACTCCATTGAAATGGGCCCTCGTGGCCCCCAGTGGAAGGCCAACCCCCACCCATTTGCCTGCTCTGTGGAGGACCCCACAAAACAGACCAAGTTCAAGGGCATCAAAAGCTACATCTCCTACAAGCTCACACCCACCCATGCTGCCTCACCCGTCTACCGGCGCTACAAACACTTTGACTGGCTCTATAACCGCTTGCTACACAAGTTCACTGTCATCTCGGTGCCCCACCTGCCTGAGAAGCAGGCCACTGGCCGCTTCGAGGAGGACTTCATTGAAAAGCGGAAGCGGAGACTCATCCTCTGGATGGACCACATGACCAGCCATCCTGTGCTGTCCCAGTATGAAGGCTTCCAGCATTTCCTCAGCTGCCTGGATGACAAGCAGTGGAAGATGGGCAAACGCCGGGCAGAGAAGGATGAGATGGTGGGTGCCAGCTTCCTGCTCACCTTCCAGATCCCCACCGAGCACCAGGACCTGCAGGACGTGGAAGATCGCGTGGACACTTTCAAGGCCTTCAGTAAGAAGATGGATGACAGCGTCCTGCAGCTCAGCACTGTGGCATCAGAGCTGGTGCGTAAACATGTGGGGGGCTTCCGCAAGGAATTCCAGAAGCTGGGCAGCGCCTTCCAGGCCATCAGTCATTCCTTCCAGATGGACCCCCCCTTTTGCTCTGAGGCCCTCAACAGTGCCATTTCTCACACGGGCCGTACCTATGAAGCCATCGGGGAGATGTTTGCTGAGCAGCCCAAGAATGACCTCTTCCAGATGCTGGACACACTGTCTCTCTACCAGGGCCTGCTCTCCAACTTCCCTGACATCATCCACCTACAAAAAGGTAAGGCCCAGTGCAGGCAGGAAACTCATCCTGAGTCTGGCTCTCTGCTGGGCCCTGGGGAGATGGGGATGGCCTGGATAGAATGGAGCAACTTGTCTTTATTTCTCTGTCTCAATCATTCATTTAACAAATGTGTTGGGCTGGGCATGGTGGCTCACGCTTGTAATCTCAGCACTTTGGGAGGTTGAAGTAGGAGGATCACTTGGGCCCAGGAGGTTGAGGCTATAGTGAGCCTGATTGTGCCACTGCACTCCAGCCTGGGTGACAGAGTGAGACCCTGTCTCTAAAACAAACAAACAAACAAACAAACAAATGTGTTGAATATCAACTCTGTGTCTGTGGCAAATGTGCTTCTAGGTGCAGGGATATTGTTGTGCACAGGCCTGGTCTCTGTCCTCATGGAGCTTGATATTTACCTTCTTGTCAGTTCATTCATTTTCTCTGTTTGCATCTCGTTTACCCATCATGCATGGTGTCATGCTGGGTTCTGAGAACACATAGATGACCAGGCCCCAGGCCTTGCCCTTGAGGAGCCGGTAGGCCCTTGGGAGACACAGACCCAACCCAGATAACAAGAGCTCAGAGTGGGGGCCTGTCTTCTGCCCCTTGCAAGTTCACCTCCCCACCTTTGCAGTTTTGGAAACTACTCTCACCACTGTGTATTCTCTCTATGAGCATCTTGTCTGTGTGCAGGAAGATCCCTGTCCCCATTTTGCAGATGAAGGAGCTAGTGTCCACAGAAGAGTGGTTGCACAGCTTGTGGCCCGGCTGGGACTGTCCCTTCCTCCTGCCACCTCCCCAAGGACACGTCCATGTTGGCCACTTCCCAAGCCTAGCCATGTTTTCAGTTCTCATGACCCCCTCTGTGGGGGAGGGACAGGATGGGCCTCTGCCTGTTACTGCTGGAGCTGTCAAGGAACTGCCAGGGAAATGACTCATCCTGGGTCACACAGGGGCACTCTGGCTGGGCCAGGGGTGCGGAATCAGGGGTCCAGGCCACTGTCCACATGGCCTATCCAACTCCTGCTTCCCAAGCCTGGCTTCTCTTCTTGCCTAAGGAGAGAGCCAGTGGCTGCCCCAGCAGGTGTCTGAGTCCTGGGCACAGCTGGGAGGGCAGATGTCAGGAGAGAGGTGTGATCCTCCCTGGGGCTGCTTGGTAACTCGTCTGCAGGGCGTGGAGCTGGCTCCCTGGCCCCTGGGCCCTGAGGTCAGGCCTGGCTTGGTGGGGAGTTTGACTCTGGGTGGGGCCAGGAGGCAGACCTCTGGACTGAGCCTGGGGAACAGGAAACATGTCACCCACCACCACCAGGGAGGGCCTGGGGTAAGCTGGCCTTGCTTTCCTTTACCAAGAGGTTGACTTCTATAACTTCTCCAGCTCCCAGCCTCCTTTCTCCCCTCACTATATCCTCTTCCTCTTCCTTTCTTTCTGGTTTTTTTTTTTTTTTTTTTTTTTTTCTCATCTCTACCTTTCTTCCTCCTCCTCTGAACTCCAAGAAACACAAACCTGAGTGCTAGTCTTGGCTCTGCCGCTAGATTGCTGTGCGTCCCTGGGGAGTGCCTTTGCCCCCCCGGGCCTTAGTTTCCTGATCTGTAAAACAAGGGAAGGCCATCAGGCCTTCAAGGGAGTGGGTGGGAAGGGACTCCTGGGGAGGGTCTGGCTCAGAAGCAGAATGACACCTTAGCTCTGGCTCTGAGCACTGGGGCAGGAGTAGGGCATGGGAGGTGGCCAGGCCTGCTGGCAGCCCACTAGGGCAGGTGTCTTCCTGAGCAGAAGTGGGAAGGCTGGTTCAACCAGCTCCTTAGATGGCTTGTTCCTGTGCATGCAGCAGGAGGGGGAACACAATGATTAAACAGATGCTCCCATGCAGTGGCTGGGGACCCCCCACCCAGAGCAGAGCTGAGGGCATTAGGGCAGCCCCACACCCAGGAAGGACACCAGGGCCTCCCAGGCTGCGGGGGAATCCAGACCAGCCTTTCTGACCCTGGGCAGAGAGACAGAGCTGAGATAGGCCATTTCTGAGTTTCTACTTGAGGTGTTTCTAAGAGTCAGAGGCCACTGTCCTCTGTGCTGATGCATTTGACCTGAAGCAGAGGCCAGTCCACTGCCTTCCTTCCCCGGGAGGACCCCTCCCAATGGGCCAAGCCCTCTCTGGCTTACTCTAAGTTCTGGGCTCTGCACTGCTCCTCCCAGGCCTGTGGTGTGGGGCAAGTTAGGGAGGGGATACTGAGGCAGAACTGGACAGGCTTTGGGGACCACAGCCCAATGGGAGTGATAAGGAGGGGGTCCTATGCTGGCCTTAGGGGTGGAGCCCTTCTCAAAGAAAAGAGAAGAACAGTTGGGTCAAGGGCCCCCAGGATTCTGTCCAGCCTGTCTGGACATCTGAATGGGTGGTGAGTGTGTGGGAGGAAGGACAGTGGAGGCCTAGGTGGGAGTCAGGAGACCAGGATTTGGACAAACTTTGCATCTGACATGACTTTGGGAGAGATTTCTCCCCTCAGTCTCTAGGTGAGTAAAATGGGACCCGAGGGTCTTCATTTCCTTAGGAGGGCTCCATGTCATATGAAACTTACATTAAACAAATTTGTATGCTTTTCAAAAAAAATAATAAAATGAAATAAAATGGGACATAAACCCTGGCTGGAGCTGAGAGGAGCCTGGTCTTCCCATGGGCCTAGTCCCTGTAGCCCAAGCCAGGGGTCTCCTAAGAGAAGGGTAACCATATAATTAACCAGGGCAGTTTGGGGCATGAAAGGGGGCCCTAGCAATAGTGATCCCGGGACAACAAGGGGAAAGTGACTGTCCAGGGCAAGCTGGGACATATGGCCCCCCAACTTGACAGCCAGCAAGAGCGGGGTTGGTCCTAAGGCTCATGACAGGTCAGGAGGGCGATGTGGTCACCTCCGTTTTACAGACGAGGTGCAGCGATGCAGATGAGCCTCAGAGCAGGAGCTGGAGCCCAGTGTGTCTGGCTCCGCAGCCCAGGCTGTTTCCACTGTGCCCTCCAGATGGAGGAGGGGATCCCCAGGGATGGAGAGCTGAACCAGAAGGGGAAAGAGGAGGGAGGAAGGCTTGGGTGCTCCTTCACTGGTCCCATGGGCTAGAGATAGGCCCAGGACCACAGAGCTTCCATGGAGGGGCCACAGGGACAGCGTGGCCAAGGCAAAGTGGCCACTGTAGGGACAAGTTCTTGCCTCGGGGACAGGTGGGTTCAGCCTCTGGATTCTGAGCCATCATCTAGCCTTCCCTCTACCGCTCATCCTGTAATCTCAGCACTTTGGGAGGCCGAAGTGGGCGGATCACAGGAGTTCGAGACCAGCCGGGCTAACATAGTGAAACCCTGTCTCTACTAAAAATACAAAAAAATAGCCAGGCATGGTGGTGGGTGCCTGTAATCCCAGCTACTTGGGAGGCTGAGGCAGGAGAATTGCTTGAACCCAGGAGGTGGAGGTTGCAGTGAGCCGAGATCAAGCCACTGCACTCCAGCCTGGGCAACAGAACAAGACTCCATCTCAAAAAAAAAAAAAAAGAAAAGAAAAGCAGTTTTCAAGCCATAGCATGTAGCATCTGGAGCTCTTATTCTATCTCAGGTGCGCTCCTTTGTACTGTGTACATATTAGTTCAGTTAAGCCTCAACTATACTATAGGGCGGGTACTATTATTATCCCATTTTACAGATGTGGAAACTCCTTAAAGCACTGTACTGTGTGAGAGGTTGTCAACAGCATCACATCTAGTGCAACCTGTCCCACTGGGCAGTGGGGAGACCTGGAGCCCAGGCAAGAGCAGTGGCTTGCTGGAGAGGACACAGCTAGGACTAGGACTCAGACCTCCTGCTCCCTTCTGCCCCCAACCTGGGGTGGATGTTAACTGTCTCCAAGAGGCAGGGGCAAGATGGATTGAGGTGGGAGCTTAGGGAATATCCCTGGGACTCTGCAGCTGGTGGGCTCCAACCCTCCTTTCTGCATTTTTGGGACCCAGCCTGTAAGAGGAGTGCTGAGGCAGGAGGTCCCCCTGGATCCTCAGCTCTCAGGTTAAGTCTTAAGTAGAATGTAGTGGGGATGCTGGACAGGCCTGAGCCCTGACTCCCAGCCTGTGGGGTGGGGTGCATTAGCATTAGCTGGTCCTGGCCCCAGAGCTGAGTCACAGGGTGGAGGGGTAACGGAGAACAGGGTGGGGCCTCTGTTTCCCCCCGACCTCTGTGGCCTTTGCTCCCCATCCCTGGCCTCCTGCCTGTCTGCGGATACCTAACCATTGCAATGGGTTCATTCTTACTCTTTGGGCTCCTCATCAGCAAAAGAGGCCTTTCCTTCCTCCAAGGCCATGGACAGGAAAAATCTATAGATGCACTTCCACTGTGCCAACTTTCTCAGGCAGGTGGAATCCAGGCTAGTTCAGTATCTCCCCTTTAGCTGGGTTCCTTCTGTGGAAGTTTAACTCCAGTTTCTTCATCCTGCTGTTTTCTACCTTTCTTCTTACGGTTCTTCCTACTCCTTGGGACCTTCTTGAATCCGTGTGTCCAATGTCTGGGGGCCCCACACATATGCCTGAAGGACCTGGCATGGGTTCCCTGCAACAGAAGTGGTGTCCAACCCCCAGCTGTGCAGGACCAGGCAGGAAAGAGGCTGGGAGTCCTGGGCAAGTTCCTGCCCCTCAGGGCCTTGGCCTCTGTACAGTAGTAGGGTGGAGGTGGAATTGAGGGTTGGACACCTGATCTTTTGGGCCTTTCCAGCTCTGAAGTCTCTTACTGGGTCCTATCCTGGGCCTTGGGGTGATCCCCCTTCTGCTGCCCAGGGCTGGGCTGTTGAGATGGTGTAGGAGGTGGTCCAGGGAAGATGGCAGAAGGACTGAGTGGGCTGGGAGCTGGAGACTGCAGATTACTTTTGGGTGCTGTGTGAGCAGCCCTGGAGACACTGAACTTGAGTCTATTTGCCTGAAATGCTACTATTAGCCGATTAGCCATGCACTTGTCAACTAACATGGATGTTGCCCCTTCTAAAGGCATCCAGAGTTATTCCCAGCATGTAGAGCCCTGGGTCTGATATACAGTAAGTGCTCAATGAATGCATTTAGAATGCACTGGACAATTGGAGCCAGGGAGTGAAGAGAATATCATCTAGATGGCCCTCAAGAGCCCTCCTTAAAGGAGAAGTGGGAAAGCGTGGATATTGAGCATGCTATCTGTGTGTAGTGGGTGCGTTTGAAGTGCTCAGGGGTGTGCTGTCCTCTATGCCAACCCTTCCCCGCTCCTAATCTTCTTTGTATGGTGGATTCTCTGCAGCCCTCGGCGACTGAGTGCCAGGCACAGGCAAACTTCCTTCTCTTCCCAGCAACTGTCCCCACTGGCTTAAAGGCAGAATTAGTCAAGTCCCTTTTAATTCAGAACTGAAATTCATTCACCAACTGCTTGTTCATTCATTCAGATTCTTCTAAATTGGGTCCTCTGCCCAGGTTCCTCTCCACCCCCCATCTGTCACCTGGTTATTATACAACCTCCTCGAGTTCCCTGGGGGCTGGGATGAGGAGAGAACAGGGCGTGCATGTCTGGGAGATACACCAGGTGGCCTTTGAAGAGTTGTTTTAGAATCAGCAGTGTGATGGGGGTGGGGGTGGGGAGCCAGGGCACAGGTGACATGGGGGAGGCATTCTGTCAGGGGACCTGGGAGAGGCTCCAGTGTAGAAGTGGCACCTGATCGGGGCCATGAATTATGAATAGGAATCCAGGGGGCAGAGGTAGGAAGGTAGGAAAGAGCCAGATGAGTTTGATGAACATGGGGGTCAGTGTGGAACGCGTGCAGGGGCCAACTCCCAGATGTGAGGGCCCCCCAGGCCAGGCAGATTGGTGTGGACCTTGATCTGTAGGTAGTGGAGAGCCAGGAAAGGTGCCCAGCTTGGGAGACCTCTTTAGATGCTGCAGAGAACCTGTCAGAGGCTGGGGCGGAGGGCAGGGAGACGTGGCGGGGGGGGTGTTGTAGCAGTCCCTGGGGTGTTGTAGCAGTCCAGTGAGGGACAGGGTTGAATCAGTTCAGCAGGCCTATATCAGGATCTGCTGTGGGCCAGGCCTTGTTCTGGGTACCAGGGACACAGAGAGGTTGAGGACAGGCTCTATCCTCATTGACTTCATAGTCCATCAAGCAGGGCTGTGACTGGTCACATGTGGGCTACTGGTGGCGCTGCAAATTTGGAGGGAAGATGATGTGCTTGGTTTAGGAGGTGCTGAGGGTGACGGCTTGGGTAATGTCCTGGCAGAGACACCCAGGTGGCTGGAATGTGGGTCTGGGGCTCAGGAGTGAGGTCCAAGTTGAGCTGATGAGGGTGCTGTCTGCCCTGAAGGGTACAGGGAGCACATGGAGATCAGAGCCCTCACACGCTGTCCTCTGCTCTGCCTATGCCAGGCGCCTTCGCCAAGGTGAAGGAGAGCCAACGCATGAGTGACGAGGGCCGCATGGCGCAGGACGAGGCAGATGGCATTCGCAGGCGCTGCCGCGTGGTGGGTTTCGCCCTGCAGGCCGAGATGAACCACTTCCACCAGCGCCGTGAGCTCGACTTCAAGCACATGATGCAGAACTACCTGCGCCAGCAGATCCTCTTCTACCAGCGGGTGGGCCAGCAGCTGGAGAAGACCCTGCGCATGTATGACAACCTCTGACCGCATGTGCCTGGGCCCCCTCCTTCCCCTGGGCCTGGTCACTGCAGTGTACCCCACTTTCCCGACCTCCCTATACCAGCAGTGGCTGGGGGAGGGGTCAGCAGTGGGGGAGATAAGCGGCCTGTCCTGCCTCCTGGGAGAAGGAGCTTTCAAGGAGTCATGGGTACCCCTGGGAAATTCCCCACTCCTTAGAAGTGGGGCACAGCAGGGGTGAGAATGGAGTCAGGAGCCCTCGAGGCCAAGGCCTGGGCTGCCAGTCAGTCAGTGAAGGTCAGGCCAGGGTCTCAGCCTCCCCTAGAGCCTATTTTGCTTGCTCACCTGGCCACTGCTGCCTTATCCATTCAGCAGACGCCGAGGCCTGCTGCACCCCTGGGTCAGACGCTGGGCACCCAGGGCTGTGACATGCCTGCTCTTCAGGAGTCCTCAGTGAAGGTCAGGGTCAGACACAGACAGAGTCAATGCAGTATGACTGATGGTTAAGTGAGGGATTTCTGGAAGCTCATAGAAGGGACCACAGCGTTCCACTGGTCAGGGGAGACTCCATAGAGTAGGCAACATTCGGGCAGTGTTTTGAAGAATGACAAGGGCCTGCCAGGCAGTACATGGGGGAGAAGGACTTTCAGGGGAGAGGAACAGCATGGGCAAAGTTATGGAGGCATGTAAACATCTCCCTCTTCTCTCCCTTACTTTCCAAGCAAGTTAGGTGCGCTTTCCATGGGGATTCTGGCCTGTGTGGTAGGAAGGGATCTCCCTTGCTCCCATGTTGCTGGCTGTCCGTACATCACCCTGTCCCCTGCAGGAGGGGGCTACAGGCCATCTCCCTCCTGTAGGCCTCTGACTCCCCTCCACTTTTGGGCCCTCAGCTTATCTCAGGTAGGGGACCATTGCAGCATCCTCCCCTCCTCGGGCTCAAGGTGCTGAGGTATAAGCCCTGGGCCCCAGATCCCTGGTGACACCTTCCTGGAGAAGACTCTCAAAAGTGACTGTATATTTGAGTTCACCAGCAATAACTCCCCACACTCGAAGCAGGTCCAAACCCAGGATCCCAGGGTCCTTGGGCTCCGTGGCACTGTCTTCCCCACATCCTTCTTGTTGCACAATGGGAAACCTAAGAGGAAAAAGACAGGGGCCTGCCTGCCCACCCATGCGAGGGATTCCATGCCCACCTGCCCTCTGCCTGCCTCACTGGAATGTGGGCCCCTGCTCCCAGTCAGGTTGTGCTGTCTCTGACCTATGTTTACATCCCCGAGGGGTTTCTGCCTCCTCCCTGCCCGGGTCAGGGTGTGGTCCAGCAGCTTGTTGTGGGGTGCTGACCTGTGTCACCACTGCCCTCCTTGCCCCCGGGGGGGTCATGGTCTCCTCCTGGATGCTGCTGCTTGAATCTTTTTTCTTGATAAACCTTTTACAATTAAGATAACACAAGCATGACTTTTTCTGTTTGGATCCCAGAAAGGCGGAGGGCAGGAGAAGGATAGAGCCCTAATTGCTCCTGAGAGCCATTGGGTGAGATTCTGAGGTCATCGTGGGCACAAATTTACCACAGAACCTCAAAAGTTCGGGGGAGGGCTGTGCTGGTGGAAGGTGCCAGCAGGCAGGAGGAGTTAGAGGCGGCTGTGGACCCCCGGGTGGATCCATCCCTCCCTAGAATGCACTCTTGTCTCTAAAACAGGTGGAGTGCCTCCCAGGGGACTGGCTGTACTGCCTTGTGATCTGGAGCTGAGGGTTGTATGAGGAAGGGACAGGACGCTGTGCCCTAGGACAATTTAATAGATGGTGGCTCCTCTCCCCAAGGAGCCATGCCCTGGCCTTGCCCTTGAAAAGCCCTAGTCCAGGGGAGGGAAGTGGGGGACTCAGAAGCTGTGTCTCTTCCCCAAGCCGTCCTGGGTACCCAGCCCTGCAGAGGCTCCCACATTGGAAACTGAAGAGGACGCTGGCTATGCCCTTGAGGTTGCCCTGGTCAGGATGAGCAGACCTTGCTCTTGGATCTGTTCATCCACAGAGGAGTGGAGAGTACTGGTTGAGACTTGGCTGTCCTTTGGAGGCAATGGGGACTTGGTGGAGGGAGGGCTTCCAGGGTCAAGGCCGTCAGGGAAGGTTGGCTAGGCCAGGGACCAGGGAGCTTGTGCAGGAAGATGGAGAAGGGCCAGCAGGTGCGGTGCGGGAAGGGGCGGGCAGGACTCCCTGTTCAGGGCATAGCGTCCTCAGAGGAACTTCTGGAATGGGTCCCCCTGGCCCTTGGTCAACATTAGGTCAGATTTGGGACTTTCTGAGGAATTTTCCCCTCTCTCCACCCTGCCCCATTTTCTAACCCATCCAAGGAACTTCCCGCCCTTAACCTCTTCTCAGCTCTGCCCTCCATGTAGCCATCTGCAGAGGGGGCTCTGAGCAGTGGGGGCTGGGCCAGGCTGGGGCAAGGCTGGTGGGAATGCTCCTCGTAACCCATGGTGCCTGGAAAGTCCCCTGCTCATGCTTCCTGCTCTGGGAACAGTGTTGTCCTCTGTGTGCCTTCCTTGAGAGGAGACCACCTCCCAGGCCTTCCATCCTCAGGGTGAGGCCATCAGTCTGATACTTTTCTCAGGAGGGACTTGGATCTAGGAGAAGCATCAGGAAGTAGAGTCTTGGGGTAATGCCAGGCCTGCTCCTGGTATCCTGAGGTCTCTGGGCTGGGGCAGGTGTGTGTGTGGTAGGGAGGGAGGCTGTCCTGGCCCTCCTCTCTCTTTTCTTTCTGCCTCTATGGGGGTGGGGGTATTGGGGGAACTTGGGGCTGTTCTAGGGTAGCTAAGCCCCTTTCAGCAGGAGATTGGGGGACCAGTGTTGGGGGCATCCTGGTGACGGCAGGTTCCTGCCTCATCACATGCCAGGCAGATGTTCCCGACTCGGCTGGACCCAGCTGCCTTGTTTCCTCCCTTGCTTTGCTCTGAGGGGGTGGAAAACAAGGCTTCTCTTTCTGCCCTGGGCAGCTACCAGCACCCGGGGTAGGGGATCCCCTGGTCACCAGTCTTGGCCCAGTACAGGAAAAGGAATCCGCTTTGTGGCCACAGATGGGGGCTGGGGATGGAGGCGGACCTCAGATCCTGCATCTCGTCACCCGCTGGACACAGGAGGGCTATGAACCACTGTGCCATGGCTGCGCCACTGGCTGGAGCAGAGCCAGGCCTGGGAGAGGCAGGTGGCCCCATCGGCCCCTGCTCTGCACCACCCCTCCCAGATGACAGAGCCATATGTCTTCCACGTGTCTACACACTCACAGACTCACAGATGTAATCGCTCAGTCTCACAACAAGCACACGCAGTCACACACCTGCCCATAGACACATAGGCCACATAAGCATGCCTGTGTGCTCACACAGTCATACTGCCACACGCTGTTACACATTCACAGCCACAGCCACACATGCCTTGCCATCCATTCAAAGCACCAGTGGCTACTTTGTCACACACAGCCATGCCACAGTCCTGTGCACATGGTCATAGCCTCACACAGTGACACATACTCAGGCACACACCGCCACAAAGCCATGCTTGCACAGAGCAAAGGTGTCACAAGCATCTCTGTGCCTGGACTGCACCTGCGTGACCTCCCAGGGTCTCCACCTCATCAGAGATTAAGGAGAGCTTTGCTTGGAGATACCACCCCTGGAGGGGGTGTCTCCAAGGGGGAGTAGAGCCAGTCACAAGCACCACATTCAGGCACACAGCCTGAGAGGTCTAGGGATGCACTTGGGATGACTGGATACCACCAAGTTCAGCTCCTTATTGAACAGATGGGCACCTGAGGCCCAGGGAGCAGTGGTGGCTGGCCTTATCACCCAGCAGGGCAGGGGCCAGAGCCTGGCTCTGGGCAGACTCTGTTTCCTGGCCCTGCCCTCCCCTGGGCCAATCCTCTGGGCCAGGCTGCCTCTGAAGGCCCCTGGCTGAACCGATCCAGCAGAGCTCCAGGCAGCTCCCGTCTCAAGCTAGAGCTGAGCTGCAGTGGCCATGGGAGCTGGAGCCAGGATGCGGTGGGCAGGGCCTGGGCCTGGGCGGGAGGAACATTCCTGCACCATCTCCTCCCCAAGCATGTGAGGACCCAGCCCGCCCTGCCCGCCTGCCCGCTGACTCAGGCCTCCAGGAGCCAAGCCTGCTCAGCTCCCCCACCCACCCCAACCTGCTTCCCCACTAGTTCGGCTCTGGTTCCCCTCTCCACTGGCTGGGGCAGGAGAAGACGGTGAGCCCTGGCAGGAAGACCATGGGGAAAAATCAAACCTCACCACCCCTAGACATAGCTCAGAAGGGCTGATTGTGAAACCCAGCTCTGTTCAACATAGTTGAACACAAACTTTTTTTTTCTTTTGGTTTTGTTTTGTTTTGTTAGTCAAACCCCAGTGCAGTGCAGTCTGTTTAAGAAGTAGTGCTCACATAGCTGTGGCCTGGGTCTGCTCAGCAGCCCCGGTAGGCAGCATTTATTCCCTTTCACAACGAAGAGACTGAGACTTGGCCAGAGGGAAGATGGGACCTGCCTAGGTTCACACAGGGAATCTCTGGCGGGGCTGGACTCGAACCCAGCTCCCTGCCATCACTCCTTAGAGTCACATCGATGAACTCATTTAGGGCCAAAGGAAGAAGGGGAGGCAGATTTCCCCTCTAGAGGAATGAAGGAATAGGAGGCTGGTGAACCCAACGGCTGAAATGTGAAGGGTGAGAGGGTAGGGTGAGTCCCACCAGCCCTGAGGGCTGAAGGGTCTGAAGATGGCACTGCGCGGTGACAGCTGCAGTGACTCAGGAGCTCCGTTTACAAAGGAACATGAGTGAGGAACATAATTTAATTTTTTTTTATATCTGACCTGAATTTCTCTTTTCCTCCCCCGTTCCCCACATGGTAGAAGTGTAATCTCAAATCAATTTGGGGACCCTTTCTTTCCCCAGGGATGTGTAGAACTTTTGGGGGTGGCACATTTGAAGACCTTAGGGAGCTTTGCATTTTAAAGGCTGAATCCCACACTCTATCATACATATTAATATTTACCTGCATTCCACATTAAAGGGTTCAGTTTATGACTTGTGTCCTGTCTTGTAGATACTTAATTAAACTGTATTAATTTTGATTTTGCCCCTTTCTGTTGGTGCTCTGCTCTCTTCCCTCCTCCCCGCCCTGCCCACCCAGCGGCACACATTGTTACGGGTTGCTTCTTGCAGAACTCCTGGCCCCGGATGCTGCCATTGGGCCTGCGGTGCCCGCCATGGTCCTGGTCAGCATTGGGCCCTCCGATCATCTTGCCCTGCCTCCTGCCTTTCCCCTGCATGTTCCCTTGATGCCCATCCTGAGGCTCTGTGTGTCTGGCTCCTTCTCTGCTCTTGGGCACTCAGGGCTCCTTCCATTGCCCTGTACTAAGGGGCTGATAGAGGTCCTTTCTGTGGCCTGTGGCCCCCTCTGGGGCCTGTGGTCATCATTCCACAGCTCCCACTTCGCAGTCAAGCACAGGGAGCTCTGGGGTGCCGCTTAGACACCCCATGCCACCCTGTTTCTTCTGGGATCTGGCTCCTTTCTTGGGGTTCTACCTGGGAAGGGGGTATGAGTCCCACTGCTTCGGAATCTCCCAGCCTCTGGGGATTCTACCATCCCCCAGTGCAGGCAGCACCGTGATGGGCACTGGATGGTCGTTATTTCACAACCACCCATGTGCAAGAGATTATTGCCATCATTTTACACACCAGGAAATGGGCTCCAGCAAGGGAGGTGCTGGAGTAGCCAAGGCTGGTGTGAAACAGTACCCAGGCCTGGGCCACCTGTGCTGAGAGGCAGGTGGCCAGTGCCAGGGCTGGGTGTTGGAGGCTGGCTGAAGCCTGGAGGCACCTGGAGCCTCTTCTGGGCTGACCCGCACCCCTTGCTGCCATTTGGCAGGAGTGCTCTGGGGTTGGAGCAAGGGAGTATGAGGCTCCTCCATATAGCCCTGCTGCCCCCAGATAGCAGCAGCCCCTACCCCAACCCCACTCCTTTCCCTCTACCACCCAGAGGCAGGACTGCAGAGTGGCTGAGCCAAGTGCAGATCCTGCCCAGTGCGGCCTTGCTGTAGGGATGTTTCTTAACTGCTTCATGCTTCTGTTTCTCCACTGAGAGGGGAGTTCCAGATGGCTGTTAGGAGGGTGACGTGAGCAGAACACATCATCTGGGCAGTGCCTGCACAGCCAGCGCCACTGAGGAGCAGCTGGGGTCATCAGCATGAGTAGAGCTGGAGCAGCCCTGGGGGGAGAAAGTGCTAAGAATATTGGTACCCTCACTTCATAGGTTGGAAAACTGACTGGGGAAGCCCTTTAAAGCCACACAGTGGGTAGATGGCAGAGCTGGGCCTGGAACCAGGCCCCCAACCACCCCCACACCTTTAACTTTGGCCTGTGTTGCCACACTGCCTCCATAGGGAGCAGATTCCTTGGGGTCCCTGGCTGTCATGGTACTTGTCATCCAGGGCAGGAGGGGTCCACTGGGCCACTAATAGTTACATATACCAACATATACAGGATAGCACAGCCCAAGGTTAAGAGACCCAGTCTCATACCCAATGCCTCCCATAAACAGATTCACTGGGTGACCTCAGGTAAGGTCATCATTCAGTCTCAGTTTCCTCCAACATCACTCAAGCGATGGTTATCACGATTACACATGGCCACGAGTTCACGAGTGTGGATGCTGTCACTGCCTCAGGCCAGCTGCATCCTCAAAGCAACACAGGTCAGCCAGGTCGGGTGGGCCTGAGTGCACAAGAGCTACCATTTTTTCAGTCCTCTGTGCTGGTACCATGACTGTTTGGAAGGTAGGAACTCCTATTGTCAACATTTTCCAGCAGACGGTGGCTCAGAGGCATTGAGTCACTGTGAGAGTGCGCAGCTGCCCCATGGCAGGCCTGGGCTGAGGTCTGCCTGCGCTTGGAGCCGTGCCCTTCCCCCCGCACCAGGCTGCCTTTTGAAGGCTGAGGGGCTAGGCATGGCAGGGGCCACTGTCCTGCTGCAGTGTGAATACAAGGGTGCTGGGAATCGTAGGGAATGGGGAGGGAGAGGGGCAGGTGGCCGTGGGAGGCAGGTGGCGGGTATTGGGTGGAGGTGGCTGTGTTCCTTCAAGTCAGTGGGTGAAAGGGCAGAGGGCTTGGCCCACAGAGAGTGTTGAGCAAATATTTGTGGAGAGAGAATTTTCTGAAAGGCCCGAGGCAGGGGCATGGGGTCAGGTTCTGGCTGTGGAGGAGGGGGCTAGACAGGTGAGGCCATGGGCAGCGAGCTGGGGGCAGGAGCAGGACTCTGGTCTCTGAGAAGAACTCAGTCAGGAGCCTCCTTACTCTAGGAGACAATATGGGGGCAGTGAGAACTGGCAGGAAAATGTCGAGACGGCGGGGCTTGTGAGTGCTGAGCCAAAAAGGGCTCTGGCCCTGGGGCTGGGCTGGGGCGTCAGGTGGGGCAGGCAGAGGTGGGGTGATGAAGTCTCTGCCTGCATCTGGTACCCGGAGTGTGTGGACCCACCTGTGTGGTTGCAGGTGCCTGTCAGTGTGTGCACCTGTACCTACCTGCGTGTATGTCCCTGTGGTGGCGCTTGGTACCTATAGTCATTCAGCCACACGAGCTTTTCCCTGTGTTTGTCAGCCTGGAAAAGACAATTCCTCTCACCCTGAACCTCAGGCCCACCTTGGGCTCATGCCTGGCTCCTCTCTTTCTCTCATTCCACATCCCATCCACAAGCACAGCCTTGTTAGCCCCTCAAAAGAGACCCCAAATGTAATGCTCTCACCACCTGGGTCCAAACCACTAGGCTTACCTGGACTATTGCGGCAGCCTCCAAGCTGCCCTTCTGCTGCCTCCCCTGCTCCGTAATGGTCTAACAGGGGCCAGAGTGATCTTTTACAAAAACATGTGAATGTGTATGTATATATGTACACATATACACACACGTGCACATACACATATATAAAAATATGTATTTTTTTTTTTTAGAGACAGGGTCTTGCTATATTGTCCAGTCTGGTCTCAAACTCCTGGCCTCAAGTGATTCTCCTGCCTCAGGCTCCTGCATAGCTGGGATTATAGGCATAAGCCACTATGCACAGCTCAGAGTGAACTCTTAAAACCATATTCTTTTTTTTTTTTTTTTTTTTAAAGATGATGTCTCACGTGTTGCCCAGGCTGGAGTGCAATGGTTCGATCTTGGCTCACTGCAATCTCTGCCTCCTGGGTTCAAGTGATTCTTCTGCCTCAGCCTCCCGAGTAGCTGGGATTACAGGCGTTCACCACCTTGCCTGGCTAATTTTTTTTTGTATTTTTAGTAGAGATGGGGTTTTACCATGTTGGCCAGGCTAGTTTTGAACTCCTGACCTCAAGTGATTCACCCGCCTCGGCCTCCCAAAGTGCTCGGATTACAGGTGTGTGCACCACGCCCAGCCTTAAAACCATATTCTAAATCAAATCATGTCTCTCAACCTCAGGGCTTCCTGCCATACTTAGGAAAGTTTCCAAACTCCTAGCACAACCCATAAGGCTCCTTCCTGGTCTTGCCTCAGACCCCTCTGCACTTCGGTCATGGAACTCCAGACTCATTGGTCTGCTGGTTTCCTCTTCTGCGTTTGCTCAGACCTCAGGGCCTTTGCATTTGCTGTCTCCTCTGTCTCGCATGTTCTTCCTCCCAGATAAACATGTGGTTCTCACCTCAATTAATTCAGATCTCTGCATAAATGTCACCTCCTTGGAGAAGCCTTCCCTGACCCTGAAATCTAATGAAACTTCCTCGTCCCTCTGTTTCCTTACCCTGCCTTATTTTTTCTTCATTTTACTTATTACCAGCTGCCAATTATAAATGTGTATGTATTTAACTCTTATTTATTTATTTTTGTCACCCACGCTGGAGTGCATTGGCGTGATCTCGGTTCACTGCAACCTCTGCCTCTTGGGCTCAAGCGATTCTCCTGCCTCAGTCTCCCAAGCAAATACAGGCCTGGCAGGGTGGCTCACGCCCACCACTTTGGGAGGCTGAAGTGGGCAGATCACCTGAGGTCAGGAGTTTGAGACCAGCCTAGCCAACATTACAAAACCCCATCTCTACTAAAAATACAAAAATTAGCTGAGCGTGGTGGTGCATACCTGTAATCCCACTTACTCAATAGGCTGAGGCAGGGGAATCGCTTGAGCCTGGGAGGCGGAGGTTACAGTGAGCCAAGACTGCACCACTTCACTCCAGCCCGGGCAAAGGAGTGGGACTCTGTCTCAGAGAAAAAAAAAAAAGTTTCAAACATACACAAAAGTAGAGAAACGAATATAACAGAACCCCACATGCCCACCTGTTGGCTCCAACAATTCTCAACACTGGGTCCCTATTTTACTCCCCTACACCCTTTGCCTTCCAGTGGACTCCAGCATCACACAGTCTCATGTGTGGATACTTCAGTTCAAAGGTTATATTTTAAATGTAGCTGTTTCTGGTCTGTCTCCCGCAGTAGAAAGCAGCTTTCTGGGGAGTTGGTGTCTGTCTGTCTTGCTCACTGCTGTATCTCCAGCTCCGGGCACAGTGCCTGGCTCCCAGTAGGTGACTGAGGAGGTCTGCATGGCTGTGTCTGCAGGTCTCTGGGGAGGGCCTGTGTGTAGGTGCTGGTTTGCACATGTCCACCACCGTGTCAGTGAGTGTCTGCACATGCCTTTGTGCGCGGTTGCATGTGGCAGTCCTGTGGATACGTGTGCATGTGTATGTTGCCACAGCAGCTGATGGCTAAATGCATGCCTACTCCCTGATGTCATTTCCCACACCCCTGGGGACCCAATGACTCGTTCTGGGAAGTATTTCCCTCTTTCTCAGCAAGGGATGGGGTGTGAAGGGGTGGAAGAGGGGTGTGCACCAGTCTGCTCAGCCCTCTGGAGGACCCAGAGAGCCCCTTCTTGACCTTCCTTACTAGCAGGGCGCCGTGCTGTCCCCACCAGTAGAGCAGGCAGCCTCTTTCCTCCCTGGCATTGAAACCCAGCCAGTCGGGCCAGCATCAGCTGGGTGGGGTGTGGAGTTTGTGTGTATGAAGCGTGGTGGTGGCCCATCCTGGCCAGCTCTGAAGGCTCCTAGGGTGACTGCTGGGTAATTGGGCAAGTGAGGCCATTTAAGCTGGGGACAACTGGGTGTAGACATTTGGTCCAGTGCCCCAGCAGTGCCCCCTGTCCCCCCTGCAAGTTCTGCATCTTAAAGGGCTGACCCTGGAAGGCGGGCAGTGGCGTAAGACCTCGCTCTCAGCCCGGCACCGGGTTCATTCCAGGGGCTCTTCGCTGTCGGGCCAGGAGCTCCATAGTGGCTTCTCAGCCTGCTCTCCAGTGCCCCTTCTTCCCCTGGAGGCCAGGGTCCGCGTCCTCTGGCTCTGCATTGTCTTTCCCACCTCCCACCCTGCCTTAGGCTCAGCTCTCCTCCTTCTTCAGGGCCCAGCCCAGACAGCCCCTGTGTTCCAGGAGGGGCCTGCCCCTTCCACCTGGGCAGTCAGGTTCTTTGGGGCTCCTCCCTCTTGGATCCCTGAGGCCAAGACCTCCCCACCATGTAGGCCAACCTCAGGGAGAGCCTTCCGAATCAGTGAGGTGGGTGTGCAGGAAGGAAGGGCAGAGTGGCGCTGCCAGCTGCTCCCACCCAGAACTGGATCCCTTGCTGCACACCTCACTTCACTCCCTGCCACAGCCCAGTGAAGAATGTCCCTGCGTCTGTCTTTGCCAGATGGGGAACACATGCATTCGGCCATCCACAAGAAGGACTGAGCATTTGTTCGGCACCTACTATGTGTCGGGCACTGAGAAAGCTGCCATAAATTGTGATAATAACAATAATGTCAGCTTCTACCATTTGTCAAGCACCTACAACATGCCAGACCATTCAATAGGAGGAACCATCATAACAGCACCAATAATAAGAATGGTCGGCCCGGCACGGTGGCTCACACCTGTAATCCCAGCACTTTGGAAAGTGGAGGTGGGCAGATCACTTGAGGTCAGGAGTTCGAGACCAGCCTGGCCAACATGGTGAAACCGTGCCTCTACTAAAAATACAAAAATTAGCCAGGCATGGTGGTGTGTGCCTGTAGTCCCAGCTACTTGGTAGGCTGAGGCACGAGAATCGCTTGAACCTGGGAAGCGGAGGTTGCAGTGAGCTGAGATCACGCCACTGCACTCCAGCCTGGGCAGCAGAGCAAGACTCTGTATTTAAAAAAAAAAAAAAAAAAAAGGCCGGGCACAGTGTCTCACGCCTGTAATCCCAGCCCTTTGGGAGGCCGAGGTGGGTGGATCACGAGGTCAGGAGATCGAGACCATCCTGGCTAACATGGCGAAACCCCGTCTCTACCAAAAAAC
Source organism: Pongo pygmaeus (assembly GCF_028885625.2). Taxonomy (NCBI): domain Eukaryota; kingdom Metazoa; phylum Chordata; class Mammalia; order Primates; family Hominidae; genus Pongo; species Pongo pygmaeus. The sequence continues at coordinate 81,234,215 of NC_072389.2, forward strand.
AGAAAAAAAAATTAGCTGGGCGTGGTGGCGGACGCCTGTAGTCCCAGCTACTCGGGAGGCTGAGGCAGGAGAATGGCGTGAACCCCGGAGGCGGAACTTGCAGTGAGCCAAGATCGTGCCACTGCATGCCTGCCTGGGCGACAGAGCGAGACTCTGTCTCAAAACAAAACAAAACAAACAAACAAAAAACAACAAAAAAAGAACAACAACAACAAAAAAAGGCCAACATTTATTGAGCATTTACTGTGTGTGAGGGGCTGTTCTAAGAGCTTTGCCTTAACACTGACCCTTTGGAAAGAAACCTTAGTCAGATACACTGTTTTGGTAGATCTTCACTGAGGCAGAGGGCAGAAGCTGGGCTGGGGCCCTCTGGCCAGACACATAGCATGAATGCTGGAAGGGATGGGAGGAGGGCTTCTAGGCAGAAAGCAGGCACTGAGCTCCCAGGCCTGGCTCAATACTCTCTCGAACCAGTGGTCCCTTCTTGAGTTAGAACAGGTGGGTGGACTTGTACAAGCTCACCAAGTGGACAGTCACTGCCTCTGCCCTCCTTCCTTCAGTTCATGTGTTCTGCCCCCAGACTCTGAGCTTCTCAGGGCAGATTAGGGTGCAGAGGTCCTGGGGCCTCGAACCTTCGTGGGGTCCCTGGGCCTTGCCCCAGTCGCTTGTCCAGGTGCAGCACTAACAAGGCAACCTTTTAGCAGGGCTGACTCAGAAGGGGCCTTTCTACCTGAGTCACTGACTTCCAGGAGCGCTCAGGCTCTGCCAGCCTCGCCCACCTGCCTGCCTGCCCAGCAGCTCTTTAGGTCATCCCAGCCCAGGCGCCACCTTCCCCAACAAGACTCAACAAGGCTCCCCTGCTGCAGTCTGGTTCTTGAAGGTCTCTGCCCTGGCCAGCATATCTGGCATCCCTGGCCCATTGCCTGGCCCCAATGCCTCTCCAGGTGCTGGGCATCCCACTGCTGAGAGACATATCTTTGGCATCTGGAAGTGTTTCAAGCCTCTAGGAGGCCTAGCTCTGCCGGTGAATTGCTTTGTGACTATGGGTGAGTCACACCCCTTCTCTGGGCCCCCTGATTGAATGCAGGGTCGTCTGGGTGGGGGAGAGGTGAGGGCATCTGTGGCTCTGCTCTTCCCCTTGCCCCTGAAGGCTGGGATCAGGTGAGCCCTGTGAGTGGTTAGCCCGGCTGGCACAGCGCCCCATGAGCCTGGATGTTCTCAGGAGGGCTATTGGGCAGGGGGAGGCTGAGTGTAAGGGGGTTTGGGGTCATCTCCTCCTCCTGCCCCACTTAACTTTGCTTCTATCTGTGGTGAGCTCCCACGTGTGATTTGGTGAACGTGTTCTGCCCATAGGGTTCTGAGATAGACCCTATGGGCAGAACACGTTCAGGCAGATAGACCTCAGGTGTGTGGGTGGGAGGGAGCCACGGGTGAGTCTGAAGGAGGTGTGCAGTGAGCTCTGAAGTGTCTGGGAGGGAAAGATTAAATCCACCCCACAGAAACTAAGGGCCTGGGGCCAGGTCAGCCTGGGCCCTAGCAGAGATCTGGGGCCAGAGCAGCCATCGAGAGCCCAGCCAGCAACCCTGGGGGTGAGGGGAGCAGGGGAGCCAGAGTGGGAACCCAGGAGAGGTCTGGGTGGGATGGGTGGTCAGAGGCCTCTTGGCTTGAGGGCATGTCTGAGGGAAGGAGGTGCTGTGTTCTGGCAGTAGATGTTTGCTGGACATCTACTGTGTACCTAGCATGGGCACAGCAGTGGCTAGGCCAGGCTACACACTGCCTTAGTGGAGTGTATAGAATTGAACGATGCCTACTGCAGGGTGTGGGGGTCTGGGGCCTTCACCTGGGCTTTGGCTCAACAACCCAGGAGGGGAGTGGAGTTGGTGGGGGTCCCAAAGGCACTCCCAGCACCAGGATAGCCCACAGGCTGGGGGCCATAGACCAGCATTCCTTCTGTGGACAGGAGAGACAGTGTAGCACCTCTGTGGGACAGAGAGCTCTGGGTGTCCCGTGCCCTCCTTCTGACCAGACGTGGCTGGCAGTGTGACAGGTGGCTTCTTTCCCCTCTCCTGCTGGCTGCCCTGCTCCTCCACGGGGGAGGCCCTGTGCATGACACAGGCACTGACTGGTGACATTGGCCGGACACTTCCCTTCATCTCTTCCCCTGACAGGTGAGACCAGATGGGCAGGGAAGGGACAGGAAGGGAAGGAGCAGCCAGATTACAGAAGGTGGGGTGGTGGGGCCACTGCACTTCCCAGGGCCCCATCTTTGGGAGGTGAGGATGGGAGTAGGCTGTTTCCTGCAGAGCCTCCCCATTGGATCAGATCTGGCTGCTGGTCTTACCCTCCTCTGCTTCCCTCTCTTGTCCTCAGTGGAGTCCCCTGGGGAAGGAACCCATGTCAGAACCCATCCCTCCAAACCTGCAGTGGATGTGGGGACTTTGCAAGAGTGAGAGCTGAAGTGGAATAGAAAACCCTCGGACAGGGCTTGAGGTCTGACCCCTCTTCCAGCTCAGCCACTAGCTCACTGTGTGATCTCCGTCTGGGCCCTGCCTCTCCCATTTTAGTGTCCCCTAATTAAAGGGTGAGGGGAAGACTTCAGTCAGGACTTACACCGTGTCATGTGTCTTCTAATCACCAGGGACCTTGTTAAAACACAGTCTGATTCAGCCACTCTGGGGTAGGGCCTGAGAGTCTTCATTTCCAACGAGCTCCCAGGTAATGCCAGTGCTGCCAGTTCATGGACTCCACTTTGAGCAGCAAAGACTTAGGCAACTCATTGAATTTGAGTCTGCAAGACCCAGAGACTGTGTCTCTTGGGCCCTTTGCAACCTCACAAGGCATCAGAAGGAAGCCTTGGGATTAGCTCCAGGCTCTGGACTAACAGAGTGCAGATCTCAGGTTGGCAGGCAGGGGAACTACCCTAGTCCCCTGCTGAGGCTGTGTTTGGGAAAAAAGTCCTTCTTGGCAACTGGGCAATTTAATCCAGGGCTGCTTCTGTCTCTAGGGGCTCACAGGACATCTGGAACGTGAAGGAACACAACACAACCCACCAATTATCTTGGTGGCCACAGAGGGCCCTCCAAGGAGCTAACCCCCTTTGTGAGGCTAGTAGCCATCAGTTAAATACTGTAATTCATTACACTGAGAATAGAAATGTAACCAGGATGTAGCTGAACATGCCCAGCTTTAGCTGCCATGTGGCTGGGCCTTCCATGGAAAGGACCAGCCTTCTCTACGGAGAGGAGGAAGCAGACAGAGGCAGCAAGCCCTCCCACTCTGGGCTTCGTCTCACTGGCCTGCTCACACCGCTGGGTGAAGGCACATGTCAGGGTTAGGTAGTTATTCAATGGCATGCCTGTGGCTCTTCAGGAAGGGCTGATTGGATTCCTATCTACATCTTCCACTGCATTTTTGGCACAAAATACTCTTGCTGTTGCCTGACCAATCTTAGCGGTCACTCCACAGGGATGGCGTTACCTATGAGAGGCCCTAGGGTTGGAGTGGAGCTGTGTAGAGAAGCCCAGCGGGTCTGATTCTCTATCTTGGTTCCACCTACTTACCAGGGCTTCCTGACATGTTACGACCAGGAATGGGAGCTCCAACCAGAGATGTCTGGAGCTCTGCCCAGGAAGAACCTCCACCTCTTTGAGATCTGGAATCTTCAGGGCCTGGAGGAAGATGCCAGCAGCACTGGCAGTTCTCATTGGTCAGGGGAGGTCGGTGTGGGGTGGCAGAAGCACTTCTCTGGCTTCCTATTGGGGGATGAGTGTGCCAGCTCAGTGGGCTCCCTGGCTGCCAGAGCAACTCGCTTAAAGGACTGGCTTCTAGGATGCAGAGAAGGGCTCAGAGGGAGCCCCTTCTCTAGCGCCTGAGAGACTAAGCCACTTAGGGTGGTGGGCAGGGTTTCTAAGCTGGGGTCCTGGGAATCTGGGCCCCTCTGGCAACTCCTACCCTGTCCCCTTCCCCCACCCATAGGCTAACTTTGCAATTCTGCTGATGTCAGCTTGAGTGCCTTAATGGGCAGAAAATCCTGACTCCTTTGCTCAACTAGGCTAGCTGGGACTGTGGGGGGCCCCAGGTGAGGAGCATATACTTCTGAAATTTGTGTGTGCCCCCGTGTATGTGTGTGTCTTAGGTAGGTAGGTATTTATCTCTGTGTGTCTGAAGGTCATGCATGAGCCTGTGTTCATATACACAATGGCGTGCACAAAAGCACATTATGCATTTGTGTATGTGTGTTTGTGTGGAGAGGGTCAGGAGCTCCCAGACATTCCTGAACACTTGCACACGGGTTGGCTGTTATCTCCAGCGCCTGGGAGGAACTGGCTCCTTAAAGGAGGGGGATGGTGAGTTACTTTGTAAAGTGGAGACAAGCCCCTTAAGCCCTTGGGCAAGGGATTTACATAAACCAAGGTCCCACGTTTAGGTTGGGTTCTCAGCTCTGGTGTGCCCATGAAAGACCCTCTCCCAGGTCCTAGCAGAGCTGCTGGCACAGTGCCCTGGGTGCCAGCCCACTGTCCTGCATGGGCTCAGAGGAGCTGGAACCATGTCAGCTGGTGCCAGCTCCCTGGGGGCAGGGCAGGCCGGGCCAGGCTGTGTGAACAGAGTGTGTCCTCAGTCTTCTGGGGGAAATTGGAGACCAGGCCAGATCCTGCCTGCTGGGTCTGTCACCCTCTTCTCAGCTTACACTTCCAGGGAAACTGGTCACCCTGGGTAGAGACTTGCTCCAGATATCAGGGCCCTGAGGCTCCAGCCCGAGCTCCTGGGAGGGGATGTGGTGTGGAGACACCCTTGGCCAGGCCCCTGCCTCAGGCTGGCCTGGGGCGCCGGAGAGACCAGGCTTGTAGAAGGAACTGAGCGAGCTCATGCCGAGCCCTGAGCACGGTGAGCTCAGGGTGCAGAGGGATCTCTGGGGCCCTGGTCACCCTCCCTGGGGAGTCCTGCTTTTCAGTGTGGCAAGAAGTGCCTTGCTGTGTGACAGCCCTCTTCCCCTCCCTGACTCTTAGTCTCCCCTGGGTCCTCTGGGGGCCCTAACAGCAGGATGTACCCGGCCTCCTACCCGAAGCCTCTCAGAGTGGAGGAGGACCTAGGAGGCTGGACGCTGAGACGCGAGAGGCGTCATAGGAGGGGTGGTCCAGGGGCAGGGTGGGGAGGAGCCTTCTCTCTTGCTCTCATTCCTGGTTCAAATGTTTCAGATGTTGGGACGCAGGGAAGAGGTGACTCTGGTCCCCAGATGCAGGTCAGCTGCCAGAGGCTGGCCAGGGCTCTCCACCCGCTGGCCCTGGCTGCGCTCAGAGGCCTCTCACATTTCTCTTCCTTTCTTCAGTCTACTCTCAGGGCCAGGCATATCCCCTGGGACCTAGAATCTGTCTCCATTGCCCCCAACCCTGCGATACCCTCAAGAGAGGTCTAGAGCATGGTGACTCAGCAACTCAGAGAGGGCCTTCTGGAGATGCTGCAGCCTCAGAACCCCTCTGTAACCCAATGCTGGCCTCTCAGGCCACGTGCGGGGATGCCTGGCTTTTCTGAATCCTTGCTGCTTCCTCTGGCTTTGAGAAGCAGCACCCTTGGTTCTCCTGTTGGGAGGGTGGAGACCAGCAGAAGCCTTCCTTGTAAAAGTTTCTAGGAGGCACCTGTGGTGGTTCTCCTCCCCCTCCCCCTTGGTACCATGTCCCAGCCTTAGGATCCCCAAGTCCCCCCACTCCCTTCACTTTGCTGCTGCAACCCCTTGAGAGGTGGCTGGGGAAGAACAGGGGTGTGGAGGTGGAAACTCAGGCTAATAAATCTAGGGTGGGGAGCATTTATTTTAATTTTTGTCTTGCAGCTCTTTGTGAGGACCTAGCCTTTCTCTACTGAACTGAAGGGGTTTGGTCCCATCACCCGAAGACTGGCCCACCTGCCCACACAGGTGGGGGCACAGGAGGTCTGGGAGGCCCCAGGAGGTGGAAGTTCAGAGGCCTGCCTGGCCCTGTCCATCCCACTGGCTGAGGCCAGGCCGGAGGGCCGACCCCAGGGGCCCTCTGTTTGCAAGCCGACGCAGACAAGGGCCCGGTGCATAGTTAAGACACAAACACCACACAGCTGTCCAGAACCTCCAAAGCACTGTTTATCCAGGCTCCATGGAACCAAGTGCCCCCAGCTGCCTGCCCTAGTCCTCAGGGGGGCACTGGCACTGCAGTGGCCTCGGCCTGAGACCCTCCATGAGCCCCAGACTAGCCTGCTCCAAAGCCGCTGACACATGCATGTTTAGCCGTTGGCCCATCAAGATGGGGCCCTGGGAATGAACTGGCTGCAGACCCTCCTCCATCCCACACCCCCAGGGGCTCCGTCAGTCCTGGCTAGCTCAGCACCATGTTAAATAGCTTCCTTGCAATCTCCCTTAAATAAACCCATCCCCAGAGCAACCTACCCACCCTGCACCCTGAATATATTATCCTATTGGCTTATGCCTTCTAGACTGGAGGCACTCTCTCCTCTTGCCCTCTACTCCAGAGGATACCATCTCCCTAAAAAACCAGGGGAGGAAGTTTTTTTCTCAACTCTGGGGCAGAGACAAAGGGTGGCCTGGGTTGGAGTGGAAAAGCCAGGAATCCCCTCCTCTGTCCTTTCCCTCCCCAGGGTACTTCCTTCTCCTTGCCCTCTTAGCAGCCTGGGTCAGGCGCGACTTACCCAAGGTCACAGACCCAGGACCCAGAGTCATGACCCATGTAGGAGGTTACCCTGGTTTTGACAGCCCAAACCAGCTCCAGGGCAGGAGGACTGAACTTAAGCCTGCCTCCACCTTGGCCCCTGCAGTTCTCCAGGCTCGGAGTGAGCCGAGGGAGGTTCCAGCTCTTGACTCCACTCTGTCCAGGACCCCTGGGACTATCTCCCAGGACCCTCCACCCCTGGTGTCTCCAGGTCTCTCTTGCTCTGGGGATACTCAGACAGCACCGGGCATGGAAGCAATGGGGCCCGGGACATGGGCAAGCCTGTCCTGGCCCGATCAGCATCTGGGCCCAGGCCAGGCCTCACACCCAGTACTGGCCATTCTTAAGGGCAGGGTTGGGTGTCCGGCAGAACTGCAGCAGCTCTGGGTCAGGCTGGCCTCCTGGAGGGGGCCCCTGGCCAGGCACAGCTGTGAGTGGGATGGCCTGGCCTGGCTCCACCTTGCGAAAGGTCTCGGTGTCACCAGCCAGGCCGTTGCGGGGCTTGGCAGTCAGGACCTGGACGTCATGCTTGCCCGTCTTGTTGCGTTTTCGGAGGTAGAAGAGCAGGGGCAAGATGAGCGCCAGGAGCAGAAGTACCAGGCACACAGGGATGATGACGCTGAACATGTTGGCCTCAAGGAAGCTCAGGAAGCCTCCCTTGGCCACAGCAGGCTCAGGGCTGGATGCCATGGGGCCTGGCTCGCCTGTGGGGGTGCTGCTCTCTGGCTTCCCTGCTTCCGTCCGGGCAGCCTCGGGGACACTGAGCAGGGCCACGCTGTAGGGCCGGGCAGCATTGTAAGGCTCAGTCGCAAAGTCCAGGGAGGCCACAGCAGGCGGGACACCCTGTGCCCACAGCTCCAGAGTCAGACTGTCGCCTGCGGGGCCAGGGGCCCTCCCCTCTGGCCTGCCCACCTCCAGCCCCAGCCTCCCGTCTTCAAGGTCCTGCTGAGTGAACTGCTCCACCAGCTGGCTGCCCCCGGGCTCCGTCCTGGCTCGGGGCATGCGGACCACGCGGCCATGCCGGGGTCCATCCAGGAGGCGGAAGTGGGGCACACTGCCTGTGCGGTTGGCCAGCTCGCCAGCATCTAGGACGGTGGGGTCCAGGCGCAGGGTGGCACCCTGGGGCCATGGCCCACCTGCCCATACATGCAGCAGAGCCCTCACAGTGACGTTCACTACGGCTGATGCATTGACGCCCCTCGCCAGTGCCAGGACTCTGAAGTGGTCACGAGAGGAGGAGAAGTTGGTGAAGGCAAAGACCACCTCGCCCTGGTCTACCTGGAGTTGGCTGAAGGCCGAGGCAGGCCGCCCGCCCACCAGGAGATGCCCATACTGGGGTCCCTGGATGAGGCGGTATGCTGCCTCTGGCTCCTCCCGATCTGAAACCACCCGGAGCTGCTGCTGGCTCAGTGAGGAGCGCCCCAAAGCTTGGGGCACCTCCAGGGGTGCCTGCAGCTGCACCTCGATGGCGGATGGTAGGATGTCCACGGCTAGGGACATGGGCAGGGGTGGGCTGGCCCCATCAGACATGCTCAGCTGGAAGATGCCTGCCACGCTGCTCCCGTTGGCCACGAAGGCCAGCCGCCCCGAATCCACATCGGCTTGCGTGAAGCGGGTCACGGGCCCTGGGCCACCACCCACCAGGCTGAGGAAGCCGTTGTGGGGTGCCCGCTGGACCTCATACTCAATCTCCCCAGGAGCTGAGTCTGGATCCACCACGCTCAGCTGGGCCCGGGAGATGGGGGCGCGAGAGCCTCGGGTGAGCCGGAGTGGGACAGAGGCCTGTGGCCGAGGGGGCCGCTCATTTACATCCCGCACCGTGATGGCAAAGGCCTCTGAGGTTTGGGGTCCAGTCACGGAGGCCCCTGCTGGCCCCTGGAGGTGGGCACGAAAGTGGAAGCCATCCTGCTGGGTGCCCCCACCACCGTGGGCATACACTAGCTGCCCTGCAGCCAGCTGGGACTGCAAGAAGTGGGGCTGCCCAGCGTGGAGGGGCTCCTCGGACACCAACAGCTGGCCCCGGCTGGGGAACTGTGTGACCTGGAAGAGCACATCATGCTCTGGGCGCTGGGGTGATGGAACGCTGGCCAAGAGATTGGAGGCATCCAGGGCAGCCACGGTGATCCTGGCCCGCTGGCCCTCGGGGACCCAGAGACCTGAGGGTGGGACACAGGCTATGAGGGTCCAGCCCACTGAGGGAAGAACGATGGACCCTCACCTGGGGGTGCCCCAGGGCAAGGATGTGCCTCCCCCCAACTGTCAAGCCAGGTCCTCCAGGGTGGGGCTCAGGGTTCCCAGGAGGACAAGGACTATGTCCCTGCTCTGATGTCAAAGCTTCCCCACTCACCCTCCCTGTGACTTCCCAGGTCCTGGGGGCTGAGACAGGAGCTGCTGACCCTGGCCTTGTGTCCCCTCCTCCTGGGCCTCTCCCATTGTCCCTCCCCGCAATCTTGCCAACTCATCATGCTGTTCACCTTTGTTCTTCCAGAGGTGGCTGGGGCGCTGGGGACAGGCAGCCTCAAAAGACACAGCCACAGCAAGGGTGGCAGCCACGTCCCGGGCAGGCGGCGAGGACAGCTGGAGCTCTAGGGTATCATGGGCCTCCCAAAAGGGCTCGGCGGGCATCTCATGCTCATACAGAATATTCCCAGCGTAGACCTAGGGGAGACACCATCGTGGGGTGAGAGGCAGGTCCAGCCCGTGTTGTCCAGACACTGAGCACTTCTGTCTCCTCAGGCCCCACTCTGGGCTCTCCTGGGTGTGCCCAGGTCTGTGCGTGTGACCCGCTGTCTCCCTCACTAACTCACTGGGTCACATCAGGCAATGCAGTGCAGAGCTGGGCTCTGGAGCTGGAGCCTGGGCTCAAACCCCAGCTCCGCCACCCTGGGGAAATCGCCTAATTTCTCTGACCTCTGGGGAATGCAATGATCTGTTTGTGCTGCTCTCTAAAGCGAGTACTTCCTCTTGTGCACAGGATCCTATCCCCTCTTGCCTTCTGAAGACACCACTTCTACTGTCCTTTGGCTTTCTCCTATGGTGTCAGTTTCCCCCTAGATGCATCATTCCCTTCATTATGCAACTATGCTATTCTTTTGTCTCATTTACATTAAAGCTATTTAATTAATTAATTATTATTATTATTTTGAGACAGGGTCTTGCTCTGTTGCCCAGACTGGACTGCAGTGGGGTGATCATGGCTCACTGCAGCGGCGTGATCATGGCTCACTGCAGCCTCGACCTCCAGGGCTCAAGCGATCCTCCCACCTCAGCTTCCCAAGTAGTGGGAACTGCAGGCACATGCCACCACACCCAGCTAATTTTTTTTATTGTTTGTTGAGACAGGGTCTCACTATGTTGCCCAGGCTGGTCTTGAACTCCTGGGCTCAAGCGATCTGCTTGCCTCGGCCTCCCAAAGTGCTGGGATTACAGGCAGGAGACACTGCACCTGGCCAGAAAAAACTATTCTTGACTTCACATTTTCCACCAACTTCACCCCTGCCCCTTTGCTTCTCTTTGCAGCAAAACTTCAAAAAGCATAGTCCACACTCTCCCCCAGGCATTCTTGGGTCTCTCTACCCAGGATTTTGCTCCCGCATCACCACATCTCCTTTTGCCAAGGACACCAGAGGCCTCTGTGTGGTTGGATCCAGCGGTCGGCTCTCAGCCTCCTCTTAACTGCTCAGCGGCACTGGTGCGGCCAAGCAGCCCTTCCTCCAAGAGAGCCACGGGTTCCGGGATACTTCACTCTGGGGTTCCTCCTACCTCACAGACTCTCCTGGCTGTTCCTGCTCTTCTCCCCAACATCTTATGGCCAGGTCTCCAGGCTCTTTTCTGTCTACAGGCACTCTCCATGGGTCCTTGTTCAGTCTCCTGGCCTCAAATGCCAGCTGTGCTGAGACCCCCTTATTTGTAGCTCCAGCCTAGCCTGCTCTCCCCTGAACCCAGACTCATGTTTCCAGCCGCCTCTGCGGATATCTAGTAGACATCTCAAACTCAACCTGCCCCGGCTACACTCCCGATCCACCCCCACCTCCTACAGTCATCCTGCTTCAGAGACTATAGCTCCGTTTTCAAGGACTCAGGCCAAACCCTTGGAACCACCCTTGCATCCTCTTTCCCTCAAACCACCTCTTCTCTCACCTGGATTATCGTAACAGCTTCCTGTGTCCCAGCTGCAGTCCCCTGCCCATTACATTTTGTTCTTAACACAGCAGCCAGAGTGAGCCTTTTGAAAGGGAAGATTATGGGGCTCTTTGGCTCACATAGTGCAGTGTCTCCCCATCTGACCACTAAGGCCTGGCTGTGACCACATCACCCCTGCAACCTCCACTCCAGCCACACCTGCTGTTCTATGGTGCTGCCTACAGTTCAACACCAAAGAATATTCTTCACTCCAGGAAGAAAAAAGGTTTCCTCCACCTCCAATCAAAATGTGTTCTTTTGGCCTATCTTTTGTTCCCCGCCCCACCTTTTTTTTGAGACGGAGTCTTGCTCTGTCGCCAGGCTGGAGTGCAGTGGCACAATCTCGGCTCACTGTAACCTCCACCTCCCAGGTTCAAGCGATTCCCCTGCCTTAGCCTCCTGAGTAGCTGGGACTATAAATGCACGCCACCACGCCCAGCTCATTTTTTTGTATTTTAGTAGAGATGGGGTTTCACCATGTTAGCCAGGATGGTTTCGATCTCCTGACCTCGTGATCCACCCACCTCAGCCTCCCAAAGTGCTGGGATTACAGCCTTGAGCCACCGCGCCCGGCCTTATTTTCCCCTTTTAGGAAACACTGGGAACTATTTTCTTCTCAGAGAAAAACACGACTTGCACAATAGTAACATGGAAACTTAACAGGGTCTTAACCTGTGAAGACTCTAGGAGCAGAACCCGGAGTAAGGGGGAGCAGGGCCTGGGCTAAGCAGGGGCAGGGCCCCGTCTAAGATGGGGCAGGGCCTGGGCTAAGGGAGAGCAGGGCTGGGCTAAGGGGAGGCAGGGCCCAGTCTGAGGTGGGGGCAGGGCCTGGTCTGCGGTATGACAGGGCCTGGTCTAAGGGGAGCAGAGCCTGGGCTAAAGGGCAGCTGAGCCCAGTCTGAAGGAGAGCCGAGCTATCTAAATAAGGGCTAGCACCTGTTCTAAAGGAAGCGGCTGCTCCTCTGCTTTCGCTGTAAGAGGGAACACAGGCCTTTTAAGAAAATGGGAATCAAGTTTTTTGTTTAATTTCCCAAAATTTATATGTTGACAATTAACTTCAAAGTATTAGCTGCTTTGTGCAGGCCAAATAAACACATCTGTGGGCCAGATCTGGCCTAGGACTAAAGAGCTGCCAGTGGCAACTTCTGGCCCAGGCTGAATGGTGGGTAGGAAGGAAATGGAGCCCCCAGGAGTGGGAGTGGGAGCTGATGCCTGGGTACAGGAGCTCTGTGGGTGGGAGTGAGACAAAACACAGGGTCTTGAGTTCTGGAGAGCAAGCAGTGTCCTCCAGTGAAGGAAATCCTGGACTCGCAGGCAGTTTTGCCTCTTACTCGCCATGTGCTCTGAATAAAGTTACCTGCCCTCCATGAGCCTGTTTCCTTATCTGAAAAATGGGGACACCTGACCCCTTCCCTGCCCAGTTCAGTGTTGTGGGACAGGGCTGCTGTCAAGACAATACCCAGTCCTGCCCTCCTCCCAGAGTGGGCCAGGTAGCCCACGTAGCCTCCTCCCCGCTTTCTTGGGTGGCACTGCCAGCCTGGCCCCCTGGTGCCCATTCAATCTAGTCCTTCATATTGCTGGGGCACGGGGAAGCTCTGAGAAACGTGGGACTATAGAGTGTGAGAGGGTTGCTGATGGCCTGGTCCCGTGCCCTCCCCATTCCTGGGCATTCTTGACGAAGGCTCCCAGCAACTGAGACACCAGCCTGACATATATCTTTTTGGGGGCGGGGGTGGCCATAGCAGGAGTGGGGCTCCAGGGAAATACAGAACCCAGGACTGGAAGGTGTTGATGTGAGAAGCCCAAGAAACTTTATTCCACCTGTCAAAGCCACCTCCTTCCAGATGCCCAAAAGGCTCCCCATCTGAGCCACTTGCTGGGCAGGGACTTTGGCTTTGCACTTGCTGAATACATCTATGCCTCTCAGGAGGGAGAGTGCCAGGCTCAGGAGGTCTCCGCCCAGCAAGGGAGCTAGGAAAGGGGGCTGGGGTGGGCTCTGCCATTTTTTGAAGGCTGGCAGGGGGACCATCCCTCTGGAGGTACTTGGGGCAGTACCATATGCTGTGGCTCCTGAGTGACAGAGTCAGCTCTGCACCCCACAAGACCGCTCCCTACCCAGAATTCACTGTCATCATGTGCTGGGTCCAGATGCCCATGCAGCCTCCTGGTGGGAGCATCACATGTGCCGCCTGCCTGGGACGGCCCATGGAAGAGTCTGCCCCGCTCTGCCCTGCTATGGAACAACTCCTGTTCTGCCTTTGGGGAGAGGTGTTCATTTAAGCGATGACTGGGCTGGCCCCCATGGCACAGTTATCACAGAAAGTCTGCTGCTACCCGTGGCTGAGAGCTCTAGTTCTTCCTGGTGGTCTCTGAAGCCACCAGGATGGATGAACAGCGGCTTCACCCTCTTGGCCGACTCAGCTGCCTTTCATCAGCTCATCTGCCCCTAGGATCCACTCTGCCTCTGGCTGGCACTTGACCTGAGCCCCAGGCTCACACCTCTGCCCACAGGCCCAGCCGCTGCTTCACATCCAACTCCATCCCCCACCAAGCACTGCCCCTCATCAGCTACTGGGGTGCCACTAGTGCCCCCACATGGTGCCCCCTTCTCCAGACCCTCGGGTCTGGCTGTAGCTTCCTTCTGGAAGCTATACCCCAAGACCCCAGCCCTGCTCTAGGGCCCTGTATCCCCGACTTTCTGCATCCTTCTCCCTCCTTCTGGGAACATGAAATTGCCCTGCCAGCCTGGCGGCTCCTTGAGGGCAGGACACTAGCACCTGGACAATGGCAGGCCCAGAAACGTCTGCTGCCAGCGATGCTGGAGCTGGCACCCATGTCCACATGATGTCCATGGCATAGCGGCCACCTGAGGCTGGTGGCATCTGAGTGGTGGCTGCAAAGTTGGGCCCTTACCTCTGCCTGAGTGAAGTTCACCAGGGCCTCCCCTGTGCTGTCCTGCTGGGCGTGGAACAGCCGGCCTAGCTGGGGGCCCTGCACCACATGGTAGAGCAGGAGCTGGGGGTCAGTGCCTGCGCTGGAGCTGGCTCTGAGGGTCTGACTGCTGAGTGGCTGGACGGACCCTGCCAGAGGCAAAAGGGGCTGTCAGATTTTGACTGGGAGCCAGGCCACCCTCAGCTCTGCCCCAGCTCCTGGCACCCAGGAATGCCCACAATCAGCACACCCACCTGGGCAGACAGTCAGTGTCCGGCTGCCCTCCAGCGAGAGGAGCACTTGCTTCTGGGCCGTCACTCGGAAGAAGTGTCCGGAGGAAGTGTGCTCGCCATCAGAGAGGCGGAAACGGAAGCCTCCATCCAGGGTTCCTGGGGATGTCGGGCATTGGGTCTGGCTGGCCTGAGCTGGCTCCCCATCTCAGGGCACCCCTGTGGGCAGCAGGAACCCGAGGCCCGGCCCTCAGCACCCACCTCTGTGTGAGAACAGCACGAGCCCGCCGTCCAGCTGGGCCTGTGTGAAGCTGCGCACCTCGGTGCCCGGTGCCTCCCGCAGCACTACCCGCCCGTTGCTGGACTGCTCGATGGTGTAGACCAGATCCTCGGACCCAGAGTCACCGTCCGTACTCCTCAGAGCTTCCGCGGGGATGGGCGCAGTGGCCCCCTCCCACATCTGGGGACACAGGCCTGTGAAGGTTCTGCCTTGCCACACTCACCCACTGCTTCCTCCCCGGCCCTGGGCTGCCACCAGGGCTCCAATCCTGCTGCGGCTCAGGCCCTCAGGTGGCATCAAGGCTGGCGCCGCTCTGGCTCCTCTGCACAAAGGGCCCCCCAACATTCACCTTCCCTGTCACCCCAGGGAAGGCCCCAGGGAAGGTCACCCTCCAGGCCCAGTCTCCCTGCTCTCCATCTACCCTAGTCCTGCGTGTCCCTCAAGGCCAGCTTGCGTCCCCTACCCAGGAAGGCCCCAGCTCTTACCCTCACCAAGTTCTCACTCCCAGAAACCCCCAACGCTGACCAACAGTGCTCCTTAATCTGCCTCACTGGTGGGGCAGGGGTCTCCTTTCAGAGCCTCTGTGTGTGCCTGGCCAGGGCTGGGCACAGGTGGGAATGGTGATTTTAGAAACGGGCCTTCCTTCCAGCTGAGGGAGGGGTGGGTGGTGCGGAGAGTGGGGTGCTGATGGTTGTCACTGTTCTGCAGCACAGAATCAGCGTGGGATGGGCCCAGGTGCTTCTAGAGCACTTAGGGGCCCTCCTCATGTTGGGCGAAGGGGACCCCTTTTCAGGCCTCCCACTTGCACGCAGAGCAGGTGCCTGTTCCTGAGGTCCTGGTACCAGTCTTGCTGGGTCAATTACTTGCGGGCAGAGCTGCAGTGGGACTCACATGCCCAGAAAACAGAGCCTTCTGGCATTCCTGGGCTTCCTCCCCCGGCCCCAGGGAGCCCTCAGGCCCAGCCCTGGCAGGAGGGGCCATAATGTTGCGGGGCAGGACCCCAGCACTGTGCTCCCAGAGCAAACACAGGTAGATGGCACCACCTGGTGGCCATGCTGCCACACAGCCATCCTGGCCTGTGGTTCTAGGGTGCTGTGTCCGGCCTCCGCACCATGAGGCCGCCCCCTACGGGCACATCCTAGACCACCAAAGTTCCCTCGGCGCCCCATGTCAGAGACAGCCCAAGTCAGCCCTCCTGTGGAAACTTCAGTGGTTCCTGCTGACGGGAAGGACGCACCCCAGAAGCTGGCATTCAAAGCCCTGCCATGTGGGCTTAGTAAAGCCGTGCCCTTTCTGTTCCACCAGAACTACTTTTGCAACCATGGAGAAGTTCCATCCCATGTCTGGGCCTCAACTTCTACCTGCAGAGTGGGGCCCTTACCTCTGCCTGAGTGAAGTTCACCAGGCCCTTCCCTGCACTGTCCTGCTGGGCATGGAACAGCCTTGTGCAGGAGTTTGGGGACCCAAGCCGTAGCCTTCACTTGCTGGGTGAAGGTGGGAAACTGAACAGCTTCTGCCCTGAGGCCTGCCCTTAAGGGCTTGTAAGTGATTCTGGCAGGTGTTCTGGTCCTGAACCACTGAGGAAGGAACAGCAGAGCCACCCGTGGCCGCTCAGAAGTCTGCCTACCGCCCTTGCAAACGTCCAATAACAAAACCTCCCACCCACCTGTGTTCTATTTCAGCACCATCTCACATCTCCCCTTCCAACAACCCCGTGAGGCATGCGGCAGTGTCCCCATTTTGCAGAGGAGGAAACTGAGGATCAGAGAGGGGGAGCTCTGTGCCAGGAAGTAGGGGACGCTGGCCTCTTTCTCGAAGCAGACATGGGGGGTGGTCCCAGGGATGCTCTTACCTGCAGGCCTGTGTTTGTGGTGAGGATGGGGGGTTGGTCATTGACAGGCAGGACAGTGACAGTGAAGGCCACCGGATGGCTCTGGCGGTCCATCTCGGAGGCGTTAGCCATCAGGACAAAACTGTCTGTCAGTGTCTCGCTCCCGTCGTGCACGTAGCGGATCAGCTGCTCTTCCACCTAGGGGCAGGCCCAGGGCTGGCAGTCAGGCCCCAGCAGCACCCTTCATGCCCTGCCTTTGGGTCCAGGAGGAGACTGACTCTTTTAGGGCTTCATTTTCCATTGGTGGAAAATGGGGACCATAAGTTCTGGCTCCGAGGAGTTGTGAGGAAGGAAAGAGATATGGTATTTAAAGCATAGGTGCTTCTGAAATGTGACTCCCCGTCTCCTCTCTGTGTATAACCCCCAGACTAGGAGTCCCCGGGGCTCCCTCCACTCTGCCCCTAGAGCTGGGCTGCAGCCCCTGGGCCTCTCTCACAGCCATACCTCTCTCCAGGAGAAGGTGCTGAGGGTCCTGGCTTGAGGTCCGTCCTCCTTCTGCAGGGCTCCATGTCGGGGTGGCTCCAGCACCTGCAGGCCGAGGCCCGGGAGAGTGGGGAAGTAGGGCCCGGTGATGCGGAGCAGTGGAGGGGCCAGGGTGAAGCTGCCACCCTCAGGGACGCTGAAGTTTTGCGCCTCCAGTGGGATGGCAGTGGGCAGCACCTCCAGCTCCACACGGATGCCCTCGAGGGGAGCACCCAGGCCTGAGGCCACATCCAGCGAGAAGGCATCGCTCCAGGCCTCAGGACGGGAGTGCAGGTACAGGACTCTGCCTGTGTCCACTGCCTCCTGGGAGAAGCTCTGCACGGGGTCCAGGCTGGGTGGCTCATCTGCCAAGGCGCCACGCGACACCATCACCAGTTGGCCGGCACTCGGTGGGCTCTTCACTGAGAATATGATGTCTGCCGGCGGCACTGCCTCCTGGGCTGCCTGGTTAACAGAGGTCACGAGGACTCACAGGGGGCCACAGAGGGGGTCTCAGAGGGGTCCATTGTGGCCCTAAGCAGCCACAACAGGCTTGATCTTGCCCCACTTACTCCTCTAGATACCACTGCTCATTTAGACACACAAACACACACGTGGGTTCACACGCACAGCAGCCAGACATGCAGCTGGTCACATTTGTTGTTTTTTGAGACAGGGTCTCACTCTGTCGTCCAGGCTGGAGTGCAGTGGTGCGATCACAGTTCCCTGAAGCCTCAACCTCCCAGGCTCAAGGGATCCTCCCACCTCAGCCTCCCAAGTAGCTGGGACCGCAGGCACGTGCCACCATGCCTGGCTAATTTTTAAACTTTTTGTGTACAGATGGGGTTTCACTGGGTTGCCCTGGCTGCTGGTCACATGTTAATACCCACCCCACACACAGTTGCAGGGGGTCGGTCACCCAGCTTGAGATGCACTCCCTCGGGGAGGTGTGTAATCACATATCCCTAGACTCAGTGACACAGACACACGAGTTCATCATATGCTGATGCAGTCACACATGTACACATGCGCGTGTGCACACGCACACACACAGGCCCCCCTGTTCAGGATCTGTTCAGGCCTGCAGCTGGTTTGCAGGCAGCGTCCTCCCCAGCCCATGCTATTACCACCCGGGACCATCAGAGGGCGCCCCTCCCCCCCTCCCCCCCGCCTTCCTGGAGGCACAGCCGCCTTCAGCCCAAGCCCTACAGAGCTCACGCCCCAAAGGCCACAAGGGCTCCCTCACCTGATGGGCCAGCCACAAGAGGCCAAACCACCCCCAAACTCACATTCTTGTTCTATGCATTTGCCCGGAATGTTCCTTCTGCCTGGAATACCACTCCCCATTCTCTGCCCCCGACGGCCTGTGCTCTTCAGAGCCCGGCCCAAACGCTGCCTCCTCCCGCGAGGCCTTCCTGACTCCAGATCTGCTGGTTTGCTGTCGGCCCCAAGCTCCAGACATGCAGACCAGAAGGGTCTCCGAAATGAGCAGTGTAGGAGAGTAAGGCCGAGAGCGGGCAAGGACTGGCCTGAGGTCACAGGGCAAGTCAGTGAGCCTGCTGGAGGGCCCGTGGCTGCTCTGTGGGGTTCCTGGGGGGGCAGAAGCCACGCAGGTCTGGGCTCTGAGAAAAGAGCGGGGGACATGAGGGTCTGAGGAGTAGCGGCCTGCCTCCATGGCCAGCAATCCACAAAGCTCAGGACCCGTGATGCCCTCCCAGGCAACTGACTGCAATGCAGATTCTCGGGCTCCACGTCAGAGATTCCGTAGGGCTGGGTGGGGTCCAGGAATCTGCATGATCAGCCACGTCATGGGCACGAGTGGACACAACCTCTGGAGGCACACACAACTCCCAGGAGGATGGGTGTACAGCAAGCTCCCCAGAAACTCTTGGGAGCACAACATATACAGGAGCACATCTGAGGCACGTGCACACATGTAACCTGGGGCCACCACAGCCACAGCCCAAGTCACATGTGTACCTGGCATGGAGGCTGGGAGGAAGGCCCTCTACCTGGTCCACACCCCCGCTAACCACCTCCAGCTCCTCACCTCCAGCTGGTCCCTTCTGATCTCAGCTGCCTCTCCTTGGAAGACGTAGATCTTCTTGTGCCGGACTAGCTTCAGTGGGGCCAGTGGGCCCTCTAGGGCAATGGTCACTTGTAGGGTGGCATCCGTGTGCACTGGCCCCGCTTCCACGGAGAAGGCCAGGGTGTCGCGGGGGCTGAGGCTGCCATTGTGGCTATAGAGAACGGCCCCATCCAGCAGGTCCTGCTGGGAGAAGGCTATGGCTGGCTGACCGGCCCGGAGTAGCTGTCCCCAGCGAGGGCCGGCTGTGACATGGTAGTGGACCTCATCCCCACTGCGGATGTCGAGGTTGGTGTCCAGGTGGAGCACGGCTGTGTCGATGGTGCCCTGGCCTCCTTGAGGGACCACAAGGCTGGAGCCGTTGGCCACACGGAGGTAGGGCTCCGAGGCCTGCACCTCCAGCAGCGAAGTGGCCTGGTGTTGCCCGTCGGACACCTGCAGCTGGATCCAGCCACGGTCGGCCCCTGAGTGCACGAACAGTACTCGCCTCTTCCTGAGGTCCTCCTGGGTGAAGCGGTAGATGGGCCGCGTGGGCTCATCTACGGCCACGATACTGCCAAAGAGGAGGTCCTTGCGGGTCAGCACCAGCTGGGTGTCAGCAAAGCCCGAGTCAGCATCGCTGAAGGCCACGTCGTCTGTAGTCAGCAGCCGCCGCCCACCCCGGGCCACATGGAAGATCCGGCTGATGGTCTGCACGGGGGCGTGGTCATTCACAGGCTGGATGGCCACTCGGAAGACACCCCGTACCTCCTCCCAGGCCATGTCACCACTGCTCTCACCCTGGCGGGTAGCAACAAATGGGATATCATCTTCTGTGGTCTCGGAGTCATCATGCTGGTAGACCAGCCGGCCACGCAACAGGTCTTCATTGGTGAAGGATGTCACCATAGTGGTCTTGTCCTGTGTCCCACGCCAAGCCAACCTCCCATGGCGGGGCCGCTCCATGACCTCATAGAGGTAGCTGGCACTGTTGAGACTCTTGACAAAGAGGTGGTCAGCAGAGAGGACACCCTCACCACCCTCAGGCACCACGAGGAGGACATTGGTGAGGATGGGCGCATCTGGGTCACCACCAATGTGGATGGGGAAGGTATAGAGCGGGGAGAAATATGGTGGAGCTGTGACACGGAAACGGAAGGTGTCCTCGACTGCCTCTGAGGCACGTGCTGTGGCCCCATAGGTCACCCGGCCAGCCTGTACGTCATCCTGGGTGAAGCCCTGGCCATCTGACAGCCTCGTGCCCTGTAGTTGAAGGTTGCCTTTCCTGGGGGCCTGAACCACCTCATAATGGAAGGTTGGGGGGCTTGGGCCTGCCTCCTCCAGGGTGGCCTCCAGATGGGCTGTGGTGAGGGCCTCCTGATGGGTGTTCTGAGTGTGCAGTGGCTCCAGCCGCAGCATCCACACGGTGGCTCTCTGGATGGTCACTGGGAAGGACAGATTGCTCAGGATCTCCTGGCCCACCTGCACCTCCAGGGCCAGGTTCTCCACGGTGTCCTCAGCGTGGTGTTGTGGGTCAGTGCTCAGGTACCTCACACGGCCCTGCTCCACATCCCGCTGGTGGAACGCCTGTGTGGCCCACCACTCAGCACCCTCCACCCCACCTGCTCCCTGCTTCTGCAGCTCCCCGAACTGCAGGGCTCCAGTGACGCGGAACAGCACGCTCACATCCTGCCCCACGGCATTGGTCTCCACCGACAGGTTGGCGGGCAAGATGGGCTTGGCAGAGCCTTGGGCCAGGCACAGCCCTGTGCTGCGGTGGATCTGTATGGCCGGCCGAATGGCCACCACCTTCAGCGTGGCCGGGGGGCTGGCCTGCAGTCCATCACTGACCCGGAATGTCAAGTCCTGTGCAGGGCCACCGCGGTGGACATAGACTAGGCTGCCGGCCTCCAACTCCCGGCAGGAGAACTCGGTCGCCGGCTCCCCAGGCTGGTCTCGGCGCTCCACGGGGAGGCCAGAGGAGGTGCCAAGGACCTGGAAGGTGAGGCCTTCACAGGCAGAGTCTGGGTCATAGGCCTGGAAAATCTCGGGCCCCAGCGGCTTCTGTGTGTGTTCCAGGATCACCATGAGGCTGCCATGTGGAAAGATGATGTGGGGTGGGTCATTGACAGGGTTGACCTGGATGGGCAGGAGGTAAGTTTGGCCCCTCTGCAGGCATGAGGGCATGGACACCCGAGCTGTCACTGACACCTCCAGCATCAGCTGGTCAGAGGTGTCCTCAGAGCCATCGTGGATGAAGCGGGCCTTGCGGTTCACCACATCCAGGAGGGTGAACATTTTTCGTGCCTGGGCTCCCAGGATGTCCAGCTTGAGCTCGCCGTGGCGTGCCCCTCGGGTCACGCTGAACAGCACCTGGGATTTGCGCAGCTCAGCCTCCATCAGGTCCAGTGTGGGCTGCACATGCCGCCACTCAAGCCAGGCTGTGCCCCCCTCAGCCACCACCAGTGGGCTGATAGTCAGCAGCTGGGTGAAATTGGCAAAGACAGGAGGCAGCCCTGGCTCAGGCACGCATGGCTCAGGCAGCTCCATGGCTGGCCAAGCCTCGGGGGCCAGGGTGGAGAAAGCTTCATAATGGCCATAGGCATCGTCCTCATACTCCTCCTCCTCCAGCCTGCAGCCAGCCGCCATGTTGCGCGTCAGCAAAGCTTCCCGCAGCCCCCGCCTCTGGCCATTGACACTGAGGTCTTCCATGCAGCCCAGCAGGGAGGCATTGGTGGCCTCTGGTGTCAGGCCCAGGCGGTGTTCCCGGAGGTGACGAGAGGCCTCTGCATCCAGCCCCCCGAGAAGGAGACTGCCCCGTGGCTCCAGGTAGCTGAGGACTCCTCGGTTCGAAGTATGCGTAGGGTACTGGTCCACGGAGATTTCCAGCTGGTGAGCATTGATGTGGACACTGACCTCATGGGGCTGCCCGTCGGCCACAGGCACACTGTTGTGGAGCAATACGGTACCCTGGCCCTTCTCCACCACGGCCCGCAGGTGGCCCTCAAATAGGTCCACATAGATGAAGTCCCCACGCCGGCCCCCTGCCTGGAAGGCCAAGGGTGCCTGCCGGCTCTGTGTAGTGAGTGTAAACTCTAGGGTTCCTTCGTCCTGAGTGCCCCAGGCAGGAAAGGCAGCCAGAGAGTGCGGCCCAGAGAAGCCCAGGGCCACATCATCACCGGCAGAAAACTCTTCAGCACAGCCCTCATGCACATCGGGGGTCAGAGGCCGGAGGAGGCTGCGGCCATTGAGGGTGGCCACATGGAGGCAACCCCTCAGGGGTCGGCTGGTTCCCCTCAGGTAGGGCAGGCCAAGGGTCCCAGTGCCCCCAACAAAGAGCCCATAGGGGACCTCTAGGGGGGCTCCTGGGACTGCAGAGGAGGCGTTCAGAAACCCATCGACTGACAATGTGGCCCAGCCCTCTACGACAGTCAGCACCATAGTGTGGGGGATGGAGTCACTCAGCAGCGTCTCTGCTGGGGTCTGCAGCCTCAGCTCCTCCTGGCCCAGAACAAGTCTGACCTGAAGAGAGATGGGGAGTGGGAGATGGGGGACAGCACTTTGAATCCATCATTTCCCTTATAAAAGCGTAGAGCCAGGCGTGGTTGCAGTGGTGGCGCGGTGGCTCACGCCTGTAATCCTAGCACTTTGGGAGGCCAAGGCAGGCGGATCATCTGAGGTTGGGAGTTTGAGACCAGCCTGGCCAACATGGAGAAACCCTGTCTCTACTAAAAATACAAAATTAGCTGGGCATGGTGGCACATGCCTGTAATCCCAGCTACTTTGGAGGCTGTGGCAGGAGAATTGCTTGAACTCAGGAGGTGGAGGTTGCGGTGAGCTGAGATCATGCCATTGCACTCCAGCCTGGGCAGCAAGAGCGAAACTCTGTCTCAAAAAACAAAAACAAAAACAAACAAAAAAAAGCATAGTGGGTTCCCCACACTTGGGGCCCCAGAGCGGAAAACCTAGGACAAGGGCCTCTGGTGCCACTCCTCTTGCCGTCCTGCCATCTCTTTATTCATCCTCCAAACATTCACCAAAGGAAACTCTGGGCCAGGGCTGGATGGGCTCTGGGGACCCTGATGTGAATCAGATGTGGTCCTCGCCCACAAGGAACTGACATACAGCAAGATGCTCTCCTAGAAATCCAACCTGTATTTTTAAATTCTTCCCCTCTTTCCTTGAGTGAGAGGTGTCAGAAATATTGTCTTGGAATCTGGATTTCAACGCTGGAATAATAGGTAACTGGGAATCCCTTGATCAGTCCCCTTCAACAGGGCAAAGCTTCTTGGGGTCATTGAAGGCAGCCAGGCTCACTGTTCAGGGATAGGCTAATTTTTAAATTAAAATTTAAATACTCTGTGTTCTGAAAAAAAGCTCCCTGACCTGGGGTGGAAGGAGATCTTGGGGAGAGATGAAGGACATAGTTCTGTCTCCATGACATTGACAGCAGAAATGGCTCTGGTACAGTGCTCCCAGACGGTAGAATGGGAGGTGGCAGAGTATGGTAACTGCAGAACCAAGGCACTAAGAACTATAATTTTGGAGTGCTGGTATGGAGCATCTCTGTAGGGGTGTGGCATCATTGTACCTACAGAACTGGACAGCCATCAGCACCAGCCTGCACCACACCGGTGTTTAACAGTGAAAGCAGCAGACTGACCAAGCCCTAGTCCTCTCCCCATGGGGTGTGGAAGGAGATGGCTGCCCCAAATTTGTTTTTTTTTTTTTTTTTTTTTTGAGACGGAGTTTGGTTCTTGTTGCCCAGGCTGAAGTGCAATGGTGCGGTCTCGGCTCACTGCAACCTCCTCCTCCTGGGTTCAAGTGATTCTCCTGCCTCAGTCTCCTGAGTAGCTGGGATTACAGGCATGTGCCACCATGCCCGGCTAATTTTTTTGTATTTTTATTAGAGACACGGTTTCACCATGTTGGCCAGGCTGGTCTCGAACTCCTGACCTCAGGTGATCCACCTGCCTCGGCCTCCCAAAGTGCTGGGATTACAGGCGTGAGCCACCGCGTCCAGCCTTTTTTTTCTTTTAAAAATAGAGATGGGGTCTCATTGTGTAGCTCAGGCCAGCCTTGAACTCCTAGGCTCAAGTGATCTTCTCACCTTGGCCTCCCAAAGTGGCGGGATTATAGGCATGAGCCACTGCACACAGCCTGGCACGAATTTGGAATAAGACCCTGGGTTCTTAAACTCTTCATGGCACGGGGGAAGACTCAAGAAAGCCACAAGACTCCTTGCTAACAAAGCTTGTGGTGTCTTGAAGGATGAAATGGAAAAATGAGGAAGCTGAGGCAGTACTGGTGCTGTTACTGTCGTGGACAGACCGTGGTGCTGCAGAGAAATTGGTCCAGTGCCACAGGGATGAACAGGGGTTGCGGGGGCCCAGAAAAGGGCCTAGCCCAGGAGGAGGGGATGCCCACACTGAGACTTCAAGGAGAGGCTGGAGTTAGGCATGTGCAGGGAATGGGAGAGACACGCACCTGGCAGAAGGAGTGTGCATCAAGAGCCTGGCAGCAAGCGACTGTACGATGGCCAGGAACTGAAAGCAGTTCAGTGCGGTCTGAGCACAAAGGGCCAGCGAGGGGTTGTGGCGGGAAACATGGTTGGAGGGAGCCGGTGGGCAGAGCCAGTTCATGAAGGATTTACCATTTCTGGGCTGCTGCTGCCCATCCCATAGTGGAGAACTTAAGACCCTGAGATAAAAGTGACTTACACAAGGTCACACAGCCAGCTGGGGTTCACTCAAAGCTAGAGAAGGAATCCCACCCCGAATCCCGCCCAGATCTCAGGGGGACGTCACTCACCTGCAGGCGTCCAGAGTAGAGCTGCAGCAGGAGGTGGTCAGCTGGGCCTGCTGCCAGGAGAAGGAGGGCTTCGGGCTGGGACGTGGAGAACCGCAGCTGTAGGTCTATGTCGGTCAGAGCCGTGGCCACAGGCACCTCCAGGTGGTTCTCACCGAAGAAGGAAGCTGTGTGAGAGGGAGTTGTGGTCAAGGCTCAGACACTTGCCTGGAGGAGGCGAGGTGCCGCAAAGAGGGACGGGTGGGTTGCAGAAAGGGGTCCATGCTGGCGCACCCTCATGGTTCTGCTGTATGGTGCTGCCTCTGAGCACTGCCCGGGTCCCAGCATCTTCTTGGTCCTGGCACCAGAAGGCACAGGCTCACCTTGTGTCCAGCCCAGACCTTGAATTTGCAGGAGGTCAGACCCAGAAATTCCCTGCAACTCAGGTCTCCTCCTTGGAGGTTCCTGGAGCCAGAGGCCTCCGCCAGCTCTGACTCACCTCCCCTGGGCCCCAGAGGAGCCTCCCTCGTGGGTCCGGCTCCCGGACACAGCCCAAAAGGAACCGCAACTGGCCTGATCACCTGGCTTGGTGGTCACAGCCCCAAGGAATGGAGTTTCTGGAGAATCACCCCCAGTCCAGACTGATCCCTGCTCAGATTCCTTCTCCTAAGTGCCCTTGTGCTTGGGCTCCTGTGCAGCGCCTGCCGTGCCATGCCCCGCCTCCATGGGTTGGCTGGGGCCATGACTGGGATCTGGGGGTGGTGTCAGCACGGCTCACCTATCCCCGCTTCTCTCTCAGGCCATTCTTCCAGCTGCCATTGAGGGTGGGGGTGGGAGCTTATTGGCCTGAGTCTGCCAAGGAGCAAAGGCTCTGAGGCCAGATGGAGACCATGTGCAGTGTCAAACCAAAGTGGGCCCACACTTCCTCCATTACCCTTGCTATTGCTTCCTGCTGGAGAGCTATTCACAGTCCCTGATGAGCAGTCAGATCCGGCTCCATTGTTTCCACCGTGGCCAAGGAACCAGGGATGAGAACAGCTGAGTTCCCAACTTCCCCAGGCCACCACGCAGGCTGAGGCTGAAGACAGGGCCTGGGAGGGGCTGAGGGTCTGCTGGGCAGGCCAAAGAGGGCCTCCTCAGGCAGAAGGCCATGTCTGGGCTTGCCTGGGGTTAGTGGTTCCTATGCAGGGCCCGTTCTGTCCCATACCGGGACTCCTCCTCTTTTGAATTGCTGCTTCCTCTAGTCAGTTTCCCCAGACTAGCCTCCCTGACTTCCAACCCGCTGCCACAATTTCTGGTCCATGCCTTCTGTGGTGATAAGAGCCAAATATAATTTTGACTTTGGCTGCAGATGTCCAGGGCTGGGGGGTAGACAAACACGGGTTAAAAATGGTGATTCATTCCTGTTGGGTTTCCCTCAAACCCCGAGAGCGAGCACAGGCTGACGGCCTTGATAGGGATAATCCGGCATCAGCCCCATGCGCTGGTCCCTGGCCAGCCTGAGCCAGCTGCCATCCGCCTGAGTAAGCAGCTTCAGCCATTGGAGGAGTCGGAGACTTGTACGCCCTAAGGGCAGCCAGCCCCACTGGGAGAGATGTCCAAGAAAGATCCCGTAAGAACCCCTTGGGCTGAGTTAAATCCCCTCTGGTTATCTCCTCCTGCCAGCACTGCTGGCAATACCAGCACCTTGTCTGGGAAGCTAAGGGAATCAAGCGAGCCCTGCAGACCATCTGCGCGGGGGCGGCCCAGCAGGTTCAGCAGAGCTTGGCGCCAGCAAGGGACAGACCAGGGAGCTGCAGGTGGCGGCCACCTACTGGGGTGCCTTATCTGCAAAGACATTGATTCCTAAGAGCAAAACACAGCACACTAAAGTGAGGGAGGCCGTAGCACAAGGGGTGGGGGCACATGGCCCTGCAGGATGGAACCACCGCTGTCACCCGCTGGAGTGGCTCACAGCAGCTGCCAGGAGTCTACTGTGAATTTTCAGGAATTTTGAGAGCCAGGTGATACTGCCCACAGTGAGAATATTTATACCAGGAAAAGAGGCAAACACTGCAAATCAGGGTTCCCCCTCCCCAAGAAAGCCCATTGCTCAACATTTACCTATCCAGCACCCACAGGGAAGGGGGCACATGTCCCTGCCCCTACCCACCCTTGCACTAAAGGTATATGTAGACCCGCCAAGGCATGGTCAACATCAGGGCTCTGGGCCAGGCAGGAACTGAACTAGATGGTTGGCCCTAACCACTGAACCACCTGCCTGCAGCCCCCTCCCAGCAGAAGAGAGTAGAGCCTGTTTGGCCAGAGTGGGAGGGTGGCAGGAAGTAGAGGTACTTTCCAGAGCACTGGGGTCTGAATGGGTCCATTGAGGGGCTGGGCCCTGCTGCTTCCTGTGGGGCTGAGCGGGAGGGGCTCACACAGGCTGTCTTGTGCTGCTGGAGCGCGTGGCCAGGCAGCCCCCCATCCCAACAGAGGCCTCTGAGGCCTTGCTGGCCAGGGCTTTGGAAACTCTGACAGCGCCACTCCCTCCACCTCCTGGTCTCCTTTTTTCTGCCCCTCTTACACTCTCTGAGGGGCTTCAGTTGCAAGAACTCAGAATCCCTGTCTTGGAGGTGGTGGAGGGGGGGCAGTTGAAGAGGGGCTTCAAATGGAGAGGGTGTGCAGAATTAAGATGTAATAAGCTAGGAGTCAATCCAAAGGACTTCCTGGAGGAGGTGACGGTGGTGTACAGTCACAGAGAGGGAGGAATAGGCAGTCTCAGAGGACAGCAGCAAGGCCAAATGAGACTGGCAGGAAGTACACAGGTCCCCTTTGGGTGGGGCTAGGAGGGTTTCTGCTCCATCACCCCCTAAAGCCTCTGGCTAACTTGAAGGAAGAGAAGTAGAGGGAAAAGTAGAATGGGTCAAGCTAGGCTCGGCTGCCTGACTGGGGCGGGGGGATGGAGGAGGTTGTGGGGAGACATTGGCACAGGCTGGATCAGACCTGCCATTGATTCTCCTGGGTCAAGAGGACCCATGATTCATCAAAACAGCAGACCAGACCTGTAGCAGCCCCGTGGGCTGCCCTCTGAGCCAGGAGAAGGGGCCCACTTCAGGCCTCAGTGTCACCATTCTGTAAAATGGGCACAGTCCCTCCCACCCCTTCCCCCTCCTGACTGTGGGAATTAGTCCTGGGGGTCCCTCCCTGATCTAGGAGTTTGCTGTCCATATGGATGTGGGGAAGGTTAATGGCATGGGGTGCCTGGAGGTGCCAAACCTTGGGCATGAGAGGAGCAGGATGCCCCACAGGTCTGGGGGCCCGTGGGAGGGGCAGGAAGAGTGCTGCGTGTATGGGCTTCTCTCTCTGGAAGGCGCGTCGGTGAGCGTCCAGGGCTGTATATTAATAGATGTGTATTTATGTGTGCGCAAGTGTGTGGGTGGCTGCTGGGGGTGTGCTTTGGGTTTGCGTAAGGCTGTGTATTTGTGTGTGTGTGTGCGTGTGTGGGCCGGGAGCTGCCAGGACAGAGCAATGATTGTGCCCGGGCCTGTCCTGCCCTTCGGTGCCCGCCTGCCATTACTTGGCTGGGCCTGGCTCCATGAAAGGGGCTGTGTGTTCTTGGAGGGTTCCTGCCCCTCCTGCTCAGCGCCCATAGAGAGGTTTGCTAAAGGTGGGTATGTCCTCAGGCTTCCCACCCTTCCTCCCCATAAACAGGGCACTGCTGTCTGGGCCTGAGGGTGGGGTGGCTCCATCCTTCTTCCTGAGACCTAGGCCTGGGGGCAGAGAAAAAGCCTGTGTCCTTCCCTGCCAAGTCCCTTCTTAGGGGCTAGAGGAAACCTCAGTCAAGGTCCCCAGTAAGCCCCCTCTGTCAAAGCAAAGGCTGCGCTGGCATCTCCGGGCTCCCTGGAGGCACTGCTAGGAGGAGCGTGGATGCGTCCCTGAGGCTTCCACCCTGACACCCAGCCCTCTGTCTGACACCGAGCTCCGGGGACAAGGGGTCGCTGTGAGGGGAGCATCTCTGCCCATCAGTCCCGCCTCTCCTGGCCAGGGCCCCACCTTCCCCAGCCAGGCCAGGGCTGGGTCTCAGGCACAGATGCCTCTTCCAGGCTGAGGGCTGCTGTGGGCTCTGTTCCTTCTGAGTCCTCAGAAGGCTGCCTCTGTCCCTGTATCTGCCCCATCTCTCCTTCGCCTCCGGCCATCCCTGCCGCCAGGCTCTGCCTCTGCTCCGCCTGATCTCCCCCTAGCTCTTTGGCTCCCTCTTCCCTCTGCCCCATCCTGGCTGTCCCTGGGCACATCACCCTTTGCTCTAGGACAGTCTGGAGGGCCCCGGCCCGGGGCCCCACCCTCCATGGGTGCTGAGTCCCACAGCGTCAGCGTTCTCTGTAGCTCAAGCCTGCTGCAGGGCGCTCAGCTTCCACCTTCCAGACAGACAAACTGAAGCTCCAGAGGAGAAGCGATTTGACAAAGAGAAGCAGAAAGAGATCCAGCAGGTCCCAGCACCACCTGTGTGAGCCCTACCCACCCAGGCACCCCCACTGTACCCTACTCTCTGGCAACAGATCCCTGTGTGCCCTACTCCCGCCATGTTCCCGGTTGCCTGGGGGCAGCCCCACAGCCAGGCTGCGTCATGGGAGCAGCAGCATTCCTGGGTGTCTGCTGCCGCCTGACTTTATAAGGGAGAAAGTCTGGGAGCCCAGAGCTGCTGGCCCGTGAGGAGTGCCTGGGCCCGTAGTTGAGGGTGAGGACAGGAGACCTGGACATCTGTATGTGAGGGAGGGACACCCAGTGCCACAGAAACAGAGCAGGAGGTGAGAGGTGGAATGCGTAAGGGAGACCCATTCATTCATTCACTCAGTCACAAATACAGCAATACAGTGATGGGAATGGAAGAAGATAGCTAACATGGGAGAAAGTTATTAAAACTGAGAAGGAGAAATCAAGATGTCCTCCTCCATAAAGACTGGATTCACATATAGACCAAGGGCCGAGGAAGGGGATGGAGGAGGAAAACTGGAGGGAGACAGAGAAGGCAGGACATTGGCAGCAAGCCTGCTGCTGTGCACAGGAGTGAGGAGGGGACGGCCAGCCAGCCTGTTGGGGAGGGAGGGCCCTGCTCCAAGACGAAGCCGGACTTCTCCATCATCGCCCCTCGGGGTTTGGCACCATGGGGGGAGATCCTGGCTCCAGGTCTAGGCAGGCAGGGGTGAGGGAGTCTGAGGGGGCTGTGGGATGGGGTGCTCTGGGAGGGCCAAGGCCAGGATGAAGGGCTCCCTGTCTCCCCTCATGGGTGTGTATGTGGCGGGGCGGGGGTGGGGTCGTGGCCCACCTGGGGGCTGAATGCCGGCTGTGTGAGAGCATGGACGGGCCAGGTGCGCTTCCCCAGCAGCGGACCCTCCCTGAGTTCACCTGGCCCTCTAGACCTCAGGTCAGTTCCCCTCCCCTTGCACCTCCAAGGGACTCCTCGATTTTACTTCCGACAATCTACTTCCAACCCAGCAGGCAGGGCATGGGCGAGTGTGTGCGGGAGTGTGGGTCAGTGTCACGTGTACACACGTGTGTGGCGGCAAGGCAGGCGAGGAGGGCGTGCGCTGGGCCTCTGGTCTGGTCCCGCTGTGGGCCCTGGATACTGAGCCATAACTGGGGGTCCCCTCCCCAGCACATTGGTCTCCCTGGGCTCCTCAGGCAAGGGAGAAGCTGTCTGGTGTGCCTACTCAGGGGTGGGCCCCTCTCAAACCTCCTCCCAGCAGAACCCCCAAGGCTCAGCCACCCACACTGAGCTATCACCTTCCCCCAACCCTGTTACTCTGAGGGTAACAAGGGGGTAAGTTACAGGGGAGACTTAAGGTCAGACTAAGGGGAACGACCTGCCCAGTGATGACACTGGGGTCTCCAGGGCCCAGGCTAGATGGCTCATCACTGGCCAGGGTGGGCTGCCTGGGAGACGCTCACACACCTGCAGACCCCTCAGGGCTCACTGCTCTTTAGCCACTCTTCCTGGCTGCTTCGAGACTGGGATTCCACCACCCAGGGCCATCCCCGCGGCCCAAGGACTGCCTGCTCCTCTCCTGTCCCGTGAGCTACTGAAACGCGGACAACAGTAGGTTAGTTCCAAATCCCATGGAGCTTACAACAGCAGCCATCCTCTCAGGAGACACTGCTTTATCCCAGTGGGGCGCTGGAGTGCTAGGCACCTGCTCAGGTGACTGCCTCCACGTCTAAATGCTGCAGAGACCTCTGTCGGGGTCAGGGCAGCACCAAGAACTCTTCAGCCAAGAGACGCACACTCAGGTCAGCTGACCTTCTGTTTAGTTGCCTTTCCGGTCTCTTGCAAGGCCAAGGAGACCAGGGAGGAAAACAGTTTCCTCAGCTATTGGCTGGGCCCTGACCCTGGTCACTAGCCTCAGCTACCATCCTCTAACCAAGCGCTTTGAGTCACCCATGTAGAGGGGCATGTGTTGGGGAACATTTCCAGTTGAGGGAACCCATCTGGAAGATGAGTGGAAGCAGGGGCAGGTGGGGTGGGAGAAGCTGAGCTTGGTCCACAGAGGCTGATAGGGGCTGCGCCCTGGGCTCCCAGCCACATGTCCCAACCCTGGGGCCTTGTGGAGCACAGAGGAAGCAGGAGGGGAAATGAGAGGTTTTGAGGGAAGAAGCAGCCCAGAGTCCACCCAGGCGGGAGGGCTGGGCCGGGGGAGGAGGAAGTGGGAGGGCTGGGCCGGGAGAGGAGGAAGCGGGGCCTCAATGGTGTCTTTGTGGGAGCCTTGCTGCTCCCCAGGCCTCAGGCGAGGAGGGTGGGGTGGCTGCGGTGGGGAGCGGTTCCAAGAGGCTTTTCCCTGCCTTATAATTTTCCCTCTTGTACAGGGAGATGGGTGGGTTTCCAGGCTCCTTCCGTACCCTCCTTTCCCCCACTTTCCTGGCCCTAGCGGACCTGGGACCCTCACTCAGTGGACCCAGGCTGGGGTGGGGTTTCTGGCAGGGAAGAGAAGAGTGAAGGACCCTCACTTGGTGCTGCGCAGCCCCCCAGGCCCAGGAGGCTCCTGGGAGGCATCTCCCATGTTACAGGTGAGGAAACTGAGGCTCAGAGAGGGCAGTCCTCCGTGCTAGCCTGTGGAGCAGCGGCAGGGCTGGGACTTAAGCTCCTGCGGGTGTGGCTCCAGAGCTAGGGGCTGTGGGTGTCAGCAGGGCACATGCACCGTGTGTGCGCCCAGAGAGGCGTGGTGGGTTTGCTTGCTCCCTGTGAATCGGAAGTGGAGCATCTGCCAATGGCCCCAGTGGGAGGAGGGTGTGAGAGCTGGACCCCAGCCTGGGGAAGACACACTCTTTCCCTTCTTGTCCCTGGGGCTCTTCTGTCAGGGCCGGGTGGAGGGGGCAGCGAGGAGGGGAGGGAAGCATCTGCTCTCCTTGGGCGGTTTGGCAGCCCCGCCTCTGTGGCTCTGGGGCTGGCCGAATAGGGAGGGCCCTTCTGCAGGGGCTGGCGGGGGATGACTAGGTCCAGAAGCCAGTGATAAGTGCCAGCCCTGCCCACTGGGGGCTTGGAGGTCTGGGAGGAGGGCGGAGAGGCAGGGGGTCTGGGTGGGAGCTGCCCCCAGGAGGCTGAGGGCCAGACTCCTGGGCGGTGTCCAGGACCAGGCAGCCCATGGCTCATCTCTGAGTCTCCCCTCTGCTCTGGCAGCAGAAACTGCCGAAGACAGGGCTGTTGGGGCGGCGTCTCGGGGCTTCCCCAGCCTGGCGGGCTGGGTCTGGAGATAGTGAGTGTGTGAGTTGGGATGGGGGAAAAACAGAGGAAATGGTGACTGTGGGTCTGGACGGCTGCCTGGACCTGAAATCTGGTGGCACAACTTGTGCACAGTAGCTTGTGTGCCTCCTCCTCAGTTCCCCTGCCTGAATACAGGGCAGAGGGTGGGCTCACCCCACAGACAGAAGTCCACATCCAGGGCAGATGCCTGGGTCAGGGCTCACACCCCCAGCACACACACAAGGCTCAGAGCCATGCTTTCCCTGGCCTCAGTGTCCCCATCTGTGAAAGGGGACCTGGATAGAGGGACCGACACACATCTGGCCTCTGACCAGCCCAGCAGACTGGCAAGAGGTGTGGCCACTACCGTGGGTACAGTAGAGCCATCTCTGGCCTAAATGGCCACAGGTCTGGCCAGACTGGAAGCTCTTGAGGACAGGACCAGGGCCCACATCACCTGCCCAGGGCGTCTGTGCAGCCAGGAGGCCCATGGACCTGTGATGAGGGAGGTGACATCAGCATCTAAGGGAATGAAAGGATCAAATGAGGTGGCGTTTGGCCCGCGTGAGGGGTTTTCTATCAGGCAGAGCTGTCCTACCACAGCAAGCCCCGGCACTGGCGGTGATCCAGTGGGAGGGCGTTGCCGGGGGGTGTACCAGGAAACCTCAGTGTGCTTGCTAGCAAACCTCTGGGCTACCCAGGTCCATCAGAGATCCCGAGACTGAGACCTCTCTTCCTGGGCAGGCCTGGCTCCTCCTGGAATAGGTTCCTGCCTAGCACCCCCACCTGCCAACTGCCTGGAAGCCTGCAGCCTGTGGGCCCCCCCGGAGCTGTGGCCACCGCCACCACACTCCCTCTGGCCCTCCTTTTCTCTCCCGGCCTCAGGCCCAGCCTCTGCTAATGCACCACGTCTCTCTCACTGGCACCAACTCTCCAGGGCTCTGGGCCCACTGCCAGTGTACCTCAGATGTCCAAGCCAGGAACACCCATAGGAACCCCCAAGCCCAACCCCACCCAAAGCAAGGAGGACTCAGTGTCCTCTCCCCTACAGCCAGCTCGCCAGCCCCGTGAAGGCCCGACTGTCCACCTGTTGCTGAGTAGACATCTGAGGGTTGTGCTGAACTCTCCTCCTGCTCCCTCCCCACAGCCACTGCTGATTAATACTCAGGTTCCATCCATCCAGCCCCCAAATTCTCCTTCAAATTCATCTCCCTCTCTTGCTCCCTGGTCCATCCATAAGGCGGCTGGCCACCGTCCTTGGTCTGGCTTAATCAATCTCCTGCCTCCCTTTGCTAATAGCAGCCCCGGTTAACCCAAACTGAAAGCCGCTCCCTCAGCCTCCCTTGCCTTTGGTGGCCCCCACCCCCGGGTGGCACTGAAGGCCAGGGTGCCCTCGACTCTGCCTGCAGGGTCTCCTGCTGTCTTCCAAGGACACTCCACGCCTCCACCTCACTAGACCCTGCACTGACTCCGCGCACACCTAGCAGGGCCCGACTGCTGCCTTTGCTCAGGCTGGGCCTGCTGCCGGGCCAGCTCTTCTCTCCTGTCCGCCTGTGAAGTGTCCTCATGCTCTTTCAGGAAAAAAGCCCAAAGCACCTTCTTTGTCCTTGGGGTGCAAAGACACTCGCTGCGGCCCAGGGGGCTGTGCTGTTGTCACCTCTCTCCATTTACACTGTGAGCCTTGGGGACAAGACTGACCTTGCTTGGGGACAGGAGGTGGGAGGAAAGGAGGGAGGGGCCCACCAGGGAATGAGGGCCATGGGCCCAGTGGGAGGGGCTGCCTCTGGGAGCTCGCCCCAGCCCTCCCCACCTTGTCTTACCTCCAGTCTCCTTTCCAGGCCTCCTCTGTCCTCCAGGGACCCAGGGCTCAGAGGCAGGGGACTGGACACAATGGCCTGGGAGGGCTCGAGGGACTGCCCCAGCCAGAAACTGCTTTTCTGGGCCTGTGGTGACAGAGTCTGGTGCTTGTTTTTAAAGAAAATAGAATCCGAGCCCCTATTTATAGCCAGAGGCCACAGCCACAGACAGGAGACGGATGGGGTTTGAGGCTTACAGGCCCCTGCTCTGGCATGGACTGGGAGGTGGGGCCATTCCCAGGCCCCCCTGCCCGCCTTTCTCAACCCCCAAGGAAGTGCCTGTGGGATCCTGACACTCCCTGGGACAGGATGTAGCCTGCACTTTGGGGCAGGGGAGGACCTGCTGAGGAGGGTGGAACATTTCTCAGCATTGGTCCCTGGGGCCCAGAGTCCCTTGTGGGAATGGGAGGAGGTGAGGGTCTGTTATGTCTACTGAGAAGGCAGAGAGGGCCCTGGGGAGGGGTGGGGTGCTGGCGGCAGGGAGCACTTCTGACTGCCACGGAACCGGGTAAAGGAGAAGGGAAGGAGAACAGAGCAGGACTGGAGAGATGGGCAGACAGACAGAGAGACAGGGTAAGAAAGACAGACAGAAAGAGATGGAGGAACCAGAGCCAGGGGTGGGAAGGGACAGAGAGATGGAGAGAGCAGGATGGGGGGATGGACTGAGAGATGGGGGGTGCTCTGCAGCCCGGTTGACCCTGAGCAGGGGCAGACAGAAGCCGTGAGGGGAGACTGAAGTGTGGCTTCCGTCCCATAGAAAGTCTTCATGGTGCTCCAGGCAGCGTGGTCAGCGTCCGAGTGGAGCCGGTGAGGAGGGAGGAAGCAGGCGTCTCTGTGGCCTCGCCCACCCCCAGCCTCCAGGGTCTAGGGGTTGGAGACCCTCCATTCCCGGCAGTCTCCATGGGGAAGGCCCAGGCCTGTTGGAGGCAACACGATGTGGTGGGACAGAGCCCAGATTGACCTTGTCACCAAGATCCCTAAGGGCTGTCTTGGGCACGGCCAGGACCTTGAGGGACAGGTCTGGTCTCTGGCTTGCTATGGAGTGAGTTCCCTAGGCCTGGAGGGCTCACAAGCTAAGGCTATGGCCTGGACTCACACCTGCTGCCAGCCTCTATGCAGACCCCTCCCTTGGCTGCGCTTGTAGGGGGCTGTGGGGTAACTGTAGCCTGGGGCATGTGTCATGGAGCCACAAGCAGTGACTCAGACAGTTAAAAAAGGAGTAGCTCTGAGTGGTGACTCAATTGGCTCTGGAGGGGCTGGGTGGGTCTGGCTGGTACAAGATGGGGTGGTCTGGGTTTATTTTTGGCAGGGCGGGGCTGGGGCCAGGGGGTGGAAGATGGGAACCGGGGGTGGAGAGGAGCTGCTGCTCTCATCCCGGGGGGAGCCCCAGGGCTCCATGCCAACTTAGAAAAGTGGCTTTCCAATGCCAAGGAGTCCTGGCAGGCTGGGCTGCTTCTCAGCCCCATTCTAGGCCTAGCCTGCCTTGTTGCTTGGCCCAGGACAAGCAGCTGGCTCTCTCTAGATAGAGGCAGAGCCCCCTGTCCTGTTCCCAAGAGGCTCAAGCTCAGAATTTAGAGCCAACCTAGGAGACTGAAGATTCCACCCAGAGGCCCAGATAGGGCCAGGAGTCTCCCCAAGGCCACACAGCAGGGCCAGGTAGCCCAAGGGCTATGGCACCATCAGCCAGCTGGCTCAGGTCTCTACAATATCTCCCTGGCCCCAGGGCTGTCCACGGTTGGAGGGACAGCCCCCGTCTGAATACCCACCCCTGGAGGGGCTCAGCCAGGCTCCAGATGGGTGGCCAGAAGCACATGGGCCCCAGATGCCCAGAGATGGAACCTCGGCCAGGGGCAGCCACTTGGATTCTGTTAGCACATGTGGGTGGGGGGCCCTGTCCAGGGTCTGTGGAGAAGAGTCACCTCTACATGGGTGAAGGCAGTGGGGGCCTGCATAATGGGATCTTGGCCTGAGGGCTCAGGCACGGGCCGGCCCTTGTCCGGGGTCCCTCCAGTGTCCCTGCCCCGAGCTGCGCACCCCACTCTGCAGTCACCTCCCCACACCTCCCCCTACTCTGAGCTCACACATACACCCATACCCCTGAGGGGTCCTGGTAGCCCAGAGCGGAGAGGGCTGTCCCCTCCCTCAGTCCGGATTTCTGCTCCTCATGATGCAGCCACCACTGCTTATATCATGAGTGGTGGTAACAGCCCCATGGTGACCCTGGCAGGTGAGCTGTCCCACGTCCCTGGGCCCTGGCCTCCAGCCCCCACCTCCAGAGAGGGACTCTCAAGGGGTTGGTAGAGAGCAGGGAAAAGACAGGCTTCTAGGGTCCCCCATCCCATAAAAGGTCCTGGTGCCTGCTCATTCTCTTCTCCCCACCCACCTGCTCTGGGGACAAGGGGTTCTTGCTGTGCTCTGGCCCAGTGAGCCCCATCCTAGGGGCTGTTAGGCTTGGGAGAAACAGGCCCTGGGGAGGGCCAGGGAGGGGCTGTCCCCGCTTCTTCTAGCACTGGGAGAGGGGTGTGGGCCTCAGCCCAGTTAGCCAGACAGATGCAGACCCCCACCCCCTCCCACCTTCTGAAGGGTCCTGGGCTGGCAGGCAGCCGCTGGCTGATAACCTCTCCAGAGCCCACCTCTCCTTTTCCACGTCACTTGGTCCCACACAGACTCACGGGGCCACTTCCTCTAAGCCTTTGCCTCGGAATCTTCCTGAAAGACTCCTAAGCAGAAGTCCCCATGTCACCAGGCCACTCCACCCTGGGAAGAAGATGCTAATAGCAGAGTGACTGCAGCCTCAGGAGCAGACGTCCACCGAGCATTGATTCCAGGCAAAGTCTTGCTTAATCCTCACAACACGTAAGAGGTCGAAATTATTTATCCACATTTTAGAGAGGAGAAAACTGAGGCTCAGAAAGACAGAGTCACTTGCCCAAGGTCACGCATGGAGTGTCAGGGCTAGAATTCAACCTGAGCTCTCTAATGCCGTGTTTCACCACTGTGTGCCTGGCCTCCCGCTTCCCTGTGTGGGTTCCCACAGCTCAGGACTCAGAGGAGGGAGAGGTGGGGCCTGAGTCAGGGCTGAGGAGCAGGGGAGGGGCTCCCTCTCAGCTGCTCGCAGGCTCCCAAAAAGGGTGATTTGCTCCTCCTTGACCAGGGTGGGAAGTAAAAGTGTGTGTGTGTGTATCTATGTCTGTGTGCGTATGTGTGTGTCTGTGCCTGTGTGTATATGTCTGTGTGTGTGTCTGTGTGTGTGTCTGTGTCTGTGTGCATGTGTGTGTCTGTGTACTGTATGTCTGTATCTGTGTCTGTGTGTGCCTGTGTGCGTATGTGTCTGTGTGTGTGTGTGTGTGTGTGTGTGTGTGTGTGGCTAGGCCTCAGGCCTGCCTGGCTGACCTCCAGCTGCAGGAGAGCTGGTCTGGCCCCAGCCACTGTGCACAGGGAAGGGGCAGGGAGAAGTGGGTGTCATGGGAATCAGTGTCCTGGTCCCACTGGTATTTATAGCTGCCCCTTCCTGAAATGTGGGTGGGGGAAGGGGCTGCTCTTAGGTGGGAACGGAAGTTGGTCTCCTCTCCCCAGCCCCCTCTGTCTCCCCAGAGAGTGGATTGGCCCAGGCCAGAGGGCCTGCCCTAGCGGGGGAACGAGGCACTGTGTCCTGATTTTGGGGGTTTTCCCTGGGGCTGCTGGCTCGGGGCAGGACACTCTCCTTGCCTACTGAGCAACACTGCGTGTGAGTGTGTGTGAGTGTGTATGTGTGAGTGTATGTATGTGTGTGAATATGTGCGTGTGTATGTGTGAGTGTATGTATGTGTATGTGAATGTGTATGTGTGTGAGTGTGTGTGTGCGCACACACGCATGTGCACTTACTGGGTGTCAGGCTGAAGAAGGTCATGAACCAGGGACAGAGGCCAGGTGAGGGTAGGGGAAGAAAGGCCTGTAACCCCACAGAGATGGAGGGCAGGGCCCCAGGAGAGGGGCCGTCCAGGTCATGGGTCTCAGAGCAATCTGTGGTTAGAACAGGCTCCTGGGGGTGGTGATACCAGAGCTGAGCCTTGGAGGATGGGGGAAAAGGGAAGGCCTGTTGCATGGAGCAGCTTGAGCAGAAGTGGAAGGGTACCAGCGGTTGTGGATTATTATCTGATGGCCTAGTTCTATCTGATCATCCAGTCCGTGGGACACAGGATCACCTTGACCAGGGAGGATGATATATTTGGGGAGAGAAGGACATAGCACAGCACAGTTGAGCATCCCTAATCTGAAAATTCAAAATCCAAATGCCCCTAAATCCAAAATTTTTTGAGTGCCAATAGGATACCACCAGTGGAAAATCTCACACATAAGAACTTTTTTTTTTTTTTTTTTTTAGATGAACCCTCACTCACTCTGTCACCCAGGCTGGAGTGCAGTGACGCAATCTTAGCTCACTGCAACATCTGCCTCCCAGGTTCAAGCGATTCTCATGCCTCAGTCTCCTGAGTAGCTGGGATTACAGGTGTCGCCAGCATGCCCAGCTAATTTTTGTATTTTTAGTAGAGACAGGGTTTCACCATGTTGGCCAGGCTGGTCTCGAACTCCTGAGTTCAGGTGACCTGCCTGCCTCAGCCTCCCAAAGTGCTGGGATTACAGGCGTGAGCCACCGCGCCTGGCCTCCATGCATAAGAACTTAACATAAATTTCTCTCAGGCACAAAATTATTTAAAAAAATCTATAATGTTACCTTCAGCTTATGTGTATAAGGTGTATATGAAACATAAATCAATTTCATGTTTAGACTTGGGTCCCATCTTCAAAATATCTCACTATATATAACAAATATTCCAAAAGCCAAAAAATTCTGAAATCTGAAACACTTCAGGTCCCCAACGTTTCAGATAAGGGACACTCAGCCAGTGTGGAGTGAGGGCCAGCAGGCAGCTGGCAGGAGTGGGAAGCTGGGGCAGGAGAGGCCACACAGCCCCAGGCCTGCTGTGAGGAAACTGGGACCGCCTTCTGCTCCCAGCCTCCAGGCTCCCAGACTTGGGGAAGGACATCTTCCAAGGGCCCTTAGTACCAATCTTCATGGAACCCAATCTATAAACAGGTTTGTGGAGCGGCTCTGCGTGAATCGGGGTGGGGCAGGTGTCCCATATTCCCAAGCTCAGCTGCCTCCGGGCCGGCTCAGCTGGAGAGCCCTGGGGTGCGCCTGGAGCACAGTTGGAAAATCCCTGGTTGGCTCAGTGATGTCTACACCCCTCTGGGGGCCAGGCTGTGAGCCCTACAATGGGGAAGAGCCCTGAGCAAAGCAAGTGGGATGTGCGCTCCCGGGGAGCTGCTGGTCCTGAGGGTGAAGCTACCCCCCAAACCAGGGCCTAAGAGTAGGGAGCCCTCTCCCTAATCTGCTGAGGACTCACTGTGTGA
The DNA here is from genome assembly GCF_028885625.2 of Pongo pygmaeus. NCBI lineage: Eukaryota > Metazoa > Chordata > Mammalia > Primates > Hominidae > Pongo > Pongo pygmaeus. The sequence continues at coordinate 81,273,694 of NC_072389.2, forward strand.
TCTGAACAAGCAGGCGCCTCTCTCTGAGGCCGGGTTTCCCCAGGATCCATGGGGGGCAGGTCTGGGGTCAGGGGTTTCTGCAGTAAGTTCCGGGAAGGGAGGCAGCATCACTGACACACCTCAACCTTAGGCCGAGGGAGAGCCACACACTGAAGTGTTGAAGCAGGAGCGACGGCTGGAGGCCTGGCTAACGCATGCCAGGGCTGGCAGAGCCGGCCTGGGCCTGGGAAGGAGCTGAGCGAGAGGCAGGAATGCTCAACAGGACAGGCACTGTCCCTGACGAGGCCCACCCCTGCCACCAGGCCACCTTGACGGCAGCCCTACAGCTATCACCCTACATCAGAGACAAACGTGGCTTCATTGGCAACCCTAGCTTTGGGGGGAGAGGGTTTTTTGAAGGGGATTTGCTTAGGCTGTGAGAAAGTGGGGAGGGTTTGGAGAGGGAGAGAATGCTGGCTGGTGGGGGATGGGGAGACAGGAACAAACATCTGGAGTCCTCAGGGAGCTGTCTGTCCCTGCAGACCTCTCTCTTTCCCCTGCTGGGGCCTGAGCCCACTGGTGGGTGGCTGTCCCCCTGGCCTGATGTGGGGAAGCTCGCTGCTGTTGGGGTGAGTGAGAACACCATAGCCTGTGTGCCCAAAGAGAGACCTGAGGCAGTCCCTGCTTTTCTCTGAGCCTCAGTTTCGTCATCTGTAAAATGGGAATGTTGGACAGGTATGGTGGCTCACACCTGTAATCCCAGCACTTTGGGAGGCCCAGGTGGGAGGCTTGCTTGAGCCCAGGAGTTCGAGACCGGCCTGGGCAACATAGTGAGACCTCGTCTCTACAAAAAATAATTACTCTGGTGTGGTGGCACATGCCTGAAGTCCCAGCTACTCAGGAGGCTGAGGTGGGGAGATCGCTTGAGCCTGGGAGGTTGAGGCTGCAGTGACTGTTTCCTGACCTGCAGGGCTGCTATGGGGCTGCCAGACTAAACATGGTTAGTGCACACTATGGGGTGTCCCTGGAGGTAAGAGTGCAGCAATAAGACAGCTCTGTCCTCTCCTGTTTGGAGTTACGGACCCTCCTGAGAAGCGGAGAGAGCTAGGAACCCTTGCCCCACGGAGGAGCCAAGTACAAAATTTTTCATACAAATTCAGTTCATTCAAAAATTCCTCATACAAACTCAGTAGGAATGGTAATACAGTAAATCTGAAACCTGCTCTAAGCCTGCAGCTGGAGGAAGAGTCTTAACTCTGGAAGGCTCTATTGAACTGACATACGCTGGGGCGGAGGGCATGTTGGAGGCAAGAGGAGAGCTGGATGGGGCGGGAGTCAGGGGGAAAGGTAGTGAAGGAGCAGAGGGACCAGGGAGGGAACAGGCCTCAGTCCCAGGCCCACAGGCCCCTTGTTCATTTGCCCCTGGCCTGGAATAGAAGACACACCTCAGGTGGCACCCCATCCCCATCCTGTGCTCACTTCCTTCCCCACAAGCGCCACTGGCCCAGGTCTTTAAGATAGGGAACTTGGAGACAGAGGCAGTAGCCTCTGTCCGGGGCTCCTGGTCCCGGCCACCTCGTCCAGGTCTGTGAGAGTGGCCATGTGCAAGTGTATGTGCCCACATCTGTGTGCGCCAGTAAGTGTGGATGTCAGGGCTATTTCCAACTCCCCCTCCCCTGCCCGCCCCTCCTGGGCAGCACGCCCAGTTCCCAGACACAGCCTATACACTTCCTCCGCGAGCTCCACACGCACCCCACTCCCCTCCTGCCGTCATCGACAGCCGCCTGGCCCACCTGGCATGGCCCACCCCAGGCCCCCCAGGCGGGCAGCACTAAAAGGCCCTTCTTGTCTTGCCTGGGCGGGCAGGCGTAAGGAGGGAGGCTCCGTTACACTTGGCTCTAGAATAGTTTTTCTCGAGTCCGGGTGGGCTGGGCCAAGGGCGCTGGCCCCTGGGCCCTGCCCTGCTCCGGAGGCCTGGGGTGGCACACAAGGTGCACACAAGGCTCAGTGCCTGTCCCAAGCACCATCGGTCCCCCCAAACCATCCTCAGAGGCAGCAGGATCTACCCTGCTTCAATTTCTTGTACCTGGTGTCCCTGCAGTCCTGCTGGCTAAGATACCCCCATCAGTTCTGAGTCCCCACCCAGGTAACACACAAGCCCTCCCTGCCAGGTACTCCCCCACCTGGGTCCCACTTCAACCCCTCACATTCCGCCTTTCAAAGTCAGCGATGCCAGCGAAGAGGTGTGGGAGCCACCACCCCTGCCTGCCCTGTGTTCACTGTGACCCCCGACTAGATTGTCACCTCCTTCCTTCTCTGCCTGTCCTTCCAGTATCAGCTCAAATCCAATCTCCCCCGACTAGATTGTCACCTCCTTCCTTCTCTGCCTGTCCTTCCAGTATCAGCTCAAATCCAATCTCCCCCGACTAGATTGTCACCTCCTTCCTTCTCTGCCTGTCCTTCCAGTATCAGCTCAAATCCAATCTCCCCCGACTAGATTGTCACCTCCTTCCTTCTCTGCCTGTCCTTCCAGTATCAGCTCAAATCCAATCTCCCCCGACTAGATTGTCACCTCCTTCCTTCTCTGCCTGTCCTTCCAGTATCAGCTCAAATCCAATCTCCCCCGACTAGATTGTCACCTCCTTCCTTCTCTGCCTGTCCTTCCAGTATCAGCTCAAATCCAATCTCCCCCGACTAGATTGTCACCTCCTTCCTTCTCTGCCTGTCCTTCCAGTATCAGCTCAAATCCAATCTCCCCCGACTAGAATGTCACCTCCTTCCTTCTCTGCCTGTCCTTCCAGTATCAGCTCAAATCCAATCTCCCCCGACTAGATTGTCACCTCCTTCCTTCTCTGCCTGTCCTTCCAGTATCAGCTCAAATCCAATCTCCCCCGACTAGATTGTCACCTCCTTCCTTCTCTGCCTGTCCTTCCAGTATCAGCTCAAATCCAATCTCCCCCGATGCTTGGCTCTCTGCTGGGGCCTCCCATACAGCTCAGAAGGAGCTGGACACCACATCTGTCACCCACACTGTCACAGTGGCCCAAGCCTAGGCCCCCACACAGGCTGGGAGCACCTTTGAAGCAGGGCTGGGGGCTCTTCCTGGGCTGCTGGGGTTCTTGGTGGAACTCAGAGTACTTTTCTTCCTCTCTGGGGCCTCAGTTTCCCTCTTTATACAAGTGGAAGATTGGCCCAGATCGCCTCTAGGGTGCTGACTGCCAGGCCCCCTGACCCGGATGCCTCAAATGTTGATGAGTGGAGGGAGAGCCTCCCAGCATGCCTCATTTGGATACGGGAGGACGAGGGCCTTTGCAGTCAGGGGCATCCGGGAGGGGTGGGAGGGATGCCTTCCTCAGGCAGGCACTGCCCCTAGTGCAGAAATTAGGGCAGGGAGCTAGACCAGGAGTGGTGACAGAGATGGGTTGCTGGACGGGAGCTCTCCCACCCCCTCCTCATTTCCGAGTCCTCCTAAAGGCACGGGATGGTGTAACTTTATAAAACCCCACAGTACCATCCTGCTCTCTTGCCCTAAAACCCTTGTGGCGTCTCCTTTGCCAACAGGGCATAAGGCCGTGGGCTTCATTTTGCCATTTAAGGCTTCTGTGCCCCAGCCCAGTGGTTCTCCCTGGCCTGTGCTCGAAATATGCCTCCCAGCCAGGCTGCTGGCCTTCCTGTCTCAACACCCCTCTGCTTATGCCCACCTCGGTGCCTCTGAGTCAGCGCCTCTGCCTGCAGGACTGACTCCCTTCCCGTCCACCAAGAATTGGTTCGAGGACCACCCTGTGTCCTGCCCCAGCTTGCCCCTGCTTTTCTCCCCTCCATACTTTTCATCCAGATCTTTGCTGTTTGAGATTTAATTTGCCTTTCTGCCTCCTGAATGAGTCTCGGTTCAGCCTCTCAATTTCCTGTGCCCCTGAGAGCGGAGCACCATGCCTGCATGCTGTCAGGGCTAAGAAGGTATTTGAGAATGGCTCTCAGGTGAAGCCCAAGGAGGTGGGAGTACTAGAATCCCTCCTTGGCTGGAGGCTGGGGCCTGGATGAGCTGACCGCCCTGGTCACCTTGGATGCTCCCTTCTCATCTCCCTGGCGGCCCAGCCCATCCCTCAGGCCCTGAGATCTTAGGGGATCCGGTCCCTGCAGGAACAGGGAGCCTGGGGATCCAGCCCTGATTCACCCCGTGGGGGTCCTCCCTTGACTCACTTCCCTTCTGGGAACCATGTGATGCCCTCTTTTAGAGCTGGCTTCTCCATCTGAAGGAGAGAAGGGTGTGGCCTGGGCTCTTGTGAAGGAGGCTCAGGCCCTGCCTTGGCTCTATGTTGCTCTTGGGAATGATCTCGAAGGTGTAGCTGAAGCACTGAATCACACGTGGGTAGTGATGATGGATGGGCCCCAAGGCCACAGTTCTTACTGCGTAACTAGAGCTGCCTTTGCTGAAGGAAGAATGCTGTCATGTTGGGGTTTCTGGCATTGGGACAGAGAGGGGATATATCCCAGCACTTCGGAAAGCGAACTTCCATTCAGCCTCTGCTGGGTCAGGCATCGGTGCTGGGATGAGGAGGTGTGGCAGGGGGTGGTCCAGGGCTATCTGTAGGACAAGCCCCGCTGAGGGGCACCAGCTCTGCCTCTACGAGGCTGAGAGTGGGTAGTGGGTGGGGGGTCCTGCCTGTCACCAACAGGAGGAGGGAGAGGAGGAGAGAAGGAAGAGGGGAGGTGGTGGACAGACAGACGGATCTGCAAGGAAGCAAGGGGAGGGGAGAAGGGGCAGAGCTGGGGGGCAGCTGGAAGGGTGTGGGGGGGCTCTTCACAGGGGAGGGCAGGGTGGCTCCTTCCTCGTTTCCTGCCTTGTAGCACTCCCCGTTCCTGACCCAGGGCATCTGAAGCTGGAGGACCCACTTCTCACTGTCGCCGGGTCCCTTTGGACCCCAACGTACTCACCCCAAACTTGCCTGCAAACAAAGCCCGGCCAGCATTGGGGTGGCCCCACTGGTGTCTCAGACAATCCAAACGGGCAAAGCCACGCCCTAGGCAATCCATGCCTGGGGCGCCTGCCCCCGCCCCTAACTGGACAGCCTTGGCTAGCTAGAAACCCCATAACCTGAGATAGTGGGGTCCCGTGTCCACCCCAGGATTGAACCCCTGGCGACCCCAGCCAGTGGTAGGAGAAGCGCAGCCTGCTTGACTCCCGATCTGGGGGCCACTTCTGGCCCCTCCTGTCCCTTTTCCCTCCCGGAGGAACCCCTCCAGTTCCGCCAGGCTGGGTCGGGGTCTCAGGCCCCTCACTCACCCGCGGATGCAAGTCTGGCCAACATAGTCAGGGTCAAAGCCAAGGCCAGGGAGGGGGCTGGAAGTGGTGGCCGCGGCCCGGACTGCATCCCGGCGGGCTGGGCGGCAGGACTTGCGAGGAGCCAGCGGAGTCCTGGGAGCTGGGAGCTGAGTGGAGCGAGCGCGGCTCTGCTCCTGGGCGCGGGCCGGCTGCGGGTGTCCGCGCACTTAACTCCGGGGGCGGGGCAGGCGCAGACCCGCGCGCCCGCTCGGGTTTCAGGCTTGGACTCCCCCACCTGCCCCCACCCTCAACCTTCTTAAAGGGCCCGTGCGGGGCTGCTCCTCTCTGGGGCAGGGGTGAGGGGGCCCTTAGAGCTGGGCCAGACCCCAGCCCCACCCTAAAGACTTGGAACAAAGTCATAGAGAGGCCCAGACACCCTGAACTCTGGCCCCAAGAGCCGAGCCCGGGAGACCCCCTCAGGGAGGAGGCATGAGCTGGCCCAACCCCTACTTCCCTCCTTTCTGCCTTTGCGGGAGTTCAGGAGACCCCTCCACAGGCACACTCCAGCCTTAGGAGGAAGGACAGACACCCGCCACCCTCACAGGCGGCTTTTGGGCTGCTTTGCCTCGGAGGCCCCCTGGGAACTTCTCCAGACTCCAGAGGCACCGCCCGAGGTCCTGTGGGGCACTGCCCATGGCTGCAACAGTGACCTTCTCTGCCTGGAAGGGCCTCACCTCAGTCTCCCTGTCTGTAAAGGAGAAATGTCTGGATTTCCTCGCAGGGCAGAAGAATTCTCAGTCCCGCCATGACATTTGCCTCAAAATAACCTTGCAAGGTGGGTGAGGAGCATCCCCTCCCCCATTTCATGGAGGACGAAAGTGCAGCTCAAGCTGAAAGTGGCTCTTACAAGACTCCAGGTGGAAAGCAGGTCCCTGGCCGTTTGGGGCCAGAAGCCCAGGCCTCCTGACCCCTGAATCCAGGTGTTTCAACTTCCCGAGGCTGTCTCCTGGAAATCTGGCCCTGGATTTAGCTCCTACTTAACAGCTTCAGGCTGGGGCCCTTCTGCTGGCTCCCTTCCAGGCAGCAACATCAGCCTAGTCCCAAACAGGAGGAGAAAGGGCAATGTTACCGTAGCTTCCGGTGCCTAGAGGCTCTGCCTGTTCTCTGTCCAGTCCCAATGTTATCGGGCCTTGGTTTACTTCCTCTATCCAGGTCCCTCCATCTGTCTGCTCCAGCCCATCTCCAGCCCAACCCCACCTTGCACCCTCTTCCCAGCTCTTCCCTTTGACCAGTAACAGCCCCACAATGTGTACAGCACTTCATACTTTGCAACGAAACTGAGGCCTGTTTTGCAGATGAAGAAACTGAGGCTGAGAGAGATTAAGGGACTGGAGCTAGTCTACATAGCTGCTGAGAGGTGGGGCCAGGTCTTTGACCCTAAGTGCAGTGCTCAGGTGTGATGGTGCCTGGTTGGTGTGAGGGTTATGAGTATTGGTCTTGAAACCAGAGAGACCTGGGTTCAAATCCCAGCTCCCTTACTTGGTTGTCAAACCTTGAACAAGTCCCCTCACCTCTCTGTGGCAGTTTCCTCATTTGTAAAATTGGGTTAATGAGGATTAAATGCTTTAATGTACCTCAAGTCCCTAGCCCAGGGCCTGGCGTACAGTAGGTGCTCAATAAATGCTTATCCTTTCTCTTCTGTCTCTGTCATCCTGCACATTCCCTGTGATTCATGGTTTACATACAGCTTTACACATATCACCTCCCTTGTTGTAAAGCTTGAACTTTCTCCTCCAGAGACTGCTGCATACAGTAGGTGTGCAATAAATGCCTGCTGTAGTTGACTAAGAAACCAATTGCTGCTGTTCTGTAGGGATTTTGGCAAACCTAAGAGCTTCCATCCAGGTGCCCTAGGAGGCCTGGGATGGAGGCTGTGCTAGGCTGGCCTCAGTGGCGGTAAAGGCATTGATTCCATAATTTGTCCCTTGTTGTTTTTTTTTTTATTTTTTGAGACAGATTCTTGCTCTGTTGCCCAGGCTGGAGTGTAATGGCGCAAGCTCGGCTCACTGCAACCTCTGCCTCCCGGGTTCAAGCGATTCTCCTGCCTCAGCCTCCTGAGTAGCTGGGATTGCAGGTGTGCACCACCATGCCTGGCTAATTTTTGTATTTTTAGTAGAGATGGGGGTTTCACCATGTTGACCAGGCTGGTCTTGAACTCCTGACCTCGTGATCTGCCCGCCTCAGCCTCCCAAAGTGCTGGGATTACAGGCGTGAGCCACCACGCCCGGCTGTCCCTTGTTTTTCCTTCTCCTCAAGTCAGTAGGACACCTGGTCCTCATTAGGGGCTAATTACTGACCAGCTATGGGGCTGGGGGTGGGGGGGTCTGCTTGGAAGACTACGTTTGGAGGAAAAGAGCTTTCTTTTCAGGAATGAAAAAAGAAGACAGAAGGCTTTTTGCTCTATGAATCAAAAATTTGGGTGAAGATCTCCGCTGGCCCCATCTCCCCCACCCTTCCCCCTCCCCATCTTCCCTGCTCCCCACCTACACAGATGTCTGTGGAGCCTCCAGACGAGGCGCTCCCACCCACAGCTGAGATTCAAGTCTGGATTAGTTAGGAGCCTCCCCCTGCCTTGTTGCTAGCTGGGCAGAGAAACACAGGCCTGGAAAATAATGGCAACCAGCACAGCGGTAATAACCCGGCTGGCGCATCTCTGCTGGGGCTTTTTTACAAAAAACATTCACCTGGTCTCTTGACAACTTTGGGAAGCATATGTGTGGGCCGACAGTGTCCCTGCTTCCAGATGAGGAAACTGAGGCTCTCAGTGAAAAAGGGATGCTGCGGCTCCAGCGCACACAGGCCTGGCCTTTGCTCAGCTGTAACCTAGGGCGGGAACTCCGGACCAATGCCGAGCAGCACCATGCCAGGCAGACTGGCAGAAAGTCGAGGCCACTGTGTGCCTTTGGAACTGACCCCTGACCACCTCCCACTGTCTTGGAACAAAGGCTGCTGGACCAGCAGTGCCTGCTCCTCAACTGTCCCCTCTCCAGCTCCTCAGCAAACGCCCCCGAGGCCCTGAAGCCTCAGTGCTGAACAGAGCTGACCTGGGCCTCTCTGGCATCCTCAGGTCTGGCTCAAACCTTCTCCCTTCTGCCCTCCAACCTTTGCCATGACTTTGCTTGGCCAGGAGTCCTTGGTGGCCATCCTTGACTGCCTTTACCTCCCTGGCCACACCTCACCTTCCTCCAACAAGCCCTCCTAGCTCTCCTTCGTGCACGTTGACTTCTCTTTCAAAAGATTCCCTGGAGTCCTGATCTCCGTAGCTCTCCTAGTTTCACCTGGGGCCTGCTTAGCTGGGTCGGGAGGTGTGCGTCCATTCCTCCCCAGCCAAGCATGGGACAGGGCACAGGTGGGAGGGATGAGGAAAGAAGGAGGCTTGGAACACACTTATAAGAAGGAAGAAGGGTGTTCCCACCCAGGGGTGAAAGAAGATTCAAACTTCTCTGAAGCTACAGTGACCTGTGGTATGTGCTGCCTCCATTTCTCCAATTGTTCTTGGAGAACAAGACAACAGAGGGCCCAGTAATACCCACCTCCCTGCCAGCAGAGTTCAGCCAAGCGTGCTGGCCAGGCGCCGCTGGTCACTCCTACCTCCAGTGCTTCTTGGACTAAGAGTCCCCGCTCTGGGCAGTGGCTGTGGTTTGGCCCCATCCTTGGCCAGGGTGTTTTGCACCCTCGTTGCCTGAGCCCCACCCAAGGAGCCTGTGGCCAAAGCCAGCTTGCTGGGAAATGGTGTGTGCCTGTGCCCTAGATGGGGCGGTGCCTAAGCAGGGGTGTGCTCCTGCTGCCCAGGGCCCGCCCTCAGGGAATTGGCCCTCTGCCATGAATGTCACAGAACCTAGGCCACTACTGTGCAACAGGGCGCAGGCTTTAGGTGCTGGCTCAGTGGCCTTGCAGTTTTGTGGCCAAGAGCTCCATGCCAGCGGGCCCTGGGCCTGGGCCTTTGACCTGGGGCCTCTGTTAGGAATGGTCCTGATCCTGCTTCTGGCAGAGGCACACATAGGGCTCCTCCAAGTACAGGCAGCCAGGCTCAGGAGGGGAGGGAGCAGCCAGTCCCAACAATTACACAGTTCGGGAGCTGAAAAGTTATGTTTGCCACCCTCAGGAGCCAGCTGTGGAAGGGAGGCCAGTGGAGGGCTTTGCCCTGGCCTCTGAGCCACACACAAGCCGTGCTGGGAAGACAAGGGCCGGGGGCAGTGAAGGACCCTCTCAGAGCCTTTGCTCTCCAGGAGCAGGCACTTGTCTTCCATACCACACTCACAAAGGCTGGTGGCTTCAGTGGTTGTGACCAGCTGGCCACAGCTGACTCCTCTGGGATTGTGCTGTTTCTAAATATTAGTTCCTGCTGTTAACCCTTGCTGTGCTGCCCCAGTGGACAGCCGGCTGCCTGCAGACAGAGCCTCTTGGAAGGAGAGTGGACAGTCCCCACCTGGATGAAAAATTTGTGAATATATTTGCTCGGGGGCTGGGTTGGGGCTCCCAGAAGGAGGGTGAGAAATACCTGCTTAGGGCTGGGAATAAGGCTTGCAGTAGATGTCAGGGGATGTGGGTCTGAGCTGGCCACTGGGCAGGGCAGTGGAAAGAAGGTGGGGTCAGGAGCCAGGAGCCTGGTCCTGCCAAGCCTTTTTTTATGTGGCCCCAGACAAGTCACTTCGCCTTTCTGTCCCCCTTTCCTCATCTATAAAATCCGTACAGCCACCGAGGTGCTTGGATGATGGCTTCCAACAGAAGCGCCGGAGCTTTATAAACTCTGAAGTGCCTGGTGGTTATGATGATTTTTATGCCAGTGTCCTGCCGTCTGTGACTCCCCCGAGTCCCTTGGAGGAGAGGCAAGACTGACAACCAAGAGACAGCTGGAGCAAGCTGGCGGGGCTGCTGTTAGCCTGTGTGGAGCTTTAGTGGGGACGCCACCCTACACAAGAATACACAGCTTGGAGTTCAGCCCCTACTGGCCCCATTGGCTCTTGTCCTTGCACAGTGAAAAGCCTTGTGGTATCCAGGCTCCAAGATGGCCCTCGGTGAGCCTCACCTTCTGGCATTCATGCCCTTGGGTAGTTCCCTCTCATGGTGAATACAGCCACCCTATGCAGCCAATAGGGTGTTGCAGAAATGATGAAGTGACATCCAAGATGAGGTCAGAAAAGATATGGCAGCTTTTCCCTTGCTCTCTTCTGATTGCAGCCACGCCACCATGATCTGAGGATAATTAAGTAGACTGTGGAGGTGCCAATGTGGAGAGGAGCTGAGGCCTCTTGCCAGCAGCCAGTACCAACTCACCACTCATGTGAATGAGCCATCTTGGAAGTGGATCTGCCAACCCTAATCAAACCTTAAGATTAATACAATCTCCACTTTTTTTTTTTTTTTTAAGATGGAATCTAGCTTTGTTGCCCAGGCTGGAGTGCAGTGGTGTGATCTTGGTTCACTGCAACCTCTGCCTCCCGGGTTCAAGTGATTCTCGTCCCTCACCCTCCCAAGTAGCTGGGATTACAGGCACGCACCACCATGTCCAGCGAATTTTTGTATTTTTAGTAGAGACGGGGTTTCATCATATTGGTCAGGGTGGTCTTGAACTACTAACCTCAAGTGATCCACCCGCCTCGGCCTCCCAAAGTGCTGGGATTACAGGCATGAGCCACCGTGCCTGACCTCTACTGACACCTTGACTGCCACCTCCTGAGACACCTGGAGCCAAAACCACCCAGCAAAGTCACTTTTAAACTCCTGACCCACAGCAACTGTGTGCAACAGAAGAAGGTTGCTGTTTCAAGCAATTAGATTTTGAAAGTAATTTGTTATGCAGCAAGAGATTACTGATAGAAGCCAGCACACCGTAGATGGCAGTCCAGTGAGTCAGACCCGGCATGTGCCTGGGGCTCAGAAAGCAGCACTCTGCTTCCATGAAAAGAAGTGACATTCCTTGATCAACAAATTCATTCATTCAACAAATATTTCTTAAGCACAGATCATATGTCAGGCACTATGCTGATGCTGAGGGCTGGGGACACAGGTGAATAAACAGGACCCTGGTTTTGGGGAACTTACAGGCTCCCCAAAGTGACTTGGCGATTGGTTGGATGTGGGAGTCGGGATGAGGGAGGTGTCCAGGACAAGCCCAGGTTTCTGGCTTGGGCACTTAGAAGGGTGGGTGGTGGTATCATGGATTGAGATGGACAGGGACCGGGTGGGTATCTCATAAGGAAATCTTGGGGCATGTTGATTTTGAGGTGCTTGTGAGAAACCCAGGTGACACTGTGCAGGCGGCTGTATATGTGAGCCTAATGCTCCTAAGAAGGTCTAGCTAGGGGAAGTTATACTTCAGGATTGCTGGGGTATCGATAAAGGAATTAAAGCAACCAGAGGAGATGAGACTGCCGGGGAGAGAGGAGTGTGGTGCAAAATGAGAGAAGACCCAGCACTGAGCCCTGAGACACCAATGTCTCTTCCTTAAAATGTTTATTTTGACATAATTTCAGACTTAGATAAAAGTGACAAGATGATTACAAATGTTTCCCACATACTCCACCTAGATTTCCCAAATGTTAATTGTTTACCACATTTTAAATTCTTTTCTCTCTGTCTTTTTTTTTTTTTTTTTTTTTTTAGATGGAGTCTCACTCTGTTTCCAGGCTGCAGTGCAGTGGTGCAATCTCAGCTCGCTGCAACCTCTACCTCCCAGGTTCAAGCGATTCTCCTGCCTCAGCTTCCCGAGTAGCTGGGACCACAGGCACATGCCACCAAGCCCAGCTAATTTTTTTGTATTTTTAGTAGAGACGGCGTTTCACTGTGTTAGCCACGATGGTCTCTATCTCCTGACCTTGTAATTTGCCCGCCTCGGCCTCCCAAAGTGCTGGGATTACAAGCATGAGCCACCACACCCGGCCATCTCTCTATTTTTCTGAACCATTTGAAAGTAAGTTGCAGACATAATGCTCCTTTATTCCTAAATATTTCAGTGAGTTTTTCCTCTTTTTTAATTTTTTTTTTTTTTTTTTTTTTTAATGAGGCAGGGTTTCGCTCTGCTGCCCAGGCTGGAGTGCAGTGGTGCCATCAGAGCTCACCACACCATCAAACTTCTGGACTCAAGGGAGCTTCCTGCTTGAGTAGATGGGATTACAGGCAGACACTACCGTGCCTGGCTATTTTTTTTTTTTTTCTTTTTTGGTAGTGACAGGGTCCCACTGTGTTGCCCAGGCTGGTCTCGATCTCCTGGGCTCAAGCAGTGAGTACTTCCTAGAACAGGACCTTCTCTTTCATAACTGGACTGCAGTGATCAAAACCGGGAAATTAACATTGGTACAATACTTTGAACTAAGCCGTAGACTTTTTTCTCCCCAGCTTTGCCAATTTTCCCAAAAATATCCTTTATAGCAAAAGAAAACCCCGGCTTTCTTCTGAGTGTCTATTCATCTGGCATGGTTCTTCAGTGTTTCATTGTCTTCCACGATGTTGCCATTTTTGACAAGTACAGGCCAGTTCTTTTAGGTGAATTTTGGTTTGAGTTCGTCTGTTTTCCTCATGATTAGATTCAGGTTCTGTATTGTGGTGGGAATGTCTGGGAAGTGATACCGTGCCCTTCTCACGCAGCCTATCAAGAGACACATAACTGGCTGGGCGCGGTGGCTCACACCTGCAATCCCAGCGTTTTGGGAGGCCAAGGAGGGCAGATTACTTGAGGTCAGGAGTTCGAGACCAGCCTGGCCAACATGGTGAAACCCTGCCTCTCCTAAAAATACAAAAATTAGCTAGGCATGGTAGCAGGCTCCCATAATCCCAGCTATTCAGGAGGCTGAGGCAGGAGAATTGCTTGAACCCAGGAGGCAGAGGTCATAGTGAGCTGAGATTACGCCACTGCACTCTAGCCTGGGTGACAGAGCAAAAGACTGTGTCTCCCCCAAAAATCCCCCACAAAAAAAACAAACAAAACCAGGAGGCACACATCTATTGTGCAATCATTGGGACGTTGACTCGTATCACTTGGTTGAGGTGATGCCTGCCAGGCCTCTCTTCTGTAAAGTTACTGTTTCCCCTTTGCAATGAATAAGCATACGCCAACATTGAAAGGTCAGGTTGAGGAAGGAAGGAAGCCAGGAAGAAAGCCGGTGCAGGGGCAGCCGAGAGACTGAAGGAAAGCAAGAGGGCGTCCTGGAGCCGGCAGGAGGGGCAGCATGAGGGAGGTGGGGCTGGCATTTGTGGCCAGTGCCACCGAGAAGCCGTGCATTAGAGGATGAAGAGTGTCCCTTGGAAGCAGCTGCCACCTGCAGGCGGCGGGCGTCAAGTTAAGCCTCTTTTGGGTGGAGCAGTGGGCCTGGAGCCAACTCAGGCTAAATCAAGTGTGAGAGGGAGGTGAGAAAGGAGACAACTGGAAAACACCTCTGTGGGGAAGGTGGTCTGTGGGCTGGGCAGAGAGGGACAGGCAGTGACGGAGAAGCATGTGGGCTTGGGGGACAGTTTGAATAGATAGAGGGGACTTAGGATATCTAGAGTGTGACAGGAGGGAGCCAGATGAGAGGCACAAGTCCAAGGAGAGGGGTACAATCCACAGTGTCCCAGGTGGGAAGTGGGAGCCGATGACAAAAGACACGGCAGTTCTGAGGCTGTGATGGGGGGGTACTTGTCAGAGCCCAACCTGATGGGGCAGGTGGATGGGGGGGGGCTGGAAGGATGGCCAGGCAAACAGAGGAGGGTGAGCCACGCAGGGGATGATCCCTGGGGGTGGGGAAGAGGGGGAGGGCAGGCTGCCCAGAGGTGGGTGTGGGTGGCAGGTGGCGAGGAGGGCAGGTCCAAGTTTCTGGCCATGAGACTGTCCTGGCAGCTTTAGCTGCCTGATGCAGATGGACAACGCAGACCTGGGGGACGCCGGGCTGGGATGTTCCAGGAAAGGGGCTGGACGAGGAGGGTGGTGAAAGCTGGAGGGGCCTGAAGGATGAGGCAGAAGTGCAGGGAGTGCAGGGTCAGCACTGGGGTCTCAGCGATGGGAGGCAGGGGATGGCCTCCCAGGGAGAATGGCGGTCAGTGCTGCGTGAGGTGGTGGGAAGCCCAGGATTGCAGTGGGGGACCGGCCTGTGAGGGAATGGAGTGGAGGTGTTTGCACATGAGGAGGTCTGGGAACGGGGAGGCCAGGGCATTGGTGGTGGTCCCTGGGGAGGCCTGAGCTATCAGGGTAATGGCAGGAGTTGGGGTGGGGTGGAGGTGGCCTCGAGCCACCGCTGCTAGGTTTATGAGTAGGGACCCAGGGCAGCCCTGAGGAGCTGAAAGGGGACACACCTGGATGCCAGGGCGCCAGAGGAATGGGGCATTTGATGGGGAGGGCACAGTCTGGGGACCAAGGCAGCCAGAGACTCACACCACTGTGGACTCTGAGGCACGAGGGATGTGAATGTCGGAGCAGCCAGCTTCGGAGAGGGCCGAGGGCCTCCTCCAGGGGTGAGCTGGGTCTCCATCAGAGCTGGAGGAAAGGGAGCGTTTGGGACAAATTGGAGTGGCTTGTGACCTGTTGGGGTGCGGGGTAGCCTAGTTTCCTGAAGAGCTGTGCACCAGGATGATGGGGCAGAAGCAGTGAAGGAGGGAGGCAGGAGGCTCCCCGGGCCTGAAATACTTGGAGACCGTCCGCTCACCAGGAAGGTGGGGGTCCCAGCCCCAGATCCGGCCCCTCTCAGCACGGGGGACCATTAGGGCTCGCAGCTTCCTACAGGAAAAGCTGACGCGGATGGGGCTGAGGACATAGCATTGGCCCTGGCCAGAGGCCACTGAGGCTGGGTCACCCCCAGCCTGGCTCAGCCCTCCCTTACCCAGAAATCAGAGATTCACTTGCCCCTTGGACATGCGGGGGCACACAGAGGGTCTGCTGCTGGGGTGCTGGGGGGACTGGGCCCCCGTCCTCTGTTCTGAGGCCTGTGGTCCCTCAGGGGCTTCTGGACACCCTGCATGCCTGTCCTGCCTGCTGCTCTGAGCCCTCGCTGTGCCTGCTGGCTGGAATGTGTTCAGAGCATGGCTTGGTTTCTATTCAATCAGAGAATATGATCCAAGGAGAGCCCTGGGTTTTGTGTCCTGGTTCCATCTCTGCTATTTTGATGTAATAGGAGACTTTGGGCAAGTCCTTGTTCCTTTCCGGGCCTCAGTTTTCTTAACTGTATACTGGGGTGGTGACAGACACCCTGTCTAAAGCCAGCAGTCATCTGGTTCCTGAGATGGACACCACTGACCCGGTTCAGGTCAAATCCCCAGTCTGTTATGAACCAGTGGAGGTGACAGGCCCCAGGCCCCCAAAAGCCTCCTGGGTTCTTAGGAATGAAGAGGTTCCCAGCATGTGTTCAGGCCTGGGGCTCATCCATCCATCCGATGGGGCTGACTGCCTTCCCTCCCCTTCCATGTGTCCTCTCATACCGCCCTCCAACTGCAACTGCTCCCCTGCCAAGGGAGTGCTCTTGGTCACAGGCACAGGAAGTAGCCCCTTGAGGGCTCAGCACCACCCCTCTGTCCTCCTTTATTTGCTTCCCACTCCTTTTTGTATCCATTGAGCTAGACATGGATCTCTAAAGATACCACGCCCTGGTATCTTTAGGATTCTGGGGAGGAGCTCTCAGACAGTCACACCTTAGTGATAGTTGACTTGTTATTTTGCCAGGGGAAAAACAGACTTGAAAGAAGGGCGGGCATGTCCAGAGCCTGGGACATAGGTGAGACAGGCAGTGGGTAGAGAGCCCCCAGGGGGCTGTGTGTGCTGCACAAACCCTTCACCCTTGACCCATCCACCCTTTCCATTCCTTTCCCCAACCTTAGGGCACCCACTGGGAGTGAAGCGCTGGCTGATATGTAACACCATCTCTCCCTTTCCCTTCCCTGGCCCAGGGTCCTGGGGACCCCCAGGCCACTTGGCCTGGTTGGTGGTGGGGGACAGTGGGATAGTCAGGGTTCCATAACTAAGCTCCCAGCATAGAATTTCCACGCCACAGTTCAGGTGCCATGGCAACCAGGGGAAATAAACACTCCGAGTTTCACAGTCCAAGTTCTGCCGTGACGTCTTCTCCAGCTCCAGCCTGCTGGGGCCTGTGCTGGCTGTGCCCCAGACAGCCTTAGCTGCTCAAGCCGGAGAACTGTCTTCCTTCCCAGCTTCCTCCGTGTCTGCGGTGCGGGGGTGGGGGGTCTCAGGCAGGGCTACTCTAGCCCCTTGCCTGCTGTTTAGACCCTGCTGTAGTTGCTGCTGCTCCCTCCCCAGCCCCAGCCATGAAACTGCCCAAGGGGACCAGGAGCTCTGTGTACTTTGCACAGCACCCAGAAAAGGAGCCATTGCCCTCGCGGCAGGAGGTCAAGCAGACCCCTGTCATCATGGCCAAGATCAAAGGTGAGAGCCATCCCCACCCTGGGCTTGGGCCCCCTCCCCTCTCTCCAGGACTCCTTCCAGCTTGCCTCCTGCAAAGCCCCTTCCAGCTTCCTTGAAGCCTTACAGAAGACCTGAGCCTCCAAGTGACCCTCACGGGCAGTGTTGGCTGCTGGGATTGTCCAAGTGGGTGGGGGAGGAGGGGAGCATGGGGCTTGCAGTGAGGCCCGCTTTGGAAAAAGACTAGGAGCCTTTGTCCTAGCTTTAGCTTTCCTCGCTTCCCTTCAATTTTACTCTCAAGGGACAGCAGACCCTAATTCTTACTATGTTGGTAATGACTGACTAGTGCTCTAAGTGGTAGTAGTTTAGTGCAGGGATTAAAGGTTTGGGTTCTACTGGATGATTGTCTTAGAATCTTCACACTACTAGTTTGTGGTATGTGGGTAGATATTTCTAAGCCTCAATATTCTGTAAAATGGGAAAAACAAGAGCATTTACCTTACAGCATTGTTCGGAGGCTTAACGGAAATAATCCACATCAGATGCCTAGTGGAGAACCTGGAGCAGAATAAGTTCTCAATTAACTGTAACTATTAGATTCTTATTACGCATTGTCTGTCCAAGGGAAACTGCATTTTATTTGGAAATACTGCCTTCCCCCAAACGAAGCAGCTGGATGGATGCTGGGCTTATGGCAGTGCTATAGCAGCAAGGACAAAGACCCCCAATGTTCCCATGGTGTGCTGTATTGGGGCTTCCCCTGCCTCTGACCCAGTGGGCCCAGGCTGAGGGCTGTCCTGTCCATCCTTACAGGTCCGGGGCCCGCCAAGTACATCCGGCCATCCTGCACGGGCTACATAGATCATGACATCTCCATGTTCAAGGCACCAGCTTATACCCTGCATAGCCGGCACTCAGAGAAGGGTGAGAGTCGCCATCCCAGTCATCCCCCTGGGGTTGGAGCTGTTGTTGGAGGTTGAGGGGAGAGACATGGAGCCATTCTCTGTAGCCACTGGGAATCTGAGATACTCAAGGGGCCCCCTGGGTCCAGAGGAAGCCAGCAGGGATTGAGGGTGGGGCATCTCCATGGGCATCCCCTAGTCGCCTCTCCCAAGGAAGCCTGTAGGGGATCCTGGCCCTGTCCAGCTGGCACAGCAGAGTCTCCTTTTTCTGGCATTTGGCTGGGGCCCTTCAGCTCCGGTCGCCATGCTCTGCTAGGGTCACTTGCCATTGTGACCAGGCAGGAACAGCTAGGAGGCCAGTGGGGAAGTGGTGGCCCCCAGAGCTCCCCAGGTGGCCTAGAACCCACTGGAAGGGCAGGAGCAGAGGCCACAGATGACTTAGGCTGCTGGGCAGGGTGTGGTGGCGTGCACCCGGGGGTCTGAGATCTGGGGCGCCTGCCAGGCCTTTCCCTGGGGAGAACACCCACCTCAGCAGGGGAAGCCCCTGGCCTGGCTGGGCCTTTTCTGAAAGTCAACAGCAGCCACAGGGCTATTACTCCCCGTTGGCCCCAACCCCTGATTGGGTGGGTGGCTGCCCAAGCTGCTGGGCAGCTGTTATTTTACTGTTCCTCTGAGCAAGTTCTTGAAAATACCAGGTCATGTGTTAAAAGTCCCATTTTACAGGTGAGGAAATCAAGGGTCCCCAAACACCCAGGAGCCACAGAATCTGAAGTAGGAGGGAGATCTTGCCTGGAGGCAGGCCAGGTGCTCAGTGGGGCAGCCTTTGGGGCTGACCAGGCCCTCTCCTTGGTTGCCCTGCAGGGATGGTGTGCCACAGCAGCCCTGGGCCTTGCTATCTCTTGGATCCCAAAATAACTCGGTTTGGAATGTCCAGCTGCCCGCAGGTCCCCATGGAGGAGCGTATCTCCAACCTGCGTAAGATGGGGTTATGGACAGATGTTGGGGGTTGGGAGGTTGGGGGGTGGGGTGCACCCTTAGGACCTGGGCAGGGGCAAAGGGTCAAGACTTCCTCCTTGGGAATGTCTGGATGCCAGTATCTCCCTGCAAGACACCGACATTGCAATGCTGACATCACCATGTCTTGAAGTTTTGATGACATGGAGCTCCTGTTGTGGGTGCAATATCGTCATGCGAACGAGCTCACAGACTGTAGTGATCTCAGGATGTTTCTGTGTCGCTGTCAGAGTGATAATGTCTGGTTGCTGACACTGTAGCATCTGGGGGTAATCCAAGGGGGATGTTATGATGACATTATAGTTTTTTACAAGATGACCACTGTGTTGCCATCTGATGTCAGGATGGCCTAAGTGACCATCTTTTTTATTTATTTATTTATTTATTTATTTATTTATTTATTTTAAATTGAGTCTCGCTCTGTTGCCCAGGCTGGAGTGCAGTGGCGTGATCTTGGCTCACTGCAACCTCCACCTCCCGGGTTCGAGTGATTCTCCTGCCTCAGCCTCCTGAATAGCTGGGATTACAGGTGCACGCCCCCACGCCCAGCTCATTTTTGTATTTTTAGTAGAGATGGGGTTTCACCATGTTGGTCAGGCTGGTCTCGAACTCCTGATCTTGTGATCTGCCTGCCTTAGCCTCCCAAAGTGCTGGGATTGCAGGTGTGGGCCACCGCGTCCGGCCTAAGTGACCACTTGGATGTCCCTGCCCTGCTTCTGAGGTGGTCAGCCTGAGGTCACAGTGGATAACCAGGACCATCAGTTGGCTAGCAGAGAATGAGGTCTGTTCCCTGCTCTGAGAGCCCTCCCTTCCCGCCACTCCCTTTCAGGCCTGAACCCCACCCTTGCATCCTGCCAGTACTACTTTGAGAAGATCCACCCACCGGGGGAACGTAGGGCTCCCCAGTACACGTTTGGCTACCGGCGCCCATACAGAGTGATGGACCCCAACCCGGCTCCCAACCAGTACCAGATGCCACTCTTGCTGGGGCCCAACACCCCTGTCAGCCGAGCTGCTCCCTGCTACAGTCTGGCCTCCAGGGACAAGAACTGGTTCTACAAGGAGGATGTGGCAGGAGGCCCTGGACCTACCACGTACGCCCGACCTGAGCCATCCATCTATCAGAACCGCAGCCCTACTTACAGCATGGCCAAGCGCTTCACCTACCCTCTGGACCTCACGCCACGGCCTGGCCCCGGCACCCACGAGGTCCAGCAGGTCACTGTGCACAAGCCCCACATCCCTGCTTTCACCATGGGCATCAAGCACTCACTCTACCTGTGTCCACTGGTCATCGACATTCGTGACTGAGGCCCCTCTTGGGGCACTTACTGCCCCTCATCCCCAGAAATTATTTTTCTACACCAAATTGAGCAATTTGACCAAGATTTCTAGTAGCAGAGCCGGTGCCTGCTGAGTGTCCGGCACACAGAAGGCATTAGAGATATATTTTCATGTATTTGTTTTTTCCTTTTCTACTCACAGTTGCTTCCTGTGGGTCCTGCTCTGGGTGAGGGGCTGGGGACTCTAGAAGGAATGATACAGACAGGGACTGGTTCCATTCTGGTTCACCGGGTGGGGAAGCCATGTGTCTGTCCTCCAAGGAGCCCCTGGCCGAGACTCGGGAGAGCTGCGTTCCAGTCCTAACTGCCACTAACAGGCTGTGTGGCCTTGTGCAGCTCCTGCCCCTCTCTGGACTCAGGATTGCCCTTTAGACAGTGCATAGGGTAGGCCTGGAAGAGGTCCAGGTTCCCCCAAGTTCCAGAACTGTGAGACTGTGCTGACAGTGGGCAGTCCCTGAGACAGGGGCAGGGCAGGTGGGGGTGCAGGCAGAGAAGCGGGGTCCCTCTGGTTGGGAGTCGGGAGAGGAGTTTCCTCGGGGAGGGACCTAAGAGGACAAGAAGAAACTGCTGGGGAGGGTGAAGGTGGAGGTCAAGGTGAGAGCAAAGCATGCAGGTGCAGTGACAGGGAACTGGGGAGGCACACAGCAGCATGGGTCTGGGGTGCAGGGGGCGGGGCTGCTACCTGGGGCCACATCGTGGGCAGCTGGGAGGGGCCTCAGGCTTTGCCCTGAAGGTGTGAGGGCCAGAAGATGCTTTGGGAGAAGCTCGGACAGGATGGGCAGAGTGGGAGGCAGCTCTCAGCCGGGCAGACTGCAGGGAAGGTCAGCTTGTCACATGCTGTTTTTGGGGAGTCACTATGTCCCCAACCTCAACAGCTTAGTCTGGCAGTGCCTGTCAGAGGAGCAGCCATGAATTAGCCAGGAGGGGGCAGCGTTGTCTCAATCTTCAAGCCCAGGCCTGTGCCCACCCACCCTGGCTGGCACCCGCTCTGGCTTTGCTGCTGCTGGGCGGACAGGCACCAGCTCCTGTTGGTCTTGAGGAGGTGAGGGTCTCGGGCTGGCATTTGTCCTTCCTCTGTTCTTGGCATCCAGAGCCCCAATTCACCTCTACTCCTGGACACAGCAAGGTGTGAGGGGAGTTCTACCTTGACCTGGCAGCGCGAGGCCAGCCTGAGGCATGGAGGGGATGCGGCTGAGGTCAGCGTAGGGGCTGGGAGGGAGGGTGGGAGCATGGAGGGAGTGGGAGGGAGGAGGGGGGTGAGAAGAGCCCCCAGACCCAATGGCTCAGGCAGAGGCACGCTGTTCCGCAGAGCAGAGGGTGACGGGAAGAGAGCACCGCCTCAGAACCAGTGTCTAATGGCTCATCCTTGTAAACCTGAACAATTTCCAGGTTTTAATTTAAAGTGAAAATTGAGGCTGGGTGCAGTGGCCCACGCCTGAAATCCCAGCACTTTGGGAGGCCAAGGCAAGCAGATCGTTTGAGGTCAGGAGTTCAAGACCAGCCTGGACAACATGGTGAGATCCTGTGTCTACAAAAAAATACAAAGATTAGCCAGGCATGGTAGTGGGCGCCTATAGTCCCAGCTACTCAGGAGGCTGAGGTGGGGGGATCGCTTGAGCCCAGGAGGTCGAGGCTACAGTGAGCTGTGATTGTGCCACTGCACTCCAGCTTGGGCGATACAGCAAGACCCAAAAAAAAAAAGAAAGAAAAGAAAAGAAAATTGAATTGAAGACCTAACTTTGGTCAGAAAGGAACAGAGGATATAATATTCTTTGGAATATTTTTAAAAGCGCACATACAACTAAATATTTAGAAAAGAGCCTGTGGTAAACCCCACTAGGGATGTCCTTGACTCTGGGCCCTGAGGTCCTCTCTCCATCCCACCCGCCCCCAGGCCCTGGGCTTTGCGTCTGCCCGTCCTCTCAACAAGGCTGGCCTGGGCTGGCTCTCGGGAGGCTGCGGGAGCTCGGGGACCCATCTGTCTTGTGGCAGATTAGAAAGATGTCATTTTGCCGACAGTGCCATTTATCACGGCAGCTGCAAAAATTAGTGATGCTTGGTCTGTAAGTGTTGGGTGGGGGTGGGAGCTGGCAGGTGACAGCAGCCAATGCTCCCCAGTGTTACCAGGTCAGGGAACTGCAGGCCAACCTCTGAATAGGGGTTTTCTGATTTAACACTTAGCCCAGGCGAAGGCCCTCTGTTGGAAAGATGAGGAAGCTGGCGCTCAGAGCCTGGAAATAACTTTGCCCACGTGATAATTTTTTTTGTGACAGGATCTTGCTCCATTGCCCAGGCTGGAGTGCAGTGGCACAATCTTGGTTCACTGCAGTAGCTGGGACTACAGGCACATGCCACCAAACCTGGTTAATTTTTAAATTTTTTGGTAGAGACTGGTCTTGCTATGTTGCCCAGGCTGGTCTCAAACTCATGGCCTCAAGTGATCCTCCTGCTTGGGCCTCCCAAAGTGGGATTACAGGTCTGAGCCACCATGCCTAGCCCACGTGACAAATTAATGGCCCATCTCTAAATAAAGGTCTAGGTTCTGTGTGTGACCAGGACCAGGGCTCCTCTAGGGTGAGGTGCTTTACTTCTATTAGGACTAAGTGTTATTTTTGCCTTTATGGCTCAGTCTAGGACAGACCTTCAGCCTGGCCCCAGCTGCCACCAGACAGGGGCAGGATTGGGAGCTGGCCCTGGAGCTAGGACTCACTCTTGGGGTGGGTTTATGGTCCCAAGAGAAGGGGAGAAGGAGGATGGAGGGTTCAGAAGGAATATCTGGGGGGTGAAGATGTTCAGATGAGAGATGGCCCCGCCATCAAAGGGATGCCAACTCCAGGGAAGATGAAAGGGGCCTCCCCCTTGTGCCTCGGCCTGCAAAATGACAGGGTCATTTAGCTTGGGATTGACCTTTGGATGAAGCAGTCCCATCGCTTGACATTGCCTTTCCTGTGGTAGTGCCCTCAGAGAGGTGACCTGCAGAAGGTCAGGCACGGCCTCCCAGGTCTGGCCGACTGCTGCGTGGCCCCTTCTGAACAACTCAGGGGGTTCTCGCTTGACCTTGCAGGAAGCCTTGGTTTGATTCTTGTAGGACTTGAATCCGTATCTTTAGGTCACTAGACTCCAGAACCTGGCACTTGATCACACACAAAGCCCTCATCCATCCATCCATTCATTCAACAAACATTTGCTAAGCTCCTGCCCTGTGCCAGGCTCTGGCTGGGTCCAGGGGTACGAAGACTTGGTCTTCACCTGGAGCCCTGGCCTCCAGGAGGTCTGAGGCTGTGTCAGTGAGAGGGTGGGAACTCGCCGTCTCCCTCCATGAGCAGACGTTGGAGGGTGGATGAGGTTCGGTGCCTGGCAGGAGGCCCACCTGAGGTTCCTCCCTTCTCTCTAGGGGGCAAGACAGGCCTGGCTCCGTGTTGGGTTACCTCAGCCAGGGCTTGGTGGTGACATCGCAGTCCCACGAGCCTCCTGGACACTGGCTGGGGTGGGGGCTGGTCTCTGTTGTTCCATTGTTGCTGGAGGGAGCCCCAAGGCCAATCGCCACTCTGGTTCCCAGGACCTGGGGGGATGGTGGCCCTGGGCCAGGAGCAGAAGAGGGGCCCTGCCTGCAGGGACACATGGACACACCATCTGGAGGCACACAGGTAGGGGCTGTGCACACACACACGTCCCTTACCGCACACATGTGGGGAAGACACACACACAAATGTGCAGACCCACACCTTACTCTACACACACACACCTGGTACTACCACTGCCTTCTAACACCCCACCCCATCCCTCTCTCCCAGGCATCTCATCTCACGCACAGATACGCGCCCACCCAGGCTCACTGGCGCCCCCCACTGCCCTGGAGAAGTAAATCCACAAACGATGAGATGCCGCGACATGCAGAGAGAAGTGGGATGGCTGATGGGAGGGAGGTCAGGAGAGTCCCTGCATTCCCCCAGGAGAGGGGACCGCTGGCTGCTCTCAGCCCTCCAGCCTGGGGCCTGGCCTCTGGGCGCTGTGCATGTGGTCGTGAGAGGGCACCCCCATGAAGACAAGCCAGGTCCCCACTCCTGCTCCCAGCACTCAGAGACGCCCACCCTCGGGGCTGCTCAGGGACGGGAGGACTAAACAGGAGCTCCTGCCACCCAGCTCCTTTCGGGGTGGGGTGGGGGGCTGGTGGGAGGACATATCCCCCTGAGTCCGTGGCCCTGCTCACTGGTGGAGAGGTGCCCGCCCTCCCATTCCCTCTGCTCCCTCTTCCTCTCCGCGCCCACATCCTCCCAGCTGGCCTTTCTCTCCCCCAGATCCTCTCCCATGACCAGGTTTCCTCTCTCTCTCTCTCTCTCTCGATCGCTCGCTCGCTCCCTGTGTCCCTGTGACCTACTTATCCTCTAGAATAATGATCGACATTTTCAATTACCCCCAAAGTAACAGCTGTTCTTGGGGCCTGGCGGAGGAGGGCTGCACGGGCGTGGGCACGGGCGGTGGTTTGCGTGTGGGGCCTGCCGGTGGTGGGGGTGGGGGCGGGGGGCACCCACAGTCCCACTGTCCTTTGTTTGCTTTTTCTCATCCGGAGCCTTCATTTTTTCCTGGAAGATTGGAAGCACGTTTCCCTTCAGGGGAGGAAGGGAGATAAAAGAGAGAAATAAAAACTGTCATCGTTGTCTTATAAACAGCATAGAGCCAAGTGGGGGCTCGGCAGGAGAGAGGGACATGAGGGAGAGGCCAGGACAGAGAAAGGGGGCCGAGAGGGATGGGGTGGGGAGGTGAGCAGGAGTCCCCCTCAAGGCCGGGTGGGTGGGTGTCCTGCAGGAAGGACTGATGGGAGGGGAACGAGGCGAGGCTGATCCAGGGCTGGGGCCGGGGCGGGGGGTGCGGTTTGAGGAGACACAGCGTCTCCTGAGTGCCAGGCAGGCCCCAGGAGGCAGGCGCT
This sequence comes from Pongo pygmaeus, assembly GCF_028885625.2. NCBI lineage: Eukaryota > Metazoa > Chordata > Mammalia > Primates > Hominidae > Pongo > Pongo pygmaeus. Next base: position 81,298,502 of record NC_072389.2, read on the forward strand.
ATTCTCCGAATCCCACCCTGCGCCAGGCTCTGGGGCTGCTGAGGTGAGTGACAGACATGTCTTTGCATTCTTGGGGCATAAACTCTTGGAAACAAAGCGGTGGCTTCATGTGTTCAGCACTTATATCAATTGAGGCTCAGAGAGGGTGGGTGACCTGCCCGATGACACACAGCCGGAGGTGAGGGGACCAGGATCCCAGCCAGGTCCGTGTGACCGCAGTCTCCTTTCACACCGCTTCCGCTGTGGGCACACTTGGCTCTTGCGTGACCTCGAGCAAGTCCTCACCTCTTGGCCATCAGTTTCCCCATCTGAAAAGCAGCCAGCATGCTGGCTTTCTGCAGGGCTGAGGGGAGCATCAGATGTCTGGATGTGAAGGACGCTCAGCTCTGGCTCTCTGGCGAGTTGGCTGGCGGGTGGAGGAGCAAAGACCACCGGGTGCTGGGAGAGGGACTGACCGCCAGGGAAAGGAGGCCGGACTGCAGATTTACTCCCTGCTGCCGCCCAGTGGCAATAATTGGATACTGCAGAGGGTGGGTCTGGAGGACCCTCTTCAGCTTGCAACTGGGCCAGAGCAGAGAGGCGCCTCTAGGGAGTGTTGTCTAGTCCTCCCTGGCCCCATTTTGCTGATGCCCAGAGAAAGGAGGGACTCCTCCTCAGGTCATCCAGGGCAGAAGCTTGGGCTGGGCTTTCAGGGTAGGATGCTTCCCTCCATCCCTGTGGCACTCAAGAAGCCCCCAGTCAGCTTCAGAGCAAGAGAAACAGAGTTCTACATCCTCTGCTTGATGCCACCACGTCCAGGGAGACTTCCAGGGTCTCCTCCAGTGGGAAGTGGCGTCACTCCTGCCCTGCAGTCCCACACTCGAACTCTCCTTGCTCCTCCTGCCCGCAGCAAATCAGGCAGCGGGGCCCCTTGAGACACGAGAGATGGTGGAGAACCATTGTCACCACTCGGGGAGCATGTGCCAGGGGCCCACTCTGTCCTGCGGCTCTACCTGCATCCTCTCACTTGAACCTCATAAGAACCTTGGTAAGTTGGGGTTATTTTGATCCCCATTTTTCAGGTGAGGGAACGGGCACAGAGTTTATGACTTTTACACACAGAGTGGTGGGGCAGGGACTCAAACCCAGGTCTGTCTGTTCTCTGGAGAGGTGCCCACATTTGGAAGTGAAAACTACCCCTGTGGCCATATGACAGTCCACTGTGACCGGACACTGGAATGACCAGTCCAGGGGGCTTGTGGGCTGGGGTCTCAGCTTCACCACTGTGCTGCTGGGTGACTTCGGGCAAGGCCCATTCCTCTCTGGACCCTGGTTTCTCATCTGTGTACTGTGTATGTGCATGCATGCATGTGTGTGTATATATGCATGTGTGTGTGCACGTGTGTGTGTGTGTGTTCTGGGCTACCTCAGAGATCCATTTTGGCTTTGAGTGTGGTATGTCCCGTCTTGGACAGGTCCCAAGATTTGGGCCTTGGGATGGAAAGGTTTTAAAGGTCATGGGGAGGGGGTGCAGATGGCAGTGTGGGAGGCAGAGCTCTGGCTAAGAGCTGGGCCCCTTGAGTGCACCTCCTGCTTGCGTATCACTGTGTACGGCTGGGGATCGAGGGGAGGCGTGGACTGTGAGGGCACGAGGGATCTGGCTCTGGGACAGGTATGGGGTTGGCCCTAGGGCCTGGATGTGTCTCCCTGCACTGCCTGCCACAGAGGGGAGTTTGTCTTACAGGAAACAGCCTCATCCATCAGTGGCAATGGGGGGCTGACAGCGGCCACTCCCCGCCAGCCCTGGCTGGAGGCAGACTCATAAATCTCATGCCAGGCTGGGCTGTAAATTCCTGTGATTCACATCCGGCCTCTTGGAGGACAGAGACATTTGGGGCTGTGGGGCTGGCTGTTCTCTCTTGGACAGGACAGGTAGGTACCCGGGAGAAGCCTCTTCATGGGCCCAGCAGTCTCAGATGGCCTCTCTGAGGAGATGCGATGCTGAGCCCCCTGGATGCCTCAGGCCCAGCCCGAGCCATCTCTGCCCACGCCCAGGCTACCTCTGCCTGGGCCATTCCTGTGCCCTGGCCCGAATCACCCTGGAGGTCACGTGTGTGGACACGCTGTGTGGCCTCAGAGATCTTGTTGGGCCTGTGGCCCTGTGGGTGGAGGATTACTCAGGTGCCGAGGCAAGAGACTGAAGGCACAAACTGTTTCAGTATAATAAAGAAAATAGAATAAGAATAGTCATAATACAAATTAGATATAGAGATGATCATGGACAATTATCATTACTATAAACATTATTAATCATTAGCTTTTAATTACTAATATAACCTAGAAATAACCGGCAGGTATAGGGTCAGGTGCTGAAGGGACATTGTGAGAAGTGACCTAGAAGGCAAGAGGTGAGCCTTCTGTCACGCCCGCATAAGGGCCGCTTGAGGGCTCCTTGGTCAAGCGGTAATGCCAGTGTCTGGGAAGGCACCCATTACTTAGCAGACTGAAAAAGGGAGTCTCCTTTCCTTGGAGGAGTCAGGGAACACTCTGCTCCACCAGCTTCTTGTGGAAGGCTGGATATTATCCAGGCCTGCCCGCAGTCATCCGGAGGCCTAAACCCCTCCCTATGGTGCTGTGCTTCAATGGTCACGCTCCTTATCCACTTTCATGTTCCTCCCGTACTCCTGGTTCCTCTTTGAAGTTTGTAGTAGATAGTGGTAGAAGGAATAGTGAAAGTCTTAAAGTCTTTGATCTTTCTTATGAGTGCATAGAAGAAAATGCTGACGTATGCCGCCTTCTCTCTCTCTGCTTCGGCTACCTAAGAGGGAAGGGCCCCCTGTCCTGTGATCACGTGACTTCCTTCACCTTGTCAATCACTTAGAAGATTCACCCTCCTTACCCTGCCCCCTTGTCTTGTATGTAATAAATAGCAGTGGGCCCAGCCGTTTGGGGGCACTACTGGTCTCCGCATCTTGATGGTAGTTGTCCCCTGGGCCCAGCTGTTTTCTCTTTATCTCTTTGTCTTGTGTCTTTATTTATTACAATCTCTCATCTCCGCACACGGGGAGAACACCCACTAAGCCCCGTAGGGCTGGACCCTACATGGCCTGGAGGGTCGGCTCCAAGAACCCCACAGCGAGGTCTCCTGCCAATCCGCATGGCATTCTGTCTTGGGCCTGTGAGGACATGGTGGGAGATCGGGGCCCAGTCTGTGCGTCTCTCACTCCAGGAAGGCCGGGGCCCCGAATCCACTGTCCCTTAGACAGGAAGGGGATAGGGACACTCAGACCAGGGCTGCAGCCATTTGTCACCTTTCATCAGGACTTTTGCCACATTCAGATGCCACCGGAACTCTTCTTTACTTAGCGTTTTTTAAAAATCAGCTTACTTTTAAAATTTAAGTGTGTGTTTTAGCCTCGTCTTTAGCCATATTTGTGAAATCAGGGTCTGATGTACTAGTTAAATACCTGCACACATGTACACACATACACATGTGCACATACACTCAGACACATACATATACACATATATGTGAAAATATACACATGAAATATATCCATGACACATACATATACACATATATGTGAAAATATACACATGAAATATATCCATAAACAGAAAGTTAAAATAGCAAATGCTCAGCTCCATGTACCATCTAATCCTGCTTTAGGTTTAGAGTAGCTCTAGTCTCCCCCATTATGGGTGATTCTTTATTGGTGAAACAAAGCAGGTTCAGATGGCTCACGGAGCTGAGCATTTACCAGCCATTCTAGCCTTCCCCCATTTTACAGACAAGGAAACCAAGGTCCAGAGAGGTGTAGGGCCTGCCTGAGGTCGCACAGCGCTGGGATTAGTGGCCAGCCTGCCTGACTCCCAGCTGAGTGCTCCTTTTATGGAAGCACACTGCCTGTCTGCAGTGTGCAGGGCCCCTTCCTCCAGAAGCATATGTGGACTCGCAGAGGCCTTTTGGAGACTGTGCCCTAACATGCCTCCTTCCCCGCCACCTCGCAGTGCCCAGCACCCTCACTGGCCAGCACGTGCAGCACGGATCTGGGTGTGCAGCCACTCAGCACACTGATCCACACACGTGGGCAGAGTCACAACACAGAAGCTCGCCTGCACACAGAGGCATTTGCACCAGCTCCCTGCACGCTTGTGCCTGGTGTGTTCAGAGGACCACCTGTGCTGCTCATGGAGACAGGGCTTGCTCACTAATGTCCAGCTGTCATTTCTCTACCTCAGGTCAGAGAGTCTGACCCACCTAAGAGCCTTCCATGGCTCCCTACGGCCTGCAGCATTGAGCCCCAAAAGTCAAACCCTTCGAACTTGGAAGGTTCTCCACCCTATGCCCCACCCTCCCCACAGAGCTCTTCCTCATTCCGTCTCTGTTCCCTGCTTTCGCCAGTGGCTGTCCTGGATGCGGCCCCCACTACACCTCTGCCCACACTGCCCACACTGCAGCTCTTTACCCAGATACCCTTCAATTCCTCGCCACATAGTTCTATCTCAGTCATGCCCCGGACTGCGTTGAAGCCAGGCTGCCTTGAAGAAGCTCTCCCAGCCTGCTCTTTTCCCCAAGGCAGGGTCATGATTTGCCAAATATTTCGCATGTGTTAGCAAGACTGGAGTCTGAGCAGCCATCAAACCTTACATCCCATATGTTACACCTCACCACAGACCTGGATGCCAAATACCCTGAAGAGTCTGAACTCACGTTGGCAGTTAGCAAAGTGCTCCTACAGCTGCATCTGAAGTTAACACAGCATCCCTATGGCCACTGTCTCCCTTGATCCCCACGGCCACCCTGGGAGAAAGGCAGAAAGTCATCATTTGATAGAAAGGATGCTGAGGCTCTGGAAGGGAAAGGGACTTGCCTAAAGCCCCAGGGTGAAGCAGCATCTCTGGATTCCCAGTCCAGTGCTCTTGCCCAATGCTATGCTGCTTGCCCCTACCCATCTCCGTGGGTCATCAGCGCATCTTAGGGCAAGCCCCAATCCCTGCCTCATTTTGGTTTATGGGCGCTGGACTCACAGCCCTACCCTACAGTCATTTGGAGACAAAAACAGATGCTATTGTTCTTCCTTAGAGAACGTGGCCAGTGGAAACAGGGCACACTGGGAATCAGAGTGAATGTCCTTGAAAGAGGGCCATGGGTCAATAAGGCCAAGCCAGAGGATGCAGAACGCTTTTCCTTAGAAATCTTTGGGAGTGAAGCAGGCTTCAGACACTCCCGTCCCTGCCCCTGCAGCCACCCCTACTACATTGGTTTGGACCCAGTAGGTTGCAGTGGGGGTGGAGTGAGGGTGGAGGAAAAAATCAGATTGCCCATGGCCCCCAGGCTCCTGTCCTAGTCCAGGCCTTGTGCCATTCTTACACTCACACTCGTGTGCAAGCCCACACACACATCACACACCTTGATGCTCACACAGTCACAGCCTGGCCTCTGCTCCTGTGGGCCAGTGGCCAGACATCCCCTGGGATGGCTCAAAGGAGTCAGGACTTGGAAGTGGGGACATCAGCGTAGCTGAAGGAAATCCACACACCCAGAGCATCTCGGGGTTCAGACTCTCTGACCTGAGGTAGGCTCCCCAGGGGCTGGGAGAGGAGTTGGATGGAATGGAGGATGGAGGACAGTGAGAAGAAGAAAGGAGGAGGAATGCAACGTGTGGGGCGGCCGCGAAGAGTGAAAATAGAGGTAAGCGCCATGCAGGTGCTTGAAAGAAAGGGGCAGGTGGGACGGGCCCCACTGCCCCCTCCCCAAAAACGACCACTTCCGGGACTCAGTGCTCCTTTGCGGGCAGGCTCCGCCAGCTCTCGGCCACTCAGGGCTCCGGTACCCACGGTCGGAGTGCCTGGGATGGAGACGGCCGGTTCTGGCGGCCAGATCCGATGCTCTAGAATCCAGCCCCATTTCCCTCCCGGCCATGCCCGTCCGGCGGCCTCTCCCGTCATATTCAGCCCCTACTCACATGGGGACCCCGGGAGGGGCGCGAGGGCACCTGCCGGGGGAGGGCCGAAGGGGTCAGGGGAAGTCCCCGGTCTGGAGGGTACGACGGGCGCTTCCCCCAGGGTGGACCCAGCAGGCAGAGGCCCAGGAGCAGGGCTCCGCGACCCGGGCCGGGCTGGGGGCACGGCGGGGAGTCGGCACTGCGTCGTGGGGCTGGACTTGGGCGACCTGCGGGCGAAAGGGAACCAGGAACAGAAAGAGGAGAGATGAGCGGCCCCGCCCACCCTGAGGCCCCGCCCCAGCCCAGTGCCAGCCACGCCCATGCATGCAAGACCCTCCCTGCCGGCCGGAAGCGGTCACCGGAGCTTAAGCCCCGCCGCCAGAGGCGCCAACGTCCCAGATCCACCCCGCCCCGCAGCCAGCGCTCCACGGCAAGGCCCGCCTTCTCTAAGCTCCGCCTCTCGCTTCAAGTGGGCACCACCCTGGGGAGGGGGCGCACCCTGCCTGGCCTGGCACTTCTCCCGCGGCCCAGGCTGGGGGGCTTTGGGGCGGTGGGGGCCGACCCTTGTACCTGCGTCCGGCCGGGACGCTCTGCACCTGCAGCCAGGAGTCATCCACGGGCCCCCGTGGGCGTGCTGACGGTGGTCGTCTTGATGTCACCGATGATGCTGGGCGCCTCCCTCAGCACGTGGTGCATGCGCCACCTCTCCTTGCGCCTCTGTGCCTGCTCTGCGGACTCCTCCATCAGCGTGTTCTGGTCCCCTCGCGAGTACAAGTTGGCCAGCAGCTCCGAGAAGATGAACTCCTTGGTCTGAGAGTGGGCAAAGAGGGAAGAAGGCTGGGACCTGATTGATGCTTGTGCCGCCCTGGCCGCCTTGGCTGCCCCGCCGGGCCCTGTTGGGACTGTGCGCTGGACTTGAAGCCCGGAGTGTGGCTTCTCAGATGCGCTTAGACTCGAAGATCCGCTTCCCCACCGCCCTTTTCTCACTCAGATGAGGACACTGAGGTCCAGAGGAAAAGTCACCTGTCCAAGGTCACAGTTATGGAAAGGGACTGAAGACCTATCATGCCACCAGGACACCTGTCTACTCAGTTTTTGATTTTTGGAGATAGGATCTGGCTTTGTCACCAGGCTGGAGTACAGTGGGTGAGATCACTGCTCACTGAAGCCTCAACCTCCTGGGCTCAAAGTGATCCTCCAACATCAGCCTGTCGAGCAGCTAGGACTACATGCACGTGCCACCACCAAGCCCAGCTATTTTTTAAAATTTTTGTGTTGAGATGAGGTCTCATTATGTTGCCCAGGCTGGTCTCGAACTCCTGGGCTCAAGCCGTGCTCCCACCTTGGCCTCCCAAAGTGCTGGGATTACAGGCATGAGCCATTGTAATCCCACATTATATTTCTATTGGACAACTCTGGTCTGAACCGTGCCTCCCCCTTTCTGAGGCTGGTCCCATAAGGCTGGTCGGCATCTCCCCAAGGCCAACATGGCCACCTGGGTCCCCAGTGCTACAGGAGCTCCCTACCCCCATGAGGCGGCGCATGCACGTTGTTGATCAAGAGGTGGTTGATGGTCTTGGGCGTGAGGTCCTGCATGTTCTTGTTGACAATGACCATGTACGAGTCCACCAGGTTCTGAATGGTCTCCACTTGCCGCTCTAGCTGTGGTCCATGGAGAGCATGAAGCTGTCGGAGCCATTCCCCTTGGTCTTGCTGGCCTGTCATGAAGAACACAAGGGCATCAGGGTGGCCAGGCCATGTAGCCAGGCTCCAGGCATCCCCTGCAAGGGTACCTGGCACATTGATGCACAGAGAGAAGCAACTGGCCTAAACAGACACCCAGCTCCCCACACGCTCTAAAGGGTTTCAGGTCTCTGCCCATCCCTGTATCTCTTAGGACCCCAGACTCCCCTGATTCAGCCTCATCTTGGTTCTGACTCTAGTGCCCAGAATTTGCCTCAGTTTTCCAAACCAGAAATGAGAAAAGAACATCTGCAGATCCTTTGTTTAAAGACCTGGCCAGAGCTGGTGCCAGCCTGCAGATGCCTGGCAGGAAGGAAGAGAGGGTCACACTCACTTTCTTCTTATCCTGGGAGGCCCACACACCAACACTGCCACCACTGCTGGCACCAGGGAGCACAGCCAAAGTAGACACACACAGAGAGGAAAAGGGGAGAGGTTGAGTGAACCTGGGACACTGCACCCCAACTGTAAGGCTCCTCTAGACATTGCCACAGTGAAACAGGGGAGAAAAGAGAAGGCAGTCACAGGAAACCACCATCATCAAAAGGGCATGCAGGAAATGCCATCTGTGGCAGAGACGGAGACACAGAACTGCCACTGGAGAAGGATGGGAGGACCAGAAGACTTAACTCTGATCTAACTGCCACTGGAGAAGGATGGGAGGACCAGAAGACTTAACTCTGATCTCACCCCAGAGTAGGTAGTGGGGAGGATTCTTGGTTATTTCTGAGCCAAACAAGGGCTCAGAAACATGGCATGACTTGGCATCACTGTGGATGGTGCCCCAGGGCCCCTAGTATCAGCAGCTTGACCCTCCTCTCCTTGCCCTGTCGCTCACCCCAACACACTCAAGGTACACGCCAGCCCTCAGAAAGTAGGACTTCCAGCTGTTCACCTCTTCCTGTGTCTCACAGGCCAGCTCCAGCTGTCAATAAGCCTTGTAGAGGCCAGGCTCGGTGGCTGACACCTGTAATCCCAGCACTTTGGGAGGCCAAGGCAGGCAGATCATGAGGTCAGGAGATTGAGACCATTCTGGCTAACACGGTGAAACTCCATCTCTACTAAAAATACAAAAAATTAGCCGGGCGTGGTGGCTGACGCCTGTAGTCCCAGCTACTTGGGAGGCTGAGGCAGGAGAATGGTGTGAACCTGGGAGGCGGAGGTTGCAGTGAGCCGAGATCGCGCCACTGCACTCCAGCCTGGGCGACAGAGTGAGACTCCGTCTCAAAAAGAAAAAAGAAATCCTTGTAGATATTCCTGCAAGACAGGGCAGTCAGCGAGGGCAGATGGGCAAAGCCCCACCCTCCCTGGGGGTTAAGGGCATGCCTGGACTTTGGGGTCATCACATCTGAGGCAAGTCCTGGCTTGCTCATTTCCCAGCTGTGTGATTCTGGGCAAATCCCTTCCTTTCAGCCTCAGTTTCCTGATGGGGAAGATGGGTTAATAATAATTCCTGCCTTGTTATGGTTTGGCTGTGTCCCTATCCAAATCTCAACTTGAATTGTATCTCTCAGAATTCCACTTATTGTGGGAGGGACCCAGGGAGAGGTAATTGAATCATGGGGGCTGGTCTTTCCTGTGCTGTTCTCATGACAGTGAATAAGTCTCATGAGATCTGATGAGTTTATTGGGGTTTCAGCTTTTGCTTCTCTCTCATTTTCTCCTGCCACCACCATGTAAGAAGTGCCTTTCACATCCTGCCATGATCCTGAGGCCTCCGCAGCCATGTGGAGCTGTAAGTCCAATTAAACCTCTTTTTCTCCTCAGTCTCAGGTATGTTTTTATCAGCAGTGTGAAAACGGACTAATACATGCCTCCTCAGGTCACTGTGAGGATTCAGTGAAACATTATCCTAAAAAAAAAAGTTAAAAGTCTTGCTTAATATGACAAGCTTATAAAAATTAACAGAAGCATTATATTAGAATTTCTAAAGTCATTTCCATTGAAATCAAGAATAAGAAAAACATGCTGCTTTCCCCAATGTTAGTCAACATTATTTAAAATGTTTAGTTAATTAAACTGAAAAAAATGAAAACAATTGGTATGTATATTGTACAAAAAAGGTAAAATTGCATTTTTTGTATATAATAGAGAACAGAGAAAATCTAATATTTTAATAAGATAAATACTACAACAAATAATTTAATAAGATATCTCAAATCAAGATATACGGTACATAAAAATCATTAGCCTTTCTCAATATGAAGAATAACTAGTCATGGATATAAATTTATTTTTTAAATAACACATAAAAGCATTATATATTGCTTAGGAATACATATAAAACCATTATCTATTATTTAGAAATGCAAAAATACATTTAAGAAATGTTTAAATGTCTGGAAATTATACACACTGGCTTCTAGACACTAATCATATATCTAGAAAGGGGGAAGATGAAAGAATGTCATCACATTCTATATGTCAAAATGTTAAAATCTGGTAAGTATGAGAGGAGGGTACATGTTGCCTGTAATATTATTTTTTTATATTTCTCTGTATATTTGAAATATTTAATAATACAATTTTAAATTTTAAATATCTTCTCTAAAATCATGATAAGGATGGGCGCGGTGGCTCATGCCTGCAATCCCAGCACTTTGGGAGGCTGAGGTGGGTGGATCACCTTAGGTCAGAAGTTCGAGACCGGCTTGACCAATGTGGTAAAACCTGTCTCTACTGAAACTACAAAAATTAGCCAGGTGTGGTGGCATGCACCTACAGTCCCAGCTACTTGGGAGGCTGAGGCAGGAGAATTGCTTGAACTTGAGAGGCAGAGGTTGCAGTGAGTCGAGATTGTACCACTGCACTGCAGCCTGGGTGACAGAGCAAGACTCCATCTCAAAAAAAAAAAAAAAATCGGCTGGGCGCGGTGGCTCATGCCTGTAATCCCAGCACTTTGGGAGGCCTAGGCAGGTGGATCACAAAGTCAGGAGATTGAGACCATCCTGGCTAACATGGTGAAACCCCGTCTCTACTAAAAATACAAAAAAATTAGCCAGGCATGGTGGTGGGCACCTGTAGTCCTAGCTACTCGGGAGGCTGAGGCAGGAGAATGGCCATGAACCCGGGAGGTGGAGCTTGCAGTGAGCTGAGATCATGCCACTACACTCCAGCCTGGGTGACAGAGCGAGACTCCATCTCAAGAAAAAAAAAAAATAAATAAATAAAAATAAAAATCATAATTAAAAACAATAGGCTGGGCGCAGTGGCTCACACCTGTAATCCTAGCACTTTGGGAGGCCAAGGCGGGCAGATTGCCTGAGCTCAGGAGTTTGAAACCAGCCTGGGCAACATGGTGAAACCCCGTCTCTACTAAAATACAAACAAACAAACAAAAAACAGAAACAACAACAATAATGGCTAAGAATGTTTGTATATGAAGTCATTTTTAAAGACAGAAAACAAGATCTAAGCAAGTGGAGAGACATGCCAGTACTCCAGAAAGGATAGTGTTAATGTTAATTCTTAGAAAAATTAATGTATAACTATGATGCAATTCCCATTAGAATCACAGTGAATTATGTCTTGGTCCATTTTGGCTGCTGTAACAAAATACTATAGATTGGATAGCTACTGAACAACATAAACTGACTTTTCCTAATTTTGAAGGCTGGGAAGTCCAAGATCAAGGCACAGGCAGGTCAGTGTCCAGTGAGAGCCTGTTTCATTGTTTATTTACAGTGCCTTCTCGTTATGCCCTCAATGGGGGAAGGGACAAACAAGCTCCCTTGGGCCTCTTTTCTGAGGGGACTAATCCTGTTTATGGGAGCTCTGCCCTCACGACCTAGTTACCTCCCAAAAGCTCTACCTTTTAATACTGTCACCTTGGGGGTTAAGATTTCAACACAGGAATTTGGGGAGGGCACGATCATTCAAACCATAGCAAGTTATTTTACAAAAACTACATGAAATGAACGTAAAGTTCAAATGAAAAAATAAATAAGTGTCCAAGAATAGGCAAGAAAACTATGAAAATAAAAAATAGAAACAGGGAGAATTGCCCTACCAAATATTAACCTATATTATAAAGTCACTATATTCAAAACAACATTAAAAGATGAATAAAAATGTATCTGTGGATCAGAAATTGATCCCAAAATCAATGTAAGTATATATAAGAACATAAAATATGGACAGGGTACTATTTCAATTCAGTGGGAAAAGGTTAATTTTTTAAATATAAACTGGCCATCAATCTAGAAGAAAACAAAACCAAATCCCTATCTCATTCCATTCACAAAAATAAGGTTCTGACAGTTTAGAAATTTAAATATAAGGAACAAAGAATATGAACATGCAATGCACAGGAGAGAAACATGTGTTTTATAATATTATGAAAATACACTCAGTGTCATTAGAACTCAGGAATAAGCAAGCGGAATAGTTTGTGGTTTTACCAATAACTTGGAATATGATGTGGCTTTAAAAAATATTGATCCAGAGTCTCACTTACTGAGACAGAGAGATGAAAAAAAATCACACTGCTTGTGATTTTTTTATCAATCATAAAACACACTATACATGAATATGCCAATTTTTATAGGTCTGTACAAGCATAAGGATGTGGACCAAGGTACATCAAGCTGTTACCATTATTTATTTATGGGGTGAGGATGGAAGGGATTGGAAGAAGGTTATTAATGTATTACTTATATATATGTATATATTTCACTTTTTAAAATAAGCAGACTTGCTGATATAATTTAAAAATAATAATTTTAAATAGGCGTATTGAGAAAAGAAAACCAAGGGAGGCTTTGCAGACACTGCCACCATCGGGAGCCCTCTACTATCAGCCATGGTCAACCCCACTGTGTTCTTTGACATCGCCGTCGATGGCAAGCCCTTGGGCCACGTCTCCTTCGAGCTGTTTGCAGACAAGTTTCCAAAGACAGCAGAAAACTTTCATGCTCTGAGCACTGGAGAGAAAGGATTTGGTTACAAGGCTTCCTGCTTTGACAGAATTATCAGAGTTTATGTGTCAGGGTGTGACTTCACTCACCATAATGGCACTGGTGGCAAGTCCATCTATGGGGAGAAATTTGATGATGAGAACTTCATCCTAAAGCATACAGGTCCTGGCATCTTGTCCATGGCAAAGGCTGGATCGAACACAAATGGTTCCTAGTTTTTCATCTGCACTGCCAAGACTGAGTGGTAGATGGCAAGCGTGTGGTGTTTGGCAAGGTGAAAGAAGGTATGAATATTGTGGAGGCCATGGAGCGCTTTGGGTCCAGGAATGGCAAGACCAGGAAGAAGATCACCATTGCTGACTGTGGACAACTCTAATAAGTTTGACTTGTGTTTTATCTAAACCACGAGACTGTTCCTTCTGTAGCTCAGGACAGCACCCTCCACCCCATTTACTCACCGTATCCTAGAATCTTTGTGCTCTCGCTGCAGTTCCCTTCCATGTCTAGCTGGATTGCAGAGTTGAGTTTATGATTATGAAATAAAAACTAAATAACCAAAAAAAAAAAAAAAGAAAAACAAGGAAAAAAATGAATTACACTTAAGAGGTATAATGGCTATTATCCTAGAGTAGTGGTAGAAGAAAGGAGAGGATGGAGAGAGATTAAATAAATTAGTTGTTTATTGAAACTTTTTTTTGAGATGGAGTCTCGCTCTGTCACCCAGGTTGGAGTGCAGTGGTGTGATCTTGGCTCACTGCAAACTCCGCCTCCCAGGTTCAAGCCATTCTCCTGCCTCAGCCTCCTGAGTAGCTGGGACTACAGGCACCTGCCACAGCACCAAGCTACTTTTTTTTTTTTTTTTTTAAGATGGAGTCTTGCTCTGTCACCCAGGCTGGAGTGCAGTGGTGCGATCTCGGCTCACTGTAAACTCTGCCTCCTGGGTTCACACCATTCTCCTGCCTCAGCCTCCCAAGTAGCTGGGACTACAGGTGCCCTCCACCACACCTGGCTAATTTTTTTGTATTTTTAGTAGAGACGGGGTTTCACCATGTTAGCCAGGATGGTCTCGCTCTCCTGACCTGTGATCTGCCCGCCTCAGCCTCCCAAAGTGCTGGGATTACAGGTGTGAGCCACCGCGCCCAGCCACTTTTTTTTTTTTTTTTTAGTAGAGACAGGGTTTCACCATGTTGGCCAGGCTGGTCTTGAACTCCTGACCTCAGGTGATCTGCCCACCTCCGCCTCCCAAAGTGCTGGGATTACAGGCATGAGCCACTGCGCCCAGCCTGAAACTTGTTAAGCACAGGCAGAGTTCCTGGGGCCCAGAAGGATACGCGAAATATAAGGCACAGACCTCTCTACTGGCATAAAGTCTGATCGTGGATGAAATTAAAACACTTGAAGCCATTTATATATAATGATGCAAGCCCCTCCAAAACTGTCAGGCCATAGAATGGATGTAGCAGTTTGCTTTACCATTCACCTATTGGGGAGTATTTGGTTGTTTCCAGTTTGGGGCTATTACAAATAAATCTGCCATGAACAATCATTTATGAGTTTTTGTGCAGACATCAGTTTTATTTTCTGGTACAAATGCCCAGAAGTAATTGCTAGGTCATATATTGAGGTGTATGTTTAATTAAAGAAGCTGCCAAACTATTTTCTAGAGTGTCTGTATCATTTTATATTCCCACCAGTGATGTGTGAGTTAGTTTTGTCTGCATCCTCGCCAATATTTGATACTATCACTATGTTTGATTTGAGCTGTTCTAATAGATATACAGTGATATCTTACTTTGGTTTTAATTTGCATTTCCTCAGTGGTTAGTGTTGAAGATCTATTCCTGTGCTTCAAGTCAACTCATTTTTAAAACCTAAATAAATGTATTTAAAAAGGAAACTTTTGCTTTAGGAGGCCAAGGCAGGTGAATTGCTCAAGCCCAGGAGTTCACGACCAGCCTGAGCAACATGGTGAAGCTCTATCTCTACAAAAAATACAAAAACATCCAGGTGTGGTGGTGTGCCCCTATTGTTTCAGCTACTTGGGGAATGAGGCAGGAGGATTGCTTGAGCCTGGGAGGTTGAGGCTGCCATGAGCCGTGATTGCACCATTATACTCCAGCCTGGGTGACACAGCAAAACCCTGCCTGAAATAAATGAATAAAAGTAAACTTGTGGTTAGTGGTTCTCAAAGTATGGTCCCTGAGCCAGCAGCATCAGCATCACCATCACCTGAGAACTTGTTAGAAATGCAGATTCTCAGGCACCACCCAGACCTCCTGATCAGAACCTCTGAGGCATGGGTTCAGTGATCTGTGGTTTAACAAGCCCTCCCGGTGAGAATTGGCCTTTTGCTACAAATAGAAGGTAATGGTAAAAATAAATGCATCTGCTTATTGCCTAAAATCCTCTTGTGGGTCCCAGGTTTGCACACCACACTTTTGGGCAGGAGCCCCACTCACAGAGACTATGACAAGAATGCTCCTGCCCCTGGGGTTGTGCAGTGACAGCTCACATGGCTCCATGTGGTGGTTCTGAGTTTGGGAAGCGCTGATGTAGTCCTACTACAGCCCTTCCTGCCCTTCACTGGACTGAGAAAATCCAGGCTCTGGGGAGGGCGAGACTTGCCCAAGGTCACCCAGCAACATGGTCAGTCTCCTTTCCCAGGGCCCTCACAATGCCTGGCCTGTTTAAAGCCTGCCTCTATTCACTGCTGAGTGAAAAATCCAGCTCCAAAACAGAATATGGGGAAGGATACTATCTTGTGCAGCTTATGTTTATAGTTGCAGATACATGGGAAAAAAAAGTCAGAAAATACTGTTGAAGCAGTTATTTGGGGAGAGAAGGGGTTTGCTGGTTTTTTGTGTTTTTAACTTTCCCATATCTCATAATTTTTATTACAATAATGTTTAGTTAATCAAAATGTATTAAATATATTAAAAATCGACATGAAGCCTGATCCAGCCACGGCCTATCGTTGGCAGAGTCAGGAAGCCTTCCAGATAGAGCAGCCTCGCACCTGCCCCAGGTCACACCCTTACCCCGTGGTGGCCTCCACGTCCATACCCACGAGCATCTCCTGTGGGTGAGGCCCTCCCCTGCATCCAGCCCTGGGCACCCCCTAGCCCAGAGGGCACCTCATGGTCTGAGAGTCCGCCTGCCTGTCTCTAAAGAGAGGAAAGCTCCTTGGGACATGTGTTCTGCTTGACGCATCACCCCTGGCCTGGTACAGAAATGTGGACAGTGGGTATTTGGTGAATGAATGAATGATTAGAACAAGTCCCCAAAATGGTGATTTCCTGAGGCCCTTCTCCAGCTGGCCCAGGTGGAACCAGTTCCACTTTTCACAGGAAAGCCAGGTGTGAGGAGTGGGGCAGGTATGTGTGAATGGCCAGGTTCTTGAAGGCTGGATGGATACAGGGCTTGCGGCAGTCTGGGGTCGGCAGTGCTGCTGTGGGAGCCTGTAGGAGGGCTCGTCTTTGGAATCCCCCACGGTATCCTGGTGCCCTCAGCTGCTACGTGGTGTGAGAAGGCCTGGCTGGTGGATATGCACAGGGTCTTGTTTGGATTGGCCACCTGGTCCAGCCCAGGGAGCTGTGCCTCCAGCCCCTCAGGGAAAACTCACTTTTGATGTGTGACAACAGCTGCAGGCAAGGGGAGGGAGAGGTGTGCTGGGCCTCAGCCTTAGAAACCAGAAGCCAGTTCATGCCCCTACGTGGGGAAAGGATGATATACGTGGGAAAGGGATGGGGCCTTGGCTAGCTCTAGGGTCCTGGGTTATGGTCAGAACCATATGGACTTACATGAGTCCCTTATGGACTCAGTGACTTAGGCTGACCCAGCCCCTCCCTGAGCCTCATCAGTGAAACCAGGACTGGGCCAGGGCTCTCGACGCCTCCCAGCTCCAACCTCTTGCTGTCTCCCAGGAGGGCAGGAGATCAGACAGAGGTGACCTGGGCTCCCCTGTTTACCTCAACCTCCTTGTGAAGCCTCCCTCTTTCTGCCTGTGAGGTGGGTGGGGCCGGAAGGAGGGCCATTCACCTGTGGGTCTGACTTCTCTGCCCAGGTGTGCCTGGAGAGCCTGGTCTATACCCAGTGCTCTGCTACATCCCACAGCCTGGCCAAAGCCTCCCTGCCTCCAGAGCAGCCCTGGCCCAGGGAAGAAGCTGGTCTCTGCATTGAATGATAGGTAGAAAATGAAAGTGGGGATGATAGCTCTGGAAAGGAGTCAAGGAGGAGGTGCCTTCCCAAGGACGCGGAGGGTTTTTCCAGAATGGAACTTGACTGGTGCGGGCAAACATCAGGAGGTGGGATGGTGGCTCCCTCTGTGGGAGCTGGGGTGACTTGCCTGGGCCAAATGGTGGTAGGCTGTGGGTAGGGCAGGCAGAGCTGGGGTGCCCAGAGCCTGGGGTCTCTGTCCTTGCAGAAGACTGGAATTCAAAACAAATGTCCCCTGCCCTGTGGCTGGGGGACATCCTCTACTTCCAAGCCCAGACATACACCAGCTGCTACAAGCCCCTGAGGCTCTTCAGAGGACCAATGTACAGCCACACCCACACTGGGCCAGCCTGCTGGGCCCACCTGCACCCTGGTCAGAGCCCATGACTGAGGGGACTCTCTGGGCACAATGGGGGCAGTCTCATACTGCCCTCTTAAAGGTGGATCAGTCCCTGGGATCTGGTGTTGGGCTGGGGTGGGCTGAGGCTGTTCTCTGCCAGGGTGCCTGGTGGACAGCAGGTGGAGCAACTTCTCCTTGGCTTTCCTGGACCCCAGGACACAGCTGAACACTGCACTTTACCCTGGATGCCTTCAGATTCTCAGGGGACCGTGGGAAGGAAGAGGGGGATGCCCTAGCAGGAGGCCAGGGCCCTGGGCCATGCTTGCTCCCCCCAGTCTCTCCAGCAGGCACCTCCTCTCCAGATAGACATCACCTGATTCCTGAAGGCCTGGGCTACGGACCAGAGCCCCAACACCCTCACCAAGGCCTGTTGTTGCATCAGAGCAACTAGTATGAGTTCAGAGCTGAAGGGGATGGACAGAGAGAAAACGCAGGGCTCTGTAAGAGTTCTCAGCTCCCTACTGTGGTGGGAGAAGTCCCCCCAGAAATCTGCAGCTGCTGTAAGTCACTGGGAGGAAGCTGCAGCAGACATGTGTTTCCCAGCCTGGTAGATGCAGAGGGGTGTCCGGGCCCCTGAGTGGGAGGCCCAAACGTGGCCTTGGATGTGGCAGTGCAGGAATTCTAGCCAGCTCTGGGGCCCTGGGCAAGTCATTTAACCTCTCAGAACCCTACTCCTGGTCACCATGGGGCTCTTGTGTGGATGTAAAGAACCCCCCTGGCCACTTATGTCCCATCAGTGGAAGCCTAGCATGGGTGGAGACCCCCGAGACTGAACTCAGTGGTGGGATCCAGCCTGCGCAGCTTTCCTACATAGAGCCCAGAGCCAGCAGGATGGGCTTCCTGGAGAAGCAGGCACTCCTGTGCGCCGGGAAGCATGAGCAGGGGTCCCTTTGGGGAGGTGGAAGAGGCTGCGGTCAGTGAAGGCCATAATGAGGCAGAGCTTGGGCAAAAAAGGCATGATGATCTGGGGATCTGAGACCCAAAAGAGACTGGACTGAGGACACTGTGGCCACCTCCTCCAGGTGTCGCTCAGGTGGTGGAAGCTGAGCTAGGGCTGGGCCCCCTTGTCCTGAGTGACGCCTTGCCAGTCTTGGAAGCTGTACCCAAGGTGGCTTCATGTAAGGGCACATCTGAGCACTCTTTTTGAGATGGGGTCTTGCTCTGTCATTCAGGCTGCAATTCAGTGGCACGATCATAGCTTACTGCAGCCTCAAACTCCTGGGCTCAAGCGATCCTCCCACCTCAGCCTCACAAAGTATTGTAATTATAGGCCTGAGCGACGGAGCCTGGTTTAAAATCTTAATAAATATCTCCTCCTGGTCTGCTTCCCTGGCTGACACACACGCTGGCATCTTGCACCTAGACAGACATTTTTCTGGACTTGGTTCCATTTGTTCTGATGGGCTCCTCTCTCTCAATGACTGCACGTTACAGTATGTGGCTATTCTTACACATTTCTGTATAGAACTGAGGGTTAGTATATTAATGTCAAAGTTCTACTGGTTTTTCGAGGCTGGGTGGAAAGTTTGGGTTAATTTAGTTGCAGGCATCTTGACAATATAAGCTTTTCTTCCAGGAACGGTGATTCTGGGACGCAGGTTTTGCACATTCTGATTTATTGCTTGACTCGCTGCCACAGAGGGATGGCACTGTTCCACATGCCATACCCAAGAGATGTCCCACCTTACCTTTCTAAATCAAGCTGAATGTTTTCAGCTGACAGGATATCATGAGTGCTGCGGGGACTCACTCCCCTTAACCCGAGATGAAGTGAGGCAGAGACTATGGAGCAGATCCGTGCTGAGTGCATTTGCCCTTCCTGACCTGCACTGCTGCTGTCTGGGGCTGTGTCTGAGCTGTCAGAGGGCATTGATTTGGGGATGGGGTGGGGGGCAGTGCTGGAGAGATGCCCCTCACCTTCCTCATCTCCTCCTGGCCACCAGGGCCCCTGACTTCCAGGCCCCAGTCACCACTAACAGGGTGCTGCACGGGAACGAAGTGTAGGCCCAGAACCTGGAGTTCAGGTCACTCCTCCTTCCAGTCGAAGCCTCTACCACTCCCAGGTGATTCCACCTTCATTCCTCCACGGGCCAAATATCCTAAACAAAGGCCTGGACAGGGGGTCTTTATCCGAGTGCCCAAAAAACACATGCAGAAAGGCTCTGCATGCCCTCTGTGCCCTGCCAGAGGTAGGAGCCTGCCCTTCAAAATGCACAGTCCTGGTTCTTGCAGGGAGGTGAGGAGTGGAGGAAGAAAAGATCCATCTCATTCTTTCAGCAGGAACCTAAACTTGGGAAAGCCCAGATACAGTACATTTCTTAATCCTGATACTTTTATAACTGGTTACAGCTGGGTCACATGCACAACTCTTTTCCAACATCTTTCAACAGGCCACATAACATCCTGTAACTTCTTTTTTAATTTTTATTTCATAAGGCCAAGGGCAATGGCTCACGTAATCTCAACACTTGGAGGCTGAGGCACGAAGACTGCTTGAGGCCAGGAGTTCGAGACCAGCCTGGGCAACACAGCAAGACCCCGTATGCAACAGAGAAAAACACTGTCTCAAAAAAATTTTTTTTTTGAGTACAGTGGCTTGATCACAGCTCACCGTAGCCTCCAGTTCCCAGGCTCGAGTGATACTCCCACCTCAGAAGCTGGGACTATCAGAGTGCACCCCCACATCTGGCTGATTTTTAAATTTTTGGTAGAGATGCGGTCTCACTATGTTGCCCAGGCTAGTCTTGAACTTCTGGCCTCAAGAGATCCTTCCAATGTGACCTCACAATGCACTGGGGTTACAGGCATGAGCCATCATGCAGCCCCAGCAAAATCTAACTGTTCTTCAGGTGCTTCTTTTGGACCTCCTAGCTAGACTGCCATTGGCAAATGCCAGTTTATTATCTTCCCACATTTATGTTAATGGATTTCCCATGTTTTATTTGTCTAGACTAGGGTTTCTCAACAGCAGCATTATTGATGTTTTGGGCTGGATAATTCTGTTATGGAGCTGTTTGTGCCTCACAGGATGTTTAGCAGCATCCCCAGCCTCCACCTGCTACATGCCAGTAGAACTCCTCAGTGTGACAGCCAAAATGATTTCAGATATTGTCAAATACCCCCAGGGAGGCAAAATCATCTCCAGTTGAGAACTGCTGACCTAAAAACCTCTGGAACAATGTTAGATCATGTTAATGATAGCACACACTGCTCCTGACCTTAATGGGAATACCTCTAGCATCAAAGTATAGTAGTACCTGTATACTACTGTCTGGGCTGTTATTAGTACACTGTATTAGTCCATTCTCACTCCGCTATGAAGAAATGCACAAGACTGGGTAATTTATAAAGAAAAGAGGTTTAAATTGACTCACAGTTCTGCATGGCTGGGGAGGCCTCAGGAAACTTACAATTATGGCAGAAGACACCTCTTCACAGGGCAGCAGGAGAGAAGGAGAGCCGAGCAAAGGGAAAAGCCTGTAATAAAACCTTCAGATCTCGTGAGAACTCACTCACTATCACGAGAACAGCACGGGAGAAACTGCCCTCATGATTCAATTATCTCCACCTGGTCCCACCCTTGACCCGTGGGGATTATTGCAATTCAAGGTGAGATCTGATGGGGACACAGAGCCAAACCATATCATATCCTTTATATTAGCATACTGTATCAAAATATAATCTTCTTTTTTCTTTTTTTTCCTTTGAGAGAGAGTCTTGCTCTGGCTCTGGCTGGAGTGCAGTGGCACGATGTCATCCCATGGTAACCTCCGCCTCCTGGGTTCAAGCAATTCTTGTGCCTCCACCTCCCAAGTAGCTGGAACTACAGGTGTGTGCCACCACACCCAGCTAATTTTGATTTTTTTTTTTGAGTACACACTGGGTTCGACATGTTGGCCAGGCTGGTGTCAAACTCCTGGCCTCAAGTGATCCCCTCACTTCGGCCTCCCGAAGTGCTGGGCTTACAGGCATGGGCCACTTCACCCAACCTGAAGTATAATTTTCACAATGTGAAAAGCTTGACTTTCATACAGATAATGAAGGAATATGTATAAGATATTTTCTTTAATTTACAAGGGAGTCAGCAACACGGTGAAGCTAGTTAAAGGAGTGTTTTGAGAGACAGTGTCTGTAGTGCTCCAGGAAGGGCATTCCGAAATGCATTCTGAGATGGAGACAAAACTTGTTAATATCCTATAGGGAGGCTGGGCATGGTGGCTCACACCTGTAATCCCAGCACTTTGGGAGGCCAAGGTGGGTGGATCACCTGACGTCAGGAGTTCAAGACCAGCCTGGCCAACATGGTGAAACCCTGTCTCTACTAAAAATACAAAAATTAGCCAGGCGCAGTGCTGGGTGCTTGTAGTCCCAGCTACTTGGGAGGCTGAGGCAGGAGAATCACTTGAACCTGGGAGGTGGAGGCTGCAGTGAGCCGAGATCATGCCACTGCACTCCAGCCTGGGCGACAGAGCAAGATTCTGACTTAAAAAAAATCATATTGGGAAATAAAAATGTCATCTTTGGGAGTTATCTTTTCTACTGGACAGAAATCTGTAAGTTAACATACATACATATTCTCCAGTATATTCATAACATATTCTGTAGTATATTTCCCTACACTAGTGCTTTTCAAAGCATGGTCTCAAATTGGAAGCATCAGCATCACCTGGGAATATAGACATGCGATGCTCAGTCCCCACTTCAGTCCTACTGAGTTAGAAACTCTGGTGTGAGGCCCAGCAGCCAGTTTCACAAGCCCTGCAGGTGATGATGATGCCCTCTAATGTGTGAGGACCACTGCTCTAAATAATCAATCTTTAATAGTAAAACAAGTATCTATGAAACAATGCTCCGGTATGACATTAAAAGGGCACACCATCCACCTTTTAACTTTATTTCTCAATTTAGATATTTTGTCTGATGTTAAATTTGCTGTTTCTTTCAAATACTCTAAAGACAGTTTTCATCTGTTCCTAATTTTCTCTTTTTAAATAAAAAATGGTTTTCCAAATCTGTCCATTTTACTCTTCTTTAACCTATTGATAGGATGAAGTAAAAGTTGAACCATTCTTACTTTTTTTTTTTTTTTTTGAGATGGAGTCTCACCCTGTTGCACAAGCTGACTGAAATGCAGCGGTGCAGTCTCGGCTCACTGCAACCTCCACCTCCCGGGTTCAAGCGATTCTTGTGCCTCAGCCTCCCAAGTAGCTGGGATTACAGGCACCCGCCACCATGCCCAACTAATATATATATATCTTTTTTAGTAGAGACCGGTTTTGCCATGTTGGCCAGGCTGGTCTCCAACTCCTGACCTCAAATGATCTGCCTGCCTCAGCCTCCCAAAGTGCTAGGATTACAGGTGTGAGACACTGCACCCAGTCATTTTTTTTTTCTTTTTTCTGAGATGGTCTCCTTCTGTTGCTCAGGCCGGATGGAGTACAGTGGCGACATCATGGCTCACTGCAGCCTCCACCTCCCATGCTCAAGAGATCCTCCTACCTCAGCCTCTTAGGTAGCTGCGATGACACGTGTGCACCAGCAGAAGCAGCTAATTTTTTGTAGAGACCAGGGTTTCCCTATGTTGCCCAAGCTGGTCTAGAACTCCTGGGCTCAAGCGATCCACCGGCCTTGGCCTCCGGAAAAAGTGAAACAATAAAAAACAAAAAGTTATAAATACTTTATAACAGGTACTTACAAAGCACTTACATTGTATTAGGTATTATAGTAATCTAGAAATGATTTAAAGTATACGGAAGGATGTGCATAGGTTATATGCAAATACTATGCCATATTATATCAGGGACTTGAGCATCGGTGAATTTTCCTATCTCTGGGGTCCTGGAACCAATATCCTGAAGTTACTAAGGGATGACTGTCTTCAGTTTCTTCTTTGGTTATTAGTTTATTCTCTGATGTATTTTTGTTGTTGTTTTGTCTTTTTGTTTTTGCCTCTGCAAGTCAATGTCGGAAACTTAGTCGTTCTAGACAACCCATTAGCTCAAAGCTACCAGCAAGTAGACTACCACTGCAAATCTAAGCAACCGATTTTTTTCCCCATCAGATTGGCAAAAATTAAGCATCTATTGATGTTGAAGCTGTAGGGAGTTTTCCTGAGCATGTTAATTATGACAGCCCTTTTTGTTAGGCACCTAGACGATTCATCAAAATGAAATAAAATACCCATGCACTTGAAGAAGTTATCTGGTTATTTCCTTATCTGGGTGCTGGTTATGTGAGGTGTACAGTTGATGAAAACTTATTAAGCTTTATATTTATAATAGGTACAATTTTCTGTATGTGTAGTAGATTTCAGTAGTTTTTAAAATGTCTTTTGCCACAGCCCGCAGCTGTGTATAATGCCATTCGCTTAACAGTGGAAAACATGGCAACGACCTGAATCTCCCTGGCTCCCGGGATCCTGCCCCCTTAAGTTAAACAAATGAAATAACTTCCACTGTCTTTCCTAATGCCTTAATTCGGTCCTCAGTTAAACTGACAGTGGGCGCTGTTTCTTTCCAGGGAAGGATTCCGGGAGACAGAGGAGGAGACGCCAACATTTCGCCCCCGGCACCTCCAGCGGGCTGCGGTCCGCTCCCGGCCTCACTCGAGCAGGCCCCGCCCTCCCAGAGGCCGTTAGTCCAAGTCAAGTGATCGTGGACTCAGTTGACCCGGTGGGACCGGAAAAAGAAATTCCCGGGCCCTGGCTTCCTGGCGCGATGATGAGGCACCAGGAGTGAAGCGAGGCGTGGGCTGCTGGAGCGGGAATGAGGGGGCGCCAGTGGCTCCGGAAACGGGTGGAGGTTGTCTGCCCTGGACTCTCCGCAAACAGTGTGTGCGGGCGTGAGGGCTGCGGGCCTGAGAAAGTCCACCGCTCTCCCGCTCCCGAGACAGGGGCAGGGGTGGGGGGCGGGTGAGACAGCGCAGGCCGGCCGGCTTACAGTCCCCCTGCTTCCCCGTGGAAAGGAAGGGCCCCCGCCTCCCGGGGCAGGAACTAGCGCTTGTCTGGAGCTGGGAGTCCTTTCTGGTCTTCCCCAGCCCCAAGACGACCTCCCAAGGACACCCCCTTCCCCAGCCCTGCTGTGGGACTTAAACAAGAACGCGCTTAGAATCAGGATCACTCTTCCACACTCTTAGGAAGCCCCTCTGCTCTTTCCAGAGCCAGAAAGTAGTAGTTTTGGGGTTGAGGCTTATCCATCCATCCATCCGCACGTTCTAAGCGCCTAGTCTATACCGTGAAGTGTACTAGGCACTGGGAGGACTTGAACTGCTGAGGGAAGGGGAAATGGGAGGCTTGAATTGGAGTCATAGTTAAGCCTCCCGGGGCAGAGACCTAACTGTGCCTTGTGTGTAGTGCTGAGGGGGCTCCCTGAGGATGCCTTCAACCTTAAAGGCGGATGGCAGGAGCTGGCTGGCTGAAGTACAGTTTGTGTACCAGGGGTTGGGAGGCAAAGGTGGGAGGCTCGTGTCTTCAGACAGGGAACAAGCATGTGCAGACACTTCAGGTGAGACAGAGCATGGCTCCCCAGGAATGAATGCATTTCCCATAGCTGGGAGAGTATCATCTGCAGGTTAGGGAAAGATGAGCCTGGATAAGTAAAGACCAAATCTTCGTGGCTGTTGGAGCACCACAATCAAGATAATGAACATATCCACCGGCCGCCAAAATTTCCTTGTGTGAGGGGCTATTTTAGGAAGTATGATCAAGAAGGGCGGGCCTGGCTGGGTGCAGTGGCTCACGCCTGTAATCCCAGCACTTTGAGAGGCCGAAGTGTGCCGATGACCTGAGGTCAGGAGTTCGAGACCAGCATGGCCAACGTGGTGAAACCCTGTCTCTACTAAAAATACAAAAAAGCCGGGTGTGGTGGCACGTGCCTGTAGTCTCAGCTACTTGGGAGGCTGAGGCAGGAGAATTGCTTGAAGCTGGGATGTGGTGGTTGCAGTGAGCCAAGATTGTGCCATTGCACTCCAGCCTGGGCAACAGAGTGAGACTCCATCTTTAAAAAAAAAAAAAAAAAAAAAAGAGGGGCTGGTGTGATGAGGTGTCACTTGAGCAGAGAGTGGAATGAAATAAAGGATAGCAAGCCACATAGAGAGTGCAGCAGGCATGGAGGCGGAAGCAAGGCTGGTGTCCAAGCAGCAGCAGGGAAGCCAGAGTGGCTGGACTTGTGTGGGTATGGGGAAGAGGGGAGAGAGGTCACTCATCTGTGTGAGGCACAGGACTTTGTTTTATCCCCTGCTGTACCCCCAGCACTTAGAGTGGGAGCTAGCACAGAGAAAGGCGCTCAATTGATGTTTGCTGAGCAGATGAATGCCTGGAGTAGACCAAAGAGCAGAGTTTGGTGGCAGGGTGGGTCAGGGAGAGAGTTTACTCAACAGCCTGGTGATAGGGGAGAACAAGTGGCCAGAGGGTGTCCATGTATGATGGGGACCAGGGGTCCTTGCTGGGCAGCAGTGTGGGAGACACACGGATCCTGGCCACACCTCAGCCTTCCCTCCAGCCTGATTACCTGCCTCCCTCCCTTGCAGAGGTTCCGGTTCTGTGGTGATCTGGACTGTCCCGACTGGGTGCTGGCAGAGATCAGCACGCTGGCCAAGATGATTGAGTGCACAGGGTCTAGTCTGGGTGGAGGAGGGGTGCTGGGGGTGGGGATAGTAGGTGTAGACGATGGTGAGGTTTCTCTGGGGTTAGGGCGTCAGTGCTCTCAGCCTGTGCTACCATGCTTTGTGACCTTGATCAGTGGCTGGCCTGCTCTGAGCCAGTCCCCAGGAAGGAGGGGTGAGGTTTGCCAGCCTGGCTGATGTAAGGACTTCCCTTCCAGTCCTCTGTGAAGTTGCAGCTGCTCTGCAGCCAGGTACTAAAGAGCTGCTGGGATAGGGGAATGATATGAGTACAAGACCCAGCACCCCATTGTCCCATGCCCTTATGACCCCTACTGCCCTGAAACTCTGTTCTAGGCCCAGGAAGACGGGTGACCCAGCCTCACAACCTCTCTGGGCACCTCCCATACTTCTTTCCAGCCTGTCTGATTCTTATTGCAGGATCCAGGCTGTAGGTGAGGGGCTGGTGAGCAGGGGCCTGGCACCCCTGAAGATCTCCTTTCACCATAGTATGAGAAGATCCTGAAGCTCACAGTTGACGCTAAGTTTGGTGAGTACCCCACTGAGTCCACAGCCCCAGGCAACCCTGGGACCTTGGCCTGGTGCCTGGTACAGAGGGCCCCCCCCTCCAGCAGCATCCTTAACCTGCCTTCCCTAGTGGAGGAGCATGAGGGAAAGAAAGACATTGACAATCCCACTTTCTTGTCCTCTGCCAGCTCCTGGTGGAGCAGTAGCAGTGCCTGTAGGCCTCAGGAGGCCATGGGGCCTTGAGCTGAAGTTAATAGGGCAACTGGGAGGTGGCTGGGGCCACAGTGACACCCCCTGTCCCACCCATGGATCCCTCAGAGTCAGGCGATGTGAAGGCCACAGTGGCAGTGCTGTTTCATGCTCTCCGGTGCAGCCAAGCACAGTGTCAATGGCGAATCCTTGGCCAGTGAACTGCAGCAGCTGGGGCTGCCTAAAGGTACGGGTTGTGGGTGGGTAGCTGGGCAGCCTGTGGGCCAAGGTCTGCTAGAGAGCAGGCCAGGCCCTGTGACCCTGAGGTGTACCCTGCCCTGTGTGGGCCCTGTGACCCTGAGGTGTACCCTGCCCTGTCTGGGCCAGGAACCCAAGCCCAGCCCCCACCTGCTACCTCCAGAGCTTCTCCATTCTACCTCCAGAGCACGCGGCCAGCCTGTGCCACTGTTATGAGGAGAAGCAAAGCCCCTTGCAGAAGCACTTGGGGTCTGCAGTCTACGCAGTAAGTATGAGGCCAGCCAGGGTCTGGGCTCATTCTAGAAGGTGCATGCAGCACACAAAGGGCATGGAGAGTCCAGGGAGATGACTTAACCATGGTCACATACTAAGCAGCCGCAGAGCTGGGACGTGGCCCTGGGTCTCCTGACTCCGTGGGCTCTGTGATGTGTACGTACAGGATCAGACCTTGCCCTTTCCTCCTGGCTGACCCTTCCTTAGTCCCCTGTGCCCCACGTGTGAGCACCCAGCTCACTCTCATTCCTCCCTCTCCAAAGCGTGGTCTCTGGCAGCACGAGTGGCAGAAGGGACAGCAGAGACTGTGGAGCCCTCAGCTGCACCTAAGACCTCTGTGTGGTCTAGCTGTGTGTGCTGGGGGAGGCTTTTGGCCACTGTTTCCCCTTCTGTAAACAAGACCGACCCCTGTGGCATGGAGGGCGGGAGGCCGATGTGAGTGCCAAGCACTTGGAGCAGGGCCCTGAGTGAGCATGGACATGGGAGCAGGGGTGTTCCTCAACTTTATGCACCTTGGGGATGAGAGTGGGGCTCCCTGCGTGGGTTGACAAGGCATTGCTTTCCCCTACCCCACCTCTGTCCCAGCCCTGCAAGTCCAATCCTTGGGGGTCTAGGAAGGAAGAAGCCCATGGCTGTGTGACCTCAGGCTGGTGCCTGGCCCTCTCTGGCTGTGAGTTCCTGGGAAAGACAGCAGCCAAGGCACGTCCTCAAGTTTAGCACTTTGACAAGAAAGGCGGGGATACTGGGATCAGGCTCAACCCTCTGGCCCCAAATCCCGCGGCCCCAGCTGGAGGATGAGGAGATGCTGGGCTTGGGTGGGGGAATCAAGGGTGTAAAGAGGCCTGCTCACCCCTCAGCTTGGCTCAAAGACTCAAGGCGTCAAAGGCTCAGCCTGTGACTCAGGAAGGAGACCTGGCCCAGCCAGACACTCACCAGGACAAGGGCAACTGTGACGAGCAGGAGGCCCAGCATGAGGAGAGCCGTGGCATAGCTGGAGATAAAGGCATCCAGCAGGCTGGAGGCTTTGGGGCTAGGAGTGCCTAGAGCAGAGCAAGAAGGCTATGGCCTGGTGGGGCTTTGCCTCCCAGACTTCTGAGAAGACAGAATCTGGGCCCAGAAGTTGCTGCGGGACCAGAGAGCTGGGACTAGGAGCACTTTGGAGGGCTCCATGAGGAGGGGAGGCAGCGAGCCCAAGGGAGGCGGCAGAGGGACAGAGGGAGGCGGGCCTGCAGAGGGAAGGAGGTGATGACCGTGTCTACCAAGAGGCCCTCTGCCTCCCACAGGGTGTGCAGACCCTGGCGTGCACAGTCCCACACGACGGCCTGGGCTGGCACCACCCTGAAGAAGGTGGCACCCACTCTGGCGGTCAGTGGGTCTCGCCTGCTGAGAGGATTAACACAGACATCAGGGGGCTGGGCATCCTTGGGGGACTAGGGGAGGTCATCTCTTCCAGCCTCCTGTCCTCAACCCCAGAACACTGGCCTGAGCCCTGGGTCACCCAGGGCCACCCCGGACCCACCAGAATTCCTCCACCACCACTTGGTCAAAGTTCTGCAGAGGTCTGAGGACGAGGGTCAGCTGGGTTCAGGAGAGGATGAAGAGGGTCACAGCTCTACCAAACGAAGCTTCATTCCTTGTGGTGCCTGGCCCACCCCTCTGCTGCCAGCCTCAGGCTGGCCCAGCCCTGCACAGTAGGTGCCCAAAGGCATCGTAGCGGTTCCTGTCATGCTGGTCTCCCCCCGGGGCCCCTTCTGGAGCCTGCTACCACAGATCTCAGGGTAGGGGGTACAGTTCAGTCTCCCTTCCCCCTCATCCCCCTCATAGGGGCTTGGTCCACCAAGGCCCCTGACTGCTAGGGAACCCACACCCATGGCCTCCTTCTTTCTGACTGCTGGCCCTTCCCCAGCCTGGATACTTGAGCCCTGGGCAGAGGGGTAACGATCCCAGGACTGTCTTCGCAAGCAGAGAGGCTACTTGGCACCAGGCCCTTACTCCTTGGGCTGAGCTCAGCAGCCGGTGTGTCACCAAGGTCCCCTGGGCAGAAGGGGCTCAGCCCTGAGGGCCCATCACTCACCACACCTGCATGTTCCTGCTAGGCATCCACCCTGGGGACCCAGCTTTCCCCCTGCCCCCAGCTGCTGGCAGTCCCATCTTGACTCATCCAGGGTCCTGGGGGCCATGTGAGGAAGCAGCCAGCAGCTGGGAGGAGCACGTGGTGTTTCTGCATCTTTTCTTATGGAGCTCCCTTGGGTGGGAGGGGCTACAGACTCAAGGGAGACTCAGGCCACCCCTTCCTCACTCCCTGGCTGGGTGGGCTTCCAGCTCAGGAGTCTACTGGAAGGATGGGACCGTCCTGTCACAGAGGCAGGTCTGAGTAGTCCAGGCCCAGTTCTACCCTCCAGCAGGGCCCCTTTCATTCATTTGTCCAGCTGGCTTTGCCCAAAGCACAGGTGATGTCTATGTGGACTGTGTCCCCTGTCCCCAAGGGGCGTCTGGCTCCAGTCCTGGCCTGGAACTCAGACACCTTAGTGTTAGAGGCCACATCTGGCAGGGTGGACCAGCATGGTCTGCCCATGGCCAGGGCAGGTACCATGTTGGCAGCCCCAGACCTGACACCACGGCTCCCGTGTCCCCTCTCCACTTCCGTCCTGCACATCACCTACACTACGTGCTGTCTCTGATGAATCCAAGCTGTCAGCTTCTGTCAGCTTGGCCGGGAAGTCACGCTGACCAAAGTGGAATGGTGCAGCCTGAGTTGGGGGCTAAGTGGGAATGGGCCTGGTGTGTGGGGGGGGAGGTGGGGGTGAGGCAGGTGTCTGGCGCCTCTCTGCTTATCTTCCCTTCTCCTTTGCCCATAAAGGGGGCATCTTCTCCATGTCCCTCTGCCACTCCGGGGACATAAAATACTGCCCCAGGTCTGTCTTCCTTTGGACATAGCCCACTTACCTTCCTGTGGGACTCAGGGCTTTGTTTTGTCCTGTGGCCCATATGAGAAGCAATTATCCCTGCTCTGCTCAGTTGAGAGAGGACAAACTGAGGCAGAGCAGGGGAACAACTCTGTCATAGCCTGACTGTTAATGGCAGAGTCAAGACCAGCCCTTCCTTGAGTGTCAGGTCCAGTGGACACTGTATTAGTTCACTTTGCCTTGCTCTAGAGGAATACCTGAGACTGGGTTATTTATTTATTTATTTTTGAGATGAAGTCTAGCTCTGTCGCCCAGGCTGGAGTACAATGGCACAATCTCAGGACACTGCAACCTCCACCTCCTGGGTTCAGGCTACTCTCCTGCCTCAGCCTCCTGAGTAGCTGGAATTATAGCCATGCACCACCATGCCTGGCTAATTTTTTGTATCTTTAGTAGAGACAGGGTTTTGAGATGGAGTTTTGCTGTTGTGGCCCAGGCTAGAGTGCAATGGTGTGATCTCAACTCATTGCAACCTCTGCCTCCCAGTTCAAGCAATTTTCATGCTTCAGCCTCCCAAGTAGCTTGGATTACGGGCATGCACCACCATGCCGCCTCATTTTCTATTTTTAGTAGACAGGGTTTCACCAGGTTGGCCAGGCTGGTCTTGAACTCCTGACCTCAAAGTGATTCACCCACCTCGGCCTCCCAAAATATTGGGATTACAGGTGTGAGCCACCGCTCCTGGCACTGAGACGGGGTAATTTATAAAAGAGGTTTATTTGCCTCACAGTTCTGCAGGCTGTACAAGCATCTGCTAGGCTTCTAGTGAAGCCTCAGGAAGCTTTTACTTCTGGTGGGAGGCAAAGAGGGAGGAGACGTGTTGCGTGGTGAGAGAAGAAGCAAGAGAGAGGAGGCATCAAGCTCTCCTGTGAACTAATAGAAAACTCCCTCATTGAATCACTTGAACCCGGGAGGTGGAGGTTGCAGTGAGCCAAGATCATGCCACTGCACTCCAGCCTGGGCTATGAGCAAGACTCTGCCTCAAAAAATAAAAATAAAAAATAAAAAATAAGAAAACTCACTCATTACCATGGGGAGGGCACTAAGCCATTCATGAGGGATCCCCCACCATGACCCAAACACCTCACACTATAGGCCCCACCTCCAGCATTGGGGATCACATTTCAACATGAGATGTGGATGGGACAAGTATCCAAACTATGTGAGAGGCCTCCCCCTCCCTCTCATCAGAGTCTTCTGTCCTCAGTTCAGGTGCATGCTGGCCTCCATGCCCGGCTCCTAGGAAGTCATCTTGGCCCCAAGGGGTTGGGCAGGGCCACTAGGCTGAGGGTTGGAGCCCTATCTCTCCTAGTCCCAGCCTGGGTCTCCATCACTGGCTAGCCCGCTCTGCTTGCTGCATTCTCTCCACACCTGCTCCCTGCAGCCCAGGGGTCAGTCTGGGTGCAGGCCTGGGTAGAGGTCCAGGAGCAGATTCTGCCCCCCAGCTCATACCTCCTGTGCACCTTGGCAGCCAAAATGCACCAGCATGGCCAGGAGCACTGGCCTGTCCCTGTAGTCTCAGTGTTTTGGGAGGCTGAGGTGGAAAGATCGCTTGAGACCAGCCTGGGCAACATAGTCAGACCCTGTCTTGGAAAAAATAAAATTAGGCATGGTGGTGTGCACCTGTAGTCCCAGCTCCTCAGGAGGCTGAGGTGGGAAGATTGCATGAACCCAGGAGATCAAGGCTGCAGTGAGCTATGATTGCACCACCACACTCCAGCCTGGGCAACAGAGCAAGACCCTGTCTCTAAAACAAGAAACAAAGTGTACCAGTGTGTGGATGTCAGCTTCTCCTGGTGTGTGGACCTGACCTCACTCGGCCCCATCAGTGAGTGGGAGGCTTCCTGCTGTCTTCCAGAACATTCCCACCACTACACTTGTGTTCCTCCTGCATTCTCTGGTAGGCTTTGTGAGGGGACCTGTCACCTACCTCTCTGGCTGCCCTAAGGCCCAGCTCAAACCTTCTCTGACCCTGAGAACCTTTTTCTGAAGAGTCTTTCCCCCACCCATAGGCCTCCTCATTTCAGAGCTTTTGGTGGGGTGAGTACAAGGATTGACTCTCTGCTACCAGCCTGGGTAGGGTCCCTAGGGTTGGGTCTCTGGATGGCATATGAGGGTCTAGATCAGGATCCAGATGCCTGTAACCTGAAGGGCAGGCCCTGAGCTGCCCCAACTTCATGGAGCCGCTCATCCAACCTGACCTTCTGGGACAGGCCCGACCCCTGCATCCTTTGGTCTTGGTCCCTGCTGGGAACTCTGGTTACCCTGGCTTACCTACTTTGACTCCAAAGGTAATGCTGACATCCCCCGTGAGACACAGTGACAGACTGAGACTAATCTAGGGTTACCTGGCTCAAAGTCACCATGGCCAGGCAGAGCTCAGGTCCTAGCACTGTTCAGCCTCTGCCTCTCGGGTTCAAGTGATTCTCCTGCCTCAGCCTCCCAAGTAGCTGGGACTACAGACGCATGCCACCATGCCCGGCTAATTTTTTGTAGTTTTAGTAGAGATGGGGTTTCACTGTGTTAGCCAGGATGGTCTTGATCTCCTGTCCTCATGATCCGCCCACCTCAGCCTTTCAAAGTGTTGAGATTACAGGCCTGAGCCACTGCACCTGACCTCCCTAACACCCTTCTAGCTCTGGTGCCCTGCAGGGTCTACCTTGGAGCACCTGGAGCCCAAGAAGCTGCCCCTCACCTTTGTGATCCCAGGGACCCACTCCCTTATCATGGAGTCAGCAGACCCAAACCCGCTGAGGTGCCTGAAGGAGCAGGGGTCAGCCTCTACCCTCCACAGCCTCTCTGATGGGGAGGATGTTATCCCAGCAGCCTGAGCTGGAAGCAGAATTGGGAGGATGGGGGGTTTTCTCTGTGGGTAGCTCTGGGCTCCAGGGTGGAGCCCTCTTAACCTGGCCCTTCCCCTGTGACTCTCCTTGGCCCCAGGCAGAGAAAGCATCTTGCCTGAGGTCACCTGTCAGGTAGGGACAGAGTGGGACTTGGGTTCTTTCCCACCCAGCTGCAGCTCCCCCTCCCCGCAGCCCCTTCCCCCAGGAGATAGAGAACCTGGCAGGCTGTGCATCATAGAAGAGTTCACTTTCCTTCTGGTGAGGGATGGGAACCAGCTTGGGGTGGAAGGGATGAGGGGTCTGGAGGCTCTCCCAGCCCTGCCTCACATTTGAAGGATAGCATCTGGGTGGCAGCATGGTTTAGGCTAGACAGGGTGGCCCCTAGGTTTATAGCCTGGCCTCGGGCAGGATGCTGCCATGCCACCTTCTCTTCTGCACGTCCTGACTTGGCACCCTACCTAAAGGTCCTCAGGTCTCCTGCCCCCTGGGCATTGCCACCACTCCCTGCCCAGACATAGCTCTCCTTGTCCTGGACTAATCTTCAGAGATTCTTGTCCAGCCCACAGCTTTGCTGGACATCGCAGGATGGGCCAGGCCCCCTGCCCAGCACTAACATTTCTTTGTGAGTCTCAACCAGACTGAGCTGCAGCTTCAGGGTCAGGGTAGGCTCTGACTTAATTGATGTGACCCAGGACAAGGGGATTTATTGATGGTGTCACATATGCTTAAGTTCTTGGCCTCTGTGGTCTCTTTGGGGCATGATACCCCTCTGTCCCATGCTTATGTGCCCACATGTGGCCACAAGTGCCTTTCCTACCACCATCCCTACTTGAGGCCGGTGTCCAGGCACCTGTGGCTCCAGGCAGAAGGCTGAGTGCAGAGCCAGGCCTGGGTGGACATTCTGCAGGGGCTGCAGGAGCTGACAGTCCTGACCACCCAGCCCGTGGCCATCCATTCCCCTTCACCATGGCTAGCCCTTCATCCACCATCCTTCCAGGGGCCAGGCCTGAACCCAAACTGACTTTTACCTGCCCCTGGTCCCCCTCGTGCCTGTCAGGTTCTTGTCTGAGCATGAAGGTCTTGCTCATTTCCTTGATTATCCTCAAGAGGTTTATAGAGCCACTTGGGGACATCACATCTGTCTACCAGGTCCTCACCAGAGACAGGACTGCCTTGGGCCGGGCCTGGAATAGTCAGGTGTCACACTTACCTGTTGGGACCTGGCTTCACCGGCTTCAATCTGGGCAATGGCCTGATGGGTGGCTGCCCCTTCTCCTCTGCTTGGGGGAGGCAGGAGAGGAAGGTCAGGCAGGAGATCTGCTTCCTGCCCACCTGACGCAGGTTGGAAGCAGGGCGTCCATCTGTGCCTGTCTCACTTTGCTGCAGGTGCATGGGAGGCCGAACTCCTCTCCTGATCTCCTGCAGGTGCGGATTCCAGGTTTCCTGTGGGTGTCGGGGTGGGCTCCAGAGCTCTTCTGGCCTAGGGAACCCTGGGCTGTATGAGGCCTTGGCCTAGCCGGATTGTTTCCCACACTGTCACCTCCCCACACTGTCACCTCCCCAAACATGGGGCTGCATGCTCTGTGCCCTGGGTGGGACACTGGAAGGAGTTCCACCTTCAAGGCTTGGATCACAGTAAAGCCTCTGCCATGGGGATGTGCTGGCTGAGACAGCTGGGGTTGAACCAGCCATGATATGTTGGCCTTGGGCAAGTCCTCTGTGCCTTGCTTCCCTTTCTCCAGCAGCCAGAAGAGATAATAGCACCTATTTCACCCATACTCAAGTGTTCATTTGTGAGCAGGAACTGAGTCCCGGAGGAGGTGCAGGTGGAGCCATCGAGGCAGCACTGCAGCTGGACCTGGGTCTGAGTCCCAGCTCCTGGCTGTGGTATGCATCACTCTCTCCATTTGTTTATCTGAAGGACAGGGCTGTGCTGTTCTGGGGTCACTGTGACAATGCAACTGGCCTGTGTGAGTTGGTGGTGGCCTCCTGAGATGGTTTGAGGTGGGCTGGAGGTGTGTCTTGAATGCCCCTTCACCCCCATGGGGAAGACCCACTTAGGGAAGACTCATGTGTCTGTATGGAGGAACCCACATTCCCTGCCCCTCAGCTATCCTCTGTCCCTTCCCAGCCCCTTCTGGTGTCCTGCAGGCTCTGGTGGTGGCCATCCAGCCTGGTGGCCATCTGGCTGGTCCACTCTTCCAGGTGGACCCTCTGTCTTCATGTGGTGCGGGTCCCATTGTGTCACCACCAGACAGGGCACGCTAACCCCACGGCCTCCATTCCCTGTTACCCAGCCCCCACCCCCAGGTATGTGCCACCTCCCTAAAGCCCACTGTTTCCACCAGCTGTGTTTGAACTCTGTCTCTGAGCAAGACCTAACGCAAAGCCTGAAACAGCCTGGCTTGTAGAGGTCCAGGAGACCAAAGCTTGAAGAGAGAGTGGCGGTCTCCCAGAGCCCACTTAGCCTCAGCCCCAGGGCTGTGTCCATGCTGTTCCTGGCTCCAGTGAGCCAATTCTCTCCTGTGATGCCTGTAAGGGCTCCAGTGGTGATGGAGGTAGCTGGAGAGAACAAGGCTGTCTTAACCCTCCTTCCCTGAGAAGGCCCATTGGGGAACATTTTAGGCATCAGGGCATTCTGGGGGGCATCTTCCAGGGACCCCTCCTATACCCTGCCCTGCCCTGGCTCTCTAGTGAGAAATTGCAGTTGCGTGGACAGTGGGGCTGACCCAGGACAAATGCACATATTAGGCTGGTCTTCAGGGTGCTGGGGTGGGGGCAGGGGCACTTCAGGGATAGGAAGGAGAGGCCTGTGTGTTCCAGAAGTACAGAGGAACCTGGTGCCAGCCACAGTCAACCCCTATGTGATGATCTTTCTACACGCCCTCTTTGGTGTCTTGGTGCTGGCTGCTGTCTTTGGCCAGGTAAGCTCATGGTCTGGGCTCCTGGGGTCCGCTCACTGGGCGTCCCCACTGCCTGCAGGTAGGGGAGCCTTTGGGCCAGGACTATCCTTGGCTCCCCTTCCAGGTGGTGGGTTCAAAGACCATTCCTGGGTTCCACCACCACCAAGACTCAATGGTGTCTTGATGGGCCCAGGAACTGCTGGGGCTTTCTAGGTTAAGACCCTTGCCTATCCCTGTGTGCCTCCCCTGCAGTAGGGGGATGTGGGGTCAGCCTCAGTCTCTGCCTTACCTTGCCTGAACTCAAGGGATCTGCCTGCCTTGGACTCCCAAAGTGCTGCGATTATAGGCATGAGCCACTGCACCCAGCCCAGCCTTGACTTTGAATCTATGTTGTACATCCAGACAGCAGTGAACTCTGGGGGAACACCAAAGATGAGGAGAATGAGAGAAGAGATACCTCCAATTAAAGGAGTTAAGAAGAGATGCTTGAACTTATGTTTTAAAAAGTCACTGCAGGTTGGGCACAGTGGCTGGCACCTGTAGACACAGCACTTTGGGAGGCTGAAGTGGGTGAACGGCTGGAGCCTAGAAGTTTGAGACCACCCTGGGCAACATGGCAAAACCCCATCCGTACAAAAAATACAAGAATTAGCCAGGCACGGTGGTGCCTGTTGTCCCAGCTACTCGGGAGGCTGAGGTGGGAGGTCGAGGCTGCAGTGAGCTGAGATCCACTACTCCACTGCAGCCTGGGTGACAGAGTGACACCCTGTCTTGAAAAAAAAAGTCACTATTTTGGGGTTTTCTGGGTGAAACCTCTGTTTCCATAAAAAAAAGAAAAGGGTCAAGACAGTAGGTGTTACTGATTCAAAATCATAACCAGATGCTTAGAGTAAATCATTGTATCTATTATTTCAAAAGCCAACCTCAGGATTATTAAAAGTTAATTTTATTGGGTTTTTCTTTAAGCTTGGCTGATTCACTCAGGTCTGTCACTTCCAAGCCCATGTTTTACTACTTTGTAACCCTATTTGGAAGGAAAACTGCAGCTCACATTATGATCCATTGTGGGCGGGAAGCCACCCAGGTGCCGAGGCAAGAGACAGAGGACACGAGCTGTTCCAGTATAATAAAATATAAAACAAGAATAGTTATAGCAGATATAGATTTTAGATATGATTATATATGAATATCATTAATCATTAGTTTGTAGCAATTACTTTTTATTCCAATATTATAATAATCCTCGCTCTATAATCATAGCCTAGGAAAAACCAGGCCATACAGAGATAGGAGCTGAGGGGACATAGTGAGGTGTGACCAGAAGACAAGAGTGCGAGCCTTCTGTTATGCCCGGACAGGGCCGCCAGAGGGCTCCTTGGTCTAGTGGTGATGCCAGCATCTGGGAAGACACCTGTTGCCAGGCGGACTGTGGTCCAGCGGTAACGTAAGTGTCAAGGGAAAACATCCGCTACTTAGCAGACCTGGAAAGGCGGGGTGGGGGGGGGGGTCTCCCTTTCCCCAGGGGAGTTTAGAGAAGACTCTGCTCCTCCACCTCTTGTGGAGGGCCTGACATTAGTCAGGCTTGCCCGCAGTTATCTGGAGGCCTAACTGTCTCCCTGTGATGCTGGGCTTCAGTGGTCACACTCCTAGTCCGCCTTCATGTTCCATCCTGTACACCTGGCTCTGCCTTCTAGATAGCAGTAGCAAATTAGTGAAAGTATTCATAGTCCCTGATATGCAGAAATAATGGCATAAGCTGTCTTTCTGTCTGTCTCCTCTCCCTCTCTGCCTCGGCTGCCCGGCAGGGAAGGGCCTCCTGTCCAGTAGACACATGACCCACGTGACCTCACCTATCATTGGAGGTGACTCACATTCTTTACCCTGCCCCTTCTGCCTTGTAGCCAATAAATAACAGCGCAGCCAGACATTCGGGGTTGCTACCAGTCTCTGCGCATTGGTGGTAGTGGTCCCCCGGGCCCAGCTGCCTTTTCTCTTACCTCTTTGTCTTGTGTCTTTATTTCTGCACTCTCGTCGCTGCACACAGGGAGAGACCCACTGACCCTGTGGGGCTGGTCCCTACAATCCATCCTGAGATGAAAAGTTTCACACATATACACCACATATACCCCCCACCACAGTATGATGACACA
Source organism: Pongo pygmaeus (assembly GCF_028885625.2). Lineage (NCBI taxonomy): Eukaryota > Metazoa > Chordata > Mammalia > Primates > Hominidae > Pongo > Pongo pygmaeus. The sequence goes on from NC_072389.2 coordinate 81,336,411, forward strand.
GCAACCCAACCTTGGGCAAATGGTACCACTGCCAGCAAATGCTTTTTTTTCTTTATTTTAATTTTTTTTTACTGTGTTTCTTCTAACAGCAGCAAATGCATTTAACACGTTATTGAGATTCTCAACAGCTGCCATTTGGTTTGTATAGCAAATTGTTTACAAAGTAACTTTTTTCCATTTTTGATATTTTAATGAAAATTATGTTCTTCAGTTTTAAAACTCTGTCTCACTCCCAAAGAAAGATTAATGACTAACTACCAAGAAATGATTATTTAGGAAAATAACAAAAGCAAAAACAGCTTGTAAACACTTTTGGAACATGGATAAGGGTCCGAAGTCAAGACCTTCTGGGCCCAATGGAGGTGCTAGGCTTGCCTGGGGACACCATCGGCACTTTCCCATCCACAACATCCTCAACAGCTGGGAGCCATGCGCAGACTCTGGGGGGCTTCCTGTTCCACAAACTCCCCTCTCTTTTTCCTCTCCACCCTTGCTGTTGGGCTTCCCCTCCAAATCTGCCGAATGAAGGCAGCAGGATCTTTAATACTGTTCAGCTTTGTCAACGGAGACAGGATACTCTAGAAAGTTGAGAGATTCCCTGGTCCAGTCTGGGGGAGGAAAAAATATGCAGTGTAGCATAGATGGTTTTACTTGTCCACTCAGACACATGCTCATACTTATTAGATGGATGTATCAGATGCTTCAAAAGTCCTGATGTGTAGTAGCACAAAAGTTGCTGGTAAAAAGGAAGTTGCAAAATGGCAAAAATTTCTGCAGCAGTTCAGGCTCCTGATGACAAAGCTGGTTCTGATAAGCAGTTCTTTTGACATTCACAGCAGCTTTCGCTGTAAGTCCTATGTTCCAAGGGTTTCATTTAGACCATAGGAAGTTGAAAGCAAAGTTTAAATGTTCTCTACTGACAAAATGTGGTATATCCATCAATGGACTTCTACTCAGTAATGAAAGGAACAAACTACCAACACCTGTTATATGTCATGGACCAACCTCAAAAACATTAGCTAAGTAAAAAAGCCAGACACGAGACCACATATTGTATAATTCCATTGATTTGAAATGTCCAAAAAAGGCAAGTTGATAGAGACAGAACTGGTCTGATTTACCTCAAGAGGTAGGGATTCAAGCTCTCTAGGGTACATGTGATACATCCGTGAGAAAAAATAAGGAAAAGAAAAGAAATTTATATGTAAATAAATGAAAATAATATTTCCCCCGATTATAAAGTAAATTGCATTCTTTTAGTAATAATTTGGAAGACAAAATATGAAGAAAAGTCTTTAATTTTGCCACTGAAAGCATTCTGGTTGGTTGCTTTTCATACTTTTTTATGCATATGAACATTTTAAAAAGTAGAATCATAATATATAGTCTTTTGTCACTATGTTTTGGGCATATTTCCATGGCAGTAACTATATCCTTGGTGTCATCTTTTTAAAAGTTTGATGTATATTAAGTTAATCATTGCCACTCCAGAAGTAAATTTTCTTATATATATATTTTAATGGATGCAAGCAAGCATTTTGGGGCTGAATTCACAGAAGGAGAATTTCTGGAGGAAAATAACATAAAATAGTTTTAAGATTTTTAATAGAAATTTTCAAATTATCCTGCAGAAAAATTGGTTCAGTTTCTACTCCCAACAAGGGCAGAGCTCCAGTGTCCCCCTTCCATTTGTCCTCTTTGCTGATATTTAAGGAGAAAATCTCATTGTTTTCATTACATTTCTTTGGTTTCTAGTGCTTTTGAAATTTTTTTTTTTTTTTTGAGATGGAGTCTTGCTGTATGGCCCAGGCTGGCATGCAACAGTGCAATCTCGGCTAACTGCAACCTCTGCCTCCTGGGTTCAAGTGATTCTCCTGCCTCAGCTTCCTGAGTAGCTGGGATTACAGGTGCTCACCACCATGCCTGGCTAATTTTTGTATTTTTTAGTAGAGATGGGATTTCGCCATGTTGGTCAGGCTCATCTCAAACTCCTGACCTCAGGTGATCCACCCACCTTGGCCTCCTAAAGTGCTGGGATTACAGGTGTGAGCCACAGCCCCGGCCTTGAATCTTTTTTATATGCTTATTGGCCATTTTTATTCTGGTGGGAAGTGCCTGTTTCTCCATTGCCTATTTTCTGGCCAAGCTCCCAAGTCACATTTCACTTAATTTTTATCCTGCTGATTGAAAGCATTTTAACATAAACAGGAGCAGGACAGACTATAATTATCGAGATCTTGCTCTGTCACCCAGGCTGGAGTGCAGTGGCATGATCATAGCTACCACAGCCTTGTACTCCTGAGCTGAAGCAATTTTCGTACCTCAGCCTCCCAAGTAGCTAGGACTACAGGTGTGTGCCACCACGCCCAGCTAATTTTTAAAATTTTTTGTAGAGATGAGAATTCACTATGCTGCCCAGGCTGGTCTTGAACTCCTGACTTCAAGTGATCCTCCCACCTTGGCTTGCCAAAGTGTCGGGATTACAGGCGTGAACTACTGCTCCCGGCCGAGAGCTCATTTTGTTTGCTAGTGGCGATCTTGGTATCTTTTTATATTTGAGGCTTTGGTGCTAGTGCTGAAGTATTACACTCGCCATCCGAGGTTTGCAGGACTTTTGTTGTAATATTGAACAGATGGAACTGTTTAGTTCTGCATCTTTGCAGGTATATAAAATGTGCCTAGCAGGACTCTGCTTTATATCCATTGAAAGCAAGAAGTAATACAGTAAAACTTTGCCTGGCTAGAGGCTTTGGAAGAATGGAGTATTCTGATTTAATGCTGTTAACTTGGAAGTGTGAAGGTGAAAAGAATTCAAAACTTACATTTCCTGTTGAATGCAATTTGAAAATACAGCCAGTGATTCCACTTTTCTTCTCTAGTAAGTTTGGACATTCTGATCTACTTGGTATTTTATTATAGAACTGCTAGTGTGCCTGAGACTTACATTGTGAAGACACTTTTTAAAAAACTTGAGAGGTAAGAGGGTGTAAATGGTATTGTATGAGATCAGGCTGGATGAGAAGTGACACTTGTAAACATACCTTTTAGGCTGAATCTCTGATTGCCATTTGTTTTCTTATTTAACTCATGAAAATAAAACACCTTGGATGGAGGGTGGGAGCAGGAAGGAGATTTATGTCTTTTAATTGCATGTCATTGTTTCATATCAAGACAGAACATATGGTATCCCTGGCTTTGACCTACAGAAGGAAATACATTTTTCTACCTGCTGTATGCCAGAGGTCCTTGAACACCTGGAGGGATGACTGCAGCACAGATTGCTGAGCCCTGCTCCAGAGTTTCTGATTCACCATGTCCAGGGTGGGGCCTGAGAATTTGCACTTATAAAAAGTTCTCAGGTTCTGCTGGTGCTGCTAGTCCAGAGACTACATTTTTGAGAACCACTCTTGTCTACTAACTGTAAATTGCAGAACTCTAGAACAAAGCTTAGTTTGGTGTAGGAAAAGAAACTCACAGGTTATGGAGCAAATCATGAAAGATTCAACCCTTGATCCCAGCCTAGTGTGGAATTCGGGTAACAAGCAATACACAGTGACATAACACAATTCTTGGTTTTCATGATTGCAAGTCATAGCCAAGTATCAAGTGAGAAATTCAGTTTCATTTGCAAGGCCTAGAGAGGCCAGGTGATTCTAGAAAAATAGGCCTTGTGTTTGCTTTAAACCAGTAAAGAGCTTTGAGTGCTTATTAAATGGAAAGCTTTGTGTTTTTATTAATTTTTGACTTTTTTTTTTTTTGAGATGAAGTCTCAGTCTGTCACCCAGGCTGGAGTGCAGTGGTGTGAACTTGGCTCACTGCAACTTCTGCCTCCCGGGTTCAAGTGATTCTCCTGCCTCAGCCTCCCGAGTAGCTGAGATTACAGGTACCCACCACCACACCTGGCTAGTTTTTGTATTTCAAGTAGAGATGGGCTTCACCATGTTGGCCAGGCTGGTCTTGAAGTCCTGACCTAAGGTGATCCACCCACCTACGCCTCCCAAAGTGCTGGGATTACAGGTGTGAGCCACCACACCCAGCCCAAAAGCTTTGTGTTTTTAAAGATATTAGACATGTTTCTTGTTTTTTAAAAATTCTTAATAATGTAGGAGAATAAGAGAAATGTTTTTTCCAAAACAGAGAAATCATTGTGATTATTTTACCTTATTGGAATGATTGGAATGTTGGATAATATAGTCCACTTCATTCATTAATCATCAAACATGCTATGGATTTTCCATTTTTATAGGATTTGTGTCTTAACTGGGGTAATACTGGTAATTCTTGTACTCCATCTGAAGATGAAAAATGTAGGCCAAAATCATAGACCATGTATACAAGCTGGATAATGAGGACAGCTCTGGAGGAACATGCAGACACACACACACTGACACACATATATATAAAGTATAAACACATATTTTTTTAAAGTTTATTTTTAACATTTTAAAGCAAAAACCGTCCCTCTCCTCTCCTGGAGTAGGCAGGCCCCGCCCCTCTCCCCAAGTGGGCGGGGACAGCAGTCGCATAGGTAGCTTTCCTTGTGATGTCACAGGTTCCTCTGGACACACTGCTGCCTGGCCACGCCTCCTTTCCCTTTCATCTTTCTCATTGACCAATGGGATTGGAGCATTAAGGCCACACCCCTATTCTGCATTCTAGTGTGGTCCTGGTTACGCCTCCTCTGGCTCAGTCACACAGCAGCCTGGCAGGTGACTGGAGGTGTTCGCTGATGTGGCCCCAACCCTACCTCCCTCCCCACCCCATGATGTTAGAAGAAACTCGACAGAACAAATTGGCAGCAGCCAAGAAAAAGGTAAAAAGCCAAGAAAAAGGTCATGGCCCCCCAACCTAGCCGGAGATCCCCTCCTGAGACACACTGGGCTGGGCCCCCCTACCCCGGCACCCCTGGGCTCCTCCACCAAAGTCTTGTCAGTCAGCCCCGCCCATTCAGCCAGCAGCCCAGCCTCTGCCCTTGCCAATCACCCTGCGGTGACTTTGGGCGGGTGACTGCTGGGGCTCCCTACTCCATATTCAGCCCTCACGTCCTGCCGCCCCAAGCCCAACCTCCCTGGGTCCTTTGGGCTCACGTCTCCAAGGACCTGGGACCCCCAGCCCTAACCCCCCAGCATCTCCAGTCATCCCTGGGTGACTTTGGGCTGGTGACTCCTGGGGTTCCCTGAGCAGACTCTGCTCTCCCCTCCTGCTGACCCAAGCCCAACCTCCCTGGGCTCTCTGGACTGGCATCTCCAAGGACCTGGGTCCCAGCCCTATGCCCCCCTCCCCCATCGTGGATCAGCAACTCAGCCATTGCACGGATGTCGTTCCCCCCACCCCCAGGTGGAGTGGAATGTAGTGATGTCACAGTCCCCCTAGGAACTGTCATTACTGCTGCAAGACCGGCCTTTGATCTTACAACCCAGTCCCCTAAGCATTCTCACCCCATTTCTGGTTCTTCTGGTCCCAGCACAAATTTCCAGCTAGAAGAGAAATGGGGACTATGGGAACTAGGAGCAAGAGGTTTCAGGCTGCCTTACTCCCTTCACATAGACATCAACAGTGTGAAAAGCCTAAACTTCCCCTGTGAGCTCAAAACGTTGACAGTATCTCTGGGTGGTAATGGGAGAATGGATTTGGTTTGGTTTTCTCCCAGGATTCTACTCTCCAGAGAGACTTGAACATTTTTTTCTGAGTTCTCCACCTCATATTCTAATTCTCCATGGTTCTGGGACCAGACTGCCCTTCAGTCAGTGGTCTCTGAAGTGAGATTTGCTCACCTTCTGTGGAATAGATCTTGGGAAACTGAACTTGACAGCTTGACTCTTCCTCATATCATCTCAACTTGGAGTACATTGAATGCCACAGGATGAATGTGGGAGATCTTTCAGAAGCATCAGTTTCCCTTGGTTCTCTTGAGAGAAAAAACATTAATGTACTTAGGGATGACCCTCACATAGGTTTCTAAGAGTATACCAGACTTCTTTCTGAAATGAGACTTGGGTTGTCCTCTTTCTGATAAATTCCCAGATTTAACAAAAAAGCTGCCTTCTGCCATGAGGACACATTGATATAAAAGTGTGAGAGATGCTGGTGCACTTCTTCACACTAACAGACGTGAGGATGTATGACTAAACCACACAGCGTGTAGTTCCTGCCTATGTAATGTTTACTTTTCTACCTCTGCCTCTGGTTTTGGTCCCTGGCAGCTGCTGATTCATGGCAAAACCCCAGAGCTTGGAGTCAGAAGACTGAGTTTAAGTTCCATTATTGCCCCCCCACCCCACTTTTTTTTTAGCCATAATATCCACCCCTCTCAATCACTAAGTGATTGTGACAACACCTTGTACAGTTGTTGGTTGCATTAAATCAGATGGTGTATAAGAGTATTTTGCAAAAACTGTAAGGAAGGTGTGGCTGTAGGGGCTGGTAGTTCTCATGTGTATTACTACTCTTCTTTCCCACAGCTAAAAGAATATCAGCAAAGGAAGAGCTCTGGTGTTCCAGAAGGAGCGAAGACAAAAAAGAAAAAAACTGGCAGTAGCCCTGAGACAACCACTTCTGGTGGTTGCCAATCATCTGGGGATGTGAGTCTTGGCTGGCCAGGCTCCTGGGGACAGAGGGCACAAGGGGCAGTAGAGGGTAACTGTTGAGATTGCTGGGTACGGGTTAAGAATTCTGGGTTTGACTCCTGCTTCTCCATCTGCTAGGGATCTGATTTATGGCAAGTTGCTTGAGCTCTTTGGGCCTCTCTTTTCACATCTGTAAGATAGGGGTAGTATTGTTTGACTTCCATTTGTGAAGTTTAAATGAGATTCCTTATTATTGTTGCTTTCATGTTAACCCCTAGTACGTGGCCTGCTGTAAACACCCAGGATACCCAGGAAATGGTCATTGCTGTTTGATTTTCCTGATCCCCACTCTCAAGGGGAAGCTGGGCTAATGAGTACAGCCACTTGCCATCAGGCTGTCCCTTTAGGAGTCACTGAAGGGGGTCCAGGGTGTGGTGAGGAGAGCCCCAGGCCCTAGGAGGAAGAGAAGCTCTAACTTGCCACCAGCTTGCTGGGTGACCACAGAAAAATCACTTCCTCTGCTGGGCCTCAGTTTCCTCCTCTGTAAGATGATTCTGGATAAGATCAGTGTCTTTCAAACTTGTTTTTTAGCTGGAGACCCCTTAGTTCAGGTGAACTCTTACTCAGGAGTCTGTTTTTTTTAATGGAGGTGGAGGTCTGGAGCTCTACCAGATTCATCACCCATGTCCTGGGCCTGAGGAGAGGGGTCCAGTGAGCACATTAAGAGCTGTATTGGTCAGCTGACTCCACTCTGTGACTGCATCACTCAAGGGACTTTTCCATCTATTTGTTCCTGCCCCTGGCAAGGCAGCAGGTGGCCATTTGGAAGAATGGCACAGGCCATGGTTTTAATCTCCTCTGCTCTTCTTCAGCATTTCCTTTTCCTGAACCCACATCTTCCTCCTACCCTGACTTTCTTACTTCTCTCTAAGCCACTTCTGTCTTTCACCCCCTGCCCTTGTTTTTCCCTTGTCACCTCCTGTAGATTCAGGACATTCTGAAGGTGTTGGTGTCCAACCTTAACCACTCCAATGGGGTAGAACTCTCCCATTGGACAAGTGGAAGGTGAGGCAGTGCCAAGACCCCCCTCTGGCTTGCTGTCTCCAGCTGTGCATGGCCCTGAGGCTTCTCTGGCTTGGGGGATACTTGGCCCCTGCCTTGTTTTATGTTGCTGCCATTAACCTTCAGCCTGTTTCTGTCTGCTTCTTCACCTGCTTGATTGGTGGGTTTTTTTCCTTCCCCGCATCTTTTATCATCTTGGAAATGGTGACACCTAAAAGTTTAAAAGTAATCTGGGAATAACGTACAGAGCAGGCATGTGGGATTTGGGCCTTTTTTTTTTGAGACAGAGTCTCACTCTGTCACCCAGACTGGAGTGGAGTGGTGTGATCTCGGCTCACTACAACTTCTGCCTCTCGGGTTCAAGCGATTCTCTTGCCTTAGCCTCCCGAGTAGCTGGGATTATAGGCACCTGCCACCACGCCTGGCTAATCTTTGTATTTTTAGTAGAGATGTGGCTTCACCATGTTGGCCAGGCTGGTCTTGAACTCCTGACCTCAAGTGATCCACTCGCCTCAGCCTCCCGAACTGCTGGGATTACATGTGTGAGCCACTGTGCCCGGCTCCTTGCTGTTTTTATACTTTCTCTATATACATAACTATTTCCCATGTAAGTTCTTTTTTTTTAATTTCTCATTTTTATTACTCCTGCATCATCTGTAACCCTGAAGGATCTGGAAGTAAGAGGCCCTGGGCCGAGGTGCAGTGACTTTGCAGGCCAGCCCTCCAACCTCCTCTCACAATGGGGGCTGGGTGACCCTCTGCCACCTGAGACAGCCCACATACACCCCAGCCCTAATGATTGTTCTCTCTACCTCTCCCCACAATCCTCTTCCAACTCCTCCTCTCTGCATGTGCCTCAGAGCCAGTACCAAGGAGTAGCAGTAGGCCTGGAGTCAAGCTCTGTGACTATCAATCAACTCAATGAAAACATAGAATCATTGGTAAGAGTCCAGTGGGGTCCCCTGATTCCACGCTGCCAATCCTGGGCTTTAGTTTCCCCTTGGGGCCCTGAAGAAAGGGGCTGGGGGACCCTGGTGCCAATGGCAAATGGGGAGCTGGAGCACACAGGCCTCACCGGGAGGGACCCCAGAGCAAGGAGCATGCAGCATGGCTCTTCTGTCGCTGCCCTCTTTGCTGACTCTCTCTTCTCCAGACACCCCTGCTCCAGTCCTTGCCACACATGCCCTGGGGTTGTCACCTCTCAGGGAAGCGCTAGCCTGACTGGTTGTCAGGGAACCTGTATTTCTGCCCTGACTCAGTCCCTAATTTGCTTTGAGTCTGGACAAGCCACCTGTCCTCCTTGAGCTCGTGTTTCTGGAGGAGGTAGAGCATCAAAGGTCTCTGTTAGCTCTGAGAGTCTGAGATTTAAAGCCCCCTAGAATGGAAACCTGAGGGCCAAGGGCTCCTGTCTGTCCTTTTTCATCCTATATCTGCTGTGAAGAACTGTAGCTGGCCCATATGTGCTCCGTAAAATTTTGTTGAATGAAGGCTCCTTTCTAATTCACAAGCTGGCAGAAGGGTGGGCCTTCCTGAGACTCCCTCTCTAGAGGTTTATGTTACTGTCCTTTCAAGAGAATCCAGATTCAGACTTTGAGTTCTGTGGCTGTGGGCAAAAACCAACAAAGACCCAAATCCTCTGTCCTTGGGAGCTTGAGGAGTGTTGGCCAGTTTGTATTGCCATTGGGTCTGAGAATGTTGCCTTTAAAATCCATTCCTGGTCCCCACCTACCACTTCCTGGTCTGGGGAATAGAGTTGAGGGGGCCACTCCCAGTCACCTGAATTTGACTCTCCCCACAGAAAGAGCAGAAGAAACAAGTGGAACATCAGCTGGAAGAAGTAACGTGATTTCTTTGCTCACATGACTGCTGGGTTTGGGGGGCACTCAGATGTAGAGATGCCAGTCTCATCTTACCCACTCCCAGCCTGGGGAAGAAGGCTGACCCCTCAGATTCTGCCCCATCCCCACAGGGTCCCTGATAACCTGGTCCCATGGGTGGGCCCGTCCTGGGGCATTGGTGGCATTCTAGGGGCCTGTCCCTTGCTGTGCCATCTCTGCCTCCCCGTGGTAAGAGCTCTGTCTTCCTCTTCCTATAGGCAAAGAAAGCAAACAATGAAATACACAAAGCACAAAAGGAGCAGTTAGAGGTGAGTGGAGGGTGGGGAGCTTTCTCCTGTCCTCTGGAGAATGCGTCTTTCCTTGTCTTTCAGCATTTGCTTGGCTTTTCTCCCATTCAATTCCAGACAATCAACATCCTCACATTGGAAAAGGCAGACTTGAAGACCACCCTTTACCATACTAAACGTGCTGCCCGACACTTCGAAGGTGGGAATCTGGGCATCCCATCATCCTTCAACCTGGCACTTTGACAGGTCTTTAGAGGGAGTCCTTTGGGCCCCATCTCAACCTCTCTCATTACAGAAGAGTCCAAGGATCTGGCTGGCCGCCTGCAATACTCCTTACAGCGTATTCAAGAATTGGAGCGGGCTCTCTGTGCTGTGTCTACACAGCAGCAGGAAGAGGACAGGGTGAGTCCAACCAGCTGCCCCATCCCCTGGCAGCCTGGCTTCCCAAATGGAGGAGTGAGCCTAAAAGTCCCTTCTGCAGGATGGAGTGTCCTGCCCAGAAGGCAGCATGCTCATTTCTCACTGCTTTTGTGTATGGTTGTTAGAGGCAGCCTGGGGCTGAGTCAGCTGCTGTGGGTGAGTTGGGGGGCACCGTGGGGAGTGAGCACTGGATGCAGAGCTCAGAGGCCAAGTGCCTGCCCTGCCCTTTCCTAGGTGAGGTATTGGGTAGTTGTTCTGTGAAGGTACAGAAGAGTATCTTTAGTATGTTACCATTTCTGTAGAGAGAGGAAAGGGGTGTGTGGGGTGTGTGTGTGTGTGTGTGTGTGTGTGTGTGTGTACTATGATAATATACAAAAACACATCTGCAAGCATTCATAAAAAACTCAGGAGAGAGTAAAGGTTGCCTGGGAGACACCTCCCTTCTGTACCTTCTGAGTTTTGGACTATATGAATGTATTATCCTTTCAAAAAGTGAACAAAAGATTAATTTCCCCCTTCCTATCTGTGCCCCCATCCCCAACAAGAAAAATGGGCTTAGAGAATAGGATAGACCTGGGTGTTCAAATCCCAGCTCTGTCTAAGTGATCTTAAGCAGGCACTTAACCTGGAACACTCGATGTTTTTCATCTACACAATAGAGGTAATCCTAGTAACTGTCTCACATGGTGTTTGTGAGGATGAAATGGGATTGTAGCATGGAACCTGGTGAAGCCCTCCATGACAGTTCAAACAGTGGTAGTAATAACAGTAATAACAACAGCAATATTATCTGATCTCTCTGGGCCTCTGTTAGCCAGCTGTAAATTCGATCTCTTTCCCTGTCCCTTCCAACTTTACTGAGTTCTTTTAATAACCAGGCCACGGGCTTGGAAATGCCTTGATCTTTACTAACCAAGTTGTATATTGAGCCTAGCCCTAGCCCTTTTAAGGGGCACTGCCTGGGCTCCCCAGATCAAACCTTCTCACTCTTCACCATCCAGTCCTCGAGCTGCAGTGAAGCGGTCCTCCAGCGGCGGTTACAGCAGACCATAAAGGAGCGGGCGCTGCTGAACGCACATGTGACACAGGTGAGGCTTTGCAGAGGGAGGGATGTGGAAGGAAGATGATCCCAGGTGGTCAGGAGCAGGTGAGGACCAGTGACAGCCCTTCCTAACTTCTGTGCCCATTTCTTGCAGATGACAGAGTCATTAAAACAAGTCCAGCTACAGAAAGACGAATACGCTGAACACATAAAAGGAGAGAGGGCCCGGTGGCAAGAGAGGATGCGGAAAATGTCGGTGGAGGTGAGACCTGACCCCTCAGCCCCCACCTTAGATAGGTCACTGGATCTTTCTGGGCATCTGTGTAAAATGGGAATAGTACAGCCAGAGGTGGTCTTGGGTCTGTGCTTTGTGCAGATGGGGGCAGAGAGGGAGATGGTAGCCTGTCCAGCCACCAGCCCCTCTCCCCAGGGCCCTTTCCCCTGTGCTTTGGGCAGGCTCGCACATTGAAGGAAGAGAAGAAGAGTGACATACATCGGATACAGGAGCTGGAGAGGAGCTTGTCCGAATTCAAAAACCAGATGGGTAAGGTGGGGCTGGTGTGACCTGGGAGCAGGACTGGCATCAGAGGTCTGTGGGGGTGGCTTAGAATGCCCCAGGGAGGTGGGTGGATGGAAGGGCTTTGAGGCAGAGGGAAAGAGGTCTGTGCCAGGAGATGGCAAGTTTTGTCATCTCCATGAGCCTCGGGGTCCCCATCAGCAAAGAGGGAGGAGTGCCCATTGTCAGCCACCCACAGTGCTCTCTATGTGAAAGTGGCTTGGAAATTGGCTACCATCGGGTGCGAGGAATCATTAGCAGTGAGACCAAGTCTGGGAAGCCTGAGAGGAGCTGTGCATCAAGAAGAGGGATTTTTTTTGGAGGGAGGTGGGGAATCCAGAGGCCCTTATTATCTGCTTCATTTCTCAGCTGAGCCCCCATCCCTGGTGCCCCCAGCAGTGACCTCTGTGGTGGAACAGCTACAAGATGAGGCCAAACACCTGAGGCAGGAAGTGGAGGGTCTGGAGGGAAAGCTCCAATCCCAGGTGGAAAACAATCAGGCCTTGAGTCTCTTGAGCAAGGAACAAAAGCAGAGACTCCAGGAGCAGGAGGAGATGCTCCGAGAGCAGAAGGAGTGGAGGGTGCGGGAGCAGAAGAGACTGTGTGAACAAAACAAGACACTTCAGGAGCAGCAGAAGATGCTAGGGGAGCAGGATGAGAGGCTGCGAAAGCAGGAGCAGAGGCTACGCAAGCAGGAGGAGAGGCTGCGAAAGGGGGAGGAGAGGCTGCGAAAGCAGGAAAAAAGGCTGTGGGACCAGGAGGAGAGACTGTGGAAGAAGGAGGAGAGGCTACAAAAGCAGGAGGAGAGGCTACAAAAGCAGGAGGAGAGGCTGCGAAAGCAGGAGAGGCTGCGAAAGCAGGAGAGGCTCGCGCTCTCCCAGAACCACAAGCTCGACAAGCAGCTGGCTGAGCCACAGTGCAGCTTCAAGGATCTGGTGGGTTGCCCCACCTGGGGAGCCTGCCCTCATCCCTATCCCTCCAGGCCTTTGTTTCCCCACCTGTAAAATGGGGCAGTGTAGCCCTCACACGAAATTGTACTTCTAAAGGCACCTTTGAGCTACAGCTCATCAGGCCCTGCTCTGATGGCTGTGGGGGAGAAGGGATGATTTTTCTAACCTGCCTCCACCCTTCCCGGTGACATGGGAGGCAGACACCAAGTTCTGGTGTCTCTAGCTGCAGTGGATGGAAACTGATTGCTTCTCCCTGTGCAGAACAACGAGAACAAGAGTGCACTGCACTTGGAGCAGCAAATAAAGGAGCTGCAGGAGAAGCCAGATGAGGTGAAGGAGATGGTAACCTCTGCCCCATCCAAGAAGGGCTGGGAGGCAGGCACCAGCCTCTGGGGAAGGGAGGTGCCAGGCCAAAGGCAGCTCCAGCTGGGGGAAGGTGACCCCAGGACCCTCCAGGGCAGCCCTATGACTGTTTCTTGCTTCCTGCCCTCTGACTTTTAGAGGTGGGTAGCCCTGGGCTCCTCCCAGATCTGGACATCGTCATCCCAGCTAGATGCATGGAGCTGCCCAGTCACAGGGGAAGAGACAGTGATAAGAGGCTCCTTATCCAGGCATGGTGGCTCGCACCTGTAATCCCAGCACTTTGGGAGGCTGAGGCAGGAGAATCACTTGAGGTCAGGAGTTTGAGACCAGCCTGGCCAACATGGCGAAACCTCACGTCTACTAAAATTACAACAACAACAAAAAATTAGCCAGGCATGGTGGTGCATGCCTGTAATCCCAGCTACTCAGGAGGCTGGGGCATGAGAATCGCTTGAGCCCGGGAGGTGGAGGTTGCAGTGAGCTGAGATTTCACCACTGCACTCCAGCCTGGGCCACAGAGTGACACTGTCTCAAAACAAAACAAAAAAGCCTTCTTAGATTCAAACTGGATTCTGGCCTGGGTTCCACTGGTCACCATTCAACTACTGTTCATCTCTAAGTCTCTGTTTCTTTAACTTCAAAAGGAAGTTAGCATTTTCCTTGCAGAGGCGCTGAGGATTGAATGAGAGAATACATGGAAAGCATTAGGCATGTAGCACACTTAGCAGGTGGTGGTTGGCTCCCTCTGCTTTTCCACCAGTCTGTGGCCTACAGTTTAAATTGAGGCAAGAAGAACATGAGATTTGAGGCTGGGGAAGGAGGTATGGGGTTCTAGGCAAGGGAGGAAGCCTCTTAGGCCTGGAGCAAGGGACCGGGGTCCTGGGCAGATGACAGAGCCCCACAGTGCGCTCACTACCCTATTAATGGGCCCAGAATCTGGAAGCCAGCCACCTCATGCCCTCATGCCCAGGGTCTTCCTGCAGGTGGAGCTGAAGAGCCAAGAGTCTCAGAGTCTGCAGCAGCAGTGAGATTAGTACCTGGGTGACCTGCAGCAGTACACGGCCACCTATCAGCAGCTGACCTCTGAGAAGGAGGCGCTGCACAGGCAGTTACTGCTGCAGACCCAGCTCGTGGACCAGCTGCAGCAGCAGGAAGCTCAGGACAACGTGGTGGCTAAGATGGCCCACCAAAAGTTGCAGGAGACCCAGGGGAGGGAGTTGCTGAAGAGGGGTCCCCAAGGGGGATGACTTGGCAACCTCTATGCCTTCTCACTCTGTTTTCCATCCCCTTAGGAGCACCTAGAAGCTGCCAGCCAGCAGAACCAACAGCTGGAGACCCAGTTGAGCCTCATGGCTCTCCCTGGAGAAGGTACAGGAGACCACTCAGAGGAAGAGGAGAGCACCCCAGGAAGAATGGGGGACTCTTAGCAGCATAGGACTGAGGGGTTGGAAGAGACCTTTAGAACAGCTGGTAGTTATGCCAACCGGGTGTCTGCACTAAGTTCAGCATCAATATGGTGACCTCCTGTGAGCAGGGGGCCACCAGGTTGCCTAAGGATGAATGAACTGGCCCAGATCAGAAAGGGAGCAGATCAGGACTCCCGCACCGACTGGTAGTGGGACTGTGCCTGGGCAACATAGCAAGATCTTGTTTCTTAAAAGGAAAAATAAAGAACAGCAGCTCATTCACCTCTGGGGAGAGGCCGGCTCAGGGTTACACGGTCAGGGTGGGGACAGAGGTGGGCCCACAGTACCTCCCTTGTTGGGTTGTCTGAGGTCCCCTCTGACTAACTCCCTACAGGAGATGGAGGAGAACATCTCGACAGTGAGGAGGAGGAGGTGCCTCTGCCCGTGCCAAACATCCCAGAGGACCTGGAGAGCTGGGAGTCCACGGTAAGCCTGACTTTCCCCACCCCGCTTTGCCACCTTCCTCTGTGGTCCCTCCCAGACCCCCTTATGCTCTTGGTTTTCCCGCCTTCTGATTTCTCTGGCTCCTCACCCCTTCCAGGAGCCAGTGGTCAGACACCTTGTCACCTGTGGCCAACAGGTGCACTCTGAGGCCCCAAGTGAAGGGGCTGTGCTCCACCTCCCTGCCTCATTTGTTCTGTCTATGCCCCTACAAGAATACTCACCTCTTGCCTTCAAGTGGCATTTTTCAACTCCGCTGGAGCCAGTTCCCAGGAGGAGCAGGCATGGCTATGTGGGCAGTGGAAGGTGCGAAGGCTGTGCTGCCTGCACCTGGCTCAACTGGTGGCCTCAGCCTGGAAGGAGCCAGAGGCAGAGCCCCGAGCCCCAGGGAGGACTGGGGATGAGTTTGTGTGTGGGGAGAGCTACCGGGCCCTGAAGGAGGCCATGGAGGAGCTGAAAGTGAGTCCTGGCATGGGCCAAGAAAAGTGGGGGCGGGGCGGGGCGGAACAGGTCTCTCCCGAGATGTGACCCCATTATTTTGGCTCCAGAGCAGCTTTATGGACCTCCCAAAGGAGAAAGCGAATGGGAAGGAGCAGGTGGAAACACTGGAGCATGGATTCATCCAGCCCTCTGGAGCGACAGATGGCATGAGTGAGCGGGAGGCCAGGGCACGGGCAAGGGGAGCTGCAGGGCCATCGGAGGGACCCTAGTGTCTGAGCCATGTCCTCTCGCAGGAGAGTCCTTCACCGGATATGAAAGCCAGGGGGCAGTGCCAATCACGCGGCACCAGGAGGTGGAGGATGTCATCAGGCTGTCCCAGAAGGAGGAGGAGATGAAGGTAGGGCATGCAACATCTCTGTGGGGGTGGGGCTGGGCATGGGTGCTGGCGCAGGCTCCAGGGTGGGAGCTGAGCACCCCTCCCTTCAGGTGAAGCTGCTGGAGCTGCAGGAGCTGGTGTTGCCCCTTGTGGGCGACCACGAGGATCAAGGCAAATTCCTTACCGCTGCCCAGAACCCTGCTGATGAGCCCGCTCCAGGGGCCCCAGGCCCCCAGGAACTTGGGGCGGATGGTGAGTAGAGCCCTCAGGCGGGGTGGGCAGGCAGGAGCAGGGGAGGCTTGCACTGTGCTGAGACCCCCGCCTCCCTCCCTCCAAAGATTTTTATAAGGTGAGCCTGGACGACAGCGTGGAGCCTGCACCAGCAGCAGCCAGGGAGGGTTCTGCACAGCAGATCGTGCAGCTGCCTCCTGTAAGGCAGGACACCCAGGAGCACCCAGGCTTGGCCAGCAAACCCTGCGTGCCATTCTTTTACCGGGCAGCTGAGAACAAGGAGATAAACATCATCATCATCTAAGAGCTGGTCAAGAAATTTAAAAGAACAACAACAACAAAAAGTTATGGGGTTAATCTCCTACACCATTCATTTACTCCATTTGAAAGTTAGAGCCACTCACATTTATTTGTGTTTCTAATTTACCGTTTAAATTTATTTGTAAAAAGTTAAGGGAGAGTTGCTCTTTTCCTGATGTTCACTCTGGCATCCTTTAGCATTTTTGTTTTTAATTTGATAATTGTAGGTCATTAGCATGCATATCGAGTTTGCCCTTAAGTGGTGGGAATTCAAACACACAAAGACCCACTATTTGCACAAAACTATTCTTACTGGTTTGGAACAGGCTGCCATGCTTTTTTAATGTTATTGCAGCATGTATATTCATTACAGAATTCAGATAAAATTTGCTTATATTCTGCTATTACATTTGATCAAATCCTAACCACAGTGAGCTCTTCATTAGCTCAATATGTGGTTCGCCCTCAAGTGCGCGCTGTTTATTACTTTGTAATATGCCACTGTGAGTACTGACATTTAGAGTTGTTTAAAGGCCGAGAACTGGAAACAGCCTTTCCCCTATTTTCTGTGCATTGGGAATGGAAGTAATAACATTTTGGGGAGCTTTTTAAATCTCACAGAAGAGGAAAGTGGCCTGCTCTGGCAGGTGTGTGCAGGATAGAGTGTGTTTCATTTGTTCTGGTGCCAAGAATGAGCGCTGTACTATGGTGGTTCCCTTAGGATTTGTATGTGCTCTGGGGTCATGAAGATATTGCATCATGAGCTGCAGCAGTTGTACCCTTTCTCAATGACCTAAAAAGGGATTATTTCTGAGGAATGAAAGGCTCCCATCATTGACTGTGGATGTGGAAAACCTTTTCTAGCTTGGAACTTTTATATCTGCAATACATTTTAAAGTCAGAGTTCATGTTACCTGTTTTAATCACATGAGTATATGTCCCAGTACACAAAAGGGCACTGGTTGACATTCTTCTTAATGTATTTAGTAAATATCATAAGAAATCCTTTAAGAGTTTAAGCGTCCATGGAAGAGGCACACAGGCTCTAGTCAAGAATGAATTCGAATGAAGGAAAGCTGTGTGACACTTGGCCTTCCTCTATGTTCATGGAGCTTCTTTGAGGCTAGAAGATGGATTTTTACCATCTAGACCTCTCTGGCGAGTACCTATTCTTCAGCCATATTGGTTACTCTGACATAGGAATTTACTTCTTTTCTTTGAATGGAAAACACTTTAAAAATAATAACCACCATTATTATAAACCAATATATGAGAGAGTACTTAGTTGAAACAAAAAGGAGTTTTAGTAGACAGTATTATACTATACATGAAAATCAAGGCGAAGTTTATGCAACTTAAAATGTTTACAAGCTGCAGTGCAATCTAATGTTTGTGAATGTCCAAGTATTATGAGGAAAAGTGTCTATACAATCACAGAGTTTTGTTTCCTCACAAAGTTCTTCACAAAGAGTGAAGTATGTTTTTATACCTCTCAGTTTCAGTTAGAGGCATATTTTGTGCCATATTTATGTTAATGTGCCTATACATGATGAATGAATTATTTCAGTCATACATTGCCTAAATCATAACTTTAAGATGCTTGGGAAAGAATCAACAGCCAAAATTTCATGAAGTTCTAATGTCTGTGTTCCAAAATACATCACATTATTAGGATGCAGGGAGAGATGTATGTGCGCTCCCTGGGGTGCCCATTTCTAGTTACTAGACCATCTCCATTTTTAGCATTTGGCATCTTCATGATACTTTTATACATATGACATTAATAGGATGCAATAATACGATTTTACAGATGGAATAACAGATGTGCTTGCATTCACTGAAAGAGTGCAAATATTAAGTCCTTGTGACTTCAACTGACTCTTCCAAATTGTATGAATTTATCAATGTATTAGATAAACTCAGTTTCAGAATTATAAAGAAAAAATGTTAGACCAACTAATGTGGCTAATTAACAGTGGTACGATTTCTAGCCCGAGGGTTTAAAATGGACTTAAAGTCCTGTTCTTGCCTTTTATGTTCTGAACTTGCCACTTTTGCATTCTTTGAGTTCAGTTTAAAGACAGTTTAAGTCCAATTTAGACCCTTGGGCTAGAAATCATACCACTGTTAATTAGCCACCTTATTTGGTCTAACAGTTTTTCTTTATAATTCTGCAACTGGGTTTACCTAATACATTGATAAATTATTTCAAAGGTATTTTTATAGTTCAAATCACTTAACTTTTACCCTGATAAATATTAATGACTAGGAATGATCTTCAGATAGCGTTTAGCATCTGTAACCAATCTGACAATAATGTGTTCATCAGGCACCTATGGATTAAATCACATACTGGCATATTTAAGCTGAATGTCAGTCTGGAAAATAAATGTACTATATTAACTGAAATACCACTCTTTGTGTAGCTATTCTGTCATATATTTAAGAAAAATTAAATAGCATGTAAATCGTATAGCAATAACCAAAGTCTTTCTTCAAAGTGCATGCATTCCTTTGCAATACCTCATTCAGCCAAGTATTTGTTCTCTTCCTCATTCAGTATAAGGCAGCTTTCAATTTGCTTAGAAAGCAACATTAGAAGGGTAGAGTTGAATCAGAAATATGGAATTTTAAAGTGTGGGTTCAACTGAATAAATTTGAATTTCTGTAGGAAGAATTGAAAGACTATTTAAAGACTGCAATATATAATCATTTTAAAAGTATTTGATTAAACCTGATAGATTTTCCAGAAATGAAAACAAGTCAGTTCTAAAACCAAAGCTGATATTTAGAAAATGTGAAAATGTAAATCACCCCTATTCATAATATAGTTTCTCTAAAACTTTATCTTAAAGAGTCATTTTAAAAGAATATAACTATTCAAAAATGTAACTGCTATCTTAAGTTTTAAAATAAGTTAAAACATTTTAAAATATGAATACTGTAGTTTAAAAGAAAGAAACTGGAGGAAGGAAAAGTAGAGAAAGAAATGCCAATTCCATTGCAAAGCTTTATTTGCCAAGTTTTCTTAGAATGACTTTGACCAGTTTATGAATTCTTGTAAACAGAGTGTATAATGGAAATACTGAAACACTGTTGCCTAAAGTGGCATTATTGACTGCTACTGTGATGCTACTGTAATGTAATAAGTTATTAAATTGTTGCAAAATGCTGTTTTTGCCTTAAAATTTTGTGTGTCTTGAAAACTGTGGTGTTAAAGGTATTGAGACTATGCAAATGCTGGGCACACCTGGCATGAGATAATCGGTTGTTATTTTTATAAAATTGTAATGTAACTATGCAAGTGTGTTTATTTAAAGAACACAAACCAAAGTTATGGGATAAAAAAGGTTGTGGGATGAAAAAGTTACGGGATAAAAAATGTTGTGGGAAAGTTGTGGCAAAAAAAGTTGTGGAAAAAAAGTAGAAGTTTTATGAAAAGCTTAAAGAAAGGGCCAGGCACAGTGGCTCATGCCTGTAATCCCAGCACTTTGGGAGGCCGAGGTAGGTGGATCACGAGGTCAGGAGATCGAGACCATCCTGGCTAACATGGTGAAACCCCATCTCTACTAAAAATACAAAAAAAAAAAAAAATTAGCCGGGCGTGGTGGCGGGCGCCTGTAGTCCCAGCTACTTGGGAGGCTGAGGCAGGAGAATGGCATGAACCCGGGAGGCAGAGCTTGCAGTGAGCTGAGATCACGCCACTGCACTCCAGCCTGGGTGACTGAGCAAGACTCCGTCTCAAAAAAAAAAAAAAAAAAAACTTAAAAAAGTATTATGAAAAAGAAGTTATGGGATTAAAAAATAAGTCGTGGGATAAAAATAAAAATAAATAAAAGCAGGCTTCTGTCAGCATAAGCCTGGAGAAGTGGGGCTGGAGTCTCCATCCCCATCATGTTCCTACCACCCCTTCCCAGTCATCCCTTTATCATTAGGGTAGAAAGACAAGACCCCTGTCTAATGGGGGGAGACAAACAGACCCTTTGCCACCTTGACCAGGGCTGAGTCCTTAAATTTCTGGATGATGAAGATTGTTATTTAAGAGCCAGAGGCTGGTAGAGCTGGTTTGTTTGGAGGAGGCCTGATGGCCTCCCTACTCTCACCAAAGCAACTTTTCCCTAAGGGGGCTCCCATCTTTCTATTCAGAGAGGCAGCTGAGGCGGGACAGTGGGGCTAACTGTAGAGCAGGAGAGGGCACGGGCTGCTGGGGTGGACCCCCTTCCCCAGTGTACATATATTATCTGTGTAACATTTTGTATATTCCAGGGAGGTAGGGCCACCCCCTGGATCATACCTAGTGGAGATTGGAGCTGGCATATGAGGAGGTTGTACTCATTATTTGTGGATGGGAAACTTATTTATTGATAGCATAGGACAGAAGAAGGAGGCGGGGATGGGGTTGTGGCTCTCTGGTGATGTGACTTCTGTTTATTTTGCTTTTCATTTTGGAGTAAATGTATTTAGCCATACTGCTCAGCCTGGTGGGTTCCCATTTCCCTCACTGGGTCCTGGAGTTTGTGCCACTGAACGAGGAGCCCTAGAGAGTCTGAGCATGTCCAGCTGGGCTGTTGGGGACCTTCCAGGCCTGTTACCTGTATGCTGCCTGCTGACACCTGGTGGATTTCACGGGGACTGTCATGGCACCTATGGGGCACAGTCCGGCCCTGAGAGCCAACAGGCTCAGAAGCCTGATGTAGCGGTGGCCGGGAAGACAGATACCAGCACCCAAGGGCACTGACTTCCATCCACCCCAGGCATCTTCCGTTCCATCCCCCTGCCTCCCTCGCCTCTCTGCACCTGGTGGCCTGTTCTGTCTGTCCCTCCAGTGCACCGGCTGCCCCACAGGCTCCTCCAGGCTGAGTTCATGGCCCTGCTCCCTAGTGGCCAGAGCCGGCTTCACAGGATAAAAGCCAGCTAAGTTCCACTTTTCCAGGAAAAGTGTCCCTTGGAAAGGGTGTGACCTTTTCACTCCTCCCAACAGCACCCTAGAAATGGCTTGGCCTTTTCCCTCCCCTGAGCTCCACAGAGAACACAGCCAGCAGAGGACACATTCCCCATCATCCAGAAATGGATTTGATTCTCAGCCGAGGGACAGCAGGACTGGTAGAGACTGTCAGGCCACACGGCTGCCTGTACAGCACCCCATGCTTGGTGGGGGGTGGGAGGGATGGCGGGGGCTGGCTGTCCACAGGCTGGGCATGACAGGGAGGCTCACTAGAGGTGGCACACTTTGGAGGGGCAGTGTCAGGGGAGACCTTCCTCTTTTTGGGCCACAAGAATCCACAAGGACAGCACAGTGACTGATTCCCAGTGCTAGAGGTGAGGTGGTCGGCCATGTGTAGATGTGTGTGTATATATATATGAGTATTTATAGATATTCATAGAACAGGGCAGGGAGATACCACAGAGGGGGCACAAGTTTTCATCAACGGTCACATCTGGATGTGTCAGCTCACCACTATGACAGACTAAGTCACAGATGAAGGGGGCTGGCTTTGGGGCTGGGGAGCCACTGTCAAGTCACTGGACACCCACCCAGGCAGGCTTGGAAAGGGAGGCCTCCGAGAAGAGGAGGATCTGTTTAGAGGTCAGAGTGGGGCTGGGGCTCTCAGGATGGGATGGACTTGCCTGACCTGATGAGCTGGCAGTTGGAGAGAAAGCAGAGAGAAAACGGGAGAGAGAAAAGTGAGCAGAGAGCTGGTGAGGCAAGCACAGAGCACGGGCGTGCTGCAGCAGCTATGAGAGGGCCGGGGAGGGGAGGACGCAGGTGCAGGTGTGGCAAAGTTCCTGGAAAAGAGGGGCTGGAAGGAAAAGGGGAGGAAGATGAAGGGAGGAGCTGGAGCTTCACAGGTAGTGCCTGGGGGCTGCAGCAGCCCTCCCCAGCCCACACACACACTGACCTCTCCCACGGTACCCAGGCAGTGCACCCACAGTTCAGACCAATGCTCAGCCCCCTCAGGCTTCCCTCTTCTCTGTCACCCTCCCTTCCAACCCACTGGCCCAGGGCCACCTCTCTCCTTGGGGAGCCCCACCCAACAGCCACCAGGCCTGATAGAGAAGGAACACTGTTTGACCCAGGATGGTGAAGCTAAAAGGGATGGCTGGACTGGAGTGAGCACCAGAGGCCCCTCTGGGTGGTCAGAAAGCCCAGGACCCTCTGAAAGGACCCTGGGGGAGGCAGGAAGGGTATACACCACTGGTCATAGACTTATAAATGTAAGAGGGGAGCCTCAGCTGGTTGCGGGGGGCTGCAGGTGGCATAGGTGAGCCTGGGCTCCTCCTGCTGGGAAAAGCAGAAGAGGGAGAGTGTGTGTCAGGGGAGGTGGGTGGGCTAGCTCAGTGGAGCTCAGCTAGGCCAGCAGGGACTGTGGTCCCCTTGGCTGAATAGCACAGGTGACCCCTAGGAGCAACAGGCCAAGGTGCATGAGCCCACTGGCTGGTGGTAGTGTTTCAGCAGGGGCCAGGGACCCTGCCTTCAGTCACACGCTAGCAGCTATGGTGGTACCCGGGAGGGAGGGAAGGGGGCTGTGTGTTCCTGCCTGGCCTGTGAGGTGTGTTGTGGGATGACCATGTGTATGGGATGCTCAAGATTTTATCCTAGATCACCACTGGGTTGCCAACAGATAGAAGAGGTGAGACCCTATCTCCCCTGCTCTGCAGTGGATTTGACTCTCAGCACTCCCAGACTGGGAACTGGATACCCTGCCCTGGCAGCATGACTCAGACTGCACAACAGTTATGTCGTGCCCAGGATGACGTTCCTAGGCCTCTGGCCGCCTCAGAGTCCAGCCCCACACACAATGCCCTCCAAGTTCCCAGCCCCTACACCATAAACCATGAGTTCTCTGCCCTCTCTGATGACTCTAGAGAGCACCCACGTCTGCCAACTTGGCCATGGAACCTTTTCCAAGAGCCTACAGGCTCAGCCATGGAGGCTGGGGGACTTTGGGGCCTTGGGGGCCAGCCCTGGTACCTGCATCCAGCTAGGATGCTCTGCACCTGCAGCCAGGAGTTGTCCACGGGCCCCCGTGGGCATGCTGATTGTGTTTATGACCACTGTGCCTGCTCTGCTGACTCCTCCATCAGCATGTTCTTGTCCACACGCAAGTACAGGTTGGCCAGCAGCTCCAAGAAGATGAACTCCTTGGTCTGAGAGTGGGCAAAGAGGGAAGGAGGTTGGGACCTGATGCCTGTGCCACCCTGGCCACCCCACCTGGTCCTGCTGGGACTGTGTGCTACACTTGAAGCCCCAAGTATGGCTTTTCAGATGTGGCTTCTACACCACTTAGACTCCAAGACCCATCTCTTCACCACTTCTTCTCACTCAGATGGGGACACTGAGGTCCAGAGGAAAAGTCACCTGCCCAAGGTCACAGATCTGGGAGAGCACCCAGGACCTATCATGCCACCAGGACACCTGTCTACTCAGTTTTTAATTTTTGGAGATAGGATCTCTCTCTGTTGCTAGGCTGGAGTACAGTGGGCAAGATCACTGCTCACTGCAGCCACAACCTCATTGGTTCAAAGTGATCCTCCAAGGTTAGCCTGTTGAGTAGCTAGGACTACAGGCATGTGCCACCACCAGGCCCAGCTATTTAAAATTTTTTTTTTGTAGAGACCAGGTCTCACTATGTTGCCCAGGCTGGTTTCAAACTCCTGGGCTCAAGCAATCCTTCTGCCTTGGCCTCCCAAAGTGCTGGGATTAGAGGCATGGGCCACTGTGCCCAGTCCCACGTTATAGTTCTATGGGACAGCCCTGGTCTGGACCGTGCCCCTCTCTCTGGACCTGGTCCCACAGGGCTGGTTGTCATCTCTGCCAGGCCAACACGGCCACCTGCATCCCCAGTGCCACAGGAGCCCCCTGCCCCCATGAGGTGGTGCATGCACATTGTTGATCATGGTTGCATGATGGTCTTGGGCATGAGACCAACCATGAGGTCCCACACGGTCTTGTTGACAACAGCCACATAGGATTCCACCAGGCTCTGGGTGGTCTCCATTTGCCGCTCCAGCTGTGGGACCATGGAGTGCATGAAGCTGTCGGAGCTATTCTCCTCGGCCTTGCTGGCCTGCCACGGAGAACACAAAGGCATCAGGGTGGCCAGGCCATGCAGCCAGGCTCCAGGCATCCCCAGGATCTCAGTCCCTCCAAGGGTACCTGGAACATTGAGGCACAGGGAGAAACAACTGGCCAGGACACACATCCAGTTCCCCACATGATCTAGAGGGTTTCAGGTCTCTGCCTCTCAGGACCCCAGACTCTCCCAATTCAGCCTCGTCTTAGTTCTGACTCTAGTAACCAGAATTTGCCTCCATTTCCCAATCCAGAAATTGGAAAAGAATATCTCCAGATCCTTTGTTTGAAGACCTAGCCAGAGCTGGTGGCAGGCTACAGACGTCTGGCAGGAGGCAAGAGAAGGGCATACTCACTTTCCCCTTGTCCTCGGAGGCCCACACACCAACATAGCCACCACCACTGCCACCAGGGAGCACAGCCAAAGTAGATGCACACAGGAAAAGGGGAAGGGTTGAGTGAACCTGGGACACTGCACCCCAACTTTAATGTGTTGATGAATTCAATTTGCTAATATTTTGTGGAGGATTTTTGCATCAATATTCATCAGTGATATTGGCCTGTAGTTCTCTCTTTGGTTTTGGTATCAGGGTAATACTAGCCTTGTAGAATGAGTTGGAATAGTTGGGTAAGGCCTCTAGTTTTGGAATAGTTTGGGTAAGGTTGGTATTAGTTCTTCTTTAAATGTTTGGTAGAATTCAGCAGTGAAGCACCAGGTCCCAGGCTTTTCTTTGCTGGGAGACTTTTTATTACCACTTCGATCTCATTATTTCTTATTGGTCTGTTCAGGTTTTGGATTTCATCATGGTTCAATCTTGGCAGGCTGGATGTGTCTGGAAATGTATCCATTTTTAGTAGGTTTTCCTATTTCTTTGCATACAATAGCTTATTGTATGCAAAGCTTTGCTTATAATAGCCACTAGTGAGCCTGTGAATTTTTGCGGTATCAGTTGTAATTTTCCTTTTTCATCTTTGATTTTATTCACTTATGTCTTCTTTATGTCTTAGTCTTTCTTAGGCTAAAGTTTGTCAACGTTGTTTATCTCTTCCAAAAACCAACTTTTCATTTCATTGATGCTTTTGATTGTTTTCTTCATTTCAATTCCATTTATTTCTGCTCTGATCTTTATTATTTTTCTTCTACTAATTTTGGGTTTGCTTTGCTCTTGCTTTTCTATTTCTTTAAGATGCATTGTTAGGTTGTTTATTTGATGCTTTTATACTTTTTTAAAGTAGGTGTTTATAGCCATAAAGTTTCCTCTTAGTACTGCTTTTGTCGTATCCCATAGGTTCTGGCATGTTGTGTTTCCATTATCATTTAAGAAATGTTTCAATTTCCTTCTTAATTTCTTCATTGACTCACTGGTCATTCCAGAGCATATTATTTAATCTCCATGTGTTTGTATAGTTTCCAACATTTCTCTTGTTACTTCTAGTTTTATTGCATTGTGATCAGAGAAGATGTTTGATATTATTTCATTTTTTTTCTAATGTTTTAAGATGTGTCATGTGACCTAAGATATGGTCTGTCCTTAAGAATGATCCATGTGCTGAGGAAAAAAATGTGCATTCTGTAGCCCAAGGGAGAAGACACCCACCCCCACTCTGCTGCAACACACAGTACTCTGCTCAGGGATGGGGCAGTGGTGTGCTGTTGTTACACAAGGGGCTCTCTGTTGGGGAGGGAACAGAAGTCTGTTCTGTAGTGTTTGCCATTTTTGGTGGTGCAAATATTCCATGGCTGATTTCAAGCTGCCACCATCTTCTCAGCCTGGGCTTGTTTGTACCCACCCTTGGGAAAGCCATCCAAGTATTTGAAAGGATGTGGGTGTGGTGATCTAAACTGTATCTTTGTTAGGGGACACTCCAAGCCAAGTTACACTAAGCTTCTTGCAGACTCAGAGGAACTGCCCTGATGGTCTTGGATAAGATCTAGAAGAATTATCTGGGCTACCAGGCATTAGAGACTCTTATTCTCTACCTGTAATTTTTCTCCAAAAAAAAAAAAAAACAGTCTATCTGTCTGTCTGTCTCTCTTTCTCTCTCTCTCTTCCTCCCTCCCTCCCTCCATTTCTCTCTCTCTGCTGGGCCACTTGGAGCTGGGAGTGGACTGTTACAACATCCCTATGGCCACCACCACTGGGACTGCACTGGGTCAGACCTAAAGCTTGAGTAAGCTCAAGGCCCACTGTCAACACTACCTGGCTATCGCCTATGTTCACTTGAGGTCCTGGGGCTCTAGAGTCAGCAGGTGGCAAAGCCAGCCAGGCTTGTGTCTTTCCTTTCAGGGCAATGAGTTTCCTCAGGCCCTGGCGGGTCCAGAGATGCTATCTGGGAGCCAGGGACTGCAGTCAAAAAGCTTAGAAATTTACCTGGTGCTTTATTCTAAGGTGGCTGAACAGACACTGAAACCATGAGACAAAGTCCTTGCCACTCTGTCTTTCCCTTTCCACAGGCAGAGGAGCCTCACCCTGTGGCCACCACCACAGGCCCACAGGGAGTGCTGCCAGGCTACTGTCGATGTTCACTTAGGGCCCAAGGGCTCTTAAGTCACTTGTGGTGAATGCTTCCAGGCCTGGGACTCACCCTTCAGGGCAGTGGGCTCCCCTCTGGCCTAGGAAAGGCCCAGAAATTCTGTTTAATAGCCAAGGCCCAAGATCAGTTACCAGAAGAGCCCATTTGATGCTCTACCCCATTGTGGCCAGGCAGGTACCTAAGCTGCAAAACAAAGTCCCTTTTACCTTTCCCTCTGCTTTTCTCAGGCAGAAGAAGTCTCTCACCACAGCCGCCATAGCTGGGAATGTGCTGGGTCTCACCTGAAGCCAGCCAGGTCACAGGGGGGAGTGATTGGCAGAGACTACTATTCAGCCATCTTGCTCTGCCCCTCCTCCCTCACTTCACTTTACCTCCTAAGAGCTCTGTTTGCAAATACAATCACATACAGGGTTAGGGCTCCAAGTATGAATTTTCAGGAGACACACTTCAGTCTATAGCATTTGGACTTGGGAAGAGGGAAAGAACATGCACAGGAAGGTCACAGTGTAAGCAACAGTATGGAGGTGGGAAAGTTCAGCTCGTGGGTAGGAAAAATTGATCCAAGTTGACAGGGCCCACAGGGAGATGTGGTGGTGTGGTGAGAGGTGGCCACATCAAAAGAACCTTGAATGCCAGGCTGAGGTGGGAGGCATTTCCTGTTGTGTAGAAGGTGCCATGAGGTGGTGGGGAGGGTAACATGATGAAAGGATATTTGGGAGGATGGATCTGGCATCAGTGATGGGTAGGGGTAAGGAGTGAACAAAGCTGGAGGCCAGGAAACTGGACACATGGCCCAGAGTTCAGGCTTAGGCTGTTCAAAGGCAGTTTCCACACTGAGTTCCAATGTGGATCCAAGCATACAGGAGGAGGTAGATGATTTGAAAAAGCAAAACCATTCTCTTCCCATTACCACAGTTTCCCAGCTGAGCTCATCACCAGAGTCCTACAAATCAGACAGTCAAACTACCCCAAACTCTGTCCCTAGAAGCTGTGACCCAGAGGGAGCCCTTGTCTAGCTATAGACCAGAGACACTGCAGCCTGAGCAGGACTGCACTTGTTCCCTCCCAGGAGCCTCATCTCTGTCTGGCCTGGCTCTGGCTTCCAATGCCCTCAGCTTTGGCTTCAAAATCTGTTGGGTCAGATTCACGAGAGCTCTGGCCTTCTTTGGTTTAGGGATTTTTAAATAGTTTTTTCAAGCAGGCAGTAGATCAACTCTGCTTGCTTACCTCTAAGAACTGGCTACAACTCACAGAAGTCTGTTATACTCATAGTTATGGCTTGATTACATGGAAAGGAGACAGATTAAAATTAGCCAGGGGAAGAAAGGCATAGGGCTGAGTCCAGGAGGGCAGCAGGCATGGAGTGTCCATTATCCCTTCCCCATGCAGTCAGAGTGCATTACCCTCCCGGCTTTGCTATGTGCCAATACACATGGAGTATTCCCAGCCAGTGAGGCTCCCTCTAGCCTTGGTGTTCAGGGTTTTTACTGGAACTTCATCACAGAGGCATGCTTGATTGTCCATGTGGCTGCTCTCAGTTTCCAGTCTCCAGTCCTTCCAGGAGGGACCTAAAGCTCAGACTCTAAATCACATAGTCACTTTTCCTGGCCTGGCTAGTCCCCACCCTAAATCTCATTATTAGACCATCCATAATGAGTCAAAATCCCCAGACAAAGATATTCCTATCAGACATTACATGTTGACGGTTACCTCCCAGGAGTCTAGAACAAAGGCCAGACCTCTTTTTGGTCAAGCTTAATTTTTTTTTTAATATACAACGTGCCATAATTCTGTTATTTTTTCTGTTTTGTCTTCAAAATAACCCTAATTGGTGGGTAAGGATGTTTATTATCATAAACAAGATCTCAAGATGGAAGATGCTTGGGCAAGGTTGCACCGTCAATCCTAGACTCATGGTACAAGACTCTTTCCACTCTCTGAGAGCTCTGAATCCTGAGAAGAAGATGGAAACAAGGTGTGTATATGAGTGTGTGTGCACATGTGTGTTTGTGAGTGTAAATGTATATCTAATGAGTATGTGTGGATATGTGTATGTCTGTGTGTGTATACATGTGGATGTCTGTGTGCCTATACGCATGTTTGTGTGTGTGTGTGTGTGTGTGTGTACAGTGGTGCACAGCTGTAATGCCAGCTACTCAGGAGGCAGACGGGGGAAGATCACTTGAACCCAGGAGTTTGAGAGACAGAATATTTCAATGACCTTTTTCATGCACTTAGAAGACAATACCTGGGGCTCGGCATAAAGAGACAAAGCACAGCGTACACAGGCAGAGAAATGTTTAATAAAAACAAGCGACTGAGAATTAATTAGTTCATCTATAAAGAAATAGAGCACTTAAGCAGCAGATTAAAACTGGAAGATAATTTCCTCTAGAACCCTGATAATCTTTGTGAGAAAACTGTTGGCCACTTATGTTAATTGCCAAAACTCACAGGGCCCTGTGCAACAGAATTGGGGAGTAAAACCATCTTTTTAAAACTCGCTATGCTACAAGCAGCATTCAACTCTTTCTCAGACAAAGTTTCACAAACCTACCTCCAGCTTCCAGATGGTGAGGGCAAGTGTGATGAGATTTTATGATAAATTTTGCCTGTCTCTGAGCCCATCTCCTCCTGTTGAAGAGAAGGAAAATGAGGCAAGCACATTACAGCCCTGCTGACAAAAGTCACAAGATAAGCAAATTATTAGTTAAAACCAGAGAGTCCTATAATTTATTCATGAATGCCACACGTTCTATATCAGATCTTCCATTTCGATTTACTTGTATTCTTTGAAGCAAATTTATAACATTCAAATTATTCAGAAAATGCTCCCAATAGAAGAAAATACTTTAACCACATGAAGTATCATGCTACACAATATGGTGTGGTGGTGAAGGGTGCAGGCTCTAAAACCAGAAAACACAGGTTCAAGTCCTGGCTCTACCACCTTGGGAAAGTTACATGGTCTCTCTGTGCCTCCATTTCCCCATCTAAAATATGAGGATGACAAAATAGTGTCTATTTCACAGAGTTGTTTTGATGAAAATAATATATGTAAAGCACTTTGAACAGCAGTCAGTGCTATGTAAGTGTTTGCTATAGTTATTTTAACATTTCAGATTATAAATATCTACCCTGTTATTCAGATGACAAGCATCCCTAAGCTGATAACATGATGAAGAGCTTTTGGGTTTCTTAATTTCCATCGGTTTTGTGAGGGAAAAAATACCACATGAAGAAGAGCAACTGAAGCAGGCGTGAGAAGGAAACTTGGCTTAAGATTGGGGGGCTTGGGTTTATTAGGCTTTTGCTTTCTAAAAGTGTCCTAAGCTCCATTGATAAGAAGATGCTTAATATCAATCTAGCTAAAAAGGACCAATAGACCCCACAAGACACTGAGTTAGAGACAAAAATAGAAGGTTAATAAATGAAATATGGAAAACTACACAACCAGAAAAATAAACAACTCCCAGTACCCAAAACATGGCTAAATCTCACAGGATTATGTTGAATGAAAGAAGCCAGCCACAAATGTGCACATACTGAATGACTCCATGTATATGAAGTTGAAGAACAGGCAAAACTAATCCATGGTGACAGAGGTCAGGATCCCGGTTAACTTTGAGGGGACAGCAACTGAGTAGGGGCAAGAGGGAGCCCTCTGTGTTGTTGGGAACATCTGTATCTTGAGCTGAGTGGTGGTTACATGAATGTGCACATATATAAATACTACGGAGTTGGCCAGATGCAGTGGCTCACACCTGTAATCCCAGCAGCATGGGAGGCTGAGGCAGGCAGATTACTTGAGGTCAGGAGTTCAAGAATAGCCTGGCCAACATGGTGAAACCCTATCTCTACTACCATACAAAAATTAGCCAGGCGTGGTGGTAGGCGCCTGTAATGCCAGCTACTCGGGAGGCTGAGGCAGGAGAATTACTTGAATGCAGGAGGCGGAGTTTTCACTGAGCCAAGATCAAGTCACTGCACTCCAGTCTGGGAAATGGAGAGAGACTCCATCTCAAAAACAAAAAAAATATAGAGTTGTAACTTAAGGTATATGCACCTCACTGTATGTAAGATACTGTCTTAGTCCATTTGTGCTGCTATAATGAAATATATGAGACTGGGTAATAGGTAAAGAATAAAAATTTATTTCTCACTGTTCTGGTGGCTGGGAAGTCCAAGATCAAGGTGCCAGCAGGTGTGTAGTCTAGTGAGGGCTGCTCTCTGCTTCTAGGATGGCATCTTGAACAGTATGTCCTAACATGATGGAAAAGACAGAAAAACAAAAGAAGAAAACCAAGCTAGGTAGCTCCCTCAAGCCCTTTCATAAGGTCACTAATCCCATTCATGAGGGGGCTCCTCCCTTACAGCTTAGTCATCTCCTAAAGACTCCACCTCTTAATTCTATCACATTGGGGTTTAAGTTCCAATATGAATTTTAAAGGAGACACAATCATTCCAACCATAGCAAATATACTTTACTAAAAAGAAAAAAAGGAAAATCTTGTCTCTAAACATAATATTTTAAGAGTTTGCATATTTACAGCTCAATTTTCTGCTTGCTTACATACATATTTGTGACCATGAGTGTCATTATTAGCTGAGAAGTTTCAGTAAATTAAATTTTTTCTCACATTATCTGTTAATACCTTATTCAGATAAAACCAAATTTCTAACCTAGATTTTAGGTTGAGACAGAAACCCATGGTCATTTGTTGCAATGTGAGAATGACAGAACGAGAGATATTAACTAGCAGGATCCAAATATAAAAATAAATTTAAGAGAACAATTGTCTACTAATGACTCCCCCAGAGAAATCATTACTTGGATAGCAATGAATCAACTAAAAATGGGAGTGAGAACAGTTCGAGTCCTTTTTGCAATGGATGGATGTTCATGAGACTATTAAGTGAAGACGTTCAGAAACAAGGGGATAAATGGCATGCTAATTTGGAGTTGAATGGAGTAATCTTGGAAATATAAAAATCGTGCTTAATGGGACTTCTCTACTTGCAATTCAATAAATCAACATACGTAAATTCAAATAGATGATGGACACGAACACTCAGAACAAAATTACAGAAACAGGGCTGGGTGCGGTGGCTCACGCCTGTAATCCCAGCACTTTGGGAGGCTGAGGCGGTTGGAGAGGTCAGGAGTTTCTGACGAGCCTGGCCAAAGTGGTGAAATCCTGTCTCTGCTAAAAACACAAAAATTAGCCAGGCATGGTGGCGGGCACCTGTAGTCCCAGCTACTCAGGAGGCTGAGGCAGGAGAATTGCTTGAACCCAGGAGGTGGAGGTTGCAGCGAGCCGAGATTGCACCACTGCACTCTAGCCTGGGCGGCCAGAGTGAGATTCCGTCTTAAAAAAAAAAAGAAAAGAAAAGAAAAAAAAATGTAGCCAGGCGTGGTGATGGGCGCCTACAGTACCAGCTACTTGGGAGGCTGAGGAAGGAGGATCACTCGAACCTGGAAGGCAGAGGTTGCAGTGAGCCGAGATTGCACCACTGCACTGCAGCCTGGGTGACAGAGCGAGACTCCATCTCAAAAAAAAAAATTTACAGGAATAAATTTGGCAAAGAGGCACCAAAGTTAAGATAAGGGCCACTGTTCCACCTCTGACACCTTTAATTCTTGAGTCATGGGGATGGTAAGCCAGGAATAGAGTCTTCTGACTGGAAGCTAAAACCAGCCTTTGAGATGTGTTCAGAGAAACTGTTCAGACTAAAGATGCTAAAATGTTCAGACATAAACATGGTCGAAAATATCCCGAAGGCAAGGGCATTTTCAAAGACAGTGGTGCTTCGAGAAAGAGAATGCTGTGTGTTTAAAAAGAAAAAAAATTAAAAGAATGGAAACAAGGAAGAAAAATTGACCGGAGGGTATGGTGACCATATGTTCTGGTTTGTAAGGTACAGCTCAGGTTATGTCTGCTGTCCTGGTGCAATTATTATAGTGCCCCTTTTCACTCTCCGAAGTGTCTGGATTTGGATGATAAAGCATATCATCACCCTACCAAAGAGAGGATATTAGCCAGAAGACCCATGTGTCCATTTTAAACAGTATGGACTCATCCACAGCCACACTCTGTCGCTGCCCATCTGAGCGATGTGCACCACCTCTGCCTCGCCCTATTCCGCCCTGCGCGGGTTTCCAGGAAGGCTGGAGCTGAACCCTCGGCTCCCGCGCTGCTCTGGTGCCACCTACAGGTTATGTGGGGGAACTGCTTCTCTCCACCCCGAACGTGGACAGCCTTGGACTTGGCAAAAAGACCGTCAGGTGCTGTTCCCCACATCTCTTGTCTTTCCGCTAACACTTTAGGATAGTGAGGAAGCAAGAGGGCTTAAGCTTACTAAGCTCCTACTGCGTACTGGACACAGAGTGGGCACTTTTCTCTCCAGCCTCATAATTGATGGGAAATAGGTGATTATACTACTAGGAGACAGGATCAGAGTGGGCTAGTGATGTGCTCACGGTCTCTCAGCTGAAACTGGAACCCAGGGGCCTTTGACTCTAAAGCTAGGGCTCTTTTTCGGTCTCCAGCTTGAGCAATAGTTGCAAAATGCAAAGAGCACCATGAAAATCTAATATTGATCCACATAAGACCGTATTGCAAACAGAAACATGAAGTGTCTTCGTGGGAGTGGCGGTGAGGTGGGAGATTATCTCAGTTCTATGTAACCTGGGAACTCTCCAAGGAAAATGAATGAAACATGACTGAGTGCAATTTTTCTGATAAAATCTGTCAGAACGTGGGGCCTTGTGGGTCCTGAGTGAAGGTAAGAACCCATAGTGCTGGACATTTGCTAAGGTGCACTTTATAAAATCACTCAGGGCCTCAGTGCCTCCACCTTCTTCATGACCCCAGGCAGTTTCCCTATCTGTCTTCATCCTACTGCCTGGCACACTATCCATCAAACTGTTTTTAGAGTTATGTCTTGATAAAATAAAAATCATGGTGGGAGTCATTTACACCCTAGTGAGAGTCATCTGAGATTCCCTTATCTTCTCAGACCTTTTAGCAGAAGTTGCTTATGAGAGAGGATGGGGAGGGGGAAAAGGGTTGGGGTGAGCACTCTTGGAGCTTGCACTGTTTCTTGCTGATGCCCTGGCACAGTGTGAATATGTCAATCTAAATGGAGAGCTCTATGCATGTTCCTCTCTATTCCCTTTGTCACCAATACCAATTCCCAAGGCAGAGCCCCGGGAGGGGTGGACTGAAGGACCTGGAGGTAATAGGAAACACTCGGCTTTGGGTTTCAGGTCAAGCTCTGCCAGTGACTTGCTGTGTAAGATGAGACAAGTCTGTTCACCTCTCCGCACTTCAGTGACCTCGTTGGTAAAAGGCTGGTTTGGACTAGATCATTAATTTTCTTTAGGTTTTGCAGTTGTTTTTTGTTTTAACAGTATATTCAATTCTTCCCCTATCTTTATTAAAGTATAATTGACAAAGAAAAATTGTGTATATTGACAGTGTTCAATGTGATATATGCATACATTGTGAAATGATTAAAATGAGTTAATTAACATTTTAATCACCTCACATACTTTTTTTGTGGTAAGAACATTTAAGATGTATTTACTTGGAATAGTGTTTACTAGAGGTGAGGAAGGGTAAGGGGGAGAAAGTAGCCAAAGGTTGGCTAACAGGTTAACAGATACAAGAGTACATGGCTGAGTGCAGTGGCTCACACCTATAATCCTAGCACTTTGGGAGGCTCACTTGAGCCCAGAAGTTTGAGACCAGGCTGGACAATATAGGAGATCCAATCTCTACAAAAAAAATTAGAAATTAGCCAGGCATGTTGGTGCACACCTGCGGTCCCAGCTACTCTGGAGGCTTAGGTAGGAGGATCACTTGGGTCCAAGAGGTCAAAGCTGCAGTGAGTTGTGATTGCACCACTTCACTCCAGCCTAGGGAGCAGAGTGAGACCCTGTCTGGGGAAGAAAAAGAAAACAAAGAGTACAGCTAGAAAGGAGGAATAGTTCTAGTGTCTTTAGCACTATAGGGTAACTATAATTCATGACAATTTATTATATATTTTTAAATAGCCAGAAGAGTGGATTTTGAATGCCCCCAGAACAAAGAAATGATAAATGTTTGAGGTGGTGGAGATACTAATTATGATTTGATCATTACACATTGTATATATGTATAAAAATATTATACTGTATCCCATAAGTATATACAATTATGTGTTGGTTAAAAATAATAAAAGCAGGCTGGGCATGGTGGCTCATGCCTGTAATCCCATCACTTGGGGAGGCCAAGGCAGGAAATCGAGACCATCCTGGCTAACATGGTGAAACCCCATCTGTACTAAAAACACAAAAAATTAGCCAGGTGTGGTGGTGTGTGCCTGTAGTCTCAGCTACTCGGGAGGCTGAGGCAGGAGAATCGCTTGAGTCTGGGAGGCAGAGGTTACAGTGAGCTGAGATTGTGCCACTGCACTCCAGCCTGGGTGACAGAGCAAGACTCTGTCTCAAATAATAATAATAATAAAAGCAAAAAATCTACTCTTAGCAATTTTCAAGTATACATTATTAACTATAGTCATCATGCTGTATAACAGATCTCCAGAACTTATAACATTATATTTCATTCTGATCAAAGTACTAGATACACAGAGGTAACAACAAAATGGTATCTGGAGCAAGAAATCCTCAGTAAAACAAGAAGAAAAAAAGAACAAAATGGTAACAAAAGGCTTATATCAAAAAGCATTTCCTCTGCCCTTTCCTTTCTTGCCTTTGAGTCCTAATTCCCATAGGTCATCACTTTAAACTCGTTTTGTGACTTCCCCTGGTATGTTATCATCATATTTCTAAAGAATGTTTATGTTGCTATTTCTTGATTTGTTTTCTTCAGTATCTGTCAGTTACTGGCATAGCTCAGTATAGGGCTTACCTTCCTATGAGGTCTTAATTTCCTTGCCTCCATTTCACCAATTTGACTGGATCACAATCACATGAAATCAAAAGCATTTACATTCTTGTAGCCATCTAAATATTGTCCCTAACCCAAGTCCCACACTGAAATTGTTTCATTTCTTTCCTTTCTTCCTCTGGAGTTAATAATTGCTTCAGATTATTACCCCTCATTTGCTTTTTCTTTTTTTTTTTTTTTTAACAATTACCTACCTATTTTTTCAGATGCTCCAACCAATCTATCAAATGCCTAGTGATAATTATCCAAAAACTAAGACACACTGGATACTCTATCAGCCCCATTATTTTCCTGGAGGCTTCCCTCTCTCCCTTGCCTTCCAACCTTCTGCTCCAAACTGAACTTGGCTCTCAGTCTGTGGCATGGCTGGCATCCTGACATGTCTCTGCACCATTGTGTGAATTTCCTTGCTGCCTCTTCTGCGTGCATCTTCTGTTCCCTGGTTTACTCTCTCATTGTGTTGCAGCACATCTTCCAGTGGCTTCCCGAGAAAGAGTGAATGGAAGCCAAGCTTTCTGACCCTCACACATTTTAGAATGTCATTGTTCTACCCCAACTCCTGATTACTAGTTTGGCTGGATGTAATGCTCTAATTTAAGCATAACTTCTCCTCACATTGGGAAATATTGGTCTATTATTGTCTAGTTCCCAGTGTTTTTGGGAAGAAGTCCATGTCTTGCAGAGTCTTGGCTCTTTACATATGACCTGTCTTTTCTCTCTGGAAGATTTTAGGATTTTCTATCCTTAGTTTTCTGGAATTTCCCAGTGATGTGCCTTGTTGTAGTCTTTCTTCATTCACTGTGCTAGTCACTTGATAGACTCTTTTGAAATAGAAAATTATGTGCTTCTATTGCAGGAAGCCACCAGCAGGTTCATGTGAGCTGGGTAATCACATTCTTTTCTTCCAAGGACAGAGGTATCAAGGCCCTGAGAACCTTATAAGTGGATGGGGGAAAGGGGTCTGAGGTGAATCCAACAAAGCTGCAGCACCTACTGAGCTCATGTCCCAGGGCTAGGCTCTGCCTGAGGACAGGAAACATAAGTGAGACCCACTTCCTGCCCAGTCCCATGGTGGGGCTGAGGACACACATGGTCCAGGAGGCCCCCAGCCCTGGCTACATTTACACACACCTACCGGTATGCAGTGATCAGTGAGCCACAGGACAACTTAGGGGAAGGGGCAGCTCCAGAGAACAGGATAGGAGGGAGGTAAATAATCATGGGGTGGGGAGTGGCCTTATGGAGAAGGGGCAATGGCAGGGCCATGTGTGTGTGGTGTATTGGGGGAAATGGGGAGAATATTTTTTCTGTCCCCTTTTCTGACCACTGCACCCCTTTTTTCATGAATAGTTTTTCTTCCCATCATGGACTGAGTGTCTCTGTCTCCTCCAAATTCATATGTTGAAGCCCTAACCCTCTACATGGCTGTATTTGGAGATGAGGCCTCTCAGGAAGTCATTAAGGTTAAATGAGGTCCTAAGGGTGGGGTCCTGATTCAGTAGGATCAGTGTCCTTATAAGACAAGACACCAGAGAGTGCACTCACTCTGTCTCTGCACAAATACAAAAAAGAGGTCACGTGAGCACACAATATGGCAGCCACTTACAGGCCAAGAGAAGAGGCCTCAGAATGAAATCTACCTTGCTGGCACTTTGGTCTGGGATTTCCCAGCCTCCAGAACTGTGAGAAATAAATGTTTGTTGTTTAAGCCACCCAGTCTGTGGTATTTTGGCATGGCACCCTGAACTGACTAATACACTTCCCCACCCTACTTCAACCACATGACACTAGATAGCTTGGCAGTTTTAGAGTCCCAGCTACTCAGCCAACCCAGATCAGACCAAGCAGAAACTTTCTTTTGGAATTTTCTGAATAGGAACTAATGGAGCGGAGCCCCATCCTTTCTTGGGGGCCAAAGCCAGGAAGACAGAAGCTGCATGCTGCCAACAGCCTGACTCCAACCTTGTGGGGAAAGTTGCTCTGAGAACGCAAAACTGATCTGCAGACGGAGATGGAGACAGAGACAAGGGAAGGAGCCTGCAAATCCTAACAGCACTCGTGATTCTGGGTCCAGGTATTCCTGAGGCCCAACTGTTCCCTTTCCTGCCCATGGCTAACTTACTGACCAACGAACTTCCCTTCTTGCCTAAGCCAACTCGAGTGAATTTTCTGTCACTCACATCCAAAGAGCCTGGACTGTAATGGCACGGCATGGTAGGGCTGGGCTGGGCTGGGCTGGGTTGGCGGGGCCAGAGGACGGTGTGGGTGGAATCAGCAGTGACAGGTACACAGGAAGTGCAGCTATCGAGTGGCCTCCATGAGGTCTTCCTCCAGCCCCGACTGTGAGCAAGGCTGGGCTCATACACTCAGTAGGTCAGAGTGAGGGATTTGGTCAGAGGTGCCATGCTCAGGGCCATCTTTCTATGAGCCAGACTCTTCATCATCAAAGCTTTGCCATCAGAGATAGTTTTAGTCACATCTTGGTTTCACTTGATCAATTACTGTTCTCCTACTTTCAGGATCTTTACACTAGGCTGCCCCACATGGGTGTTAGGAAGCCATAGGCATCCTGGCTAAAAACTCAGACCACAAAAAGGGCTTCCGCCAGCCTGCCCAGGGCTCCAGAGGGCAGAACCGATGGGTGGTGGGGTGGGCCAAGCCTGGGCAGTCATGACATGTACACCACTCTTGATCTGTCTTCTGGAACTTTTCACTCCTCCAGTTTGGGTCCCGGTGGGGCACACGTGGGAAAGACCATGAATGCCCATGTCTGACTAGTTTCCCCATCAGAAGTGGCCATTGGAGCAAGCACCCTCCTCCACTGAAACTGGACAGACTAAGGACCACTTTCCTAATGGATGGATTTTCTTGGTCCATCTCATGCTCCCAACAGAGCTCCCTCCTGGGGATGGGAAAGTGCCATGCCAGGAGAGCCCTCTTGACCCAGCCTCCAGCCAAAGCCAGTCCCCCTGCCAATCAGGCCCTAGAGTTACACTGGAGGGTGACAGGCCTCACCTGGAAATTTCTTGCTGAAAATTGTCAGTTTCCCATATAAGTACAGTCTGGCAGTTTAATTCAAATTAAAACCAGAAAGAGACTGCTGCTTCAGTCTCGACTGCTTGAAAATTAGGTTGTGTAGAGCTTTCATTTGCTGGAAATTGTGCAGCCAGACATTGTGCAGATTGACCCAGTAGCTACAGCAAGTACACACATAGGGCGCCAAACAAGGACAGGTGTGCACATGTGCACGCACACACACACACACACACATAGCAGAAAATCTAGAAATAAACTATTTTAATGTCAGCTGTCATGGAAGTTTTGTCATTTCCCCCCAAAATACAAATTTTATGATTTAGTCTTGTTTTTATTTAGAATTACTTAAGGAAAAGGAGATGTGAGTGCAGTGGCTCATACCTGTAATCTCAGCACTTTGGGAGGCTGAGGCAGGAGGATAACTTGAGTCCGGGAGTTCAAGACCAGCCTGGGCAACATGGTGAAACCCCATCTGTATAAAAAATATGAAAATTAGCCAGATGTGGTAGCATGTATCTGTGGGCCCAGCTACCCAGGAGACTGAGGTGGGAGGATCCCTTGGGCCCAGGAGGCAGAGGTTGCAGTGAGCTGAGGTCACATCACTGCACTCTAGCCTGGGTGACAGAGTGAGATCCCATCTCAAAAAGAAAGAAAGAGAGAAAAAGACAGAGAAAGAGAAGAGAAAAGAAAAAGAGAAAAGAAGAGAAGAGAAAAGAAAAACAAGAGAAGAGAAATAAGAGAAAAGAAACAAGAGAAAAGAGATAAAAGAGGAGAGAAAAGAAGGGAGGGGAGGGGAGAGAAGGGGAGGGGAGAGGAGCAATGGGATCCTGATATCTGGTATGGGGAAACTTAAATGGTTACATCTGATAACTCTGAACCTCCAGTTTCCACTAAATGCTCTGGTCTAAAAGAAGTAGCCCCCTTTCCCTGCTAAGAGAAGGGCAGCTGCCCCTTGCCTGGAGACTGGGCAAAGAGCCTCCAACAAGGCCTTACAGCAGGATGAGGTGTGTCATCACTGCTGCCCCACATTGACACCAGGCTATGGTCATTCCTCATCATGGCCCAAGGTCACAAGCACAGTCTGCTCTGGGAGAATGATTTTTTTTTTTGCTAAAAATGCAGGAGCTGCCAAGTGTGTACTGGCAGAATCTGGGAGAGGAGGTGAAGGAGTGGACATAAGGGTGTTGGACCGGGGGACACTAAAGGCTATATACACGAGAATACAGTGACCTGGGAGCACTCTCAGGATTTAATGCCTTGGCAAGGACACCTGGGGCTCCAATACACTGCTGGAGTGGCTCCTTGAAATGTGGATGGAACAGTTGCTGCAGTGAATTAGGAGATTATAGAACTGCATTCACAAAGCATCAAAGAAGCCGGAAAGTACAGGGAGGTAGGAATGTTGGAATGGTTCATTATATGCCAGCAGATTTGGAATCCACCACTTGACTATGTGCCCTTGGAGGGCTCACATGAACTCCCCTCTCTAGGCTAACAAGGAAGCACTAGTGAGAAGGGCATCTGAATCTTTGAGAGACTCAGTGGCACTATCCTTGGTAGGCCAGGATCGACAAGAGGAGATGTTGCCATGAGACCAGGCTTCGTGGTGTCAGTGGGAGTGGTGGAAGGCGAGAACAGAAGATGCCAGGTGGTGGCCCTTCACCATCATCAACAAGGTGGATGTAATTAACTTAATTGGTAGGAAGGCTTGAATGATAGCCAGGATGCCTTGACCTCCAGGGAGCTGTTGTATTGGCTAAAAACTGATGGCATTCCAGGGGAGAGTTACATAGGCAGTTGACTAGGGTGGTTTTGTTTTGTTTTTTGAGACAGGATCTTAATCTGTAGCCCAGTCTGGAGTACAGTGGCACAATCATAGCTCTCTGCAGCCTCAACCTCCTGGGCTCAAGTGATCCAACTCAGCCTCCCCGGTAGCTGGGATTACAGGCATGCACCACCATGCCTGGCTATTTTTTTTTCTAATTTTTAGTTCAAGATGAGGTCTTGCTATATTACCTAGACTGGACTCTAACTCCTGAGCTCAAGCAATCCTCCTGCTGTGACCTCCCAAATCGTTGGGATTACATGTGTGAGCCCTAGGATATTTCCTGATTTTTGTATTCAGGAAACAACAAGATCTGGCATGCAGAAGGCTGCAACAAAAA
The DNA here is from genome assembly GCF_028885625.2 of Pongo pygmaeus. Classification (NCBI taxonomy): domain Eukaryota; kingdom Metazoa; phylum Chordata; class Mammalia; order Primates; family Hominidae; genus Pongo; species Pongo pygmaeus. The sequence continues at coordinate 81,377,514 of NC_072389.2, forward strand.
ATTGCAATTTCCTGGCCAGTTTTCAGACTGAGACAATTGAGACCTATAGCTCATGGATTGTAGGGGAGGCTGGGTATTCTTGGAAAAAGATCCTGCAACATTACCACATGATATTCATTAATTATTACCTCAATCCTTCTCCAAAGGGATCTGGGGTCATTGACGAAAGTAACTGTAGCTGATGAAAAGGGAATACCCAGACTGTTTGAGGGCCATTCATATAGGATTAGAGCTGACCGTGCCACCATAAGATCCACAATGCCACCATGTCCCCTCCCCAGTAAGACTGAGGACATGTGAAGTCTAGGTAATAAATGGATCCCTGGATGAAGAGGCTGCAGCCCCATCTGGTTGTCATTTCTCTGTCCCTAAATATGCAATTGATATGAGTAAGCTTAGAAGCTAACAGAGCTCTCACTTTACTCCCTGACCTGTGGGTATGAGCCGCAATAGTAGGAAGAGCCTGGGGGAAGTCTCTGAAACTCCCTCTTCCCACTTCCAGGAGCAATGCAGTATTCCAGGTGGAATCACAGAGATTTATCACCTCCCTCAACTGTGACCGCCGCCTTATAATGATAGTATTCTTACATTTCCCCACCTGTCCCTTGTGCCATTCTCGTCATCATTTTACTTCCACGTTATAAACCCCACAATGTTACTACTTTTGCCTCAATTATTTCTAGACATCAAAAAAGAAGACAATAGGATCTTTTCTGTTTGTCCACGTATTTATTATGTCAGTGGTCTTCATTCCTTCAGGTAGATCCAAATTTCTATCTAGTGTCATTTTTCTTCTGACCAAAGAACTGATTTTAACACTTCTCAGAATGCAGGCCTGCTGGTGATTATCCTGGCTTTTGTGTGAAAAAAGTCTTTATTTTGTCTTCATTAAATTTTTTGAAATTTATTCTTTTTTTTAAAAATTTTTTGTTTGTTTGTTTTTCATAGAGATGAGGCCTCACTATGTTGCCCAGGCTGGTCTCAAACTCCTGGTCTCAGGCAATCCTCCTGCCTCAGCCTCCCAAAGTGCTGGGATAATTACAGGCATGAGCCACCACACCTGGCCTCACTGACTTTTTTAAACTGCTTTTCATCTCGTATCTGCAGAGTTAACTTCTTCATCTCTAGTAATTCTTTTTGTTTTATTTGAGACAAGGTCTCACTGTGTCGCTGAGGCTGGAGTGCAGTGGCACAATCACAGCTCACTGCAAACTTGACCTCCTGTGCTCAGGTGATCCTCCTGCCTCAGCCACCTGAGTAGCTGGGACTACAGGTGCATGCCACCATGCCTGGCTAATTTTTAAATTATTTATAAAGATAGGTCTCCCTATGTTGCCCAGGCTGGTCTTGAACTCCTGGGCTCAAGCAGTCCTTGCGTCTCAGCCTCCCAAAGTGCTGGGATTACAGGTGTGAGCCACTGCACCCAGCCTGTGTTTTTTTTTGTTTTCCCCCAATATATCTTCGGTTTCTCTCTTCTCATCATGATCAGAGTTTTCTAGCCTTCTCGAACATATGGAGCATATTTATAATATGTTTTTTAATGTCCTTGTCTGCTAATTACATCATCTCTGTCATTTCTGGGCCTATTTCCATTAATTTATTTCTCTCCTGGTTATAGGTCCTATTTTGCCTGTTTTGTTTGTTTTTTTGAGACAGCATCTTACTCTGTCACCCAGGCTGGAGTGTGGTGGTGTGATCTCACCTAACTGCAATCCCCATCTCCTAGGTTCAAGTGACTCTCATGTCTCAGCTTCCCAAGTAGCTGGGACTACAGGTGCATACCACCACGCCTGGCTAATTTTTGTATTTTTAGTAGAGACAGCATTTAGCCATGTTGGCCAGGCTGGCCTTGAACTCCTGGCCTCAGGCAATCTGCCCGCCTTGGCCTCCCAAAGTGCTGGGATTACAGGCATGAGCCACTGTGCCTGGCCATTGCCTGGCAATGTTTTATTGACTGGTAGACATTGTTTTTTTGTATTGTGATTGCTGGATTTTGTTTTCCTTTAAATAGTGTGGGACTCTGTTCCAGCACTAGATAAGTTACTTGAAATAAGTTGGATCTATCTATTCAAGGCTTGCTTTCTATCTTTGTTAGGACAGTTTCAGAGAAGCCTTTACCCCAGTACTCATTTAGCCCCACTATTAAGGCAATACTTTTCTAAAGCTTCCCTTCCATTTCCTAAGTATTATGAGGTGTTTTCTTTCTGACTAGCAAGAATATGAATTCTCTCTAGCCTGTTGCGAGCTCTGGGGATTCTTCAGTCTGCTTTCTGGTGGTTCTTTCCCTGGGTACTTTCTTCTCACATATGTCCACATCAGCCCTTTGCCAAAGGCTTGAGGGCATCTTCCATAGCTCTCCAGAGTTCACGTGCTCTCTTCTCCCACCTCCTCCCTGGTACTCTACCTCACAAATTCTACCAGCCTTGAAGACCTTCCCAAGCTCTGATCTCTGTCTCCTCAATCCACCAAGACCACTGGACTTTGGGTTCCCCTCCCTGTGTTGGGGCCTGTAAATTGCTTCCAGCAGTAAACCAAGGACACTGCAGGATTCATCTTCTGTTAGGGATCATAGTCCTGCTCAACCTGTTCTCCAATGTCTGAAAACTATTGTTTTATATATTTTATTCCATTTTTCTAGTTGTTCAAGGTGGGAGGCTAATCTGGTCCCTGTTAGCAATCATGGCCACATGTAGAGGTTGCAGGATGTTCTTTATATCTGTATCTTTTTTTTTTTTGAGACAGGATCTCACTCTGTCACCCCAAGTGGTGTCATCTCAGCTGACTGCCACCTCCACTTGTGGCCTCAAGTGATCCTCCCACCTCAGCCTCCCAAAGTGCTGGGATTACAGGTGGGAGCCACTGTGCCCTGCCTAAAATTGTATCTTTCTTATTATCAGTGAAGTTAAACATTTTTCCTGTGTGTCAGTGGCATTTGCGTTTCTTTTTCCTTGACCTTTCATATATTTTTTCCATTTTTCTTAGAATTGTTGGTCTTTGTCTTCTCTACTTTTAGAATAGAATGAATATGATATTAATCATACTTCAAATTGTGGCCATGGTGGAGTACCTGTGTTGATGATAGTCTCCCAGCAGAAACAACTACAAAGCTGGACAAAGTACATGAAGAAATTGTCCTCAGACATTGGGCAATAGGCAGTTCCAGGTACAATCTGAGAGAAGGGAATCACATGAAGTGACTGCTACATTTTTCTGGTGGGGAAAGTTTCCAAACCCTCAATGACAGCATGAGGAATCAGAGTCCAAGCCAAGAGGATCAGTCTTGTTTGGTGAAGGAAACAGAGACTGCCACTCAGGGCTGCTAAAATGTGTGTGGCAGAGTATCAGAAAGGATGGAATTGCAGAGAAGCAGCCCCAGAAATCTTATAGAGGTCGCTGCAGATCCTTGGCCAAATCCCAAATGATGAATGTGCAGACTGAGACTCTGCAAGGCCCAGCACAGAACAGCCGATGGGTAGCTGAAAGCTAAACAGTGATTTCAGTGGTCACAGAGTGCTGGAGATACACCCAAATTCTGGCTCAGCCAGCATCTCCAGTCTTGGAATCTCAGATCTTGATGAATATCCCAGACATTCACAGAGGGCCTAGAAGGCCATGCCTTGGGATTAAGGAAGATTCCCTGGGAATAAGAGCAAAACTGAAAAACAGCTCACCCTAACAAAGCCTAAAATGTAGTCTTGACACACATGATCAAGTTAACTCAACAGTAATTTAATTCCCTGCAAAACAAAACTCAACACTAGAGTAGGATAACATAATCCACATCTCTACAATGAAGGTTCACAACGTCCAACAGATCAAGAAACACTTACTAGACATGTGAAAAAGTGAGAAAATATATCCTAAAATTAAGAGAAAACCAGTCAATATGAACAGACCCACCGTGCATGGTGGCTCACGCCTGTAATCCTAGCACCTTGGGAGGCCAAGGCAGGTAGATCACTTGAGCTCAAGACTTCGAGACCAACCTGGGCAACATGGCAAAACCCCATCTCTACTAAAAATTCAACAATGAGTCAGGTTCGGTGGTGTGCAGGGGTCCATAACCCCCAGGCTGTGGACTGTACCCGTCGGTGACCTGGTAGGAACCAGGCTGCACAGCAGGTGAGTGGTGGGCAACAAGCATTACTGCCTGAGCTCTGCCCCCCCATCAGATCAGCAGGCATTAGATTCTCATAGGAGCGTGAACCCTAATGTGAACTGCACATGCGAGGGATCTAGGTTTCACACTCTTTATGAGAATCTAAAGCCTGATGATCCGAATTGGAACAATTTCATAGCATAACCACCGCCCCCAACCCCATCTGTGGAAGAATTGTCTTCTGTGAAACCAGCCAGAACTGCTGGTGGCACATGCCTGTGGTCCCAGCTACTTGGAAGGCTGAGGTGGAAGGATGGCTTGAGCCTGGGAGGTAGAGGTTGCATTGAGCTGAGATCATGCCACTGCACTCCAGCCTGGACAACAGAGATCTTGTCCCCCCCAAAAAAACCAAACAAACAAAACAGGGCCAGGCACAGTGGCTCACACCTGTAATTCCAACACTTTAGGAGGCTGAGGTGGGTGGATCACCTGAGGTCGGGGGTTCAAGACCAGCCTGGCCAACATGGTGAAACCCCATCTCTACTAAAAATACAAAAATTAGCTGGGTGTGGTAACATGTGCCAATAATTCCATCTGCTCAGGAGGCTAAGGTCGGAGAATTGCTTGAACCTGGGAAGTGGAGGTTGCAATAAGCCGAGATGGCACCATTGTACTCCACCCTGGGCTACAAGAGCAAAACTCCATTTCAAAAAAAAAAAAAAAAAAAAAAGCAGACCCATAAATGGCTCACACATTGGAATTAGCAGGCAAGAGCTTTAAAGTAACTATGTACATACATTAAAGAATTTAGAGAAATATTGATACTTGGTGAAGATGGTTAAAAGAGAATTTAGAGAAATAATTTTCAGTATAAGTATGTCCTAAATATGCATGGTACATACTTACTAATTTTTTTTTTTTTTTTTTTTTTTAGACGGAGTCTCACTCTGTCACCCAGGCTGGAGTGCAGTGCCTATATCTCAGCTCACTGCAAGCTCCACCTCCCAGGTTCACACCATTCTCCTGTCTCAGCCTCCTGAGTAGCTGGGACTACAGGTGCCCGCCACCATGCCCGGCTAATTTTTTGTATTTTTTTTTTTTTTAGTAGAGATGGGGTTTCACCATGTTGGCCAGGATGGTCTCGATCTCCTGACCTCTTGATCCACCCACCTCAGCCTCCCAAAGTACTGGGATTACAGGCATCAGCCACCGTGCCCAGCCACTTACTAAAAAATTATTTGCTATCAGAAATCTAAATTTAACTAGGCATCATATATTTTATCTAGCATCTCTACCCCAAAGCCAAGCAGGAGAGAGTCCAGAGTCTTATCTTCCAGCAGGTGACCTAGCCTAGGACAGAGCCTGGCCAGGGGCAATTGTGCATTGGATGGGTTAGAGATGCCAGTCATTCAATGTGTCAAAGGTTTGCCAGATCTGCATAGAATCAATATTATTTTTATTTAATATTTTTGTCTAAAGCGACTTTACAAATTTTAACCTTTCATTTGGAAATATAGATTCAGAGGAAATTTCAAAGATGGTACAGAGAGGTTTCATGTACTCCTCACTCAGTTTCCTCCAAAGGTTCTATTTTGTATAAATGTAGGACAATATCTAGCAATGTCATGTCTATGCCATTTTATCACATATGTAGACTCCTTTAACCACCACTACAATCAAGATAGAGAACTGTTCCACCACCACGAAAATCCCCCTCCTGCTATTCCTCTGCACTCATTCCTGGCTCTTCCCCTCCACTGTTCCTACTCCTGGCAACCACTAATCTGCTTTCTGTCTTTATAATCTTGTCACTTCAAGAAGATTATAAAATGCAAAAATTAGCCAGGCATGGTGGCACGAGCTTGTAGTTCCAGCTACATGAAGGCCGAGGCAGGAGGATCACTTGAACCCGGGAGGTGGAGGCTACAGTGATCCTGCCACTGCAGTCCAGCCTGAGTGACAGGGTGAGACTCTGTCTCATGAATGAATGAATGAATGAAGGCCTGGAATGGTGGCTGACACCTATAATCCCAGCACTTTGGGAGGCCAAGGTGGGTGGATCAGTTGAGGCCGGGAGTTCAAGACCAGCCTGGCCAACATGGCAAAACCCTGTGCCTACTAAAAATACAAAAATTAGCCAGCCATGATTGTGCATGCCTGTACTCCCAGCTACTCGGGAGGCTGAGACATAAGAATCACTTGAACCCAGGAGGCAGAGGCTGCAGTGAGCTGAGATCACACCACTGCATTCCAATAGGGCCAGACTGAGACTTTGTCTCAAAAACCAAACAAAAAAAGAACATTGCATAAATGGAAGCACACAGTATGTGGCCTTTTGAGATTGGCTTTTTTTCCTACTCAGCAAATTGCCCTTTGAGATCTATCCAAGTTGTACATGTTTGTTTTTATTGTTTTTCTGTTTTTTGTTTGTTTGTTTTTTTGAGATGGAGTCTCACTCTGTTGCCCAGGCTGGAGTGCAGTGGTGCGATCTCAGTTCACTGCAACCTCCACCTCCTGGGTTCAAGTGATCCTCCTGCCTCAGCCTCCCAAGTAGCTCAGATTATAGGCACCCATAAACACACCTGGCTTTTTTTTTTTTTTTTTTTGAGACAAAGTTTCACTCTTGTTGCCCACATGGAGTGCAATGGCACGATCTCAGTTCACTGCAACCTCTGCCTCCTGGATTCAAGTGATTCTCCTCCCTCAGCCTCTCAAGCAGCTGGGATTATAGGTGCCTGCTACTATGCCTGGCTAATTTTTTTGTATTTTTAGTAGAGATGGGTTATCGCTATGTTGGCCAGGCTGGTCTCAAACTTCTGACCTCATGTGATCTGCCTGCCTTGGGCTCCCAAAATGCTGGGATTACAGGTGAGAGACACATGCCCAGACTTTTTTTTTTTTTTAAAGTAGAGGCAGGGTTTCACCATGTTGGCCAAGCTGGTCTGGAACTCCTGACCACAAGTGATCTGCTCACCTTGGCCTCCCAAAGTGCTGGGATTACAGGCATGAGCCACTGTGCCTGGTCCCCTTTTTATTGTTGAATAGTATTTCATAGACTGGATATAGCAGTTTGCTTAACCATTCACCTATTGGCGAGTATTTGGTTGTTTCCAGTTTGGGACTATTACAAATAAATCTACCACGAACAATCATGTATGAGTTTTTGTGCAGACATCAGTTTTATTTTCTGGTACAAATGCCCAGAAGCAATTGCTAGGTCATATATTGAGGTGCACGTTTAATTAAAGAAGTTGTCAAACTATTTTCTAGAGTGTCTGTACCATTTTATATTCCCACCAGTGATGTATGAGAGAGAGAGTTTTGTCTGCATCCTTGCCAATATTTGATATTATCACTATGTTTGATTTGAGCTGTTCTAATAGATATGTAGTGATATCTTACTGTGGTTTTAATCTGCATATCCCCAGTGGTTGGTGTTGAAGATCTATTCCTGTGCATTAAGTCAACTCATTTTGACAACCTAAATAAATGTATTTAAAAAGGAAACTTTTGCTTTGGGAGGCCAAGGCAGGTGAATTGCTCAAGCCCAGGAGTTCAAGACCAGCCTAAGCAACATGGTGAAAGTCCATCTCTATAAAAAACAAAAAAAATCTGGGTGTGGTGTTGTGTACCTATGGTTTCAGCTACTCAGGAAGTGAGACAGGAGGATTGCTTGAGCCTGGGAGGTTGAGGCTGCCATGAGCCGTGATTGCACCATTATACTCCAGCCCGGGTGACAGAGCAAAACTCTGCCTTAAATAAATAAATGAATAAAAGGAAATTTGTGGTTAGTGGTTCTCAAAGTGTTGTCCCTGAGCCAGCAGCATCAGCATCACCATCACCTGAGAACTTGTTAGAAATGCAGATTCTCAGGCACCACCCAGACCTCCTGAATCAGAACCTCTGAGGAGTGGGTTCAGTGATCTGTGGTTTAACAAGCCCTCCCAGTGAGAATTGGTCTCTTTTACTACAAATAGAAGGTAATGGTAAAAATAAATGCATCTGCATATCACCTAAAATCCTCTTGTGGGCCCCAGGTTCACACACCACACTTTCGGGCAGGAGCCCCACTCACAGAGGCTATGACAAGAATGCTCCTGCTCCTGGGGTTGTGCAGTGACAGCTCACATGGCTCCACGTGGTGGTTCTGAGTTTGGGAAGCACTGATGTAGTCCTACTACAGCCCTTCCTGCCCTTCACTGGACGGAGAAAATCCAGGCTCTGAGGAGGGCGAGACTTGCCCAAGGTCACCCAGCAGCATGGTCAGTCTCCTTTCCCAGGGCCCTCACAATGCCTGGCCCGTTTAAAGACTGCCTCTAGTCACTGCTGAGTGAAAAATCCAGCTCCAAAACAGAATATGGGGAAGGATACTATCTTGTGCAGCTTATGTTTATAGCTGCAGATACATGGTGAAAGAAGTCAGAAAATACTGTTGAAGCAGTTATTCGGGGAGAGAAGGAGTTTGCTGGGTTTTGTATTTTTAACTTTTATATTTCATACTTTTTATCACAATGTTTAGTTACATAATCAAAATTTATTAAATGTTAAAAATCGACATGAAGCCTGATCCAGCCATGGCCTATCATTGGCAGAGTCAGGAAGCCTTCCAGATAGAGCAGCCCTGCACCTGCCCCAGGTCACACCCTGGGCCTGAGCACATGCTGGGTCCTCTGTCTGGACACCCTCACCCTGTGGTGGCCTCCATGTCTGTACCCACCAGCACCTCCTGTGGGCGAGGCCCTCCATTGCATAGAGCTCTGGGCACCCCCTAGCCCAGAGGGCACCTCACCCCTGGCCTGGTACAGAAAGGTGGACAGTGGGTATTTGGTGAATAAATGAATGAATGATTGGAACGAATCCCTTAAATGGTGATTTCCTGAGGCCCTTCTCCAGCTGGCCCAGGTGGAACCAGTTCCACTTTTCACAGGAAAGCCAGGTGTGAGGACTGGGGCAGGTGTGTGTGAGGGGCCGGGTTCTCGAGGGCTGCATGGACATGGGGCTTGTGGCGGGTCTGGGGGTGGGAGTGCTGCTGTGGGAGCTTCGGGGAAGGCTCGTCCCTGGAATTCCCCAGGGTATCCTGGTGCCCCCAGCTGCTGCATGGCATGAGAATTCCTGGCTAGTGGGGACACACAGGGACTTGTTTGGATTGGCCACCTTGTCCAGCCCAAGGAGCTGTGCCTCCAGCCTCTCAGGGAAAAAAATCACTTTTGTTGTATTACAACAGCTGCAGGCAAGGGGAGGGAGAGGTGTGCTGGGCCTCGGCCTTAGAAGCCAGAAGCCAGTTCATGCCCCTACCTTGGTCTAGGTGGGAAAGGGATGTGGCCTCGGCTAGCTCTAGGGTCCTGGGTTATGGTAAGGGCCCTCCCTTATGGACTCAGTGACTTAGGCTGACCCAGCCCCTCCCTGAGCCTCATCAGTGAAACCAGGGCTGGGCCAGGGCTCCGGACACCTCCCAGCTCCAACCTCTGGCTTTCTCCCAGGAGGGCAGGAGATCAGACAGAGGTGACCTGGGCTCCCTATTTACCTCAACCTCCTTGTGAAGCCTCCCTCTTTCTGCCTGTGAGGTGGGTGGGGCCGGAAGGAGGGCCATTCACCTGTGGGTCTCTGACTTCTCTGCCCAGGTGTGCCTGGAGAGCCTGGTCTATACCCAGTGCTCTGCTACATCCCACAGCCTGGCCAAAGCCTCCCTGCCTCCAGAGCAGCCCTGGCCCAGGGAAGAAGCTGGTCTCTGCATTGAATGATAGGTAGAAAATGAAAGTGGGGATGATAGCTCTGGAAAGGAGTCAAGGAGGAGGTGCCTTCCCAAGGACGCGGAGGGTTTTTCCAGAATGGAACTTGACTGGTGCGGGCAAACATCAGGAGGTGGGATGGTGGCTCCCTCTGTGGGAGCTGGGGTGACTTGCCTGGGCCAAATGGTGGTAGGCTGTGGGTAGGGCAGGCAGAGCTGGGGTGCCCAGAGCCTGGGGTCTCTGTCCTTGCAGAAGACTGGAATTCAAAACAAATGTCCCCTGCCCTGTGGCTGGGGGACATCCTCTACTTCCAAGCCCAGACATACACCAGCTGCTACAAGCCCCTGAGGCTCTTCAGAGGACCAATGTACAGCCACACCCACACTGGGCCAGCCTGCTGGGCCCACCTGCACCCTGGTCAGAGCCCATGACTGAGGGGACTCTCTGGGCACAATGGGGGCAGTCTCATACTGCCCTCTTAAAGGTGGATCAGTCCCTGGGATCTGGTGTTGGGCTGGGGTGGGCTGAGGCTGTTCTCTGCCAGGGTGCCTGGTGGACAGCAGGTGGAGCAACTTCTCCTTGGCTTTCCTGGACCCCAGGACACAGCTGAACACTGCACTTTACCCTGGATGCCTTCAGATTCTCAGGGGACCGTGGGAAGGAAGAGGGGGATGCCCTAGCAGGAGGCCAGGGCCCTGGGCCATGCTTGCTCCCCCCAGTCTCTCCAGCAGGCACCTCCTCTCCAGATAGACATCACCTGATTCCTGAAGGCCTGGGCTATGGACCAGAGCCCCAACACCCTCACCAAGGCCTGTTCTTGTATCAGAGCAACTAGTATGAGTTCAGAGCTGAAGGGGATGGACAGAGAGAAAAGGCAGGGCTCTGTAAGAGTTCTCAGCTCCCTACTGTGGTGGGAGAAGTCCCCCCAGAAATCTGCAGCTGCTGTAAGTCACTGGGAGGAAGCTGCAGCAGACATGTGTTTCCCAGCCTGGTAGATGCAGAGGGGTGTCCGGGCCCCTGAGTGGGAGGCCCAAACGTGGCCTTGGATGTGGCAGTGCAGGAATTCTAGCCAGCTCTGGGGCCCTGGGCAAGTCATTCAACCTCTCAGAACCCTACTCCTGGTCACCATGGGGCTCTTGTGTGGATGTAAAGAACCCCCCTGGCCACTTATGTCCCATCAGTGGAAGCCTAGCATGGGTGGAGACCCCCGAGACTGAACTCAGTGGTGGGATCCAGCCTGCCCAGCTTTCCTACATAGAGCCCAGAGCCAGCAGGATGGGCTTCCTGGAGAAGCAGGCACTCCTGTGCGCTGGGAAGCACGAGCAGGGGTCCCTTTGGGGAGGTGGAAGAGGCTGTGGTCAGTGAAGGCCATAATGAGGCAGAGCTTGGGCAAAAAAGGCATGATGATCTGGGGATCTGAGACCCAAAAGAGACTGGACTGAGGACACTGTGGCCACCTCCTCCAGGTGTCGCTCAGGCGGTGGAAGCTGAGCTAGGGCTGGGCCCCCTTGTCCTGAGTGATGCCTTGCCAGTCTTGGAAGCTGTACCCAAGGTGGCTTCATGTAAGGGCACATCTGAGCACTCTTTTTGAGATGGGGTCTTGCTCTGTCATTCAGGCTGCAATTCAGTGGCACGATCATAGCTTACTGCAGCCTCAAACTCCTGGGCTCAAGCGATCCTCCCACCTCAGCCTCACAAAGTATTGTAATTATAGGCCTGAGCTACGGAGCCTGGTTTAAAATCTTAATAAATATCTCCTCCTGGTCTGCTTCCCTGGCTGACACACACACTGGCATCTTGCACCTAGACAGACATTTTTCTGGACTTGGTTCCATTTGTTCTGATGGGCTCCTCTCTCTCAATGACCGCACGTTACAGTATGTGGCTATTCTTACACATTTCTGTATAGAACTGAGGGTTAGTATATTAATGTCAAAGTTCTACTGGTTTTTCGAGGCTGGGTGGAAAGTTTGGGTTAATTTAGTTGCAGGCATCTTGACAATATAAGCTTTTCTTCCAGGAACGGTGATTCTGGGACGCAGGTTTTGCACATTCTGATTTATTGCTTGACTCGCTGCCACAGAGGGATGGCACTGTTCCACATGCCATACCCAAGAGATGTCCCACCTTACCTTTCTAAATCAAGCTGAATGTTTTCAGCTGACAGGATATCATGAGTGCTGCGGGGACTCACTCCCCTTAACCCGAGATGAAGTGAGGCAGAGACTATGGAGCAGATCCGTGCTGAGTGCATTTGCCCTTCCTGACCTGCACTGCTGCTGTCTGGGGCTGTGTCTGAGCTGTCAGAGGGCATTGATTTGGGGATGGGGTGGGGGGCAGTGCTGGAGAGATGCCCCTCACCTTCCTCATCTCCTCCTGGCCACCAGGGCCCCTGACTTCCAGGCCCCAGTCACCACTAACAGGGTGCTGCACGGGAACGAAGTGTAGGCCCAGAACCTGGAGTTCAGGTCACTCCTCCTTCCAGTCGAAGCCTCTACCACTCCCAGGTGATTCCACCTTCATTCCTCCATGGGCCAAATATCCTAAACAAAGGCATGGACAGGGGGTCTTTATCCGAGTGCCCAAAAAACACATGCAGAAAGGCTCTGCATGCCCTCTGTGGCCTGCCAGAGGTAGGAGCCTGCCCTTCAAAATGCACAGTCCTGGTTCTTGCAGGGAGGTGAGGAGTGGAGGAAGAAAAGATCCATCTCATTCTTTCAGCAGGAACCTAAACTTGGGAAAGCCCAGATACAGTACATTTCTTAATCCTGATACTTTTATAACTGGTTACAGCTGGGTCACATGCACAACTCTTTTCCAACATCTTTCAACAGGCCACATAACATCCTGTAACTTCTTTTTTAATTTTTATTTCATAAGGCCAGGGGCAATGGCTCACATAATCTCAACACTTTTGGAGGCTGAGGCAGGAAGACTGCTTGAGGCCAGGAGTTCGAGACCAGCCTGGGCAACACAGCAAGACCCCGTATGCAACAGAGAAAAACGCTGTCTCAAAAAAAATTTTTTTTTGAGTACAGTGGCTTGATCACAGCTCACCGTAGCCTCCAGTTCCCAGGCTCGAGTGATACTCCCACCTCAGAAGCTGGGACTATCAGAGTGCACCCCCACATCTGGCTGATTTTTAAATTTTTGGTAGAGATGCGGTCTCACTATGTTGCCCAGGCTAGTCTTGAACTTCTGGCCTCAAGAGATCCTTCCAATGTGACCTCACAATGCACTGGGGTTACAGGCATGAGCCACCATGCAGCCCCAGCAAAATCTAACTGTTCTTCAGGTGCTTCTTTTGGACCTCCTAGCTAGACTGCCATTGGCAAATGCCAGTTTATTATCTTCCCACATTTATGTTAATGGATTTCCCATGTTTTATTTGTCTAGACTAGGGTTTCTCAACAGCAGCATTATTGATGTTTTGGGCTGGATAATTCTTTGTTATGGAGCTGTTTGTGCCTCACAGGATGTTTAGCAGCATCCCCAGCCTCCACCTGCTACATGCCAGTAGCACTCCTCAGTGTGACAGCCAAAATGATTTCAGATATTGTCAAATACCCCCAGGGAGGCAAAATCATCTCCAGTTGAGAACTGCTGACCTAAAAACCTCTGGAACAATGTTACATCATGTTAATGATAGCACACACTGCTCCTGACCTTAATGGGAATACCTCTAGCATCAAAGTATAGTAGTACCTGTATACTACTGTCTGGGCTGTTATTAGTACACTGTATTAGTCCATTCTCACTCCGCTATGAAGAAATGCACAAGACTGGGTAATTTATAAAGAAAAGAGGTTTAAATTGACTCACAGTTCTGCATGGCTGGGGAAGGCCTCAGGAAACTTACAATTATGGCAGAAGACACCAACAGGAGAGAGGAGAGCCGAGCAAAGGGAAAAGCCTGTAATAAAACCTTCAGATCTCGTGAGAACTCACTCACTATCACGAGAACAGCACGGGAGAAACTGCCCTCATGATTCAATTATCTCCACCTGGTCCCACCCTTGACCCGTGGGGATTATTGCAATTCAAGGTGAGATCTGATGGGGACACAGAGCCAAACCATATCATATCCTTTATATTAGCATACTGTATCAAAATATAATCTTCTTTTTTCTTTTTTTTCCTTTGAGAGAGAGTCTTGCTCTGGCTCTGGCTGGAGTGCAGTGGCACGATGTCATCCCATGGTAACCTCCGCCTCCTGGGTTCAAGCAATTCTTGTGCCTCCACCTCCCAAGTAGCTGGAACTACAGGTGTGTGCCACCACACCCAGCTAATTTTGATTTTTTTTTTTTTGAGTACACACTGGGTTCGACATGTTGGCCAGGCTGGTGTCAAACTCCTGGCCTCAAGTGATCCCCTCACTTCGGCCTCCCGAAGTGCTGGGCTTACAGGCATGGGCCACTTCACCCAACCTGAAGTATAATTTTCACAATGTGAAAAGCTTGACTTTCATACAGATAATGAAGGAATATGTATAAGATATTTTCTTTAATTTACAAGGGAGTCAGCAACACGGTGAAGCTAGTTAAAGGAGTGTTTTGAGAGACAGTGTCTGTAGTGCTCCAGGAAGGGCATTCCGAAATGCATTCTGAGATGGAGACAAAACTTGTTAATATCCTATAGGGAGGCTGGGCATGGTGGCTCACACCTGTAATCCCAGCACTTTGGGAGGCCAAGGTGGGTGGATCACCTGACGTCAGGAGTTCAAGACCAGCCTGGCCAACATGGTGAAACCCTGTCTCTACTAAAAATACAAAAATTAGCCAGGCGCAGTGCTGGGTGCTTGTAGTCCCAGCTACTTGGGAGGCTGAGGCAGGAGAATCACTTGAACCTGGGAGGTGGAGGCTGCAGTGAGCCGAGATCATGCCACTGCACTCCAGCCTGGGCGACAGAGCAAGATTCTGACTTAAAAAAAATCATATTGGGAAATAAAAATGTCATCTTTGGGAGTTATCTTTTCTACTGGACAGAAATCTGTAAGTTAACATACATACATATTCTCCAGTATATTCATAACATATTCTGTAGTATATTTCCCTACACTAGTGCTTTTCAAAGCATGGTCTCAAATTGGAAGCATCAGCATCACCTGGGAATATAGACATGCGATGCTCAGTCCCCACTTCAGTCCTACTGAGTTAGAAACTCTGGTGTGAGGCCCAGCAGCCAGTTTCACAAGCCCTGCAGGTGATGATGATGCCCTCTAATGTGTGAGGACCACTGCTCTAAATAATCAATCTTTAATAGTAAAACAAGTATCTATGAAACAATGCTCCGGTATGACATTAAAAGGGCACACCATCCACCTTTTAACTTTATTTCTCAATTTAGATATTTTGTCTGATGTTAAATTTGCTGTTTCTTTCAAATACTCTAAAGACAGTTTTCATCTGTTCCTAATTTTCTCTTTTTAAATAAAAAATGGTTTTCCAAATCTGTCCATTTTACTCTTCTTTAACCTATTGATAGGATGAAGTAAAAGTTGAACCATTCTTACTTTTTTTTTTTTTTTTGAGATGGAGTCTCACCCTGTTGCACAAGCTGACTGAAATGCAGCGGTGCAGTCTCGGCTCACTGCAACCTCCACCTCCCGGGTTCAAGCGATTCTTGTGCCTCAGCCTCCCAAGTAGCTGGGATTACAGGCACCCGCCACCATGCCCAACTAATATATATATATCTTTTTTAGTAGAGACC
This sequence comes from Pongo pygmaeus, assembly GCF_028885625.2. Lineage (NCBI taxonomy): Eukaryota > Metazoa > Chordata > Mammalia > Primates > Hominidae > Pongo > Pongo pygmaeus. The sequence continues at coordinate 81,393,051 of NC_072389.2, forward strand.
GGTTTTGCCATGTTGGCCAGGCTGGTCTCCAACTCCTGACCTCAAATGATCTGCCTGCCTCAGCCTCCCAAAGTGCTAGGATTACAGGTGTGAGACACTGCACCCAGTCATTTTTTTTTTCTTTTTTCTGAGATGGTCTCCTTCTGTTGCTCAGGCCGGATGGAGTACAGTGGCGACATCATGGCTCACTGCAGCCTCCACCTCCCATGCTCAAGAGATCCTCCTACCTCAGCCTCTTAGGTAGCTGCGATGACACGTGTGCACCAGCAGAAGCAGCTAATTTTTTGTAGAGACCAGGGTTTCCCTATGTTGCCCAAGCTGGTCTAGAACTCCTGGGCTCAAGCGATCCACCGGCCTTGGCCTCCGGAAAAAGTGAAACAATAAAAAACAAAAAGTTATAAATACTTTATAACAGGTACTTACAAAGCACTTACATTGTATTAGGTATTATAGTAATCTAGAAATGATTTAAAGTATACGGAAGGATGTGCATAGGTTATATGCAAATACTATGCCATATTATATCAGGGACTTGAGCATCGGTGAATTTTCCTATCTCTGGGGTCCTGGAACCAATATCCTGAAGTTACTAAGGGATGACTGTCTTCAGTTTCTTCTTTGGTTATTAGTTTATTCTCTGATGTATTTTTGTTGTTGTTTTGTCTTTTTGTTTTTGCCTCTGCAAGTCAATGTCGGAAACTTAGTCGTTCTAGACAACCCATTAGCTCAAAGCTACCAGTAAGTAGACTACCACTGCAAATCTAAGCAACCGATTTTTTTCCCCATCAGATTGGCAAAAATTAAGCATCTATTGATGTTGAAGCTGTAGGGAGTTTTCCTGAGCATGTTAATTATGACAGCCCTTTTTGTTAGGCACCTAGACGATTCATCAAAATGAAATAAAATACCCATGCACTTGAAGAAGTTATCTGGTTATTTCCTTATCTGGGTGCTGGTTATGTGAGGTGTACAGTTGATGAAAACTTATTAAGCTTTATATTTATAATAGGTACAATTTTCTGTATGTGTAGTAGATTTCAGTAGTTTTTAAAATGTCTTTTGCCACAGCCCGCAGCTGTGTATAATGCTATTCGCTTAACAGTGGAAAACATGGCAATGACCTGAATCCCCCTGGCTCCCGGGATCCTACCCCCTTAAGTTAAACAAATGAAATAACTTCCACTGTCTTTCCTAATGCCTTAATTCGGTCCTCAGTTAAACTGACAGTGGGCGCTGTTTCTTTCCAGGGAAGGATTCCGGGAGACAGAGGAGGAGACGCCAGCATTTCGCCCCCGGCGCCTCCAGCGGGCTGCGGTCCGCTCCCGGCCTCACTCGAGCAGGCCCCGCCCTCCCAGAGGCCGTTAGTCCAAGTCAAGTGATCGTGGACTCAGTTGACCCGGTGGGACCGGAAAAAGAAATTCCCGGGCCCTGGCTTCCTGGCGCGATGATGAGGCACCAGGGGTGAAGCGAGGCATGGGCTGCTGGAGCGGGAATGAGGGGGCGCCAGTGGCTCCGGAAACGGGTGGAGGTTGTCTGCCCTGGACTCTCCGCAAACAGTGTGTGCGGGCGTGAGGGCTGCGGGCCTGAGAAAGTCCACCGCTCTCCCGCTCCCGAGACAGGGGCAGGGGTGGGGGGCGGGTAAGACAGCGCAGGCCGGCCGGCTTAGAGTCCCCCTGCTTCCCTGTGGAAAGGAAGGGCCCCCGCCTCCCGGGGCAGGAACTAGCGCTTGTCTGGAGCTGGGAGTCCTTTCTGGTCTTCCCCAGCCCCAAGACGACCTCCCAAGGACACCCCCTTCCCCAGCCCTGCTGTGGGACTTAAACAAGAACGCGCTTAGGATCAGGATCACTCTTCCACACTCTTAGGAAGCCCCTCCGCTCTTTCCAGAGCCAGAAAGTAGTAGTTTTGGGGTTGAGACTTATCCATCCATCCATCCGCACGTTCTAAGCGCCTAGTCTATACCGTGAAGTGTACTAGGCACTGGGAGGACTTGAGCTGCTGAGGGAAGGGGAAATGGGAGGCTTGAATTGGAGTCATAGTTAAGGCTCCAGGGGCAGAGACCTAACTGCGCCTTGTGTGTAGTGCTGAGGGGGCTCCCTGAAGATGCCTTCAACCTTAAAGGCGGATGGCAGGAGCTGGCTGGCTGAAGTACAGTTTGTGTACCAGGGGTTGGGAGGCAAAGGTGGGAGGCGTGTGTCTTCAGACAGGGAACAAGCATGTGCAGAGACTTCAGGTGAGACAGAGCATGGCTCCCCAGGAATGAATGCATTTCCCATAGCTGGGAGAGTATCATCTGCAGGTTAGGGAAAGATGAGCCTGGACAAGTAAAGACCAAATCTTTGTGGCTGTTGGAGCACCACAATCAAGATAATGAACATATCCACCGGCCCCCAAAATTTCCTTGTGTGAGGGGCTATTTTAGGAAGTATGATCAAGAAGGGCAGGCCTGGCTGGGTGCAGTGGCTCACGCCTGTAATCCCAGCACTTTGAGAGGCCGAAGTGTGCCGATGACCTGAGGTCAGGAGTTCGAGACCAGCATGGCCAACGTGGTGAAACCCTGTCTCTACTAAAAATACAAAAAAGCCGGGTGTGGTGGCACGTGCCTGTAGTCTCAGCTACTTGGGAGGCTGAGGCAGGAGAATTGCTTGAAGCTGGGAGGTGGTGGTTGCAGTGAGCCAAGATTGTGCCATTGCACTCCAGCCTGGGCAACAGAGTGAGACTCCATCTTTAAAAAAAAAAAAAAAAAAGAGGGGCTGGTGTGATGAGGTGTCACTTGAGCAGAGAGTGGAATGAAATAAAGGATAGCAAGCCACGTAGAGAGTGCAGCAGGCATGGAGGCGGGAGCAAGGCTGGTGTCCAAGCAGCCGCAGGGAAGCCAGAGTGGCTGGACTTGTGTGGGTATGGGGAAGAGGGGAGAGAGGTCACTCATCTGTGTGAGGCACAGGACTTTGTTTTATCCCCTGCTGTACCCCCAGCACTTAGAGTGGGAGCTAGCACAGAGAAAGGCGCTCAATTGATGTTTGCTGAGCAGATGAATGCCTGGAGTAGACCAAAGAGCAGAGTTTGGTGGCAGGGTGGGTCAGGGAGAGAGTTTACTCAACAGCCTGGTGATAGGGGAGAACAAGTGGCCAGAGGGTGTCCATCTATGATGGGGACCAGGGGTCCTTGCTGGGCAGCAGTGTGGGAGACACACGGATCCTGGCCACACCTCAGCCTTCCCTCCAGCCTGATTACCTGCCTCCCTCCCTTGCAGAGGTTCCGGTTCTGTGGTGATCTGGACTGTCCCGACTGGGTGCTGGCAGAGATCAGCACGCTGGCCAAGATGGTTGAGTGCACAGGGTCTAGTCTGGGTGGAGGAGGGGTGCTGGGGGTGGGGATAGTAGGTGTAGACGATGGTGAGGTTTCTCTGGGGTTAGGGCGTCAGTGCTCTCAGCCTGTGCTACCATGCTTTGTGACCTTGATCAGTGGCTGGCCTGCTCTGAGCCAGTCCCCAGGAAGGAGGGGTGAGGTTTGCCAGCCTGGCTGATGTAAGGACTTCCCTTCCAGTCCTCTGTGAAGTTGCAGCTGCTCTGCAGCCAGGTACTAAAGAGCTGCTGGGATAGGGGAATGATATGAGTACAAGACCCAGCACCCCATTGTCCCATGCCCTTATGACCCCTACTGCCCTGAAACTCTGCTCTAGGCCCAGGAAGACAGGTGACCCAGCCTCACAACCTCTCTGGGCACCTCCCATACTTCTTTCCAGCCTGTCTGATTCTTATTGCAGGATCCAGGCTGTAGGTGAGGGGCTGGTGAGCAGGGGCCTGGCACCCCCTGAAGATCTCCTTTCACCATAGTATGAGAAGATCCTGAAGCTCACAGTTGACGCTAAGTTTGGTGAGTACCCCACTGAGTCCACAGCCCCAGGCAACCCTGGGACCTTGGCCTGGTGCCTGGTACAGAGGGCCCCCCCCTCCAGCAGCATCCTTAACCTGCCTTCCCTAGTGGAGGAGCATGAGGGAAAGAAAGACATTGACAATCCCACTTTCTTGTCCTCTGCCAGCTCCTGGTGGAGCAGTAGCAGTGCCTGTAGGCCTCAGGAGGCCATGGGGCCTTGAGCTGAAGTTAATAGGGCAACTGGGAGGTGGCTGGGGCCACAGTGACACCCCCTGTCCCACCCATGGGTCCCGCAGAGTCAGGCGATGTGAAGGCCACAGTGGCAGTGCTGTTTCATGCTCTCCGGTGCAGCCAAGCACAGTGTCAATGGCGAATCCTTGGCCAGTGAACTGCAGCAGCTGGGGCTGCCTAAAGGTACGGGTTGTGGGTGGGTAGCTGGGCAGCCTGTGGGCCAAGGTCTGCTAGAGAGCAGGCCAGGCCCTGTGACCCTGAGGTGTACCCTGCCCTGTGTGGGCCCTGTGACCCTGAGGTGTACCCTGCCCTGTCTGGGCCAGGAACCCAAGCCCAGCCCCCACCTGCTACCTCCAGAGCTTCTCCATTCTACCTCCAGAGCACACGGCCAGCCTGTGCCACTGTTATGAGGAGAAGCAAAGCCCCTTGCAGAAGCACTTGGGGTCTGCAGTCTACGCAGTAAGTATGAGGCCAGCCAGGGTGTGGGCTCATTCTAGAAGGTGCATGCAGCACACAAAGGGCATGGAGAGTCCAGGGAGACGACTTAACCATGGTCACATACCAAGCAGCCGCAGAGCTGGGACCTGGCCCTGGGTCTCCTGACTCCGCGGGCTCTGTGATGTGTACGTACAGGATCAGACCTTGCCCTTTCCTCCTGGCTGACCCTTCCTTAGTCTCCTGTGCCCCACGTGTGAGCACCCAGCTCACTCTCATTCCTCCCTCTCCAAAGCGTGGTCTCTGGCAGCATGAGTGGCAGAAGGGACAGCAGAGACTGTGGAGCCCTCAGCTGCACCTAAGACCTCTGTGTGGTCTAGCTGTGTGTGCTGGGGGAGGCTTTTGGCCACTGTTTCCCCTTCTGTAAACAAGACCGACCCCTGTGGCATGGAGGGCGGGAGGCCGATGTGAGTGCCAAGCACTTGGAGCAGGGCCCTGAGTGAGCATGGACATGAGAGCAGGGGTGTTCCTCAACTTTATGCACCTTGGGGATGAGAGTGGGGCTCCCTGCGTGGGTTGACAAGGCATTGCTTTCCCCTACCCCACCTCTGTCCCAGCCCTGCAAGTCCAATCCTTGGGGGTCTAGGAAGGAAGAAACCCATGGCTGTGTGACCTCAGGCTGGTGCCTGGCCCTCTCTGGCTGTGAGTTCCTGGGAAAGACAGCAGCCAAGGCACATCCTCAAGTTTAGCACTTTGACAAGAAAGGCGGGGATACTGGGATCAGGCTCAACCCTCTGGCCCCAAATCCCGCGGCCCCAGCTGGAGGATGAGGAGATGCTGGGCTTGGATGGGGGAATCAAGGGTGTAAAGAGGCCTGCTCACCCCTCAGCTTGGCTCAAAGACTCAAGGCGTCAAAGGCTCAGCCTGTGACTCAGGAAGGAGACCTGGCCCAGCCAGACACTCACCAGGACAAGGGCAACTGTGACGAGCAGGAGGCCCAGCATGAGGAGAGCCGTGGCATAGCTGGAGATAAAGGCATCCAGCAGGCTGGAGGCTTTGGGGCTAGGAGTGCCTAGAGCAGAGCAAGAAGGCTATGGCCTGGTGGGGCTTTGCCTCCCAGACTTCTGAGAAGACAGAATCTGGGCCCAGAAGTTGCTGTGGGACCAGAGAGCTGGGACTAGGAGTACTTTGGAGGGCTCCATGAGGAGGGGAGGCAGCGAGCCCAAGGGAGGTGGCAGAGGGACAGAGGGAGGCGGGCCTGCAGAGGGAAGGAGGTGATGACCGTGTCTACCAAGAGGCCCTCTGCCTCCCACAGGGTGTGCAGACCCTGGCGTGCACAGTCCCACACGACGGCCTGGGCTGGCGCCACCCTGAAGAAGGTGGCACCCACTCTGGCGGTCAGTGGGTCTCGCCTGCTGAGAGGATTAACACAGACATCAGGGGGCTGGGCATCCTTGGGGGACTAGGGGAGGTCATCTCTTCCAGCCTCCTGTCCTCAACCCCAGAACACTGGCCTGAGCCCTGGGTCACCCAGGGCCACCCTGGACCCAGCGGAATTCCTCCACCACCACTTGGTCAAAGTTCTGCAGAGGCCTGAGGACGAGGGTCAGCTGGGTTCAGGAGAGGATGAAGAGGGTCACAGCTCTACCAAACGAAGCTTCATTCCTTGTGGTGCCTGGCCCACCCCTCTGCTGCCAACCTCAGGCTGGCCCAGCCCTGCACAGTAGGTGCCCAAAGGCATCGTAGCGGTTCCTGTCATGCTGGTCTCCCCCTGGGGCCCCTTCTGGAGCTTGGTATCACAGATCTCAGGGTAGGGGGTACAGCTCAGTCTCCCTTCCCCCTCATCCCCCTCATAGGGGCTTGGTCCACCAAGGCCCCTGACTGCTAGGGAACCCACACCCATGGCCTCCTTCTTTCTGACTGCTGGCCCTTCCCCAGCCTGGATACTTGAGCCCTGGGCAGAGGGGTAATGATCCCAGGACTGTCTTCGCAAGCAGAGAGGCTACTTGGCACCAGGCCCTTACTCCCTGGGCTGAGCTCAGCAGCCGGTGTGTCACCAAGGTCCCTTGGGCAGAAGGGGCTCAGCCCTGAGGGCCCATCACTCACCACACCTGCATGTTCCTGGTAGTCATCCACCCTGGGGACCCAGCTTTCCCCCTGCCCCCAGCTGCTGGCAGCCCCATCTTGACTCATCCAGGGTCCTGGGGGCCATGTGAGGAAGCAGCCAGCAGCTGGGAGGAGCATGTGGTGTTTCTGCATCTTTTCTTATGGAGCTCCCTTGGGTGGGAGGGGCTACAGACTCAAGGGAGACTCAGGCCACCCCTTCCCCACTCCCTGGCTGGGTGGGCTTCCAGCTCAGGAGTCTACTGGAAGGATGGGACTGTCCTGTCACAGAGGCAGGTCTGAGTAGTCCAGGCCCAGTTCTACCCTCCAGTAGGGCCCCTTTCATTCATTTGTCCAGCTGGCTTTGCCCAAAGCACAGGCGATGTCTATGTGGACTGTGTCCCCTGACCCCAAGGGGCGTCTGGCTCCAGTCCTGGCCTGGAACTCAGACACCTTAGTGTTAGAGGCCACATCTGGCAGGGTGGACCAGCATGGTCTGCCCACGGCCAGAGCAGGTACCATGTTGGCAGCCCCAGACCTGACACCACGGCTCCCGTGTCCCCTCTCCACTTCCGTCCTGCACATCACCTACACTACGTGCTGTCTCTGATGAATCCAAGCTGTCAGCTTCTGTCAGCTTGGCCAGGAAGTCACGCTGACCAAAGTGGAATGGTGCAGCCTGAGTTGGGGGCTAAGTGGGAATGGGTCTGGTGTGGGAGGGGGGGGTGGGGGTGAGGCAGGTGTGTGGCACCTCTCTGCTTATCTTCCCTTCTCCTTTGCCCACAAAGGGGGCATCTTCTCCATGTCCCTCTGCCACTCCGGGGACATAAAATACTGCCCCAGGTCTGTCTTCCTTTGGACATAGCCCACCTACCTTCCTGCGGGACTCAGGGCTTTGTTTTGTCCTGTGGCCCACATGAGAAGCAATTATCCCTGCTCTGCTCAGTTGAGAGAGGACAAACTGAGGCAGAGCAGGGGAACAACTCTGTCATAGTCTGACTGTTAATGGCAGAGTCAAGACCAGCCCTTCCTTGAGTGTCAGGTCCAGTGGACACTGTATTAGTTCACTTTGCCTTGCTCTAGAGGAATACCTGAGACTGGGTTATTTATTTATTTATTTTTGAGATGAAGTCTAGCTCTGTCGCCCAGCCTGGAGTACAATGGTACAATCTCAGGGCACTGCAACCTCCACCTCCTGGGTTCAGGCTATCTCCTGCCTCAGCCTCCTGAGTAGCTGGAATTATAGCCATGCACCACCATGCCTGGCTAATTTTTTGTATCTTTAGTAGAGACAGGGTTTTGAGATGGAGTTTTGCTGTTGTGGCCCAGGCTAGAGTGCAATGGTGTGATCTCAACTCATTGCAACCTCTGCCTCCCAGTTCAAGCAATTTTCATGCTTCAGCCTCCCAAGTAGCTTGGATTACGGGTATGCACCACCATGCCGCCTAATTTTGTATTTTTAGTAGACAGGGTTTCACCAGGTTGGCCAGGCTGGTCTTGAACTCCTGACCTCAAAGTGATTCACCCACCTCGGCCTCCCAAAATATTGGGATTACAGGTGTGAGCCACCGCTCCTGGCACTGAGATGGGGTAATTTATAAAAGAGGTTTATTTGCCTCACAGTTCTGCAGGCTGTACAAGCATCTGCTAGGCTTCTAGTGAAGCCTCAGGAAGCTTTTACTTCTGGTGGGAGGCAAAGAGGGAGCAGACATGTTGCGTGGTGAGAGAAGAAGCAAGAGAGAGGAGGCATCAAGCTCTCCTGTGAACTAATAGAAAACTCCCTCATTGAATCACTTGAACCCGGGAGGTGGAGGTTGCAGTGAGCCAAGATCATAGCACTGCACTCCAGCCTGGGCTATGAGCAAGACTCTGCCTCAAAAAAAATAAATAATAAAAAATAAAAAATAAGAAAACTCACTCATTACCATGGGGAGGGCACTAAGCCATTCATGAGGGATCCCCCACCATGACCCAAACACCTCACACTATAGGCCCCACCTCCAGCATTGGGGATCACATTTCAACATGAGATGTGGATGGGACAAGTATCCAAACTATGTGAGAGGCCTCCCCCTGCCTCTCATCAGAGTCTTCTGTCCTCAGTTCAGGTGCATGCTGGCCTCCATGCCCGGCTCCTAGGAAGTCATCTTGGCCCCAAGGGGTTGGGCAGGGCCACTAGGCTGAGGGTTGGAGCCCTATCTCTCCTAGTCCCAGCCTGGGTCTCCATCACTGGCTAGCCCGCTCTGCTTGCTGCATTCTCTCCACACCTGCTCCCTGCAGCCCAGGGGTCAGTCTGGGTGCAGGCCTGGGTAGAGGTCCAGGAGCAGATTCTGCCCCCCAGCTCATACCTCCTGTGCACCTTGGCAGCCAAAATGCACCAGCATGGCCAGGAGCACTGGCCTGTCCCTGTAGTCTCAGTGTTTTGGGAGGCTGAGGTGGAAAGATCGCTTGAGACCAGCCTGGGCAACATAGTCAGACCCTGTCTTGGAAAAAATAAAATTAGGCATGGTGGTGTGCACCTGTAGTCCCAGCTCCTCAGGAGGCTGAGGTGGGAAGATTGCATGAACCCAGGAGATCAAGGCTGCAGTGAGCTATGATTGCACCACCACACTCCAGCCTGGGCAACAGAGCAAGACCCTGTCTCTAAAACAAGAAACAAAGTGCACCAGTGTGTGGATACCAGCTTCTCCTGGTGTGTGGACCTGACCTCACTCGGCCCCATCAGTGAGTGGGAGGCTTCCTGCTGTCTTCCAGAACATTCCCACCACTACACTTGTGTTCCTCCTGCATTCTCTGGTAGGCTTTGTGAGGGGACCTGTCACCTACCTCTCTGGCTGCCCTAAGGCCCAGCTCAAACCTTCTCTGACCCTGAGAACCTTTTTCTGAAGAGTCTTTCCCCCACCCATAGGCCTCCTCATTTCAGAGCTTTTGGTGGGGTGAGTACAAGGATTGACTCTCTGCTACCAGCCTGGGTAGGGTCCCTAGGGTTGGGTCTCTGGATGGCATATGAGGGTCTAGATCAGGATCCAGATGCCTGTAACCTGAAGGGCAGGCCCTGAGCTGCCCCAACTTCATGGAGCCGCTCATCCAACCTGACCTTCTGGGACAGGCCCGACCCCTGCATCCTTTGGTCTTGGTCCCTGCTGGGAACTCTGGTTACCCTGGCTTACCTACTTTGACTCCAAAAGTAATGCTGACATCCCCTGTGAGACACAGTGACAGACTGAGACTAATGTAGGGTTACCTGGCTCAAAGTCACCATGGCCAGGCAGAGCTCAGGTCCTAGCACTGTTCAGCCTCTGCCTCCCGGGTTCAAGTGATTCTCCTGCCTCAGCCTCCCAAGTAGCTGGGACTACAGACGCATGCCACCATGCCCGGCTAATTTTTTGTAGTTTTAGTAGAGATGGGGTTTCACTGTGTTAGCCAGGATGGTCTTGATCTCCTGTCCTCATGATCCGCCCACCTCAGCCTTTCAAAGTGTTGAGATTACAGGCCTGAGCCACTGCACCTGACCTCCTTAACACCCTTCTAGCTCTGGTGCCCTGCAGGGTCTACCTTGGAGCACCTGGAGCCCAAGATGCTGCCCCTCACCTTTGTGATCCCAGGGACCTCTTAACCTGGCCCCTCCCCTGTGACTCTCCTTGGCCCCAGGCAGAGAAAGCATCTTGCCTGAGGTCACCTGTCAGGTAGGGACAGAGTGGGACTTGGGTTCTTTCTCACCCAGCTGCAGCTCCCCCTCCCCGCAGCCCCTTCCCCCAGGAGATAGAGAACCTGGCAGGCTGTGCATCATAGAAGAGTTCACTTTCCTTCTGGTGAGGGATGGGAACCAGCTTGGGGTGGAAGGGATGAGGGATCTGGAGGCTCTCCCAGCCCTGCCTCACATTTGAAGGATAGCATCTGGGTGGCAGCATGGTTTAGGCTAGACAGGGTGGCCCCTAGGTTTATAGCCTGGCCTCGGGCAGGATGCTGCCATGCCACCTTCTCTTCTGCACGTCCTGACCTGGCACCCTACCTAAAGGTCCTCAGGTCTCCTGCCCCCTGGGCATTGCCACCACTCCCTGCCCAGACATAGCTCTCCTTGTCCTGGACTAATCTTCAGAGATTCTTGTCCAGCCCACAGCTTTGCTGGACATTGCAGGATGGGCCAGGCCCCCTGCCCAGCACTAACATTTCTTTGTGAGTCTCAACCAGACTGAGCTGCAGCTTCAGGGTCTGGGTAGGCTCTGACTTAATTGATGTGACCCAGGACAAGGGGATTTATTGATGGTGTCACATATGCTTAAGTTCTTGGCCTCTGTGGTCTCTTTGGGGCATGATACCCCTCTGTCCCATGCTTATGTGCCCACATGTGGCCACAAGTGCCTTTCCTACCACCATCCCTACTTGAGGCCGGTGTCCAGGCACCTGTGGCTCCAGGCAGAAGGCTGAGTGCAGAGCCAGGCCTGGGTGGACATTCTGCAGGGGCTGCAGGAGCTGACAGTCCTGACCACCCAGCCCGTGGCCATCCATTCCCCTTCACCATGGCTAGCCCTTCATCCACCATCCTTCCAGGGGCCAGGCCTGAACCCAAACTGACTTTTACCTGCCCCTGGTCCCCCTCGTGCCTGTCAGGTTCTTGTCTGAGCATGAAGGTCTTGCTCATTTCCTTGATTATCCTCAAGAGGTTTATAGAGCCACTTGGGGACATCACATCTGTCTACCAGGTCCTCACCAGAGACAGGACTGCCTTGGGCTGGGCCTGGAATAGTCAGGTGTCACACTTACCTGTTGGGACCTGGCTTCAGCGGCTTCAATCTGGGCAATGGCCTGATGGGTGGCTGCCCCTTCTTCTCTGCTTGGGGGAGGCAGGAGAGGAAGGTCAGGCAGGAGATCTGCTTCCTGCCCACCTGATGCAGGTTGGAAGCAGGGCATCCATCTGTGCCTGTCTCACCTTGCTGCAGGTGCATGGGAGGCCGAACTCCTCTCCTGATCTCCTGCAGGTGCGGATTCCAAATTTCCAGTGGGTGTCGTGGTGGGCTCCAGAGCTCTTCTGGCCTAGGGAACCCTGGGCTGTATGAGTCCTTGGCCTAGCCGGATTGTTTCCCACACTGTCACCTCCCCAAACATGGGGCTGCATGCTCTGTGCCCTGGGTGGGACACTGGAAGGAGTTCCACCTTCAAGGCTTGGATCACAGTAAAGCCTCTGCCATGGGGATGTGCTGGCTGAGACAGCTGGGGTTGAACCAGCCATGATATGTTGGCCTTGGGCAAGTCCTCTGTGCCTTGCTTCCCTTTCTCCAGCAGCCAGAAGAGATAATAGCACCTATTTCACCCATACTCAAGTGTTCATTTGTGAGCAGGAACTGAGTCCCGGAGGAGGTGCAGGTGGAGCCATCGAGGCAGCACTGCAGCTGGACCTGGGTCTGAGTCCCAGCTCCTGGCTGTGGTATGCATCACTCTCTCCATTTGTTTATCTGAAGGACAGGGCTGTGCTGTTCTGGGGTCACTGTGACAATGCAACTGGCCTGTGTGAGTTGGTGGTGGCCTCCTGAGATGGTTTGAGGTGGGCTGGAGGTGTGTCTTGAATGCCCCTTCGCCCCCATGGGGAAGACCCACTTAGGGAAGACTCATGTGTCTGTATGGAGGAACCCACATTCCCTGCCCCTCAGCTATCCTCTGTCCCTTCCCAGCCCCTTCTGGTGTCCTGCAGGCTCTGGTGGTGGCCATCCAGCCTGGTGGCCATCTGGCTGGTCCACTCTTCCAGGTGGACCCTCTGTCTTCATGTGGTGCGGGTCCCATTGTGTCACCACCAGACAGGGCACGCTAACCCCACGGCCTCCATTCCCTGTTACCCAGCCCCCACCCCCAGGTATGTGCCACCTCCCTAAAGCCCACTCTTTCCCCCAGCTGTGTTTGAACTCTGTCTCTGAGCAAGACCTAACGCAAAGCCTGAAACAGCCTGGCTTGTAGAGGTCCAGGAGACCAAAGCTTGAAGAGAGAGTGACGGTCTCCCAGAGCCCACTTAGCCTCAGCCCCAGGGCTGTGTCCATGCTGTTCCTGGCTCCAGTGAGCCAATTCTCTCCTGTGATGCCTGTAAGGGCTCCAGTGGTGATGGAGGTAGCTGGAGAGAACAAGGCTGTCTTAACCCTCCCTCCCTGAGAAGGCCCAACGGGGAACATTTTAGGCATCAGGGCATTCTGGGGGCATCTTCCAGGGACCCCTCCTATACCCTGCCCTGCCCTGGCTCTCTAGTGAGAAACTGCAGTTGCTTCGACAGTGGGGATGACCCAGGACAAATGCATATATTAGGCTGGTCTTCAGGGTGCTGTTGTAGGGGCAGGGGCACTTCAGGGATAGGAAGGAGAGGCCTGTGTGTTCCAGAAGTACAGAGGAACCTGGTGCCAGCCACAGTCAACCCCTGTGTGATGATCTTTCTACACACCCTCTTTGGTGTCTTGGTGCTGGCTGCTGTCTTTGGCCAGGTAAGCTCATGGTCTGGGCTCCTGGGGTCCGCTCACTGGGCCTCCCCACTGCCTGCAGGTAGGGGAGCCTTTGGGCCAGGACTATCCTTGGCTCCCCTTCCAGGTGGTGGGTTCAAAGACCATTCCTGGGTTCCACCACCACCAAGACTCAATGGTGTCTTGATGGGCCCAGGAACTGCTGGGGCTTTCTAGGTTAAGACCCTTGCCTATCCCTGTGTTCCTCCCCTGCAGTAGGGGGATGTGGGGTCAGCCTCAGTCTCTGCCTTGGGAGCCTGCCTTACCTTGCCTGAACTCAAGGGATCTGCCTGCCTTGGACTCCCAAAGTGCTGCGATTATAGGCATGAGCCACTGCACCCAGCCCAGCCTTGACTTTGAATCTATGTTGTACATCCAGACAGCAGTGAACTCTGGGGGAACACCAAAGATGAGGAGAATGAGAGAAGAGATACCTCCAATTAAAGGAGTTAAGAAGAGATGCTTGAACTTATGTTTTAAAAAGTCACTGCAGGTTGGGCACAGTGGCTCGCATCTGTAGACACAGCACTTTGGGAGGCTGAAGTGGGTGAACGGCTGGAGCCTAGAAGTTTGAGACCACCCTGGGCAACATGGCAAAACCCCACCCATACAAAAAATACAAGAATTAGCCAGGCACGGTGGTGCCTGTTGTCCCAGCTACTCGGGAGGCTGAGGTGGGAGGTCGAGGCTGCAGTGAGCTGAGATCCACTACTCCACTGCAGCCTGGGTGACAGAGTGACACCCTATCTTAAAAAAAAGTCACTATTTTGGGGTTTTCTGGGTGAAACCTCTGTTTCCATAAAAAAAAGAAAAGGGTCAAGACAGTAGGTATTACTGATTCAAAATCATAACCAGATGCTTAGAGTAAATCATTGTATCTATTATTTCAAAAGCCAACCTCAGGATTATTAAAAGTTAATTTTATTGGGTTTTTCTTTAAGCTTGGCTGATTCACTCAGGTCTGTCACTTCCAAGCCCATGTTTTACTACTTTGTAACCCTATTTGGAAGGAAAACTGCAGCTCACATTATGATCCATTGTGGGCGGGAAGCCACCCAGGTGCCGAGGCAAGAGACAGAGGACACGAGCTGTTCCAGTATAATAAAATATAAAACAAGAATAGTTATAGCAGATATAGATTTTAGATATGATTATATATGAATATCATTAATCATTAGTTTGTAGCAATTACTTTTTATTCCAATATTATAATAATCCTCGCTCTATAATCATAGCCTAGGAAAAACCAGGCCATACAGAGATAGGAGCTGAGGGGACATAGTGAGGTGTGACCAGAAGACAAGAGTGCGAGCCTTCTGTTATGCCCGGACAGGGCCGCCAGAGGGCTCCTTGGTCTAGTGGTGATGCCAGCATCTGGGAAGACACCTGTTGCCAGGCGGACTGTGGTCCAGCGGTAACGTAAGTGTCAAGGGAAAACATCCGCTACTTAGCAGACCTGGAAAGGCGGGAGGGGGGGGGGGGTCTCCCTTTCCCCAGGGGAGTTTAGAGAAGACTCTGCTCCTCCACCTCTTGTGGAGGGCCTGACATTAGTCAGGCTTGCCCGCAGTTATCTGGAGGCCTAACTGTCTCCCTGTGATGCTGGGCTTCAGTGGTCACACTCCTAGTCCGCCTTCATGTTGCATCCTGTACACCTGGCTCTGCCTTCTAGATAGCAGTAGTAAATTAGTGAAAGTATTCATAGTCCCTGATATGCAGAAATAATGGCATAAGCTGTCTTTCTGTCTGTCTCCTCTCCCTCTCTGCCTCGGCTGCCCGGCAGGGAAGGGCCTCCTGTCCAGTGGACACATGACCCACGTGACCTCACCTATCATTGGAGGTGACTCACATTCTTTACCCTGCCCCTTCTGCCTTGTAGCCAATAAATAACAGCGCGGCCAGACATTCGGGGTTGCTACCAGTCTCTGCGCATTGGTGGTAGTGGTCCCCCGGGCCCAGCTGCCTTTTCTCTTACCTCTTTGTCTTGTGTCTTTATTTCTGCACTCTCGTCGCTGCACACAGGGAGAGACCCACTGACCCTGTGGGGCTGGTCCCTACAATCCATCCTGAGATGAAAAGTTTCACACATATACACCACATATACCCCCCACCACAGTATGATGACACAGCAACCCAACCTTGGGCAAATGGTACCACTGCCAGCAAATGCTTTTTTTTCTTTATTTTAATTTTTTTTTACTGTGTTTCTTCTAACAGCAGCAAATGCATTTAACACGTTATTGAGATTCTCAACAGCTGCCATTTGGTTTGTATAGCAAATTGTTTACAAAGTAACTTTTTTCCATTTTTGATATTTTAATGAAAATTATGTTCTTCAGTTTTAAAACTCTGTCTCACTCCCAAAGAAAGATTAATGACTAACTACCAAGAAATGATTATTTAGGAAAATAACAAAAGCAAAAACAGCTTGTAAACACTTTTGGAACATGGATAAGGGTCCGAAGTCAAGACCTTCTGGGCCCAATGGAGGTGCTAGGCTTGCCTGGGGACACCATCGGCACTTTCCCATCCACAACATCCTCAACAGCTGGGAGCCATGCGCAGACTCTGGGGGGCTTCCTGTTTCACAAACTCCCCTCTCTTTTTCCTCTCCACCCTTGCTGTTGGGCTTCCCCTCCAAATCTGCCGAATGAAGGCAGCAGGATCTTTAATACTGTTCAGCTTTGTCAACGGAGACAGGATACTCTAGAAAGTTGAGAGATTCCCTGGTCCAGTCTGGGGGAGGAAAAAATATGCAGTGTAGCATAGATGGTTTTACTTGTCCACTCAGACACATGCTCATACTTATTAGATGGATGTATCAGATGCTTCAAAAGTCCTGATGTGTAGTAGCACAAAAGTTGCTGGTAAAAAGGAAGTTGCAAAATGGCAAAAATTTCTGCAGCAGTTCAGGCTCCTGATGACAAAGCTGGTTCTGATAAGCAGTTCTTTTGACATTCACAGCAGCTTTCGCTGTAAGTCCTATGTTCCAAGGGTTTCATTTAGACCATAGGAAGTTGAAAGCAAAGTTTAAATGTTCTCTACTGACAAAATGTGGTATATCCATCAATGGACTTCTACTCAGTAATGAAAGGAACAAACTACCAACACCTGTTATATGTCATGGACCAACCTCAAAAACATTAGCTAAGTAAAAAAGCCAGACACGAGACCACATATTGTATAATTCCATTGATTTGAAATGTCCAAAAAAGGCAAGTTGATAGAGACAGAACTGGTCTGATTTACCTCAAGAGGTAGGGATTCAAGCTCTCTAGGGTACATGTGATACATCCGTGAGAAAAAATAAGGAAAAGAAAAGAAATTTATATGTAAATAAATGAAAATAATATTTCTCCCTGATTATAAAGTAAATTGCATTCTTTTAGTAATAATTTGGAAGACAAAATATGAAGAAAAGTCTTTAATTTTGCCACTGAAAGCATTCTGGTTTGTTGCTTTTCATACTTTTTTATGCATATGAACATTTTAAAAAGTAGAATCATAATATATAGTCTTTTGTCACTATGTTTTGGGCATATTTCTATGGCAGTAACTATATCCTTGGTGTCATCTTTTTAAAAGTTTGATGTATATTAAGTTAATCATTGCCACCCCAGAAGTAAATTTTCTTATATATATATTTTAATGGATGCGAGCAAGCATTTTGGGGCTGAATTCACAGAAGGAGAATTTCTGGAGGAAAATAACATAAAATAGTTTTAAGATTTTTAATAGAAATTTTCAAATTATCCTGCAGAAAAATTGGTTCAGTTTCTACTCCCAACAAGGGCAGAGCTCCAGTGTCCCCCTTCCATTTGTCCTCTTTGCTGATATTTAAGGAGAAAATCTCATTGTTTTCATTACATTTCTTTGGTTTCTAGTGCTTTTGAAAATTTTTTTTTTTTTTGAGATGGAGTCTTGCTGTATGGCCCAGGCTGGTGTGCAACAGTGCAATCTCGGCTAACTGCAACCTCTGCCTCCTGGGTTCAAGTGATTCTCCTGCCTCAGCTTCCTGAGTAGCTGGGATTACAGGTGCTCACCACCATGCCTGGCTAATTTTTGTATTTTTTAGTAGAGATGGGATTTCGCCATGTTGGTCAGGCTCATCTCAAACTCCTGACCTCAGGTGATCCACCCACCTTGGCCTCCTAAAGTGCTGGGATTACAGGTGTGAGCCACAGCCCCGGCCTTGAATCTTTTTTATATGCTTATTGGCCATTTTTATTCTGGTGGGAAGTGCCTGTTTCTCCATTGCCTATTTTCTGGCCAAGCTCCCAAGTCACATTTCACTTAATTTTTATCCTGCTGATTGAAAGCATTTTAACATAAACAGGAGCAGGACAGACTATAATTATCGAGATCTTGCTCTGTCACCCAGGCTGGAGTGCAGTGGCATGATCATAGCTACCACAGCCTTGTACTCCTGAGCTGAAGCAATTTTCGTACCTCAGCCTCCCAAGTAGCTAGGACTACAGGTGTGTGCCACCACGCCCAGCTAATTTTTAAAATTTTTTGTAGAGATGAGAATTCACTATGCTGCCCAGGCTGGTCTTGAACTCCTGACTTCAAGTGATCCTCCCACCTTGGCTTGCCAAAGTGTCGGGATTACAGGCGTGAACTACTGCTCCCGGCCGAGAGCTCATTTTGTTTGCTAGTGGCGATCTTGGTATCTTTTTATATTTGAGGCTTTGGTGCTAGTGCTGAAGTATTACACTCGCCATCCAAGGTTTGCAGGACTTTTGTTGTAATATTGAACAGATGGAACTGTTTAGTTCTGCATCTTTGCAGGTATATAAAATGTGCCTAGCAGGACTCTGCTTTATATCCATTGAAAGCAAGAAGTAATACAGTAAAACTTTGCCTGGCTAGAGGCTTTGGAAGAATGGAGTATTCTGATTTAATGCTATTAACTTGGAAGTGTGAAGGTGAAAAGAATTCAAAACTTACATTTCCTGTTGAATGCAATTTGAAAATACAGCCAGTGATTCCACTTTTCTTCTATAGTAAGTTTGGACATTCTGATCTACTTGGTATTTTATTATAGAACTGCTAGTGTGCCTGAGACTTACATTGTGAAGACACTTTTTAAAAAACTTGAGAGGTAAGAGGGTGTAAATGGTATTGTATGAGATCAGGCTGGATGAGAAGTGACACTTGTAAACATACCTTTTAGGCTGAATCTCTGATTGCCATTTGTTTTCTTATTTAACTCATGAAAATAAAACACCTTGGATGGAGGGTGGGAGTAGGAAGGAGATTTATGTCTTTTAATTGCATGTCATTGTTTCATATCAAGACAGAACATATGGTATCCCTGGCTTTGACCTACAGAAGGAAATACATTTTTCTACCTGCTGTATGCCAGAGGTCCTTGAACACCTGGAGGGATGACTGCAGCACAGATTGCTGAGCCCTGCTCCAGAGTTTCTGATTCACCATGTCCAGGGTGGGGCCTGAGAATTTGCACTTATAAAAAGTTCTCAGGTTCTGCTGGTGCTGCTAGTCCAGAGACTACATTTTTGAGAACCACTCTTGTCTACTAACTGTAAATTGCAGAACTCTAGAACAAAGCTTAGTTTGGTGTAGGAAAAGAAACTCACAGGTTATGGAGCAAATCATGAAAGATTCAACCCTTGATCCCAGCCTAGTGTGGAATTCGGGTAACAAGCAATACACAGTGACATAACACAATTCTTGGTTTTCATGATTGCAAGTCATAGCCAAGTATCAAGTGAGAAATTCAGTTTCACTTGCAAGGCCTAGAGAGGCCAGGTGATTCTAGAAAAATAGGCCTTGTGTTTGCTTTAAACCAGTAAAGAGCTTTGAGTGCTTATTAAATGGAAAGCTTTGTGTTTTTATTAATTTTTGACTTTTTTTTTTTTTGAGATGAAGTCTCAGTCTGTCACCCAGGCTGGAGTGCAGTGGTGTGACCTTGGCTCACTGCAACTTCTGCCTCCCGGGTTCAAGTGATTCTCCTGCCTCAGCCTCCCGAGTAGCTGAGATTACAGGTACCCACCACCACACCTGGCTAGTTTTTGTATTTCGAGTAGAGACGGGCTTCACCATGTTGGCCAGGCTGGTCTTGAAGTCCTGACCTAAGGTGATCCACCCACCTACGCCTCCCAAAGTGCTGGGATTACAGGTGTGAGCCACCACACCCAGCCCAAAAGCTTTGTGTTTTTAAAGATATTAGACATGTTTCTTGTTTTTTAAAAATTCTTAATAATGTAGGAGAATAAGAGAAATGTTTTTTCCAAAACAGAGAAATCATTGTGATTATTTTACCTTATTGGAATGATTGGAATGTTGGATAATATAGTCCACTTCATTCATTAATCATCAAACATGCTATGGATTTTCCATTTTTATAGGATTTGTGTCTTAACTGGGGTAATACTGGTAATTCTTGTACTCCATCTGAAGATGAAAAATGTAGGCCAAAATCATAGACCATGTATACAAGCTGGATAATGAGGACAGCTCTGGAGGAACATGCAGACACACACACACTGACACACATATATATAAAGTATAAACACATATATTTTTTAAAGTTTATTTTTAACATTTTAAAGCCAAAACCGTCCCTCTCCTCTCCTGGAGTAGGCAGGCCCCTCCCCTCTCCCCAAGTGGGCGGGGACAGCAGTCGCATAGGTAGCTTTCCTTGTGATGTCACAGGTTCCTCTGGACACACTGCTGCCTGGCCACGCCTCCTTTCCCTTTCATCTTTCTCATTGACCAATGGGATTGGAGCATTAAGGCCACACCCCTATTCTGCATTCTAGTGTGGTCCTGGTTACGCCTCCTCTGGCTCAGTCACACAGCAGCCTGGCAGGTGACTGGAGGTGTTCGCTGATGTGGCCCCAACCCTACCTCCCTCCCCACCCCATGATGTTAGAAGAAACTCGACAGAACAAATTGGCAGCAGCCAAGAAAAAGGTAAAAAGCCAAGAAAAAGGTCATGGCCCCCCAACCTAGCCGGAGATCCCCTCCTGAGACACACTGGGCTGGGCCCCCCTACCCCGGCGCCCCTGGGCTCCTCCACCAAAGTCTTGTCAGTCAGCCCCGCCCATTCAGCCAGCAGCCCAGCCTCTGCCCTTGCCAATCACCCTGCGGTGACTTTGGGCGGGTGACTGCTGGGGCTCCCTACTCCATATTCAGCCCTCACGTCCTGCCGCCCCAAGCCCAACCTCCCTGGGTTCTTTGGGCTCACGTCTCCAAGGACCTGGGACCCCCAGCCCTAACCCCCCAGCATCTCCAGTCATCCCTGGGTGACTTTGGGCTGGTGACTCCTGGGATTCCCTGAGCAGACTCTGCTCTCCCCTCCTGCTGACCCAAGCCCAACCTCCCTGGGCTCTCTGGACTGGCATCTCCAAGGACCTGGGTCCCAGCCCTATGCCCCCCTCCCCCATCGTGGATCGGCAACTCAGCCATTGCACCGATGTCGTTCCCCCCACCTCCAGGAGGAGTGGAATGTAGTGATGTCACAGTCCCCCTAGGAACTGTCATTACTGCTGCAAGACCGGCCTTTGATCTTACAACCCAGTCCCCTAAGCATTCTCACCCCATTTCTGGTTCCTCTGGTCACAGCACAAATTTCCAGCTAGAAGAGAAATGGGGACTATGGGAACTAGGAGCAAGAGGTTTCAGGCTGCCTTACTCCCTTCACATAGACATCGACAGTGTGAAAAGCCTAAACTTCCCCTGTGAGCTCAAAACGTTGGCAGTATCTCTGGGTGGTAATGGGAGAATGGGTTTGGTTTGGTTTTCTCCCAGGATTCTACTCTCCAGAGAGACTTGAACATTTTTTTCTGAGTTCTCTACCTCATATTCTAATTCTCCATGGTTCTGGGACCAGACTGCCCTTCAGTCAGTGGTCTCTGAAGTGAGATTTGCTCACCTTCTGTGGAATAGATCTTGGGAAACTGAACTTGACAGCTTGAATCTTCTTCATATCATCTCAACTTGGGGTACATTGAATGCCACAGGATAAATGTGGGAGATCTTTCAGAAGCATCAGTTTCCCTTGATTCTCTTGAGAGGAAAAACATTAATGTACTTAGGGATGACCCTCACATAGGTTTCTAAGAGTATACCAGACTTCTTTCTGAAATGAGACTTGGGTTGTCCTCTTTCTGATAAATTCCCAGATTTAACAAAAAAGCTGCCTTCTGCCATGAGGACACGTTGATATAAAAGTGTGAGAGATACTGGTGCACTTCTTCACACTAACAGACATGTGAGGATGTATGACTAAACCACACAGTGTGTAGTTCCTGCCTATGTAATGTTTACTTTTCTACCTCTGCCTCTGGATTTGGTCCCTGTCAGCTGCTGATTCATGGCAAAACCCCAGAGCTTGGAGTCAGAAGACTGAGTTTAAGTTCCATTATTGCCCCCCCACCCCACTTTTTTTTTAGCCATAATATCCATCCCTCTCAATCACTAAGTGATTGTGACAACACCTTGTACAGTTGTTGGTTGCATTAAATCAGATGGTGTATAAGAGTATTTTGCAAAAACTGTAAGGAGGGTGTGGCTGTAGGGGCTGGTAGTTCTCATGTGTATTACTACTCTTCTTTCCCACAGCTAAAAGAATATCAGCAAAGGAAGAGCTCTGGTGTTCCAGAAGGAGCGAAGACAAAAAAGAAAAAAACTGGCAGTAGCCCTGAGACAACCACTTCTGGTGGTTGCCACTCACCTGGGGATGTGAGTCTTGGCTGGCCAGGCTCCTGGGGACAGAGGGCACAAGGGGCAGTAGAGGGTAACTGTTGAGATTGCTGGGTACTGGTTAAGAATTCTGGGTTTGAATCCTGCTTCTCCATCTGCTAGGGATCTGATTTATGGCAAGTTGCTTGAGCTCTTTGGGCCTCTCTTTTCACGTCTGTAAAATAGGGGTAGTATTGTTTGACTTCCATTTGTGAAGTTTAAATGAGATTCCTTATTATTGTTGCTTTCATGTTAACCCCTAGTACGTGGCCTGCTGTAAACACCCAGGATACCCAGGAAATGGTCATTGCTGTTTGATTTTCCTGATCCCCACTCTCAAGGGGAAGCTGGGCTAATGAGTACAGCCACTTGCCATCAGGCTGTCCCTTTAGGAGTCACTGAAGGGGGCCCAGGGTGTGGTGAGGAGAGCCCCAGGCCCTAGGAGGAAGAGAAGCTCTAACTTGCCACCAGCTTGCTGGATGAACACAGAAAAATCACTTCCTCTGCTGGGCCTCAGTTTCCTCCTCTGTAAGATGATTCTGGATAAGATCAGTGTCTTTCAAACTTGTTTTTTAGCTGGAGACCCCTTAGTTCAGGTGAACTCTTACTCAGGAGTCTGTTTTTTTTAATGGAGGTGGAGGTCTGGAGCTCTACCAGATTCATCACCCATGTCCTGGGCCTGAGGAGAGGGGTCCAGTGAGCACATTAAGAGCTGTATTGGTCAGCTGACTCCACTCTGTGACTGCATCACTCAAGGGACTTTTCCATCTATTTGTTCCTGCCCCTGGCAAGGCAGCAGGTGGCCATTTGGAAGAATGGCACAGGCCATGGTTTTAATCTCCTCTGCTCTTCTTCAGCATTTCCTTTTCCTGAACCCACATCTTCCTCCTACCCTGACTTTCTTACTTCTCTCTAAGCCACTTCTGTCTTTCGCCCCCTGCCCTTGTTTTTCCCTTGTCACCTCCTGTAGATTCAGGACATTCTGAAGGTGCTGGTGTCCAACCTTAACCACTCCAATGGGGTAGTGCTCCCCCATTGGACAAGTGAAAGTTGAGGCAGTGCCAGACCCCCCTCTGGCTTGCTGTCTCCAGCTGTGCATGGCCCTGAGGCTTCTCTGGCTTGGGGGATACTTGGCCTCTGCCTTGTTTTATGTTGCTGCCATTAACCTTCAGCCTGTTTCTGTCTGCTTCTTCACCTGCTTGATTGGTGGGTTTTTTTCCTTCCCCGCATCTTTTATCATCTTGGAAATGGTGACACCTAAAAGTTTAAAAGTAATCTGCGAATAACGTACAGAGCAGGCATGTGGGATTTGGGCCTTTTTTTTTTTTTTTTTTGAGACAGAGTCTCACTCTGTCACCCAGACTGGAGTGGAGTGGTGTGATCTCGGCTCACTACAACTTCTGCCTCTCGGGTTCAAGCGATTCTCTTGCCTTAGCCTCCCGAGTAGCTGGGATTACAGGCACCTGCCACCACGCCTGGCTAATCTTTGTATTTTTAGTAGAGATGTGGCTTCACCATATCGGCCAGACTGGTCTTGAACTCCTGACCTCAAGTGATCCACTCGCCTCAGCCTCCCGAACTGCTGGGATTACATGTGTGAGCCACTGTGCCCGGCTCCTTGCTGTTTTTATACTTTCTCTATATACATAACTATTTCCCATGTAAGTTCTTTTTTTTTTTGATTTCTCATTTTTATTACTCCTGCATCATCTGTTACCCTGAAGGATCTGGAAGTAAGAGGCCCTGGGCCGAGGTGCAGTGACTTTGCAGGCCAGCCCTCCAACCTCCTCTCACAATGGGGGCTGGGTGACCCTCTGCCACCTGAGACAGCCCACATACACCCCAGCCCTAATGATTGTTCTCTCTACCTCTCCCCACAATCCTCTTCCAACTCCTCCTCTCTGCATGTGCCTCAGAGCCAGTACCAAGGAGTAGCAGTAGGCCTGGAGTCAAGCTCTGTGACTATCAATCAACTCAATGAAAACATAGAATCATTGGTAAGAGTCCAGTGGGGTCCCCTGATTCCACACTGCCAATCCTGGGCTTTAGTTTCCCCTTGGGGCCCTGAAGAAAGGGGCTGGGGGACCCTGGTGTCAATGGCAAATGGGGAGCTGGAGCACACAGGCCTCACCGGGAGGGACCCCAGAGCAAGGAGCATGCAGCGTGGCTCTTCTGTCGCTGCCCTCTTTGCCGACTCTCTCTTCTCCAGACACCCCTGCTCCAGTCCTTGCCACACATGCCCTGGGGTTGTCACCTCTCAGGGAAGCGCTAGCCTGACTGGTTGTCAGGGAACCTGTATTTCTGCCCTGACTCAGTCCCTAATTTGCTTTGAGTCTGGACAAGCCACCTGTCCTCCTTGGGCTCGTGTTTCCGGAGGAGGTAGAGCATCAAAGGTCTCTGTTAGCTCTGAGAGTCTGAGATTTAAAGCCCCCTAGAATGGAAACCTGAGGGCCAAGGGCTCCTGTCTGTCCTTTTTCATCCTATATCTGCTGTGAAGAACTGTAGCTGGCCCGTATGTGCTCCATAAAATTTTGTTGAATGAAGGCGCCTTTCTAATTCACAAGCTGGCAGAAGGGTGGGCCTTCCTGAGACTCCCTCTCTAGAGGTTTATGTTACTGTCCTTTCAAGAGAATCCAGATTCAGACTTTGAGTTCTGTGGCTGTGGGCAAAAACCAACAAAGACCCAAATCCTCTGTCCTTGGGAGCTTGAGGAGTGTTGGCCAGTTTGTATTGCCATTGGGTCTGAGAATGTTGCCTTTAAAATCCATTCCTGGTCCCCGCCTACCACTTCCTGGTCTGGGGAATAGAGTTGAGGGGGCCACTCTAAGTCACCTGAATTTGACTCTCCCCACAGAAAGAGCAGAAGAAACAAGTGGAACATCAGCTGGAAGAAGTAACATGATTTATTTGCTCACATGACTGCTGGGTTTGGGGGGCACTCAGATGTAGAGGTGCCAGTCTCATCTTACCCACTCCCAGCCTGGGGAAGAAGGCTGACCCCTCAGATTCCGCCCCATCCCCACAGGGTCCCTGATAACCTGGTCCCATGGGTGGGCCTGTCCTGGGGCATTGGTGGCATTCTAGGGGCCTGTCCTTTGCTGTGCCATCTCTGCCTCCCCGTGGTAAGAGCTCTGTCTTCCTCTTCCTATAGGCAAAGAAAGCAAACAATGAAATACACAAAGCACAAACGGAGCAGTTAGAGGTGAGTGGAGGGTGGGGAGCTTTCTCCTGTCCTCTGGAGAATGCATCTTTCCTTGTCTTTCAGCATTTGCTTGGCTTTTCTCCCAAACATTCAATTCCAGACAATCAACATCCTCACATCGGAAAAGGCAGACTTGAAGACCACCCTTTACCATACTAAACGTGCTGCCCGACACTTCGAAGGTGGGAATCTGGGCATCCCATCATCCTTCAACCTGGCACTTTGACAGGTCTTTACGGGGAGTCCTTTGGGCCCCATCTCAACCTCTCTCATTACAGAAGAGTCCAAGGATCTGGCTGGCCGCCTGCAATACTCCTTACAGCGTATTCAAGAATTGGAGTGGGCTCTCTGTGCTGTGTCTACACAGCAGCAGGAAGAGGACAGGGTGAGTCCAACCAGCTGCCCCATCCCCTGGCAGCCTGGCTTCCCAGATGGAGGAGTGAGACTAAAAGTCCCTTCTGCAGGATGGAGTGTCCTGCCCAGAAGGCAGCATGCTCATTTCTCACTGCTTTTGTGTATGGTTGTTAGAGGCAGCCTGGGGCTGAGTCAGCTGCTGTGGGTGAGCTGGGAGGCACTGTGGGGAGTGAGCACTGGATGCAGAGCTCAGAGGCCAAGTGCCTGCCCTGCCCTTTCCTAGGTGGGGTATTGGGTAGTTGTTCTGTGAAGGTACAGAAGAGTGTCTTTAGTATGTTACCGTTTCTGTAGAGAGAGGAAAGGGGTGTGTGGTGTGTGTGTGTGTGTGTGTGTACTATGATAATATACAAAAACACATCTGCAAGCATTCATAAAAAACTCAGGAGAGAGTAAAGGTTGCCTGGGAGACACCTCCCTTCTGTACCTTCTGAGTTTTGGACTATATGAATGTATTATCCTTTCAAAAAGTGAACAAAAGATTAATTTCCCCCTTCCTATCTGTGCCCCCATCCCCAACAAGAAAAATGGGCTTAGAGAATAGGATAGACCTGGGTGTTCAAATCCCAGCTCTGTCTAAGTGATCTTAAGCAAGAACTTAACCTGGAACACTCGATGTTTTTCATCTACACAATAGAGGTAATCCTAGTAACTGTCTCACGTGGTGTTTGTGAGGATGAAATGGGATTGTAGCATGGAACCTGGTGAAGCCCTCCATGACAGTTCAAACAGTGGTAGTAATAACAGTAATAACAACAGCAATATTATCTGATCTCTCTGGGCCTCTGTTAGCCAGCTGTAAATTCGATCTCTTTCCCTGTCCCTTCCAACTTTACTGAGTTCTTTTAATAACCAGGCCACGGGCTTGGAAATGCCTTGATCTTTACTAACCAAGTTGTATATTGAGCCTAGCCCTAGCCCTTTTAAGGGGCACTGCCTGGGCTCCCCAGATCAAAACTTCTCACTCTTCACCATCCAGTCCTCGAGCTGCAGTGAAGCGGTCCTCCAGCGGCGGTTACAGCAGACCATAAAGGAGCGGGCGCTGCTGAACGCACATGTGACACAGGTGAGGCTTTGCAGAGGGAGGGATGTGGAAGAAAGATGATCCCACGTGGTCAGGAGCAGGTGAGGACCAGTGACAGCCCTTCCTAACTTCTGTGCCCATTTCTTGCAGATGACAGAGTCATTAAAACAAGTCCAGCTACAGAAAGACGAATACGCTGAACACATAAAAGGAGAGAGGGCCCGGTGGCAAGAGAGGATGCGGAAAATGTCGGTGGAGGTGAGACCTGACCCCTCAGCCCCCACCTTAGATAGGTCACTGGATCTTTCTGGGCATCTGTGTAAAATGGGAATAGTACAGCCAGAGGTGGTCTTGGGTCTGTGCTTTGTGCAGATGGGGGCAGAGAGGGAGATGGTAGCCTGTCCAGCCACCAGCCCCTCTCCCCAGGGCCCTTTCCCCTGTGCTTTGGGCAGGCTCGCACATTGAAGGAAGAGAAGAAGAGTGACATACATCGGATACAGGAGCTGGAGAGGAGCTTGTCCGAATTCAAAAACCAGATGGGTAAGGTGGGGCTGGTGTGACCTGGGAGCAGGACTGGCATCAGAGGTCTGTGGGGGTGGCTTAGAATGCCCCAGGGAGGTGGGTGGATGGAAGGGCTTTGAGGCAGAGGGAAAGAGGTCTGTGCCAGGAGATGGCAAGTTTTGTCATCTCCATGAGCCTCGGGGTCCCCATCAGCAAAGAGGGAGGAGTGCCCATTGTCAGCCACCCACAGTGCTCTCTATGTGAAAGTGGCTTGGAAATTGGCTACCATCGGGTGCGAGGAATCATTAGCAGTGAGACCAAGTCTGGGAAGCCTGAGAGGAGCTGTGCATCAAGAAGAGGGATTTTTTTTGGAGGGAGGTGGGGAATCCAGAGGCCCTTATTATCTGCTTCATTTCTCAGCTGAGCCCCCATCCCTGGTGCCCCCAGCAGTGACCTCTGTGGTGGAACAGCTACAAGATGAGGCCAAACACCTGAGGCAGGAAGTGGAGGGTCTGGAGGGAAAGCTCCAATCCCAGGTGGAAAACAATCAGGCCTTGAGTCTCTTGAGCAAGGAACAAAAGCAGAGACTCCAGGAGCAGGAGGAGATGCTCCGAGAGCAGAAGGAGTGGAGGGTGCGGGAGCAGAAGAGACTGTGTGAACAAAACAAGACACTTCAGGAGCAGCAGAAGATGCTAGGGGAGCAGGATGAGAGGCTGCAAAAGCAGGAGCAGAGGCTACGCAAGCAGGAGGAGAGGCTGCGAAAGGGGGAGGAGAGGCTGCGAAAGCAGGAAAAAAGGCTGTGGGACCAGGAGGAGAGACTGTGGAAGAAGGAGGAGAGGCTACAAAAGTGGGAGGAGAGGCTACAAAAGCAGGAGGAGAGGCTGCGAAAGCAGGAGAGGCTGCGAAAGCAGGAGAGGCTCGCGCTCTCCCAGAACCACAAGCTCGACAAGCAGCTGGCTGAGCCACAGTGCAGCTTCAAGGATCTGGTGGGTTGCCCCACCTGGGGAGCCTGCCCTCATCCCTATCCCTCCAGGCCTTTGTTTCCCCACCTGTAAAATGGGGCAGTGTAGCCCTCACACGAAATTGTACTTCTAAAGGCACCTTTGAGCTACAGCTCATCAGGCCCTGCTCTGATGGCTGTGGGGGAGAAGGGATGATTTTTCTAACCTGCCTCCACCCTTCCCGGTGACATGGGAGGCAGACACCAAGTTCTGGTGTCTCCAGCTGCAGTGGATGGAAACTGATTGCTTCTCCCTGTGCAGAACAATGAGAACAAGAGTGCACTGCACTTGGAGCAGCAAATAAAGGAGCTGCAGGAGAAGCCAGATGAGGTGAAGGAGATGGTAACCTCTGCCCCATCCAAGAAGGGCTGGGAGGCAGGCACCAGCCTCTGGGGAAGGGAGGTGCCAGGCCAAAGGCAGCTCCAGCTGGGGGAAGGTGACCCCAGGACCCTCCAGGGCAGCCCTATGACTGTTTCTTGCTTCCTGCCCTCTGACTTTTAGAGGTGGGTAGCCCTGGGCTCCTCCCAGATCTGGACATCGTCATCCCAGCTAGATGCATGGAGCTGCCCAGTCACAGGGGAAGAGACAGTGATAAGAGGCTCCTTATCCAGGCATGGTGGCTCGCACCTGTAATCCCAGCACTTTGGGAGGCTGAGGCAGGAGAATCACTTGAGGTCAGGAGTTTGAGACCAGCCTGGCCAACATGGCGAAACCTCACGTCTACTAAAATTACAACAACAACAAAAAATTAGCCAGGCATGGTGGTGCATGCCTGTAATCCCAGCTACTCAGGAGGCTGGGGCATGAGAATCGCTTGAGCCCGGGAGGTGGAGGTTGCAGTGAGCTGAGATTTCACCACTGCACTCCAGCCTGGGCCACAGAGTGACACTGTCTCAAAACAAAACAAAAAAGCCTTCTTAGATTCAAACTGGATTCTGGCCTGGGTTCCACTGGTCACCATTCAACTACTGTTCATCTCTAAGTCTCTGTTTCTTTAACTTCAAAAGGAAGTTAGCATTTTCCTTGCAGAGGCGCTGAGGATTGAATGAGAGAATACATGGAAAGCATTAGGCATGTAGCACACTTAGCAGGTGGTGGTTGGCTCCCTCTGCTTTTCCACCAGTCTGTGGCCTACAGTTTAAATTGAGGCAAGAAGAACATGAGATTTGAGGCTGGGGAAGGAGGTATGGGGTTCTAGGCAAGGGAGGAAGCCTCTTAGGCCTGGAGCAAGGGACCGGGGTCCTGGGCAGATGACAGAGCCCCACAGTGCGCTCACTACCCTATTAATGGGCCCAGAATCTGGAAGCCAGCCACCTCATGCCCTCATGCCCAGGGTCTTCCTGCAGGTGGAGCTGAAGAGCCAAGAGTCTCAGAGTCTGCAGCAGCAGTGAGATTAGTACCTGGGTCACCTGCAGCAGTAGGTGGCCACCTATCAGCAGCTGACCTCTGAGAAGGAGGCGTTGCACAGGCAGTTACTGCTGCAGACCCAGCTCGTGGACCAGCTGCAGCAGCAGGAAGCTTGGGGCAATGCGGTGGCTGAGATGGCCCACCAAAAGTTGCAGGAGACCCAGGGGAGGGAGTTGCTGAAGAGGGGTCCCCAAGGGGGATGACTTGGCAACCTCTATGCCTTCTCACTCTGTTTTCCATCCCCTTAGGAGCACCTAGAAGCTGCCAGCCAGCAGAACCAACAGCTGGAGACCCAGTTGAGCCTCATGGCTCTCCCTGGAGAAGGTACAGGAGACCACTCAGAGGAAGAGGAGAGCACCCCAGGAAGAATGGGGGACTCTTAGCAGCATAGGACTGAGGGGTTGGAAGAGACCTTTAGAACAGCTGGTAGTTATGCCAACCGGGTGTCTGCACTAAGTTCAGCATCAATATGGTGATCTCCTGGGAGCAGGGGGCCACCAGGTTGCCTAAGGATGAATGAACTGGCCCAGATCAGAAAGGGAGCAGATCAGGACTCCCGCACCGACTGGTAGTGGGACTGTGCCTGGGCAACATAGCAAGATCTTGTTTCTTAAAAGGAAAAATAAAGAACAGCAGCTCATTCACCTCTGGGGAGAGGCCGGCTCAGGGTTACACGATCAGGGTGGGGACAGAGGTGGGCCCACAGTACTTCCCTTGTTGGGTTGTCTGAGGTCCCCTCTGACTAACTCCCTACAGGAGATGGAGGAGAACATCTCGACAGTGAGGAGGAGGAGGTGCCTCTGCCCGTGCCAAACATCCCAGAGGACCTGGAGAGCTGGGAGTCCACGGTGAGCCTGACTTTCCCCACCCCGCTTTGCCACCTTCCTCTGTGGTCCCTCCCAGACCCCCTTATGCTCTTGGTTTTCCCGCCTTCTGATTTCTCTGGCTCCTCACACCTTCCAGGAGCCAGTGGTCAGACACCTTGTCACCTGTGGCCAACAGGTGCACTCTGAGGCCCCAAGTGAAGGGGCTGTGCTCCACCTCCCTGCCTCATTTGTTCTGTCTATGCCCCTACAAGAATACTCACCTCTTGCCTTCAAGTGGCATTTTTCAACTCCGCTGGAGCCAGTTCCCAGGAGGAGCAGGCATGGCTATGTGGGCAGTGGAAGGTGCGAAGGCTGTGCTGCCTGCACCTGGCTCAACTGGTGGCCTCAGCCTGGAAGGAGCCAGAGGCAGAGCCCCGAGCCCCAGGGAGGACTGGGGATGAGTTTGTGTGTGGGGAGAGCTACCGGGCCCTGAAGGAGGCCATGGAGGAGCTGAAAGTGAGTCCTGGCATGGGCCAAGAAAAGTGGGGGCGGGGCGGAACAGGTCTCTCCCGAGATGTGACCCCATTATTTTGGCTCCAGAGCAGCTTTATGGACCTCCCAAAGGAGAAAGCGAATGGGAAGGAGCAGGTGGAAACACTGGAGCATGGATTCATCCAGCCCTCTGGAGCGACAGATGGCATGAGTGAGCGGGAGGCCAGGGCATGGGCAAGGGGAGCTGCAGGGCCATCGGAGGGACCCTAGTGTCTGAGCCATGTCCTCTCGCAGGAGAGTCCTTCACCGGATATGAAAGCCAGGGGGCAGTGCCAATCACGCGGCACCAGGAGATGGAGGATGTCATCAGGCTGTCCCAGAAGGAGGAGGAGATGAAGGTAGGGCATGCAACATCTCTGTGGGGGTGGGGCTGGGCATGGGTGCTGGCGCAGGCTCCAGGGTGGGAGCTGAGCACCCCTCCCTTCAGGTGAAGCTGCTGGAGCTGCAGGAGCTGGTGTTGCCCCTTGTGGGCGACCACGAGGATCAAGGCAAATTCCTTACCGCTGCCCAGAACCCTGCTGATGAGCCCGCTCCAGGGGCCCCAGGCCCCCAGGAACTTGGGGCGGATGGTGAGTAGAGCCCTCAGGCGGGGTGGGCAGGCAGGAGCAGGGGAGGCTTGCACTGTGCTGAGACCCCCGCCTCCCTCCCTCCAAAGATTTTTATAAGGTGAGCCTGGACGACAGCGTGGAGCCTGCACCAGCAGCAGCCAGGGAGGGTTCTGCACAGCAGATCGTGCAGCTGCCTCCTGTAAGGCAGGACACCCAGGAGCACCCAGGCTTGGCCAGCAAACCCTGCGTGCCATTCTTTTACCGGGCAGCTGAGAACAAGGAGATAAACATCATCATTATCTAAGAGCTGGTCAAGAAATTTAAAAGAACAACAACAACAAAAAGTTATGGGGTTAATCTCCTACGCCATTCATTTACTCCATTTGAAAGTTAGAGCCACTCACATTTATTTGTGTTTCTAATTTACCGTTTAAATTTATTTGTAAAAAGTTAAGGGAGAGTTGCTCTTTTCCTGATGTTCACTCTGGCATCCTTTAGCATTTTTGTTTTTAATTTGATAATTGTAGGTCATTAGCACGCATATCGAGTTTGCCCTTAAGTGGTGGGAATTCAAACACACAAAGACCCACTATTTGCACAAAACTATTCTTACTGGTTTGGAACAGGCTGCCATGCTTTTTTAATGTTATTGCAGCATGTATATTCATTACAGAATTCAGATAAAATTTGCTTATATTCTGCTATTACATTTGATCAAATCCTAACCACAGTGAGCTCTTCATTAGCTCAATATGTGGTTTGCCCTCAAGTGCGCGCTGTTTATTACTTTGTAATATGCCACTGTGAGTACTGACATTTAGAGTTGTTTAAAGGCCGAGAACTGGAAACAGCCTTTCCCCTATTTTCTGTGCATTGGGAATGGAAGTAATAACATTTTGGGGAGCTTTTTAAATCTCACAGAAGAGGAAAGTGGCCTGCTCTGGCAGGTGTGTGCAGGATAGAGTGTGTTTCATTTGTTCTGGTGCCAAGAATGAGCGCTGTACTATGGTGGTTCCCTTAGGATTTGTATGTGCTCTGGGGTCATGAAGATATTGCATCATGAGCTGCAGCAGTTGTACCCTTTCTCAATGACCTAAAAAGGGATTATTTCTGAGGAATGAAAGGCTCCCATCATTGACTGTGGATGTGGAAAACCTTTTCTAGCTTGGAACTTTTATATCTGCAATACATTTTAAAGTCAGAGTTCATGTTACCTGTTTTAATCACATGAGTATATGTCCCAGTACACAAAAGAGCACTGGTTGACATTCTTCTTAATGTATTTAGTAAATATCATAAGAAATCCTTTAAGAGTTTAAGCGTCCATGGAAGAGGCACACAGGCTCTAGTCAAGAATGAATTCGAATGAAGGAAAGCTGTGTGACACTTGGCCTTCCTCTATGTTCATGGAGCTTCTTTGAGGCTAGAAGATGGATTTTTACCATCTAGACCTCTCTGGCGATTACCTATTCTTCAGCCATATTGGTTACTCTGACATAGGAATTTACTTCTTTTCTTTGAATGGAAAACACTTTAAAAATAATAACCACCATTATTATAAACCAATATATGAGAGAGTACTTAGTTGAAACAAAAAGGAGTTTTAGTAGACAGTATTATACTATACATGAAAATCAAGGCGAAGTTTATGCAACTTAAAATGTTTACAAGCTGCAGTGCAATCTAATGTTTGTGAATGTCCAAGTATTATGAGGAAAAGTGTCTATACAATCACAGAGTTTTGTTTCCTCACAAAGTTCTTCACAAAGAGTGAAGTATGTTTTTATACCTCTCAGTTTCAGTTAGAGGCATATTTTGTGCCATATTTATGTTAATGTGCCTATACATGATGAATGAATTATTTCAGTCATACATTGCCTAAATCATAACTTTAAGATGCTTGGGAAAGAATCAACAGCCAAAATTTCATGAAGTTCTAATGTCTGTGTTCCAAAATACGTCACATTATTAGGATGCAGGGAGAGATGTATGTGCGCTCCCTGGGGTGCACATTTCTAGTTACTAGACCATCTCCATTTTTAGCATTTGGCATCTTCATGATACTTTTATACATATGACATTAATAGGATGCAATAATACGATTTTACAGATGGAATAACAGATGTGCTTGCATTCACTGAAAGAGTGCAAATATTAAGTCCTTGTGACTTCAACTGACTCTTCCAAATTGTATGAATTTATCAATGTATTAGATAAACTCAGTTTCAGAATTATAAAGAAAAAATGTTAGACCAACTAATGTGGCTAATTAACTGTGGTACGATTTCTAGCCCGAGGGTTTAAAATGGACTTAAAGTCCTGTTCTTGCCTTTTATGTTCTGAACTTGCCACTTTTGCATTCTTTGAGTTCAGTTTAAAGACAGTTTAAGTCCAATTTAGACCCTTGGGCTAGAAATCATACCACTGTTAATTAGCCACCTTATTTGGTCTAACAGTTTTTCTTTATAATTCTGCAACTGGGTTTACCTAATACATTGATAAATTATTTCAAAGGTATTTTTATAGTTCAAATCACTTAACTTTTACCCTGATAAATATTAATGACTAGGAATGATCTTCAGATAGCGTTTAGCATCTGTAACCAATCTGACAATAATGTGTTCATCAGGCACCTATGGATTAAATCACATACTGGCATATTTAAGCTGAATGTCAGTCTGGAAAATAAATGTACTATATTAACTGAAATACCACTCTTTGTGTAGCTATTCTGTCATATATTTAAGAAAAATTAAATAGCATGTAAATCGTATAGCAATAACCAAAGTCTTTCTTCAAAGTGCATGCATTCCTTTGCAATACCTCATTCAGCCAAGTATTTGTTCTCTTCCTCATTCAGTATAAGGCAGCTTTCAATTTGCTTAGAAAGCAACATTAGAAGGGTAGAGTTGAATCAGAAATATGGAATTTTAAAGTGTGGGTTCAACTGAATAAATTTGAATTTCTGTAGGAAGAATTGAAAAACTATTTAAAGACTGCAATATATAATCATTTTAAAAGTATTTGATTAAACCTGATAGATTTTCCAGAAATGAAAACAAGTCAGTTCTAAAACCAAAGCTGATATTTAGAAAATGTGAAAATGTAAATCACCCCTATTCATAATATAGTTTCTCTAAAACTTTATCTTAAAGAGTCATTTTAAAAGAATATAACTATTCAAAAATGTAACTGCTATCTTAAGTTTTAAAATAAGTTAAAACATTTTAAAATATGAATACTGTAGTTTAAAAGAAAGAAACTGGGGGAAGGAAAAGTAGAGAAAGAAATGCCAATTCCATTGCAAAGCTTTATTTGCCAAGTTTTCTTAGAATGACTTTGACCAGTTTATGAATTCTTGTAAACAGAGTGTATAATGGAAATACTGAAACACTGTTGCCTAAAGTGGCATTATTGACTGCTACTGTGATGCTACTGTAATGTAATAAGTTATTAAATTGTTGCAAAATGCTGTTTTTGCCTTAAAATTTTGTGTGTCTTGAAAACTGTGGTGTTAAAGGTATTGAGACTATGCAAATGCTGGGCACACCTGGCATGAGATAATCGGTTGTTATTTTTATAAAATTGCAATGTAACTATGCAAGTGTGTTTATTTAAAGAACACAAACCAAAGTTATGGGATAAAAAAGGTTGTGGGATGAAAAAGTTACGGGATAAAAAATGTTGTGGAAAAGTTGTGGCAAAAAAAGTTGTGGAAAAAAAGTAGAAGTTTTATGAAAAGCTTAAAGAAAGGGCCAGGCACAGTGGCTCATGCCTGTAATCCCAGCACTTTGGGAGGCCGAGGTAGGTGGATCACGAGGTCAGGAGATCGAGACCATCCTGGCTAACATGGTGAAACACCATCTCTACTAAAAATACAAAAAAAAAAAAAAAATTAGCCGGGCGTGGTGGCGGGCGCCTGTAGTCCCAGCTACTTGGGAGGCTGAGGCAGGAGAATGGCATGAACTCGGGAGGCAGAGCTTGCAGTGAGCTGAGATCACGCCACTGCACTCCAGCCTGGGTGACTGAGCAAGACTCCGTCTCAAAAAAAAAAAAAAAAACTTAAAAAAGTATTATGAAAAAGAAGTTATGGGATTAAAAAATAAGTCGTGGGATAAAAATAAAAATAAATAAAAGCAGGCTTCTGTCAGCATAAGCCTGGAGAAGTGGGGCTGGAGTCTCCACCCCCATCATGTTCCTACCACCCCTTCCCAGTCATCCCTTTATCATTAGGGTAGAAAGACAAGACCCCTGTCTAATGGGGGGAGACAAACAGACCCTTTGCCACCTTGACCAGGGCTGAGTCCTTAAATTTCTGGATGATGAAGATTGTTATTTAAGAGCCAGAGGCTGGTAGAGCTGGTTTGTTTGGAGGAGGCCTGATGGCCTCCCTACTCTCACCAAAGCAACTTTTCCCTAAGGGGGCTCCCATCTTTCTATTCAGAGAGGCAGCTGAGGCGGGACAGTGGGGCTAACTGTAGAGCAGGAGAGGGCACGGGCTGCTGGGGTGGACCCCCTTCCCCAGTGTACATATATTATCTGTGTAACATTTTGTATATTCCAGGGAGGTAGGGCCACCCCCTGGATCATACCTAGCGGAGATTGGAGCTGGCATATGAGGAGGTTGTACTCATTATTTGTGGATGGGAAACTTATTTGATAGCATAGGACAGAAGAAGGAGGCGGGGATGGGGTTGTGGCTCTCTGGTGATGTGACTTCTGTTTATTTTGCTTTTCATTTTGGAGTAAATGTATTTAGCCATACTGCTCAGCCTGGTGGGTTCCCGTTTCCCTCACTGGGTCCTGGAGTTTGTGCCACTGAACGAGGAGCCCTAGAGAGTCTGAGCATGTCCAGCTGGGCTGTTGGGGACCTTCCAGGCCTGTTACCTGTATGCTGCCTGCTGACACCTGGTGGATTTCACGGGGACTGTCATGGCACCTATGGGGCACAGTCCGGCCCTGAGAGCCAACAGGCTCAGAAGCCTGATGTAGTGGTGGCCGGGAAGACAGATACCAGCACCCAAGGGCACTGACTTCCATCCACCCCAGGCATCTTCCCTTCCATCCCCCTGCCTCCCTCGCCTCTCTGCACCCGGTGGCCTGTTCTGTCTGTCCCTCCAGTGCACCGGCTGCCCCACAGGCTCCTCCAGGCTGAGTTCATGGCCCTGCTCCCTAGTGGCCAGAGCCGGCTTCACAGGATAAAAGCCAGCTAAGTTCCACTTTTCCAGGAAAAGTGTCCCTTGGAAAGGGTGTGACCTTTTCACTCCTCCCAATGGCACCCTAGAAATGGCTTGGCCTTTTCCCTCCCCTGAGCTCCACAGAGAACACAGCCAGCAGAGGACACATTCCCCATCATCCAGAAATGGATTTGATTCTCAGCCGAGGGACAGCAGGACTGGTAGAGACTGTCAGGCCACACGGCTGCCTGCACAGCACCCCATGCTTGGTGGGGGGTGGGAGGGATGGCGGGGGCTGGCTGTCCACAGGCTGGGCATGACAGGGAGGCTCACTAGAGGTGGCACACTTTGGAGGGGCAGTGTCAGGGGAGACCTTCCTCTTTTTGGGCCACAAGAATCCACAAGGACAGCACAGTGACTGATTCCCAGTGCTAGAGGCGAGGTGGTCGGCCATGTGTAGATATGTGTATATATATATATGAGTATTTATAGATATTCATAGAACAGGGCAGGGAGATACCACAGAGGGGGCACAAGTTTTCATCAACGGTCACATCTGGATGTGTCAGCTCACCACTATGACAGACTAAGTCACAGATGAAGGGGGCTGGCTTTGGGGCTGGGGAGCCACCGTCAAGTCACTGGACACCCGCCCAGGCAGGCTTGGAAAGGGAGGCCTCCGAGAAGAGGAGGATCTGTTTAGAGGTCAGAGTGGGGCTGGGGCTCTCAGGACGGGATGGACTTGCCTGACCTGATGAGCTGGCAGTTGGAGAGAAAGCAGAGAGAAAACGGGAGAGAGAAAAGTGAGCAGAGAGCTGGTGAGGCAAGCACAGAGCACGGGCGTGCTGCAGCAGCTATGAGAGGGCCGGGGAGGGGAGGACGCAGGTGCAGGTGTGGCAAAGTTCCTGGAAAAGAGGGGCTGGAAGGAAAAGGGGAGGAAGATGAAGGGAGGAGCTGGAGCTTCACAGGTAGTGCCTGGGGGCTGCAGCAGCCCTCCCCAGCCCACACACACTGGCCTCTCCCACGGTACCCAGGCAGTGCACCCACAGTTCAGACCAATGCTCAGCCCCCTCAGGCTTCCCTCTTCTCTGTCACCCTCCCTTCCAACCCACTGGCCCAGGGCCACCTCTCTCCTTGGGGAGCCCCACCCAACAGCCACCAGGCCTGATAGAGAAGGAACACTGTTTGACCCAGGATGGTGAAGCTAAAAGGGATGGCTGGACTGGAGTGAGCACCAGAGGCCCCTCTGGGTGGTCAGAAAGCCCAGGACCCTCTGAAAGGACCCTGGGGGAGGCAGGAAGGGTATACACCACTGGTCATAGACTTATAAATGTAAGAGGGGAGCCTCAGCTGGTTGCGGGGGGCTGCAGGTGGCATAGGTGAGCCTGGGCTCCTCCTGCTGGGAAAAGCAGAAGAGGGAGAGTCTGTGTCAGGGGAGGTGGGTGGGCTAGCTCAGTGGAGCTCAGCTGGGCCAGCAGGGACTGTGGTCCCCTTGGCTGAATAGCACAGGTGACCCCTAGGAGCAACAGGCCAAGGAGCATGAGCCCACTGGCTGGTGGTAGTGTTTCAGCAGGGGCCAGGGACCCTGCCTTCAGTCACACGCTAGCAGCTATGGTGGTACCCGGGAGGGAGGGAAGGAGGCTGTGTGTTCCTGCCTGGCCTGTGAGGTGTGTTGTGGGATGACCATGTGTATGGGATGCTCAAGATTTTATCCTAGATCACCACTGGGTTGCCAACAGATAGAAGAGGTGGGACCCTATCACCCCTGCTCTGCAGTGGATTTGGCTCTCGGCACTCCCAGACTGGGAACTGGATACCCTGCCCTGGCAGCATGACTCAGACTGCACAACAGTTATGTCGTGCCCAGGATGACGTTCCTAGGCCTCTGGCCGCCTCAGAGTCCAGCCCCACACACAATGCCCTCCAAGTTCCCAGCCCCTACACCATAAACCATGAGTTCTCTGCCCTCTCTGATGACTCTAGAGAGCACCCATGTCTGCCAGCCAACTTGGCCATGGAACCTTTTCCAAGAGCCTACAGGCTCAGCCATGGAGGCTGGGGGACTTTGGGGCCTTGGGGGCCAGCCCTGGTACCTGCATCCAGCTAGGATGCTCTGCACCTGCAGCCAGGAGTTGTCCACGGGCCCCCGTGGGCATGCTGATTGTGTTTATGACCACTGTGCCTGCTCTGCTGACTCCTCCATCAGCATGTTCTTGTCCACACGCAAGTACAGGTTGGCCAGCAGCTCCAAGAAGATGAACTCCTTGGTCTGAGAGTGGGCAAAGAGGGAAGGAGGTTGGGACCTGATGCCTGTGCCACCCTGGCCACCCCACCTGGTCCTGCTGGGACTGTGTTCTACACTTGAAGCCCCAAGTATGGCTTTTCAGATGTGGCTTCTACACCACTTAGACTCCAAGACCCATCTCTTCACCACCTTTTCTCACTCAGATGGGGACACTGAGGTCCAGAGGAAACGTCACCTGCCCAAGGTCACAGATCTGGGAGGGGACCCAGGACCTATCATGCCACCAGGACACCTGTCTACTCAGTTTTTAATTTTTGGAGATAGGATCTCTCTCTGTTGCTAGGCTGGAGTACAGTGGGCAAGATCACTGCTCACTGCAGCCACAACCTCATTGGTTCAACGTGATCCTCCAAGGTTAGCCTGTTGAGTAGCTAGGACTACAGGCATGTGCCACCACCAGGCCCAGCTATTTAAAAATTTTTTTTTGTAGAGACCAGGTCTCACCATGTTGCCCAGGCTGGTCTCAAACTCCTGGGCTCAAGCCATCCTTCTGCCTTGGCCTCCCAAAGTGCTGGGATTAGAGGCATGGGCCACTGTGCCCAGT
Source organism: Pongo pygmaeus (assembly GCF_028885625.2). Lineage (NCBI taxonomy): Eukaryota > Metazoa > Chordata > Mammalia > Primates > Hominidae > Pongo > Pongo pygmaeus. The sequence continues at coordinate 81,432,356 of NC_072389.2, forward strand.
CCCACGTTATAGTTCTATGAGACAGCTCTGGTCTGGACCGTGCCCCTCTCTCTGGACCTGGTCCCACAGGGCTGGTTGTCATCTCTGCCAGGCCAACACGGCCACCTGCATCCCCAGTGCCACAGGAGCCCCCTGCCCCCATGAGGTGGTGCATGCACATTGTTGATCATGGTTGCATGATGGTCTTGGGCATGAGACCAACCATGAGGTCCCACACGGTCTTGTTGACAACAGCCACATAGGATTCCACCAGGCTCTGGGTGGTCTCCATTTGCCGCTCCAGCTGTGGGACCATGGAGTGCATGAAGCTGTCGGAGCCATTCTCCTCGGCCTTGCTGGCCTGCCATGGAGAACACAAAGGCATCAGGGTGGCCAGGCCATGCAGCCAGGCTCCAGGCATCCCCAGGATCTCAGTCCCTCCAAGGGTACCTGGAACATTGAGGCACAGGGAGAAACAACTGGCCAGGACACACATCCAGTTCCCCACATGATCTAGAGGGTTTCAGGTCTCTGCCTCTCAGGACCCCAGACTCTCCCAATTCAGCCTCGTCTTAGTTCTGACTCTAGTACCCAGAATTTGCCTCCATTTCCCAATCCAGAAATTGGAAAAGAATATCTCCAGATCCTTTGTTTGAAGACCTAGCCAGAGCTGGTGGCAGGCTACAGACGTCTGGCAGGAGGCAAGAGAAGGGCATACTCACTTTCCCCTTGTCCTCGGAGGCCCACACACCAACATTGCCACCACCACTGCCACCAGGGAGCACAGCCAAAGTAGATGCACACAGGAAAAGGGGAAGGTTTGAGTGAACCTGGGACACTGCACCCCAACTTTAATGTGTTGATGAATTCAATTTGCTAATATTTTGTGGAGGATTTTTGCATCAATATTCATCAGTGATATTGGCCTGTAGTTCTCTCTTTGGTTTTGGTATCAGGGTAATACTAGCTTTGTAGAATGAGTTGGAATAGTTGGGTAAGGCCTCTAGTTTTGGAATAGTTTGGGTAAGGTTGGTATTAGTTCTTCTTTAAATGTTTGGTAGAATTCAGCAGTGAAGCACCAGGTCCCAGGCTTTTCTTTGCTGGGAGACTTTTTATTACCACTTCGATCTCATTATTTCTTATTGGTCTGTTCAGGTTTTGGATTTCATCATGGTTCAATCTTGGCAGGCTGGATGTGTCTGGAAATGTATCCATTTTTAGTAGGTTTTCCTATTTCTTTGCATACAATAGCTTATTGTATGCAAAGCTTTGCTTATAATAGCCACTAGTGAGCCTGTGAATTTTTGCGGTATCAGTTGTAATTTTCCTTTTTCATCTTTGATTTTATTCACTTATGTCTTCTTTATGTCTTAGTCTTTCTTAGGCTAAAGTTTGTCAACGTTGTTTATCTCTTCCAAAAACCAACTTTTCATTTCATTGATGCTTTTGATTGTTTTCTTCATTTCAATTCCATTTGTTTCTGCTCTGATCTTTATTATTTTTCTTCTACTAATTTTGGGTTTGCTTTGCTCTTGCTTTTCTATTTCTTTAAGATGCATTGTTAGGTTGTTTATTTGATGCTTTTATACTTTTTTAAAGTAGGTGTTTATAGCCATAAACTTCCCTCTTAGTACTGCTTTTGTCGTATCCCATAGGTTCTGGCATGTTGTGTTTCCATTATCATTTAAGAAATGTTTCAATTTCCTTCTTAATTTCTTCATTGACTCACTGGTCATTCCAGAGCATATTATTTAATCTCCATGTGTTTGTATAGTTTCCAACATTTCTCTTGTTACTTCTAGTTTTATTGCATTGTGATCAGAGAAGATGTTTGATATTATTTCATTTTTTTCTAATGTTTTAAGATGTGTCATGTGACCTAAGATATGGTCTGTCCTTAAGAATGATCCATGTGCTGAGGAAAAAAATGTGCATTCTGTAGCCCAAGGGAGAAGACACCCACCCCCACTCTGCTGCAACACACAGTACTCTGCTCAGGGATGGGGCAGTGGTGTGCTGTTGTTACACAAGGGGCTCTCTGTTGGGGAGGGAACAGAAGTCTGTTCTGTAGTGTTTGCCATTTTTGGTGGTGCAAATATTCCATGGCTGATTTCAAGCTGCCACCATCTTCTCAGCCTGGGCTTGTTTGTACCCACCCTTGGGAAAGCTATCCAAGTATTTGAAAGGATGTGGGTGTGGTGATCTAAACTGTATCTTTGTTAGGGGACACTCCAAGCCAAGTTACACTAAGCTTCTTGCAGACTCAGAGGAACTGCCCTGATGGTCTTGGATAAGATCTAGAAGAATTATCTGGGCTACCAGGCATTAGAGACTCTTATTCTCTACCTGTAATTTTTCTCCAAAAAAAAAAAAAAAAAACAGTCTATCTGTCTGTCTGTCTCTCTTTCTCTCTCTCTCTTCCTCCCTCCCTCCCTCCATTTCTCTCTCTCTGCTGGGCCACTTGGAGCTGGGGGTGGACTGTTACAACATCCCTATGGCCACCACCACTGGGACTGCACTGGGTCAGACCTAAAGCTTGAGTAAGCTCAAGGCCCACTGTCAACACTACCTGGCTATCGCCTATGTTCACTCGAGGTCCTGGGGCTCTAGAGTCAGCAGGTGGCAAAGCCAGCCAGGCTTGTGTCTTTCCTTTCAGGGCAATGAGTTTCCTTAGGCCCTGGCGGGTCCAGAGATGCTATCTGGGAGCCAGGGACTGCAGTCAAAAAGCTTAGAAATTTACCTGGTGCTTTATTCTAAGGTGGCTGAACAGACACTGAAACCATGAGACAAAGTCCTTGCCACTCTGTCTTTCCCTTTCCACAGGCAGAGGAGCCTCACCCTGTGGCCACCACCACAGGCCCACAGGGAGTGCTGCCAGGCTACTGTCGATGTTCACTTAGGGCCCAAGGGCTCTTAAGTCACTTGTGGTGAATGCTTCCAGGCCTGGGGCTCACCCTTCAGGGCAGTGGGCTCCCCTCTGGCCTAGGAAAGGCCCAGAAATTCTGTTTAATAGCCAAGGCCCAAGATCAGTGACCAGAAGAGCCCATTTGATGCTCTACCCCATTGTGGCCAGGCAGGTACCTAAGCTGCAAAACAAAGTCCCTTTTACCTTTCCCTCTGCTTTTCTCAGGCAGAAGAAGTCTCTCACCACAGCCGCCATAGCTGGGAATGTGCTGGGTCTCACCTGAAGCCAGCCAGGTCACAGGGGGAGTGATTGGCAGAGACTACTATTCAGCCATCTTGCTCTGCCCCTCCTCCCTCACTTCACTTTACCTCCTAAGAGCTCTGTTTGCAAATACAATCACATACAGGGTTAGGGCTCCAAGTATGAATTTTCAGGAGACACACTTCAGTCTATAGCATTTGGACTTGGGAAGAGGGAAAGAACATGCACAGGAAGGTCACAGTGTAAGCAACAGTATGGAGGTGGGAAAGTTCAGCTCGTGGGTACGAAAAATTGATTCAAGTTGGCAGGGCCCACAGGGAGATGTGGTGGGGTGGTGAGAGGTGGCCACATCAAAAGAACCTTGAATGCCAGGCTGAGGTGGGAGGCATTTCCTGTTGTGTAGAAGGTGCCATGAGGTGGTGGGGAGGGTAACATGATGAAAGGATATTTGGGAGGATGGATCTGACATCAGTGATGGGTAGGGGTAAGGAGTGAACAAAGCTGGAGGCCAGGAAACTGGACACATGGCCCAGAGTTCAGGCTTAGGCTGTTCAAAGTCAGTTTCCACACTGAGTTCCAATGTGGATCCAAGCATACAGGAGGTAGATGATTTAAAAAAGCAAAACCATTCTCTTCCCATTACCACAGTTTCCCAGCTGAGCTCATCACCAGAGTCCTACAAATCAGACAGTCAAACTACCCCAAACTCTGTCCCTAGAAGCTGTGACCCAGAGGGAGCCCTTGTCCAGCTATAGCCCAGAGACACTGCAGCCTGAGCAGGACTGCACTTGTTCCCTCCCAGGAGCCTCATCTCTGTCTGGCCTGGCTCTGGCTTCCAATGCCCTCAGCTTTGGCTTCAAAATCTGTTGGGTCAGATTCACGAGAGCTCTGGCCTTCTTTGGTTTAGGGATTTTTAAATAGTTTTTTCAAGCAGGCAGTAGATCAACTCTGCTTGCTTACCTCTAAGAACTGGCTACAACTCACAGAAGTCTGTTATACTCATAGTTATGGCTTGATTACATGGAAAGGAGACAGATTAAAATCAGCCAGGGGAAGAAAGGCATAGGGCTGAGTCCAGGAGGGCAGCAGGCATGGAGTGTCCATTATCCCTTCCCCATGCAGTCAGAGTGCATTACCCTCCCGGCTTTGCTATGTGCCAATACACATGGAGTATTCCCAGCCAGTGAGGCTCCCTCAAGCCTCGGTGTTCAGGGTTTTTACTGGAACTTCATCACAGAGGCATGCTTGATTGTCCATGTGGCTGCTCTCAGTTTCCAGTCTCCAGTCCTTCCAGGAGGGACCTAAAGCTCAGACTCTAAATCACATAGTCACTTTTCCTGGCCTGGCTAGTCCCCACCCTAAATCTCATTATTAGACCATCCATAATGAGTCAAAATCCCCAGACAAAGATATTCCTATCAGACATTACATGTTGACGGTTACCTCCCAGGAGTCTAGAACAAAGGCCAGACCTCTTTTTGGTCAAGCTTAATTTTTTTTTTAATATACAACGTGCCATAATTCTGTTATTTTTTCTGTTTTGTCTTCAAAATAACCCTAATTGGTGGGTAAGGATGTTTATTATCATAAACAAGATCTCAAGAGGGAAGATGCTTGGGCAAGGTTGCACCGTCAATCCTAGACTCATGGTACAAGACTCTTTCCACTCTCTGAGAGCTCTGAATCCTGAGAAGAAGATGGAAACAAGGTGTGTATATGAGTGTGTGTGCACATGTGTGTTTGTGAGTGTAAATGTATATCTAATGAGTATGTGTGGATATGTGTATGTCTCTCTGTGTGTGTATACATGTGGATGTCTGTGTGCCTATATGCATGTTTGTGTGTGTGTGTGTGTGTGTACAGTGGTGCACAGCTGTAATGCCAGCTACTCAGGAGGCAGACGGGGGAAGATCACTTGAACCCAGGAGTTTGAGAGAGAGAATATTTCAATGACCTTTTTCATGCACTTAGAAGACAATACCTGGGGCTTGGCATAAAGAGACAAAGCACAGCGTACACAGGCAGAGAAATGTTTAATAAAAACAAGCGACTGAGAATTAATTAGTTCATCTATAAAGAAATAGAGCACTTAAGCAGCAGATTAAAACTGGAAGATAATTTCCTCTAGAACCCTGATAATCTTTGTGAGAAAACTGTTGGCCACTTATGTTAATTGCCAAAACTCACAGGACCCTGTGCAACAGAATTGGAGAGTAAAACCATCTTTTTAAAACTCGCTATGCTACAAGCAGCATTCAACTCTTTCTCAGACAAAATTTCACAAACCTACCTCCAGCTTCCAGATGGTGAGGGCAAGTGTGATGAGATTTTATGATAAATTGTGCCTGTCTCTGAGCCCATCTCCTCCTGTTGAAGAGAAGGAAAATGAGGCAAGCACATTACAGCCCTGCTGACAAAAGTCACAAGATAAGCAAATTATTAGTTAAAACCAGAGAGTCCTATAATTTATTCATGAATGCCACACGTTCTATATCAGATCTTCCATTTCGATTTACTTGTATTCTTTGAAGCAAATTTATAACATTCAAATTATTCAGAAAATGCTCCCAAGTAAATAGAAGAAAATACTTTAACCACATGAAGTATCATGCTACACAATATGGTGTGGTGGTGAAGGGTGCAGGCTCTAAAACCAGAAAACACAGGTTCAAGTCCTGGCTCTACCATCTTGGGAAAGTTACATGGTCTCTCTGTGCCTCCATTTCCCCATCTAAAATATGAGGATGACAAAATAGTGTCTATTTCACAGAGTTGTTTTGATGAAAATAATATATGTAAAGCACTTTGAACAGCAGTCAGTGCTATGTAAGTGTTTGCTATAGTTATTTTAACATTTCAGATTATAAATATCTACCCTGTTATTCAGATGACAAGCATCCCTAAGCTGATAACATGATGAAGAGCTTTTGGGTTTCTTAATTTCCATCAGTTTTATGAGGGAAAAAATACCACATGAAGAAGAGCAATTGAAGCAGGCGTGAGAAGGAAACTTGGCTTAAGATTGGGGGGCTTGGGTTTATTAGGCTTTTGCTTTCTAAAAGTGTCCTAAGCTCCATTGATAAGAAGATGCTTAATATCGATCTAGCTAAAAAGGACCAATAGACCCCACAAGACACTGAGTTAGAGACAAAAATAGAAGGTTAATAAATGAAATATGGAAAACTACACAACCAGAAAAATAAACAACTCCCAGTACCCAAAACATGGCTAAATCTCACAGGATTATGTTGAATGAAAGAAGCCAGCCACAAATGTGCACATACTGAATGATTCCATGTATATGAAGTTGAAGAACAGGCAAAACTAATCCATGGTGACAGAGGTCAGGATCCCGGTTAACTTTGAGGGGACAGCAACTGAGTAGGGGCAAGAGGGAGCCCTCTGTGTTGTTGGGAACATCTGTATCTTGAGCTGAGTGGTGGTTACATGAATGTGCACATATGTAAATACTATGGAGTTGGCCAGATGCAGTGGCTCACACCTGTAATCCCAGCAGCATGGGAGGCTGAGGCAGGCAGATTACTTGAGGTCAGGAGTTCAAGAATAGCCTGGCCAACATGGTGAAACCCTATCTCTACTACCATACAAAAATTAGCCAGGCGTGGTGGTAGGCGCCTGTAATGCCAGCTACTCGGGAGGCTGAGGCAGGAGAATTGCTTGAATGCAGGAGGCGGAGTTTTCACTGAGCCAAGATCGAGTCACTGCACTCCAGTCTGGGAAATGGAGAGAGACTCCATCTCAAAAACAAAAAAAATATAGAGTTGTAACTTAAGGTATATGCACCTCACTGTATGTAAGATACTGTCTTAGTCCATTTGTGCTGCTATAATGAAATATATGAGACTGGGTAATAGGTAAAGAATAAAAATTTATTTCTAACTGTTCTGGTGGCTGGGAAGTCCAAGATCAAGGTGCCAGCAGGTGTGTAGTCTAGTGAGGGCTGCTCTCTGCTTCTAGGATGGCAACTTGAACAGTATGTCCTAACATGATGGAAAAGACAGAAAAACAAAAGAAGAAAACCAAGCTAGGTAGCTCCCTCAAGCCCTTTCATAAGGTCACTAATCCCATTCATGAGGGGGCTCCTCCCTTACAGCTTAGTCATCTCCTAAAGACTCCACCTCTTAATTCTATCACATTGGGGTTTAAGTTCCAATATGAATTTTAAAGGAGACACAATCATTCCAACCATAGCAAATATACTTTACTAAAAAGAAAAAAAGGAAAATCTTGTCTCTAAACATAATATTTTAAGAGTTTGCATATTTACAGCTCAATTTTCTGCTTGCTTACATACATATTTGTGACCATGAGTGTCATTATTAGCTGAGAAGTTTCAGTAAATTAAATTTTTTCTCACATTATCTGTTAATACCTTATTCAGATAAAACCAAATTTCTAACCTAGATTTTAGGTTGAGACAGAAACCCATGGTCGTTTGTTGCAATGTGAGAATGACAGAATGAGAGATATTAACTAGCAGGATCCAAATATAAAAATAAATTTAAAAGAACAATTGTCTACTAATGACTCCCCCAGAGAAATCATTACTTGGATAGCAATGAATCAACTAAAAATGGGAGTGAGAACAGTTCGAGTCCGTTTTGCAATGGATGGATGTTCATGAGACTATTAAGTGAAGACGTTCAGAAACAAGGGGATAAATGGCATGCTAATTTGGAGTTGAATGGAGTAATCTTGGAAATATAAAAATCGTGCTTAATGGGACTTCTCTACTTGCAATTCAATAAATCAACATACGTAAATTCAAATAGATGATGGACACGAACACTCAGAACAAAATTACAGAAACAGGGCTGGGTGCGGTGGCTCACGCCTGTAATCCCAGCACTTTGGGAGGCTGAGGCGGTTGGAGAGGTCAGGAGTTTCTGACGAGCCTGGCCAAAGTGGTGAAATCCTGTCTCTGCTAAAAACACAAAAATTAGCCAGGCATGGTGGCGGGCACCTGTAGTCCCAGCTACTCAGGAGGCTGAGGCAGGAGAATTGCTTGAACCCAGGAGGTGGAGGTTGCAGCGAGCCGAGATTGCACCACTGCACTCTAGCCTGGGCGGCCAGAGTGAGATTCCGTCTTAAAAAAAAAAGAAAAGAAAAGAAAAAAAAATGTAGCCAGGCGTGGTGATGGGCGCCTACAGTACCAGCTACTTGGGAGGCTGAGGAAGGAGGATCACTCGAACCTGTAAGGCGGAGGTTGCAGTGAGCCGAGATTGCACCACTGCACTGCAGCCTGGGTGACAGAGCGAGACTCCATCTCAAAAAAAAAAAAAAATTTACAGGAATAAATTTGGCAAAGAGGCACCAAAGTTAAGATAAGGGCCACTGTTCCACCTCTGACACCTTTAATTCTTGAGTCATGGGGATGGTAAGCCAGGAATAGAGTCTTCTGACTGGAAGCTAAAACCAGCCTTTGAGATGTGTTCAGAGAAACTGTTCAGACTAAAGATGCTAAAATGTTCAGACATAAACATGGTCGAAAATATCCCGAAGGCAAGGGCATTTTCAAAGACAGTGGTGCTTCGAGAAAGAGAATGCTGTGTGTTTAAAAAGAAAAACAATTAAAAGAATGGAAACAAGGAAGAAAAATTGACCGGAGGGTATGGTGACCATATGTTCTGGTTTGTAAGGTACAGCTCAGGTTATGTCTGCTGTCCTGGTGCAATTATTATAGTGCCCCTTTTCACTCTCCGAAGTGTCTGGATTTGGATGCTAAAGCATATGATCACCCTACCAAAGAGAGGATATTAGCCAGAAGACCCATGTGTCCATTTTAAACAGTATGGACTCATCCACAGCCACACTCCTGTCGCTGCCCATCTGAGCGGTGTGCACCACCTCTGCCTCGCCCTATTCCGCCCTGCGCGGGTTTCCAGGAAGGCTGGAGCTGAACCCTCGGCTCCTGCGCTGCTCTGGTGCCACCTACAGGTTATGTGGGGGAACTGCTTCTCCCCACCCCGAACGTGGACAGCCTTGGACTTGGCAAAAAGACCGTCAGGTGCTGTTCCCCACATCTCTCGTCTTTCCGCTAACACTTTAGGATAGTGAGGAAGCAAGAGAGCTTAAGCTTACTAAGCTCCTACTGCGTACTGGACACAGAGTGGGCACTTTTCTCTCCAGCCTCATAATTGATGGGAAATAGGTGATTATACTACTAGGAGACAGGATCAGAGTGGGCTAGTGATGTGCTCACAGTCTCTCAGCTGAAACTGGAACCCAGGGGCCTTTGACTCTAAAGCTAGGGCTCTTTTTCGGTCTCCAGCTTGAGCAATAGTTGCAAAATGCAAAGAGCACCATGAAAATCTAATATTGATCCACATAAGACCGTATTGCAAACAGAAACATGGAGTGTCTTCGTGGGAGTGGCGGTGAGGTGGGAGATTATCTCAGTTCTATGTAACCTGGGAACTCTCCAAGGAAAATGAATGAAACATGACTGAGTGCAATTTTTCTGATAAAATCTGTCAGAACGTGGGGCCTTGTGGGTCCTGAGTGAAGGTAAGAACCCATAGTGCTGGACATTTGCTAAGGTGCTCTTTATAAAATCACTCAGGGCCTCAGTGCCTCCACCTTCTTCATGACCCCAGGCAGTTTCCCTATCTGTCTTCATCCTACTGCCTGGCACACTATCCATCAAACTGTTTTTAGAGTTATGTCTTGATAAAATAAAAATCATGGTGGGAGTCACTTACACCCTAGTGAGAGTCATCTGAGATTCCCTTATCTTCTCAGACCTTTTAGCAGAAGTTGCTTATGAGAGAGGATGGGGAGGGGGAAAAGGGTTGGGGTGAGCACTCTTGGAGCTTGCACTGTTTCTTGCTGATGCCCTGGCACAGTGTGAATATGTCAATCTAAATGGAGAGCTCTATGCATGTTCCTCTCTATTCCCTTTGTCACCAATACCAATTCCCAAGGCAGAGCCCCGGGAGGGGTGGACTGAAGGACCTGGAGGTAATAGGAAACACTGGGCTTTGGGTTTCAGGTCAAGCTCTGCCAGTGACTTGCTGTGTAATATGAGACGAGTCAGTTCACCTCTCTGCACTTCAGTGACCTCATTGGTAAAAGGCTGGTTTGGACTAGATCATTAATTTTCTTTAGGTTTTGCAGTTGTTTTTTGTTTTAACAGTATATTCAATTCTTCCCCTATCTTTATTAAAGTATAATTGACAAAGAAAAATTGTGTATATTGACAGTGTTCAATGTGATATATGCATACATTGTGAAATGATTAAAATGAGTTAATTAACATTTTAATCACCTCACATACTTTTTTTGTGGTAAGAACATTTAAGATGTATTTACTTGGAATAGTGTTTACTAGAGGTGAGGAAGGGTAAGGGGGAGAAAGTAGCCAAAGGTTGGCTAACAGGTTAACAGATACAAGAGTACATGGCTGAGTGCAGTGGCTCACACCTATAATCCTAGCACTTTGGGAGGCTCACTTGAGCCCAGAAGTTTGAGACCAGGCTGCACAATATAGGAGATCCAATCTCTACAAAAAAAATTAGAAATTAGCCAGGCATGTTGGTGCACACCTGCGGTCCCAGCTACTCTGGAGGCTTAGGTAGGAGGATCACTTGGGTCCAAGAGGTCAAAGCTGCAGTGAGTTGTGATTGCACCACTTCACTCCAGCCTAGGGAGCAGAGTGAGACCCTGTCTGGGGAAGAAAAAGAAAACAAAGAGTACAGCTAGATAGGAGGAATAGTTCTAGTGTCTTTAGCACTATAGGGTAACTATAATTCATGACAATTTATTATATATTTTTAAATAGCCAGAAGAGTGGATTTTGAATGCCCCCAGAACAAAGAAATGATAAATGTTTGAGGTGGTGGAGATACTAATTATGATTTGATCATTACACATTGTATATATGTATAAAAATATTATACTGTATCCCATAAGTATATACAATTATGTGTTGGTTAAAAATAATAAAAGCAGGCTGGGCATGGTGGCTCATGCCTGTAATCCCATCACTTGGGGAGGCCAAGGCAGGAAATCGAGACCATCCTGGCTAACATGGTGAAACCCCATCTGTACTAAAAACACAAAAAATTAGCCTGGTGTGGTGGTGTGTGCCTGTAGTCTCAGCTACTTGGGAGGCTGAGGCAGTAGAATCGCTTGAGTCTGGGAGGCAGAGGTTACAGTGAGCTGAGATTGTGCCACTGCACTCCAGCCTGGGTGACAGAGCAAGACTCTGTCTCAAATAATAATAATAATAAAAGCAAAAAATCTACTCTTAGCAATTTTCAAGTATACATTATTAACTATAGTCATCATGCTGTATAACAGATCTCCAGAACTTATAACATTATATTTCATTCTGATCAAAGTACTAGATACACAGAGGTAACAACAAAATGGTATCTGGAGCAAGAAATCCTCAGTAAAACAAGAAGAAAAAAAGAACAAAATGGTAACAAAAGGCTTATATCAAAAAGCATTTCCTCTGCCCTTTCCTTTCTTGCCTTTGAGTCCTAATTCCCATAGGTCATCACTTTAAACTCGTTTTGTGACTTCCCCTGGTATGTTATCATCATATTTCTAAAGAATGTTTATGTTGCTATTTCTTGATTTGTTTTCTTCAGTATCTGTCAGTTACTGGCATAGCTCAGTATAGGGCTTACCTTCCTATGAGGTCTTAATTTCCTTGCCTCCATTTCACCAATTCGACTGGATCACAATCGTATGAAATCAAAAGCATTTACATTCTTGTAGCCATCTAAATATTGTCCCTAACCCAAGTCCCACACTGAAATTGTTTCATTTCTTTCCTTTCTTCCCCTGGAGTTAATAATTGCTTCAGATTATTACCCCTCATTTTCTTTTTCTTTTTTTTTTTTTTTTAACAATTACCTACCTATTTTTTCAGATGCTCCAACCAATCTATCAAATGCCTAGTGATAATTATCCAAAAACTAAGACACACTGGATACTCTATCAGCCCCATTATTTTCCTGGAGGCTTCCCTCTCTCCCTTGCCTTCCAACCTTCTGCTCCAAACTGAACTTGGCTCTCAGTCTGTGGCATGGCTGGCATCCTGACATGTCTCTGCACCATTGTGTGAATTTCCTTGCTGCCTCTTCTGCGTGCATCTTCTGTTCCCTGGTTTACTCTCTCATTGTGTTGCAGCACATCTTCCAGTGGCTTCCCAAGAAAGAGTGAATGGAAGCCAAGCTTTCTGACCCTCACACATTTTAGAATGTCATTGTTCTACCCCAACTCCTGATTACTAGTTTGGCTGGATGTAATGCTCTAATTTAAGCATAACTTCTCCTCACATTGGGAAATATTGGTCTATTATTGTCTAGTTCCCAGTGTTTTTGGGAAGAAGTCCATGTCTTGCAGAGTCTTGGCTCTTTACATATGACCTGTCTTTTCTCTCTGGAAGATTTTAGGATTTTCTCTCTATCCTTAGTTTTCTGGAATTTCCCAGTGATGTGCCTTGTTGTAGGTCTTTCTTCATTCACTGTGCTAGTCACTTGATAGACTCTTTTGAAATAGAAAATTATGTGCTTCTATTGCAGGAAGCCACCAGCAGGTTCATGTGAGCTGGGTAATCACATTCTTTTCTTCCAAGGACAGAGGTATCAAGGCCCTGAGAACCTTATAAGTGGATGGGGGGAAAGGGGTCTGAGGTGAATCCAACAAAGCTGCAGCACCTACTGAGCTCATGTCCCAGGGCTAGGCTCTGCCTGAGGACAGGAAACATAAGTGAGACCCACTTCCTGCCCAGTCCCATGGTGGGGCTCAGGACACACATGGTCCAGGAGGCCCCCAGCCCTGGCTACTTTTACACACACCTACCTGTATGCAGTGATCAGTAAGCCACAGGACAACTTAGGGGAAGGGGCAGCTCCAGAGAACAGGATAGGAGGGAGGTAAATAATCATGGGGTGGGGAGTGGCCTTACGGAGAAGGGGCAATGGCAGGGCCATGTGTGTATGGTGTATTGGGGGAAATGGGGAGAATATTTTTTCTGTCCCCTTTTCTGACCACTGCACCCCTTTTTTCATGAATAGTTTTTCTTCCCATCATGGACTGAGTGTCTCTGTCTCCTCCAAATTCATATGTTGAAGCCCTAACCCTCTACATGGCTATATTTGGAGATGAGGCCTCTCAGGAAGTCATTAAGGTCAAATGAGGTCCTAAGGGTGGGGCCCTGATTCAGTAGGATCAGTGTCCTTATAAGACAAGACACCAGAGAGTGCACTCACTCTCTCTCTGCACAAATACAAAAAAGAGGTCACGTGAGCACACAATATGGCAGCCACTTACAGGCCAAGAGAAGAGGCCTCAGAATGAAATCTACCTTGCTGGCACTTTGGTCTGGGATTTCCCAGCCTCCAGAACTGTGAGAAATAAATGTTTGTTGTTTAAGCCACCCAGTCTGTGGTATTTTGGCATGGCACCCTGAACTGACTAATACATTTCCCCACCCTACTTCAACCACATGACACTAGATAGCTTGGCAGTTTTAGAGTCCCAGCTACTCAGCCAACCCAGATCAGACCAAGCAGAAACTTTCTTTTGGAATTTTCTGAATAGGAACTAATGGAGGGGAGCCCCATCCTTTCTTGGGGGCCAAAGCCAGGAAGACAGAAGCTGCATGCTGCCAACAGCCTGACTTCAACCTTGTGGGGAAAGTTGCTCTGAGAACACAAAACTGATCTGCAGACTGAGATGGAGACAGAGACAAGGGAAGGAGCCTGCAAATCCTAACAGCACTCATGATTCTGGGTCCAGGTATTCCTGAGGCCCAACTGTTCCCTTTCCTGCCCATGGCTAACGTACTGACCAACGAACTTCCCTTCTTGCCTAAGCCAACTCGAGTGAATTTTCTGTCACTCACATCCAAAGAGCATGGACTGTAATGGCACGGCATGGTAGGGCTGGGCTGGGCTGGGCTGGGTTGGCGGGGCCAGAGCACGGTGTGGGTGGAATCAGCAGTGACAGGTACACAGGAAGTGCAGCTATCGAGTGGCCTCCATGAGGTCTTCCTCCAGCCCCGACTGTGATCAAGGCTGGGCTCATATACTCAGTAGGTCAGAGTGAGGGATTTGGTCAGAGGTGCCATGCTCAGGGCCATCTTTCTATGAGCCAGACTCTTCGTCATCAAAGCTTTGCCATCAGAGATAGTTTTAGTCACATCTTGGTTTCACTTGATCAATTGCTGTTCTCCTACTTTCAGGATCTTTACACTAGGCTGCCCCACATGGGTGTTAGGAAGCCATAGGCATCCTGGCTAAAAACTCAGACCACAAAAAGGGCTTCCGCCAGCCTGCCCAGGGCTCCAGAGGGCAGAACCGATGGGTGGTGGGGTGGGCCAAGCCTGGGCAGTCGTGACATGTACACCACTCTTGATCTGTCTTCTGGAACTTTTCACTCCTCCAGTTTGGGTCCCGGTGGGGCACACGTGGGAAAGACCATGAATGCCCATGTCTGACTAGTTTCCCCATCAGAAGTGGCCATTGGAGCAAGTGCCCTCCTCCACTGAAACTGGACAGACTAATGACCACTTTCCTAATGGATGGATTTTCTTGGTCCATCTCATGCTCCCAACAGAGCTCCCTCCTGGGGATGGGAAAGTGCCATGCCAGGAGAGCCCTCTTGACCCAGCCTCCAGCCAAAGCCAGTCCCCCTGCCAATCAGGCCCTAGAGTTACACTGGAGGGTGACAGGCCTCACCTGGAAATTTCTTGCTGAAAATTGTCAGTTTCCCATATAAGTACAGTCTGGCAGTTTAATTCAAATTAAAACCAGAAAGAGACTGCTGCTTCAGTCTCGACTGCTTGAAAATTAGGTTGTGTAGAGCTTTCATTTGCTGGAAATTGTGCAGCCAGACATTGTGCAGATTGACCCAGTAGCTACAGCAAGTACACACATAGGGCGCCAAACAAGGACAGGTGTGCACATGTGCGTGCACACACACACACACACACACATAGCAGAAAATCTAGAAATAAACTATTTTAATGTCAGCTGTCATGGAAGTTTTGTCATTTCCCCCAAAATACAAATTTTATGATTTAGTCTTGTTTTTATTTAGAATTACTTAAGGAAAAGGAGATGTGAGTGCAGTGGCTCATACCTGTAATCTCAGCACTTTGGGAGGCTGAGGCAGGAGGATAACTTGAGTCCGGGAGTTCAAGACCAGCCTGGGCAACATGGTGAAACCCCATCTGTATAAAAAATATGAAAATTAGCCAGATGTGGTAGCATGTATCTGTGGACCCAGCTACCCAGGAGACTGAGGTGGGAGGATCCCTTGGGCCCAGGAGGCAGAGGTTGCAGTGAGCCAAGATCACATCACCACAATCTAGCCTGGATGACAGAGTGAGATCCCATCTCAAAAAGAAAGAAAGAGAGAAAAAGACAGAGAAAGAGAAGAGAAAAGAAAAAGAAGAGAAGAGAAATAAGAGAAAAGAAACAAGAGAAAAGAGATAAAAGAGGAGAGAAAAGAAGGGAGGGGAGGGGAGAGAAGGGGAGGGGAGAGAAGGGGAGGGGAGAGGAGCAATGGGATCCTGATATCTGGTATGGGGAAACTTAAATGGTTACATCTGATAACTCTGAACCTCCAGTTTCCACTAAATGCTCCGGTCTAAAAGAAGTAGCCCCCTTTCCCTGCTAAGAGAAGGGCAGCTGCCCCTTGCCTGGAGACTTGGCAAAGAGCCTCCAACAAGGCCTTACAGCAGGATGAGGTGTGTCATCACTGCTGCCCCACATTGACACCAGGCTATGGTCATTCCTCATCATGGCCCAAGGTCACAAGCACAGTCTGCTCTGGGAGAATGATTTTTTTTTTTGCTAAAAATGCAGGAGCTGCCAAGTGTGTACTGGCAGAATCTGGGAGAGGAGGTGAAGGAGTGGACATAAGGGTGTTGGACCGGGGGACACTAAAGGCTATATAAACGAGAATACAGTGACCTGGGAGCACTCTCAGGATTTAATGCCTTGGCAAGGACACCTGGGGCTCCAATACACTGCTGGAGTGGCTCCTTGAAATGTGGATGGAACAGTTGCTGCAGTGACTTAGGTGGAGATTATAGAACTGCATTCACAAAGCATCAAAGAAGCCGGAAAGTACAGGGAGGTAGGAATGTTGGAATGGTTCATTATATGCCAGCAGATTTGGAATCCACCACTTGACTATGTGCCCTTGGAGGGCTCACATGAACTCCCCTCTCTAGGCTAACAAGGAAGCACTAGTGAGAAGGGCACCTGAATCTTTGAGAGACTCAGTGGCACTATCCTTGGTAGGCCAGGATCGACAAGAGGAGATGTTGCCATGAGACCAGGCTTCGTGGTGTCAGTGGGAATGGTGGAAGGCGAGAACAGAAGATGCCAGGTGGTGGCCCTTCACCATCATCAACAAGGTGGATGTAATTAACTTAATTGGTAGGAAGGCTTGAATGATAGCCAGGATGCCTTGACCTCCAGGGAGCTGTTGTATTGGCTAAAAACTGATGGCATTCCAGAGGAGAGTTACATAGGCAGTTGACTAGGGTGGTTTTGTTTTGTTTTTTGAGACAGGATCTTAATCTGTAGCCCAGTCTGGAGTACAGTGGCACAATCATAGCTCTCTGCAGCCTCAACCTCCTGGGCTCAAGTGATCCAACTCAGCCTCCCCGGTAGCTGGGATTACAGGCATGCACCACCATGCCTGGCTATTTTTTTTTCTAATTTTTAGTTCAAGATGAGGTCTTGCTATATTACCTAGACTGGACTCTAACTCCTGAGCTCAAGCAATCCTCCTGCTGTGACCTCCCAAATCGTTGGGATTATATGTGTGAGCCCTAGGATATTTCCTGATTTTTGTATTCAGGAAACAACAAGATCTGGCATGCAGAAGGCTGCAACAAAAAATTGCAATTTCCTGGCCAGTTTTCAGACTGAGACAATTGAGACCTATAGCTCATGGATTGTAGGGGAGGCTGGGTATTCTTGGAAAAAGATCCTGCAACATTACCACATGATATTCATTAATTATTACCTCAATCCTTCTCCAAAGGGATCTGGGGTCATTGACGAAAGTAACTGTAGCTGATGAAAAGGGAATACCCAGACTGTTTGAGGGCCATTCATATAGGATTAGAGCTGACCGTGCCACCATAAGATCCACAATGCCACCATGTCCCCTCCCCAGTAAGACTGAGGACATGTGAAGTCTAGGTAATAAATGGATCCCTGGATGAAGAGGCTGCAGCCCCATCTGGTTGTCATTTCTCTGTCCCTAAATATGCAATTGATATGAGTATGCTTAGAAGCTAGCAGAGCTCTCACTTTACTCCCTGACCTGTGGGTATGAGCCGCAATAGTAGGAAGAGCCTGGGGGAAGTCTCTGAAACTCCCTCTTCCCACTTCCAGGAGCAATGCAGTATTCCAGGTGGAATCACAGAGATTTATCACCTCCCTCAACTGTGACCGCCACCTTATAATGATAGTATTCTTACATTTCCCCACCTGTCCCTTGTGCCATTCTCGTCATCATTTTACTTCCACATGTTATAAACCCCACAATGTTACTACTTTTGCCTCAATTATTTCTAGATATCAAAAAAGAAGACAATAGGATCTTTTCTGTTTATCCACGTATTTATTATGTCAGTGGTCTTCATTCCTTCAGGTAGATCCAAATTTCTATCTAGTGTCATTTTTCTTCTGACCAAAGAACTGATTTTAACACTTCTCAGAATGCAGGCCTGCTGGTGATTATCCTGGCTTTTGTGTGAAAAAAGTCTTTATTTTGTCTTCATTAAATTTTTTGAAATTTATTCTTTTTTTTTAAATTTTTTTGTTTGTTTGTTTTTCATAGAGATGAGGCCTCACTATGTTGCCCAGGCTGGTCTCAAACTCCTGGTCTCAGGCAATCCTCCTGCCTCAGCCTCCCAAAGTGCTGGGATAATTACAGGCATGAGCCACCACACCTGGCCTCACTGACTTTTTTAAACTGCTTTTCATCTCGTATCTGCAGAGTTAACTTCTTCATCTCTAGTAATTCTTTTTGTTTTATTTGAGACAAGGTCTCACTGTGTTGCTGAGGCTGGAGTGCAGTGGCACAATCACAGCTCACTGCAAACTTGACCTCCTGTGCTCAGGTGATCCTCCTGCCTCAGCCACCTGAGTAGCTGGGACTACAGGTGCATGCCACCATGCCTGGCTAATTTTTAAATTATTTATAAAGATAGGTCTCCCTATGTTGCCCAGGCTGGTCTTGAACTCCTGGGCTCAAGCAGTCCTTGCGTCTCAGCCTCCCAAAGTGCTGGGATTACAGGTGTGAGCCACTGCACCCAGCCTGTGTTTTTTTTTTTGTTTTTTTTTCCCCAATATATCTTCGGTTTCTCTCTTCTCATCATGATCAGAGTTTTCTAGCCTTCTCGAACATATGGAGCATATTTATAATATGTTTTTTAATGTCCTTGTCTGCTAATTACATCATCTCTGTCATTTCTAGGCCTATTTCCATTAATTTATTTCTCTCCTGGTTATAGGTCCTATTTTGCCTGTTTTGTTTGTTTTTTTGAGACAGCATCTTACTCTGTCACCCAGGCTGGAGTGTGGTGGTGTGATCTCACCTAACTGCAATCCCCATCTCCTAGGTTCAAGTGATTCTCATGTCTCAGCTTCCCAAGTAGCTGGGACTACAGGTGCATACCACCACGCCTGGCTAATTTTTGTATTTTTAGTAGAGACAGCATTTAGCCATGTTGGCCAGGCTGGCCTTGAACTCCTGGCCTCAGGCAATCTGCCCGCCTTGGCCTCCCAAAGTGCTGGGATTACAGGCATGAGCCACTGTGCCTGGCCATTGCCTGGCAATGTTTTATTGACTGGTAGACATTGTTTTTTTGTATTGTGATTGCTGGATTTTGTTTTCCTTTAAATAGTGTGGGACTCTGTTCCAGCACTAGATAAGTTACTTGAAATAAGTTGGATCTATCTATTCAAGGCTTGCTTTCTATCTTTGTTAGGACAGTTTCAGAGAAGCCTTTACCCCAGTACTCATTTAGCCCCACTATTAAGGCAATACTTTTCTAAAGCTTCCCTTCCATTTCCTAAGTATTATGAGGTGTTTTCTTTCTGACTAGCAAGAATATGAATTCTCTCTAGCCTGTTGCGAGCTCTGGGGATTCTTCAGTCTGCTTTCTGGTGGTTCTTTCCCTGGGTACTTTCTTCTCACATATGTCCACATCAGCCCTTTGCCAAAGGCTTGAGGGCATCTTCCATAGCTCTCCAGAGTTCACGTGCTCTCTTCTCCCACCTCCTCCCTGGTACTCTACCTCACAAATTCTACCAGCCTTGAAGACCTTCCCAAGCTCTGATCTCTGTCTCCTCAATCCACCAAGACCACTGGACTTTGGGTTCCCCTCCCTGTGTTGGAGCCTGTAAATTGCTTCCAGCAGTAAACCAAGGACACTGCAGGATTCATCTTCTGTTAGGGATCATAGTCCTGCTCAACCTGTTCTCCAATGTCTGAAAACTATTGTTTTATATATTTTATTCCATTTTTCTAGTTGTTCAAGGTGGGAGGCTAATCTGGTCCCTGTTAGCAATCATGGCCACATGTAGAGGTTGCAGGATGTTCTTTATATCTGTATCTTTTTTTTTTTGAGACAGGATCTCACTCTGTCACCCCAAGTGGTGTCATCTCAGCTGACTGCCACCTCCACTTGTGGCCTCAAGTGATCCTCCCACCTCAGCCTCCCAAAGTGCTGGGATTACAGGTGGGAGCCACTGTGCCCTGCCTAAAATTGTATCTTTCTTATTATCAGTGAAGTTAAACATTTTTCCTGTGTGTCAGTGGCATTTGCGTTTCTTTTTCCTTGACCTTTCATATATTTTTTCCATTTTTCTTAGAATTGTTGGTCTTTGTCTTCTCTACTTTTAGAATAGAATGAATATGATATTAATCATACTTCAAATTGTGGCCATGGTGGAGTACCTGTGTTGATGATAGTCTCCCAGCAGAAACAACTACAAAGCTGGACAAAGTACATGAAGAAATTGTCCTCAGACATTGGGCAATAGGCAGTTCCAGGTACAATCTGAGAGAAGGGAATCACATGAAGTGACTGCTACATTTTTCTGGTGGGGAAAGTTTCCAAACCCTCAATGACAGCATGAGGAATCAGAGTCCAAGCCAAGAGGATCAGTCTTGTTTGGTGAAGGAAACAGAGACTGCCACTCAGGGCTGCTAAAATGTGTGTGGCAGAGTATCAGAAAGGATGGAATTGCAGAGAAGCAGCCCCAGAAATCTTATAGAGGTCGCTGCAGATCCTTGGCCAAATCCCAAATGATGAATGTGCAGACTGAGACTCTGCAAGGCCCAGCACAGAACAGCCGATGGGTAGCTGAAAGCTAAACAGTGATTTCAGTGGTCACAGAGTGCTGGAGATACACCCAAATTCTGGCTCAGCCAGCATCTCCAGTCTTGGAATCTCAGATCTTGATGAATATCCCAGACATTCACAGAGGGCCTAGAAGGCCATGCCTTGGGATTAAGGAAGATTCCCTGGGAATAAGAGCAAAACTGAAAAACAGCTCACCCTAACAAAGCCTAAAATGTAGTCTTGACACACATGATCAAGTTAACTCATCAGTAATTTAATTCCCTGCAAAACAAAACTCAACACTAGAGTAGGATAACATAATCCACATCTCTACAATGAAGGTTCACAACGTCCAACAGATCAAGAAACACTTACTAGACATGTGAAAAAGTGAGAAAATATATCCTAAAATTAAGAGAAAACCAGTCAATACGAACAGACCCACTGTGCATGGTGGCTCACGCCTGTAATCCTAGCACCTTGGGAGGCCAAGGCAGGTAGATCACTTGAGCTCAAGACTTCGAGACCAACCTGGGCAACATGGCAAAACCCCATCTCTACTAAAAATTCAACAATGAGTCAGGTGTGGTGGTGTGCAGGGGCCCATAACCCCCAGGCTGTGGACTGTACCCGTCGGTGACCTGGTAGGAACCAGGCTGTACAGCAGGTGAGTGGTGGGCAACAAGCTTGACTGCCTGAGCTCCACCCCCTGTCAGATCAGCAGGCATTAGATTCTCATAGGAGCGTGAACCCTAATGTGAACTGCACATGCGAGAGATCTAGGTTGCACACTCTTTATGAGAATCTAAAGCCTGATGATCCGAACTGGAACAATTTCATAGCATAATCACCGCCCCCAACCCCATCTGTGGAAGAATTGTCTTCTGTGAAACCAGCCAGAACTGCTGGTGGCACATGCTTGTGGTCCCAGCTACTTGGAAGGCTGAGGTGGAAGGATGGCTTGAGCCTGGGAGGTAGAGGTTGCATTGAACTGAGATCATGCCACTGCACTCCAGCCTGGACAACAGAGATCTTGTCCCAAAAAAAAAAAACCAAACAAACAAAACAGGGCCAGGCACAGTGGCTCACACCTGTAATTCCAACACTTTAGGAGGCTGAGGTGGGTGGATCACCTGAGGTCGGGGGTTCAAGACCAGCCTGGCCAACATGGTGAAACCCCATCTCTACTAAAAATACAAAAATTAGCTGGGTGTGGTAACATGCGCCAATAATTCCATCTGCTCAGGAGGCTAAGGTAGGAGAATTGCTTGAACCTGGGAAGTGGAGGTTGCAATAAGCCGAGATGGCACCATTGTACTCCAGCCTGGGCTACAAGAGCAAAACTCCATTTCAAAAAAAAAAAAAAAAAAAAAGCAGACCCATAAATGGCTCACACATTGGAATTAGCAGGCAAGAGCTTTAAAGTAACTATGTACATACATTAAAGAATTTAGAGAAATATTGATACTTGGTGAAGATGGTTAAAAGAGAATTTAGAGAAATAATTTTCAGTATAAGTATGTCCTAAATATGCATGGTACATACTTACTTTTTTTTTTTTTTTTTTTTTTTTTTAGACGGAGTCTCACTCTGTCACCCAGGCTGGAGTGCACTGCCTATATCTCAGCTCACTGCAAGCACCACCTCCCAGGTTCACACCATTCTCCTGTCTCAGCCTCCTGAGTAGCTGGGACTACAGGTGCCTGCCACCATGCCCGGCTAATTTTTTGTATTTTTTTTTTTTTTTAGTAGAGATGGG
Source organism: Pongo pygmaeus (assembly GCF_028885625.2). Taxonomy (NCBI): domain Eukaryota; kingdom Metazoa; phylum Chordata; class Mammalia; order Primates; family Hominidae; genus Pongo; species Pongo pygmaeus. Next base: position 81,454,616 of record NC_072389.2, read on the forward strand.
GTTTCACCATGTTGGCCAGGATGGTCTCGATCTCCTGACCTCTTGATCCACCCACCTCGGCCTCCCAAAGTACTGGGATTACAGGCATCAGCCACCGTGCCCAGCCACTTACTAAAAAATTATTTGCTATCAGAAATCTAAATTTAACTAGGCATCGTATATTTTATCTAGCATCTCTACCCCAAAGCCAAGCAGGAGAGAGTCCAGAGTCTTATCTTCCAGCAGGTGACCTAGCCTAGGACAGAGCCTGGCCAGGGGCAATTGTGCATTGGATGGCTTAGAGATGCCAGTCATTCAGTGTGTCAAAGGTTTGCCAGATCTGCATAGAATCAATATTATTTTTATTTAATATTTTTGTCTGAAGCGACTTTACAAATTTTAACCTTTCATTTGGAAATATAGATTCAGAGGAAATTTCAAAGATGGTACAGAGAGGTTTCATGTACTCCTCACTCAGTTTCCTCCAAAGGTTCTATTTTGTATAAATGTAGGACAATATCTAGCAATGTCATGTCTATGCCATTTTATCACATATGTAGACTCCTTTAACCACCACTACAATCAAGATAGAGAACTGTTCCACCACCACGAAAATCCCCCTCCTGCTATTCCTCTGCACTCATTCCTGGCTCTTCCCCTCCACTGTTCCTACTCCTGGCAACCACTAATCTGCTTTCTGTCTTTATAATCTTGTCACTTCAAGAAGATTATAAAATGCAAAAATTAGCCAGGCATGGTGGCACGAGCTTGTAGTTCCAGCTACATGAAGGCCGAGGCAGGAGGATCACTTGAACCCGGGAGGTGGAGGCTACAGTGATCCTGCCACTGCAGTCCAGCCTGAGTGACAGGGTGAGACTCTGTCTCATGAATGAATGAATGAATGAAGGCCTGGAATGGTGGCTAACACCTATAATCCCAGCACTTTGGGAGGCCAAGGTGGGTGGATCAGTTGAGGCCGGGAGTTCAAGACCAGCCTGGCCAACATGGCAAAACCCTGTGCCTACTAAAAATACAAAAATTAGCCAGCCATGATTGTGCATGCCTGTACTCCCAGCTACTCGGGAGGCTGAGACATAAGAATCACTTGAACCCAGGAGGCAGAGGCTGCAGTGAGCTGAGATCACACCACTGCATTCCAATAGGGCCAGACTGAGACTTTGTCTCAAAAACCAAACAAAAAAAGAACATTGCATAAATGGAAGCACACAGTATGTGGCCTTTTGAGATTGGCTTTTTTTCCTACTCAGCAAATTGCCCTTTGAGATCTATCCAAGTTGTACATGTTTGTTTTTATTGTTTTTCTGTTTTTTGTTTGTTTGTTTTTTTGAGATGGAGTCTCACTCTGTTGCCCAGGCTGGAGTGCAGTGGTGCGATCTCAGTTCACTGCAACCTCCACCTCCTGGGTTCAAGTGATCCTCCTGCCTCAGCCTCCCAAGTAGCTCAGATTATAGGCACCCATAAACACACCTGGCTTTTTTTTTTTTTTTTTTTGAGACAAAGTTTCACTCTTGTTGCCCACATGGAGTGCAATGGCACGATCTCAGTTCACTGCAACCTCTGCCTCCTGGATTCAAGTGATTCTCCTCCCTCAGCCTCTCAAGCAGCTGGGATTATAGGTGCCTGCTACCATGCCTGGCTAATTTTTTTGTATTTTTAGTAGAGATGGGTTATCGCTATGTTGGCCAGGCTGGTCTCAAACTTCTGACCTCATGTGATCTGCCTGCCTTGGGCTCCCAAAATGCTGGGATTACAGGTGAGAGACACATGCCCAGACTTTTTTTTTTTTTTAAAGTAGAGGCAGGGTTTCACCATGTTGGCCAAGCTGGTCTGGAACTCCTGACCACAAGTGATCTGCTCACCTTGGCCTCCCAAAGTGCTGGGATTACAGGCATGAGCCACTGTGCCTGGTCCCCTTTTTATTGTTGAATAGTATTTCATAGACTGGATATAGCAGTTTGCTTAACCATTCACCTATTGGCGAGTATTTGGTTGTTTCCAGTTTGGGACTATTACAAATAAATCTACCACGAACAATCATGTATGAGTTTTTGTGCAGACATCAGTTTTATTTTCTGGTACAAATGCCCAGAAGCAATTGCTAGGTCATATATTGAGGTGCACGTTTAATTAAAGAAGTTGTCAAACTATTTTCTAGAGTGTCTGTACCATTTTATATTCCCACCAGTGATGTATGAGAGAGAGAGTTTTGTCTGCATCCTTGCCAATATTTGATATTATCACTATGTTTGATTTGAGCTGTTCTAATAGATATGTAGTGATATCTTACTGTGGTTTTAATCTGCATATCCCCAGTGGTTGGTGTTGAAGATCTATTCCTGTGCATTAAGTCAACTCATTTTGACAACCTAAATAAATGTATTTAAAAAGGAAACTTTTGCTTTGGGAGGCCAAGGCAGGTGAATTGCTCAAGCCCAGGAGTTCAAGACCAGCCTAAGCAACATGGTGAAAGTCCATCTCTATAAAAAACAAAAAAAATCTGGGTGTGGTGGTGTGTACCTATGGTTTCAGCTACTCAGGAAGTGAGACAGGAGGATTGCTTGAGCCTGGGAGGTTGAGGCTGCCATGAGCCGTGATTGCACCATTATACTCCAGCCCGGGTGACAGAGCAAAACTCTGCCTTAAATAAATAAATGAATAAAAGGAAATTTGTGGTTAGTGGTTCTCAAAGTGTTGTCCCTGAGCCAGCAGCATCAGCATCACCATCACCTGAGAACTTGTTAGAAATGCAGATTCTCAGGCACCACCCAGACCTCCTGAATCAGAACCTCTGAGGAGTGGGTTCAGTGATCTGTGGTTTAACAAGCCCTCCCAGTGAGAATTGGTCTCTTTTACTACAAATAGAAGGTAATGGTAAAAATAAATGCATCTGCATATCACCTAAAATCCTCTTGTGGGCCCCAGGTTCACACACCACACTTTCGGGCAGGAGCCCCACTCACAGAGGCTATGACAAGAATGCTCCTGCTCCTGGGGTTGTGCAGTGACAGCTCACATGGCTCCACGTGGTGGTTCTGAGTTTGGGAAGCACTGATGTAGTCCTACTACAGCCCTTCCTGCCCTTCACTGGACGGAGAAAATCCAGGCTCTGAGGAGGGTGAGACTTGCCCAAGGTCACCCAGCAGCATGGTCAGTCTCCTTTCCCAGGGCCCTCACAATGCCTGGCCCGTTTAAAGACTGCCTCTAGTCACTGCTGAGTGAAAAATCCAGCTCCAAAACAGAATATGGGGAAGGATACTATCTTGTGCAGCTTATGTTTATAGCTGCAGATACATGGTGAAAGAAGTCAGAAAATACTGTTGAAGCAGTTATTCGGGGAGAGAAGGAGTTTGCTGGGTTTTGTATTTTTAACTTTTATATTTCATACTTTTTATCACAATGTTTAGTTACATAATCAAAATTTATTAAATGTTAAAAATCGACATGAAGCCTGATCCAGCCATGGCCTATCATTGGCAGAGTCAGGAAGCCTTCCAGATAGAGCAGCCCTGCACCTGCCCCAGGTCACACCCTGGGCCTGAGCACATGCTGGGTCCTCTGTCTGGACACCCTCACCCTGTGGTGGCCTCCATGTCTGTACCCACCAGCACCTCCTGTGGGCGAGGCCCTCCATTGCATAGAGCTCTGGGCACCCCCTAGCCCAGAGGGCACCTCACCCCTGGCCTGGTACAGAAAGGTGGACAGTGGGTATTTGGTGAATAAATGAATGAATGATTGGAACGAATCCCTTAAATGGTGATTTCCTGAGGCCCTTCTCCAGCTGGCCCAGGTGGAACCAGTTCCACTTTTCACAGGAAAGCCAGGTGTGAGGACTGGGGCAGGTGTGTGTGAGGGGCCGGGTTCTCGAGGGCTGCATGGACATGGGGCTTGTGGTGGGTCTGGGGGTGGGAGTGCTGCTGTGGGAGCTTCGGGGAAGGCTCGTCCCTGGAATTCCCCAGGGTATCCTGGTGCCCCCAGCTGCTGCATGGCATGAGAATTCCTGGCTAGTGGGGACACACAGGGACTTGTTTGGATTGGCCACCTTGTCCAGCCCAAGGAGCTGTGCCTCCAGCCTCTCAGGGAAAAAAATCACTTTTGTTGTATTACAACAGCTGCAGGCAAGGGGAGGGAGAGGTGTGCTGGGCCTCGGCCTTAGAAGCCAGAAGCCAGTTCATGCCCCTACCTTGGTCTAGGTGGGAAAGGGATGTGGCCTCGGCTAGCTCTAGGGTCCTGGGTTATGGTAAGGGCCCTCCCTTATGGACTCAGTGACTTAGGCTGACCCAGCCCCTCCCTGAGCCTCATCAGTGAAACCAGGGCTGGGCCAGGGCTCCGGACACCTCCCAGCTCCAACCTCTGGCTTTCTCCCAGGAGGGCAGGAGATCAGACAGAGGTGACCTGGGCTCCCTATTTACCTCAACCTCCTTGTGAAGCCTCCCTCTTTCTGCCTGTGAGGTGGGTGGGGCCGGAAGGAGGGCCATTCACCTGTGGGTCTCTGACTTCTCTGCCCAGGTGTGCCTGGAGAGCCTGGTCTATACCCAGTGCTCTGCTACATCCCACAGCCTGGCCAAAGCCTCCCTGCCTCCAGAGCAGCCCTGGCCCAGGGAAGAAGCTGGTCTCTGCATTGAATGATAGGTAGAAAATGAAAGTGGGGATGATAGCTCTGGAAAGGAGTCAAGGAGGAGGTGCCTTCCCAAGGACGCGGAGGGTTTTTCCAGAATGGAACTTGACTGGTGCGGGCAAACATCAGGAGGTGGGATGGTGGCTCCCTCTGTGGGAGCTGGGGTGACTTGCCTGGGCCAAATGGTGGTAGGCTGTGGGTAGGGCAGGCAGAGCTGGGGTGCCCAGAGCCTGGGGTCTCTGTCCTTGCAGAAGACTGGAATTCAAAACAAATGTCCCCTGCCCTGTGGCTGGGGGACATCCTCTACTTCCAAGCCCAGACATACACCAGCTGCTACAAGCCCCTGAGGCTCTTCAGAGGACCAATGTACAGCCACACCCACACTGGGCCAGCCTGCTGGGCCCACCTGCACCCTGGTCAGAGCCCATGACTGAGGGGACTCTCTGGGCACAATGGGGGCAGTCTCATACTGCCCTCTTAAAGGTGGATCAGTCCCTGGGATCTGGTGTTGGGCTGGGGTGGGCTGAGGCTGTTCTCTGCCAGGGTGCCTGGTGGACAGCAGGTGGAGCAACTTCTCCTTGGCTTTCCTGGACCCCAGGACACAGCTGAACACTGCACTTTACCCTGGATGCCTTCAGATTCTCAGGGGACCGTGGGAAGGAAGAGGGGGATGCCCTAGCAGGAGGCCAGGGCCCTGGGCCATGCTTGCTCCCCCCAGTCTCTCCAGCAGGCACCTCCTCTCCAGATAGACATCACCTGATTCCTGAAGGCCTGGGCTACGGACCAGAGCCCCAACACCCTCACCAAGGCCTGTTGTTGCATCAGAGCAACTAGTATGAGTTCAGAGCTGAAGGGGATGGACAGAGAGAAAACGCAGGGCTCTGTAAGAGTTCTCAGCTCCCTACTGTGGTGGGAGAAGTCCCCCCAGAAATCTGCAGCTGCTGTAAGTCACTGGGAGGAAGCTGCAGCAGACATGTGTTTCCCAGCCTGGTAGATGCAGAGGGGTGTCCGGGCCCCTGAGTGGGAGGCCCAAACGTGGCCTTGGATGTGGCAGTGCAGGAATTCTAGCCAGCTCTGGGGCCCTGGGCAAGTCATTCAACCTCTCAGAACCCTACTCCTGGTCACCATGGGGCTCTTGTGTGGATGTAAAGAACCCCCCTGGCCACTTATGTCCCATCAGTGGAAGCCTAGCATGGGTGGAGACCCCCGAGACTGAACTCAGTGGTGGGATCCAGCCTGCCCAGCTTTCCTACATAGAGCCCAGAGCCAGCAGGATGGGCTTCCTGGAGAAGCAGGCACTCCTGTGCGCTGGGAAGCACGAGCAGGGGTCCCTTTGGGGAGGTGGAAGAGGCTGTGGTCAGTGAAGGCCATAATGAGGCAGAGCTTGGGCAAAAAAGGCATGATGATCTGGGGATCTGAGACCCAAAAGAGACTGGACTGAGGACACTGTGGCCACCTCCTCCAGGTGTCGCTCAGGCGGTGGAAGCTGAGCTAGGGCTGGGCCCCCTTGTCCTGAGTGATGCCTTGCCAGTCTTGGAAGCTGTACCCAAGGTGGCTTCATGTAAGGGCACATCTGAGCACTCTTTTTGAGATGGGGTCTTGCTCTGTCATTCAGGCTGCAATTCAGTGGCACGATCATAGCTTACTGCAGCCTCAAACTCCTGGGCTCAAGCGATCCTCCCACCTCAGCCTCACAAAGTATTGTAATTATAGGCCTGAGCTACGGAGCCTGGTTTAAAATCTTAATAAATATCTCCTCCTGGTCTGCTTCCCTGGCTGACACACACACTGGCATCTTGCACCTAGACAGACATTTTTCTGGACTTGGTTCCATTTGTTCTGATGGGCTCCTCTCTCTCAATGACCGCACGTTACAGTATGTGGCTATTCTTACACATTTCTGTATAGAACTGAGGGTTAGTATATTAATGTCAAAGTTCTACTGGTTTTTCGAGGCTGGGTGGAAAGTTTGGGTTAATTTAGTTGCAGGCATCTTGACAATATAAGCTTTTCTTCCAGGAACGGTGATTCTGGGACGCAGGTTTTGCACATTCTGATTTATTGCTTGACTCGCTGCCACAGAGGGATGGCACTGTTCCACATGCCATACCCAAGAGATGTCCCACCTTACCTTTCTAAATCAAGCTGAATGTTTTCAGCTGACAGGATATCATGAGTGCTGCGGGGACTCACTCCCCTTAACCCGAGATGAAGTGAGGCAGAGACTATGGAGCAGATCCGTGCTGAGTGCATTTGCCCTTCCTGACCTGCACTGCTGCTGTCTGGGGCTGTGTCTGAGCTGTCAGAGGGCATTGATTTGGGGATGGGGTGGGGGGCAGTGCTGGAGAGATGCCCCTCACCTTCCTCATCTCCTCCTGGCCACCAGGGCCCCTGACTTCCAGGCCCCAGTCACCACTAACAGGGTGCTGCACGGGAACGAAGTGTAGGCCCAGAACCTGGAGTTCAGGTCACTCCTCCTTCCAGTCGAAGCCTCTACCACTCCCAGGTGATTCCACCTTCATTCCTCCATGGGCCAAATATCCTAAACAAAGGCATGGACAGGGGGTCTTTATCCGAGTGCCCAAAAAACACATGCAGAAAGGCTCTGCATGCCCTCTGTGGCCTGCCAGAGGTAGGAGCCTGCCCTTCAAAATGCACAGTCCTGGTTCTTGCAGGGAGGTGAGGAGTGGAGGAAGAAAAGATCCATCTCATTCTTTCAGCAGGAACCTAAACTTGGGAAAGCCCAGATACAGTACATTTCTTAATCCTGATACTTTTATAACTGGTTACAGCTGGGTCACATGCACAACTCTTTTCCAACATCTTTCAACAGGCCACATAACATCCTGTAACTTCTTTTTTAATTTTTATTTCATAAGGCCAGGGGCAATGGCTCACATAATCTCAACACTTTTGGAGGCTGAGGCAGGAAGACTGCTTGAGGCCAGGAGTTCGAGACCAGCCTGGGCAACACAGCAAGACCCCGTATGCAACAGAGAAAAACGCTGTCTCAAAAAAAATTTTTTTTTGAGTACAGTGGCTTGATCACAGCTCACCGTAGCCTCCAGGTCCCAGGCTCGAGTGATACTCCCACCTCAGAAGCTGGGACTATCAGAGTGCACCCCCACATCTGGCTGATTTTTAAATTTTTGGTAGAGATGCGGTCTCACTATGTTGCCCAGGCTAGTCTTGAACTTCTGGCCTCAAGAGATCCTTCCAATGTGACCTCACAATGCACTGGGGTTACAGGCATGAGCCACCATGCAGCCCCAGCAAAATCTAACTGTTCTTCAGGTGCTTCTTTTGGACCTCCTAGCTAGACTGCCATTGGCAAATGCCAGTTTATTATCTTCCCACATTTATGTTAATGGATTTCCCATGTTTTATTTGTCTAGACTAGGGTTTCTCAACAGCAGCATTATTGATGTTTTGGGCTGGATAATTCTTTGTTATGGAGCTGTTTGTGCCTCACAGGATGTTTAGCAGCATCCCCAGCCTCCACCTGTTACATGCCAGTAGCACTCCTCAGTGTGACAGCCAAAATGATTTCAGATATTGTCAAATACCCCCAGGGAGGCAAAATCATCTCCAGTTGAGAACTGCTGACCTAAAAACCTCTGGAACAATGTTACATCATGTTAATGATAGCACACACTGCTCCTGACCTTAATGGGAATACCTCTAGCATCAAAGTATAGTAGTACCTGTATACTACTGTCTGGGCTATTATTAGTACACTGTATTAGTCCATTCTCACTCTGCTATGAAGAAATACACAAGACTGGGTAATTTATAAAGAAAAGAGGTTTAAATTGACTCACAGTTCTGCATGGCTGGGGAAGGCCTCAGGAAACTTACAATTACGGCAGAAGACACCAACAGGAGAGAGGAGAGCCGAGCAAAGGGAAAAGCCTGTAATAAAACCTTCAGATCTCGTGAGAACTCACTCACTATCACGAGAACAGCACGGGAGAAACTGCCCTCATGATTCAATTATCTCCACCTGGTCCCACCCTTGACCCGTGGGGATTATTGCAATTCAAGGTGAGATCTGATGGGGACACAGAGCCAAACCATATCATATCCTTTATATTAGCATACTGTATCAAAATATAATCTTCTTTTTTCTTTTTTTTCCTTTGAGAGAGAGTCTTGCTCTGGCTCTGGCTGGAGTGCAGTGGCACGATGTCATCCCATGGTAACCTCCGCCTCCTGGGTTCAAGCAATTCTTGTGCCTCCACCTCCCAAGTAGCTGGAACTACAGGTGTGTGCCACCACACCCAGCTAATTTTGATTTTTTTTTTTTGAGTACACACTGGGTTCGACATGTTGGCCAGGCTGGTGTCAAACTCCTGGCCTCAAGTGATCCCCTCACTTCGGCCTCCCGAAGTGCTGGGCTTACAGGCATGGGCCACTTCACCCAACCTGAAGTATAATTTTCACAATGTGAAAAGCTTGACTTTCATACAGATAATGAAGGAATATGTATAAGATATTTTCTTTAATTTACAAGGGAGTCAGCAACACGGTGAAGCTAGTTAAAGGAGTGTTTTGAGAGACAGTGTCTGTAGTGCTCCAGGAAGGGCATTCCGAAATGCATTCTGAGATGGAGACAAAACTTGTTAATATCCTATAGGGAGGCTGGGCATGGTGGCTCACACCTGTAATCCCAGCACTTTGGGAGGCCAAGGTGGGTGGATCACCTGACGTCAGGAGTTCAAGACCAGCCTGGCCAACATGGTGAAACCCTGTCTCTACTAAAAATACAAAAATTAGCCAGGCGCAGTGCTGGGTGCTTGTAGTCCCAGCTACTTGGGAGGCTGAGGCAGGAGAATCACTTGAACCTGGGAGGTGGAGGCTGCAGTGAGCCGAGATCATGCCACTGCACTCCAGCCTGGGCGACAGAGCAAGATTCTGACTTAAAAAAAATCATATTGGGAAATAAAAATGTCATCTTTGGGAGTTATCTTTTCTACTGGACAGAAATCTGTAAGTTAACATACATACATATTCTCCAGTATATTCATAACATATTCTGTAGTATATTTCCCTACACTAGTGCTTTTCAAAGCATGGTCTCAAATTGGAAGCATCAGCATCACCTGGGAATATAGACATGCGATGCTCAGTCCCCACTTCAGTCCTACTGAGTTAGAAACTCTGGTGTGAGGCCCAGCAGCCAGTTTCACAAGCCCTGCAGGTGATGATGATGCCCTCTAATGTGTGAGGACCACTGCTCTAAATAATCAATCTTTAATAGTAAAACAAGTATCTATGAAACAATGCTCCGGTATGACATTAAAAGGGCACACCATCCACCTTTTAACTTTATTTCTCAATTTAGATATTTTGTCTGATGTTAAATTTGCTGTTTCTTTCAAATACTCTAAAGACAGTTTTCATCTGTTCCTAATTTTCTCTTTTTAAATAAAAAATGGTTTTCCAAATCTGTCCATTTTACTCTTCTTTAACCTATTGATAGGATGAAGTAAAAGTTGAACCATTCTTACTTTTTTTTTTTTTTTGAGATGGAGTCTCACCCTGTTGCACAAGCTGACTGAAATGCAGCGGTGCAGTCTCGGCTCACTGCAACCTCCACCTCCCGGGTTCAAGCGATTCTTGTGCCTCAGCCTCCCAAGTAGCTGGGATTACAGGCACCCGCCACCATGCCCAACTAATATATATATATCTTTTTTAGTAGAGACCGGTTTTGCCATGTTGGCCAGGCTGGTCTCCAACTCCTGACCTCAAATGATCTGCCTGCCTCAGCCTCCCAAAGTGCTAGGATTACAGGTGTGAGACACTGCACCCAGTCATTTTTTTTTTCTTTTTTCTGAGATGGTCTCCTTCTGTTGCTCAGGCCGGATGGAGTACAGTGGCGACATCATGGCTCACTGCAGCCTCCACCTCCCATGCTCAAGAGATCCTCCTACCTCAGCCTCTTAGGTAGCTGCGATGACACGTGTGCACCAGCAGAAGCAGCTAATTTTTTGTAGAGACCAGGGTTTCCCTATGTTGCCCAAGCTGGTCTAGAACTCCTGGGCTCAAGCGATCCACCGGCCTTGGCCTCCGGAAAAAGTGAAACAATAAAAAACAAAAAGTTATAAATACTTTATAACAGGTACTTACAAAGCACTTACATTGTATTAGGTATTATAGTAATCTAGAAATGATTTAAAGTATACGGAAGGATGTGCATAGGTTATATGCAAATACTATGCCATATTATATCAGGGACTTGAGCATCGGTGAATTTTCCTATCTCTGGGGTCCTGGAACCAATATCCTGAAGTTACTAAGGGATGACTGTCTTCAGTTTCTTCTTTGGTTATTAGTTTATTCTCTGATGTATTTTTGTTGTTGTTTTGTCTTTTTGTTTTTGCCTCTGCAAGTCAATGTCGGAAACTTAGTCGTTCTAGACAACCCATTAGCTCAAAGCTACCAGTAAGTAGACTACCACTGCAAATCTAAGCAACCGATTTTTTTCCCCATCAGATTGGCAAAAATTAAGCATCTATTGATGTTGAAGCTGTAGGGAGTTTTCCTGAGCATGTTAATTATGACAGCCCTTTTTGTTAGGCACCTAGACGATTCATCAAAATGAAATAAAATACCCATGCACTTGAAGAAGTTATCTGGTTATTTCCTTATCTGGGTGCTGGTTATGTGAGGTGTACAGTTGATGAAAACTTATTAAGCTTTATATTTATAATAGGTACAATTTTCTGTATGTGTAGTAGATTTCAGTAGTTTTTAAAATGTCTTTTGCCACAGCCCGCAGCTGTGTATAATGCCATTCGCTTAACAGTGGAAAACATGGCAACGACCTGAATCTCCCTGGCTCCCGGGATCCTGCCCCCTTAAGTTAAACAAATGAAATAACTTCCACTGTCTTTCCTAATGCCTTAATTCAGTCCTCAGTTAAACTGACAGTGGGCGCTGTTTTTTTCCAGGGAAGGATTCCGGGAGACAGAGGAGGAGACGCCAGCATTTCGCCCCCGGCGCCTCCAGCGGGCTGCGGTCCGCTCCCGGCCTCACTCGAGCAGGCCCCGCCCTCCCAGAGGCCGTTAGTCCAAGTCAAGTGATCGTGGACTCAGTTGACCCGGTGGGACCGGAAAAAGAAATTCCCGGGCCCTGGCTTCCTGGCGCGATGATGAGGCACCAGGAGTGAAGCGAGGCGTGGGCTGCTGGAGCGGGAATGAGGGGGCGCCAGTGGCTCCGGAAACGGGTGGAGGTTGTCTGCCCTGGCCTCTCCGCAAACAGTGTGTGCGGGCGTGAGGGCTGCGGGCCTGAGAAAGTCCACCGCTCTCCCGCTCCCGAGACAGGGGCAGGGGTGGGGGGCGGGTAAGACAGCGCAGGCCGGCCGGCTTAGAGTCCCCCTGCTTCCCTGTGGAAAGGAAGGGCCCCCGCCTCCCGGGGCAGGAACTAGGGCTTGTCTGGAGCTGGGAGTCCTTTCTGGTCTTCCCCAGCCCCAAGACGACCTCCCAAGGACACCCCCTTCCCCAGCCCTGCTGTGGGACTTAAACAAGAACGCGCTTAGGATCAGGATCACTCTTCCACACTCTTAGGAAGCCCCTCCGCTCTTTCCAGAGCCAGAAAGTAGTAGTTTTGGGGTTGAGACTTATCCATCCATCCATCCGCACGTTCTAAGCGCCTACTCTATACCGTGAAGTGTACTACGCACTGGGAGGACTTGAGCTGCTGAGGGAAGGGGAAATGGGAGGCTTGAATTGGAGTCATAGTTAAGGCTCCAGGGGCAGAGACCTAACTGCGCCTTGTGTGTAGTGCTGAGGGGGCTCCCTGAGGATGCCTTCAACCTTAAAGGCGGATGGCAGGAGCTGGCTGGCTGAAGTACAGTTTGTGTACCAGGGGTTGGGAGGCAAAGGTGGGAGGCCCGTGTCTTCAGACAGGGAACAAGCATGTGCAGAGACTTCAGGTGAGACAGAGCATGGCTCCCCAGGAATGAATGCATTTCCCATAGCTGGGAGAGTATCATCTGCAGGTTAGGGAAAGATGAGCCTGGACAAGTAAAGACCAAATCTTCGTGGCTGTTGGAGCACCACAATCAAGATAATGAACATATCCACCGGCCCCCAAAATTTCCTTGTGTGAGGGGCTATTTTAGGAAGTATGATCAAGAAGGGCGGGCCTGGCTGGGTGCAGTGGCTCACGCCTGTAATCCCAGCACTTTGAGAGGCCAAAGTGTGCCGATGACCTGAGGTCAGGAGTTCGAGACCAGCATGGCCAACGTGGTGAAACCCTGTCTCTACTAAAAATACAAAAAAGCCGGGTGTGGTGGCACGTGACTGTAGTCTCAGCTACTTGGGAGGCTGAGGCAGGAGAATTGCTTGAAGCTGGGAGGTGGTGGTTGCAGTGAGCCAAGATTGTGCCATTGCACTCCAGCCTGGGTAACAGAGTGAGACTCCATCTTTAAAAAAAAAAAAAAAAAAAAAAGAGGGGCTGGTGTGATGAGGTGTCACTTGAGCAGAGAGTGGAATGAAATAAAGGATAGCAAGCCACATAGAGAGTGCAGCAGGCATGGAGGCGGGAGCAAGGCTGGTGTCCAAGCAGCAGCAGGGAAGCCGGAGTGGCTGGACTTGTGTGGGTATGGGGAAGAGGGGAGAGAGGTCACTCATCTGTGTGAGGCACAGGACTTTGTTTTATCCCCTGCTGTACCCCCAGCACTTAGAGTGGGAGCTAGCACAGAGAAAGGCGCTCAATTGATGTTTGCTGAGCAGATGAATGCCTGGAGTAGACCAAAGAGCAGAGTTTGGTGGCAGGGTGGGTCAGGGAGAGAGTTTACTCAACAGCCTGGTGATAGGGGAGAACAAGTGGCCAGAGGGTGTCCATCTATGATGGGGACCAGGGGTCCTTGCTGGGCAGCAGTGTGGGAGACACACGGATCCTGGCCACACCTCAGCCTTCCCTCCAGCCTGATTACCTGCCTCCCTCCCTTGCAGAGGTTCCGGTTCTGTGGTGATCTGGACTGTCCCGACTGGGTGCTGGCAGAGATCAGCACGCTGGCCAAGATGATTGAGTGCACAGGGTCTAGTCTGGGTGGAGGAGGGGTGCTGGGGGTGGGGATAGTAGGTGTAGACGATGGTGAGGTTTCTCTGGGGTTAGGGCGTCAGTGCTCTCAGCCTGTGCTACCATGCTTTGTGACCTTGATCAGTGGCTGGCCTGCTCTGAGCCAGTCCCCAGGAAGGAGGGGTGAGGTTTGCCAGCCTGGCTGATGTAAGGACTTCCCTTCCAGTCCTCTGTGAAGTTGCAGCTGCTCTGCAGCCAGGTACTAAAGAGCTGCTGGGATAGGGGAATGATATGAGTACAAGACCCAGGACCCCATCGTCCGATGCCCTTATGACCCCTACTGCCCTGAAACTCTGCTCTAGGCCCAGGAAGACGGGTGATCCAGCCTCACAACCTCTCTGGGCACCTCCCATACTTCTTTCCAGCCTGTCTGATTCTTATTGCAGGATCCAGGCTGTAGGTGAGGGGCTGGTGAGCAGGGGCCTGGCACCCCTGAAGATCTCCTTTCACCATAGTATGAGAAGATCCTGAAGCTCACAGTTGATGCTAAGTTTGGTGAGTACCCCACTGAGTCCACAGCCCCAGGCAACCCTGGGACCTTGGCCTGGTGCCTGGTACAGAGGGCCCCCCCCTCCAGCAGCATCCTTAACCTGCCTTCCCTAGTGGAGGAGCATGAGGGAAAGAAAGACATTGACAATCCCACTTTCTTGTCCTCTGCCAGCTCCTGGTGGAGCAGTAGCAGTGCCTGTAGGCCTCATGAGGCCATGGGGCCTTGAGCTGAAGTTAATAGGGCAACTGGGAGGTGACTGGGGCCACAGTGACACCCCCTGTCCCACCCATGGGTCCCTCAGGGTCAGGCGATGTGAAGGCCACAGTGGCAGTGCTGTTTCATGCTCTCCGGTGCAGCCAAACACAGTGTCAATGGCGAATCCTTGGCCAGTGAACTGCAGCAGCTGGGGCTGCCTAAAGGTACGGGTTGTGGGTGGGTAGCTGGGCAGCCTGTGGGCCAAGGTCTGCTAGAGAGCAGGCCAGGCCCTGTGACCCTGAGGTGTACCCTGCCCTGTGTGGGCCCTGTGACCCTGAGGTGTACCCTGCCCTGTCTGGGCCAGGAACCCAAGCCCAGCCCCCACCTGCTACCTCCAGAGCTTCTCCATTCTACCTCCAGAGCACGCGGCCAGCCTGTGCCACTGTTATGAGGAGAAGCAAAGCCCCTTGCAGAAGCACTTGGGGTCTGCAGTCTACGCAGTAAGTATGAGGCCAGCCAGGGTCTGGGCTCATTCTAGAAGGTGCATGCAGCACACAAAGGGCATGGAGAGTCCAGGGAGATGACTTAACCATGGTCACATACTAAGCAGCCGCAGAGCTGGGACCTGGCCCTGGGTCTCCTGACTCCGTGGGCTCTGTGATGTGTATGTACAGGATCAGACCTTGCCCTTTCCTCCTGGCTGACCCTTCCTTAGTCCCCTGTGCCCCACGTGTGAGCACCCAGCTCACTCTCATTCCTCCCTCTCCAAAGCGTGGTCTCTGGCAGCACGAGTGGCAGAAGGGACAGCAGAGACTGTGGAGCCCTCAGCTGCACCTAAGACCTCTGTGTGGTCTAGCTGTGTGTGCTGGGGGAGGCTTTTGGCCACTGTTTCCCCTTCTGTAAACAAGACCGACCCCTGTGGCATGGAGGGCGGGAGGCCGATGTGAGTGCCAAGCACTTGGATCAGGGCCCTGAGTGAGCATGGACATGGGAGCAGGGGTGTTCCTCAACTTTATGCACCTTGGGGATGAGAGTGGGGCTCCCTGCGTGGGTTGACAAGGCATTGCTTTCCCCTACCCCACCTCTGTCCCAGCCCTGCAAGTCCAATCCTTGGGGGTCTAGGAAGGAAGAAGCCCATGGCTGTGTGACCTCAGGCTGGTGCCTGGCCCTCTCTGGCTGTGAGTTCCTGGGAAAGACAGCAGCCAAGGCACGTCCTCAAGTTTAGCACTTTGACAAGAAAGGCGGGGATACTGGGATCAGGCTCAACCCTCTGGCCCCAAATCCCGCGGCCCCAGCTGGAGGATGAGGAGATGCTGGGCTTGGGTGGGGGAATCAAGGGTGTAAAGAGGCCTGCTCACCCCTCAGCTTGGCTCAAAGACTCAAGGCGTCAAAGGCTCAGCCTGTGACTCAGGAAGGAGACCTGGCCCAGCCAGACACTCACCAGGACAAGGGCAACTGTGACGAGCAGGAGGCCCAGCATGAGGAGAGCCATGGCATAGCTGGAGATAAAGGCATCCAGCAGGCTGGAGGCTTTGGGGCTAGGAGTGCCTAGAGCAGAGCAAGAAGGCTATGGCCTGGTGGGGCTTTGCCTCCCAGACTTCTGAGAAGACAGAATCTGGGCCCAGAAGTTGCTGTGGGACCAGAGAGCTGGGACTAGGAGCACTTTGGAGGGCTCCATGAGGAGGGGAGGCAGCGAGCCCAAGGGAGGCGGCAGAGGGACAGAGGGAGGCGGGCCTGCAGAGGGAAGGAGGTGATGACCGTGTCTACCAAGAGGCCCTCTGCCTCCCACAGGGTGTGCAGACCCTGGCGTGCACAGTCCCACACGACGGCCTGGGCTGGCGCCACCCTGAAGAAGGTGGCACCCACTCTGGCGGTCAGTGGGTCTCGCCTGCTGAGAGGATTAACACAGACATCAGGGGGCTGGGCATCCTTGGGGGACTAGGGGAGGTCATCTCTTCCAGCCTCCTGTCCTCAACCCCAGAACACTGGCCTGAGCCCTGGGTCACCCAGGGCCACCCCGGACCCACCGGAATTCCTCCACCACCACTTGGTCAAAGTTCTGCAGAGGTCTGAGGACGAGGGTCAGCTGGGTTCAGGAGAGGATGAAGAGGGTCACAGCTCTACCAAACGAAGCTTCATTCCTTGTGGTGCCTGGCCCACCCCTCTGCTGCCAACCTCAGGCTGGCCCAGCCCTGCACAGTAGGTGCCCAAAGGCATCGTAGCGGTTCCTGTCATGCTGGTCTCCCCCCGGGGCCCCCTCTGGAGCTTGGTATCACAGATCTCAGGGTAGGGGGTACAACTCAGTCTCCCTTCCCCCTCATCCCCCTCATAGGGGCTTGGTCCACCAAGGCCCCTGACTGCTAGGGAACCCACACCCATGGCCTCCTTCTTTCTGACTGCTGGCCCTTCCCCAGCCTGGATACTTGAGCCCTGGGCAGAGGGGTAACGATCCCAGGACTGTCTTCACAAGCAGAGAGGCTACTGGGCACCAGGCCCTTACTCCTTGGGCTGAGCTCAGCAGCCGGTGTGTCACCAAGGTCCCCTGGGCAGAAGGGGGTCAGCCCTGAGGGCCCATCACTCACCACACCTGCATGTTCCTGCTAGGCATCCACCCTGGGGACCCAGCTTTCCCCCTGCCCCCAGCTGCTGGCAGTCCCATCTTGACTCATCCAGGGTCCTGGGGGCCATGTGAGGAAGCAGCCAGCAGCTGGGAGGAGCACGTGGTGTTTCTGCATCTTTTCTTATGGAGCTCCCTTGGGTGGGAGGGGCTACAGACTCAAGGGAGACTCAGGCCACCCCTTCCCCACTCCCTGGCTGGGTGGGCTTCCAGCTCAGGAGTCTACTGGAAGGATGGGACCGTCCTGTCACAGAGGCAGGTCTGAGTAGTCCAGGCCCAGTTCTACCCTCCAGCAGGGCCCCTTTCATTCATTTGTCCAGCTGGCTTTGCCCAAAGCACAGGTGACGTCTATGTGGACTGTGTCCCCTGTCCCCAAGGGGCGTCTGGCTCCAGTCCTGGCCTGGAACTCAGACACCTTAGTGTTAGAGGCCACATCTGGCAGGGTGGACCAGCATGGTCTGCCCATGGCCAGGGCAGGTACCATGTTGGCAGCCCCAGACCTGACACCACGGCTCCCGTGTCCCCTCTCCACTTCCGTCCTGCACATCACCTACACTACGTGCTGTCTCTGATGAATCCAAGCTGTCAGCTTCTGTCAGCTTGGCCGGGAAGTCACGCTGACCAAAGTGGAATGGTGCAGCCTGAGTTGGGGGCTAAGTGGGAATGGGCCTGGTGTGTGGGGGGGGAGGTGGGGGTGAGGCAGGTGTCTGGCGCCTCTCTGCTTATCTTCCCTTCTCCTTTGCCCATAAAGGGGGCATCTTCTCCATGTCCCTCTGCCACTCCGGGGACATAAAATACTGCCCCAGGTCTGTCTTCCTTTGGACATAGCCCACTTACCTTCCTGTGGGACTCAGGGCTTTGTTTTGTCCTGTGGCCCATATGAGAAGCAATTATCCCTGCTCTGCTCAGTTGAGAGAGGACAAACTGAGGCAGAGCAGGGGAACAACTCTGTCATAGCCTGACTGTTAATGGCAGAGTCAAGACCAGCCCTTCCTTGAGTGTCAGGTCCAGTGGACACTGTATTAGTTCACTTTGCCTTGCTCTAGAGGAATACCTGAGACTGGGTTATTTATTTATTTATTTTTGAGATGAAGTCTAGCTCTGTCGCCCAGGCTGGAGTACAATGGCACAATCTCAGGACACTGCAACCTCCACCTCCTGGGTTCAGGCTACTCTCCTGCCTCAGCCTCCTGAGTAGCTGGAATTATAGCCATGCACCACCATGCCTGGCTAATTTTTTGTATCTTTAGTAGAGACAGGGTTTTGAGATGGAGTTTTGCTGTTGTGGCCCAGGCTAGAGTGCAATGGTGTGATCTCAACTCATTGCAACCTCTGCCTCCCAGTTCAAGCAATTTTCATGCTTCAGCCTCCCAAGTAGCTTGGATTACGGGCATGCACCACCATGCCGCCT
This sequence comes from Pongo pygmaeus, assembly GCF_028885625.2. NCBI lineage: Eukaryota > Metazoa > Chordata > Mammalia > Primates > Hominidae > Pongo > Pongo pygmaeus. The sequence goes on from NC_072389.2 coordinate 81,473,031, forward strand.
CATTTTCTATTTTTAGTAGACAGGGTTTCACCAGGTTGGCCAGGCTGGTCTTGAACTCCTGACCTCAAAGTGATTCACCCACCTCGGCCTCCCAAAATATTGGGATTACAGGTGTGAGCCACCGCTCCTGGCACTGAGACGGGGTAATTTATAAAAGAGGTTTATTTGCCTCACAGTTCTGCAGGCTGTACAAGCATCTGCTAGGCTTCTAGTGAAGCCTCAGGAAGCTTTTACTTCTGGTGGGAGGCAAAGAGGGAGGAGACGTGTTGCGTGGTGAGAGAAGAAGCAAGAGAGAGGAGGCATCAAGCTCTCCTGTGAACTAATAGAAAACTCCCTCATTGAATCACTTGAACCCGGGAGGTGGAGGTTGCAGTGAGCCAAGATCATGCCACTGCACTCCAGCCTGGGCTATGAGCAAGACTCTGCCTCAAAAAATAAAAATAAAAAATAAAAAATAAGAAAACTCACTCATTACCATGGGGAGGGCACTAAGCCATTCATGAGGGATCCCCCACCATGACCCAAACACCTCACGCTATAGGCCCCACCTCCAGCATTGGGGATCACATTTCAACATGAGATGTGGATGGGACAAGTATCCAAACTATGTGAGAGGCCTCCCCCTCCCTCTCATCAGAGTCTTCTGTCCTCAGTTCAGGTGCATGCTGGCCTCCATGCCCGGCTCCTAGGAAGTCATCTTGGCCCCAAGGGGTTGGGCAGGGCCACTAGGCTGAGGGTTGGAGCCCTATCTCTCCTAGTCCCAGCCTGGGTCTCCATCACTGGCTAGCCCGCTCTGCTTGCTGCATTCTCTCCACACCTGCTCCCTGCAGCCCAGGGGTCAGTCTGGGTGCAGGCCTGGGTAGAGGTCCAGGAGCAGATTCTGCCCCCCAGCTCATACCTCCTGTGCACCTTGGCAGCCAAAATGCACCAGCATGGCCAGGAGCACTGGCCTGTCCCTGTAGTCTCAGTGTTTTGGGAGGCTGAGGTGGAAAGATCGCTTGAGACCAGCCTGGGCAACATAGTCAGACCCTGTCTTGGAAAAAATAAAATTAGGCATGGTGGTGTGCACCTGTAGTCCCAGCTCCTCAGGAGGCTGAGGTGGGAAGATTGCATGAACCCAGGAGATCAAGGCTGCAGTGAGCTATGATTGCACCACCACACTCCAGCCTGGGCAACAGAGCAAGACCCTGTCTCTAAAACAAGAAACAAAGTGTACCAGTGTGTGGATGTCAGCTTCTCCTGGTGTGTGGACCTGACCTCACTCGGCCCCATCAGTGAGTGGGAGGCTTCCTGCTGTCTTCCAGAACATTCCCACCACTACACTTGTGTTCCTCCTGCATTCTCTGGTAGGCTTTGTGAGGGGACCTGTCACCTACCTCTCTGGCTGCCCTAAGGCCCAGCTCAAACCTTCTCTGACCCTGAGAACCTTTTTCTGAAGAGTCTTTCCCCCACCCATAGGCCTCCTCATTTCAGAGCTTTTGGTGGGGTGAGTACAAGGATTGACTCTCTGCTACCAGCCTGGGTAGGGTCCCTAGGGTTGGGTCTCTGGATGGCATATGAGGGTCTAGATCAGGATCCAGATGCCTGTAACCTGAAGGGCAGGCCCTGAGCTGCCCCAACTTCATGGAGCCGCTCATCCAACCTGACCTTCTGGGACAGGCCCGACCCCTGCATCCTTTGGTCTTGGTCCCTGCTGGGAACTCTGGTTACCCTGGCTTACCTACTTTGACTCCAAAGGTAATGCTGACATCCCCCGTGAGACACAGTGACAGACTAAGACTAATGTAGGGTTACCTGGCTCAAAGTCACCATGGCCAGGCAGAGCTCAGGTCCTAGCACTGTTCAGCCTCTGCCTCTCGGGTTCAAGTGATTCTCCTGCCTCAGCCTCCCAAGTAGCTGGGACTACAGACGCATGCCACCATGCCCGGCTAATTTTTTGTAGTTTTAGTAGAGATGGGGTTTCACTGTGTTAGCCAGGATGGTCTTGATCTCCTGTCCTCATGATCCGCCCACCTCAGCCTTTCAAAGTGTTGAGATTACAGGCCTGAGCCACTGCACCTGACCTCCCTAACACCCTTCTAGCTCTGGTGCCCTGCAGGGTCTACCTTGGAGCACCTGGAGCCCAAGAAGCTGCCCCTCACCTTTGTGATCCCAGGGACCCACTCCCTTATCATGGAGTCAGCAGACCCAAACCCACTGAGGTGCCTGAAGGAGCAGGGGTCAGCCTCTACCCTCCACAGCCTCTCTGATGGGGAGGATGTTATCCCAGCAGCCTGAGCTGGAAGCAGAATTGGGAGGATGGGGGGTTTTCTCTGTGGGTAGCTCTGGGCTCCAGGGTGGAGCCCTCTTAACCTGGCCCTTCCCCTGTGACTCTCCTTGGCCCCAGGCAGAGAAAGCATCTTGCCTGAGGTCACCTGTCAGGTAGGGACAGAATGGGACTTGGGTTCTTTCCCACCCAGCTGCAGCTCCCCCACCCCGCAGCCCCTTCCCCCAGGAGATAGAGAACCTGGCAGGCTGTGCATCATAGAAGAGTTCACTTTCCTTCTGGTGAGGGATGGGAACCAGCTTGGGGTGGAAGGGATGAGGGGTCTGGAGGCTCTCCCAGCCCTGCCTCACATTTGAAGGATAGCATCTGGGTGGCAGCATGGTTTAGGCTAGACAGGGTGGCCCCTAGGTTTATAGCCTGGCCTCGGGCAGGATGCTGCCATGCCACCTTCTCTTCTGCACGTCCTGACTTGGCACCCTACCTAAAGGTCCTCAGGTCTCCTGCCCCCTGGGCATTGCCACCACTCCCTGCCCAGACATAGCTCTCCTTGTCCTGGACTAATCTTCAGAGATTCTTGTCCAGCCCACAGCTTTGCTGGACATCGCAGGATGGGCCAGGCCCCCTGCCCAGCACTAACATTTCTTTGTGAGTCTCAACCAGACTGAGCTGCAGCTTCAGGGTCAGGGTAGGCTCTGACTTAATTGATGTGACCCAGGACAAGGGGATTTATTGATGGTGTCACATATGCTTAAGTTCTTGGCCTCTGTGGTCTCTTTGGGGCATGATACCCCTCTGTCCCATGCTTATGTGCCCACATGTGGCCACAAGTGCCTTTCCTACCACCATCCCTACTTGAGGCCGGTGTCCAGGCACCTGTGGCTCCAGGCAGAAGGCTGAGTGCAGAGCCAGGCCTGGGTGGACATTCTGCAGGGGCTGCAGGAGCTGACAGTCCTGACCACCCAGCCCGTGGCCATCCATTCCCCTTCACCATGGCTAGCCCTTCATCCACCATCCTTCCAGGGGCCAGGCCTGAACCCAAACTGACTTTTACCTGCCCCTGGTCCCCCTCGTGCCTGTCAGGTTCTTGGCTGAGCATGAAGGTCTTGCTCATTTCCTTGATTATCCTCAAGAGGTTTATAGAGCCACTTGGGGACATCACATCTGTCTACCAGGTCCTCACCAGAGACAGGACTGCCTTGGGCCGGGCCTGGAATAGTCAGGTGTCACACTTACCTGTTGGGACCTGGCTTCACCGGCTTCAATCTGGGCAATGGCCTGATGGGTGGCTGCCCCTTCTCCTCTGCTTGGGGGAGGCAGGAGAGGAAGGTCAGGCAGGAGATCTGCTTCCTGCCCACCTGACGCAGGTTGGAAGCAGGGCGTCCATCTGTGCCTGTCTCACTTTGCTGCAGGTGCATGGGAGGCCGAACTCCTCTCCTGATCTCCTGCAGGTGCGGATTCCAGGTTTCCTGTGGGTGTCAGGGTGGGCTCCAGAGCTCTTCTGGCCTAGGGAACCCTGGGCTGTATGAGGCCTTGGCCTAGCCGGATTGTTTCCCACACTGTCACCTCCCCACACTGTCACCTCCCCAAACATGGGGCTGCATGCTCTGTGCCCTGGGTGGGACACTGGAAGGAGTTCCACCTTCAAGGCTTGGATCACAGTAAAGCCTCTGCCATGGGGATGTGCTGGCCGAGACAGATGGGGTTGAACCAGCCATGATATGTTGGCCTTGGGCAAGTCATCTGTGCCTTGCTTCCCTTTCCCCAGCAGCCAGAAGAGATAATAGCACCTATTTCACCCATACTCAAGTGTTCATTTGTGAGCAGGAACTGAGTTCCGGAGGAGGTGCAGGTGGAGCCATCGAGGCAGCACTGCAGCTGGACCTGGGTCTGAGTCCCAGCTCCTGGCTGTGATATGCATCACTCTCTCCATTTGTTTATCTGAAGGACAGGGCTGTGCTGTTCTGGGGTCACTGTGACAATGCAACTGGCCTGTGTGAGTTGGTGGTGGCCTCCTGAGATGGTTTGAGGTGGGCTGGAGGTGTGTCTTGAATGCCCCTTCGCCCCCATGGGGAAGACCCACTTAGGGAAGACTCATGTGTCTCTATGGAGGAACCCACATTCCCTGCCCCTCAGCTATCCTCTGTCCCTTCCCAGCCCCTTCTGGTGTCCTGCAGGCTCTGGTGGTGGCCATCCAGCCTGATGGCCATCTGGCTGGTCCACTCTTCCAGGTGGACCCTCTGTCTTCATGTGGTGCGGGTCCCATTGTGTTACCACCAGACAGGGCACGCTAACCCCACGGCCTCCATTCCCTGTTACCCAGCCCCCACCCCCAGGTATGTGCCACCTCCCTAAAGTCCACTGTTTCCACCAGCTGTGTTTGAACTCTGTCTCTGAGCAAGACCTAACGCAAAGCCTGAAACAGCCTGGCTTGTAGAGGTCCAGGAGACCAAAGCTTGAAGAGAGAGTGACGGTCTCCCAGAGCCCACTTAGCCTCAGCCCCAGGGCTGTGTCCATGCTGTTCCTGGCTCCAGTGAGCCAATTCTCTCCTGTGATGCCTGTAAGGGCTCCAGTGGTGATGGAGGTAGCTGGAGAGAACAAGGCTGTCTTAACCCTCCCTCCCTGAGAAGACCCATTGGGGAACATTTTAGGCATCAGGGCATTCTGGGGGGCATCTTCCAGGGACCCCTCCTATACCCTTCCCTGCCCTGGCTCTCTAGTGAGAAATTGCAGTTGTGTGGACAGTGGGGCTGACCCAGGACAAATGCATATATTAGGCTGGTCTTCAGGGTGCTGGGGTGGGGGCAGGGGCACTTCAGGGATAGGAAGGAGAGGCCTGTGTGTTCCAGAAGTACAGAGGAACCTGGTGCCGGCCACAGTCAACCCCTATGTGATGATCTTTCTACACGCCCTCTTTGGTGTCTTGTTGCTGGCTGCTGTCTTTGGCCAGGTAAGCTCATGGTCTGGGCTCCTGGGGTCCGCTCACTGGGCCTCCCCACTGCCTGCAGGTAGGGGAGCCTTTGGGCCAGGACTATCCTTGGCTCCCCTTCCAGGTGGTGGGTTCAAAGACCATTCCTGGGTTCCACCACCACCAAGACTCAATGGTGTCTTGATGGGCCCAGGAACTGCTGGGGCTTTCTAGGTTAAGACCCTTGCCTATCCCTGTGTGCCTCCCCTGCAGTAGGGGGATGTGGGGTCAGCCTCAGTCTCTGCCTTGGGAGCCTGCCTTACCTTGCCTGAACTCAAGGGATCTGCCTGCCTTGGACTCCCAAAGTGCTGCGATTATAGGCATGAGCCACTGCACCCAGCCCAGCCTTGACTTTGAATCTATGTTGTACATCCGGACAGCAGTGAACTCTGGGGGAACATCAAAGATGAGGAGAATGAGAGAAGAGATACCTCCAATTAAAGGAGTTAAGAAGAGATGCTTGAACTTATGTTTTAAAAAGTCACTGCAGGTTGGGCACAGTGGCTGGCGCCTGTAGACACAGCACTTTGGGAGGCTGAAGTGGGTGAACGGCTGGAGCCTAGAAGTTTGAGACCACCCTGGGCAACATGGCAAAACCCCATCCGTACAAAAAATACAAGAATTAGCCAGGCACGGTGGTGCCTGTTGTCCCAGCTACTCGGGAGGCTGAGGTGGGAGGTCGAGGCTGCAGTGAACTGAGATCCACTACTCCACTGCAGCCTGGGTGACAGAGTGACACCCTGTCTTGAAAAAAAAAGTCACTATTTTGGGGTTTTCTGGGTGAAACCTCTGTTTCCATAAAAAAAAGAAAAGGGTCAAGACAGTAGGTATTACTGATTCAAAATCATAACCAGATGCTTAGAGTAAATCATTGTATCTATTATTTCAAAAGCCAACCTCAGGATTATTAAAAGTTAATTTTATTGGGTTTTTCTTTAAGCTTGGCTGATTCACTCAGGTCTGTCACTTCCAAGCCCATGTTTTACTACTTTGTAACCCTATTTGGAAGGAAAACTGCAGCTCACATTATGATCCATTGTGGGTGGCAAGCCACCAAGGTGCCGAGGCAAGAGACAGAGGACACGAGCTGTTCCAGTATAATAAAATATAAAACAAGAATAGTTATAGCAGATATAGATCTTAGATATGATTATACATGAATATCATTAATCATTAGTTTGTAGCAATTACTTTTTATTCCAATATTATAATAATCCTCGCTCTATAATCATAGCCTAGGAAAAACCAGGCCATACAGAGATAGGAGCTGAGGGGACATAGTGAGGTGTGACCAGAAGACAAGAGTGCGAGCCTTCTGTTATGCCCAGACAGGGCCGCCAGAGGGCTCCTTGGTCTAGTGGTGATGCCAGCATCTGGGAAGACACCCGTTGCCAGGTGGACTGTGGTCCAGCGGTAACGTAAGTGTCAGGGGAAAACACCCGCTACTTAGCAGACCTGGAAAGGCGGGAGGGGGAGGGTCTCCCTTTCCCCGGGGGAGTTTAGAGAAGACTCTGCTCCTCCACCTCTTGTGGAGGGCCTGACATTAGTCAGGCTTGCCCGCAGTTATCTGGAGGCCTAACTGTCTCCCTGTGATGCTGGGCTTCAGTGGTCACACTCGTAGTCCGCCTTCATGTTCCATCCTGTACACCTGGCTCTGCCTTCTAGATAGCAGTAGTAAATTAGTGAAAGTATTCATAGTCCCTGATATGCAGAAATAATGGCATAAGCTGTCTTTCTGTCTGTCTCCTCTCCCTCTCTGCCTCGGCTGCCCGGCAGGGAAGGGCCTCCGGTCCAGTGGACACATGACCCACGTGATCTTACCTATCATTGGAGGTGACTCACATTCTTTACCCTGCCCCTTCTGCCTTGTATCCAATAAATAACAGCGCAGCCAGACATTCGGGGTTGCTACCAGTCTCTGCGCATTGGTGGTAGTGGTCCCCCGGGCCCAGCTGCCTTTTCTCTTACCTCTTTGTCTTGTGTCTTTATTTCTGCACTCTCGTAGCTGCACACAGGGAGAGACCCACTGACCCTGTGGGGCTGGTCCCTACAATCCATCCTGAGATGAAAAGTTTCACACATATACACGACATATACCCCCCACCACAGTATGATGACACAGCAACCCAACCTTGGGCAAATGGTACCACTGCCAGCAAATGCTTTTTTTTCTTTATTTTAATTTTTTTTTACTGTGTTTCTTCTAACAGCAGCAAATGCATTTAACACTTTATTGAGATTCTCAACAGCTGCCATTTGGTTTGTATAGCAAATTTTTTACAAAGTAACTTTTTTCCATTTTTGATATTTTAATGAAAATTGTGTTCTTCAGTTTTAAAACTCTGTCTCACTCCCAAAGAAAGATTAATGACTAACTACCAAGAAATGATTATTTAGGAAAATAACAAAAGCAAAAACAGCTTGTAAACACTTTTGGAACATGGATAAGGGTCCAAAGTCAGACCTTCTGGGCCCAGTGGAGGTGCTAGGCTTGCCTGGGGACACCATCGGCACTTTCCCATCCACAACATCCTCAACAGCTGGGAGCCATGCACAGACTCTGGGGGGCTTCCTGTTCCACAAACTCCCCTCTCTTTTTCCTCTCCACCCTTGCTGTTGGGCTTCCCCTCCAAATCTGCCGAATGAAGGCAGCAGGATCTTTAATACTGTTCAGCTTTGTCAACGGAGACAGGATACTCTAGAAAGTTGAGAGATTCCCTGGTCCAGTCTGGAGGAGGAAAAAATATGCAGTGTAGCATAGATGGTTTTACTTGTCCACTCAGACACATGCTCATACTTATTAGATGGATGTATCAGATGCTTCAAAAGTCCTGATGTGTAGTAGCACAAAAGTTGCTTGTAAAAAGGAAGTTGCAAAATGGCAAAAATTTCTGCAGCAGTTCAGGCTCCTGATGACAAATCTGGTTCTGATAAGCAGTTCTTTTGACATTCACAGCAGCTTTCGCTGTAAGTCCTCTGTTCCAAGGGTTTCATTTAGACCATAGGAAGTTGAAAGCAAAGTTTAAATGTTCTCTACTGACAAAATGTGGTATATCCATCAATGGACTTCTACTCAGTAATGAAAGGAACAAACTACCAAAACCTGTTATATGTCATGGACCAACCTCAAAAACATTAGCTAAGTAAAAAAGCCAGACACGAGACCACATATTGTATAATTCAATTGATTTGAAATGTCCAAAAAAGGCAAGTTGATAGAGACAGAACTGGTCTGATTTACCTCAAGAGGTAGGGATTCAAGCTCTCTAGGGTACATGTGATACATCCGTGAGAAAAAATAAGGAAAAGAAAAGAAATTTATATGTAAATAAATGAAAATAATATTTCTCCCTGATTATAAAGTAAATTGCATTCTTTTAGTAATAATTTGGAAGACAAAATATGAAGAAAAGTCTTTAATTTTGCCACTGAAAGCATTCTGGTTGGTTGCTTTTCATACTTTTTTATGCATATGAACATTTTAAAAAGTAGAATCATAATATATAGTCTTTTGTCACTATGTTTTGGGCATATTTCTATGGCAGTAACTATATCCTTGGTGTCATCTTTTTAAAAGTTTGATGTATATTAAGTTAATCATTGCCACCCCAGAAGTAAATTTTCTTATATATATATTTTAATGGATGCGAGCAAGCATTTTGGGGCTGAATTCACAGAAGGAGAATTTCTGGAGGAAAATAACATAAAATAGTTTTAAGATTTTTAATAGAAATTTTCAAATTATCCTGCAGAAAAATTGGTTCAGTTTCTACCCCCAACAAGGGCAGAGCTCCAGTGTCCCCCTTCCATTTGTCCTCTTTGCTGATATTTAAGGAGAAAATCTCATTGTTTTCATTACATTTCTTTGGTTTCTAGTGCTTTTGAAATTTTTTTTTTTTTTTTTGAGATGGAGTCTTGCTGTATGGCCCAGGCTGGTGTGCAACAGTGCAATCTCGGCTAACTGCAACCTCTGCCTCCTGGGTTCAAGTGATTCTCCTGCCTCAGCTTCCTGAGTAGCTGGGATTACAGGTGCTCACCACCATGCCTGGCTAATTTTTGTATTTTTTAGTAGAGACGGGATTTCACCATGTTGGTCAGGCTCATCTCAAACTCCTGACCTCAGGTGATCCACCCACCTCAGCCCCCTAAAGTGCTGGGATTACAGGCATGAGCCACGGCACCTGGCGTTGAATCTTTTTTATATGCTTATTGGCCATTTTTATTCTGGTGGGAAGTGCCTGTTTCTCCATTGCCTATTTTCTGGCCAAGCTCCCAAGTCACATTTCACTTAATTTTTATCCTGCTGATTGAAAGCATTTTAACATAAACAGGAGCAGGACAGACTATAATTATCGAGATCTTGCTCTGTCACCCAGGCTGGAGTGCAGTGGCATGATCATAGCTACCACAGCCTTGTACTCCTGAGCTGAAGCAATTTTCGTACCTCAGCCTCCCAAGTAGCTAGGACTACAGGTGTGTGCCACCATGCCCAGCTAATTTTTAAAATTTTTTGTAGAGATGAGAATTCACTATGCTGCCCAGGCTGGTCTTGAACTCCTGACTTCAAGTGATCCTCCCACCTTGGCTTGCCAAAGTGTCGGGATTACAGGCGTGAACTACTACTCCCGGCCGAGAGCTCATTTTGTTTGCTAGTGGCGATCTTGGTATCTGTTTATATTTGAGGCTTTGGTGCTAGTGCTGAAGTATTACACTTGCCATCCGAGGTTTGCAGGACTTTTGTTGTAATATTGAACAGATGGAACTGTTTAGTTCTGCATCTTTGCAGGTATACAAAATGTGCCTAGCAGGACTCTGCTTTATATCCATTGAAAGCAAGAAGTAATACAGTAAAACTTTGCCTGGCTAGAGGCTTTGGAAGAATGGAGTATTCTGATTTAATGCTATTAACTTGGAAGTGTGAAGGTGAAAAGAATTCAAAACTTACATTTCCTGTTGAATGCAATTTGAAAATACAGCCAGTGATTCCACTTTTCTTCTCTAGTAAGTTTGGACGTTCTGATCTACTTGGTGTTTTATTATAGAACTGCTAGTGTGCCTGAGACTTACATTGTGAAGACACTTTTTAAAAAACTTGAGAGGTAAGAGGGTGTAAATGGTATTGTATGAGATCAGGCTGGATGAGAAGTGACACTTGTAAATATACCTTTTAGGCTGAATCTCTGATTGCCATGTGTTTTCTTATTTAACTCATGAAAATAAAACACCTTGGATGGAGGGTGGGAGCAGGAAGGAGATTTATGTCTTTTAATTGCATGTCATTGTTTCATATCAAGACAGAACATATGGTATCCCTGGCTTTGACCTACAGAAGGAAATACATTTTTCTACCTGCTGTATGCCAGAGGTCCTTGAACACCTGGAGGGATGACTGCAGCACAGATTGCTGAGCCCTGCTCCAGAGTTTCTGATTCACCATGTCTAGGGTGGGGCCTGAGAATTTGCACTTATAAAAAGTTCTCAGGTTCTGCTGGTGCTGCTAGTCCAGAGACTACATTTTTGAGAACCACTCTTGTCTACTAACTGTAAATTGCAGAACTCTAGAACAAAGCTTAGTTTGGTGTAGGAAAAGAAACTCACAGGTTATGGAGCAAATCATGAAAGATTCAACCCTTGATCCCAGCCTAGTGTGGAATTCGGGTAACAAGCAATACACAGTGACATAACACAATTCTTGGTTTTCATGATTGCAAGTCATAGCCAAGTATCAAGTGAGAAATTCAGTTTCATTTGCAAGGCCTAGAGAGGCCAGGTGATTCTAGAAAAATAGGCCTTGTGTTTGCTTTAAACCAGTAAAGAGCTTTGAGTGCTTATTAAATGGAAAGCTTTGTGTTTTTATTAATTTTTGACTTTTTTTTTTTTTGAGATGAAGTCTCAGTCTGTCACCCAGGCTGGAGTGCAGTGGTGTGAACTTGGCTCACTGCAACTTCTGCCTCCCGGGTTCAAGTGATTCTCCTGCCTCAGCCTCCCGAGTAGCTGAGATTACAGGTACCCACCACCACACCTGGCTAGTTTTTGTATTTCGAGTAGAGACGGGCTTCACCATGTTGGCCAGGCTGGTCTTGAAGTCCTGACCTAAGGTGATCCACCCACCTACGCCTCCCAAAGTGCTGGGATTACAGGTGTGAGCCACCACACCCAGCCCAAAAGCTTTGTGTTTTTAAAGATATTAGACATGTTTCTTGTTTTTTAAAAATTCTTAATAATGTAGGAGAATAAGAGAAATGTTTTTTCCAAAACAGAGAAATCATTGTGATTATTTTACCTTATTGGAATGATTGGAATGTTGGATAATATAGTCCACTTCATTCATTAATCATCAAACATGCTATGGATTTTCCGTTTTTATAGGATTTGTGTCTTAACTGGGGTAATACTGGTAATTCTTGTACTCCATCTGAAGATGAAAAATGTAGGCCAAAATCATAGACCATGTATACAAGCTGGATAATGAGGACAGCTCTGGAGGAACATGCAGACACACACACACTGACACACATATATATAAAGTATAAACACATATATTTTTTAAAGTTTATTTTTAACATTTTAAAGCAAAAACCGTCCCTCTCCTCTCCTGGAGTAGGCAGGCCCCACCCCTCTCCCCAAGTGGGCGGGGACAGCAGTCGCATAGGTAGCTTTCCTTGTGATGTCACAGGTTCCTCTGGACACACTGCTGCCTGGCCACGCCTCCTTTCCCTTTCATCTTTCTCATTGACCAATGGGATTGGAGCATTAAGGCCACACCCCTATTCTGCATTCTAGTGTGGTCCTGGTTACGCCTCCTCTGGCTCAGTCACACAGCAGCCTGGCAGGTGACTGGAGGTGTTCGCTGATGTGGCCCCAACCCTACCTCCCTCCCCACCCCATGATGTTAGAAGAAACTCGACAGAACAAATTGGCAGCAGCCAAGAAAAAGGTAAAAAGCCAAGAAAAAGGTCATGGCCCCCCAACCTAGCCGGAGATCCCCTCCTGAGACACACTGGGCTGGGCCCCCCTACCCCGGCACCCCTGGGCTCCTCCACCAAAGTCTTGTCAGTCAGCCCCGCCCATTCAGCCAGCAGCCCAGCCTCTGCCCTTGCCAATCACCCTGCAGTGACTTTGGGCGGGTGACTGCTGGGGCTCCCTGCTCCATATTCAGCCCTCACGTCCTGCCGCCCCAAGCCCAACCTCCCTGGGTCCTTTGGGCTCACGTCTCCAAGGACCTGGGACCCCCAGCCCTAACCCCCCAGCATCTCCAGTCATCCCTGGGTGACTTTGGGCTGGTGACTCCTGGGGTTCCCTGAGCAGACTCTGCTCTCCCCTCCTGCTGACCCAAGCCCAACCTCCCTGGGCTCTCTGGACTGGCATCTCCAAGGACCTGGGTCCCAGCCCTATGCCCCCCTCCCCCATCGTGGATCGGCAACTCAGCCATTGCACCGATGTCGTTCCCCCCACCCCCAGGTGGAGTGGAATGTAGTGATGTCACAGTCCCCCTAGGAACTGTCATTACTGCTGCAAGACCGGCCTTTGATCTTACAACCCAGTCCCCTAAGCATTCTCACCCCATTTCTGGTTCCTCTGGTCACAGCACAAATTTCCAGCTAGAAGAGAAATGGGGACTATGGTAACTAGGAGCAAGAGGTTTCAGGCTGCCTTACTCCCTTCACATAGACATCGACAGTGTGAAAAGCCTAAACTTCCCCTGTGAGCTCAAAACGTTGGCAGTATCTCTGGGTGGTAATGGGAGAATGGGTTTGGTTTGGTTTTCCCCCAGGATTCTACTCTCCAGAGAGACTTGAACATTTTTTTCTGAGTTCTCTACCTCATATTCTAATTCTCCATGGTTCTGGGACCAGACTGCCCTTCAGTCAGTGGTCTCTGAAGTGAGATTTGCTCACCTTCTGTGGAATAGATCTTGGGAAACTGAACTTGACAGCTTGAATCTTCTTCATATCATCTCAACTTGGGGTACATTGAATGCCACAGGATAAATGTGGGAGATCTTTCAGAAGCATCAGTTTCCCTTGATTCTCTTGAGAGGAAAAACATTAATGTACTTAGGGATGACCCTCACATAGGTTTCTAAGAGTATACCAGACTTCTTTCTGAAATGAGACTTGGGTTGTCCTCTTTCTGATAAATTCTCAGATTTAACAAAAAAGCTGCCTTCTGCCATGAGGACACGTTGATATAAAAGTGTGAGAGATACTGGTGCACTTCTTCACACTAACAGACATGTGAGGATGTATGACTAAACCACACAGTGTGTAGTTCCTGCCTATGTAATGTTTACTTTTCTACCCCTGCCTCTGGATTTGGTCCCTGGCAGCTGCTGATTCATGGCAAAACCCCAGAGCTTGGAGTCAGAAGACTGAGTTTAAGTTCCATTATTGCCCCCCTGCCCCACTTTATTTTTAGCCATAATATCCATCCCTCTCAATCACTAAGTGATTGTGACAACACCTTGTACAGTTGTTGGTTGCATTAAATCAGATGGTGTATAAGAGTATTTTGCAAAAACTGTAAGGAGGGTGTGGCTGTAGGGGCTGGTAGTTCTCATGTGTATTACTACTCTTCTTTCCCACAGCTAAAAGAATATCAGCAAAGGAAGAGCTCTGGTGTTCCAGAAGGAGCGAAGACAAAAAAGAAAAAAACTGGCAGTAGCCCTGAGACAACCACTTCTGGTGGTTGCCACTCACCTGGGGATGTGAGTCTTGGCTGGCCAGGCTCCTGGGGACAGAGGGCACAAGGGGCAGTAGAGGGTAACTGTTGAGATTGCTGGGTACTGGTTAAGAATTCTGGGTTTGAATCCTGCTTCTCCATCTGCTAGGGATCTGATTTATGGCAAGTTGCTTGAGCTCTTTGGGCCTCTCTTTTCACGTCTGTAAAATAGGGGTAGTATTGTTTGACTTCCATTTGTGAAGTTTAAATGAGATTCCTTATTATTGTTGCTTTCATGTTAACCCCTAGTACGTGGCCTGCTGTAAACACCCAGGATACCCAGGAAATGGTCATTGCTGTTTGATTTTCCTGATCCCCACTCTCAAGGGGAAGCTGGGCTAATGAGTACAGCCACTTGCCATCAGGCTGTCCCTTTAGGAGTCACTGAAGGGGGCCCAGGGTGTGGTGAGGAGAGCCCCAGGCCCTAGGAGGAAGAGAAGCTCTAACTTGCCACCAGCTTGCTGGATGAACACAGAAAAATCACTTCCTCTGCTGGGCCTCAGTTTCCTCCTCTGTAAGATGATTCTGGATAAGATCAGTGTCTTTCAAACTTGTTTTTTAGCTGGAGACCCCTTAGTTCAGGTGAACTCTTACTCAGGAGTCTGTTTTTTTTAATGGAGGTGGAGGTCTGGAGCTCTACCAGATTCATCACCCATGTCCTGGGCCTGAGGAGAGGGGTCCAGTGAGCACATTAAGAGCTGTATTGGTCAGCTGACTCCACTCTGTGACTGCATCACTCAAGGGACTTTTCCATCTATTTGTTCCTGCCCCTGGCAAGGCAGCAGGTGGCCATTTGGAAGAATGGCACAGGCCATGGTTTTAATCTCCTCTGCTCTTCTTCAGCATTTCCTTTTCCTGAACCCACATCTTCCTCCTACCCTGACTTTCTTACTTCTCTCTAAGCCACTTCTGTCTTTCGCCCCCTGCCCTTGTTTTTCCCTTGTCACCTCCTGTAGATTCAGGACATTCTGAAGGTGCTGGTGTCCAACCTTAACCACTCCAATGGGGTAGTGCTCCCCCATTGGACAAGTGAAAGTTGAGGCAGTGCCAAGACCCCCCTCTGGCTTGCTGTCTCCAGCTGTGCATGGCCCTGAGGCTTCTCTGGCTTGGGGGATACTTGGCCTCTGCCTTGTTTTATGTTGCTGCCATTAACCTTCAGCCTGTTTCTGTCTGCTTCTTCACCTGCTTGATTGGTGGGTTTTTTTCCTTCCCCGCATCTTTTATCATCTTGGAAATGGTGACACCTAAAAGTTTAAAAATAATCTGCGAATAACGTACAGAGCAGGCATGTGGGATTTGGGCCTTTTTTTTTTTTTTTTTTTTGAGACAGAGTCTCACTCTGTCACCCAGACTGGAGTGGAGTGGTGTGATCTCGGCTCACTACAACTTCTGCCTCTCGGGTTCAAGCGATTCTCTTGCCTTAGCCTCCCGAGTAGCTGGGATTACAGGCACCTGCCACCACGCCTGGCTAATCTTTGTATTTTTAGTAGAGATGTGGCTTCACCATGTCGGCCAGACTGGTCTTGAACTCCTGACCTCAAGTGATCCACTCGCCTCAGCCTCCCGAACTGCTGGGATTACATGTGTGAGCCACTGTGCCCGGCTCCTTGCTGTTTTTATACTTTCTCTATATACATAACTATTTCCCATGTAAGTTCTTTTTTTTTTTTGATTTCTCATTTTTATTACTCCTGCATCATCTGTTACCCTGAAGGATCTGGAAGTAAGAGGCCCTGGGCCGAGGTGCAGTGACTTTGCAGGCCAGCCCTCCAACCTCCTCTCACAATGGGGGCTGGGTGACCCTCTGCCACCTGAGACAGCCCACATACACCCCAGCCCTAATGATTGTTCTCTCTACCTCTCCCCACAATCCTCTTCCAACTCCTCCTGTCTGCATGTGCCTCAGAGCCAGTACCAAGGAGTAGCAGTAGGCCTGGAGTCAAGCTCTGTGACTATCAATCAACTCAATGAAAACATAGAATCATTGGTAAGAGTCCAGTGGGGTCCCCTGATTCCACACTGCCAATCCTGGGCTTTAGTTTCCCCTTGGGGCCCTGAAGAAAGGGGCTGGGGGACCCTGGTGCCAATGGCAAATGGGGAGCTGGAGCACACAGGCCTCACCGGGAGGGACCCCAGAGCAAGGAGCATGCAGCGTGGCTCTTCTGTCGCTGCCCTCTTTGCCGACTCTCTCTTCTCCAGACACCCCTGCTCCAGTCCTTGCCACACATGCCCTGGGGTTGTCACCTCTCAGGGAAGCGCTAGCCTGACTGGTTGTCAGGGAACCTGTATTTCTGCCCTGACTCAGTCCCTAATTTGCTTTGAGTCTGGACAAGCCACCTGTCCTCCTTGGGCTCGTGTTTCCGGAGGAGGTAGAGCATCAAAGGTCTCTGTTAGCTCTGAGAGTCTGAGATTTAAAGCCCCCTAGAATGGAAACCTGAGGGCCAAGGGCTCCTGTCTGTCCTTTTTCATCCTATATCTGCTGTGAAGAACTGTAGCTGGCCCGTATGTGCTCCATAAAATTTTGTTGAATGAAGGCGCCTTTCTAATTCACAAGCTGGCAGAAGGGTGGGCCTTCCTGAGACTCCCTCTCTAGAGGTTTATGTTACTGTCCTTTCAAGAGAATCCAGATTCAGACTTTGAGTTCTGTGGCTGTGGGAAAAAACCAACAAAGACCCAAATCCTCTGTCCTTGGGAGCTTGAGGAGTGTTGGCCAGTTTGTATTGCCATTGGGTCTGAGAATGTTGCCTTTAAAATCCATTCCTGGTCCCCGCCTACCACTTCCTGGTCTGGGGAATAGAGTTGAGGGGGCCACTCTCAGTCACCTGAATTTGACTCTCCCCACAGAAAGAGCAGAAGAAACAAGTGGAACATCAGCTGGAAGAAGTAACATGATTTATTTGCTCACATGACTGCTGGGTTTGGGGGGCACTCAGATGTAGAGGTGCCAGTCTCATCTTACCCACTCCCAGCCTGGGGAAGAAGGCTCACCCCTCAGATTCCGCCCCATCCCCACAGGGTCCCTGATAACCTGGTCCCATGGGTGGGCCCGTCCTGGGGCATTGGTGGCATTCTAGGGGCCTGTCCCTTGCTGTGCCATCTCTGCCTCCCCGTGGTAAGAGCTCTGTCTTCCTCTTCCTATAGGCAAAGAAAGCAAACAATGAAATACACAAAGCACAAACGGAGCAGTTAGAGGTGAGTGGAGGGTGGGGAGCTTTCTCCTGTCCTCTGGAGAATGCATCTTTCCTTGTCTTTCAGCATTTGCTTGGCTTTTCTCCCAAACATTCAATTCCAGACAATCAACGTCCTCACATCGGAAAAGGCAGACTTGAAGACCACCCTTTACCATACTAAACGTGCTGCCCGACACTTCGAAGGTGGGAATCTGGGCATCCCATCATCCTTCAACCTGGCACTTTGACAGGTCTTTACGGGGAGTCCTTTGGGCCCCATCTCAACCTCTCTCATTACAGAAGAGTCCAAGGATCTGGCTGGCCGCCTGCAATACTCCTTACAGCGTATTCAAGAATTGGAGCGGGCTCTCTGTGCTGTGTCTACACAGCAGCAGGAAGAGGACAGGGTGAGTCCAACCAGCTGCCCCATCCCCTGGCAGCCTGGCTTCCCAGATGGAGGAGTGAGACTAAAAGTCCCTTCTGCAGGATGGAGTGTCCTGCCCAGAAGGCAGCATGCTCATTTCTCACTGCTTTTGTGTATGGTTGTTAGAGGCAGCCTGGGGCTGAGTCAGCTGCTGTGGGTGAGCTGGGAGGCACTGTGGGGAGTGAGCACTGGATGCAGAGCTCAGAGGCCAAGTGCCTGCCCTGCCCTTTCCTAGGTGGGGTATTGGGTAGTTGTTCTGTGAAGGTACAGAAGAGTGTCTTTAGTATGTTACCGTTTCTGTAGAGAGAGGAAAGGGGTGTGTGGTGTGTGTGTGTGTGTGTGTGTGTGTGTGTACTATGATAATATACAAAAACACATCTGCAAGCATTCATAAAAAACTCAGGAGAGAGTAAAGGTTGCCTGGGAGACACCTCCCTTCTGTACCTTCTGAGTTTTGGACTATATGAATGTATTATCCTTTCAAAAAGTGAACAAAAGATTAATTTCCCCCTTCCTATCTGTGCCCCCATCCCCAACAAGAAAAATGGGCTTAGAGAATAGGATAGACCGGGGTGTTCAAATCCCAGCTCTGTCTAAGTGATCTTAAGCAAGCACTTAACCTGGAACACTCGATGTTTTTCATCTACACAATAGAGGTAATCCTAGTAACTGTCTCACATGGTGTTTGTGAGGATGAAATGGGCTTGTAGCATGGAACCTGGTGAAGCACTCCATGGCGGCTCAAACAGTGGTAGTAATAACAGTAATAACAACAGCAATATTATCTGATCTCTCTGGGCCTCTGTTAGCCAGCTGTAAATTCGATCTCTTTCCCTGTCCCTTCCAACTTTACTGAGTTCTTTTAATAACCAGGCCACGGGCTTGGAAATGCCTTGATCTTCACTAACCAAGTTGTATATTGAGCCTAGCCCTAGCCCTTTTAAGTGGCACTGCCTGGGCTCCCCAGATCAAACCTTCTCACTCTTCACCATCCAGTCCTCGAGCTGCAGTGAAGCGGTCCTCCAGCGGCGGTTACAGCAGACCATAAAGGAGCGGGCGCTGCTGAACGCACATGTGACACAGGTGAGGCTTTGCAGAGGGAGGGATGTGGAAGGAAGATGACCCCAGGTGGCCAGGAGCAGGTGAGGACCAGTGACAGCCCTTCCTAACTTCTGTGCCCATTTCTTGCAGATGACAGAGTCATTAAAACAAGTCCAGCTACAGAAAGACGAATACGCTGAACACATAAAAGGAGAGAGGGCCCGGTGGCAAGAGAGGATGCGGAAAATGTTGGTGGAGGTGAGACCTGACCCCTCAGCCCCCACCTTAGATAGGTCACTGGATCTTTCTGGGCATCTGTGTAAAATGGGAATAGTACAGCCAGAGGTGGTCTTGGGTCTGTGCTTTGTGCAGATGGGGGCAGAGAGGGAGATGGTAGCCTGTCCAGCCACCAGCCCCTCTCCCCAGGGCCCTTTCCCCTGTGCTTTGGGCAGGCTCACACATTGAAGGAAGAGAAGAAGAGTGACATACTTCGGATACAGGAGCTGGAGAGGAGCTTGTCCGAATTCAAAAACCAGATGGGTAAGGTGGGGCTGGTGTGACCTGGGAGCAGGACTGGCATCAGAGGTCTGTGGGGGTGGCTTAGAATGCCCCAGGGAGGTGGGTGGATGGAAGGGCTTTGAGGCAGAGGGAAAGAGGTCTGTGCCAGGAGATGGCAAGTTTTGTCATCTCCATGAGCCTCGGGGTCCCCATCAGCAAAGAGGGAGGAGTGCCCGTTGTCAGCCACTCACAGTGCTCTCTATGTGAAAGTGGCTTGGAAATTGGCTACCATCAGGTGCAAGGAATCATTAGCAGTGAGACCAAGTTTGGGAAGCCTGAGAGGAGCTGTGCATCAAGAAGAGGGATTTTTTTTGGAGGGAGGTGGGGAATCCAGAGGCCCTTATTATCTGCTTCGTTTCTCAGCTGAGCCCCCATCCGTGGCGCCCCCAGCAGTGACCTCTGTGGTGGAACAGCTACAAGATGAGGCCAAACACCTGAGGCAGGAAGTGGAGGGTCTGGAGGGAAAGCTCCAATCCCAGGTGGAAAACAATCAGGCCTTGAGTCTCTTGAGCAAGGAACAAAAGCAGAGACTCCAGGAGCAGGAGGAGATGCTCCGAGAGCAGAAGGAGTGGAGGGTGCGGGAGCAGAAGAGACTGTGTGAACAAAACGAGATGCTTCAGGAGCAGCAGAAGATGCTAGGGGAGCAGGGTGAGAGGCTGCGAAAGCAGGAGCAGAGGCTACGCAAGCAGGAGGAGAGGCTGAGAAAGGAGGAGGAGAGGCTGCGAAAGCAGGAAAAAAGGCTGTGGGACCAGGAGGAGAGACTGTGGAAGAAGGAGGAGAGGCTACAAAAGCAGGAGGAGAGGCTGCGAAAACAGGAGAGGCTTGTGCTCTCCCAGAACCACAAGCTCGACAAGCAGCTGGCTGAGCCACAGTGCAGCTTCAAGGATCTGGTGGGTTGCCCCACCTGGGAAGCCTGCCCTCATCCCTATCCCTCCAGGCCTTTGTTTCCCCACCTGTAAAATGGGGCAGTGTAGCCCTCACACGAAATGGTACTTCTAAAGGCACCTGTGAGCTACAGCTCCTCAGGCCCTGCTCTGATGGCTGTGGGGGAGAAGGGATGATTTTTCTAACCTGCCTCCACCCTTCCCAGTGACATGGGAGGCAGACACCAAGTTCTGGTGTCTCCAGCTGCAGTGGATGGAAACTGATTGCTTCTCTCTGTGCAGAACGAGAACAAGAGTGCACTGCACTTGGTGCAGCAAGTAAATGAGCTGCAGGGGAAGCTAGAGGAGGTGAAGGAGATGGTAACCTCCACCCCATCCAAGAAGGGCTGGGAGGTGGCCACCAGCCTCTGGGGAGGGGAGGTGCCAGGCCAAAGGCCGCTACAGCTGGGGGGCAGGTGACCCCAGCACCCTCCGGGGCAGCCCTATGACTGTTTCTTGCTTCCTGCCCTCTGACTTTTAGAGGTGGGTAGCCCTGGGCTCCTCCCAGATCTGGACATCATCATCCCAGCTAGATGCATGGAGCTGCCCAATCATAGGGGAAGAGACAGTGATAAGAGGCTCCTTATCCAGGCATGGTGGTTCACACCTGTAATCCCAGCACTTTGGGAGGCTGAGGCAGGAGAATCACTTGAGATCAGGAGTTCGAGACCAGCCTGGCCAACATGGCGAAACCTCACCTCTAGTAAAATTACAACAACAACAAAAAAAAAACTAGCCAGGCATGGTGGCACATGCCTTTAATCCAAGCTACTCAGGAGGCTGAGGCACGAGAATCGCTTGAGCCCATGTGGTGGAGGTTGCAGTGAGCTGAGATTGCACCACTACACTCCAGCCTGGGCCACAGAGTGACACTGTCTCAAAACAAAACAAAAAACCTCCTTAGATTCAAACTGGATTCTGGCCTGGGTTCCACTGGTCACCATTCAACTACTGTTCATCTCTAAGTCTCTGTTTCTTTAACTTCAAAAGGAAGTTAGCATTTTCCTTGCAGAGGTGCTGAGGATTGAATGAGAGGATACATGGAAAGCATTAGGCATGTAGCACACTTAACAGGTGGTGGTTGGCTCCCTCTGCTTTTCCACCAGTCTGTGGCCTACAGTTTAAATTGAGGGAAGAAGAACATGAGATTTGAGGCTGCGGAAGGAGGCATGGGGTTCTAGGCAAGGGAGGAAGCCTCTTAGGCCTGGAACAAGGGACCAGGGTCCTGGGCAGGTGACAGAGCCCCACAGTGCCCTGGCTACCCTGTTAATGGGTCCAGAATCTGGAAGCCAGCCACCACACGCCCTCATGCCCAGGGTCTTCCTGCAGGTGGAGCTGAAGAGCCAAGAGTCTCAGGTCTGCAGCAGCAGCGAGATTAGTACCTGGGTCACCTGCAGCAGTACACGGCCACCTATCAGCAGCTGACCTCTGAGAAGGAGGCACTGCACAGGCAGTTACTGCTGCAGACCCAGCACATGGACCAGCTGCAGCAGCAGGAAGCTCAGGACAACGTGGTGGCTGAGATGGCCTGCCAAAAGTTGCAGGAGACCCAGGGGAGGAGGGAGTTGCTGAGGACGGGGCCCCGAGTGGGATGACTTGGCAACCTCTGTGCCTTCTCACTCTGTTTTCCATCCCCTTAGGAGCACCTAGAAGCTGCCAGCCAGCAGAACCAACAGCTGGAGACCCAGTTGAGCCTCATGGCTCTCCCTGGAGAAGGTACAGGAGACCACTCAGAGGAAGAGGAGAGAGCCCCAGGAAGAATGGGGGACTGTTAGCAGCATAGGATTGAGGGGTTGGAAGAGACCTTTAGAACAGCTGGTAGTTATGCCAACCAGGTGTCTGCACTGTGTTCGGCATCAATATGTGACCTTCTGGGAGCAGGGGGCCACCAGGTTGCCTAAGGATGAATGAACTGACCCAGATCAGAAAGGGAGCAGGTCAGGACTCCCGCACTGACCAGTAGTGGGACTATGCCTGGGCAACACAGCAAGATCTTGGTTCTTAAAAGGAAAAATAAAGAACAGCAGCTCATTCACCTCTGGGGAGAGGCTGGCTCAGGGTTACACGGTCAGGGTGGGGACAGAGGTGGGCCCACAGTACCTCCCTTGTTGGGTTGTCTGAGGACCCCTCTGGCCAACTCCCTACAGGAGATGGAAGAGGACATCTGGACAGTGAGGAGGAGGAGGTGCCTCTGCCCGTGCCAAACATCCCAGAGGACCTGGAGAGCTGGGAGTCCACGGTGAGCCTGACTTTCCCCACCCCGCTTTGCCACCTTCCTCTGTGGTCCCTCCCAGACCCCCTTATGCTCTTGGTTTTCCTGCCTTCTGATTTCTCTGGCTCCTCACCCCTTCCAGGAGCCAGTGGTCAGACACCTTGTCACCTGTGGCCAACAGGTGCACTCTCTGAGGCCCCAAGTGAAGGGGCTGTGCTCCACCTCCCTGCCTCATTTGTTCTGTCTATGCCCCTACAAGAATACTCACCTCTTGCCTTCAAGTGGCATTTTTCAACTCCGCTGGAGCCAGTTCCCAGGAGGAGCAGGCACGGCTATGTGGGCAGCGGAAGGTGCGAAGGCTGTGCTGCCTGCACCTGGCTCAACTGGTGGCCTCGGCCTGGAAGGAGCCAGAGGCAGAGGCCCCAGCCCCAGGGAGGACTGGGGATGAGTGTGTGTGTTGGGAGAGCTACCAGGCCCTGAAGGAGGCCATGGAGGAGCTGAAAGTGAGTCCTGGCATGGGCCAAGAAAAGTGGGGGCAGGGCAGAACAGGTCGCTCCCGAGATGTGACCCCATTATTTTGGCTCCAGAGCAGCTTTATGGACCTCCCAAAGGAGAAAGCGAATGGGAAGGAGCAGGTGGAAACACTGGAGCATGGATTCATCCAGCCCTCTGGAGCGACAGATGGCATGAGTGAGCGGGAGGCCAGGGCACGGGCAAGGGGAGCTGCAGGGCCATCGGAGGGACCCTAGTGTCTGAGCCATGTCCTCTCGCAGGAGAGTCCTTCACCGGATATGAAAGCCAGGGGGCAGTGCCAATCACGCGGCACCAGGAGATGGAGGATGTCATCAGGCTGGCCCAGAAGGAGGAGGAGATGAAGGTAGGGCATGCAACATCTCTGCGGGGGTGGGGCTGGGCATGGGTGCTGGCGCAGGCTCCAGGGTGGGAGCTGAGCACCCCTCCCTTCAGGTGAAGCTGCTGGAGCTGCAGGAGCTGGTGTTGCCCCTTGTGGGCAACCACGAGGGTCAAGGCAAATTCCTCACCGCTGCCCAGAACCCTGCTGATGAGCCCGCTCCAGGGGCCCCAGCCCCCCAGGAACTTGGGGCGGATGGTGAGTAGAGCCCTCAGGCGGGGTGGGCAGGCAAGAGCAGGGGAGGCTTGCACTGTGCTCAGACCCCCGCCTCCCTCTCTCCGAAGATTTTTATGAGGTGAGCCTGGACAACAGCATGGAGCCTGCAACAGCAGAGGCCAGGGAGGGTTCTCCCCATGACAACCCCACTGCACAGCAGATTGTGCAGCTGCCTCCTATAATGCAGGACACCCAGGAGCACCCAGGCTTGCCCAGCAAACCCTGCGTGCCATTCTTTTACCGGGCAGCCGAGAACAGGGAGATAAACATCATCATCATCTAAGAGCTGGTCAAGAAATTTAAAACAACAACAACAACAAAAAGTTATGGGGTTAATCTCCTACACCATTCATTTACTCCATTTGAATGTTAGAGCCACTCACATTTATTTATGTTTCTAATTTACCGTTTAAATTTATTTGTAAAAAGTTAAGGGAGAGTTGGTCTTTCCCTGATGTTCACTCTGGCATCCTTTAGCATTTTTGTTTTTAATTTGATAATTTCAGGTCATTAGCATGCATATCGAGTTTGCCCTTAGGTGATGGGAATTCAAACACACAAAGACCCACTATTTGCACAAAACTATTCTTACTGGTTTGGAACAGGCTGCCACGCTTTTTTAATGTTATTGCAGCATGTACATTCATTACAGAATTCAGATAAAATTTGCTTATATTCTGCTATTATGTTTGGTCGAATCCTAACCACAGTGAGCTCTTCATTAGCTCAATATGTGGTTTGCCCTCAAGTGTGCACTGTTTATTACTTGGTAACATGCCACTGTGAGTACTGACATTTAGAGTTGTTTAAAGGCCGAGAACTGGAAACAGCCTTTCCCCTATTTTCTGTGTATTGGGGATGGGAGTAATAACATTTTGGGGAGCTTTTTAAATCTCACAGAAGAGGAAAGTGGTCTGCTCTGGCAGGTGTGTGCAGGATAGAGTGTTTCATTTGTTCTGGTGCCAAGAATGAGTGCTGTACTATGGTAGTTCCCTTAGGATTTGTATGTGCTCTGGGGTCATGAAGATATTGCATCATGAGCTGCAGCAGTTGTACCCTTTCTCAATGACCTAAAAAGGGATTATTTCTGAGGAATGAAAGGCTCCCATCATTGACTGTGGATGTGGAAAACCTTTTCTAGCTTAGAGCATTTATATCTATAATAGATTTTAAAGTCAGAGTTCATGTTACCTGTTTTAATCACATGAGTATATGTCCCAGTACACAAAAGGGCACTGGTTGGCATTCTTCTTAATGTATTTAGTAAAGATCATAAGAAATCCTTTAAGAGTTTAAATATCCCTGGAAGAGGCATACAGGTTCTAGTCAAGAATGAATTCGAGTGAGGGAAAGCTGTGTGACACCTGGCCTTCCTCTATGTTCATGGAGCTTCTTTGAGGCTAGAAGATTGATTTTTACCATGTAGACCTCTCTGGCTAATACCTATTCTTCAGCCACATTGGTTTCTCTGACATAGGAATTTACTTCTTTCCCTTGAGAGGAAAACATTTAAAAAATAATAACCACCATTATTATAAACCAATATATGTGAGAGTACTTAGTTGAAACAAAAAGGAGTTTTAGTAGACAGTATTATACTACATTTTAAAATCAAGGTGAAGTTTATGTAACTTAAAATGTTTACAAGCCGCAGTGCAATCTACTGTTTGTGAATGTCCAAGTATTATGAGGAAAAGTGTCTATACAATCACAGAGTTATATTTCCTCACAGGGTTCTTTACAAAGAGTGAAATATGTTTTTATACCTCTCAGTTTCAGTTAGAGGCATATTTTGTGCCATATTTATGTTAATGTGCCTATACACGATGAATGAATTATTTCAGTCATACATTGCCTAAATCATAACTTTATGATGCTTGGGAAAGAATCAACAGTTAAAACTTCATGAAGTTCTAATGTCTGTGTTCCAAAATATGTCACATTATTAGGATGTAGGGAGAGATGTATGTGTGCTCCCTGGGGTGGGCATTTCTAGTTACTAGACCATCTCCATTTTTATCATTTGATATCCTCATGATACTTCTATAAATATGACATTAATAGGAGAGCAATAGTATGATTTTACAGATGAAATAACAGATTTGCCTGCAGTCACTGAAAGAGTGCAAATATTGGGTTATTGTGACTTCAACTGACTCTTCCAAATTGTTTGAATATATCAATGTATTAAATAAACCCAGTTTCAGAATGATAAAGAAAAACTGTTAGACCAAATAATGTGGCTAATTAACAGTGGTACAATTTCTAGCCTGAGGGTTTAAAATGGACTTAAGGTCCCGTTCTTGCCTTCTATTTTGTGAACTTGCCACTTTTGCATTATTTGAGTTCACTTGAAAGACAGTTACTTTAAGTCCATTTTAAACCCTCGGGCTAGAAGTTGTACCACTGTTAATTAGCCACCTTATTTGGTCTAACAGTTTTTCTTTATAATTCTGAAACTGGGTTTACCTAATATATTGATAAATTATTTCAAAGGAATTTTTATTTCAAATCACTTCACTTTTACCCTGATAAAGATAAATGACTAGGAATGACCTTCAGATAGCGTTTAGCATCTGTAACCAATCTGACAATAATGTGTTCATCAGGTACCTATGGATTAAATCACACACTGGCATATTTAAGCTGAACGTCAGTCTGGAAAGTAAATGTACTATATTAACTGAAATACCACTCTTTGTGTAGGCATTTTGTCATATATTTAAGAAAAATTACATAGAATATAAATCGTATGACAATAACTTAAGTCTCTCTTCAAAGTGCATGCAGTCCTTTGCAATGCCTCATTCAGCCAAGTATTTGTTCTCTTCCTCATTCAGTATAAGGCAGCTTTCAATTTGCTTAGAAGGCAACATTGGAAGGTTAGAGTTTATCAGAAACATAGAATTTTAAAATGTGAGTTCTACTGAATAAATTAGAATTTCTGAAAAAGTAAAGAATTAAAATACCTATTTAAATATTGCAATATATAATCATTTTTAAAGTATTTGATTAAACCTGATAGGTTTTTCCAGAAATGAAAAAAATCAGTTCTAAAACCAAAGCTGATATTTAGAAAATGTGAAAATGTAAATCAGCCCTATCCATAATATAGTTTCTCTAAAACTTTATCTTAAAGAGTCATTTTAAAAGAATATAACTATTCAAAAATGTAACTGCTATCTTAACATTTTGAAGTAAGTTAAAACATTTTAAAATATGAATACTGTAGTTTAAAAGAAACTGGGGGAAGGAAAGGTAGAGAAAGAAATGCCAATTCCAATGCAAAGCTTTATTTGCCAAGTTTTCTTAGAATGACTTTTACCAATTTATGAATTCTAGTAAACAGAATGTATAATGGAAATACTGAAACACTGTTGCCTAAAGTGGCATTATTCACTGCTACTGTGATGCTACTGTAATGTAATAAATTATTAAATTGTTGCAAAGTGCTGTTTTTGCCTTAAAATTTTGTGTCTTGAAAACTATGGTGTTAAAAGTATTGAGAATGTGCAAATGCTGGGCACGCTTGGCACGAGATAATCAGTTTTTATTTTTACAAAATTGTAACTATGCAAGTGTGTTTATTTAAAGAACACAAACCAAAGTTATGGGATAAAAAATGTTGTGGAAAATTTGTGGCAGAAAAGTGTTGTGAAAAAAGGTAGAATAAAGTTTTATGAAAAGTTTAAAAAAAGTATTATGAAAAAGAAGTTATAGGATTAAAAAATAAGTCATGGGATAAAAATAAATAAAAGCAGGCCCCTGTCAGCATAAGCCTGGAGAAGTGGAGCTGGAGTCTCTGCCCCCACCATGTCCCTACCACCCCTTCCCAGTCACCCCTTTACCATTAGGGTAGCAAGACAAGACCCCTGTCTAATGGGGGCAGACAAACAGACCCTTTGCCACCTGACCAGGGCTGAGTCCTTACATTTCTGGATGGTGATGTTTGTTACTTAAGAGCCAGAGGCTGGTAGAGCTGGTTTGTTTGGAGGAGGCCTGATGGCCTCCCTACTCTCACCAAAGCAACTTTTCCCTAAGGGGGCTCCCATCTTATTCAGAGAGGCAGCTGAAGCAGAACAGTGGGGCTAACTGTAGGCAGGTGAGGGCATGGGCTGCTGGGGTGGACCCCCTTCCCCAGTGTACATATAGTATCTGTGTAATATTTTGTATATTCTGGGGGGTAGGGTCGCCCCCTGTATCATACCTAGTGGAGGTTGGAGCTGGCATATGGGGAGGAGGTTCTAATCATTATATGTGGCTGGGAAACTTACTTATTGATAGCATAGGACAGAGGAAGGAGGTGGGGATGGGGTCCTGGCTGCCTTGGTGATGTGACTCCTGCCTGGTCTGTGAGGTGTGTTGTGGGATGACCATGTGTATGGGACTCTCAAGGTTTTATCCTATATCACCACTGGATTGCCAACAGATAGAGGAGGTGGGACCCTGACTATCACCCCTGCTCTGCAGTGGGTTTGGCTCTTGGCACTCCCAGGTTGGGAGCTGGATACCCTGACCTGGCAGCATGACTCAGACTGCACGACAGGTACGGCATGCCCAGGATGATGTTCCTAGGCCTCTGGCAGACTCAGATTCCAGCCCCACACACAACACCCTCCAAGTTCCAGCCCTTACACCATGAACCACGAGCTCTCTGCCCTCTCTGACAGCTCCAGAGAGCACCCACGTCTGCCAACTTGGGCATGGAGCCTGTTCCAAGATCCCACAGGCTCAGCCATGGAGGTTGGGGGGCTTTGGGGCCATGGGGGCCAGCCCTGGTACCTGCGTCGGGCTGGGATGCTCTGCACCTACAGCCAGGAGTCATCCATGGGCCCCACTGGGCATGCTGACAGTGGTCGTGTTGATGTCGCCGATGATGCTGGGTGCCTCCCTCAGCACGTGGTGCATGCGCAGCATCTCGTTGCACCATTGTGCCTGCTCTGCAGAATCCTCCATCAGCATGTTCTTGTCTCCACATGAGTACAGGTTGGCCAGCAGCTCCAAGAAGATGAACTCCTTTGTCTGAGAGCGGGCAAAGAAGGAAGGAGTTTGGGACCTGATGCCCGTGCCACCCTGGCCACCCCACCAGGCCCTGCTGGGACTGTGCCATGGACTTGGAGCTCCGAGCATGGCTTTTCAGATGCGGCTTCTACACCACTTAGACTCAAAGACCTACCTTTCCACTGCCTTTTCTCACTCAGATGGGGACACTGAGGTCCAGAGGAAAAGTCAAGTCACCAGTCCAGGGTCACAGATCTGGGAGGGGACCCAGGACCTATCATGCCACCAGGACACCTGTCTACTCAGTTTTTAATTTTTGGAGATAAGATCTCGCTCTGTCGCCAGGCTGGAGTACAGTGGGTGAGATCACTGCTCACTGCAGCCTCAACCTCTTGGGCTCAAAGTCATCCTCCAAGGTTAGCCTGTTGAGTAGCTAGGACTACAGGCACATGCCACCACCAGGCCTAGCTATTTTTAAAATTTTTTTGTAGAGACCAGGTCTCACTATGTTGCCCAGGCTGGTCTCAAACTCCTGGGCTCAAGCCATCCTTCTGCCTTGGCCTCCCAAAGTGCTGGGATTACAGGCATGAGCCACTGTGCCCAGTCCTATGTTACAGTTCTATGGAACAGCTCTGGTCTGGACCGTGACCCTCTCCCTGCACCTGGTCCCACAGGGCTGGTTGTCATCTCTGCCAGGCCAACACAGCCACCTGCATCCCCAGTGCCACAGGAGCCCCCTGCCCCCATGAGGCGGTGCATGCACATTGTTGATCATGAGGTGCATGATGGTCTTGGGCACAAGACCAACCATGAGGTCCCACACGGTCTTGTTGACAACAGCCACATAGGATTCCACCAGGCTCTGGGTGGTCTCCATTTGCCGCTCCAGCTGTGGGACCATGGAGTGCATGAAGCTGTCGGAGCCATTCTCCTCAGCCTTGCTGGCCTGCCACGGAGAACACAAAGGCATCAGGGTGGCCAGGCCATGCAGCCAGGCTCCAGGCATCCCCAGGATCTCAGCCCCTCCAAGCATACCTGGAACATTGAGGCACAGGGAGAAGCAACTGGCCAGAACACACACCCAGATCCCCACATGCTCTAGAGGGTTTCCGGTCTCTGCCTCTCAGGACCCCAGATGCCCTTGATCAAGCCTCATCTTAGTTCTGACTCTAGTACCCAGAATTTGCCTCCATTTCCCAATCCAGAAATTGGAAAAGAACATCTCCAGATCCCTTGCTTGAAGACCTGACCAGAGCTGGTGACAGGTTACAGACACCTGGCAGGAGGCAGGAAGGGCATACTCACTTTCCCCTTGTCCTGGGAGGCCCACACACCAACATTGCCACCACCACTGCCACCTGGGAGCACAGCCAAAGTAGACACACACAGGAAAAGGGGAAGGGTTGAGTGAACCTGGGACACTGCATCCCAACTTTAATGTGTTGATGAATTCAATTTGCTAATATTTTGTGGAGGATTTTTGCATCAGTATTCATCAGTGATATTGGCCTGTAGTTCTCTGTTTTGGATGTATCTTTGGTTTTGGTATCAGTGTAATACTAGCCTTGTGGAATGAGTTTGAAATAGTTGGGTAAGGTCTCTATTTTTTGAATAGTTTGGTTAAGGTTGGTATCAGTTCTTTAAATGTTTGGTAGAATTCAGCAGTGAAGCACCAGGTCCCAGGCTTTTCTTTGCTGGGAGACTTTTTATTACTGCTTTGATCTCATTATTTCTTATTGGTCTGGTCAGGTTTTGGATTTCATCATGGTTCAATCTTGGCAGGCTGGATGTGTCTACAAATTTATCCATTTTTAGTAAGTTTTCCTATTTCTTTGCATAGAGTTGTTTATTATTATTATTGTTGTTGTTGTTATTTTTGAGATAGTCTTGCTCTGTCATCCAGGCTGGCATGCAGTGTCATGATCTCAGCTCACTGCAACCTCCACCTCCTGGGTTCAATCGATTCTCCTGCCTCAGCCTCCCAAGTAGCTGGGATTACAGGTTGTGCCACCATGCCCAGCTAATTTTTTCGTATTTTTAGTAGAGACAGGTTTCACCATGTTGGTTAGGCTGGTCTCGAACTCCTGACCTCGTGATTCACCTACCTCAGCCTCCCAAAGTGCTGGGATTACAGGCATGAGCCACCACACCCGGCCTTGCATACAGTTGCTTTTAATAGCCACTAGTGATCCCGTGAATTTTTGCGATATCAGTTGTAATGTTTCCTTTTTCATCTTTGATTTTATTCACTTCACTCTTCTTTTTTTCTTAGTCTTAGTTAGGCTAAAAGTTTGTCAATGTTGTTTATCTTTTCCAAAAACCAACTTTTCATTTCACTGATGCTTTTTATTGTTTTCTTCATTTCAATTCCATTTATTTCTGCTCTTATCTCTATTATTTATTTTCTTATACTAATTTTGGGTTTGGTTTGCTCTTGCTTTTCTATTTCTTTAAGATGCATTGTTAGGTTGTTTATTTGATGCTTTTCTGCTTTTTAAAAGTAGGTGTTTATAGACATAAAGTTCCCTCTTAGTACTGCTTTTGTCGAATCCCATAGGTTTTGGCATGTTGTGTTTCCATTATCATTTAAGAAATATTTCAATTTCCTTCTTAATTTCTTCACTGACCCACTGGTCATTCCAGAGCATATTATTTAATCTCCATGTGTTTGTATAGTTTCCAACATTTCTCTTGTTACTGACTTCTAGTTTTATTCCATTGTGATCAGAGAAGATGTTTGATATTATTTCATTTTTTTCTAATATTTTAAGATGTATTGTGTGATCTAAGATATGGTTTATCCTTGAGAATGATCCATGTGCTGAGGAAAAAAATGTGTACTCTGTAGCCCAAGGGAGAAGACACCCACCCCCACTCTGCTGCAACACACAGTGCTCTGCTCAGGGAAGGGGCAGTGGTGTGCTGTTGTTACACAAGGGGCTCTCTGTCGGGGAGGGAACAGAAGTCTGTTCTGTAGTGTTTGCCATTTTCGGTGGTGCAAATATTCCATGGCTGATTTCAAGCTGCCACCATCTTCTCAGCCTGGGCTTGTTTGTACCCACCCTTGGGAAGGCTTTCCAGGTATTTGAAAGGATGTGGGTGTTGTGATCTAAACTGTATCTTTATTAGGGGACACTCCAAGCCCAGTTATGCTATGGTTCTTGCAGACTCATAGAGGAACTGCCTTGGTGGTCTCAGATAAGATCTGGAAGAATTTTCTGAGCTACCAGGAAGTAGAGACTCTTATTCTCTACCTGTAATTTCTCTCCAAAAAACAGTCGCTGTCTCTGTCTCTCTGTCTCTGTCTCTGCGGCGCCCCATCTCTCTCTCTCTCTTTCTCTCTCTCTCTCTCTGCTGAACCACTTGGAGCTGGGGGTGGGCTGACACAACATCCCTATGGCCACCACCACTGGGACTGCACTGGGTCAGACCTAAAGCCAGCAAAGCACTGGGTCTCAGGGCCCACTGTCAACACTACCTGGCTATCGCCTATGTTCACTTGAGGCCCTGGGGCTGTACCGTCAGCAGGTGGCAAAGCCAGCCAGGCTTGTGTCTTTCCCTTCAGGGCAACAAGTTCCCTCAGGCCCTGGCGGGTCCAGAGATGCTGTCTGGGAGCCAGGGACTGCAGTCAAAAACTTTAGAAATTTACCTGGTGCCTTATTCTAAGGCAGCCGAGCAGACACCGAAACCATGAGACAAAGTCCTTCCCACTCTGCCTTTCCCTTTCCACAGGCAGAGGAGCCTCACCCTGTGGCCACAACACCACAGGCCCACAGGGAGTACTGCCAGGCTACTGTCGATGTTCACTTAGGGCCCAAGGGCTCTTAAGTCACTTGTGGTGAATGCTTCCAGGCCTGGGACTCACCTTTCAAAGCATTGGGCTCCCCTCTGACCCAGGGCAGGTCCAGAAATGCTGTCTAATAGCCAAGGCCTAGAATCAGTGACCACAAGAGCCCATTTGGTGCTGTCTATCCCATTGTGGCCAGGCAGGTATGTAAGCTGCAAAACAAAGTCCCTTTTACATTTCCCTCTGCTTTTCT
Organism: Pongo pygmaeus; assembly: GCF_028885625.2. Classification (NCBI taxonomy): domain Eukaryota; kingdom Metazoa; phylum Chordata; class Mammalia; order Primates; family Hominidae; genus Pongo; species Pongo pygmaeus. Next base: position 81,505,478 of record NC_072389.2, read on the forward strand.
CAAGCAGAAGAAATTTCTCACCACAGCCACCATAGCTGGGAATGTGCTGGGTCTCACCTGAAGCCAGCAAGTCTCAGAGCCTTACTCCAGACCCATAACATACTACCTGGGTATCACTGTTGTTGGCTATTCAGGGCCCAAGGTTCTTGAGTCAGCAGGTTATGAATCTTGCCAGGACTGGGTTCTTTCCTTTAGGGCAGAAGATTCCTTTCTAGTCCAGGGTGTATCTAGAAAGGTAATTCAGGAGCTAGGTCCTGGAATGGGGGCCTCTCAACTCTGACAGGTGCTCTGTCCTATTGTGGCTGAGCTGCTATCCAAGACATAAGACAAAGTCCTCTTTGCTCTTTCCCCTCCTCTCCTCAAGCAAAAGGAAGAAGTCAGTTTAGTTGTTGCAAGCTGCACTGCCTGGGGTTGGGGGAGGGGTGGTGCAAACACTCCCTTGGCTGCCCTGGCTGGTGTCTCTCTAGGTCGTGTGCCCCCTGAGTCCACTGGCTCTGAGCCCAGCATGGCATTAGGATGTGCCTAGGAGCTGAAGTCCTTATGGTCTAGACTGCCTTTCAAGTGTATTTAGGGCCCCAGGGCATAATAGCCTGCCATGCCAAGGCTCGTCAAAACCCAAGCCTCAAGCCTTCTAACTACTGGGATGGGTGAATCCCTCTGGGTAGGGCTGGTCTAAATGCTCCCTTCATGGGCAGGTGTCACATGAGTTCCACCTGGTTTCACTTTCTGCTGTGACAGGGCAGCACTGAGTTCAAGACAGAGTCTCACAGTTGCTGCATTCTCCCTCCCCCAGGTGCACAGATTCTCAGCACCACAGTGACCACTGCTGGGGGAGGGGGAAGGGTCATATTGGTGTTTCAAGGCTGTCTCTCCTACCCTCTTCAATGCCTCTTTCAGCAACATGAAGTTAAACCCAGGTACTGTGAGTCCTCGCCTGATTTTTGGTTCTTATGATGATGGTTTTCTGGTGAAGAGTCATTAAATTTGATTTTCCTGCAGGGGGAATGATTGGTAGAGACTACTATTCAGCCATCTTGCTCTGCCCCCCCTCCCTCACTTCACTTTAATTACCTCCTAATAGCCCTATTTTAAAATACAATCATATAGTGGGTTAGGGCTCCAATGTATGAATTTTGAGGAGACACAATTCAGTCTATTGCATTTGGACTTGGGGAGAGGGAGGAAGAGAACATTCAGAGGAAGGTCACAGTGTAAGCAACAGTATGGAGGTGGGAAAGTTCAGCTCATGGATAGGAAAAATTGATCCAATTAGGCAGGGCCCACAGGGAGATGTGGTGGGGTGGTGAGAGGTGGCCACATCAGAAAGAACCTTGAATGCCAGGCTGAGGTGGGAGGCATTTCCTGTTGTGTAGAAGGTGCCATGAGGTGGTGGGGAGGGTAACATGATGAAAGGATATTTGGGAGGATGGATCTGGCATCAGTGATGGGTAGGGGTGAGGAGTGAACAAAGCTGGTGGCCAGGAAACTGGACACATGGCCCACAGTTCAGGCTTAGGCTGTTCGAAGGCAATTTCCACACTGAGTTCCCATGTGGATCCAAGCATACAGGAGGTAGATGATTTAAAAAAGCAAAACTATTCACTTCCCATTACCACACAGTTTCCCAGCTGAGTTCATCACCAAAGTCCTACAAATCAGACAGTGAAACTACCCCAAATTCTGTCCCTAGAAGCTGTGACCCAGAGGGAGTCCTTGTCCAGCTGTAGCCCAGGGACACTGCAGCCTGAGCAGGACTGCACCTGTTCCCTCCCAGGAGCCTCATCTCTGTCTGGCCTGGCTCTGGCTTCCAATGCCCTCAGCTTTGGCTTCAAAATCTGTTGGGTCAGATTCATGAGAGCTCTGGCCTTCTTCAGTTTAGGGATTTTTAAATAGTTTTTTCAAGCAGGCAGTAGATGAGCTCTGCTTACTTACCTCTAAGAATTGGCTAGAACTCACAGAAGGCTGTTATACTCATAGTTACGGCTTGATTACACGGAAAGGAGACAGATTAAAATCAGCCAGGGGAAGAAAGGCATAGGGCTGAGTCCAGGAGGGCACCAGGCATGGAGTGTCCATTATCCCTTCCCCATGCAGTCAGAGTGCATTACCCTCCCGGCTTTGCTATGTGCCAATACACATGGAGTATTCCCAGCCAGTGAGGCTCCCTCAAGCCTTGGTGTTCAGGGTTTTTACTGGAACTTCATCACAGAGGCATGCTTGATTGTCCATGTGGCTGCTCTCAGTTTCCAGTCTCCAGTCCTTCCAGGAGTGACCTAAAGCCCAGACTCTAAATCACATAGTTGTTTTATTGCCCTGGCTAGTCCCCACCCTAAATCTTATTATTAGGCTATCCATCATGAGCCAAGATCCCCAGGCAAAGATATTCCTATCAGGTATTACATGTTGACAGTTACCTCCCAGGAGTCTAGGACAAAGACCAGATCTCTTTTTGGTCAGGTTAATGTTTTTCTTTATTTTTTTTAACTATATGACATGCCATCATTCTGTTATTCAACCTTTCTATTTTATCTTCAAAATAACCCTAATTGGTGGGTAAGGATGTTTATTATTATAAACGAGATCTCAAAAGAAAAGACACTTGGGCAAAGTTGCACAGTATATCTTTGACTCATGGTGCAATACTCTTTCCATTCTCTAAGAACACTGAGTCCTGTGAAGAAGGTGAAAGGAAGGTGTGTACGTGTGTGTGCATGTCTGTGTTGGTGTGTGTAAATGTATATCTAATAAGTATGTGTAGATATGTGTATGTCTCTGTATGTGTGTTTGTGTATACATGTGGATGTCTGGGTGTCTATATGCATGTTTGTGTGTGTGTGTACACATGCTCATGGGGAAAGTTAAAGAGAAAATTGGCCAGGTGCAGTGGCTCACACCTGTAATCCCAGCACTTTGGAAGGCTAAGGTGAGCGGATTGCCTGAAGTCAGGAGTTCAAGACCATTCTGGCCAACATGGTGAAACTCCATCTCTACTAAAAATGCAAAAAAATTATCTGGACATGGTGGCATGCACCTGTAAACTCAGCTACTCAGGATTGCTTGAACCAGGGAGGTGAAGGTTGCAGTGAGACGAGATTGCACCACTGCACTCCAGCCTGGGCAACAGAGTGAGATTCCATCTCAAAAAGGAGAGAGAGAGAAAATCAGCAGTGTGCAGCGGTGCACACCTGTAATGCCAGCTACACAGGAGGTCGACGGGGGAGGATCACTTGAGCCTGGGAGTTTGAGAGAGAGAGAGAAAATTTCAATAATCTTGCAGTTAGAAGGAAAAACCTGGGGCTGGGCACAAAGAGACATAAAGCACAGCATAAAGAGGCAGAGAAATGTCTAATGAAAAGTGACAAAGAATTAATTAGTTCTTATATAAAGAAATATAGGACTAGCAGCAGGATAAAACTGGAAGATAATTTCTTCTAGAACCCTGATAATCTTTGTGAGAAAACTGTTGGTCATATATGTTAATTGCCAAAACTTGCAGGACCCTATGCAACAGAACTAGCAAATAAAACTATCTTTCTGAAACTCACTATGCTACAAGTGGCATTCAACTCTTTCTCAACCAAGATTTCACAAACCTAGCTCCAGCTTCCAGATGGTGAGGGAAAGTGTGATGAGACTTTATGATAAATTGTGCCTATCTCTGAGCCCATCTCCTCCTTTGGAAGAGAAGGAAAATGAGGTGAGCACATTACAGCCCTGCCGACAAAAGTCACAAGATAAGCAAATAATTATTACTTAAAACCGGGGAGTCTTATAATTTATTCATGAATGCTGCACATTCTATATTAAATCTTCCATTTCAATTTGCTCATATTATTTGAAGCTAATTTATAAGATTCAAATTATTCAGAAAATGCTCCCAAGTAAATAGAAGAAAACACTTTAACCACATGAAGTATCATGCTACCCAATATGGTGTGGTGGGGAAGGGTGCAGGCTCTAAAACCAGAAAACACAGGTTCAAGTCCTGGCTCTACCACCTTGGGAAAGTTACGTGGTCTCCCTGTGCCTCAATTTCCCCATCTAAAATGAGGGGATGACAATATTAGTGTCTATTTCAGAGTTGTTTTGAGGAAAATAATATATGTAAAGCACTTTGAAAAGCAATCAGTGCTATGTAAGTGTTTGCTATAGTTATTTTAACATTTCAGATTATAAATATCTACCCTGTTATTCAGATGACAAGCATCCCTAAGCTGATAACTTGATGAAGAGCTTTTGGGTTTCTTAATTTCCATCAGTTTTGGGAAGGAAAAAAATACCACATGAAGAAGAGCAACTGAAGCAGGCGTGAGAAGGAAACTTGGCTTAAGATTGGGGGTCTTGGGTTTATTAGGCTTTTGTTTTCTAAAAATGTCCTAAGCTCCATTGATAAGAAGATGTTTAATATCAATCTGGCTAAAAAGGATCAATAGACCCCACAAGACACTGAGTTAGAGACAAAAATAGAAGGGTAATAAATAAAATATGAAAAACTACACAACCAGAAAAATAAACAACTACCAGTACCCAAACATGGCTAAATCTCACAGGATTATGTTGAATGAAAGAAGCCAGCCACAAACGTGCACACACTGAATGACTCCATTTATATGAAGCTCAAGAACAGGCGAAACTAATCCATGGTGACAGAGGTCAGGATCCTGGATAACTTTGCGGGGACAGCAATTGAGAAGGGGCAAGAGGGAGCCCTCTGTGCTGATGGGAACATTCTGTATCTTGAGCTGAGTGGTTGTTACATGAGTGTGCACATATGTAAGTAGTACAGAGTTGTAGCTTAAGGTATATGCACCTCGCTGTATGCAAGATACTGTCTTAATCCATTTGTGCTGCTGTAACAGAATATCTGAGATTGGGTAATGTGTAAAGAACAAAAATGTATTTCTCACAGTTCTGGTGGGTGAGAAGTCCAAGATCAAAGTGCTAGCAGGTTTGTAGTCTAGCGAGGGCTGCTGTCTGCTTCCAGGATGGCACCTTGAATGCTGAGTCCTCCAGAGGTGAGGAATGCTGTGTCCCAACATGGTGGAAAGGACAGAACAGCAAAAGAAGAAAACCGAGCTAGGTAGCTCCCTCAAGGCCTTTCATAAGGTCACTAATCCCATTCATGAGGGGGCTCCTCCCTCACGACTTAGTCATCTCCTAAAGACTCCACCTCCTAATGCTATCACATTGGGGTATAAGTTCCAACATGAATTTTGGAGGAGACACAATCATTCCAACAATAGCAAATATACTTTACTAGAAAAGAAAAAAAATTGTCTCTAAACATGATATTTTAAGAGTTTATATATTTAAAGCTCAATTTTCTGCTTGCTTACATACATATTTGTGACCATGAGTTGTCATTCTTAGCTGAGAAACGTTTCAGTAAATTTTAAAAGTCTCACATTATCTATTAATATCTTATTCAGATAAGATCAAATTTCTAACCTAGATTTTAGGTTAAGACAGAAACCCATAGTCATTTGTTGCAATGTGAGAATGACAGAGAGAGAGATATTAACTAGCAGAATCCAACTATAAAACTAAATTTAAGAGCACAATTCTCTACTAATCACTCCCCCAGACAAATTATTACTTGGATCGCAATGAATCAACTAAAAATGGAAGTGAGAAAAGTTCAAGTCCTTTTTGCGACGGATGGATGTTTATGAGACTATTAAGTGAAGAGGGTTCAGAAACAAGGGGATAAATGGCATACTAATTTGGGGTTGAATGGGGTAATGAGATGATCTTGAAAATATAAGAATCCTGCTTAATGGGACTTGTCTACTTGCAATTTGATAAACTAATTTACGTAAATTCAAAGAGATAAAGGACATGAGCACTCAGCACAAAATTACAGGAATAAATTTAGCAAAGAGTAAACAAAGTTGAGATAAGGGCTACTGTTCCAGGTCTGACATCTTTAATTCTTGAGTCATGGGGATGGTAAGCCAGAGAACAGAGTCTTCCGACTGGAAGCTAAAACCAGCCTTTGGGGTGGGTTCAGAGAGACTGTTCAGACTCAAGATGCGAAAACAGATGTTGCATGGTCGAAAACATCCCAAATGCAAAGGCATTTTCAAAGACAGCGGTGCTTAGGGAAAAAGAATACTGTGTGTTTAAAAAGAAAAAAAAAATTTAAAAGAAAGAATGGAAACAAGGAGGAAAAAGTGACCTGAGGGTAGGGTGACCATATGTTCTCGTTTGCAAGGTACAGCTAAGGTTATGTCTGCTGTCCTGGTGCAATTATTATAGTGCCCCCTTTCACTCTCCGAAGTGTCTGGATTTGGATGACAAAGCATATGATCACCCTATTGAAGAGAGGAAATTAGCCAGGAGACTTTTGTGTTGATTTTAAACGGTGTGGACTGATCTGCAGTCGCGCTTATGCCGCTGCCCAGCTGAGCGGCGTGCACCACCTCAGCCGCGTGCACCACCTCTGCCTCGCCCTACCCCGCCCTGCCCGGGTCTCCAGGAAGGCTGGAGCGGAACTCTCGGCTCCCGCGCTGCTCTGGTGCCACCTGCAGGTTATATGGGGGAACTGCTTCTCTCCACCCCACTACCCACCACCCCACATCCCCACCGCCACCTTGGACAGCTTTGGACTTGGCCAAAAGACATTCAGAGCACGCGAAGCCCTGGCTGGGGAGTGGGCTGGACCCTGCAGTGAAGCCCGCGTTACAGAATCAGATGAGCCCAGCTTAAACCAACAAGGCCAAGCTCCTCCTCTTCCTACCCACTCCTGTTCTTTCTCATTTTGTAGACAGGAAACTGAAGCCTAATTCAGATTTTTCATTGGTAGGATTGTGAAGCATACAGCTGGAGCCTCCTAGGTGCCATTCCCCACATCTCTGTCTTTCCACTAACACTTTAGGGTAGTGGGGAAGCAAGAGAGCTTAAGCTTACTAAGCTCCTACTATGTACTGGCCAGAGTGGGCACTTTTATCTCCAGCCTCGCAATTGGTGGGAAATAGGTGATTATACAACTAGGAGACAGGATCAGAGTGGGCTGGCGGTGTGCTCACAGTCTCTCAGCTGAAACTGGAACCCAGGGGTCTTTGATTCTAAAGCTAGTGCTCTTTTTGGGTCTCCAGCTTGAGCAATAGTTGCAAAATACAAAGAGCACCATGAAAATCTAATATCAATACATATAAGACTGTATTGCAAACAGAAACATAGAATGTCTTCATGGGGGTGATGGGGAGGGGGGAGATTATCTCAATTTTATGTAACGTGGGAACTCTCCGAGGAAAATGAATGAAGCATGACCGAGTGCAATTTGTCTGATAAAATCTGTCAGAACGTGGGGACTTCTGTGTCCTGGGTAGTGAAGATGAGAAATCATGGTGCTGGACATTTGCTAAGGTGCTCTTTATGAAATTACTCAGGGCCTCAGTGCCTCCACCTTCTTCATGACCCCAGGCAGTTTCCCTATCTGTCTTCATCCTATTGCCTGGCATCCTATCCATCAAACTGTTTTTAGATTTATGTCTTGATAAAATAAAAATCATCGTGGGAGTCATTTACACCCTAGTGAGAGTCATCTAAGATTCCCTTTTCTTCTCAGACCTTTTAGCTGAAGTTGGTTATGAGAGAGGATGGGGAGGGGGGAAAAGGTTGGGGCGAGTACTCTTGGAGCTTGCACTGTTTCTTGCTGATGCCCTGGCACAGTGTGAATATGTCAATCTAAATGGAGAGCTCTATGCATGTTCCTCTCTATTCCCTTTGTCACCAATACCAATTCCCAAGGCAGAGCCCTGGGAGGGCTGGACTGAAGGACCTGGAGGTAATAGGAAATGCTTGGCTTTGGGTTTCAGGTCAAGCTCTGCCAGTGACTTGCTGTGTAAGAGAAGAAAAGTCAGTTCACCTCTCTGCACTTCAGTGACCTCATCTATAAAAGACTGGTCTGGACTAGATTAATGATTTTCTTATTTATTTTATTTTATTTTATTTTTTTGAGATGGAGTCTTGCTCTGTCCCCCAGGCTGGAGTGGAGTGCAGTGGTACAATCTCGGCTCACTGAAACCTCTGCCTCCCGGGTTCAAGAGATTCTCCTGTCTCAGCCTCCCAAGTAGCTGGAACTACAGGTGCCTGCCACCACACCCGGCTAATTTTTGTGTTTTTAGTAGAGATGGGGTTTCACCATATTAGTCAGGCTGGTCTTGAACTCCTGACCTCAGGTGATCCACCCACATCAGCCTCTCAAAGTGCTGAGATTACAGGTGTGAGCCACTGTGCCCAGCCTAATGATTTTCTATAGGTTTTGCAATTGTTTTTTGTTTTAACATTATACTCAATTCTTCCTCCAACATTATTAAAGTATAATTGATAAATAAAAATTGTGTACAGTTACAGTATTCAATGCGGTGTTTTGATGTATGCATACATTATAAAATTATTAAATCAAGTTAATTAACATTTCCATCACATCACAACTTACTATTATTATTATTATTGTGGTAAGAATATTTAAGATGTATTTGCTTAGAATAGTGTTTACTAGCAGTGAGGAAAGATAAGCGGGAGAGAGTAGCCAAAGGCTGGCTAACAGGTTAACAGATACAAGAGTACATGGCTGGGCCGGGCGCGGTGGCTCATGCCTGTAATCCCAGCACTTTGGGAGGCCAAGGCAGATCACCTGAGGTCAGGAATTCAAGACCAGCCTGGCCAATATGGTGAAACCCCGTCTCCGTGAAAAATACAAAAATTAGCTGGGCGTGGTGGCTCATGCCTGTAATCCCAGCTACTTGAGAGGCTGAGGCATGAATACTGCTTGAACCCAGGAGGCAGAAGTTGCAGTGAGCCAAGATTGTGCCACTGCACTCCACCACCCTGGGAGATAGAGTGAGATTCTGTCAAAAAAAAAAAAAAAAAAGTACATGGCTGAGTTCGGTGGCTCATGCCTATCATCCCAGCACTTTCAGAGGCTGAGGTGGGAGGACCACTTGAACCTAGGAGCTTGAGACCAGCCTGGGGAACATAGGGAGATTCCCATCTCTGCAAAAAATTTAAAAATTCGCCATGCATTTTTAGCTACTCGGGAGGGCTAGAGAGGTCAAGGCTGCAGTGAGCTGTGATTGCACCACTGCACTCCAGCCTAGGGGACAGAGTGAGACCCTGTCTGAAAAAAAAAAAAAAAAAAGAATACAGCTAGATAGGAGGAATAGTTCTAGTTTCTTTAGCACTATAGGGTGACTATAATTTATGACAATGTATTATATATTTTCAAGTAGCTAGAAGAGTGGATTTTGAATGCTCCCAGAACAAAGAAATGATAAATGTTTGAGGTGGTGGAGATGCTAATACCCTGATTTGATCATTATACATTGTATACATATATAAAAATATTATACTGTACCCCATAAACAAGTACAATTATTATGTATCAATTAAAAATAATAATAAAAACAAAAAATCAACTCTCAGCAATTTTAGAGTATACATTATTATTAACTATAGTCATCATGCTGTACAATAGATCTCCAGAATTTGTAAGATTCTATTTAATTCCGATCAAAGTACTACATACACAGAGTTAAGAACAAAATGGTATCTTGAGCAAGAAATCCTCGGTAAAACAAAAAAAGAAGAAAAAAAGAACAAAATGGTAATAAAAGGCTTATATCAAAAAGCATTTCCTCTGCCCTTTCCTTTCTTGCATTGAGTCCTAATTCCCAGAGGCCATCACTTTAAACTCATTTTGCTATTTCCTCTGGTATTTATCATCATATTTCTAAATAATGTTTTTGTTGCTATTTCTTGATTTGTTTTCTTCAGTATGTGTCTACCTCCTGGTATAGCTCAGTATAGGGCTTACCTCCCTTATGAGGTCTTAACAATTTCCTTGCTTCCAATCTACCAGTTTGATTGGATCATAGTCTTATGAAATCAAAAGCATTTACATTCTTGTAGCTATCTAAATATTGTTCCCTAACCCAACTCCTGCACTGAAATTGTCTAATTTCTTTCCTTTTTTTTTCCCTCAGAGTTAATAATTGCTTTGTATTTTTTTCCTTCATTTGCTTATATGTTTTTGTACCTATTACCTACTTTTTTTTTTTTTTTTTTTTTTGAGACAGAGTCTCACTCTGTCACCCAGGCTGGAGTGCAGTGGCACAATCTCAGCTCACTGCAACTCCAAGTCCTGGATTCAAGTGATTCTCCTCCCTCAAATTCCTAAGTAGCTGGGACTACAGGCGCATGCCACCACGCCTGGCTAACTTTTGTATTTTTTAGTAGAGATGGAGTTTCACCATATTGGCCAGGCTGATCTTGAACTCCTGACCTCTTGATCTGCCCACCTCAGCCTCCCAAAGTGCTGGGATTACAGGTGTGAGTCACCACTTCAGGCCCACCTACTATTTTCTTTTCAGATGCTCCAACTGATTTATCAAATGCCTAGTGATAATGATCCAAAAACTAAGAAACACCAGATACTGTATCAGCCCTGTTATTTTCCTGGAGGCTTCCCTCTCTCCCTTGCCCTCCATCCTTCTGCTCCAATCTGGACTCGGCTCTCAGCCCATGACACGGCTGGCGTCCTGGCACGTCTCTGCACCATCGTGTGAATTTCCTCCTGCCTCTTCTGTGTGCATCTCCTGTTCCTTGGCCCCAGATCTTCTTTTTTCCTGTTTTACTCTCTCACTGTGTTGCAGCACATTTTCCAGTGGCTTCCTGAGAAAGAGTGAATGGAAGCCAAGCTTTTGACCCTCACATATTTTAGAATGTCATTGTTCTACCCCAACTTCTGATTACTAGTTTGGCTGGATGTAATGCTCTAATTTAAATGTAACTTCTCCTCACATTGGGAAATATTGCTCTATTATTTTCTAGTTCCCAGTGTTGTTGGGAAAAAGTCCATGTCATGCGGAGTCTTGGCTCTTTACATATCACCTGTCTTCTCTCTCTGGAAGATATTAGGATTTTCTCTCTATCCTTAGTTTTCTGGAATTTCCCAATGCTGTGCCTTGCTGTAGGTCTTTCTTCATTCACTGTGCTAGTCACTTGGTAGACTCTTTTGAATTAGAAAATTATGTCCTTCTATTGTGGGAAGCCACGAGCAGGTTTGAGTGAGCTGGGTAATCACATTCTTTTCTTCCAAGGACAGAGGTATCAAGGCCCTGGGAACCTTATAAGTGGATGGGGAGAAAGGGGGCCTGAGGTGAATCCAACAAAGCTGCAGCACCCTCTGAGCTCATATCCCAGGGCTAGGCTCTGCCTGAGGACAGGAGACATGGGTGAGACCCACTTCCTGCCTAGTCCCATGGTGGGGCTCAGGACACACATGGTCCAGGAGGCCCCCAGCCCCAACTACATTTACACGCACCTACCTGTATGCAGCAATCAGTGAGCCACAGGACAACTTAGGGGAAGGGGCAGCTCCAGAGAGCAGGATAGGAGGGAGGTAAATAATCATGGGGTGGGGAGTGGCCTTGTGGGGAAGGGACAAAGGCAGAGCTGTGTGTGTGTGTGTGTGTGTGTGTGTGTGTGTGTGTGTGTGTGTGTTTGTTGTGTATTGGGGGAAATGGGGAGAGCATCTGTAGTTTTGTCTGCCCCCTTTTCTGGCCACTGCACCCCTTTTTTCTTGAATAGCTTTTCTTCTCTTCATGGACTGAGTGTCTCTGTCTCCTCCAAATTCATATGTTGAAGCCCTAACCCTCTGTATGGCTGCATTTGGAGATGAGGCCTCTCAGGAAGTCATTAAGGTTAAATGAGGTCCTAAGGGTGGGGCCCTGATTCAGTAGGATTAGTATCCTTATAAGATGAGACACCAGAGAGTGCACTCACTCTCTCTCTGCACAAATACAAAGAAGAGGTCACGTGAGCACACAATATGGCAGCCACCTATGGGCCAAGAGAAGAGGCCTCAGAATGAAACCTACCTTGCTGGCACTTTGGTCTTGGATTTCCCAGCCTCCAGAACTGTGAGAAATAAACATTTGTGGTTTAAGCCACCCAGTCTGTGGTATTTTGGCAAGGTACACCGAATTGACTAATACATCTCCCTGCCCTACTTCAACCACATGACACTAGAGGGCTTGGCAGTTTTAGTGTCCCAGCTACTCAGCCAACCCAGACCAGACCAAGCAGAAACTCTTCTGGAATTTTCTGAATAGGAACTAATAGAGGGGAGCCCCATCCTTTCTTGGGGGCCAAAGCCAGTAAGGCGGAAGCCTCATGGTGCCAACAGCCTGACTCTAACCTTGTGGGGAGAGTTGCTCTGAGAGCACAAAACTGATCTGCAGACTGAGGTGGAGACAGAGAAAAGGGAAGGAGCCTGCAAATCCTAACAGCGCTGGTGATTCTGAGTCCAGGTATTCCTGAGGCCCAACTGTTCCCTGTCTTACCCATGGCTAACTTACTGACCAATGAGCTTCCCTTCTTGCCTAAGCCAACTTGAGTGAATTTTCTGTCACTCACATCCAAAGAGCCCGGACTGTAATGGCAGGGCATGGCAGGGCTGGGCTGGCTGGGGCAGAGGATGGTGTGGGTGGAATCAGCGGTGACAGGCACACAGGAAGTGCAGTTATCAAGTGGCCTCCATGAGGTCTTCCTCCAGCCCCAACTGTGAGCAAGGCTGGGCTCATACACTCAGTAGGTCAGAGTGATGGATTTGGTCAGAGGTGCCATGCTCAGGGCCATCTTTCTATGGGCCAGACTCTTCATCAACAAAGGTTTTGTCATCAGAGACAGTTTTAGTCATATCTTGGGTTCACTTGATCAATTGCTGTTCTCCTGCTTTCAGGATCTTTACACTAGGCTGCCATACCTGGGTGTTAGGAAGCCATAGGCATCCTGGTCAGAAGTCTGGACCCCAAAAAGGGCTCCTGCCAGCCTGCTAAGGGCTCCAGAGGGCAGGACCGAGGGGTGGTGGGAGGATCCCAGCCTGGACAGCCGAGACATATGTACCGCTCTTGATTCATCTCTTGGAAATTTTCACCCATCAAGTTTAGGCTCCCAGTGGGGCACACATGGGAAAGACAATGCCCATGTCTTCAACTAGTTTCTCCATCAGAAGTGGTCATTGCACCAAGCACCCTCCTCCATTAAAACCGGACAGGCCAAGGGCCGCTTTCCTAATGGATGAGTCTTCTTGGTCTGTCTCACGTTCCCAACAGAGCTCCCTCCATGGGATGGGAAGGTGCCATCCCAGGGTTGCCCTTTTGACCCAGCTTCCAGCCAAAGCTGGTCCCCCTGCTAAGCAGGCCCTAGAGTTACACTGGAGAGTGACAGGCCTCATCTGAAGATTTCTTGCTGAGAATTGTCAGTTTCCTGCACAAGTACATCTTGGCAGTTTACCCATTTATGCTTAGCGTTCCATTACTGGAACGCTAAGCTTGTGGAGTTATTTATATCCTACTGCTCAGTGTCATCGCCAAGGTCTGATTTTTCACAAAAAAACATTTGCAACCTCTGACATAATAAGTTAATTCAAATTAAACCCAGAAAGAGACTGCTGCTTCAGTTTCAACTGCTTGGAAATTGTGCTATGCAGAGCTTTCATTTACTGAAAATTGTGCCTTCAGACTCTGTGCAGATTAACCTAATACACAGAGCAAGTACACACATAGGGCACCAACCAAGGACAAGTGTGTACCTGTGTGCACACACACACAATAGAAAATCCAAAAATAAATATTTTAATTTCAGCTATCATGGAAGTTTTGTGTCATTTCTCCAAAGATGCCCATGTCAAATTTTATTTTATAATTTAGTCTTGTTTTTATTTAGAATTACTTAAGCAAAAGGGGAACTGAGTGTGGTAGCTCATGCCTGTAATCCCAGCACTTTGGGAGGCTGAGGCAGAGGATCACTTGAGCCCAAGAGTTTAAGATCATCCTGGGCAACACGGTGAAACCCCATCTCTACAGAAAATACAAAAATTAGCCAGATGTGGTGGTATGTGCCTGTGGTCCCAGCTGTCCAGGAGACTGAGGTGGGAGAGTCATCTGAGGCTGGTAAGTTGAGGCTGCAGTGAGCTGCGATTGCATCTCTACACTCCAGCCTGATGACAGAGAGAAACCCTGCCTCAAAAAAAAAAAAAAAAAAAAAAAGAAAGAAAGAAAATGAAAGAAAGAAGAAAGAATGAAAGAAAGAAAGAAAGAAAAGAAAGAGAAGAGCTCTGCACAATAATTTTGCAGTGTCGTGGGTCTCTAAAGATCTTAATTAGGACCTAAACTCAGATTAGGCTGGGATCCTGGGCAGTGTGGCCCCAAATACAGTTATGGGAGGACGTTCCAAGATGAGTCTAGACTGAGATAGAGTGGGTCTCAGGAGAGGGGCTGATATGCCCGTGGTTCTCAACCTGGCTGCACCTGGAGAGCTTGGCATCATCACCTGGAGAGCTTGAAAACATTCTGATGCCCAAGCCCCACCCTAGAGTTTCTGAGCTAATTGGTGGAGGATGGCCCGGTCACCAGGAGTTTTCACAGCTCACCTGATGATGGCACTGTGCAGCCAGGGTAGAGAAATACTGCCCTTTGTTGTCTCCACATTGCGTCTGCCTTGGTTTCCCCATATTCCCCCAGGCTCCAGGATCTGGGAGAACTACAGGAATTGAGAATTAGCCCTCCCACCCAGCCACTTTCCTCCCCTGCCGGGGAATCTTTGAGCCTTCATTTTGGCTATAGGCCTCGATATAACTCATCAGCCCAGGGATCAGGGGCAGGAGTGGGGCTCCTGGCAGAGAGCAAAGAGTATGGGCTTTGTAGTTACACAGACTTGCATTCAAGTCCCAGCTCTGCGATGTTAGGAAAGGATCTGATCCATAGTTGGTTACCCTGTGAAGTGGAGAAAGTGTCCGCCTAGCCGGCAGGATCTCTTTGAGACTGAAATGAGAGAAAGCTGGGGCAACAAGTGAGTTCCTTCTGCCCCATTTCTGTGAGCTGGCCCTGTAGCTTCTCCTTGGTCCTTTGAGTTCTCAGCTTTAGCTCTCTTACTCCTGCTTCTTCTCCTCACTCTCTCTCTTTTCCACCCTGGATAAGTGCCCTGCTTCTCCCCACAGGTTAACCACCCTCCCCCATACCCAGTGGCTGATGAAAGTCTTCCCTGGTTGTGCCAGCATCTCCCTGATACTTCCTTTCTCTCCTGCATTCAACCATGATGAAGCCCAGCACAGTCTCCTTCTCTCCTGCCCCATTTCCACCACTAGGTCACCATCAGCTCTTACACAGACATTCCCAGTAGCTTCCACTTTTTGGCCTCTTCCAACCAGCCATTCTGGTATTGCAGCCATATTCATCTTTAAAAGCCCAATATTATTAAGTCACTCTCTTGCTAAATTCTGCAATGGCTTTGACTCACCCTTGGCCTGCAGGATCTGGCCCCTGCCTACCTCTGCAGCCACCTCTTGCTTCATTCTTTCTCTCTCACTCCCTCAATCACCTCAGATCCCTGAGGGTTCCCTCCCTCCTACCTCAGGACCTTTGCACGTGCTGTTCTCTCTGCCAGAAACACTTCTCTTTGACAGTCAACGCCTTCTCAAATATCCCTTATTTGGGGTGTTGACTACCCACCCCATCAGATTAGGTCCCTCACTATATGCTCTTATATCTCTTTATACTTTTTCAATTAAATAAATTTTGATCATGTGATTTATGGCCATCTCCCCTACTAGAATGTAAGCTCCATAACATCAAGGACCAGGTCAGTTTTTGTTCATCATTGTAACCCAAATGCTTAGCACTGTGCCTAGCACAAACTAGGGGCCATTTGGACCAAGTGTCTAGGCCATGTAGACTTGCAGCCCCTGGGGAAATGTGTGGATAAACATGAGAAACAGGATGACTGCCTCCCCAGCATGGCTTGAGTGCTTCCTGGATGTGTCCAGGCATGTATCACATGCTGGATGGCATCAGAGGAGTGCCCTGTTTTCCTTTTATAAGAGAAGGAAAGGTTAGAGACTATGAACAGTCAGCTGTGGGATCATGCAGTGTCTGCCCTGCTCCACTTGGCTCAAGGCCTCTGGGTAATGGGGATATGGGACAGGGACATGGCGCATGGTGCAAGTGGTTGTGGCAGGGAGTCTTATGGAGGAAGAGCAGTGAGTCAGTCCCTTCTTGGCATGGGACGCTGCCTCTGCAGGCATAGCAGGCCATATTCCCCACTCTCACACCCAGTCAGTTGGGTGCTTCTAACTTGAGCTGTGGCATTTGGCATGTAAAAAATGCATTCCTGGTTTTCCAGCTTGGATCTCATTTAAGCAGGGGTGTGAGGTCTGAGGAGGATGTGTTTCAGTGGAGATGGCTGGATAACTTTTAGGATAAGTATATCCCAAACATTGCATGGGATATACTCATACAAAAAACTATTTACTGTTTATCTGATATTGTAGGTTAACTGCATATCCTATACTTTTCTTTGCTCAATCTGGCACCCCTAATCTTGGGGCTTCCTCACTTCACCATGGTGCTGTTGTGCCCTCCCTTCATTATACCACACTAACCTCTCAGGGTACACAGAGGAGTGAGACAGGACCCTTCCCTCAGGGAACTCACAGTCTAACATAAGAGATAAGAATTTGAACAGAGATCGCCAAAGCAATGCAAACTCTATTTCTGAGAATTTGGGGGCCCTTGTTGGAATAGGACAGCTTTAGAATTCAGAAGAGATCAGAAATCATGGAACAGGATAGGAAGTTCAGAAACAAACCTGAAGGTTTTTTTTTTTTTTTTGAGACAGAGTCTCACTCTATTACTCAGGCTGGAGTGCAGTGGTGTGATCTTGGCTCACTGCAACTTCTGCTGCCTGGGTTCAAGCAATTCTACTGCCTCAGCCTCCTGAGTAGCTGGGATTACAGGTGCCTGCCACTATGCCCCCCTAATTTTTGTATTTTTAGTAGAGATGAGGTTTCACCATCTTGTCCAGGCTGGTCTTGAACTCCTGACCTCATGATCCGTCCACCTCGGTCTCCCAAAGTGCTGGGATTACAGACATGAGCCACCATGCGCAGCCACAAACCTGAATTTTTATAAGAATATATTGTTTTAGCGTGTGATAAAGGTGGCATTAAGACCTCTTGAACAAAGAAGAATTATTCAATAAGTTTTTTTAGAGCAATTAATTAACTACCTGGAAAAAAATTAAGTTAGAATCATTACTGCTTTAAGCCTCATGCCAGAAATGAATTCCAGTTGTTGTAAAGATGTTAACAAATAAAACTATAAACATATTAAGAGAAAACATTAAAAAAAGAATATTTACATGATCTTGGGGATTATGAAGGACTTTTTAAGGATGATGCTCAGTACTGCACAGAAGGTATAAAGAAAAATTGTTCTATTCATTGCAAATTTGTTTTTCTCAATAATTTCTTCTGTCTTTTCATTTGTTTTTCTGGTGTTTTGTAACATACAGAAGTTTTGATTTTTACATAATGAGGTATATCAGTGTGAGTTTTCCAACTATATAAAAGTACTCATCAACAAACAGGAAAAAGACAAACACAGTAATAGAAAAAATGAGTCAAGGAAATATACCAGCAATTCAGAAAAGAAGAAATACAAATGGCCAATGAACATATAAAATAATATTCAATTTCACTAGTAATAATAAAAAAGAAAAAGCAAACCCAGCATTAGTGAGTGTATTAGTCCATTCTCACATTGCTATAAACAAATATCTGAGAGTGGGGAATTTCTAAAGAAAATAGGTTTAACTGGTTCACGGTTCCACAGGCTGTACAGGAAGCATGATGCTGGCATCTGCTCAGCTTCTGGGAAGGCCTCAGGAAATTTACAATCATGGTGGAAGGCAAAGCGGGAGCGAGGCCTCTCACATGGTGGGAACAGGAGCAAGAGAGAGTGAGGGGGCAGGTGCCACACTTTTAAATGACTGGATCTCATGAGAACTCACTTACTTTTTTTTTTTTATTATACTTTAAGTTTTAGGGTACATGTGCACAATGTGCAGGTTAGTTACATATGTATACATGTGCCATGCTGGTGTGCTGCACCCATTAACTCGTCATTTAGCATTAGGTATATCTCCTGATGCTATCCTTCCCCCCTCCCCCCACCCCACAACAGTCCCCAGAGTGTGATGTTCCCCTTCCGGTGTCCATGTGGAGAACTCACTTACTATCATGAGAACAGTACCAAGGGATGTGCTAAACCATTTATGGGAAATCTGCTCCTGTCATGCAATTACTTCCCAGCAGGCTCCATCTCCAACATCAGGGATTAGAATTCAACATGAGATTTAGTGAGAACAGAGATCCAAACCACATGAGTGAGAGTCTGGAAAAATGAGCCTTTCATAATTGCTGTCCAAAGGTAAATTGGAGCAATTTTTCTAGAGGGCAATTTGTCAATATATATTGAACATCTTAAATCTGACCAGTAACTTCTAGTATTTTACTATAAGGAAATAAAGTTGCATATCAGCTATGACTTAACTGGAAATACTGGCTACAATGTAGCTGATCATATTTTAAAAGCTGAAAACTATACAGATGTCTGCAAATAAGGTATTAGTTGAATGCATCAAGCACCATTCCCATTGTGAAACCCCATAGGCAGGAGAGCCCAGGCTTGAAGCCATAGAGGATTCTTCCCCTTGCTGGGCTTAGGGACTTCCTCAGTTTCTGATATCCCTCATATTTGTAAAAAGGCATAAACAATGTACTTTAGCTTGAAAACAAAACAAAACAGTACACCTTTGCATTAGATCATTCTTGCATTGCTATAAAGAAATATCTGAGGCTGGGTAATTTACAAAGAAAAGAGGTTTAATTGGCTCCTGGTTCTGCAGGCTGTACTGGAAGCATGGCACTGGCATCTGCTTCTGAAGAAGCCCCAGGGAGCTTACAATCATGGCAGAAGGCAAAGGGGGAGCAGGCGTGTCACAGGGAGTGAGTGGGAGCAAGATAGAGGGGAGGTGCCACACACTTTTAAACAACCAGGTTTCAAAGAACTCATTCACTCATCACCAAGGGGATGGCGCTAAGCCACTGATGAGGGATCCAGCCCCACGATCCAAACACCTCCCACCAGGCCGCACCACCAGCACTGGGGATTACATCGCAACATGGATTGCTGGGGACACAGATGCAAACCATATCAACCTTATAAAAATAAACATTTATTTCATTTTAAACAGTAAATGCAAAGTTTTCTTTTCTAGAAAATGTAGGGCAGTGAGCTAGAAGTAATACCTTACAATAGAATAGTTCTATAAAAATAGCTACTATCAAGTGGCTTCAGAACATTTTATTCTCCTAAAGGGATTAAATATCCCCCACAAAAAATAAAAAGTCCTTACATCTACCCATAACTCATTGCTTACACAGACTTTCCTTGGAAGTGTCAAGATAAAATATACTTCTACCTAACTTTGAGATTCTTCAGCATCCATGTGGGAGTGGCAGGACTCTGTGTGGCCTGAGGGTGGCCTTAAGTGTGTGTCAGAGAGGAAGGGCCAGGCCCTGGGGAGTAAGCTGGGGTCAAATGGCACAGCCAACTTCTAATGAGGCCACCTTAGCCAAGTTACTCACTGTTTCTGAGCCTACGTGTTCTCATCCATGAAATGGATTTAGTCACCCAGATTTGTTGAAATGATTAAAAGAAAATACCTGCAAGGCAACAGCACCATGCTAACACAGAGCTGGCTTGTCAGTTCCAGCTCCGGTCTGTCCTCTCTCACCCTCTGATTGCGAGGCCTCTTGCTGTCCTTTCACCACCAGCAGCGGTGTGTTCCCTGGGGATGCTGCCTTCAGTTGCAAGTTTCTTGGCACTGTTTGGTATGTGCCTTTCCCAGGCACCCGAGCAAGGGCCACTGGTTACGATACAGGCACTGGGGAAGAACCTTGAATCAAGGGCAGAGCTCTGACTTTGAGCTCTGAGTCCCCAGGTGTGACCTATGGCCAGTCCCTGTCTGATCTGTGCCCTTCTTTCTCATGTCCAAAATGAGAAGACTGAATCAGTTCTCTCCAATGTCTTTCCTATGGCTTTAAGATGAGGTATGTACTTCTCACTTGAAGGAGGGGCTGGCCAAAACCACTTGAATTTTAATTTGAATCGAGGCATCTTGCCAGAGGTTGTAAAATGTCCACATGGTTCAAGGAAAATGATGCCTTGCCTGTACCTGATGCCACTTTCAGAAGTTAAAGTCCTTTCCATTATTTTGTGGTACTAAAGATCCTGAGCTGCTGCCTGCCTTTCTCCAGCTCCATAAAAGCATCTTAATTAAGGTCAATTTCAGAAGGCACCAAATGGTCTTCAGTTTTGTTTCCACAGCTATTTCACATGGATCAAGACCAGCTTACCTGCTCTTCCAATTTGGTCTCCATCTCATTTGTCCAACAATTTAGAGTTTGTAGGTTTTCTCAGAGAAAGAATGCTCTGGTCATTTGTGTATGGGGATGGAGTGGCAGGTTTTGGAGGGGTATTCATTTCAGGCAATGAAGTGGAACCTGCTCCATGTCAACAAGGCAACCATGGAGGGGAGCTCAGTGACCAGCACACAGTGAGTTACAGCCATCCCAAAGCTGGCAGTGCTGTGGTGCACTTGCAAAGGGCTTTGTTTGGGGAGCTGCCAGAGGAGCTTCACAGAAGATAAGGACGATGCTTTCTCCTCCATGGAAGCCCTCACCACCAGCAGCAGTAGCAGCTAAAAGGACAGAGAGGGAGAGACAGGCCTGCAATCCCAGAAAGAAAAATGTCCATGAATAAGGCTGCACATTGGGAGCTGGATTCAGCAGAGGCTGGGATTCCTGTGATGACTGGAGTATCTGTTTTATGTCAAAGGAAGGGATGACTCGAAAGTAATGAGAAAGGCACTGGACTGGAGCTCAGAAGACCCTAATGAGTTTTGTCTCTTGTGTGACCTTGGATAAGTCACTTCCTTACTCTGTTTCTCCATTTGTACAAGCAGATGGTTGTACTAGATCAAGAAATGCCAAATAGGTTTCATCTCATGGGCTTGGATCAAGTGGTTGCTTGGAAAGCTATGTTAGAAAGGATTCTGAGGTAGATGAGGCTTGTAGGGGAAATATGCTGCTATCGATTAGCAATGTCTGCCATGGGCATAGGTTTGGGGACTAGTGGCAAATGTTCCAAGAATTTGCTATCTTTAGACAAGATGATCTCTACAGTTACTTTCAGTTCTAAAATATATTTCATGACCCTGTGAGATAAACAGACCTGAGCAAAACCTTGTTAAATCAACAGCTGACAACAAATTGGGGTCAGAATAATTCAATTATCACATTTATGATCAATCAATTTTATTAAAAAATTAGAAATGTTGAGTGTCCAACTCGCAACAAAATTGTGACTTGGATTATTTAATAACTTAGTATTTTGTTGAATTTTTTAAAAATATAACTTTCTGTAAGGAACAAGCTTCCCTTTGTTTGTTTCTGCTGGGTGCCAGAAGTGTGACTAAAATTCCCAGATGGGGATCTTCCTGGTTCAGCCTTCTCTCTTCTATCTGCAGTAATTTAAAGAAGGGTTCTTTAAGTCAGGACTTTATGAAAGTGACAAAGGGAGGTTGTTAGGGGAGATGTTGACATCCTAACTGTCAATTTTAAAACAGTTTATAATTTCCTACAGAGGATTTTGAGGTTGAATGTTTTTCCCTTCAGGTGTAGATAATTGGATTGATCTAATCCCAGGTTCAAAACACATTCTCATCACTGGTAAAATGCAGGAGCATTTTAATATGTTTATTTGTTTTTAAAAATGTAATAAGCACTATTTTTAAAGGGAACACACCATGCAAAATTAAAGTTAGGACATTGACAACTTACAGCTGGCAACACAGCACTTCCCCATGTTCCGGACTCCCTATCACTTCCCCCTCCACAGGGAACCACTTTCCTGAATCTTGTGTTCCTAGTTCCCTTAAGAGTTCCTTTTTTCTTTTCAAAATTGTGGTAAAATACACAGGACATGAAATTTAAGTGTGCAGTTCAGTACTAAGTATATTCACACTACTATGACTAGTCTCCAAGAACTCTTTTCATCTTATGAAACTGAAACTCTACACCCATTTATAACTCCCTGTTTTCCTCTCCTTCCAAGATGCTGGCAACCACCATTTTACTTTCTATTTCTGAGTCTGACTACTCTAAATACCTCCTACAAGTGGAATCATATAGTATTTCTCTTTTTGCGCCTGGCTTATTTCACTTAGCATAATGTCTTCAATCCATGCTGTAGCATGTGTCAGAATCTCCTTCTTTTTTAATATTATTAAATAGTATTAAATTATTAAATATTATTAAATAAATACTATTAAATATATTATTTAATATATATTGAATATAATTTAATATTCCATTGTATGTGTATACCACATTTTATTTATCCATTCATCCATCTATGGACACTTGGGTTGCTTTTGCAACCCAATAGCCAAAAGGTTGCAATAGACTTCTGGTGATTGCGAATAATGCTGCTATTGAATGTGTGTATGGATGTCTCTCTTCCCCTAGAGTTCTTTTTCATACAGTTTTTTATTTTATCCTTATATAATCCTAAAGTATATGTACACATTTCTTAAAATTTTTACTTATTTGCTTATTATTATTATTTTAAGAGACAGAATCTCCTGTTGCCCAGGCTGGAGTACAATGGTGCAATCTCAACTCACTGTAACCTCAAACGCCTGGATTCAAGAGATCCTCCCACCTCAGCCTCCCAAGTAGCTGGGACTACAAACCTGCACCAACACATCTGGCTAATTTTTCTAGTTTTTATAGAGACACGGTTTTGCTATGTTGCCCAGGCTGATCTTGAACTGCTGGCCTCAAGCGATCCTCCTGCCTTGGCCTCCCAAAGTGCTGGGATTACAGGTGTGAGCCACTATGCCTGGCCTATACACATATTTTCCTTTCAGTTGTTTTTCAAGTTATATAAAGTATGCTGTATGCATCCTTATGGGATTTTTTTTTTTTTTGCTGAATATTATATTGTTAAGATTCATCCTCATTGTTGTTTATAGCTGCTGTTCATTCTTTTTGACTGCTTGTGACACCACCAGAAGATAGAGATCCTGAGATCTTTTAAGAACTGCTGCTGGGAATGTACACTGATCTGACCACTTTGGAAAACAGTTTGGCTCCATCTCATAAGGTTGAATATTCACACTCCTCCCAGCCCAGGAGTTCTACTCTACCTCCAAAAGAAATTCTCGCCTATATAAAACAGGGGACATGTACAAGGAATGTTCCTAACAGTTCTGTTCAAAATAGCAAAAACCTATTGCCCATCAACTGGAGAGTGGGTGACTAAATTGTGCTTTTTATTCCTTCTGATTTCCTGTAGTCTTATCATGCAAGTGGCTTTCCTTGTCTCATCCCTGATTTTAGGGGAAGGCATTCAGTCTTTCATCATTAAGCATGATGTTATCTGTGGGGTTTTCATAGCTTTTTTTTTAATCAGGTTGAGAAAGTTCCATTCTAGTCCTAATTTGTTGAATATTTTTATCATGAAAAGGGTAGAGTATTTTTATCATGAAAACATTTAATCAAATGCTTTTCCTGCATTTGTTGAGATGATCTTGTGGTATTTGTCTTTTATTTTTATTTATTTATTTATTTTTTGAGACATAGTCTTTCTCTGTCACCCAGGCTGGAGTGCAGTGGTGCAATCTTGGCTCACTGCAACTGCTGCCTCCCAGGTTCAAGCAATTCTCTTGCCTCAGCCTCTCGAGTAGCTGGGATTACAGGCGTGTGCCACCACACCTGGCTAATTTTTGTATTTTTAGTAGAGACAGGGTTTCACCATGTTGGCAAGGATGATCTTGAACTCCTGATCTCAGGTGATCTGCCCACCTAGGCCTCCCAAAGTGCTGGGATTACAGGTGTGAGCTACTGCGCCCGACCCTTTTATTTTATTAATATAGTGTATCACAGTAGCTTATTTTTGCATGTTAAACAAACTTTACATTTCTAGGATAAATCCTGTATAATCCTTTTAATATGTTGCTGGATTTGTTTTGCTAGGATTTTGTTGCAGATGTTTGTGTCTATATTTAGGGGAGATACTGGTCTGTGGTTTTCTTTCCTTATGATGTTTAGTCTAGTTTTGGTATCAGGGTAGTAGAGGTCTCATAGCATGAGTTGGGAAGTGTACTCTCCTCTTTTTTTTTTGGAAGACTTTATGAAGAATTGGTATTACTTATTTAAATATTTGGTAGAATTCAGCAGTGAAGCTATCTGGTCCTGGGCTTTTCTTTGAGGGGAGTTTTTCTGATTAGTTATTCAATCTCTTTACTTGTTACAGGTCTACTTACATTTTTTATTTATTCTTGAGTCTGTAATGATGACCCTTCCTTTCATTTCTGGTTTTAGTAATTTGAATCTTCCCTCTTTTTTCTTGGTCAGTCTAGCTAAAGATTTGTCAAAGAACTTTGTTGATCTTGTTGAAGAGACAACCTTTGATTTCATTGATTTTTCTCTATTGTTTTTATATTTTCTGTTTTATTACTTTATTCTCTAATCTTTATTATTTCAATGCCTTCTTTTATAGATGAAAAAACTCTGGCTCTAAGAGGTAAAGAGAGTTGCTCTAGGAAATTAACTAATAAAACAAGTTATCTTTCCCTTTAAAAGTAAGTCTTAAGCTTTGGAGTATAAAATTGCAATCAATTCGTACAGCCCAAAACAAGAGTAAAGGGAACAAAGGGCTCCAGTGCGCCAATGCCCTGGGTCCCTGGAGGTACAGGTTCAAACCTGTAGGAAATAGCCATCATATAGATTAGTCTTTTCAAATGCTTCTGTCACTGGGCTGAGTCCAAAGGATACCCTCTCCTGAAACACTATAAAGTTTACTGGGGCACTAGATCAAGAAATGCCAAATAGGTTTCATCTCATGTGCTTGGATCAAGTGGCTGCTTGGAAAGCTATGTTAGAAAGGATTCTGAGATAGATGAGGCTTGTAGGGGAAATATGCTGCTATTGATTAGCAATGTCTGACATGGGCATAGGTTTGGGGACTAGTGGCAAATGTTCCAAGAATTTGCTATCTCTAGACAAGATGTTGAACCTGTTGGTTTAACAAGGTTCTGCTCAGGTCTGTTTATCTCACAGGGTCACGAAATATATTTTAGAACTGAAAGTAACTGTAGAGAGCATTTACCATGTGTTTGATCATGTACTAGTGTACTAATTGCATGCATTATTTCATTTATTTATTTATTAATATTTGAGTTAGGGTCTCTCTCTGCTGCTCAGGCTGAAGTGCAGTGGCATGATTATGGCTCACTGCAGCCTTGACTGCCTGGGCTCAAGTGGTCTCGCCTCAGGCTCCTGAATAGCTGGAACTACAGGCATAAGCCATCAAGCCCAGCTAATTTTTTAAGAAACATTTTTGTAGAGATGAGGTCTGGCTATGTTGCCCAGGCTAGTCTTGAACTCCTGGCTTCAAGTGATCTTCCTGCCTCAACCTTATTATTTCATTTAATCCTCACCATCACCCTATAAGAGTGCCTGGGGGTAGGTGCTCCACACAGTAGCAATGTAGCAACCTCCACTCATAGGTGACAATGAGACTCAGTGTAGTCAAGCAGCTTCTCAAAGGCCACACAGCTGGAGGGTGGCTGAGCCAGGATGAAGACCTAGGACTCTAAAGCTGGTGCTCCAGTAAATGAGAAAAGTCTCTGAGGGTTCAGGAGAGCTTCCTCCCAATAAATCTTTCTCCAAAGGTTCTAAAAACAATGACAGATCCATCTTTCATAAAGAAAACAAAACTAGCAGCCACTTCATTTTAGAGGGGGTGGGGTGGGGCAAAAGTTAGCTAAGCTCCAGGACATCCCATTTTAATCCTACATATTTGTAAGACAACATGCGGCACAGCACCCCAAACCTAAAGAACCCTGCACAGCTGTCTCTGTGGGGCATGGTGTGTCCATGGATGTAAAGATTTTCCAATGTGTGCATATGGGCCAGTGGCATCACCCTCAGTCACAGGTTAAAGGGCAGCTAGGCCTGGCCTGCTAGGCACCATCATGAGAATCTGCTGAGCTTTCCAACTAGTTTATCTGTTGTTTGCAGTCAAAGATGCCCTGAAGAGAAGGGGGTGTGGGTGGGAAGAATTCTGATTTGAGCTCCTCTGATCCGGGTATGATCTCCTTCCCATCTCAGGAATCAGGGGACTCCATCTCTAAACACAGGCTCAAGCCATGTCCCCCAGCTCCCTCTTTCAACCAGGTGCCACCCTCTGCTTCTCTTCCATAGACAGCCTCAAGCTGCCGGCAGTCCCTTAGGATCTGTGGCCTTAGGCCTAGCTTAATTTTTTCCTCTCCAAAGAGCCAACTGTAGGGCCAGAGACTGGCAAAGCCTAACTAATTACTAGACGCCAGTTCCTTTGCCTGACTTTCAGTGATTCCTACCTTACTCTGGGGTTTTATGTTTCTCATCTCAACACTGTCATTTCTCATTCCTCCACAAGTTGAATTGCTCACTCCAGCAAACTGAAGCATGCTCTTCTTGACACAGATAGCTCTAGGCACATGGTTGGTGGGAAAAAAAAAAAAAAAAAGCAGTATGTCAATTTAATTGATCAACAAAAGTGATGGCTCCACTGCAAAGTAAAGTTGATACTGCCTGGGCCTCTGAGTTCAAGAGCCTTCTAGACAAAGGGCTCTGAGCTGAAACATGAGCATGCACACACACGCATCTCTGTCGGTCTGATGAGATAATTTGGATACTTGGTTGTTATCCTTGAGCATTTTCCTGCCTCATTAATGCACATGTAGCCAGCACAATAGTAATCATAGCTAATAATGGCTAAAGCTGAGGACTTTCCTGAGCCAGGCAGTGTGCTTTAAAGTTTTCACATAGACTCTCATTGAATAATTTCTATTTTTCAGATCAAGAAACTGAGGCTTACTATCACCTTTGGGATTAAGAAAAAAAATGGGGAAGGAAGGAAGGCAAAACAAGAAAGAAAGAAAGAAAGAAAGACCCCCAAAAAACAAACAAACAAAAAAAAACTGAGGCCTAAAGCTGTCAAGTATTTCACAGCCAGCAAGTGGCTAAGTCAGAACTTGAACCCAGGCAGTCTAGCCCTGGGATCCTGTGCCTTTACCCACTATCCAGTGTTTGCTGCACAGAACTAATGGGTACATATTTTCAACTATAGTTTAATGGGTGACATATTTTTCACTTTATTTTAAGTGGGTGAATTTCGGTTTGGGGGTATTCCACTTACACAATCTATTGAGCTGGATATTAACTGAGAACAAATAGAAACTAATGAACTCTGAAAAATATAAAACATGAGCAACATGACGTCACTGCAAAAGACAAATCAGCACATAGCCTTCTTGTGAATGTATTTTGCTGACAGTCCACGAGCTAATAATCAGCCTGAACTCAGCAGTGCTCTGTTCCCTTGGGACACACACACACACACACACACACACACACACACACACACACACACACCCCCCAAGTTGGTGGCTGTGCCACCTACAATAGCTCAGTAACTATCCTGGATTAATAGAAGACAAGGCACTTCATAAGCAAGACGGATCAATTGGAAAAGCAAACGCCCGATTCAGAGACCAAGAATGAAATAATGCAGTTAACAATTGCCAAAATGTCCAGAAGCAGAGAAAATGCAAAGACAGCAAACTTGTATCAGGTGGTACAAAAAGACAAAAGGGGAGCCACTGGGAGAAGTAAGCTTGCTTCAGACAGGTGTCCCATCGGGTTAGTGACCTGAGCAGGGCCAGAGAGTCAGACTGGGACTAGGGTCTAGGTCTCCTGCCTCTTGCATCCTTGCCAGTATAGCATAAGCCAAGATGCAAAATGGAAATGAGGAAAATACATTCAGCACAGATGACAGGTTTGGGCATCTTAGGACAAATAAGGCATTGAGGAATAGCTGATTTGGAAGAGGGTAGTTGCCATGGTTTTCATGCCCACTGGACTCTCCATAGAGGAAACAGTGAGGAAGCAGATGTAGGCTTTATCTCCCAACCCTGTGCCCAGTCTCCTTACGCTGGCTTGCTCTTCCACCCCAGAATGGGGTTAAGAGCACAGATGCTGGAGCCGGACTGCCTAGATTCAAATCCTGGCTCTTTTTACTGCTGTCGGTGTGAAGTGGGGCTATTCCCCAACCTCTCTGTGCCTCAGTTTCTCCATCTATAAAGTGGGAATGATAACAGTATCTATTTGGGGGCATCACTGGAAATATTAAATGAATTAACACATATTAAGAGCTTAGGACAGTGTATGGCAGCACACTGAATAAGCCTTCTCTAAGACTTAGCTATCACTACAATCATCTCTGCTCTTTCCTGAATCTAAACTTTGTTGCTTCTTGCTGTTTTTCCTCTGGCTTTTTGAATCAAAACGTTTTTACTCAAAACCTTCTCAATCATTCCTTCGGTAGCTTGAAATTTCTACCTGATTTATTTCAGGATAAAGTCAAGCTCTTGGCCTGAGGATAAGATGTCTCATGATCTGAGCAAGCCCAGCTGTCCTCCCTTACCTGCTGACATTCTGTGTTCACGTCATTTGGCTTCTGTGCCTGCATGGGCTGTCACCTTTACCCACACTCTCCGCTGGCCTGTCTCCTGGCCTATTGTTCTTCTCACATTCCTCAGTTCAGACGTCACATTCCCAAGGAAGCCATTTTATCCGCTTCCACCCCTGACCCTGAACACCCACGCTGCATTAGACGTGCCCTGGGTTAGATACGTATTCCCATAGCACCCCAGTTTTCCTTCTATCCTGGCACTGATTACACTGCCTCTAATTGTCTATCTGCCTATGACTATATAACCGGCACCTTGGGACACAAACTGTGTCTTTTATTTTGATCCCTATGCCCTCCCAGATATCCCTTCTCCTATCCTCCATCCTGCCCTCTGTCCTGGAGGTTGACCTGTAAGGACTGCATCTATAGGGTTCCTAGGCCCTCTGGCTTCTGATTGGTTTGGGCCAATGGGAGAAAGCCCCAGTGGGAGACTGGAGGAGGGGAGGGCAGTCAGGGCATTTGTTCCTGAGGCTCCCTCCCTAGGGGATGGCTGTAGACTAGCAGCATCCCTCATTGAAGTTCACAGGAGCATTCCTTAGACTATCTGGGGTGAAGAGCTGGTTTGTTTTATATTACTTACAATGAAGTGCACCGTAGTGCTTTTACAAAATGCAGTGAAACATGAATTATTAAAATATTAATTACTAGAAAAATTAAAAAGCAATAACTTGCAAGATATAAAACTAGATTTCTATTCCTACATTTAAAGTCATAAAGTTGTATTAAAAAATAGATAATCAGGAAAAATCTAACATAGGGAAAAAAAGAATTACAAAAAAACTACATATGTTGTTCATTGAAAGTCTGCATATAGGTGATTAACATAGAGAATTGCTGCTACGTGGCTAAGTTCTTATAGGTTAATAATCATATCTAAATAAAAAATGATGACAATATAGTAATTGCCCACATTAAATGCCTACAATACTCTCAAAGTACAATACATATATCAATACATTAAGTTTTCAATGTGACAAAGAAATTGCTTTTTAATTTATCTGATCAAGGTTGGATTGACAACATTGATACCCACATAGTAAGATGTATATACAAATGGTTTCAACATTGAAAAAAATTACACTTATAGTAGAAAAATCAGTTTTAAAAAGTATGTTTTTAAAACTGGCATAGAAGAGATTTGAAGCAATTTCAGCAGGCTCAGGCTATTCATTTTTTATCTCTATAAAAATGAGGTGGGCCAGGTGCGATGGCTCACACCTGTAATCCCTGCCCTTTGGGAGGCCGAGGCGGGTGGATCACCTGAGGTCAGGAGTTTGAGACCAGCCTGAACAACATGGTGAAACCCCGTCTCTACTAAAAAATACAAAATAGCTAGGCATGATGGTGGGCGCCTGTAATCCCAGCTACTCGGGAGGCTGAGGCAGGAGAATCACTTGAACCCGGGAGGTGGAGGTTGCAGTGAGCCAAGATTGCACCATTGCACTCCAGCCTGGGTGACAGAGCAAGACTCCATCTCAAAAAAAAAAAAAAAATTAGGCAAGTAATGCTATGTTTTCAAAATTTATCTCCAGTCCTTTATTAGAAGCCAGCATGATTAACTTTTTCTATCGAGTGATACTTCTGGATCCATTCATTTCCTATGTGTGAATCTCCTTTTGATGAAAAATAAATTGAAAATGTTCTATCAGATTTGTAAGATGTTTGGTGTTAACTTTTAACATATGTGCAATATCAGAATTACCACCAACTTCGCTAACTGTTAATAAATGAAATGCACTATCCCAATTTGTAAAAATTCTGTTCTTCTAAGCTTGTATTTCTTCCTTGCATGAAAGTAT
This sequence comes from Pongo pygmaeus, assembly GCF_028885625.2. Lineage (NCBI taxonomy): Eukaryota > Metazoa > Chordata > Mammalia > Primates > Hominidae > Pongo > Pongo pygmaeus. Next base: position 81,535,770 of record NC_072389.2, read on the forward strand.
TAACATCATTAAAATACTCAAGATGTCAAACAAGAAAACAGATCCGGCTGTCTAATTTACAGCCTGAAAAAGTTGGGGCTACACTGGTCTTCTGTCTTGCAGAAGCACAGATTCACTCTATCCTTCAAATCTTCTTGACAGAACTTTTCCCTTAAGTAACCATCATATGTCAGCATATAATTACAACTGTTTATGATCAGCATTCCATATTATTACAGAGTAAAGAAAACAATCTCAAACTGAACACATTAGCAATCCTTTATAGAATTAACACTTTTTACTATGTCACCTAGCACACTGAAGTTTAGCTGACCTTCATTCATTCATTCATTTGTTGTTATGGGAGGTGGGACAGGGAACCTGACTTCTCAAGAAGGAAAGCAATGTATTTACTTGCATTTTGGTGCAAGCTTTTTTTTTTTCTTTTTTTGTGAGACAGGGTCTCACTGTGTCGTCCACTGCAGCCTTGACCTCCTGGGCTCAGGTGGTCCTCTCACCTCAGCCTCCCTAGTAGCTGGGACCACAGGTACACGCCACCAAGCCTGGCTCATTTTTGTATTTTATAGCAACAGGGTCTTGCCACGTCGCCCAGGCTGGTCTTCAAACTCCTGGGCTCAAGCGATTTGCCTGCCTCAGCCTCCCAGCCTCCAAAGTGTTGGGATTACAGGCATGAGCCACTGCGCCCAGCCCTGGTGCAAGCTTCTCAATCAGAGTAAGTATCCCAGAATGTTTCCCTGTCATTTAAGCTGCTTTACCTGGACACATTCTTACACAAAGCCTAAACTCCAAACTACATTTTCTGACACTAATCACACACTTTGATGTTACGGCAATGTTGAATTGTTATGAAAATTTCTAAACATCTCCTTTCAATTGCCGTACATATCTTATCATAGACTGTCAACAGTGTGCAGAGACCTGCAAGACCTGCACAGGTGTGCAAATTGCACTCTGAGTAACATTGCTCTCCCTCATTCTCTTATTCCAACTGATTTCAGTAATCACTCCCTCCCCTCGAGTCTTCAAGCCTAGGGATAAGAGCTTGGTTGCTACCAGCTCTCACTACACTATTCCCCCAACAGCTTCACCTTTATAAATTGTTATTTTGTTCATAAATCTCCTCCTTGAATTATCCTAATCTGCCTTCTGAATTTCTCTTGGGAAATGTTTTCTGATATAGCCTCCTAACATAGTACCCTGTCCAGCACAGACAAGACAAACAATCCACGTTTACTGAATAAATGACCTGACATTATTTTGGAGAAATAAGATAACATTTTTCAGGAGGTGAAAATAAGGAGAGGACCCAAGGCATGATATGAACCCATGCTTCTTCCTTACATGGTCATTATCCCCTCCAGATTTGGAGTCCTAGGCCAGAGCAACCAATAGCTCACATAACACCTTTGTGCAAATTAGAAAAAGGCCTGGGCTGTGGAAGGACACAGTCCCCAAAACACATGGCTTGAAAAAACACAATGTGGGCTGGCTTTCAGCTCCCCAAACCAGGTACTCTGTGCTTGAATAATGCACACAATCTTATGCAGCTAGTCTGCCCTAGGCTGAGCAAACTGGCAAGTCATTCCACCTTAGAAAGGTGACCAATTAAGTATAATTCTCTGAAGAAGCTCATTACAGCTCAGATTTTGTGGGAATGTGATATTTTTGTCTGCAGGGTGATCTTTTTGACACTTTTCCTCCTTACCTTCCTGAAGGTGAGAAGAGAGTCCTTGATGGCATCATTCAAATAGGTAGTATTGTTATCCAATGGGGCCACAGCATTTCTGGGGGCAAATGCTTTTTGCAGTTCTTCTAAATATAATTGTGCTGTCTTGAAGAAGACCTTTAAGACCCTGAACTGCATGGTCTGTGACTAAGAGTAGCCCAGGGGAGTGTGCTGGGGGTGGCAGGTATTAGGACCTAGCTCTTTCTGGCTGGAGCTGGCACCACTTGCATAGGGGGTGCACTGATCCCTGGGGTGAGTTGGGGAGTGGGGATGGGAGAGTTCAAGGGAGCAGGGTGAGGAAACTAAACCACTTGTCAGTGCCTTGTGATTCAGACCTTGCTGTTGTAGAGAAGTGATTTTGTTTGACATGGATTCCCAGAATGCCTGACACACCCACATGCAAGCGAGCCCCAACCCATCCCAGGGCCCATGGTGAGTGAGTGAACTGAGGATTTGTGACAGCTTCTGCCCTCAGCACCATTCCCTGCTCCCATCTAAACAGGCTTTTCCCCAATAGAAGCATCACAAGAGCTTATGAGGATGGGAAACGTTCCAGAGACTTGCATTAAATTGACCCTATAATTCTCAAGCCTGAGAGGGGAAGCTACCTGTCTTTTCTGGAAGCTTGACACATCTTAACTTCTCTCATTTCTTGTTTGTATTTATTTATTTATTTATTTATATTTTAGATGGAGTTTCACTCTTGTCGCCCAGGCTGGAGTACAGTTGGTGCAATCTCGACTCACCACAAGCTCTACCTCCCGGGTTCAAGCGATTCTCCTTCCTCAGCCTTCCTGAGTAGCTGGGATTACAGGCATGTACCACCACACCCAGCTAATTTTGTATTTTTAGTAGAGATGGGGTTTCACCATGTTGGTCAGGCTGGTCCCGAACTCCTGACCTCAAGTGATCCACCTACCTCAGCCTCCCAAAGTGCTGGGATTACAGGAGTGAGCCACCGCACCTGGCCAACTTCTTTCATTTCTTAATCTCCCAAACACATTGGTCAACTGTAGATTTGATAGTAATGACAGGGATATCTACTTCATAATCAAACCAAAAGTGGAGAGATGGGGAGGATGTGGGAAAGGCGAATCAGAGAGCCTGGGGAAAGGTATTGCTCTCCCTTCCAGAACTGGAGTCAACATACAGACACCTTTTCATGTGGTCACTGGGTCATCACTAAAAGTAACACTCATTGCATTTTGGAAACTGAAGAAATCTCAGAGACCATTATTCCTTTGTTTTAAAGACTCGGACCCTGAAGCGTAATTAAATGTATTACGGCTGAAGATTACCCAGGAAATGAAACCAGGGTTAGAACCCAGGTCCGTGGCTGCTACTCCAGTGTGACTTCTACCATGCTACGCTGCCTCTCAAAGTAATTATCTTTTCTCACTCATTCGTTCATTCACCAAATATTTGTTGGGCACTGTTACGTGCCTGGCACTGTGAGGTGTGCTAGCTAGATCAGTAGCAGTGAACAAGACCAACATTGTCCTCACAGGGCTTAAATGTAATGAGAAGACACGTTAAACAAATTATGCAAATAAACAATTACAAATGTGATGAATGCCAAGAAGAATTAGAGGGCACTATTAGAGCTTATAAAAACATGTCTTACCTAGCCCAAGTGGCAATGATGGTGGTGAGATCCAGGAAGGCTTCTCTGAGGAAATGACATTTAAGCTGAGACTTGAAGGATGGGTAGAAGATAGTGAGGTGAAGGGTCTGGGAGATGGGAAGTGAAATTGAGGCAGAGGGAAGGAGATGTATTATGGCAAAAACTGCCATTACTTTTGCACCAGCCTAATACAAAGGCAGGAAAGAGATAAAGCTTTGAAATAACTGAAAATAAACCTGGGGCCTACTGTATAAATGGTCTAGGGGGATACGATGGGTTGGGAAGCAGAGTCAGACCATTCAGAGCCTGGCAAGCTGTGGTCAGGATTCTGGACTTTATCCTGAGAGTGGAAGGAAATCACTGGAGGGATTTTAAATATGGAAATGTTATGACCAGATTTTTCTTTTTCTTTTTTTTTTTGAGATTGAGTTTTGCTCTTGTTGCCCAGGCTGCAGTGCAATGGTGTGATTTCAGCTTACTGCAACCTCCTCCTCCCAGGTTCAAGCAATTCTCCTGCCTTAGCCTCCCAAGTAGCTGGGATTACATGTATGCGGCACCACACCTGGCTACTTTCGTATTTTTAGTAGGGATGGGGTTTCGCCATGTTGACCAGTCTGGTCTTGAACTCCTGACCTCGGGTGATCCACCTGCCTCGGCCTCCCAAAGCGCTAGGATTACAGGCATGAGCCACCGCACCTGGCTGACCAGATTTTTAAAAGACCACTGAGAAGATTGCACTAGTGGGGAGCAAAAGTGAATGCAGGCAGTGACTTAGGGGACTCCTCCAACATCTCAAGTAAGAGAGGATGGCGGCTTGGACCAGAGCAGGGCTAGTGGAGATGGGGAGAAATGAAGACATCCACAAGCATTTAGAAGGAACTTGATACTCAGTGAATGTGAGAAATGAGCAAGAGAGGAGGGACCAAGAGTAACCGTCAGTGTTGGCACAAGACAGAGGAAATGGGGGTGCATTTCTGGAGCTAGGGAATACTGCAGGAGGAGCAGGCTCAAAAAGAGACCAAGATTGGACATGTTAAGATTGAGGGACCTGGGAGACAAAGAGGAGGAGATCAGAGACGGCAGCTGGATATGCAGGACTTACAGTGCAGAAAAGAGATCTGCTTTAGAAATAGAAATGCAGGAATCAGGTTGGCCAGGCGCGGTGGCTCACACCTGTAATCCCAGCACTTTGGGAGGCCAAAGTGGGTGGATCACCTGAGGTCAGGAGTTTGAGACCGACTGGCCAACATGGCAAAACCCTGTCTCTACTAAAAATACAAAAATTAGCCAGGTGTGTTGGTGGGTGCCTGTAGTCCCAGCTACTCAGGAGGCTGAGGCAGGAGAATTGCTTGAAACTGGGGAGGTGGAGGTTGCAGTGAGCCAAGATCGTGCCACTTCAGTCCAGCCTGGGTGAAAGAGTGAAACTCCATCTCAAAAAAAAAACAAAAAAAAATTTAGGGGTCAGGTCACCGAGATGGTGACCAAAGCCATGGGAATGGAGGAATCCATTTAGGGAGACAGGCTAGGCCCAGAAGAAAAGACATAAATCAAGAAAATAAGCATATTTATTTCAGTGAGCAAAATAATGTACACCTAAAAGCATATGACATCTCTACTTTTCAGATCTGTGTTGGTTATTATGCTATTGCTTCTCAGTTTTTAACCCACCTTTCTATTCTTGGCTTGGGTTGGCATTTCTTCTTTGCTTACAGGGAAGTAAGGGGTGCTTGAAGGAGACTGAAAGGCTGGAGAAAGGTGAAGGATTTATTCTTTTACTGTTTTTGCCCCTGTTCCCGTCAGCATCGCCCTAGCAGCGAGCCTTCATTTCGTTGGTGGCAGCCAATTCCAGGAGCTCGAGAAACTCCCTTTGCGGTATTTGCACAAATGTTATATGCCTCCTTGGCAGAAACAGCCTTGCTGCCTCCACATACCTATATCTTCGCCACCAGGCCTTCCTAAAGATAATTTTCCCTGAGCCTGGTATCCTTTTCCAGGAATATAGAGAAAACCTGGCCAAATGCCTGCATCCTACCTACAACGGAGTATGGAGATGTGAGTTCTGACTTCTGCATTGAGGAGGTGGGATTCCTCATTTGGGAACTGAGGACTGCAAAAAACTCTTGGCACAAACACTCCATTCAAACCCCTGCACTACGGGACTTGACCAAACTTTAACATGGCTTCTGGGAGCCTAAGTCAGTGTCCCTGGGACAATCTAGCCCCTTTTTGGGTTTTTGTCTGGAAGAGCTCAGAGCTGTCAAAAAATTTTACTATTTGTTTTAGCCAACACCTGAGATAGGCCCCTACCTTTCTTAGTAGAGCATTTACTAACATTGGCCTCTCTTTGAGGTATAGATGTATTATATCTCCTACAACTCAGGAGTGTTTCTCTCAAGGACCCAAAAGCCATTCCTTTGAAATGTAATAAGCAAGAAGGACTGGACCTCTGTCTCCCAGTCACTGTGGGAGGCTAGATTCCTAACTTTGATAATAGGCAGCTAGCAGGCACAGCTGGCCTAATCTCACACTGACCAACCCTTTGTCATTTCTCACTTTAGTCCCTGTTCACATCCCCCTCCTACGCCCTCATTCTTTCTTTAAAATACCCATGCACCTCTGCACAAATTGGAATGGAGCTCCATTCTTTCCCCTTCTGTCAGTAGTTACTGAGTAAAACCTGTTTTTACCACTTTAATGAGTGGCTTTGTTTATCTTTGTCAGAATATTCCCCAAAATAAAGAGATGATTTAAAGTCTGATTGACAGCCACGAATATGGCAAATATCAATAACAGGGGTTTAACTGTTCTTTAGGAGTCCTGCTAAAAGACATAATCCAATAAGAGTAATAAAATAAGGCTAAAAAGAAAAAATAAAAACAGTCCTGAGAGAAAGGGAGTGTGTTGGTTAGGGTACAAGCTAAGGTGATACAACAAAGAGACAGCAAAATGTAGTGTTTAAACTAGAAAGGAGTTAATTTTTCTCTTACGTAACAGTCAGAAAATACATTCAAGACCTGGAAAGGTGACTGCTTCACCTACATGTGGTTTCCATCACTGAGTCCAGGATGGCTCTCTGGTCTCAGCTATTCACCAGAAGGAAGCAGGAAGTGGTCGGGGGCGTAGGAGAGTGTATGTCCCAGCCTTTTAAAGAGAAGACTTGGAAGTGGTGTGCATCCTTTCCAGGCATACCTTATTGTCCGTATCTTAGCTACTTGGTCATACTTATGGGCTAGGGAAGTTGGAAAAGGTAGTTTCTGGTTAGGTAGCTCCATGTCCACTGAAAACTCTTACTATGGAAGGGTACAATGGTTGGGGTTGGGGAGAATAACTGAGAGACCATGAATATCCAAAACTAAGAGTCAAAGAGATGACTGCCAATATTTGCAGTCTTCTATCATGGGGGTGTGTTTGTACACACACAATGCAAACTGGAAATGCCAAAGGGTGAATGCCCCTGGAAGCAGCCCATCACCAATAACGAATAGGGAGTTGGGGAATAAACACATTAGCTTTCTCCTCCAAGATTGGGATAACTGACAGTCTATAACAGCCCCAGAGGTCCTTGGAGGGACTGAGCTACAGTGGCCTACATGGTAAACTGTTTGGCTTCCCTATCTCATATTCCCAATCCTCTATGTGTGTTTCCTGGGGTCCCCTCCAAAATAAATTATTTGCACTAGAATGTGTATCTCAGCATTTACTTTTAGGAGAACCCAAACTAAGGCTGGCTCTGGGCTTCCTGGAAATCTAGAGGGAAACTAAATAACATAACTTATATTTAGAAAGTAGAAACTAAATCAGTTCTTCAATTGAGGCAAAGTATTTCTGCCTCCCCTGCCCTTCCACTCTCCATTCCAAAACCGGACGGGCCCGCGGTGTGGCTCACACCTGTAATCCCAGCACTGTGGGAGGCTGAGGTGGGCAGATCACCTGAGGTCAGGAGTTTGAGACCAGCCTAGCCAACACGGTGAAACCTCGTCTCTACTAAAAATACAAAAATTAGCCAGGCGTGATGGCGGGCGCCTGTAATCCCAGCTACTCAGGAGGCTGAGGCAGGAGAATCACTTGAACCTGGGAGGCGGAGCTTGTAGTGAGCCCAGATTGTGCCACTCCAGCCTGGATGACAGAGCGAGACTCCATCTAAAAAAAAAAAAAAAAAAAAAAAAAAAAAGGCAGAAAAAAACATATTACTTATCATCCAGTTCTCACATTGATCTTTTTGGTGTTCATGTTTGTTCTGCCCTTAGGACTATAAGCTTCTTGACCTTTATTGTCTCTAGAGCTATGTGCAACTGCCTTTCACATTGTTGAAACTAAGCAAGTGTTTGAATGATACAAATGTGAACCCTGTCTATCCTACACACCTCTTGACACACAAAGAAACCAAGGCTTCATTAGAGTATGTTACTGGACACCTGTTCTATGGGGAGTGACCAAAGGAGCCAGAATCTGCCCCCAGTCCCCCAACCACTTCTCTGATTTTCTACCACAAACAGTCTTTTTCCAGGTTTTATTTTCATCATCACTAAGTGGAGCCCAAGGCTTTTAGCAGGAGAAGCATGTTTGTAAATGTTAAAAACACCCCGTCTTGAGTGAGCCAGGTTATCTTCCCCTTGGTCCATTAGGTCTGAAGGACTGGGCTTGTTACACTTCATTTTTTATATCTTGCAGGATGAGACCTAAATGTAACAAGGGAGATGACTATAGATTCTAGGCCCGTTGGCTAGTCAAAGTTCTATAGTGCATTAATGATTATGGTAAACTCCAAACATGAAATCAAGACTGAATTTCCATAAATTCATCCTGCACATAGCACTACCTTGAAGCCCTGGAGTATGAGCAGGAGGAGGTCTTGATTAACACTGCAGTGGCTCTGCAGAGAAGGACCACAGGCTAAATGAAAGACCAACAAATAAACCAGAGGAGGAAACCCTATGTAAGACCTTGTAATCTAAACCCAAAGCCCTCGCTTAGCTTGATCTAGGGAGCAGGAATTCTCCTAATGGAAAATAAAACATCAAAAGTGTCAGTTAAATTGGCTGTTTGTCATGGGCCCTGAAGTTTAAGTGTTTGTAATTCAACCTTGAGCAGCATCTATTTCAGGTGTCTTTTTGTGATAGAAGAAACAACAGCCACATATTTACTGGGCCTTTAAAATTTCTTTGCAAAATTCCTCTCTGATTTACCTCTCTCTATCTTAAATGTCTATAAACCAATTTAAAATCATATATTTATGTTAATTACATAAATAACCCAATACAAATATTTCAAAAAATATAAAGAAGCAGATAGAAAATTGAGATCACCTAAAAAGTCACTACGAAGAAATGACCACTGTTAACATTTTGGTGTATCCTTCCAGATATATACACAACCTCGTTTAATGACTGTATTATATTTCATTGTATGGTTGCACCAAAATGTATGGTACATCCAATTCTAAGACTCTGGGTCCTTTCTTTTACTATTATAAAAATAGCTGGGGCTGGGCACGGTGGCTCACGCCTGTAATCCCAACACTTTGGGAGGCCGAGGTGGAAGGATCACGAGGTCAGGACATCAAGACCATCCTGGCAAACATGGTGAAACCCCGTCACTACTAAAAATACAAAAATTAGCTGGGTGTGGTTGTTTGCACCTGTAATCCCAGCTACTCAAGAGGCTGAGGCAGGAGAATGGCTTGAACCCAGGAGGCAGAGATTGCAGTGAGCCGAGATTGCACCACTGCACTCCAGCCTGGCAACAGAGTGAGACCCCTCATCTCAAAAAAAAAAAAAAAAAAGAGCTGAAATAAATATTTCAAGAAAATATTTGTGGTTTTATTTCATCCATAAATATCTCTAAAAGATAAGGACTCTCGTTTTTAAAATATGATAGTAATAACAGCCTGGGCATGATAGCTCACTTGAGCATTTTGGGAGGCTGAGGCAGGAAGATTGCTTGATCCCAGGTGTGTGAGACCAGCCTGGGCAATAGAGTGAGACCCTGTCTCTGCCAAAAAAATATTAGCTGGGCATGGTGACATATGCCTATAGTTCCAGCTACTTGGGAGGCTGAGGTGGGAGGATCAATTGAGCCCGGGAGGTCGAGGCTACATTGAGCCATGATCACACTATAGCACTCCAGCCTGGGTGACAAAGTGAGACTCTATCTCCAAAAAAAAAAAAAAAAAAAAAAAAAAAAGATAGCTAGTAATAGCCATACTATTGTCACATCTAAAAAAATTAAATAACAATTCCATATTATCATCAAACATTTAATGTTCAAATTTTCCAGTTGCCTCATAACTGTTTACTGTTGCCCTCACTTTGGTAACTAAATCTTGATGTGCATGCTTAATTAGTTCTCTAGGACACATGCTTAGATTTGAAGTCACTGGGTGAAAGGTATATTATACCTAGATCTAGAAAGATCTAGATGTTCTCACTTGTACCTCTTAAACACTTGTATACTTGTTTGTAGCCTTAAACATTCCAAAAGAATGTTTTGTATAAATGTGACTGGAAGGATGAGGAGAAAATCTTTCATTTGAGGCTTTCATATGCTGATGACTGAGAGGATGTAATGCTCTAAAAGGTTCCTAGCAATTTACCACAGTAGACACCAGGCTGATACCCTCAGCCCCCATCATCAGCATCATTGGAGTCAGGAGGGCTTCCCACTCTGGAGGAGCATCCTTCCTTCTCAGTGGCCCAGGTGATCTTCCTGAAAGTGCTGGTGTCTCTCACTCAACAGTCAAGACTCTATCTGTAGAACCATAGATCTTCCCAAGAGGAAGATACATATTCCAATCCAGTGAAGTTCCTATGCCACCCTGCCCACTCAATGCTAATTTATTTGCTATTTTATATTTATCTATAATATTTACATTAAACATTGTAATTTATATAGAAGCAGCAGTGTGGTGGAAACAGACAGACCTGAGTTAAAACTTTGGCTTTATCAGTTATTTATTGCATAATCTAAAGCAAATTACTTCCCTTTTCTGAAACTCAGTTATTTAGGGGCATGATAATTTCCTAAGTTGCTACAAAGAAGAAGTAGTTTAGGATATAGCAGGTGCTCAATAAATATATGTTGAACAAATAAATATTTTTAAAGAGAATCTTTTTTTTTTTTTTTGAGCCAGAAGAAATCTCAGAACACACCCTCTGTATTCTGGAAATGGGAAAACTAAGTTCAAAGAAAATGTGAAATTTCTTTTTTTGTTCATTCATTTAACAAACATTTATTATGAACTGAGTATGTGTCAGGCAAGTATGTGTTAAGCACTGAGGATATAATTAGTAACATCTCGTCACTGCTCGCAAGGGGTAAGGAAGGATGGACATGGCTATATCAAGCTCTCTGTGATATTATTATAAAATGATAGAATTATCTAGTGTTGTGCTATCCAATATGGTAGGCAGCAGTCACACATGGCTACTTAAATTTAAATTAATTACAATTAAATAAAATCAAAATTCAGTTCCACAGTGCTTGCTTAGGCAGCACATATACAAAATTCAGTTCCTTAGTCACACTAACCACTTTTCAAGTGCTCAGTAACCACCTGAGGCTAGTGGCTACCATATATTGGCAGGCATAGAACCTTTCCATCATTGAAGAAAGTTCTATTGGACAGTGGTGCTTTAGACCTTCTCCCCAGAATAACATTTATATGCATATATCCCAGATTCATACCACTTCAAGATGTTTACACCTTGGTCTGAAAGCCCTTTATAATACGGGCAAGAGAGAAACGATGAGTGTTGCTAAATAAAACTAAAATCAAAGATAGGAGTTTTGTTATAAGCCAGAGTCCAAACTTGTGAAAATTGTAGCTTAGAAAAACTTTCTGGCTGAGTTGGCTGCAGTTGAATAATGAGTCACTTGTTCATTTCAACAGGGATGGGCTCAGTTTCCTGTGCCTCCTGGGTAGCGCTGTGGTTGTCTGGGCCTAGTGGCCACATGCTGATGTGTGCTCACTTTAGACAGGGAGAGGTCCTCACCACTTCCCTGACATTTTAGTGAAACTAGATCACTTCTCTCACAATTTACTTGCAGTCTTTCTAAGTAAGGATGTTACACGGGTTTCACCTGCAGTAGGCTATATTCACGTAATGATCATTTAGTGGGTGCTTTCTATGTCCCAGGAACCAGGCTATGTGCTACAGACATGAAGAGGATTAGGACAAGATGTTCATAATCTCGCAGAGGAGACAAATGAGAAACCAGCTAGTCATAACCAAGGCAGAGTGAAATAAGTGCTGTAACAGGCAAGGTACTGGGAAATTCAGGAAAAGGAGGGACTAAAATTCAATATAGGGGACTAAGGAAGGCTCACTGAAGGAGATGGCATTTGAACACAGCCTTAAAGAATATATTAGACCAGAACAGCATGGAACATATAATTGGGCATTCTTCCACATTCATGTTCTTTTTTAAAAAAATCTTTTATTTAAGGTTCAGGAGTACATGTGAAGGTGTATTACATAGGTAAACTCATGTCATAGGGTTTATTGTACAGATTATTTCATCACCCAGGTATTAAACCCAGTACCTAATAGTTATATTTTTTGATCCTCTTTCTCCTCCCACCCTTCACTCTCAAGTAGACCCCATTGTCTTTTGTTCTCTTCTTTGTGTCCATGTGTTCTTATCATTTAGCTCCCACTTATAAGTGGGAACATGCAGTATTTGGTTTTCTGTTCCTGCATTAGTTTGCTAAGGATAATGGCCTCCAGCTCCATCCATGTTCCTGCAAAAGACATGATCTCTTTCTTTGTTTACGGCTGCATGCATTCCAGTTCTTGAAGTCTGAAATTCTTCCACTGTACAGGCTGTGGCAGCTCTCATTTTTCCTTTCACACTGAACCTGCTCTGTCTTCCTGGAGACTTCCAGCCTCCCAACCCATCCTAGTCTCATGATCCTTTATGCGCATCTAGATGAGACTCCATGATCAGAGTTTTCAAGCAGATTTTTTTTTTTAGTACTTCTTTGTCCTCTGGCTTCTGTTTTTATCTATCGTACTAATCCCCAATCTTGTTTTGCTGAAATTAATGTTATCTATTCAGTATGAGGTCTCTCAACAACTCTCTAGTCTAACTCAACATTTCTTTGTGTCTTCCCCAATTCTCTCCCCCAACCCTATCCTCTATGGAGGGGGCATTCCTTTCTATGAGTAACTCTTTATCCCATGTTTTCTCTTCTCTTCCAGGACCCAGTAGCATGCTTTTTCTCCTCTCTTGTATCCAGTCTTCATTGCCTGTGAATGGTTCTCTCCTTAGAGGCAGATCCAGGGTTTTCAGGGCCTAAAGCTTATTTAATCTTGGGAGTCTTCTTCTTCAAAAAAAAAAAGAATACAAAATTACAAATATCAAATTAGGGGGGAAAAGTTAATACTTACTTAGAAGGGGCCTGTGTAAGTGCTAGGGGTCCTGAAGCTTATTTCATAGTGAGTCCACCTCTGTCTGTCCTATAATAAAAACCAAACCAAACACAAAAGCTTCCCTTTGCTTTGCTATTGCAAACCATTGTTCCATTTCTCTTTCTCAACACCCTGAAACTTTTCAAGAAAGTAGGCTAGGTACATTCTCTTCACTTTAACATCACTTTGACCTCATGCCCACCATTCTACTGCAATGATTTTCTCTGAAGCACCACTGACCTTCTAATCTCTAAAGCCTATGGCCTTTTCTTGGTCCTGAACTAACTTGTCCCTTCCATAAATATTCAACACGAGTCATCCTCTGATGACTTCAAATGACTCTTTTCCCACTCAAGCACCAATGGTGAGCCTTCCTCAGGGTCCCTTCAACATCCCAGGTTGTCTTCCCTCCCTTGTGACTCAATGATCACACCTATGGCATGGCTTCCACCATCACCCACCTGTGTGGCTGACCCAATTATGTGTCCTTTGCTCCGACTTCCCTCATAAACTTCAAACTTAAGATACAAACTCTCTGCCTAAGTTCCATCAGCACACCAAATTCAACATCTTTTTCTTGATGTGTCAATGGCATCACTCCCTCCCTGCCATCTGCTCTAGAAATTTCAAAGTGTTACTTTAAACAAATTTCCTCTCTCTCCTTCCATCCTCCCGTCATCTCTAAGCTCTAGCAGTTCTACTGCACATTGATTCCCTAGTGTGGTTCTTTCTACTGCCATTTCCCCTACTTCAATTTTTTTCACTCTTGACTCAGACTGATCCAAAGGCTCTTCATTGTTTGCAGCTGAGGAGCCTCAGAGCTGAGTATGACTTGCCCCATTGAATTAATGGCAGGCCAGATGTAGAATCCAGGTTTCTTGCTTCTTTTCGGTGGCTGCATACTTCTAAGCCCACTATAATCCATTTTATATATGAATGCCGGATTAATCTTTCTTTCTTTTTTTGTTGTTGTTGTTTTTGAGACAGGGTCTCACTCTGGTTGCCCAGGTTGGAGTGCAGTGGTGCAATCTTGGCTCACTGCAGCCTCGACCCCCTGGACTCTGGTGATTCTCCCACCTCAGCCTCCCGAGTAGCTGGACTACAGGCACGTGCCACCATGCCTCACTAATTTTTTGTATTTTTAGTAGAGATGGGTTTTCGCCATGTTGGCCAGGCTGGTCTCGAACTCCTGGACTCAAGCAATCCGTCTGCCTCAGCCTCCCAGAGTGCTGAGACTACAGGTATGAGCCACCGCACCTGGCCCAGATTAATCTTAAAAGTGATTACTCCAGTGAAACCCTGTCTCTACTAAAAATACAAAAAAATTAGCTGGGCGTGGTGGCGGGCACCTGTAGTCCCAGCTACTTGGGAAGCTGAGGCAGGAGAACGGTGTGAATCCAGGAGGCAGAGTTTGCAGTGAGCCAAGATCGTGCCACTGCACTCCAGCCTGGGCGACAGAGCGAGACTCCATCTCAAAAAAAAAAAAAAAAAAGTGATGACTTTTGCCCAGGCGTGGTGGCTCATGCCTGTAATCCCAGAATTTTGGGAGGCCAAAGCAGGCAAATCATGAGGTCAGGAGATCGAGACCATCCTGGCCAACATGGTGAAACGCTGTCTCTAGTGAAAATACAAAAATTAGCTGGGCGCGGTGGTGCATGCCTGTAGTCCCAGCTACTTGGGAAGCTGAGGCAGGAGAATCACTTGAACCCAGGAGGCAGAGGTTACAGTGAGCTGAGATTGTGCCACTGCACTCCAGCCTGGTGACAGAGCGAGACTCCGTCTCGGGGAAAAAAAAAAAAAAAGTGACCTCTCTCACCAAATGAAACTATTACACTATAGTCCCTGGCATGGTATTTCAGGGCGCAAAATCTGATCAAAAATAATATCTCAACTTTACTTTTCTCTTGGCCCCTTGCTGTACTCTACAATCAAATGGGCTCTTGAATATCCTCTGAATATGGCCCTACTTTCATGCAAATAATTCATGGAATTAGCTTTTTCCTCCCCTGAAATGTAGTTCAGTAGTTTGAACCTCATATTACATATGATCTGACGTTGTCTTTACTTGTCTGTGTAGGACTATGGTGACTCCCCAGCAACCATTCCATCCCAGCAGGTTGGAAATCCAGAGTAATCCCATCTACTTCTCTGTGATTGGCTAGGGGTGGGCATGTGACACACTTCTGGCCAAAGACACACTAAGGGAAGTCTGCTGGGAAGATTCTTGGAAAGCTTCCCATGTGTTAGAAGGAAACATAGAAGAAAATGTCCTTTCTGCCTCTGGATATTTTCATGTCTGGATGTGAACTGCAAGAACAGCTACAGCCACCTTGCTCTCAACCCAACAAAAGAGATGGAAAGAATTTGGACTTCTGATGACACGAAAGCTCAGGTCAACCAATCCTGGAGACTGTTCTGTCTTTGGACTTCCTATTATGTGAGGTAATTTATTTCCTTATTGTCCAAGGCAGATTAAATCACAGTTTTCTATTATTTGCAGCCAAAAGCATCAGGAAACAATATTTTGTTTTTGATGCTAAATGTTAAGCTTCTTAAAATCAGGGACTGTATCTATGTATCTTTCTAGCCGTCCTACAGCTTGGCATGCAGAAGATAGATGCTCAAAAAGCGACTGTGAAATTAATATTTGTATATATTTCTGAGACACAACTAGTAAAAACATTTGCAATTTAGAAAGCTCTATTTTCTCACAGCAATCTAGAGGTAACAAAATAAAGCTTAGACAGATTAAATAACTTGTTTAGGGAATTTTGTTTCTCAAAGTCATACCAACTTCTCAAGAGTTTGTTGCTCTTTGTCTCAAATCCT
Source organism: Pongo pygmaeus (assembly GCF_028885625.2). NCBI lineage: Eukaryota > Metazoa > Chordata > Mammalia > Primates > Hominidae > Pongo > Pongo pygmaeus. The sequence goes on from NC_072389.2 coordinate 81,551,359, forward strand.
TATCTCGGAATGCCATGCCTGTTAGGGTCCCAAGAAACTGGGGACTGAAGAAAAAATAAAGTGGAAGCAACTTCTGTGCTTAACCCAGCAATAATGCCAATACAGCAGCCTAGTTGTTTCTGGCTCAAAACTCAGGCCTGGAACCCCTTCTTCTCCCAGTCCCAGTGTGTAGTGTGGTAGCTCTAGTGCTGGGGTCATGAATCCCCATGAGTACAAAATTTTAGATGCAGAAGTATTTTCCTGGGAAGATGGATCAAAGCTTTTATTAGATTCTCAAACGGGTCTGTGAGAATCTTAGTCTTCTTAAAGGCTAGATAGAAGTTGGGGTAGAAGACGGTAGAAGGGGCATGGCCAGGAAAAGTTAGGGCTGGTTTGAATGATAAGAGACTGAATTTGTAGGCTGTGGGGAGCTACTAACTTACTGAGGTAAATTGGAAAAGTTTATCTGTCTTCTTAAAGGCTAAGAAGGACTATAACATGATACAAAATCTCAGAAGTAGATGGGAATAAAAACTTTCAGTAGACTTAATGTGTCCCTGTGTTGTTCTGTATTTTGTCATCTAAGGGGACCAGTAGCCCAGGGATCTCTTGTAGATTAGGAAGAAAGAGACAGGTGTCAGGGTTGGGTAACTCAAGGTAAGACTGGAAAAGGAAAATGCAGAGCCCCTTTCTGAAAAATTAGGAATTTCAAAATGGTGACACCAGAGTATTAAACCAAGCTCGGTGCCCTTCTAAGCTAGGAGTACTGTGCAACCACATAGGTTGGACGCACATGCAGCTGGTCCTGCCTCTGGCACTTATGATTGCACACACTATTGTCTGCCAAATTGGGATGTATTCCTTTGGACTGCTATGCAGACCTTTATTCATTTTTTGAGCACCTAGAATGTGCCAGGAATTGTGCTAGAGGTGGGGATTCCAGATAAGAGCGAGAGCATTCAATTCAATCATACCAGGTTTCTACTATATAACAGGTCTTGTTCTAGGTCCTGGGGATACAGCTCTGAACACATTAACACAGGGCAGAGACAAGGAATAAATGGGTTAGAGATCAGTTAGTCACAGGTGCCCAACAAAAACTAAGCACAGGACGATGTGACACAGGGTGACTATTTGAAATTGGGTGGTGGTGGGGGGTGCCGGAGATGATATTTGAGCTAAGAGTTTAATGAAAATAGTGGGCAGCCCTAGCTCCATGGGGATGGGGGTGGGGGTGGGGAGGGTTATCTTAAGCTTGGGAAACAAGGCAAAATGAGGAAAGCGGGGAGAGAGAGACTATATACGGCAGAGTGAACACAGGTGGTAGCTAAGGGAAGGGATAAAATCGTGGGACACCTCTAGGAAATAGCCTGCAGGGGCTAAACCATCGTCTTGGGTAAATGGATGGTTTGAGAGCAAAGGCGGGAGAAGCGAGTCCGGTGAGAAGGTCCTCATAGGAACCCAGCCTAGCGAAGCGGTGGCTCGGACTAGGGTGAAAGTAGCGGAGGTAACGCTGGGTGGGCCGCACCCTCGTCTCCCACGAAGTCCCCCCAGTGAGGTTAGCGGGTGCCGCGCCGAGCGCCAAGCTGAGGAGCCGCCCCCAGGGGCTGGCGCGAGTCTGCAGCGGCGCCGACGTGGCCGGCGCGATCCGCCGCGCACGTGTCCGGCTCCAGGCCGGCGGCGGGGCCGCGCGGGGGTCTCCGGCTCCTCCCCGACTTCTGGGGCCCGGGCGCCAGCTGGCCCCGAGCCCCCAGTCCGCAGGTGCGAAGAACGGAGCAGATGGGTCGGGAAGAAGTGAGCTGGGTCAAGGCGAGGAGGGGGCGGCCGGGAGCGCGCGCGCGCTCTGGCATCGTGCACGCGCTGAAACGGGAGCGCGCAGGGCGCGCCGGGGTGAGAGGGACGGGGGCGGGGTGGGGGCAGCCCTTTCCCAGGCGGTAGCGGGGGCGGCGTCGCTGTTGCCCTTTTAAGCCGCGGGCCGCCGCCTCCTGCCGCTGGAGTCGGTTACAAAGGGAGCAGCCACCCAGGTCGCCACACAGCTACCCGCCGAGGCTTCCGCGCCCCTCGCCATTTTCCAGTCGCGCTCGACGAGGCGGAGCCGCGAGAGCGCGGCCCAGGCCGGCCCCGCGGGGCGGTCGCGGCCGTGACGGCGGCTCCGGGCCCGGCTCCCCTTCCGCGCCCCTCCCGCCGGAGATGAGGGGAAGATGTCCGTGTCAGGGCTCAAGGCCGAGCTGAAGTTCCTGGCGTCCATCTTCGACAAGAACCACGAGCGATTCCGCATCGTCAGTTGGAAGCTGGACGAGCTGCACTGCCAGTTCCTGGTGCCGCAGCCGGGCAGCCCGCACTCGCCGCCGCCGCCACTCACGCTCCACTGCAACATCACGGTGAGGCGCCCGGCCGCGGCCCCGCGGGGCAGGGCGAGGACGGAGAGGGGGCGCTCCGAGTCCCGGGACAAAGGGGAGCCTGCCCCGGAGAGGCTCCGGCTCCCCGGGCGGGGCAGGCCCGCCCCTTTCCCCCACGACTGGCCCAGCCCAGGCCGGGCTGGGACTGCGCGAGGCTTGGGTGGGAGGAGGCGGAGGGCGCGTGTTTCCGGCTTCTCGCGTGGGGCTGGCTTGGGGGCTTCTGGCCCATCTCGGTCCCCGTCTCCTAGCCCCGAGGGGGGAGTCCGCGGCGACCCAAGCCTTGGTGGGGTCCATGGCCGCCCTCAGCCGGCCTGCTCCCGGGACCTGGGCGGGGCGGGGCGGGGCGGCGCGGCTCCGGCTGTTGTTTGAGCCCAGGCCGGCAAGGGGAACGGCCCTTAAGTTTTAACGCCTCATTTTTCAGTCGGACTTTCCTTGTTCCCGCTTGTTCAGCCAATTGTTTTTAAGTTTGCGTTTAAGGAGAAACTGACAATGAGAATGGACTCGTTGACGGAGGAAAAGTTGGAATGCAGACTCTGGTGCTGTTTGAGCGACCCCTCTCCCCCGGGCCTGGCTGCGCGCTGCTGTGTTCTGGAAAGGCGCATAGTACCGTCGATGCGGCAGGTGGTGTTGAGTGTGTATTCGTGTGGCCCCTCCCTTGTGTGTAAGCCTCGAAAATGGATAGGTGAAAGGAGATACGCGCCAGGGCTGCTCCCCAGAAAGATCACCTATGTCACAAAGCCGAAAAGACACTTTTAAAAACTCACTCATTAAGCGGAAATCTCATTAGAAACCCAAGGCTTGGTAAAGGAATTGATGTATTGAGTGAGTTTCTCCATAAAAGTGTATCGTGAAGCTATTCGTCGTGAAATTGATGTAGGATATTGGTCCAAACTGCAGAATATTCTCTTGGTTATAATAGGCGTTAAGGTGGTGGCTTCGGGCTCCTTTTCAAACATGGCTAAAACCAAGTCTGTTGTTTTTAACTCCCTTTGGTTGAGTCAGTGGGTACTCAAGTGCCTGCAGGGTGGCTGGCGTTTACAAAAACCTTGATGTTATAATTGACCTTAAAATGGTTACCAGACTATCTGGGGAGAAGGTGTGTTAATTTCAAAAAAAACAACAACAACAACACAGTGCTGTACTGAGGAGGTAACTCACTTATTGAATGAATACGTCTGAGTGTTCTGGGCACTAGTGTTGCAGAATTGAGTGAAGTAGTCCTCGCTCTCAGAACTCAGTCTTCTTGGGGGAAGAGTTCAACAAAGTGACATCTCCTGTGGTATCATCGTGAAAGCCAAAGGGAGCAACTAATTTTGACTTGGGGGAGGTGCGCTTCAGGGAAGGCTTTGATGAGAGGCTGAGACAGTTAGAGATGAGCTTCCACAGGTGAATACAATTTTGGAAGGCTGATGGAAGGGCATTTTAGACTGAGGAAACTCCACCCAAAGAAGACACGGAGATTTGAGAAAGGGTGGTTTCCTTAGTAGTAGAAAATTTATGCTCAGACTTGAGAAGCCCACGATATAGGCTGGAGAAGGGGAAGATTTTCCAAGAGTGGAAAACAAAGTGTAGTAGTTGTCATGAAGCAGGTGTTTTAAGGAGACGGGCCTGAATGGCTTCGAGGGTGATTACTCTGGTAGAAGTTAGGGCATGGCCAGGAAAAGGTAGGGCTGGTTTGAATGATAGGAGACTGAATTTGTAGGCTGTGGGGAGCTACTAAGTTTACTCAGGTAAGTTGGGAGAATGTATCTGCCATCCAGGATTAGAAGTGGTTCTCTACAGTGGGTGGCATTAGGAAATGTGGTTATCCCAGTGGGGGTGGGGTGGTTTTGTTGCTGTGCCAGCATTTAGTGCTAGGAGTACAGGGATACCAAATGTTTTGTAACGTTCAGGCAGTCTGCCACAGCAAAGAATTATCCCAGCTAAAGTGCCACTGATGCCCCATCGAGAACCATATTGAAGGCTGGTAAGAGTCTGCTGCAGATAAAAATGAGGAGTGATGACCTGGATTAGGCAGTGGCAACAGAAATGGAGCAAGAAGTGAATGTGACACTTTCAGTACAAGGAGGATTTAGTGAGGACTAGTGTAATGGCACCCACCGCTAGGTAGAAACTATTAAAATTGAGGTGCTAGTGAAATATGACAGACTATCAGGAGATAATTATCATGGCAGCTGCTCAGTACAAATGTCTGCTAACTTTTTATTATGGAAAATCATCAAATGTACAAAAGTTGAACAGTGTAATGTAGCCAGCCTCAACAATGATAAACTTTTGGCTAATCTTCATCTGTACTCCACTTTGGATGATTTTGAAGCAGATTCCAGACAGATCACTTCATCTGTAAATATTTCTGCTTGTATCTTTTGAAGGTAAAAGACTCTTTTATTATTATTTTTTGAGACGGAGTCTCGCTCTGTCGTCCCAGCTGGAGTGCAGTGGTGTGACCTGGGCCCACTGCAACCTCCGCCTCCCAGGTTCAAACAATTCTGCTGCCTCCGCCTCCCGAGTAGCTGGGATTACAGGTTTCCGCCACACCTGGCTAATTTTTGTGTTTTTAGTAGAGACGGGGTTTCACCATGTTGGCCAGGCTGGTCTTGAACTCCACCTCAAGCTTCCAAAGTGCTGGGATTACAGGAGTGAGCCACCGTTCCTGGCCGTAAAGACTCTTTTAAACATGGGTGACTGTTTTGATAAAATGACATGGCTTGTTCATGTCGATACCATTTGCTTAGAAGGGAAAGATCAAGGGAAAAATGGGGTTGGATTTCAAATGATTCGGTTTGATTAATGATTTGTTATTCTCTAAAGTTGTAACTCTTGAAAAGGTAATGAGTTTGACTTATTCTTTAACTTTTCCTCTTTAAGACAGTTCACATATTTGAATTCTGCATGCTAGGACTTGTCTTCTTTATACTTACCAAGAAACATCCTTATGCAGTTTCTCTAATGTTTGAGAAACTAAGTTGTTTTTTACACACGTGCATGCTACTTTCTGAAGAGTCCTGTACAGGTGCTCTGCTGGCTTTTCCTTTCAGGTTTCTGTATCAGCTATATTTCCTCCTGTTGTGCCCCTGATCTCCACCCGTTAACCCTACCCCATTTGTCTTTATATGCCTGACCATCCCTCAAGGCTCTTCTGGGTCATATTTAGTTCATGCTGTTATTTCCCCTTCCTCCCTTCTTTAGTCCTTACTGTTTTTGCTTTGGTCATGTTTTCTTATGCTGTATTCTGTAAGCCTTTAAATTTTTCTTTTTATGGTGGCAGGGGAGAATATTTTATAATTATGCTTTGTGCTTTTTATCTTCCACTCAATAAATGCTTCATAAATATTTGAGTATATGGTGCTATTCTAGCTGTATTGTATTTGAACAAAAATCTTAACTGCCTTGTAAGTTAACTGCTAAGAATTTGTCAAAAGTGCAGAGATGACATCAGTAACTTGTCGTGGATAGTACAAAAAGGTCTCTAAGGGCTTGATGGAAGTCTGTAAATTGACTTCATATGAGAGTGTAAGAAGTGAAAAAGACCAAAACAGAGTAGATGTTTTACTCTGTAGGCCGAGGGAATTGAGCTAATTCTTTTCCTGTTTTATAAATTTGTCCTGATCTTAAATAATGAAGGGAAAAGAGTGCTCTTTTTCAACCTCAAGGAGTCCTTTTTATTGTTTTCTGTGAAGCCATGATACGAAAGATTGCCTGTTATACAAACTTAAGTGTAGTTTTTGCATCTTCAGTAAACTAACCTGATTGCCATCTAATTAGTTGTTACAATCACGCCGAAATGCAAAGCAGCTTGTTTTAATAACCTGTTTAGCCTTATTGGGAGCTAGTACATGGCTTTAGTCGTTTTGAAGTATTTAACATAACTTGGCAACTCCATTACTCCTTTTATGGACTTTTTGGCATCTGGGCACTCTTGGTAGGGAATCACTGTTTTAGAATGAAAAATCTCCCCCAGGAAGTAAATTAGCTAGTAAACAAATGAAACTTCATTTTTTATGTTACTTGTAGAGCATAAATTATTACCCTTTCTGCATAAGTGGCTGTTTGCTAGGCTGCTTTTAGTGGGACTTTGTTTTTGATTGGGTAATTAAATTTCTATTCATTATTGCCAAAAAGTGCCTACCCCCAACAGCAAGATACTAAATTTTAAAAATGTTGGAGCTGTGAATCTAGGAGGAAGTGAGAAGTTTAGCTTTTATTTAGTAGTTAGGAGCTTAAGTAAGTCACTTCTTTTACTGTGTTTCTGTATACAATAGGTAATATTTTTTGCCTTGCAAGACAGCATATAGAGGAAAGCTCTTTGGCAATGATATTATGTTCTACAAATATAAAAGTGCTGGTGTCATTTGTGGCTGAATAACACTTTATTTTGAAAATGCTTTATAACAGCTTTTCGTGGGAAATAAAGCACTGCTGTTAACTTCATCTTGCATTTTTCTAGTCTTTACTGTGATTAAAAAGTAGTCCAGTCAAAGTTGTGCAGAGGAAATAAACCTGGACTAAGGAGCCTAAGACTTTCTCTTTGGTTTGCCCTCCTGAGACAGATTACCTTTCCAAATTGGATTCATGGAAGAGCATTTGGAAATATCAGAACTGTCATGTTAAGCACCTAAGTGGTACTTTCATTCCAGAAGAATCATTGTTTTCATTTATCTGACCAATTTATAATATAGGGTCAAATTCCTGGTGGTTATCTATGCTCCCTCATCCCCATTTTTATACCTGTCCTTGAAAGGAACAGATATATGAAGAGGAGACTTAGGTTTCCCTTTTGTGAATAGTATATCCCTTAGTATCTTGATTTTTTTTTTTTAATTTGGTTAAACATATTTAGACCTGGAAAAGGGTAGTATTTGATAAATGTCAGCTAGTTGAGGGATGGGGAATTGAGTTGAATGGAGAATAGTCACTGCCAAATGTAAAGCATGACTGGAGAGCCAGAGTGATAAAGCAGGAGTCCCTTTTTCCAGATCCTTTCTAACAGTGTTATGTGATCTCTTCTAGAAGATTCTGAAAGATAATCCCAACTTGGAACCTAGGAAACCATCCAGTGGGTTTCTGCAGCTTAGGTGGTTCAGATCCCCATCAGCACCTTTTTCTGTGCCTCAGTTTGCTTACAATGATGTTCTCAGTAGCTGTAATTTGCTGCTTGTGTTTGAATACTTAAGCATTTTCTTTTTATCACGGGTATATAAGCATTTTTATTTCAACAAGTGTTAGAATTTTTACTCTGCTTTTGTGGGCTCTAGGTTAGCTACTTGGTTGTTTATTTGTAAAATGATTAGCAGGGAACCATGTGTATGCATTTTAAGTATCTTTTGTTGTCAGAGCAGTTAGAATTTTATTAAGGTACTATATGCTAATTCTGTCAATTTACTTCATTCTCCACCGCACATTTATTGAACAGCAAAGTATGAAAGTAATGTGTCCCATAATTGGCCTTCGGAAGAATTACAACTGCTGTTATCTCTGAACCTTCAAGAAGTTTGTGCATCAGTTTAAAAAAAAAAAAAGAAATCCCTGAAGATAGCTGTGTCCTACATTTGGAAAGATACAAAAACTGACCATTCTGGTCAACCAGTTTTGGTTGCTGGTGCTTGAGATAGAGCCACACAATGGTCTCAGTGGATTTATGGAGAAAAATAGATACAGAAAGTTACTTCTAAATAAGACAAAAAAAACCTTTTTCTTAAGTAGTGACAGGTAAAGAGGTTGGCTTGGTTAATCTTGAGTTGTGTTTCTCTCCATTAAGACGGTTTTATGGTGGGGATGGTAGTGGTGATGAACTTGTTTGAAATTTGTCCACTTACAATAATCTTTATGGTAGCTGTCACAGACAACTTCATCCTCACAGGCCTTAAAATTACTATAAAACTAATAGAATGGATGAGGAACAAAGGACCTGACTAATTAGATGCTTAGGTAATTGTTCTGTGTTTTCATAACTGTGGTGAAAAAAAGCGGTGCTAGAAGCACTTAAACATTCTATATATGGGAAAACTGCCTGAATTTGTATTGGGATTTTTGAGCACCATTCACTGTTTAAAAACTGATATACTGTAGGTCATATTTATTTTAAAGAGAAGTGGTAGGAAAACTTATCTTTTTAAGATAGATATAAAGCTTAGTTAACCTTATAAAATTACAAAACTTAAAGCATGTGAAAGATTGAAAATATTAATGCGTAGGTGTAGAAATATTGGTCATTATTTTAGATGTCTTTCAAAGTAGATTGTCTCTTAAATATTAAACTGAACAAACCTTGAACATGATGTAGAGTTTGTGCTGAAGGTTAAGTTTCCTGGCGTGGTGGATATTTTATAATATGGAAAACAAAACCTTATTGTAAGACATTAAAAAAATTTTAGTCAAAACTAGGAGATATTACTTATAATTCTACCACTCAGAATATACCACTATCAGAATTTTGTATCTTTCCAGTTATCTGCTCATCTCTTTTCTCCGATGCTTATGTATGTTCCCTCTCCCTTAAAAAATCAGATTTTTTTGTAATCTGCTTTTTCACTCAACAATATTGTAGATCCATGTTATAACTTACTCCTCACGTTTAGGCAAGATGAATTCTGACCACCCCAAGGTGGCCAACCTTGTCCCTGTGATTCCAGATCTCCCAGAACTAGAGGTCTAGCTTCAGGGAAAACCCAGATTTTCTTGCCTTAGCCCACCTGACAGCTAATCACTGGAAATGGGGTGGGCTGGTAGAATCCTTTGGTCAGGTTTTGTGTCAAGAGAGGGAGGAGGAAAGATGGGAGGGAGGTAGCAAAACTGGTCTCAATGGAACTGTGTAAGTTAATGTAGAATGGCAAAGGGATGTTTCTTCCAAGGAAAAAATTCTAAGGAAGGAAGGAAAGTGGAGGGGAAGGCAGCAGTTCTCAGAGTTTTGGGGTCAGGACTCCTTTACACTCTTGAAAATATATTGAGGACTTAAGGGCTTTGGTTTATGTAAGTTATGTCTATTGGTATTTATCACTAGAAGTTAAATCAGAAATATTTAAAACATTAACTCTTTAAAAACTCATCACATATTATAAATGTGCTTTTATGAAACAAAATTTTCTAAGCCAAAAAATAGAATAGTGGCACAGTCTTACATTTTTTGCAGATTTCATTGATGTTTGCTCTGTCATTTGCTTTTGCATTTAATTTGTTGTATGATATTTGCTTGAAATAATGTAAACAAAACCCAACCTCATACAGATACCTGGTTGGAAAAATTCTGAATATTTTAACGGCCATTTTAGATAATTGTGGATATTCTTTTTTTTTTTTTTTTTTTTTTTTGAGATGGGGGCTCACTGTGTTGCCCAGGCTGGAGTGCAGTGGTGTGATCACAGCTCACTGCACCCTCAGTCTCCTGGGACTCAGGTGTAGGCCATCTTACTGGCTAATTTTTTGTGTTTTTTTGTAGAGACAGGGTTTTGCCATGTTGCCTAGGCTTCTTTTTTGATACTCCATCAAAACTTGGTCTTCTTGAACTTTGGATCTTTTACCCTTGCATGATATTATAACATCATGCATTGGTCATTTAGAAAATAATGGTTCACCGAGATCTTCTAAATGGTGATACATTTGATTTTACAGTATCAAAATACATTCATCAATATTGCCGTCAACGTTATCAGGATATTCTTGGAAAACAGTGGTGGATACAGGTTTTCAAAAATTCTAATTTTTTGTTCAAAAACTTGCATTTTATTATTAGCAGTTTTATTATTGAATTTTATTATGGCCTGTCTGTTGTTTTCCTTGAAATGACAGAATCTCATTTTTTGAGGAAAATGCCTGACAAAAACCCAAGTTGAAATAACATTGTCAGTCATCCTTTCAAGTAAAAATGATATTCCATTTAAGTGGTTAATTCACTTCGTGACTTAGTCACACAAGGGTTTTTTCTCAGGCAGTCTGTAGGAATGCTCATGTACACTTCCCATTTCATCACTTGAAATATTAAAAAGACATATTCAAGGATTCAGATATAGTAAAATTTTCACTGCTTCATCATAGACGTTCTTTTTATTTTTGAGACAGGGTCTTGTTCTGTCACCCAGGCTGGAGTGCAGTAGCGTGATCACAGCTCACTGGAGACTCGACCCTCTGGGCTCAATCAATCCTTCTGCCTCAGCCTCCCAAGTAGCTGGGACTACAGGCATGCAACCACCATGCTTAGCTGATTTTTGTATTTTTTTTGTAGAGATGGGGTTTCACCCTGTTGGCCAGGCTGGTCTTGAACTTCTGGGCTCAAGTGATCGTCCTGCCTCGGCCTCCCAAAGTGCTGGGATTACAGGCATGAGCCACCATTCCCAGCCTTATCGTAGACATTCTTAAATTAAACTGACCTTTTGTTGCCCTTCCTTTTTAAGCCTTTCCTGTGCATAGTGAAGAATACCATGACTGCCTTTATTTGTGCTAAAGTGCCAGCATTTTTACCCACCATTGTATCTGCACCCTTACAACATATGTCAACATGTTAGTATTCTTGTAAAAATAGTTTGGACCTGGGGTCTGAGGGCCCCACTTTGGGAACCATTGGAATAGGTACTTAGATCTGCAGTGTATCATATCTTTTCATCTACAAGATTAAAAACATGATTTCAGCTAATTGTTTTTGTAATTTTCTTAACATGGTTTTCAAGGGTTTCAGTCCAGAGCGACGACATGTATGTTTCTTGGCTTATGCTGAAGTTTACTAGACAAATACTAACCAAATAATGAGATCCTAAGTGTAGTTGCAGTTTCTTTAGCCTAAGGAAAAAGAAACCTAAAAACTAAAACAGTAAAAATGGTCCAGATGGTGTATTCCCAATGTGTGCTGAAGAATTTGAAGAAGAAAATGCAGTACTCAATAAGTGGTGTTAAGAACAGGATTAATTCTGGAGAGTTTCTCATTTAGCCTGTAAAGAGATTTGGGGCACAGTAAGAGTTGGAGGAACGAGAATGTAAATAACCCATTATTGACCAGGTATACTATTAATGATGTCCTCAATCAATACAACTTATTCTTAAAAGAACATTTGGTAAAATGCTTTAAAAATATTCAGTTTCTGTGGCTTCAGGTATAAATCAGATTATAGTTCTCAAAGCAGTGTTTCCTAAAATCGTTTCTGTGAAATTGTTTTCCATGACTTGAACCTAGTTGTTCTGAAGCTAATATATAATAATAATGGCTTTTCCCCAATTTATAATAGAAAACCATACAAAGTAACAGAGTAAATATCTGTTAGTGGGTGAAAGCATATAATGCTTAGTTCATTAGCTTTTTAAAAAAATCACGTGTAATTGTGTTTTAAAAAAGATATGGGCCTGGCTCAGTGGCTCACGCATGTAATCCCAGCATTTTGGGAGGCTGAGGTGGGTGGATCATGAGATCAGGAGTTCAAGACCAGCCTGGCCAATATGGTGAAACCCTGTCTCTAATAAAAATACAAAAAATTAGCTTGGCGTGGTGGCACGTGCCTGTTATCCCAGCTACTTGGGAGGCTGAGGCAGGAGAATCGCTTGAACCTAGGAGGCGGAGGTTGCAGTGAGCCGAGATTGCACCATGCACTCCAGCCTGGGCCACAGAGCAAGACTCTGTCTCGAGGAAAAAAAGAAAAAAAATTATATATATATATGTATGTGTGTATATATATATATATGTAGTAATGGCATTTCTTGGTAGTACTTGGTTTGTGTGATAGATTAAAACATTAGAATTTCATGGTATTTGAATTAGTTTTCTATTGCTCTGTAGCAAATTTAGCAGCTTAAAGCAACAAACATTATCTCACCATTTCTGTGGGTCAGGATTTTGTGCAATTTACCTTGGGTTCACTGGCTTGGCCTTTCACCAGGCAGTGAAGGTGTTGGTGGCAGCTATGATCATCCTAAGGCAGGATAGGGAGAGAATGTAGATGTTGGCAGCTCCAAGCTCACTTATGTAGATGTTGGCAGGATTCATCTCACAGGCTGTGGGACTGGGCCTCCGTTTCTAGATGGCTATTGGTCTGAGGCCTTTTATAATACCTCACCATGTGGGTCTCTCCATAGGGCACCTCATCACATGGCAACTGGTTTCCATCAGAGGGAGCAATGGAAAGAGCAGGAGAAGGATGGGCAAGGCAGACATCATAGTCTCTTTGTAGCCTAATCTCAGAAGTGATGTTATTACTTTTGCTGTATTCTCTTCGTTAGAAGTGAGTCCCTAGGTCCAGGGGTGGGAATTTTACAAGGGTGTGAATGCCAGGAGGTGAGGGTGATCGGGGCCATTTTAGAGGCTGCCTACAACTGTTGAAGAAAATCATTGACTTCTATGAGCTGTAGCAACAGGCAGTGCTATGCAAGGAGAATGGTTGTCTCAAAAGTCCAGCTCCTCACATGGTTTTTAATGTGTTGCCTTTTCCCCTCATACATTTTGTTTAAATCCATAGTCATCTTGCCGTTTAGTGGTGTGGTTTAATTGCATATTTGGGTTAGTCTGTTTGTAATTGTTTAATATAGGTGTCTCTGTGTTAAACAGGAATCCTATCCATCTTCTTCACCCATATGGTTTGTGGATTCTGAAGACCCAAATCTGACATCAGTTCTGGAACGTCTAGAAGATACTAAGAACAACAATTTGGTAAGAAAATAAGCCAACCTATTTTCTCTTTTCCTCATGAATATTACATATAGAAATTAAATGTTAAGAGATAATGTGATATAAAAGCATGATTAATGATTATAATCTTGTAGGAATTAAAGACTAGTGTTTTTTTTTTTTTTTTGTCCTTCAAATTCTATTTACTACCTGGTCTCTCTCTTTTATTTCCCACATGTATAACCTTAATTTAGATTACAAATTAGGGATCTCTTTTTCCCTGAATTCTAACCATTAAGCCAAACAAGCATTTTGGGTAGAGACCACTAGCCAAGATGGGAAGCAGAAAAAAGACCAAGGTAGAAGTGAAGGGAGAGATGAGGAGAATGACACCAGAACTAGTATGAGGGAATTGCCTTTTCTTTCAAGGGTCTGTAAGTCTGCAGTAAAAGAACAGAAAGTTTTATTTTTGTTTTTAGTATATAAAGAAATATAACTTTCCATGTTGAAAAAATTTTTAACTTTTTTTCTTGATTATAAAACTCATGAGCAAGCATTGTTGAGAAAATTAGTAAAATATAGACAGGAAAAAAATTAAAATCTCCCATAATTTCTCTGCCTAATATAACCACTGTTGACATGATGGTTATTTTCTACCAGTATATATTTTTTCTTTGCTAGTAAAATACATATACCTTTATACATACGTTTAAATAGTTGAGGTCATAGTCTATATAGTTTTACATTATTTTAAAAAACATTTACTGGCCAGGTGCAGTGACTCACGCCTGTAATCTCAGCACTTTAGGAAGCCAAGGCGGGCGGATCACTTGAGGCCAGGAGTTCGAGATCAGCCTGGCCAACGTGGTGAAACCCTGTCTCTACTAAACATACAAAAATTCACTGGGCATGGTGGCGCATGCTTGTAATCCCAGCTACTTGGGAGGCTGAGGCAGGAGAATTGCTTGAATCTGGGAGGCAGAGGTTGTGGTGAGCCGAGATCACGCTATTGTACTCCAGCCTGGGCAACAGAGCTAGACTCCGTCTCAAAAAAAAAAAAAAAAAAAAAAAAAAAATTACTGTATTTTCCCATGATATCATACAGTCGTTATAGAAAAATAATCATCATTATTTTCAGCTGACATGATTGTTTACCTAAAAATATTCAGAGGAACCAACTGAATAAAAGAGTTTTTAAGATTACTGGTTGAAAGTTCTGTTGCATAAAAGTCAATAGCTTTCCACAATTTTAGCTATAATCACATAGAAGATACAGTGATAAAGTATTTTTTCAAGTATTTCAACAAAACTTAAATACCTAAGAATCAACTTAGATGTGCAGGACTTTTATCAAGAACATGACAGTTTTGCTGAGTGGAAGGAAAGATTTGCATTCTGTGTTCCTGGATGAGCAGATATCATGTTATAAATATGTCACTTATCGCCATGTCTTCATATTCGTAAATGTAATTTCTGCTGGTTGTGCAGTGGCTCATGCCTGTAATTCCAGAACTTTGGGATGTTGAAGCAGGCAGGTTGCTTGAGCTCATGAGTTTAAGACCAGCCTAGGCAACATGGTGAAACCTGTCTCTACAAAAAATAACAAAAATTAGCAGGGTGTAGTGGCACACACTTGTAGTCCCAGCTACTGAGGAGGCTGAGGTGGGAGGATCGCTTGAGGTTGGGAGGCGGAGATTGCAGTAAGCCTAGATTGTGCCTCTGAACTCTAGCCTAGGTGACAGAGTGAGACCCTGTCTCAAAAAATATATATGTGTGTGTGTATATACATGTTATGTGTATATATGTATATACATGTGTATGTGTGTGTGTGTGTGTGTGTGTGTATATATATATATATATATAAACTAAATTTCAGTACAAATCCCAGCAGGTTTATTTTTGGAAGTTGACAAAATGACTCTAACATTTGTTTAAAAGGGTAAATGATAAAAAAACGAATAGACTTGTTCAACCAGATGTTCAGTAAAATATTGTGTACTAACTCTGTTCCAGACAGATAAAGGCAATGGAAATTTAGAACCAGAGTCATGCAAATGAGAATTTAGTATAAGGTAAAGGTGGTATTCTAACTTCATAAGGAAAGGCTAGATTATTCTGTAAATAGTCTTAGGAAAACTATTTGAGGAAGTTTGAGTCTCAACTCTGCTTTTTGTCAAGATAAGTTATAGTTGTATAGTTGGTTTAAACACATCTATTCTTAAGAACAGAAGGCTGGGCGTGATGGCTCACGCCTGTAATTCCAGAACTTTAGGAGGCCCAGGCAGGCGGGTCAGTTGAGGTCAGGAGTTCAAGACCAGCCTGGCCAACATGGCGAAACGCCATCTCTACTAAAAATACAAAATTTAGCCGGGTGTGGTGGCATGTACCTGTAATCCCAGCTACTTGGAGGCTGAGGCAGGAGAATTGCTTCAACCTGGGAGGCAGAGGTTGCAGTGAGCTGAGATTGTGCCACCGTACTCTAGCCTGGGCGACAGAGTGAGACTCCGTCTCCAAAAAAAAAAGATATTTTAAGAGTTAAGGCTGAGGCTTGGCACAGTGGTTCATGCCTGTAATCTCAGCACTTTGGGAGGCCGAGGTGGGAGGATTGCTTGAGCCCAGGAGTTTGAGATCAGCTTTGGCAACATAGCAAGACCCTCTTTCTCTCTCTCTCTCTCTCTGTGTGTGTGTGTGTATATACACACACACACACACACACACACACGAGTTAAGGTTTGTGTGGAGAGCCATGAAGGTAAGAGGTAAAAATTAAAAGCTAGATGGACACATGTTTACATCCCCAGCAAGGGGGTTGATGGGAAAGAGTGGTAGACATAGTTCTGTTACTCTACCTCCTTTTAGGAAGTTGCTTCTGAAGATCTAAAGATAACGGTTTTGTAATAGCAAAAATGAGTTATTTTTCAGTATCTAAAATATTACATAAACACATTCATAAGGTTAAATGAAATAGGATATAAAATTGGTCCTAGTTTTTTAAAAAGTGAATATATTTACATGAAGGAGAAAACAACTCACCTCCCACTCTTGCAGCCTCTGCCAGTTTATCAAAACCTAGTTTCTTGAGAGAATAAGCTACATGTTTTCACCTTTTTTCGCTGAAGTTATTATGATCTGGATTCTGCCTTCATCGTTGCACTAAAATTTGTCTCCTAGTTGCCAAAACTAGCGGCTCCTCTCTTAGTCCCCAAATTGACCCCTCTGCAGTATTTTGATACTGTCGATTGTTCCCTTGTTGAAACATTCCTGCATTCTTAATGTCCACCAATAAAGAGTTGGTTAAATAAAAATAGTGTATAGTTTTATAATAGAATATTCTGTTGTAGGCAAAAAAAAAAAAAAAATGCAGCCAGTCTTTCCATAAGAGCATGTGCAAAGTTCTAAGATATATTAAGTGAAAAAGCAAGGCATAAAATATTGTGTATAATTGGCCTTTTTAGTATACAGTGTAAAAAAATCTATATGCTTGTTTATACTTTTTTCTTTTCCTGGTGGGTACAGGAAACTGTTAATAGTAGAACACAATTAAAAAAAAAATTGGCTTCTGTGTCAGGCTCTGTGATAATTGAGTATAAAAGACAAATAAGGCATGTCCCTGTCCTCTGGGAACTGATAATCTAATGGAACTTCCGTCTGATTACTGTCTTGTTTTTATCTTATCACCCTGCCTTGGTCTCCTCTGATCTCTTCTTCCTTGGCCTACTTCTTCTCTTCTCATTCTGTGCTTTCTCTGAGTAATATTTTACTCCCATTACTTTAGTCATGACCTCTGTTCTAGGGATTCCTAAATCTGTATTCATCTCCAGAGTTTCAAACCCATATATCTGTCTGTAAATCATATATGTTAGGGAATCTCACTTAGAGTGCCATGGATATTCAAAATGATGACATTTAAATTTGCATTTACCCACCTCCTAGCATTCTGTCAGCCCCGTGTTTTTTTCTCAGTAATTCTCCTTGTGATTGTGAGTGGGACAAAATGAAATAATCAAACTAGTCACCCATACCTAAACCTGGGAACTGTCTTAGCGTTCTTTTATATACTACTGTTCTCTGACCGCCCCCAAACTAGTAATTTTCTAAGACCTGTCCTTCTGAATGTCTCTTACTATTTTCCCTGTGATCTCAGTTTCTTCCTCCCATCCCTCAAATGCTTTTTTGGTGTGTGGAGGAAGGGAGGAAAATTGAAATTCGTGGAAAATGTACTACCCTGTCTTTCCTGTTGCTTGGTATGACTCCACTACCCTGCTGCCTCTCTCCCCAGCACTCCTGGAGCCCCTTCCGTGCCAGAGGCCAGAGTGTCTAGGTCTGTCCAGATTGCCCTGCCTCATCTTCGTTATGCACTTAGCACGCAGTAGAGCGTATTGGGTGGATATCAGATCCACACTGGAGCTTGGTTTCCTTTTAAGCATGAAGATTTTTGTTGGATCCTAATTTACCATTCAGCCTTCCTCATTTTCATTTGCTCTGTTGTCCACTTTGGGAAGGCTTATTCTTTGCTTCGTTAACCCATTCTAATCCTGTGTCTTCTTTCTTTGTCCTTTGTAAACCTGCTTCTTTCTTTTCATCTCTTTTCTTGGTCAGAGCCACCTAGGAAACTGTTCCTGACCAAGTGAAGTGAGTTGCCTTATTAGATCCCATTTGAGTTACCTTATACATTGAAAAACATTTTAAACAATGAAAACCATACTTGTGCACATGATTTACCTTGTTTACTTGTTGAAAGCAAATATGCTTACAAAACAATCTGGACTTAAACATGGAAATTTACAGTTATTCTTTGCAGTTTTCCTAGTGAATTATTGTTATTTTTTATACAGACACTTAAGAGCCTACTAAGTATCAAGTGTTTTACAGGTTTCATTTCATCTTTACCATTCTGGGAAAGTTTTCATTTCTTTGTTTTACAGATGGGTAGACTCATACTCAGGGAATTAGATAGGATATCCAAGGTCATCTAGATTGCCAGGCTCTGTCTACTAGATATTTGCTTCTGTATTTTTAAATGAATATGACTGGAATATATAATTTTGTAATCCATCTGTAACAACACTGCCTGTGTGTGTCTGGGTTATTTTTTCTGTTATTTTTTGTTTTTATTTTTTTGGTAGCCTCATTAATGCATTAATGTTCTCTTGTCTGAAGTTGTAAGTTTCTCAGAAAACAGGTTAGCAGTGAGAAATTGGACAATGTCTGGAACTTCGTTCCTCTGCCCTTATTGTTGTCATTCTGCTAGGTATCAGTTGTAGTGATTATACCCCAAGCCATAGTAACTTTCTTATACTAGAGGGTCCTGAAAATATTTTAAAGACTATTTTTTAAATCTGTAAGCTGCAGTTGAGCAGTAACAAACTTTTTCATTTCCTACTGGATTGATTACAGTAGTCATAACATTATTGATGTCTTCTAAGGGCTCTTTAACATAATGCTTATTTACTGAAATGTGTTTTGTAGCTTCGTCAGCAATTGAAGTGGTTGATATGTGAACTCTGCAGTTTATATAACCTTCCTAAGCACCTGGATGTTGAGATGCTAGATCAACCACTACCCACGGGTCAGGTAAAGTAAAAATTCTCTAGTGTTCAAGAGCTAAATAAATTGTCACAAGCAAAAGTCAAACTAGGATGATTTTTCTTTTTATTATTCAACTTATTTAGAAGTTAGTTTCATTTTTGTTCCTATTGAATTGTTTTGTTTGTTTTAGGTACTAAAAATAAACTTTTCATTCTTTGGAGCTGCTGGTATTTACTATACAGGCAAACAATTGCCCTTCTCCCTACCACCACCTTTTTGTTAATATTGCTGGTTTCCATAAATGCTCTTGCTTCTTTCATAGTTTGTCTTTGGTTATTCAATTACCATCACCTAGCAATGTCATCTCCTTAAGTCTGTCTGTGCTTTTTAAAGACTAAACCAAATGTTATCTCCTGCAAGCAACAGAAATTTCCACTAGCTCACCACCACCACTAACTTCATTCTGGATTTACTTATTTAGGCATCTAAATATTTATTACCTATTTTTTTTTTACTATAATACATGATAATTTAGCTCTTATACCACCCACTTACCACTCACCTCCCCTTCCTCAAATATTATCTTTAGTCATATAAGTAATCACTAATTATCATTAGGACTTTGTAGAGTAAAGCCAAGTTTTCTAGAATATTTAAGATAGGATATTTCCTTTCTTGGTGCAGCTTTTTGTTTTGCAGTGTCTTCCTCATAATAGTAATTTTTAATTTAAAAAATTCTGTTGTAGCCCTTTCTGTGAGGTTTCCCTTTCTTCTGAAGCCTTTGGTTCCTCTGTGCCCATCTTGGCAGGTGGTTCTTTGGGTTGGCTGTGTAGATGCCATCTTGAGGTTTTTCTCATCTGCTCTCCTACAGTAGATCCATTGTTTCTTGAATCCCATGCCGTCTTTCTTGGCTTACCCTTTCTCATTTTGCCTGACTATATTCTCAGGCAAAACCCTAAGAAAGCATGGAGCAGTACATTTTCTGAGCTCTAGCTTCTGAAAAATACTATCCAGTGTTTGGTTTTTGGAGCCAGACCGAGATAGGTTTGAATCTTTGTTCTGCTACTTACTGGCTGTGTGCCCTTGGGCTGATTCCCTAATTGTTCTATGCATCAATTTTCCATTGGCAAAATGGGGGAACCAGTAATAGTGTTAGTACCTATGTTTTGGGGGAACTATGAGGATTAAATGAGTTGTTACAAGTAAACCATTTAGAGCAGTGCCTGGTGCATAGCACATCCCCATCAGTGTTGACTTCTGTTATATTCTACCCTCCCTCACACTTGATTGGTAGTTTGGTTGATTATATATTTCTAGGTTGAAGATAATTTTACCTTAGAATTTCAAAGTCTGTGCTGTTGTCTTCTAACCAGTCGTGGTGGTGAAGCCTCATGCCATTCTGAGTTTCAGTCATTTACGTATGGCTTTCTCTCTGGAAGCCTTTAGGAGTTTGTCTTTTCCTTGATGTGCTGAAACAGCACAACAGTATACTTAGTGTGGGTCTTTTTTCACTCATTGTGCTGAGTATACCAAATGGATAGGTCTATGGATAGGCTCTTTCAAATTTGGAATGTTTAATCTTCTCATATTTTTGTTGTTAATTTTCTCCTTTCCATTTTATTTGTTCATTTCGAAGTGTCCGTTAATGGGATTTTAGACCTCTTCTTGTCTTGAGTCTTGTATCTCATATTATTTCTAAATTATTTTTCTTTAATTTTAAAATCTGAAATATTTTTCTTTCAACTTTTGGAAATGTTATTTGGACAGTCATAACTTTAAGTTTTATTTATTGTTGCTTAACCAATTATCCCAAAACTTAATGGCATAAAACAACAAATTTGCCTATCTGTCGCTATTGTATGGCTTAACTGGGGCTAGTTGGACAGGTTTTCTGCTGGTCTCATTTGGCAGCTCTCACTCTGTGGTTTAGATGGTGGCAGGGACTGGTCATCTGGATGCTCAGCTGCAGTAGAATGTCTGAGACGGCTTCTTCACCCACAGGTCTGCTGCCTTGGTGTTTCTTCATCTGGCCTTTCTGCATAGCGTCTCATCCTCTCGGGCCTCTTCATGTGGCTTCTCTTTCTCCAAGAGGATAGTCAGTTCCTATTTTTGGCTTCCAGAAGCATAGAAGTGGAGCTGCCAGGTGTTCTTAAGGCTTAGATCTGGAACAGGTCCAATATAATTTCTACCAAATTCTGTAGGTTAAAGTGAGTCTCGGGGCCAACCCAGATTCACTGTGGGATGGGCCCATCCAAGGACCGTGATGACAGGAGGTGTGGTTCATTGGGGACCAACTCCCAAGATGAGCCCTGAGTTCTAAGAGCCTTTTCTTCGCTGGTTATTTTTTGTTCATATTCTATTTTTGTTCCATGGATGTATTCATAAGTGTCTTTAAGGAGCTATTTTGATACTCTTTGGCCCTCTCCCTAGCATCTTTTTTCTTTAATAAATTTTTTTCTTAGTTTATTTTTGTCTTTTTTTTTTTTTTAAAACCTTTCCTCAGGTATCTATTCTATGTTGCTTATCATTTGTAGTCTTTTAATTCCCTTTTTTGTTCATATTTGAGAGGGGTACTAAAAGACCGATTGGGAGGCTGGATGTGGTGGCTCACACCTATAATCTCAGTGCTTTGGGAGGCCGAGATGGGAGGATCACTTGAGCCCAAGAGTTAAGACCAGCCTGGACAACATATTGAGACCCCATCTTTACAAAAAATAAAAAGTTAGGTCGGTATGGTGGCACCTGCCTGTAGTCCCAGCTACTCAAGAGGCTAAGGCAGGAGGATCACTTGAGCCTATGAGGTTGAGGCTGCAGTGGGCTGTGATCATGCCAGTTGTACTCCAGCCTGGGTGACAGAATGGAACCCAATCTCAAAAAAACAAAAAAAAAAAGGACTGAAAGACTGATTGGGAGTTCTTTGTGGCCAAGACTTGTCAACTGGTAGCTTTTAGTGGGAATTTAGGCTGATTCCCAATGGTTATTCCCTACCCCTCTATCTTATCTCCTGGTGCAATCATAAATGATGGCTGGAACTACTCCATTCCTCTGGAGATGAAATCTGTGTTCTTTTGCCTGAGGTAGATGTATGTTTGCTTAGGTTCTGCTTAAGGAGATGTGGTAGAACAGTGTGTTTCAGGGCCTGGAAAATGTGTTCTGTATATAGGCTTTTGTTAATCTGTTTACAGTCTTGCCTATCTGTCCCACTCTCTGGGGTACCTAGTGTCTGAGTCTAGAGCCTCTTCAGGGTGCTGTGAGATAAATTTGCCTCCTTGTTATCGATATCTGCCTAACCTCCACCTTTGTTGGCTTTGGTCCATTAATTAACCATTTTCCATTTACTGTCATTGTCTAGTGGAGGTGAGTTCTGGTCTGCTGGTAACCCCATTCCTTTTTTGTAATTGTGTGTTTATTCTTCACCGTAATTCTAGTGGAACCTCAGGACAAAGAGCAGATGGGAGAAATATGTTTTCAGTATTCACTTTTCCTTCTGTTTCTTTTTTTTTTTCTTTTTTTTTTTTTTTTTTTTTGACAGAGTCTCTCTCTGTCGCCCAGGCTGGAGTGCAGTGGCGCGATCTCAACTCACTGCAACCTCCGCCTCCTGGGTTCAAGTGATTCTCCTGCCTCTCAGCCTTCCAAGTAGCTGGGATTACAGGCACATGCCACCATGGCCAGCTGATACTTTATAAACATCTATGATCATCTGGCCAGTCTTTTTTTTTTTTTTTTTCCCCTGAGTTGGAGTCTCGCTTGTCGCCCAGGATGGAGTGCAATGGCGCGATCTTGGCTCACTGCAGCCTCTGCCTCATGGGTTCAAGCGATTCTCCTGCCTCAGTCTCCCCAGTAGCTGGGATTACAGGTGTGCGCCACCACGCCCGGCTAAGTTTTTGTATTTTTTAGTAGAGCTGGGGTTTCACCATGTTGGCCAGGCTGGTCTCAAACTCCTGACCTTGTGATCTGCCCACCTTGGCCTCCCAGAGTGCTGGGATTACAGGGATGAGCCACTGCATCTGGCCCCTCACTTTTCCTTCTGTAAGACATCTGCAGCTTGTGTTTTTCACTGAATATCACATGGACTTAATGCATAGAGAGCTGCCTGGTTTTTCATGATTGTGCCCACGATTCTATGTAGGGATATACTTTGTGAGTTCCTAATTTTGAATCATCCTTGCATTTCTATAGTAAACACCATTAGAATGGATATGGTAATATTTTATTTTTGGATTTTTACTTCTATATTAAGTAAGGTTATACTTTGTTTCCTTTTAGGCTCTTATTTCAGTATCAAGGGTATGCGGGGGTGACTTGGAAAGCTTTACATCTTTTTTTCTAAGATCTAGGGTGTAGATCTAGTTTACACAGTAATTTTCAACTGGAGGAGATTTTTGCCTCCCGTGGGACATTTGGAAATATCTGGAGCCATTTCTGGTTTTCACAGCTGGTCATGGTAGGGGTGCTGTTGGCATTTCTTAGGTAGAGGGGATGTCACTAAACATCCTACAACACATAGGAGAACCCTCCACAAACAATTGTCTGGCCCAATATATCAGTATTGCTGAGGTTGAGAAACCATGGTTTAAATAAAACTCCAATCGGGAGGATGAGTCTTTGACTGTCTTTTTCCTTTTTCTATGTATCGGTCTCCAGATTTTCCACTTCTTCAGTTGTAGTAACTGTAGATTCTAAAAAAAAAAAAAGATCGCTTCACGTATACTTCTAAGCTGTTGCGTCGTATTCACATGTGGCTATATGCCATTTTCACTTCAGAAGTTTTCTTTATCTTGATTACTTACCAGAGGCGTGGCTGTTTTATTAGTCTTGTGAAAGAATCCTCTTTCAGTTTTATTTTTTAAATCTAGTGTTTTCTGTTTCATTTTTTGCTTATGTCTTAATTATTTCCCCCTTTTTATTTTGGTTTTTCTAGTTTAGTGGATTAATGTAATTTAAATTGCTTTTTAAACAAACATGTAAGGGTATACATTTTCTTTGGGTGCTGTTTGAGTTTATTGCACAAGTTTTATAATCTGTTTTCTAAGTAATTTTATTCCATCATTTGTTCACATTGCCATACTATTAAAACTTTTCGTTGTGAGAGATGACATGTATTAAAAATATGTAAAACATAAGCTTAGTGTAACTCATAATTAGAGTGAATACTTGGGAGCCAACACCTAGCCAGCACCCAGGTGAAGAGAAGGAACATTGTTCGCACTACAGAAACCTCCTGCAGCCTTCTTCCTGATCACTGTTCCTCTGTACACTCGTCTTTCCTTAGGTTTCTCTAGTGTTATCACTTATGTATTCATCCTTGAACAATACAGTGTAGTGTTGCCTATTGCTGAACTTTTGAAAATCATACTATATGTATTTTTTCATATCTTTGTTGTGCTCAACATTGTGTGTGAAATTTGTTCCTATTGTGTATAGCTATAATTCTTTTGCATTGCTGTATTTATTCCATTGTTTGAATACACCTTACCATTTATCCCCTTGACTGGATACAGACATGTGGGTTGTTTCCAGTGTTGTTAGGAACAGTGAATGCTGCTGTGATCATTCTTGCCTGTATTTCATGGTACCCCTGTGCCAGCATTTCTCTGGGGCAATACTTAGGGGCATGAGGATCAATTTCTTCTTTTACTCAAGAGTTATCTAGGAAAAAAAAAACTTTTAAAAAAGCATTTTCAGGTGGCTTTTCAGTTATTTTTAGTGCATCATATGGTCAGAGAATATGGCCTGTGACCTTTCAACTGCATTATCAGCAATCATTTAGACTTCACTATTGGTGTTACTGCTGTCTTTGCTTATTGCTGCTCCTTGTATTATGTGTCCTGCTCCCTGCCCCTCAAGTATATCCTTGAATAATATCTGTTTTTTTTTGGTTTGTTCTTTTTTAAACCTAGAAAGGGTTTGCAGGGATGTGTATGGAGAGTGTCCCTTGAATACTTGCTGTCTGTTGTTTGTTCAACAAATATCTGACTCTGTATAAAGTATTCCACATTGGTGTGGAGAATCTGGAGGTGAACGTACACAGATATGCTTCCTGTCTTGATGGAGCTAGATATAGAATTCTAAATTCATAATTGTGTCTATTCCCAGTTCTTTATGCTTTTATCTTCTGATACTTGTTACAAATGAAAAGTCTGATGCCTATCTCATTCTTAATTCTTTCTGTGTATTTTATTTTTTCTTTCTGGTAGTTGGTATGATTTTCTCTGTAACTGTAAAGTGTGGGGGTTTTACTTTTTGGTATTACTTTTTTTTTTTTTTTTTTGAAACAGGGTCTTGCTCTCTTGCCCAGGCTAGAGTGCAGTGGTGTGATCACAGCTCGCTGCAGTCTCTACCTCGTGGGCACAAGCAGTCCTCCCACCTCAGCCTCTTGAGTAGCTGGGACTACAGGTGTGCACTGCCACCGTGCATGGCTAATTTTTAAAATTTTTTTGTAGGGATGTGTTTTCACCATGTTGCCCAAGCTGGTCTCAAACTCCTGGGCTCAAGTGATCCTCCTGCCTTGGCCTCCCAAAGTGTTACAGGCATGAGCCACTGTGTCCAGCCTTCAGTATTCCTTTGGGGCATTCAGAGCCGCTTAATATTCTAAAGTCTTTCTTTAGCTCAGCAGCACTTGTCTCTTGTTTCTTTTTATTCCCCTTCATCCTCTGGATGAATGTTAGATCTCTATATCTTTGATGTCCCTTAACTGTTCTCTTACTTACATCTCTTCTGTTTTCTCCCCCGTCTCCTTTTTTTCTCTGTTCTAAGAAAATGTCACTGTTTTTCTTAATCATAAATGCCTTGTTGGGTCAAGTCCATAGTACTACAACCCTTCTATAAGTGGTTTTTTGGGGGTGGAGGGGATCTTTAGAATTGTGCTTGCATAGTAATCTGTTTTTTATTTTGTGGATGCAGTAACTTCTCAATTACTGCTGAAGATCCCAATTAGGTTTTTAAATTCTATTTATTTCCTTCATTAGTAATGCTTCAGATCATTTGTGTTTGACTTGGCACTTTCAGATTGCTAATTTTCTTCAGCTCTCTGGTGATACGTGGTTATCTCTTCATTTATAGATGAGATATACCATTGATCAGTATCCATTGTTGACCTGAGTGTCTTCAGAATTGTCACTCTTTTCTACGGTGGCCTCCCCCTCCTGGTTTGCAGACCTGTGCTCTTCCTATGGCATGAGGGTGGGGAGGTGCTGGCTGGTGAGCTTTCCAGCTCCTGAGCTAAAAGGAAGAGGCGGAGTCTGTTACAAGATTTTGCTGCTGCATTGAGTTATATTAAAAACACTCTCTGTCTTTTCTCTTTGGTTTTGACACTCATAGAGGCCATCAAGATAGGGTTTCTATATAGGAGAGTGATCCTTACCAACTGTAGATGAGACAAGTACAGTAAAGAATGTCTGATTCTTCTGAAAAAAAGTGGTCCCTGCATTATTGGATTGAGTCTGTGACTTTCTCAAGCCCAGCAGTCTGATTCCATCTCCTTTGTATCTTCCAGCATGTCCTTATAGTTTTGGTTCACTAAGGGTATTCTCCTTGTATTTGTTTTTCTGCTACTGCAGCAGACCTACTCTTTTGTTATAAAATTCTGTCATTTCAATGGGGTTTTGAAAAGAGGACCAGGCCACATCTTGAAATGAAATCATCTTAGGATAACTCACTTTTTGTTTTGATTAAATTACTTACCCTTTTTGAGGTGGTGGGGGCTCAGCTTTCTCATTTTAAAATGAAGGATGGTAACTTGGCTGATGGTGACAGACCCAGATGCATGTGAGAATCACCTCAGAGAGCTTTTGAAAAACAGATTCTCTGAGTAGGCTTTGAAATTGGCATTTCGAAAATGCTCTTTCAATCATTGATGCAACCAAACTCTTTGGGACTTTTAGGCTAGGTATATAGTCTTTAGATACCCAGAATAGTTTGATTTGGAGTATAACAATTTAGGGAAATGAAAAAAGGGAGAATTACATTTTGGAAGCTGCTTGCTTCCATTTTCCATTAGTTTTTAGAAGACAATGTCTAAAGAGATGCAGATTTAAAGGAAATACAAGTTAATTCTGCATGGGTATGTTTACATGGAATTCTCCAGCTGACTAATCCAGAAGAGTTCTAATACCCTCTGTGATCGTGGGTTTGTTTTTCTTGAGAATTATTCCATCAGAGTATCTCATAACAGATGCTTAGATACTGCCGAGACCTTTGTTGGTCTTACTTGATCTCTGGATCCTGGTTTCTTGATCTTTTACGTATTCTGTGTTCTAACCTGAACTGGCCTTCATGGTTAAAGATGCATGTATAAACAGTGTCCCGGCCAGGAAGCTTACTTTTTGAACTTTGCCGAAAATGGATATGAAAGGCCTTCCTAAAACCCCATCAAATTCATTTCTGAACTTGATAAATTGTAAATTGTGTAAATTGGTAAGTTGTGTCTTGTAGAGAAGTATTTTGTAGTAAAATGTTTTTAAAAAGAAAATTTGCTTTTTAGTGAGGTGGTAATCATTTCATAATTCTTAGTTTTGTGAAATGTCTATTATCAGTGACACATCTGACCTTTCAAAATGTAAGGCAGTTGAATTTATGTAATGATTCAGGCTTTCCAAAGTTAAAAAGGGAGCTATTTTAAGAATTGGGAGATTTTATTTTAAATAAGCCATTGATCTTATGCACATAGCCATATAAGTAAAATGTTTTCTTATTTTAAATTAGATTATGTTTTAACATTTTTTTCTGTTTTGCTTTATATTTGATTGCTTTTCTTTATTCCTAAGGCATCCATTAAGTTGAATTGTTCAAAATTGTTTCATTTTTAAAAGCTGATAACTTATTTGTTAGTCAAAGCTGGATTTAAAGATAAACATTTTAATTTTAATAAACTGTCTGGTAGTGGGACTCCAGTGACAGATGGTTGAGAGTTTGTGGCACCAGTCTTCTAATGTACTCAGCCTGTGCATATTTGTTCTGTGTAGCCCTGGCAGATTCTTTCTCTGTTTCAGAATGGGACAACAGAAGAAGTGACTTCAGAAGAAGACGAAGAAGAAGAAGAGATGGCTGAAGTAGGTATTTTATATGAAAGAAGAGTTCATAAATGTCTTCATTTTTGAACATTTGAATAATTCTCACATCTTTTTTATAGACTACTATTAATGTGGAATAATTGAAAGCACATTGTGTTTGGAATGGAATATAATTCCCCAACTCTGGCTTTACCTCTAACTAATGATATGCCTTTGAGCAAATTTATCTGAATTCTTTGGATTTGATTTCCTGGAAAACAAAAGCTTTTAACATTTAGCACTAAAATTATATTTATGTTTAATACTAATCAGTATCAGTACTTAATCTGTATTTGGTTATTTTTAGGAAGAGGAACTACTAAGTTTAAAAAATTTTATGTTTGCATAAAAGGAGAATTTGAGAACATTTTAGGGACTACTTGCCAGAAGTAGTGAAACTGTCTCTTGTTGAAAAATCATCAAAGAATTTTGTCTTAATCTGGTTTACACTATTTTAACAGAATACTGGAGACTGGGTAATTTATAAAGAACAGACATTTATTTTCTCACTGTTCTGAAGGCTGGGAAGTCCAAGATCAAGATACCAACATTTGGTGTCTGAGGACCTTCTTGTTGCATCCTCACATGGTAGAAGGCAGAAGGGCAGGAGAGCAAGCTAGTCCATTGTGTGAAGCCTCATTTGTAAGGGCCTTAATCCCATTAAGGAGGAGGGAGCCCTCTTGGCTTAATCACCTCTTAAAGGTCCTACCTCTTAATATCATCACATTGGCAACACCTGCATTTTGGAGGGAGCACATTTAAATCATAGCAAATTTAGTAGAGCTCATTCCAAAGACATTGAGCTTAGGCCAGTTGTCAGTCATGGATATAATTTTAGATGTTTTCAAGCTCTGAAGCTTTGCATTTAAATTCAAACTTCAGAACAAAGATCTTTGTCTCTGCGTTGACCAAATAGAGGATATGTGAATTCCATGGTCTTGATTTAAAAAAAAATTTTTTTTCTGTTTTGGGTCTTATAATTAGTATATGCTTTTGTTTTCTTGATTTGGAAATTTTTAATCTAAAATATACTTTTAGAATGCTTCAGAACTAAAGAAGCAGTGTTGTAGGCTTGTTTTGTTTTTTTGAGACAGGGTCTCACTGTGGCACAGGCTGGAATGTAGTAGTGTGATCATGGCTCACTGCAACCTCGAACTCCTGGACTCAAGCAGTCCTCCCACTTCAGCCCTCTGAGTAGCTGGGACTACAGGCGTGTGCCCCATGCCCAGCTTTTTAAAAAATTTTTTGTAGAGATTGGGTCTTGCTCTTTTGTCCAGGCTCATCTCGTGAACTCCTGACCTCAAGTGATCCACCACTGGCCTCCCAAAGTGCTGGGATTATAGACATGCGCCACTGTGCCTGGCTGTAGGCTTGTTTTATGAGTCTGGGAGTAAAATACTCTTAAAACTGTCAAGTTAGAATGAGAGTTTAATATTTTTATGCAGTTTAGCTTAGGCGGAATAAACTGCATGAAAACATTAAACCTTTTCTGTGGGTCCAGTTTACCATGAAGCAGCCATTGTACTAAAGTTCATGAACTTTTTCTTTTTCCCCTCACAAGATAATAAACAAGGGGCTGCAATATGGAGGGAAACCTGGAAAGGTAGGAGACTGGACTTTGGAGATGTCAGATTAGGACAGGTGGAAAGAAGATATTCTAGGCTGCTAAAATAATATGGGAACAGGCTCAGAACAACCTTGGACATAGTGTGTTTGAGTTCATTGGATACTTTTCTTTTGAGGAGGGTTGATGTGTGGAAGTCATGAAAAAACAAGATTGGCTAGAAAAGGCAGATGGTTAAAAGTCTTGAATTCGAGACAGGTGTGTTTCTGTTTGGTGTGATTATTGATAGGAAGGCCTTAAGCAGGGAATAGTGTGCTGAGGATATTGTTTTAGATAATGTTGAATTCTGTTTGGGATGTGCTGATTAGTACTCAGAGAAGGAAGTTTTGTGGATGGGAACGTGACTGAGGTTGAAGGTATAGGAGGAAATACAGGCTAAAGGCATTTGTGAGAATTGTGAGGAAAACAATGTAGGATGGAAGATCGGGGCTGAAAGGTGCACACAGGGAGAAGGGAGCTCAATGAAGTATGGAGTCATGGGCAGAGTTTGAGTGAGAACAGAACGTTATAGGGCTTGAAGAGATGGCATTCAAAAAGGAGGCCGGGGAGGTGAAGGCTGCAGTGAGCCGAGATCTTGTCACTATACTCCAGCCGGGGCAACAGAGCGAGACTCCATCTCAGAAAATAAAAAAATAAAGCCAAAAAGGAGGCCTATTGAATGGATAGAAGGTAGTCATTAACCTGGTCTAGAAATCAGTGAATTAACCTGGTCTAGAAATCAGTGAATTAGCCTGCTCCGGGGGGAAAAAAAAAGTCGAGATGAGTATAAACTACTCCTTTAGAGATTTTGGCAATTGAAGTAGAGAAATAAAGTAATTGCAAAAAGTTAGGATTTAAATTCTGCATAGATTTATATATGTATAAGAACAGATAATATGGGAAAGGAGGGAGCAGAATGATGTGAATAAAGATATTGGTCTAGGGGTATTCAAATTCTTTTTTTTCTTTACCTTTTTTTTTTTTTTTTTTTTTTTTAAGAGAGAGAGTCTTGCTCTGTCACCCAGGCTGGAGTACAGTGGCATGATCATAGCTCACTGCAGCCTCAAACTCCTGGGCCCACATGATCTTCCTATCTCAGCCTCCTGAGGACCTGAGATAAAATTCTTTTTCTAACTTTTTTTCTAGTTATAAACGTCAATAGATGCTTACTACATAAAACTTGGAAATTAGGGGAAAGCATTAAATGTCTCCAGAGATAACTAAAATTAACTGAAATTAACATTTCAATGTAAGTTCTTCTGGTCTTTCTTTTTCTGTGCTTATTTCATCGTAACTGAAATTCTTTCTATTCTTTTTTGTATTTTTCATTTTAAAGTTTTTCGTTACAGGAGAAATTATGCCGTGTTAGTATTTCAGTGGCCTCTTGATATTTTGCTATTTTTGCACATGCAGATTTTGTGTTTGTTTTTGTGGCTGCAAGGTTGAAATAGGTATCCTTATGCCTAAATTAGTGTTTATAGTTTAAACTAGTTTCTTAGAATACAATTCTAGAAGCTGAGTTTCTGGAACAAACTAGGAACACTTAAGGTTCTTGACACCTGCTGCTAAACTGTTTT
The DNA here is from genome assembly GCF_028885625.2 of Pongo pygmaeus. NCBI lineage: Eukaryota > Metazoa > Chordata > Mammalia > Primates > Hominidae > Pongo > Pongo pygmaeus. The sequence continues at coordinate 81,582,078 of NC_072389.2, forward strand.
AAAGGTTCCTCTTAATAGGAGATTTAGAAGATGGCTTATTTGGTAATAGTTATGATTTTGTAAAGCTTTTAAATCTGCTTTACCCAGAGTCTAGATTTTAAATAAAATACAGGATATAAAAGGTGGGAGCCTCTTGAATGGAATGTGGGGGCTTTTTCTCTCTCCCCATACGATAGATATATTTTGTTTCTTGTTCCTTATTGAGTCAAGAATAATTTAACGTTATTTTGGCATAAGAAACTGCTGAAGAAAAATAGGTTGAATAAGCTAACATTTTTCTTCTCTTTGCAGGATATAGAAGACTTAGATCACTATGAGATGAAGGAAGAAGAGCCTATTAGTGGGAAAAAGTCAGAGGATGAAGGAATTGAAAAAGAAAATTTGGCAATATTAGAGAAAATTAGGAAGACTCAAAGGCAAGACCATTTAAATGTAAGTGTGTGTAGATATCTAGAACCTGGACTTTTGTGGTTAAATAATTATAGTTAATACCAGGCAATTCATTAACATGCTCATCTCAGCTGCCCTCCTCCTCCATTCCTGCCTTAGTGGTGGATTCAGTCGTATGTGTTTTAAAACAGAGTCTTGCTCTGTCGCCTAGGCTAGAGTGCAGTGGCACAATCATAGTTCAGTGTAGTAGCCTTGATCTCTCAGGCTCCAGTAATCCTGCTGCCTCAGCCTCCCAAGTAGCTTGGACTATAGGCACATGCCACCATGCCAGGCTAGTTTTTTTTTATTTTTAGTAGAGATGAGGACTCTGTGTTGTCCAGGCTGGTCTTGAACACCTGAGTTCAAGTGATCCTCCCATCTTGGCCTCCCAAAGTACTGGGATTACAGGCATGAGCCACCGTGCCTAGCCTTAGTCATATGTTTTGTTGCTGTAGGTGATGTTTCTTATCTATGGATAGCCACTTTTTACCCTGTTCATCTGCTCTTCACATCCTGGAACCACCTGCTGATCCCTGTATATGCCCCTTTCTGGCCTGTTTATGCTGTTTTCTCTGCTTACCTTCCTCCCATGGGATCTGTATATTCAAATTCATCCCCTCCTACAAAATACAATTCAAGTTCTTTCTCCTTTGTGAAGCTGACTTTGGTCTGTCCTGTTCTGACCCAACCAAAAGTAATTTTTCTCTTTTGACTTAACATCCTTTTTTTTTTTTTTTTTTGGATGAAGTTACGCTCTGTCTCCCGGGCTGGAGTGTAGTGGCATGATCTCAGCTCACTGCAGCTTCCACCTCCCAGGTGCAAGCAATTCTCCTGCCTCACCCTCCCGTGCAGCTGGGATTACAGGTGTACACCACTACACCTGGCTAATTTTTGTATTTTTAGTAGAGACAGGGTTTCACCATGTTGGCCAGGCTGGTCTTGAACTCCCGACTTAAAGTGATCCACCTGCCTTGGCCTCCCAAAGTGCTGGGATTACAGGTGTGAGCCACCGTGTCCGGCCACAACTTAATATCTCTTTTACGTGAAGCAGCAGGATGTGAAAAGAACACTGAGTTTGGTGACCAACACATCTTTTATGGTTTCACTTTCCTCAGCTCTAAAATATGGCTAGACAGTACATACCTTTTGGATGATTGCTATCAAAAATAAATGAAAATGATGTGTATATATATATAAAATGCTCACAGTAGGGAAACATGAAATGATTGTCTGAACACTTACTACTTCCTGCCTTGTGTTAGAGCTATTGACCAACTCCATGAAATCTGAGTAGCAGTCACTTTGTCTTGGGCACAGGTTCCCCAAAACAGGGAATGAATTGTTAGGTAAGTAGATGCCGAATGTTGAAAACAGGTAGATTACTCTCCCTCTTTCAGTCTTGTTTGTATATTAATCTAATTTATAATTTTTAGTAGAGCAAAGAAATTTAGTCAAGTGCCCGTATCTTGATTACTTAAAAAACAAAGTTTGTCATTTGAATTAATGATAACTGTACTTTATGTCTTGTGATCGATTCCAGTTTGAGTTATAGTCAAAACAACTATAAATTATTGAACACTTTTGCATGACGGATACTATGCCAAGTACTTTATACTTCATATATCTTCACATTTAGTCTTCATAGCCACCGTGTGAAATAGGTACGCTTCATATTTTAGAGATAGGAAAAACTTCTCATATTTTGTAGATATGAAATGAGCTAGGAAACTTGATTTTTCCCCCCTTCAAAGTATAGTGCAATGTTTAAAATCTTTAATTTCACGCGACCAAAAAATAGTTCCGTTTGTGTTTAGTCTTAGAAGATATTGATGTGTTTTCATCTTCAGAGATGAAACCACACTGAAAAACTGAAACCAGTCGCATGTAGGCACATGTTTCTCAGTGTCTTAATGTGCGAACTAGACCATCTATGTAATATTCTTGCTTGTAGTCTTATGAATGGAACTCTATTTTAGTTAATAATGTGTCACCTTGAGTGTCTTCTAGTATTTTCAAAAATTGCTGGGGTTTGGAATAGACTCATACTGAATTCTTTGCTATTGTGGAATCCATGGTGGTCTGGACATGTTGGCTAGACTTTTTCACATGAGAAGAAATAGGAAATGAACCAGACTTTGTGCCCAGTTTTAATATCCTCTTGAAACTTCATAATGCTTCATTTAATTGGACTTTTTTTACTTCTTAAAATGTTGAGGTTGGGCACAGTGGCTCATGCCTGTAATCCCAGCACTTTGGGAGGCTGAGGCGGGCAGACCACGAGGTCAAGAGATTGAGACCATCCTGGCCAACATGGTGAAATCCCGTCTCTACCAAAAAAAAAAAAAAATACAAAAATTAGCTGGGCGTGGTGATGTGCACCCGTAGTCTCAGCTACTTGGGAGGGTGAGGCAGGAGAATCTCTTGAGCCGGGAGGCGGAGGTTGCAGTGAACTGAGATCGTGCCACTGCACTCCATCCTGGGTGACAACAGGGCGAGACTCCATCTCCAAAAAAAAAGTTGAGTGGTGATCCATTTTTGCTGTAATCTTTTAGATCAGGTTGAAATATCTTAAATCTTAGCTCATCAGACCCTGGTAAACAGTGGCTTTTGTGTTTCAGGGTGCAGTGTCTGGGTCAGTGCAAGCTTCAGATAGACTTATGAAAGAGCTCAGGGACATATACAGATCACAGAGTTATAAAACAGGTAAGGATCTCTGGATCCCTGCTCTCCTTATGGCTCTTCTGCTCTTTTCTATTGTCAGATTATAAATGTCATTTCTTAAAACTGGACAGAAGTGGAAATGTTTACTAGCTTTATTTCAGGAATGTGAAACTCAAATGCAATCAAGTTCCAAAAGATGTAGGAGTAAAATAGGATGAGTTTACTCGTTTTTTGGATTTTTAAAAAATGTTTTTATAGGTCCGTTGGAATTTTGTCCTCTTCTTTATAAACAGTGAACTCTTACATGATTTTTATCTTCTGGGGAAAGCATGAGCAATATTGCTTGGAAAGTAAATAAGAGTAATACATTTCATTTTACAGAGAGTAATTGCCACGTTGATTTTTATGATTCCCCCACCCCCATTTTCGAAAGCAAGATAATCATCTCTTATTGTAGAGATAGTTATATTATTACCTTTAAAATATATAGGTTTTTAAAGTTTTCATTTCATTGTTTGACTTGAGTATTCTTACGCAGTATGACTTGAATATTATGGAACCTCTCTAACTAGAGGTAAAATTCTCATATTGTTACAGATTCTAATAGTATTAAATAATGAGCCAAACTTTAATTTGAAAAGATGGCATTGGTTGGGTGCGGTGGCTCACACTTGTAATCCCTGCACTTTGCAAGGCCAGGGTGGTCAGCTCACCTGAGGTCAAGAGTTCGAGACCAGTCTGGCCAACATGGCAAGCGAAGCCCCATTTCTACGAAAAATAAAAAATTAGCCGGGTGTGGTGGCGCACGCCTGGTGATCCCAGCTACTCAGTAGTCTGAGGCAGGAGAATCGCTTGAACCCAGGAGGCAGAGGCTGCAGTGAGCCAAGATTGCACCACCGCACTCCAGCCTGGGCAGCAAGAGTGAGACTCTGTCAAAAAGAAAAAAGAGCATTATGACCGATTCAGGAATTCTTAGTGTGAGCAAATCAAAATCAATTAGAACTTGCTTAAAAAATAAAAACAAGGAAAAATCCTTGCTGTGTAGCATGCAGGATAAGCCAAACTTGTTTCTGAGTTGTTAGCATTGTGGGTGTCCTTACAGTTTTTTGTGTAAGAAGTCTAAAAGTTTATCTGTAGAAACCTAATAAAGTACAAACATTTGAATACTGGTTTTATTTTTAAATGTTAAGTAATCATTCGTTTCAGCATTGTTTATATAGAAAAAAAAAACAGATATTGGGTGGAATTTGTTAAAGCATATCCATAAAATAAACTACCACAAAGTCATTAAAAAGATTGTGAATAGATTTATGTATACTAACTTGGAAAGATGTCCCTGAAAGTTGAAGAGAGATTATAAAACAACATACGTAGAAGGAGTCCATCTTTGTAGAAATGTATGTTCATGGAAGAAAAGTCTTAAGTACATATGATTTTGCATAATCTTTTTTTTTTTTTTCAGTCAGACTAAACGGTAAGCAGTTTTTCAGCTCATTAAAGAATCTTCTCAATTGATGGTTGTAATTATCTGTTAAGGGCATAAGATACTTAGCTGCAGTAGTGTAATATTTACTATATAGCTTAGTTGTTCCATGTTTTAAGAGCAAAATTTCTAGCTTTCGTTTGCTATTTAGTGTATATGTTTATACCATAGTAATAGTTATATGATCAAATGAAGAGTAGCTAACATGCTCTATATCTTAACAGGGATTTATTCAGTGGAACTCATAAATGACAGTTTATATGACTGGCATGTTAAACTGCAGAAGTAAGTGGCTTTTTAATGCTAACCCACTCTTTGCAATGGTAGACTATCACAATGGAAGTTATTTTCCTTCCAACTGGATACCTTTATACTATGGCTTTTACTTAGAACTTTAGACTTTGTTTCTATAGAAATAGTTCTTAGATTGTTTATAAATGAGCTGTTGCTGAGGCTTAATAAGAAAGTGAGAAAGAGGAAGGACAAAAAGAGGGACCAGCTGCAGGATAAAGTGTTTTATGGAGTTAGAGCAGGGGAACTTAGAAACAAAAGTGTATTTAATAACTTCATGAGACCGTGATAACCAGTTTATATTTGAAATATATACAGCACTTTGGGAGACTGAGGTGAGAGGATCTCTTGAGCCCAGGAGTTTGAGACCAGCCTGGGCAACATAGCAAGACTTCATCTCTACAAAAAAAAAAAAAAAAAAAAAATTAGCCAGGCATGGTGGAGTACACCTGTAGTCCCAGCTACTGGGGGTGGTGGGAGGCTGAGGCAGGAAGATCTTGCACTCCAGACATTAAGGCTGCAGTGAGTCATGATCCTATCACTATATTCCAGCCTGGGCAACAGAATGAGGCACCCTGTCTCTTTAAAAAAAAAAAAAAAAAAAAAAGTTGGGGGGAGGTGGGGTTCAAATTGGACCTGTATATATAGGACAGTTGTAGACAAATACAGGTTTTTTTGGTGATTTAACTTTTCATAGTTCTGACCATGGCAAGCTTTTCTCCTTGAACCGTTTGGCTAATAATAAAAGTTTATTATGCTTTCCTAAACTTTTTTTGAGTTCTTGAGAAAATTATATACATGTGACTATTTTCCTTTAGAATGACTGGAAACTCTGAACTCCCTTACTAGATTAGATTTAGAGTATTCTGGTCTCTTTTGGACATTTATTCCCAAGGCGCTGGAACCTATAGTGACCTCTTTTTCCTGGTGATACAGAGCAGCTTTAGACCTTCTCTTTCTGGAACTTGCCCTAGGTGCTCTATTTTAGCTGTCAGACTAGTTCATTCTTGAATTTAGTTAAAAAAAAAAAAAATCTCTCTAACTTTTTATTTGAACTTTTTTTTGTTTTGTAATTCTTAGGGTTGACCCTGATAGTCCTTTGCACAGTGATCTTCAGATCTTAAAAGAAAAAGAAGGCATAGAATATATTTTGCTTAACTTCTCTTTTAAGGTAAGAAAATAGTTACAGGACCCCATATACTTCCAGTGGGGGGGCGTATATTTGTACAAGTGCTTTGGAAAACAATTTGGTAAAGTAGAAGATACTCATACCCTGTGATTCAGGAATCTCGTAGACATATTCTTCGTTAAGACATGAGTACTTAGGCGTACCAGGAGACACAGGAATGTTCAGAGCAGCTATTATCGTTTATAATAGCCCCAAATAGAAAACCCAAGTGTTCATTCCAATAAAATGGAGAATTGTGGTGTTTATAAAATGGTTTACAGCTATGTGGGACAAGATGGGTGGATCTTAAACACAGTTGTAAAAGAGACTGGACTCCGAAACCTGTTTTGTACAATTCCCTTTATATAGAGTTCAAAAATAGGTAAAACTAATGTTGGTTAGGGCATGCATTCTTAGTGGAGGCAATATCACCTGCAGTGTAGTGAAAACTGATCTTTAGAGTGAAAACAATCTTAGCTATTAAAATGGTCTGCTGCCCTCCAAAGGGCCACAGAACATAAACAGATATACAATATATCTGTGGTGTTAAAATTCCATGGAGCAGGGGGGTAAAATTAGGAAGAAAACTTCTAAAAAGGCTTCTTAGGGGGGCAAAAATGAAAACTGAGAAACACTTATTTATGGATTCATACGTGAGCAGTAAAACTGCCCAAAGAGGAAAACTGTCCAAGAACAAAGAGGTGATTACATACAGGTTAGGGTAAGGAGTCCGTCTAGGTGGGAGGTAGGGAGGTGTGAACTGAAAGGTACATCTGTGCAGGCTTCTTGGATACTGGCTGGAATATATTTCTGGGCCAGGTTGATGGTTACATGGGCACATAATTTACAATAGCTTCTTAAGGTATATATATTTTATGTACTTTTCTGAATTTATGTGTTATGTTTAATAAGGTTGTTTGTTTGTTTGTTTGTTTTGAGACAGAGTCTTGCTCTGTTGCCCAGGCTGGAGTTCAGTGGCACAGTTTTGGCTCACTGCAACCTCCGCCTCCTAGGTTCAAGTGATTCTCCTGCCTCAGCCTCCTGAGTAGCTGGGATTACAGGTGCATGTCACCACGTCTGGCTAATTTTTTTATTTTTAGTAGAGATGGGGTTTCACCATGTTTGCCAGGCTGGTCTTGAATTCCTAACCTCAGGTGATCCGCCTGCCTTGGCCTCCCAAAGTGCTGGGATTATAGGCGTGAGCCACCACACCTGGCCTAATAAAATATTTTAAAGATGCTAAAAATAATGGTTAAAGAATAGCAATGGAATCTAGAAAAAATGTTAATTTTTTTTTTTTTTTTTGGAGACAGTCTTGCTCTGTCACCCAGGCTGGAGTGCAGTGGCCCAGGCTGGCGTGTGGTGGCGCAATCTTGGCTCACTGCAACCTCTGCCTCCCGGGTTTAAGCAGTTCTCTGCCTCAGCCCCCTGAGTAGTTGGGATTATAGGCATGTACCACCATGTCCGCATAATGTTTGTATTTTTAGTAGAGATGGGGTTTCACCATCTTGGCCAGGCTGGTCTTGAACTCCTGACCTCATGGTACACTTGCCTTGGCCCCCCAAAGTGCTGGGATTACAGGCGTGACTTAATATAGATCTGGATAAGATGTAATGGTTTAAAATCTGTGGATATATGAGATATTTTGATGGAAAAAGCAATACTTCCTTTGTACTTACAAAAAGGATAGTAATTTTCTAAAAGCTTCTTACATACCTTTTTTATGTGTGTGTTTTTGCTTGGGGATATATCTTATGATTGAACTTTCTTGAAGTGACCCAAATGTCAGTATTATCTCTCACTTTTGTTATCGTAGAAACTGTTGTGGTTGTCAACTGGGTTGTCTTCCTAAAATATGAGTCTGGTATATATTGACTGAAGCTGCTAATGGCTACATTTTTACTAATTCATATGGAGGAACGAATAAAGCACCCAGGCCAAAAACAAAAAACAAAACACACAAAAAAGGAAGGTGTCTTTCTTTTTAAAAAATTAAATTATATGTCCTTATGCCTAACACCAAACTTAAGAAATAGGAACTTTTTTTTTTTTTTTTTTTAAGTCAATCCCTGTAGCCCGTGGTGTGCCCCTCCCTTGTCACTTCCTCTTTGGGAGGTATCTTTACGGGAATATGAAATATTGGCCAGGAAACTGGAGGATTTGTGACTATAGGTAGTGTTTTCATTATTATTTCCTGCTCTAGGTAGAACTTCAGGGAGGGGACGATCTGGGAGGTAAATGGCTGAATTTCTATTGGATTTGTGTTTTCTGGACCGTGGCTCCTGATACCAGAAAGTAGGGCCTTTTCTGGGGTTGGAGTATTTCTTAAGAGGCCTAGGAAGAATGTGATTGCCTTGAGCTAACTGACCTTATGAAGAGGACCTTAAACTGAATTGCCAAGTTGTTAGTATCAGGATTCACAGACTTTGGAGGATAGCAGGTATGACTCAGAAAGATTTGCAGGAAAGAGCCAGAACAGTATATATTTATGGCCTCTGATGTCCCCGGTGACAACTTGAATAATAAGAAAAATGGAACTTGAGATAAAGCATAACACAAAGATGGGAGTTGGGGCAGGAGGGAATGTGACCTTGTCAGCAACTTGGTAACTTGCTATGCTTTTAAGGAAGTCACTTTTTGGTGTTTCAGGCAGCATCTGAATTACTGAATTGAATTCTGAGCTAGTACTTTAAGAAGCGTCTATTTAGATAAACTTAGGTTCATTTAGAGAATAATAGCCAGGATTGGGAAAAGATTGTATCCGTGTCCTAGGATAGCTGGTGAAATTGTGGATTTGGAGAGGAGAACATGAGGGTTGATGTTATCTTGTCTTCAACTATTTGAAGGACTGTGTATATGGAAGCATTAGTTTTTATTTGCTTTTGGTGAACGCAGGGCATAAAACCAGTAAGTCAAATTACAAAGAGGTGATTTTCAACTCAATGTGAGGAAGCGATTTGTAACTATTTAGAGCCATTTGGTGATGTAGTCTTTAAAAAATAGAATGTTCCTCTTCCTTAAGAATAACTCAGATGGTTAAGATGTTAAGATCTCAGGTAACTTTCTGAGATCCTTATAGAGTCTGAGAGTCTGTTTCTAAGTTAATATATACTGAGGTAACTGAAACTTCATTTTAACAGTCATCCTCAACCTTTTTTTTCCTCCCTGAGGAACTTTTTATTTCTGTGAAATCTGGATTCCTGAGTTCCAGGGCATAGACTTGATGGAATAGAGCCCCCAGATTTTGATGTGGAAGAGTTATTCTGAACTGTTTAAAATGAATTAAATCATACATAATGAAGAGGTTTTGTAGTCACTCATTAGGGATTCACATGTTTAAAGATCTAAGTAATAGGAGGTTAAATGAAATTGTACTTTACCAAGCTTTACATCAACCTCTATACCTTTCATTATGTCTGTTAAATATAGATGAAAGGTGAGCTACTTTATTTGAAAGTAGATTATAATAACTGTTGTTAAGTTGGTATCTTGTGTCATTAAGTTGGTATCTTGTGGATAATCTTACATTTCTATTGCAAGTTAGAAAATGGTTTCTTCTTATCCCTCATTTTATATCATCTTCCTCTCTTCATATATTTTTATCAAGTCTGGTGATCCTTGTCTTTTAATTGGACCCATTCATTATTGCTGATACTTGGGTCTGAATCTCCATCTTACAGATTCATTCCTATTTGTCCTTGCTTCACACTCCTTTTCATCTTTCTTTTGGATTTTTTGATTACTCTAGTTTCCTACCTCTGTCAGCGTGGTAGTTCTTATTCTTCTTTACTACCCTACAGTTACAATATGTCTTTGACTTGTCAAAGTCTAATATAAACTTGTAAATTTATATTTTTTCCTTTTCCTTGTCAATACAAGGACCTTAGAACACTGAGTTCATGTCCTCCCTGCCATATATGTGCTGCTGTCGTCATGCATTTTAGTTCTATACTTAATCTAAAACCCTACACATAATTATATAATTAGTCAGTATCCACTTAGATCACATGCATATTTGCTCTTTTTTATGGTCTTTATTCTCCACATTTTCATTGAGGATCCTCTTTCTCATGTCTGAAAATAACCTTTAATATTTCCTTTAGTGTGAGTCTGAAGACAAAAAAATATCTTTATTTTTCTTTATTTTTTATTTTTGAGACCGAGTTTCGCTCTTGTTGCCCAGGCTGGAGTACAGTTGGTGTAATCTCGACTCACCACAAGCTCTACCTCCCGGGTTCAAGCGATTCTCCTTCCTCAGCCTTCCTGAGTAGCTGGGATTACAGGCATGTACCACCACGCCCAGCTAATTTTGTATTTTTAGTAGAGATGGGGTTTCTCCATGTTGGTCAGGCTGGTCTCGAACTGCCGAACTCAGATGATCCGCCCGCCTCGGCCTCCCAAAGTGCTGGGATTACAGACATGAGCCACCATGCCCGGCCTTTATTTCATTTTTGAAGAGTATTTTCATGAGTGTAAGTTTCTAGGTTGGCAGTTTCTTTCAGTGCCTCGAAGATATCATTCTCTTATCCTAGCTTCCATTGTTTCTCTTGAAGTATTCATGGTGGTTAAATCTTGTGAAGTCTTTGATCAGATTTGGAAAATTCTCAGCAACCATATCTTCAGGTATTGGTTCTGTCCCATTCTTTTTTTTCTTCCAGGACTCCAAGTATGTCATAAACTTTTCAATATATTATCTTTTTTATTTTCTGCATTTTCTACCATTTTGTCTTTCTGACTTATTTTCCAGTTTACTGAATTTCTCTTCTGCTAAGTTACTGCTGCGGTTAAACTTATCCATTAAGCTGCTAATTTCAGCTGTTGTATTTCTAAATTTCAGAATTTCCATATGGTTCATTTTTATAATTTGCATTTCTCTGCCAGGCTTTCAGTCTTGTCTTTTCTTTCCTTGCTTATGTTCAACAGAGTTAACTCTATTATCTTGACCCCTTGTGGTTATGTGTCTATTATTTGCTTCTCTTGTTTTCTATTATTTCATCTTTTAAGTCTCATGTGGCTTATTTTTAGTGATAGACGTTATATATGAAAAATTGTAGAACTAATTTGAAGCCTTGGATGATAATCTTCTCCAGAGAGGATTTACATTTGCCCCTGCCAGGGGCTTGGAAATTAGCAACCCAGGATTGCCTCATCCAATCAGGGATTGAGATGATTAAAGCTGGCCGTCATTACCTGTCAGGGCAATTTGCAGTTTGTTCTTCAGGGTCCCAACCTAAGGAGTCGGAGACTTAGCAGGGCCTGTCCTCGGTGGACGCTGAGCTCCAGTATTTATCTCCCTGTGAGCTCTGTGAGTCTGTGAGTTCTAGCTCAGCTTGTGAACCTCTTCTTTTTCTCTTCTGTAATTGGAAGAAAACCCAAGGGGGAAAAAAAGATCCTGCTCTCTGGTGTTCGCTTTTCTTAGCCCTGAAATTATTATGTTTTGTTCACCTTTCTAGTTCTCAGTCAGAAGATTGATCTAAGTTACCTAGTCTATCATTATTGGAATGGTTCTTTTATATAATTCTAGTGAAGTGGAACCCCTTCATGTGTTTCATCAGTTTACCATAATGCTGTTCTGTTTGGGCCTGATTTTAACTTCATTTTTATTTGCTTTGGTTTTCATTTTGGTTTTGGGTACTAATTTTATGACTCTTACCCATTATCTGATAATAAATGTACACATTCTTTATAGTATCTTTTAAAATCTTCTAAATAGTATAACATTAAGGATGTTCTTTAAATTAATTAAACTTGCTTATTTGCTTTTTAGGATAACTTTCCATTTGATCCTCCATTTGTTCGAGTGGTGTTACCTGTTCTCTCAGGAGGGTAAGTTTAAGTGATTACTTTAAAAACAAATTTTTTTTCAGTTAAAAAAAATTTTTTTTTTATAGAGACGAGATCTCACTATGTTGCCCTGGCTGGTCTTGAATTCCTGGGCTCAAGTGATCCTCCCACCTTGGCCTCCCAAAATGCTGGGATTACAGGCATGAGGCCACTGTGCCTGGCCTGCATTTTTTTTTTTTTTTTTTTGTTAAATATAGTGTGCACCAGAAACATATGGAGAGCTAGTCCCAGGGTTTCTGATTCAGTAGGTCTGTGGTGGGGCCTGAGTGTTTACATTTTTAAGAAGTTTCCAGGTGAAGTTGATGCTGTTGTTCTGGGGCCCACACCTAGAACCATTGGTTGTAAAGCATTATGTTGTTGATAGGTAGAGTTTTTAATGATTCATACACACACGTATTTATACATATACACACACACGCATACACACACGTATATATACACACATACTTTTTACCATAAAAAAGCTAATGTTTTTCAAATGTAAATTGTGATTGAGGGTTTAGAGAATGTTAAGATTAGAGAGTGGTCCCCACATGCCTGTGATCCTAATTGGTACTTTTAGGGATAATCATGGGAAATCTCACGGACCTATGGAACTGGCTAATTACTCCTAGAGGTAATACTTGAAGTTTAGTAGAGTCAAATGGTAATTGTATTGCTTCTTTTTATGATTGGAAGTCTTACAGAAGGTGGGGAAAAGATTACAATTTGTTAGGTTATGAAATGTTCGGTAGGCCCTCAAAGTATGAGCAGTTTAACTTGAGAATGTTCAAACACTCGGGTGACTAATTCTATTATGTGACATAATCTACATTATGGTGGTTAAAATCTAAATATATCCAGCCTTTCCTTTGATCATTTCTATGGTTGAGATAGTAATAGTTGCATTTAGGGTAAAAATATGAGTGACTACTTCAGACTTCAGAACTTTCTCCTGAAGAGCTTTGTTCCTATAGTTATTTTTAGTTATATTTGCTTTACATGCTTATATGTGTGTTTTGGGGGCTAAAATTCTGTTAAGAATCATTTCTATGTAGTCAGAATACCTACTAACTTTGGTGTTGATACTACAGAATAGTTATTTGGGCATGGTGTCCATCTGTAAAGCTCAGAGAAACAAAAAGTATGTGTTTGTTTGTTTTTTTAACCTTTAGTATTACATACGGATATGCTGAGCTCATTTTGAGTTCTACCACATGGTAAAGCAATATAATTTATTTTTACATATTTATTTATTGAGATAGGTTCTCGCTTTGTTGCCCAGGCTGGAGTGCAGTGGTGCAGTCATGGCTCACTGCAATCTCTGCCTCCTGGGCTCAAGATATCCTCCCACCTCAGCCCTCTTGAGTAGCTGGGATGCCACCATGCCCAGCTAATTTTTGTATTTTTGGTAGAGATGGGGTTTTGCCATATTGCTCAGGCTGGTCTTGAACTCCTGGGCTGAAGCCATCTTACCTGCCTCAGCCTTGCAAAGTACTAGGATTACAAGTCTAAGCCACTGTGCCTGGCCCAATATTGTTTTTTTAAATTATTTTATTATTTTTTGTCCTTTTTTGTTTTTAAATATTTCGTAATTTTATTTTTTTCAGTATTGTTTCTTAAGAGTTTACTTACCTGACACCTGCAACCTAATCTTTGCCATAGCTCTCAACATGTTCTGTAAGCACTAATATAGTAGTTTTTTGTTTGTTTGTTTGTTTTTGAGATGGAGTCTCACTGTCACCAGGCTGAAATGCAGTGGCGTGATCTTGGCTCACTGCAACCTCTGCCTTCCTGGGTTCAAACAATTCTCCTGCCTTAGCCTCCCGAGTAGCTAGGACTGTAGGCGTGCGCCACCATGCCCAGCTAATTTTTGTATTCTTAATGGAGATGGGGTTTCACCATGTTGGCCAGGATGGTCTCTATCTCTTGACCTCGTGATCCACCTGCCTCAGCCTTCCAAAGTGCAGGGATTACACGCGTGAGCTACCACGCCCGGCCTAGTGGTTTGTTAATAGATGTTTGTTTTGAGTGGACTGCAAGGTTTTGGGAAACCAGGTTCAGAATATCTTTTACCAAAGGACTTCTTGGAGGCTTAATGCTGTTTTCTATTTTTCCCAAATTTGTTTAATAATTTACACGATAGCATCTCAGAGGACGGTGTCCTCTGGCTTACTCTCTGGGAAAGGCTGTTCTGTTGGAAATCCAGAGTTCTGAGTGATTCCCATGTGTTTTCTGCTGCAGAGTAGGAAATGCTGAAGGATTCCTTCGTGAGCCGATGTTAGAGGTCTCCTTTTGACAGGTTGTTACAAAGTTGATCACAAATATACTATTACAGTGAGTGGAAGTCCCAGGTTGGGTGTGAAACAGTTGTTTAGAATTGTGTACAGTTTTCTTTTGTTACCTTTAAAGCTTCCGTAGACTGTTTGTGGATCAGGCAGTAAAATTGCTATAAAAAGTACTTCTCTTGTCATAAAACCTCATGATCAGTTTTGGAAGCTGAATGTTAGGTAACCCAGCCAAATATTTACATATACAAAATAAACACAAGACTGAAAAATAGTAAATTTTTAACCTTTCTCTTGCTCATAACACCAGTCTTTTACTTACGTTTTTCATAGTTTAATGTTAAAATATCTTTAATGAAGCCTTTATTGACTGGGGAGAAATGACATAACTATTGTGCTTTAGTTTTGTTCTGTTTTTTTTTTTGAGACAGAGTCTCACTCTGTTGCCCAGGCTGGAGTGCAGTGGTGCAGTCTTGGCTCACTGCAGCCTACACCTCCCGAGTTCAAGCCATTCTGCTGCCTCAGCCTCCTGAGTAGCTGGGACTATAGGCATGCGCCACCATGCCCAGCTAATTTTTGTATTTTTAGTAGAGACAGGGTTTCACCATATTGGCCAGGCTGGTCTCAAACTCCTGGCCTCAAGTGATCCACCCACCTAGGCCTCCCAAAGTGCTGGGATTATGGCATGAGCCACTGCCTGGCCGTGCTTGTTTATAAAATTGTGATGTTTACTCAGTATTCCCATAAGCATGGGAAAAGGAAGACAGGTCATTTTTTGTTCAAAATCTTATTTGAGAGAAAAAAAAAGATCAAGGAAAATATTTGGAAGAAATTTGCAAATTCAGAAAAAATATATAAAAACATTTTTATCAGCCAGATGTGGTGGCTCACACCTGTAATCCCAGCACTTTCGGAAGCCAAGGGAGGTGGATCATCTGAGTCAGGAGTTTGAGACCAGCCTGGCCAACATGGCAAAACCCCGTCTCTACTAAAAATACAAAAATTAGCTGGGCGTGGTGGTGGGTGCCTGTAATCCTAGCTCATCGGGAAGCTGAGGCAGGAGAATCGCTTGAACCCAGGAGGTGGAGGTTGCAGTCCAGCCTGGGCAATAGGGCGAGAGTCTGTCTCAAATTTTTTTTTTTTTAAATCAGAACATTTTAAAATGTGATTATAAAATTGGCCAGTATAGCTTTTCAACATTTTATTGTAAGAATTCCAAGAATTTAAGTTTATGACCTTAGTTTACCACCTAGAATAGAGACAAATACTTTATGAATAATGCCATTTTCAGTTTTAAAATCTGTTACGTAGTTTCTTAATTGATTCTTTTTTGCCACAGTGTTATTGTTCTCATTATTCAAATGAAAAATTTGAATAAGTCAGCTTGTGACCTACTCAAATAAATCTTCTGATTTCTAATAAAGTGTTTTTCATTATACCAAATGCCAGCTATATAAGAGGGGATTAAAAGTACTAAGTACTCCATTGATTATCAAATGCTAACCATGGACTTAATTTATCAGAGGTTTAAAGCAGCAAAGAGTTGCTCTGGCAATAGTGACCTGAAGACTTCATGAAGTAGGTGAGATCCCAGCTGGGCAGTGAAATGTGAGTGGGGTTTGGTCAGCTGGTGGAGGTTGAAGGAAAATGATTTACATAGGTGAAAAGTAAACACAATCAGATATCTAGGAAAGAGAATGAGATACTCAGAGTATACCAGACCAGTTTGAGCTATAACACCAGGAGGGCAGGACTCATGTAGAAGAGTTTTAGGAAATAGTGCTGATGTAATATCTTGTACTTAAACAGGTCTGTGGACTGGTAACAGATCTTTTTTTTTTTTTTTTTTCCCTCTGCTAAGTAAACTATCACCCTGGCTATTCATCTTTCTGTATAACTGGTTGAGAAAAAGGGGAGTGGCAGTAAAGAAACTATTGTAAAGTAAATCTGCTGACAGCAGAAGAGAATATGAGACCCATTGTGCTCACAGAGCCTAGAAGAGTGTGACGGTAGTTGAGGGCCCCACTGTTGTCTTAGAGTGAAGTGAGGAGAACCTGCATTGGTTTAGGAGTCATGGGAGTGGAAGGAGGAATGAAATGTGAAAGCTCATTGGACGCAAAATCAAAATGGCTTGGTCTTCATAGTCAACTATTAAGTGAGGAGGAGGAATTATTTGCTGACTTGGGAAGAAGTAAAAGCTTGCCATCTCAATCAGGGTAAAGCTTAAGCATTGTGTGATTCTAGATAGATGATTATTGAGCAGTTTTGTTCTATGTATTTCATATCCCATATCTTCTAGTTATGACCCTACTTATTTCTTGACATAGCCAAACATTTTTTAAACTAACAGCTTTATTGTGATACAGTTTATATATGACAAAACTCACCCTTCGAAGTGTACAATTTGGTGGTTTTTAGTATATTCACAGAGTTGTGCAGCCATTACTACTACCTAATTTCAGAACATTTTCATTACTTCAAAAAGAAGCCCCGTACTGATTAGCAGTCACTCCCTATACCCATCTCCCCCACCATTGATCCTGGCAACCTCTCATCTAATTTTTATCTCTGTAGATTTGCCTGTCTTGGACATTTCATATAAATAGAATCATATAAAATGTGGCTTTTTGTGACTGGTGTTTTTTACAGTGATTTTTAAATCAAATGTCTGAAGAGGCTAAGCTTAGGATAGTGTTTGCTGTACAACTTTGGCAACTGAACTTTTTTAAAGTTGAAAATACTGTATTACTGTGTCCATATATATGGCGTGTCATCCTTAGATGACCCTTACTTAGATCATTAATGTTTTTTCCCTTAGTATTCTTGAACTGTCTTAGTATTCAGCAGGAACCCTTTGGAGGTAAAGAGCAGTAAGAATTTGGAACACTTGTTGACAAAATGAATGTAATTTAATACAGAAGTAGAATTGGCCACTTTTAGGTGTTGATGCTGCTGAAAGTGTATATTAAGGAAAAGTTTAGTTATCTTACTTTTTGTGTAGGTACTAGAACTACTTGTCCTGTGTTCAACAAACATTTGTGTAGTTATTACCTACTTGTACAAATGCACTTTTTGACCTGAAAATCCAAAAACTCCCCTTCTTCCCCCCACCTCTTAAGACTGCATCCTCAAAGGAAGAGTGGGGTACTTTAAAGGAAAGGTGGTTGTGATTGGATAATAGGTACAATGTCTACTGTATACTTCCTTTTCCCAAGACAAGTTCCTGTCTACCATCAGCATTTCCAAAATTTGAAGATCGTGTGTGATGTTAACTCATTAACTGATTATTAAGCTTTGAGCAATTGTGGAACCCAAATCTAAATGAGTACCTGGATCTTCTAATTCTGTTAAATCAGTGAGTGCACATTATATACAATACTCTTTTAGCCCAGTAGGAGAGTTAAAGAGTGGAAGATAGATTTCTATGTTTCAGAAATAGAATACACAAAGAAAAAAAAATTTAATCCCATGAGCCTTCACCTGAATTTAAATCTTTGGAGAGTTTTTCTTTTAGATTTTCTTTCCCTTCCATTAATCTTTCACTTTGAAAGGTCCCAGGGTTTGGGCAAAGCAAGTGGGGAGAGACACTTGCTTGGATTCTCCAGGATGGGGGAGATGAAGAGGACTTCTTTCCCTAATTTTATTATTAAATATTGTCACTATAACAATTATTAATGTTAGTGGTCTACAGTAAAAGTTTTTAGATGCCTTGTCTGCAAAGTAATTTGGTTAGTCGACACAAAGATGCCTTTAGTTAACTGGAATGGAAGATGTGCAGGCTAGAGTGGTCTTGGCAAGTCTTCTGGGAGGAAATACAGCATTTGGAAGGGTAGGAAGCAGAAGGAATCTCAAGCAAGGGAAAGGCATGGGCAGAGCCCCGGAGGACAGAACAATTTGTGGTGGACTTGGTGTCCACACAGACCTAATCAGTGGTCTTAGCTTTTGTGTTTTCAAAATTACCACAGTTTTTGTTCTAAAACTATCATTCCCTTGATTTTTTAAGGCATGATATTTATGTATTTTGAAATTTAAAATAACATTGAAGGAGAAATGAAATTTTGTTTGAGAAAGATAAAAGTTAAAAATTGTTATCTAAATAATGATTTTCTAATGGGAGATTTGGTACATCCCCAGAAGTTATCTTTGGTTCAGAGAATAGTCTTCAGGCCTAGAAAGAGCTTAAGGGAGTCCCAGAGAGAAGCTCCATGGTCAGAACCATTTGATTCTCACAACAGAATGGGTAAAAACAATTTGAACCATAAAACCATACACATGTTCATAGCATGGATAGGGTAAGGTCAGTGTCATTGTCAGGGGTAAAACTCCTGGCTGTAACATCATGGTAGAGAAAGTTTCAGATGTAAAGAACACGTGAATGCCATTTAAGGAAACTGATTCTTCTGCCCCTATTCTTTGGAATATTTAGGGCTAAGTTCTTAGATACTGATGTCATACAAATCTGAGAGTATTATGTTCTAAGAACCATTATAAAAAATTGACTAGAATTTCAGAGGGATTACGTTAGCGTGGTAACATTAGAATTTTTAAATTACCCATAGTCCTATATCCCTAACTGTTGTCATGTCTGCATGTTATTTTCTCATCTTTACTTGTGTGCATATTTTCTTGGTAATGGCACTTAGAAATTGTTTAAGGAGGAATAATTCTCGAGAATTTTGTATGACTCCTTTTTTCTTTTTAAGGTATGTATTGGGTGGAGGAGCATTATGTATGGAACTTCTCACAAAACAGGTGACTTTTCTTACGGTACTCCATTTCCACCCGCAATTTAGTGTTTTGATCATGTAAATTAGATTGTAAGTAGAAAATTCTTTAATAGCTCCTACTCTTAAATTTTAGTTCATTTTTAAAATAGCTTCTACTTTCAAGAATGAAAAAGGTAAACCAATAAAATGACATTGTACTTGGTGCTGAATCTATGCTAGGATAGGCATTAAGAGTGACCTTTATTTAAGGTTCTAATTTGCTCATGTTGGGCACTTAGAACATTGGTTTGTTGTTTTTTTTGTAAGATTCTGGAAATGTTCCAATTTTACTTTTTCCCCTTGACTACAGACTTTTTAACACTGATTTGCTGCTGTTGAGTTACATACCATTTTGTTAGGCCTTCCCAAGTGGGAATCAGAGATACTGCTGTATTTTAGAGACACTTTGTTCTTCTATAGGGCTGGAGCAGTGCCTACTCGATAGAATCGGTCATCATGCAAATAAATGCCACCTTAGTCAAAGGCAAAGCCAGAGTGCAGTTTGGAGCAAATAAGGTACTTCTGTTAAGAATTTTACATAAACCGTAAGATACATTTTATATTACTTTATAAGCTTTCTTCCTGTCTTGACTTAATTCTTTTTTGAGATAGTTTCATTTTCATTTGGTTTGTTTTCTTCTTGTTACAAAAGTGATCTATAGAAAATATGGAATTATAAGAAAATTAAAGATACTAATTGATAATCACTTAATGATTTCATATCTGTTCTTTTAGTCTTTGTTATATTTGCTGTAGATAAACATAAGTTTGCAGTTGTAAACAAAAAAACTTATTTGTAAACAAATAAGTTTACAGTTGTAAACTTACTATTGGTATGTATACCGTAGTAAATTAAAAATTATATGTACTTTGAAGTTTTAAAAAATTGAGTTCATGTTATAGAACTAATTCCTGGTAAGCTTTTATGTGCTAGGCTCTAGTCTTTTCATTTATTTATTTTTACTTTTTTTTTTCTCTGTGCCTATGCTTACCAAGGTTTTTTTTTTATCTTTTACTTTTTATTAAGTCTTTCAATCCTCTTAATAACTTAAAAAGTAGGTGCTATTATCTGCATTTTGTAGATGAGGTAACTGAAGCATACAGAAGTTAGTTAGATAACTTGTCTGAGGTGACAAGTGGCAGAACAAGGATTGGAACCAGACAGTCTGGCTGCCCTAGGCCCAACCAAGAGGAGCTGAGAGCAAGCCATGGGACATAAGGATGTTGTTCAGGCTGGTTTTCTTTTCAGTTAACCTGAAGCATAGGCTGTAACGTTAATTTTAGGACATTAGTGAGACAGCCTTCCAAAGCCAGAGATTTGTTACCATGACTTTTAGCAAGAATTTGTGGTTTAAAGGCAAGATGGTGCTTTAAGAAGCTTTCATTCACTATGGAGGGAATGGTAGTTGAGTTAAATAGTGAAATCCTGGAGCACACAGTCTTTAGGGCAGCTTCTGACCTATTTCTATGATCAGGAAAGGCTTCTGTCTTTCCCTGCTGCCCGTAACCTCCACTTATTCTCCCACAGAATCCCCTAGACTGTGATCACATTCAGAAGAGAGATCTGTTATGTTTTTTCCAGGGTAGGAGGAAGTGAGTCACTACCTATACTAAGCAGTCTAGTCTTCTGTGTATAAATGAGCAAGGTTGGGGAGCCAAATCTCTTGGAGCATCTCAGGATTATGCAGGATGGTAAAGTGGTCTCATGTTAGTTGTATCCACAGCTGTCATCAGAAGCAGACACAGATACTTTTTGTAGGAAAGCATCTCTAATTTAAGCCTGTAGGATTCCCAAAGATTAAAAGAATTCACTCAGATCATAGCATTCAAATAGTCAACCCAACATATTTGAGAATTGTCAGAAATAATAATAGATACGTTTCCCAAAGACAGTAGGTTTTGGAATTACCAGATACAGAGCACAGACTTCAGATATTAGACTTGTGAGAAAATAGTTATATGTGAAATCTAATATAAAGAAAAAAAGATGGAATCATAAAATTGAGCATTCAGCAAGACCACCAGGAATGATGAAGAAGACCTGAAAAGAAAACGGATGAAATAGAACTTACAGAAATTAAAAAATATAGATGGGTATGGTGGCTCACGCCTGTAATCTCAGCACTTTGGGAGTCCGAGGCAGGAGGATGGCTTGAGCCCAGGAGTTGGAGACCAGCCTGGGGAACATGGTGAGAACTCGTCTATACAAAAAATATGACCCCCCCACCCTAAAAAAAACAATTAGCTGGATATGGGGTACCTGTCTATAGTCTCAGCTACTCAAGAGGCTGAGGTGGGAAGATCACTTGAGCCCAGGAGACCGAGGCTGCACTGAGGCATGTTCGCGCCACTCCAGCCTTGGTGACAGTGAGACTCTGTCTCAAAATAAAAAATGTAATTGTTGAAATAAGAAACTCAGTAGATTAGACACCAGAAGAGAATTAATTGATTAGATGATTATCTCAAAAAAATAAGTTAGAATGTTACACAGAGAGACATGAGGATAG
Organism: Pongo pygmaeus; assembly: GCF_028885625.2. Taxonomy (NCBI): domain Eukaryota; kingdom Metazoa; phylum Chordata; class Mammalia; order Primates; family Hominidae; genus Pongo; species Pongo pygmaeus. The sequence continues at coordinate 81,603,494 of NC_072389.2, forward strand.
ATAATAGGGCAGAAGTTGGTGGGGTTGGTGGGGAGAGATCAGAATGAGGGCTAAAATATGTCTTAGTGGAATCCCAGGAGGAGATATTAGAATTATATTAGAAAGTGAGAGAAATAGAAGTTCTAAAGGTGATAGAAGCAAGTCTACATAAATCAGTCACAACAAATGTAAATGGACTAAAGTTACCAGTTAGATTGAATTAATAAAATCCAGCTGTTTTAATCTATATATTTCAAATATGAAGGTACAAAAAGGTTGAAAGTTTTTATAAAGGAGAGTGATAAAGATATGCCAGTATACATTAACTAAAAACAAATGATACAGCTTTAGTATCAAACAAAATAGGATTCTGGAACAGAAAGCATTAGTAACAATTTGATGATAAGTCTGTTAATTAGGAGGATATAGCAATTTTCATATTTTATGTACCTATCAAAATAGCCTCAAAATACCCAGGAAAAACTGATAAAACCACAGGGAGAAGTTGACAAGTCCACCATCATAGTTGGAGATTTCAACATACCCTGTGTACTACTAGTAAGATAAAGAGAATGCCCATATGTAGATGTGAATAACCAGTGAACAGGCATGGTATAATACACAAATAGAGACCTCTGTACCCAATAATTAGATATAGATCGTTCTCAAGCATATATGGACTATGGGAGAAAAATTAATTATAAATCCATAAAATCAGACGATTTAAAAACAGTTGGTACCATACACACCATATAATTTAAATATGAAGCAGTTAAGGTTAGAAGGCAATAATGAAGAGATTAACAAAAAGCTATGTGAATTTGGAAATTAAACACACTTGTAAATCATGGTTTTAAAAAGTAAAATGAAATTTTAAAATGCTTAGAATTGAACCATAATTAACATTTACTAAAATTCTATCTATTCCTTTCTCCCCTCCTCTCCCTCCCTCTTCCTATCTGGAACATTCAAGAAGCTAATCTTTTTCAATGAACAACACTTCAAATACTGAAAAACAGAAAAGGACAGATGTCATTCTCTGATCTTAGTGAAATCTATAAGTTAATAATAAAACCAGAAAACAGATAGTTCTTTCTGGAATTTTATAACTCATGCAAACAGCCCTTAGGTCAAACAGGGATTTGAAATTAAAACTGCAGAATATCTAGAGAATAGCAATAATGGCAATCATTACTTATCAGACACTAAAGAAGAGCTCAGAGGAATGTTCATTGCCAAATCCTTATGCCATTAAGAAAAGAATGAAAATGAATCAAGCCTCCGATTGTTAAAAAAGGACAATAAAAAAACCTGAAGGAGGCCGGGGATGGTGGCTCACTCCTATAATCCTAGCACTTTGGTAGGCTGAGAAGAGTGGATGGCCTGAGCTCAGGAGTTCGAGACCGCCCTGCGCAACATGGTGAAACCCATCTCTGCAAAAAACAAAACACGAAAATTAGCTGGGCATCGTGGCAGGCGCCTGTAGTCCCAACTACTCAGGAGGCTGAGGCAGGAGAATTGCTCGAACCCGGGAGGTGGAGGTTGCAGTGAGCTGAGATCCAGCCACTGCACTCTAGTCTGAGTGACAGAGCAAGACTTCATCTCTTAAAAGAACCTGAAGGAAAGCAGATTGGGGAAATTATTAAAGATACACAAGCAGAAATCAGTGAGTTAGAAGAATAGGAAGGGCTAGACCCCCAGTACAGTAAAGTCTCTGCAGAAACATTTGTTTAAACTGGGCTTTTGAGTACCTTCCTACTGATAATTGAGACTGGGGAAGGCCAACATTCTTTTCTCCTTGTGTTTTGGGTGGTGGGCAGTAGGGTTGGAAAGTGACTGCTTCACAGTCATTTGGGAGTTTCAGGGTATATATAGTTTTTACGTCCAGTTTGTTTCTTTTATTTTTGTCCTTTTTGTGAAAATACCAAAACAAAAACTTTTTTGCCTGTCATCCCAGCACTTTGGGAGGCTGAGGCGGGCGGATCACGAGGTCAGGAGATCGAGACCATCCTGGCTAACAGGGTGAAACCACATCTCTACTAAAAATACAAAAAATTAGCCGGGCGTGGTGGCAGGTGCCTGTAGTCCCAGCTACTCGGGAGGCTGAGGCAGGAGAATGGCGTGAACCTGGGAGGCGGAGCTTGCAGTGAGCTGAGATCGTGCCACTGCAGTCCAGCCTGGGTGACAGAGCGAGACTCCATCTCAAAAAAAAAAAAAAAAAACTTTTTCATTAATGTTAAGAAAAACGTGTTACTATACATTTTTTGTTTAGTTTATTAGGTGCATTATGGCAGGGCTTTACTATTTTATTTGTGTGTTTTTGTTGTTGTTGTTTTGAGATGGAGTTTTGCTCTTGTTGCCCAGGCTGGAGTGCAATGGCGCGATCTCGGGCTCACTGCCAACTCTACCTCCCGGGTTCAAGCGATTCTCCTGCCTCAGCCTCCCAAGTAGCTGAGATTACAGGTGTGCGCCACCACGCCTGGCTAATTTGGTATTTTTAGTAGAGATGGGGTTTCTCCGTGTTGGTCAGGCTGGTCTCGAACTCCCGACCTCAGGTGATCCACCTGCCTCGGCCTCTCAAAGTGCTGGGATTACAGGTGTGAGCCACCGTGCCCAGCTGGCTTTACTATTTTAAAGAGCTCTTAGATGTTGAAAAAGACTACCCTGTAGAAAAATAGGAAAAGTCCTTACATAAATTTAACATGTTAAAAAAAAAATAGGAAAAGGGTATAAAAAGTCTGTTTACAGAAATAGAAATAAATGGCTTATGAACATAATGGAGACATGCTCAGTCTCACTCAATAATAGAAATACAAATCAAAACTATACTGGGAGTCCATCTAGTATATTGTCAGAAATCTACAAATGCATTGGTGAGGCTGCATCGAGGCACTCTTACAGATGGCTGGTGGGCAGACACATTTGTGCAGTTATGTAGAGGGCAATTTAGCAATATCTCAGAATTACTAACGCATATATATCTTTTGACCCAGCAGCTCTACTCTAGGACATTTTTACCAGTACTCAGCAGATATACGTACAAGGTTGCTCTTGGCAACATTGTAACAGCAAAATATTGACAAAACCTGATGTCCACCAGTAGGGGACTGATTAAATATTTAAATATCCATATAATAGAAATATTTCAGTGTTTAAAACAGATATGTTCCATACTGATATGGAACATATGCTAGATGAGAAAAGGGGCAGACCAGTGTCTGTAGTATGCAACTGTTAGTGAAGGAAAGCCAGGGACAGTGGCTAATAACAGTGGGCTGCACATGAATATTCTTGTATAATCTTAGAGGGACATACAAGAAATTAGTAATAGTGGTTAACTTTTGTGGAGGAAGGGGGATGAATGGGAGGAAACTGGGTGTTTAGGGCACAAGTAGGAAAGAGAGTTTTCACTTAGGATGTAGACATTTTTGAGTCTTGTGCTGTGTGAATTTATTGTGCAAAAATTTCTGCCACATAATATAGTGGATAGATGGGTACCACTATGGAGAGTGCTCCTGGTATATTAATTCGAAGTGAAGATATAGGTTGGTTGTAATTATGGTGACAAAATTAATCCTAGATTTGGCTCCTTAAAAAGATTGTATATTTTTATCAAAAGAGGGCTCCTTTAGTAAGCATGGTGACAATTACGGGCATTCTTTAGATTTCTAACTTAAAATGTCATTCATATGTATAGTCGTGGAAGCTTAATATTTTCTTATCTGAAAGTAATATTTTGTTTTTTTTTAAATAGGAGTTATGTGAAGAGAGTTTGAGTTTTATTAACATCCAGATATAATCCTTTAACTTTATTCAGTAATATGGAGATGGACTCTAGAACCAGAAAGCTTTGTACTTGTCCAATGGTAGGAAGACTTATAAAAATGAACTGTGAGGATTGTTTTTATTGGGGTACAATTTTGGTTTTGTTATTTTTATAAAATTGTAGAGAATAATGAAATTGAGAAATGAGGCTATTAAGTTAAAATTGTTTTTGAAATGGAAATAGTCAGTTTCCCATGTTCTTTGAAGCACAGTGTGATGCATTCATAAATTTATTGTAATAATTTTCACGTAATTACACTTTTGATTTGAAATGTGTAATTCTCTTTCAGAATCAATATAATCTAGCAAGAGCCCAACAATCCTATAATTCCATTGTACAGATACATGAGAAAAATGGTATGTTTAATTCAATAAGTGTTTATTGCCATTTAAGAAGTTTTAGATAATGTATTAATACTTACCATTTTATTTTTCTGTTTTTGCTTTAGTTTCTTAAAGTGCTGTTACCATGGTAAAAAAAACTTGTGCTGCATACAAAATCTTTATTTATTTATTTTATTTTATTTTATTTTATTTTATTTTATTTTATTTGTTTTTTGAGACAGAGTCTTGCTCTGTCACCCCGGCTGGAGTGCAGTGGCGCTATCTTGGCTCACTGCCAGCTCCGCCTCCCGGGTCCATGCCATTCTCCTGCCTCAGCCTCCCGAGTAGCTGGGACTAGAGACGCCTTTTTTGTATTTTTAGTAGAGACCGGGTTTCCCCATGTTAGCCAGGATGGTCTCGATCTCCTGACTTTGTGATCTGCCTGCCTCGGCCTCCCAAAGTGCTGGGATTACAGGTATAAGCCACCGCACCACAAAACCGTAACATTGTACTTCAATCAAAATTTTTGTATCGTATACACTTGGCCTAGGTATCTCAAAGTCAGAATCAAGATTTTTTTTTTTTTAAAGTAGATTAATGAATGACTCACTTTACTTACTTGAAATATTAGGAACTGAGTTAAAGGCAACTCCTTATAGATGGAGTTCTTGTTGTTATAACTGGAGTGTGGTGGTTGTTTACAGGCGTGATCATAGTGGACTGCAGCCTCAAGCTCCTGGGCTGATGTGATCCTCCTGCCTCAGTCTCCCCAGTAGCTCAGACTGTAGGCACAAGCCACCATGCCTGTAAAGTATTCTTTACTTTGCTAGAAATGTGTCAGTTTGTGACTTAAGATTTGTGTTTTGTGCTCACTTATTTTAATGACAAAGCAAACTTATCACTCTTTCAGTGATTGCTTACTTATGGAAATAGTATTCAAAACAAAATTTTCAAGCAGAAGAGAGAAACGATAAAATTTGAGGACAAGGCCAGGTTTTCATAATAATAATTTCTAGCACACAAAATTAGATCCAGAGAAACCTGTGTACTACTTTGATACTTTATAGATCTTGGCATATTCATACTATTCTAAAGTTTCATACTAAACAGTACTTAGTCTAATTTGCCTTTTTATGGAGAGCTTAGGTTTTTGCGGAACCTGGGAAACAGATTTCTTCTTATCTTCATTTTTATTTCTTAAGCATTACAACTGGCATTCAAAAAATATTTATAGAAAATGCTGTATTTGAGAGTGTGTGGGTATGTGTAAGCTTAGCTGTGATGAAAGAGTAATAGATTCAGAATCAGGAGAGATGACCTCTAGGGTTTTTTTTTTTTTTTAAATCTTCAAAAAATTTTTTTTCTTATTTTAAAAAATAGACATTATACTTATTGTGTACAAAGTTTTGAAGTATACATAATTGTGGAATGACTAAATCTAGCTAATTAACCTAGGCATCACCTTACATAGTTATCATTTTTATGGTGAGACATTTACATCCACTCTTAACATTTTTCAAGAATATAGTATATTGTTAACTATAGTCACCATGTTGTACAATAGCTCAAGATGGATTCTAGTTTGGCCTGCTACTAACTCTGATTTTAGGCATAGTCATTTAGTCACTGCACCTGCTGCGATGGCTTCCTTGTCATTGTGAAATGACGTTATGGCTCTGATAACAGTCCAAGTTCCTTGTATTCTAAATCGCCAGGATTTTGTTTGGGGAAATAAATACTTTCCATGAGGCTTACTTTCACATATAGAACTGAAGTGGAATAAAACTTATTCTTTTAGTCTAATATTCCACAGTCATCTTTAGCTAGATATGCCATTAATACAGAGCTCTTGTGTTGAAAACTCAGGTACAATTTATTCATAGAAAATAAATTTCTGTTGTGAAATAGCAAAATGCAGTGTTACCAATCCAAGTGTAAGTTTAATTTTTACAGTAGACTGGGTGCAGTGGCTCACACCTGTAATCCCAGCGCTTTGGGAGGCAGAGGTGGGTGGATCACCTGAGGTCATTAGTTGGAGACCAGCCTGACCAACATGGTGAAACCCTGTCTACTAAATACCAAAAAAAAAAAAAAAAAAAATTAGTGGGGCATAGTGGCGCATGCCTGTAATCCCAACTACTTGGGAGGCTGAGGCAGGAGAATTGCTTTGATCTGGGAGGTGGAGGTTGCAGTGAGCTGAGTTTGCGCCATTGCACTCCAGCCTAGGTAACAGAGTGAAACTCTGTCTCAAAAAAAAAAAAAAAAAAAAATTTTTTTTACGGTAGATTTAAACACCAAAATTATGAAAAGAGACTGTAGTTAACCTTATTACATGCCAGTTCTTCTAATTTATTTAAGAATTAAAGTATTTTAACTTTTTTTTTTTCATTCTATTTCAGGCTGGTACACCCCTCCAAAGGAAGATGGCTAAATATGTTGACTGTTGTATGTTTGGACTAATGTTGCTTTAAAGAAAATCTTTCCAACATGCAAACAAAAGCTTTGAGTGCCCCTATTACAGCAGTACCGGAGACGTTAGTTAATAGATATTTTAGTGGATAATCTGTCATCTGACATCCAGTATAAGTTACAGCCTTTGCATTTTGCTCATTTTAGATATCTTGGACTGAGCAGTGGGGCCTTCACTGTATTTTTCCTGATAAATACACATACTGGCCATTCCTTATCTCTTTTTCTTGAAAAGTGAACTTTTAAAGCAGCCAAGTCAACATCAGGCTACTGAAGTTGAGGCTTTAGGGTAACTTTCCTATATTGAGCCCATGGGTTACAAGGATTTGCAATATATTGTTCCATTTACAGCCAATACAGGTTTAATCGATGTTCAATATTGGTTTAGAAAATTTAAGGCCTTCTAAATCATAATAGCTCTTTCATGTCTAAAACCATTTTATGATATTGCCAAAATGATAGGAAACCTACTCATTAAATTGTTAAACTTTTTAATGATATGTGAAGATATGAATTGTTTCCTGAAGATAATACTCTTAATTGAGTTGTATTGTACTTTTTAGGCAAAGCAGTGTAAAACTGTTATCAATTAAGGCTTGTGAGTAGTGATTTCCACTGGGGCATCAGAGTCTTGCTGGGCTGAATCTGCTACTTGTTGGTTCAGTGTTTCTTATGAACAAGAGCCACAGTATGGAGCTTAAAGTTATTTAAAATACTAAGTCATCTTACGTTTCCATTTTATTTACGGGATGTTGCAATCATTTGTAAACTAATAAACTTATAAAGTGATTGGCACAAAGACTCCTTGAGCGAAAGCTGTGCAGTTAAGTACAAAAAGATACTTAATTTGGAGACTCTTACAGTAATTTTTGCCACAGTCAAAACAATGGCTTTTACATTGAAAGATTAATAGAAACTCTATATATGTTAATTTTTTTATAGAACCTGACTCAAATCAAGGTACTCTCCATTTTATTGCCTTACCTGAATCAGTCCTTTTTGGTTGGTAATAGATTTTTTTATACACCCAAGTTTGATTTAAAAGTAAATTCTAGTTCTTAAGCACTTTTAACAAGAAATCCAGAAGCACATTTTTCTGCACAAACCAGTTACAAAGTTCAAAAGTGTTTCTTGTGCATTAGCTCTGAGATTCAGTTTTTAACTTTGTAAACCACATCTAAGAGACTTGTCATTTCTACATTATTGTGTGTGTTTAATTTCTTTTGATTCCATTTTGGTTAAGAGAGCAGTAAATAGATTTTCTGGTATTCTTGTTCACTTGATTACATTTGTATAAAGTTCTGATTGCCAGTTGCTCAGATAACAAGTGACAAGGCAGAATTCTTTAAATCAGTAAAGTTCCTTAAGCCTAAGGCTAAATCTTGAATACGTTGTTGAATTCTTTAATATCCTGATGGCAAGCAGACTGATAGCTGCACATTTGGCATGCTTTGTTTCATGGATTTTATTTTTAATTGCAGATTTATTTGGCAATATACAGTAAATTTTTGTAAACTTGCATCAAGTTTATGAATAAAGAACCATTGAAAAATTTTGTTTGTGCTGATCATGGCAAGCAAAAAAAGATTACTTTCTCATTTTTCCCTCATAAGAAAACTCTGCTTGATGTGTTTGTAGGCGGCTCCATTGACTTTCTGGAATAAGATATTTAAGGAGAGGAGTTGGTGAGGGGAGGCTTGGAAGACAGGCAGATTTAACAAGAGAAGGTGTGAAAGAACCTGGAAATAGTCTGTACAATAGTCACCTTTTCCTCAGCCTTTTTCCTCTTCCATTCTCATTATAAATTCAAGTGCTACTTTTTCCTTATGGCTATCCTTAGTTCCCCCAGTGAAAATAATCCGCTCCTTCTTTAGCATACCCATGGCCTCCTTGCACACAATTGACAGGTTATTTCACATACAAGAAGTCCAGAGGTAGGACAACTCCAGGTCCTGTACATCTGGGCTTTGCTTCCTTGAGATTTTTCTATGTTGGTTTCATCTTTTGGTTGCATGTTATGTGCAGCCCCCTTAACTTGATCCAGAGGTAGATAAATGCCCCTGTCTTCTAGTGTCTCCTTAGGAGGTGAGGAAATCTCTAAAAGCACCGTCCCATCAAGCACACTGTCTCTTGCCTTTCCTTGGCTACATCAGGGACCTGTGCCCACCCCTAAACCAATGGTGGTGAAAAGAATGAAACCATCGTGATTAGTTTGCACAAATGGTTCTCAAAGCCTGATTTGGGGAACACTGGAGACCCCTGAGACCATTTCAAGAGGTTTTAAGACTATTTTCATAATATTAAAACATTTGCCATTTTCACTCATTGTTTCATGTGTACAATGGAGTTTTCCAGAGGCTACATGATGTGATTTTGCAACAGATTGAATTCAGAAGCAAATATGAGAATCTACTTGTCTTCTATTAAGACAGAAATTAAATATTTGCAAAAATGTAAAGTGATGCCGTCACTGGTAAACTGTCCTCTTTCCCTACTTTATATCAGCCACAAAGAAAGAACGCCCACTTTGAAAGGCAGTCAGGTTTCATTCAGTAGCCAGAGAATGGAGAAGGGGAGCTCATGCTCTAAAGGCACCTTCTCCCAGAGGGATGGGAGGCTGGGGAGTTTAAAGAGTTAGCTGAGGGGCGGGGGAGGTATGAAGGGCATGCACAGGCTGGAGATCCAGACAAGTAGGCATAGTCCCTGAACATGCTGCTTCATACATCCATGTTCACAAGACGCCAGTGAGCTTTCTTTAGGGGAGAGGATTTTAGCATTATGTTAATTATCTAAAGGTAACTGGAGGGCGCCTGTTTGTCTTCCTCTGGTATTCCGCAAGGGGTCAGGAAGCTCTGGTGACATCTGGGCCATCTGGCTTCCTTAAGCAGCTGCGCCTATAAATAGACTATGGAAAAAAACTGGCTGGGCTTGGTGGCTCATACCTGTAATCTCAACGCTTTGGGAGGCAGAGGCAGAGGGATGTCTTGAGGCCAGGAGTTTGAGACCAGCCTGGGCAACACAGACCCTGGGTCTACCAAAAAAAAAAAAAAAAAAGCCACAGCTACTCAGGAGGCTTATGCCAGTGACAATGTCATACCATCCACCAGTGGGGGAAGGAGGATTTGGGAGATAATTGTTTTCCATAAACATATTTCGTTAATGTATAACATCTGTTTTTAAAAAAGAGTTAAGTATTAAGATGTTGTGATTTAATTTTTAATGTGGTAAATATTGATAGTCATAACACACAAACTATTGGTCGTGTCAATATTTTAGGATGTAAAGGGTCCTGAGGCCATAATGAGAACTGCTAATTTAGACCAAGTTTCTGCCCAAGATCTGGCGATCAAAATGAGGGCTCCCTTAGGAAGGAACTGGCGAGAGGAATGGATGGCAGGTGGGGACGAGCCTGCCTGCTGTGCTTCCATTTCTTGGCGGCTCTCAGTTTGAGCATCAGAATTGCCATAAAGTCTTAAAACACATTGCTGGGCCCCACCCCCAGTGTCTGATTCAGGAGGTCTAGGGTAAGGACCGGGAACGTGCTAAAACTTAGTAGTTTCCAGGTGAATCCGATGTCCCTGGCGGGGAACTGGTGCACAGCTTGGGGCGTGCTTCACAGCAATCCCACTCAGCTACCTTAGAATGGCAGGTGCTATTTATGCCATTTTACTCATTCGAAACTTTAAACCTGAAGATTACAACGAGTTAACTAAGTTTACAAGGAATAAAGGCAGTGATTTTCACACATTAAGACAATTTTTTAAAAGCAAACATTGTCCGTTCAAAAATTGAGCTTATGCTATTTAAACAGGCATTGGGACTACGAAGAGCAATAAGTACTACCTAGTCCCTGCAAGGAATTTGTGAATTAGAGAAACATGTAAACTCAGAAATATGGCGGTGCCACGGCAGTGAGAGGCACAGGCACAGAGGAAGAATTTATTTTCACTGCAGGAGGCCTCCTAGAAAGTTGCCAGGCGCGGTGGCTCGTGCCTGTAATTCCAGCACCTTGGGAGGCCCAGGCGGGAGAATCGCTTGAGCCCTGGAGTTTGAGACCAGCCTGGAGAGCATAAGGAAACCCGTCTCTACAAAAAATACAAAAATTAGCTAGGCGTGGTGGCGGGAGCTTGTAGTTAAAGCTACGCGGGAGGCTGAGGCGGGAGGATCGCTTGAGCCTGGGAGGTAGAAGCTGCAGTGAACAGAGGCCGCGCCACTCCACTCCCGCCTGGCCACAGCATTAGACCCAATCTCAAAAATGAAGAAAACAGTTCCGAGCGTATTACGGAACGGATGGCTTCATCCTCGGAGTACGGGCTCCAGGCCAGGGAACGCACCGGCGTTGCCACGCCCACCTTCCCCGTCCAGCCGGAAGTGGCGCGGAGGCCTGCTCAGTGTGCGCCGGCCGGGCAACCCTATGCTGGCGTAATCGGGTTCCTCCGAGCCGCCGTAGGACTGGTTCCGGCGGGCTGGTGAGGAATGGAGTCGGTGGGCTGCTGCGGCGACTGCCGCGGCTCCTCCGTAGACCCACGGAGCACCTTCGTGTTGAGTAACCTGGCGGAGGTGGTGGAGCGTGTGCTCACCTTCCTGCCCGCCAAGGCGTTGCTGCGGGTGGCCTGGTGAGGAGAGGAGGCGGAGGCGGAGGCGGGAAGCTTACCTTGGGACACGCCGTGGTCATGTCCCAGGCTGGCGGGGTGGGGAGAGACCCTGGGGACCAGGGCCGTCCCCGGCTTCCTCGCCCTACCTGAGGTGATCCCCTACCCGCGAGGTATCTCCCAGCCGTGGTGCCCCGGGGGGACTTCCCTGAGGGGCGAAGTTCCCCTTAAGGTTTTCTCCACATCTGGCTCTCCTTCCGAACCAGCGCCCTGACACCTACCTACCCCGGGGACTTTGGATCCCGCAGTGATCTGCTGCTGCGCCAGCGGGTGGGGGTTTGTGCGCTGTGGGAGAGACGAAAATGAACGTCCGTTAGCAATCCTTTGTGCGTTTGCGTCCCCAGCGTGTGCCGCTTATGGAGAGAGTGTGTGCGCAGAGTATTGCGGACCCATCGGAGCGTAACCTGGATCTCCGCAGGCCTGGCCGAGGCCAGCCACCTGGAGAGGCATTGCTTGGTTCGAGTGGTAGCAGAGGAGCTTGAGGCAAGTAGCAAGGGGTGTCATGCACAGTCATTTGCAGGTTGGTGGTTCAGTCTTTGAGAACTTTTTTTTTAAATCCCAGTTTTGTTAATCCAAGGAACATCTTCTCGTGCCGTGAAAAGATTTAGTAAACATCAGTTTTAGTGACTGCACGGTAAGGATGTGTCATGATTTATTTGACCGTTCATCAAATGTTGGGCTTTTTTTTTTTTTTTTTTTTTTTTTTTTGGAGACGTAGTCTCGCTCTGTCGCCCAGGCTGGAGTGCAGTGGCTCGATCTCGGCTCAACGTAAGCTCCGCCTCCCGGGTTCACGCCATTCTCTTGCCTCAGCCTTCCGAGTAACTGGTACTACAGGCGTCCGCCACCACGCCCGGCTAATTTTTTGTATTTTTAGTAGAGACGGGGTTTCACCGTGTTAGCCAGAATGGTCTCGATCTCCTGACCTCGTGATCCGCCCGCCTCGGCCTCCCAAAGTGCTGGGACTACAGGCATGAGCCACCGCGCCCGGCATGTTGGGCCTTTTAAGCATTCACATTTTCACTATTAACAACAACGCTGTGCAGAACCTTCCCTTCACCTGCTTCCCTTGAAGCAAGTTTTTGTTGTTTTACCAGGAAGACAACTGGGTGTGTCTTGCTCAGTGAGCACACCTAGAAAGCCAAGAACCAAAACTTAAAGCCAAATATTTCAACTTCCGATCCTGTACTCTTTTGCTTCTCTGGCCCCCAACTTCAAAAGGGGAGCCAACACCTGGAGAGATGAAGACTCGAGCTGTGGAGTCGGAGGGGCTGCAGGGTGTACCATCTCTGGGGAGTGGAAGGGAACCATTTGACAGTAAAGTGCCAGCCTGCTGCTCTGTCACTCTATTTACTTTAGTACGGCTTACAGACAGAGATAACTACGGTGCAGCCGTCATAATCAGGAAATTATCACTGATACATTTCTACCATTTTATCCTCAGACTCGGTTCAGATTTTGCCAGTTGTCTCAATAAGGTTCTTCATGGCAAAAAGATCTGTTCCCAATCCAAGTTGCTCTAAGTAAGTCCTGTTTCTTTAATCTCCTTTGATCTGAAACAGTTTCTCAAGCTTTGCTTGATTTTTCCCAATCTTGACACTTAGGAAAATTACAGGTTATTTTGTAGAACATCCATCAATTGTGTCTTTGGCAGGAAATAATCACAGATGTGATGCTATGCTTTTTTCACGGCATCCTTTAGGTGGCATGTGATTTCCATTTGTCTTGTTATTGGTGGTATTACCTTTGATTACTCAATTAAGGCGATGCTTGCCAAGTGTCTTCACTAAAATCACTCTTCTACTGTAATGATTAAGTGTTTTGTGAAGAGATCATTTGAAACTATGTAAATATCGTGTTTCAATTCATTTATTTATGTCTGTACACTCTCAGAGTCTTATATAATTCAGTGGGATATAATCTGTTACTGTATTTTGGTGCTCAAATTACCCCTTTCACCCCCTAGTTTGGCTAGTAGGAGCTCCTTCAGGCTGGCTTCAGTGTCTTTTTAGAGATGACTCCATTACCTTTGAGCACTTTTCTTGTTTTCTGGCACAAGATGTTCTAAGCTTGTCTTGGGTTTTACCTGCTTTGGTCTTGGAATTGACCATTAAGCCCTGGCTCCTTTTGATGGAGTGTGGTATTTAGAAATCAAGGTCTAGACTCTCTAAGCGTAGTCCTTGCCATTGAGGGATTTGCTGCTCCAAAGCCCAGTCATTAGAGCCAAGGAATATAAGTATGTATATACATGCATGTGTATGTATATATATTAGTATATACATATACACACGTTTACAATTATATTTTTATATATATGTGGAAGCTCATGAGTTCACACAGGTGCATCCTTTTCGAATCAAACGCAGGATGCTTTCTAGTTTTGTCTCTGCTCATATTTGTACCTCCCTTTTGGGCAAAGGGAAACCTGGTTCTCATCATTCTTAATGTATTTAGATATTACATCAGTGCCCCATATGTAACCAATCTTCTGTTTCCCCCTTCCTTGGGTGGTCTTTCTCCTTACCTTGTTTGGGCTCTGGAACTCTCCTTCCAGGGAGCTGGCCAGTATCCAAAGGCAGGCTTGTAGAAAACTTTTCTTCTCTGGCACTTGTCCCAACTCCTGCCATTTTCCCAGAAGTTTATCATTTGGAAAAATTCAAAATGCAAGCAGATTTCCTCTAAAGTGTTCTCTGGAGCATCGTTTATAATAAGGGATACTAAAAACCTAATGTTAATCTAATAAAGCTATTAAATTATAGACTGCAAGTGCATTAATGACAAGAGAAAATGTTGATTTTAAAAGTGAAAACAGATTATGAAATTAAATATTTAGTATCATCTGAATTATTAAAGACAAAAAAGGGAGAGTAGAAAAGAAAGCCAAAATGTTAGCTTTTTTTTCCATTTAATGTTTTTAAAAAGTTTTCTATGGTCATCGTTTTCAAATTTTTACCACAACAGGCATGATTTTTCTATAGCTTTAAGAGTTTATACATTGTAGTGGCTGTTAATAGCCAGACAGACTTAGGTGTGAACCATAGCTTTGGCATATACCAGCAGTGTGACTTTGAAAAAGCTACTCAACCTCTCTGAGCCTCAGGTGCTATCTCCGTAAAATAAAAGGAAAAATAATAATTTTCTTATGCCCTTATAGAGTTGTTGTAAGGATTAAATAATGAAAAGGTAATCCATATAACACATTACTTACAGTACCAGGAGCATAAGTTCTCAATAGATGTCTATTAAATATTCTTTTATTAGTATCATTATTAAAGTTCACATAGTTATAGTAATGCCCTTAGAGGAGTTCCTCCATTGTAGTAAACTGCTGGTGAGACAAAAACATGAAAACTCTATCCAAATCATACGTGCTGTTTATTTGTGTTTTCCAAGTTATCTAGTGGACATGGGTACTTTTATAGCCATAAAGAAAGTTGATTTAACTTTTCTATTAGAAATATTTTAAAGTCTGCCAGGCACGGTGGCTCACACCTATAATCCCAGCACTTTGGAAAGCTGAGGCAGGCAAATCACTTGAGGTCAGGAGTTAGAGAACAGCCTGGTCAACATGGTGAAACCCCGTCTCCACTAAAAAAATATAAATATTTAAAAATATCAAATATATAAATAAAAATATTAAAGTACAAAAATTGGCTGGGCATGTTAGTGCAAACCTGTAATCGCAACTACTCGGGTAGCTGAGGTACCAGAATCAATTGAACCAGGGAGATGGAGTTTGCTTGAGCCGAGATTGCACCACTTCACTCCAGCCTGGGTGATAAAGAGTGAGACTGTGTCTTAAAAAAAAAAAAAAAAAGAAATATTTTAAAGTCCACCAAAAGCTTTATAAAACAGCTTGCCATTTGTAACTTCTTTGAACAGTGGAATGTGGTGCTAGCTGTCTTAACTGTGCTTTGAGAACATTTCATATTGAGGCTTGTTATGTCACTACTTCTGGTGTGAATTAGGAAGGAAAATTCAGCAATTGCTTTTCAGTGGGTGCCTCATAAAATCTCAGGACCAGACTTTTAATACTTGTTTAGGAGTAAGAAACCTGAGGCCTGAAAGCTTGATGAGGGTTATTCTGCTGGTTTGTGGCAGAATTGCCACTAAGACCTAAATCTGTTTTTTGTTTTGTTTTGTTTTTTGAGACAGAGTCTTGCCTGTCACCCAGGCTGGAGTGCAGTGGCCTGATCTTGGCTCAGTGCAACCTCCACCTTCCTAGTTCAAGTGATTGTCCTGCCTCAGCCTCCTGAGTAGTTGGGACTACAGGCGCACGCAACCATACCCAGTTAATTTTTGTATTTTTAGTAGAGATGGGGTTTCACCATGTTGGCCAGGCTGGTCTCACCCTGGCCTCAGGCAGTCCACCCACCGTGGCCTCCCAAAGTGCTGATATTATAGGCGTGAACCACTGTGCCTGGCCTGTAAATCTCTTTTTCTGTCTCCTTTACTCACTATACCAGGCATCACGGATTCAGATGACTCGAAGGTCAGGCAGGTAGCTGAAGAGGGTCAGGTAGCTCAACAGAGTGGTAGCACCATGGCAGTCTGGAAAGGCTTGCCTCCGTTTAGCCTTAGTTAAGAGGCACGTAGTCTAAGTGTTGCCAAAATGTCCAGTTTTTAAAAAGAATCTGGAAATCCACATTTTATGTAAAAATTCGGTGGAATTTTGAACATTGGCATTCAATTTACATTTTCTGAAAATACTGTGTGGACCAAGGAAACTATATCCGTAGGTCTTGGGCAGCCCTGGGCCCCACAGGCCATCATGCTATCTGTCTCTTTTATTAGTTTATCTATGTAGAATGTATTCTGAAACATCTTGGCATTCCCCCAAATTATAATGGACCAACTTTTTTTTTTCCATTTAACCAACAATGAGGCTTTGCTATATTCTAAGTACTTCATTTTATTCTGGTAGTAAAAAATATTTGAAAATAGCTAGCTTAGAAAAATATATTCATCCTTTTCATTTAATTCAGCTGCTTTGCCGCTTGTCTTTAATTGGAAAGTTTAGTTGAAAACAGGTGAGTCTGAATAAGCCCAGATCATAGGGGAGATAGGGCACAAATAAGATTAACTAGGGGTAAGGGATGTTGCATCTGAGGTCCAGAGTACTGAGGGAGTTTAGGAAAAGGTTTTGGAGAGGAGGTGGCACTTAAGGTGTCCCTAGAGGGAAACAGTCTTAAGTTCCACAAGAACAGAGCAATAGAACATATGGGGAAGTGGGTGTGTCTGGATAATATTAATAGTAAGCTAAGGGGCCCTGAAGGAAGCCTTGCTGGCAAGGCTTAGAAATGGAAATGGAAATGGAGGCTTAGAGTATTTGATTTGATAAGCAGTGAAAAGAGGAGTGATACAGCCTGTATGCCTTCCCCAGTGCTGAGATTTTTCTGATACGGTGATGCCTGTTCAAATAAAGCTAGTGCATCTTTTGCTGGTACTTGACGTTTTTGTTCTAAGAGCTTCAGTTATTATGAAAATGAACTTTTTGAGGGCTGGAATGAAGAAATTATAGGTGTTTAGTAAATGAACTGAAAATGAAAGCGCATGAGTGAAAAGTAAATGAGAAGTAAATTGATTCAGAATGCCAACATTGACCTGAAAGAAGGTAGGGTACCAGCAGTTTGGATGGGGTGATACTTTTTTTTTTTTTTAAGTTCTGGGATACATGTGCAGAATGTGCAGGTTTGTTACATAGGTATACACGTGCCATGGTGGTTTGCTGCACCCATCAACCTGTCATCTACATTAGGTGTTTCTCCTAATGCTATCCCTTCCCTAATCCCCCACTCCCTGACAGGCCCTGGTATGTGATGTTCCCTTCCCTGTGTCCATGTGTTCTCATTGTTCAACTCCCACTTATGAATGAGAACATGCGGCATTTGGTTTTCTGTTCCTGTGTTAGTTTGCTGAAAATGATGGTTTCCAGCTTCATCCATGTCCCTGCAAAGGACATGAATGCATCCTTTTTTATGGCTGCATAGTATTCCATGGTGTATCTGTGCCACATTTTCTTCATCCAGTCTATCATTGATGGGCATTTGAGTTGGTTTCAAGTCTTTGCTGTTGTGAATAGTGCTGCAGTAAACATGCATATGCATGTGTCTTTATAGTACAATGATTTCTAATCCTTTGGGTATATACCCAGTAATGGGATTGCTGGGCCAAATGGTATTTCTCTTTCTAGATCCTTGAGGAATCACCACACTGTCCTCCACAATGGTTGAACTAATTTGCACTCCCACCAACAGTGTGAAAGTGTTCCTGTTTCTCTACATCCTCTCCAGCATCTGTTGTTTCCTGACCTTTTAATGATCGCCACTCTAACTGGCATGAGATGGTATCTCATTTTGGTTTTGATTTGCATTTCTCTAATGACCAGTGATGATGAGCTTTTTTTCATATGTTTATTGGCCGCATAAATGTCTTCTTTTGTGAAGTGTCTGTTCATATCCCTTGCCCACTTTTTGATGGGGTTCTTTTTTTCTTCAAATTTGTTTAAGTTTCTTGTAGATTCTGGATATTAGCCCTTTGTCAGATGGATAGATTGCAAAAATTTTCTCCCGTTCTGTAGGTTGCCTGTTCACTCTGATGATAGTTTCTTTTGCTATGTAGAAGCTCTTTAGTTTAATTAGCTCCCATTTGTCAATTTTGGCTTTTGTTGCCATTGCTTTTGGTGTTTTAGTCATGAAGTCTTTGCCCATGCCTATGTCCTGAGTGGTATTGCCTAGATGTTCTTCTAGGGTTTTTATGGTTTTAGGTCTTACATTTAAGTCTTTAATCCATCTTGAGTTAATTTTTGTATAAGGTGTAAGGAAGGGGTCCAGTTTTAGTTTTCTGCATATGGCTAGCCAGTTTTCTGAACACCATTTATTAAATAGTGAATCCTATTCCTATTGCTTGTTTTTGTCAGGGTTGTCAAAGATCAGATGATTGTAGATGTGTGGTGTTATTTCTGAGGCCTCTGTTCTGTTCCATTGGTCTGTATATCTGTTGTGGTACCAGTATCATGCTGTTTTGGTTACTGTAGTCTTGTAGTATAATTTGAAGTCGGGTAGCATGATGCCTCCAGCTTTGTTCTTTTTGGTTAGGATTGTCCTGGCTATACAGGCTCTTTATTGGTTCCATATGAAATTTAAAGTAGTTTTTTCTCATTCTGTGAAGAAAGTCAGTGGTAGCTTGATGGGGATAGCATTGAATCTCTAAATTACTTTGGGCAGTATGGGCATTTTCACGATATTGATTCCTCCTATCCATGAGCATGGAATGTTTTTCCATTTGTTTGTGTCCTCTCTTATTTCCTTAAGCAGTGGTTTGTAGTTCTCCTTGAAGAGGTCCTTCACATCCCTTGTAAGTTGTATTCGTAGGTATTTTATTCTCTTAGTAGCAATTGTGAATGGGAGTTCACTCATGATTTGGCTTTCTGTTTGTCTGTTACTGGTGTTTAGAAATGCTTGTGATTTCTGCACATTGATTTTGTATCCTGAGACTTTGCTGAAGTTGTTTATCAGCTTAAGGAGATTTTGGGCTGAGATAACCGGGTTTTCTAAATGTACAATCATGTCATCTGCAAACAGAGACAATTTGACTTCCTCTCTTCCTATTTGAATACCCTTTATTTCTTTCTCTTGCTTGATTGCCTTGGCCAGAACCTCCAATACTATGTTGAATAGGAGTGGTGAGAGAAGGCATCTTTGTCTTATGCCGGTTTTCAAAGAGAATGCTTCCAGCTTTTGCCCATCTAGTATGATACTGGCTGTGGGTTTGTCATAAATAGCTCTTATTATTTTGAGATAGGTTCCATCAATACCTAGCTTATTGAGAGTTTTTAGCATGAAGGGGTGTTGAATTTTATCAAAGGCCTTTTCTGCAACTATTGAGATACTCATGTGGTTTTTGTCATTGGTTTTGTTTATATGATGTATGTTTATGTGTTTATATGATGTGTATTGATTTGCGTATGTTGAACCAGCCTTACATCCCAGGGATGAAGCCGACTTGATTGTGGTAGATAAGCTTTTTGATGTGCTGCTGGATTTGGGTTGCCAATATTTTATTGAGCATTTTCACATTGATATTCATCAGGGATATTGGCCTGAAATTTTCTTTTTTTATTGTGTCTCTGCCAGGTTTTGGTATCAGAATGATGCTGGCCTCATAAAATGAGTTAGGGACGAGTCCCTCTTTTTCTGTTGTTTGGAATAGTTTCAGAAGGAATGGTATTAGTTCCTCTTTGTACCTTTGGTTGAATTCGGCTGTGAATTCGTCTGGTCCTGGGCTTTTTTTTGGTTGGTAGGCTATTAATTACTGCCTCAATTTCAGAACTTGTTATTGGTCTATTCAGGAATTCGACTTCTTCCTGGTTTAGTGTTCGGAGGGGGTATGTGTCCAGGAATTTATCCATTTCTTCTAGATTTTCTAGTTTATTTGCATAGAGGTGTTTATGGTATTCTCTGATGGTAGTTTGTATTTCTGTGGGATCAGTGGTGATATCCCCTTTATCATTTTTTATTGTGTGTATTTGATTCTTCTCTCTTTTCTTCTTTATTAGTCTGGCTAGCAGTCTATCTATTTTGTTAATCTTTTCAAAAAACCGGCTCCTGGATTCATTGAGTTTTTGAAGGATTTTTCTTGTCTCTATCTCCTTCAGTTCTGGTGTGATCTTAGTTATTTCTTGCCTTCTGCTAGCTTTTGATTTTGTTTGCTCTTGCTTCTCTAGTTCTTTTAATTGTGATGTTAGGGTGTCAATTTTAGATCTTTCCTCCTTTCTCCTGTGTGCATTTAGTGCTATAAATTTCCCTCTAAACACTGCTTTAGCTGTGTCCCAGAGATTCTGGTACGTTGTGTCTTTGTTCTCATTGGTTTCAAAGAACCTCTCTATTTCTGCCTTCATTTTGTTATTTGCCCAGTAGTCATTCAGGAGCAGGTTGTTCAGTTTCCATGTAGTTGTGCGCTTTTGAGTGAGTTTCTTAATCCTGAGTTCTAATTTGATTGCACTGTGGACTGGGTGATACTTTAAGGGACTATGCAGAAGCACTCATGGATTCATGGCATCCAATTCCAATTTTTTTTTTTTTCTTTGCAGAATGTTCGCATCTTACCACATACGGTTCTTTACATGGCTGATTCAGAAACTTTCATTAGTCTGGAAGAGTGTCGTGGCCATAAGAGAGGTAAATATCAAAAGAAAAGCTTTTGTTTCTGATTTTTTATCATGTGCCTTCTGTTTGGAGTTCAATATTGTACTTGTCCTGAGAGTTAACTGACTTTCTGAGGCTCTGGGACTGCCACCTGTAGTATGCATCAATATATCTATCTTTGAACCTTGAGGAACCCTTTCTGCTTCAGATTGATTTCTAAACCTTGTAGTGCAATCGAAACGAATTCGTTAGAAAGGCATTTTTCTCAATTTGAGATGCTTTAATTCTCCAGGCACTTTTTATTATTAAAACAGGTTGTATGACTGGCTATTCAGGCCTTTTACTATATTGGAACATGAGGTCCCATTTACCAAAGTTATGTAGAGAAATGGTGCATTTTTGGCTTGCTGAAGGAAAAGGCAGAATGGGTATCCAAGATGGGCACACTTAGGTCTCAAGTTAGACTTAGATAATAGATTCTCATTGTCTAATTTGAATCCAGGTGACTGTTGATGCAAATAGTGGTTATACTGCAATATCAGCTGAACAGAAAGGTACAATAGCAAGTCTAAAATTGAGCTGTTACTGCTAAATTTGACATCACTGGGGCAAAAGCAACATATGAACAGAGGGGAAAGGCAGATTAGTGGTGCAAAAGATCAGATTTATAATTTAAAAGCCAGGACCAAAACAGGTAAAGTGTTTGTTTTAATCAATGCTTTTAGACCTTTATTTAGAGCATTCTCGTGTTAAGTGACTTAAATATTTCCAGTATTTGCTTTTTTACTTTTTCATTCTCAGATTTGACTTTAAATGGATGATATTTAATCATTTTGCTACTGTATTTTTACAGCAAGGAAAAGAACTAGTATGGAAACAGCACTTGCCCTTGAGAAGCTATTCCCCAAACAATGCCAAGTCCTTGGGATTGTGACTCCAGGAATTGTAGGTGAGATAAATTAGCAACTTGATGATTTCTTCCTTGCATTAATGTGGGATCCTTTGGATTGGTGAGTTATTTTTAGCTTAGAACCACATTTCTATTTCTGTCCATGTAAAATACAATAAAGTCAGTCATATTTACCATGGCATTATATTTGCCTTATATTAATGTTTATTAAGTTATTGTGGTATTTCTCATCTCAAGGCTACCTGTATAATGCATATCCAGTAGTCATTCATAAGAGGGGAATGATCTCATTCTGCCTTCCTCCAAATTAGGAAGTATTTGTGGGCATTTTCAGAGTTTTGTCAGTTCAAGCAGTATTGTGTCTGATGGGTAGGGGTGAGATGGGGCTGGGGTTAGGAGCAAAGATGGGCCTTATTAGGAGACTTCTGTTTCTCTGCTTTGGTACCACTCTTCAACGTTTGTAGCATGAGGTTGTGCCCCTTTCCATGCTTGATTGCTGCTGGTGAATTTTTGCTGGTTTTTATTATTTTTGATTCTTTTCTGTGGTTAATTGGAGGAGGAGAGATTCTGTTGAGGCGGTAATGGTGCAATGGTTAGATACCTGGATTGGAATGCCGGCTGTACCGCTTAGTATCTGTATGACTTTGAGCAAGTTACCTAACTTCATGGGGCTTCACTGTCCTCATCAAGGAAGTGGGGATGATGACAGTAGTACCTTCCTTGGAGAATTAAATGAGTTAACACTTGTAACTCATGAGTTGTGAGAATTAAATGAGTTAACACTTGTAAAGCATTTACAATAGAGATACACAGAAAGCAGTAAGTAAATGTTAGCTGTCATTTATTTATTGTTTTTGAGATGGAGTTTCACTCTTGTCGCCAAGGTTGGAGTGCAATGCCGTGATCTCCACCCACTGCAACTTCTGCCTCCTGGATTCAAGCGATTCTCCTGCCTCAGCCTCCCAAGTAGCTAGGATCACAGGCACCCGCCACCACCACACCTGGCTAATTTTTGTATTTTTAGTAGAAACCGGGTTTCACCATGTTGGCCAGGCTGGTCTCAAACTCCTGACCTCAGGTGATCCACCGCCTCAGCCTCCCAAAGTGCTGGGATTACAGGCATGAGCCACCGCACCTGGCTGCTGTTATGTTTTTTTGTTCCAACTCAGTAGTAGTCTACTGAGAATTGTCATTTTTAATCTTCACTGAAAGATTTTTGATCTGAATTTGAGTCTTGTACAGTGAGGTAAAAAGAATTTCACATGTTTACAAATGAATATTATTTGTTCAGTTGCTCTAGCTTTGGTTTCTAAAGGGCTTAACATTTTTTTTAAAAAAGAGTTTATTTTTTTTTGGCCGGGCGTGGTGGCTCATGCCTGTAATCCCAGCACTTTAGGAGGCTGAGGCAGGAGGATCACTTGAAGTCAGGAGTTGGAGACCAGCCTGGCCAACATGGCAAAACCCCATCTCTACTAAAAAATGTAAAAATTGGCCAGGCGCAGTGGCTCACGTCTGTGGTCCCAGCACTTTGGGAGGCTGAGGTGGGTGGATCATGAGGTCAGGAGTTCAATAGCAGCCTGGCCGACATGGTGAAACCCCATCTGTACTAAAAATACAAAAATTAGCCAGGCATGGTGGTGGGCACCTGTAATCCCAGCTGCTCAGGAGGCTAAGGCAGGAGAATTGCTTGAGCCCAGGAGGCAGAGATTGCAGTGAGCTGAGATCACGCCACTGCACTACAGCCTGGATGATAGAAGAGCAAGACTGTCTCAA
This sequence comes from Pongo pygmaeus, assembly GCF_028885625.2. Taxonomy (NCBI): domain Eukaryota; kingdom Metazoa; phylum Chordata; class Mammalia; order Primates; family Hominidae; genus Pongo; species Pongo pygmaeus. The sequence goes on from NC_072389.2 coordinate 81,626,569, forward strand.
AAAAAAGTAAAAATTAGCTGGGCATGGTGGCTTATGCCTGTAATTCCAGCTACTCGGGAGGCTGAGGCAGGAGAATTGTTGGAAACCGGAAGGCAGAGGTCGCACCACTTCACTGCAGCCTGGGTGACAGAGTGAGACTCTGTCTCCAAAAAAAAAAAAAAAAGTTTATTTCTTTTTTTATACTAGTAATAGTTATTTTTAGAAAAAAAAATTAGAAGATTCAGATAAGCAAAAGCACCTTTAAGCACCACAGAGTTAACCACTCTTATGGTGTTAACCTGTATTTATATATGTATGTAAATATAAAAAACCAGAATACAATTTTCTGTAGACTTATAACCTACTGTGTTAGTCTACTAGGGCTACCATAACAAAATACCACAGACTGGGTGGCTTAAACAACGGAAGCTTATTTTCTCACAGTTTGGGAGGCTGGAAGTCCAAGATCGGGGATGGTCTCTCTGAAGCTTACTTACAGCTGCTCTCTCACTGTGTTCTCAAGTGGCCTTTTCTTCATACATAAGCATGCCTGGTGTCTCTTCCTCTTCTTCTCAGGACACTAGTCCTGTTGGATTAGGGTCCTACCCTTGTGACCTCATTTAATCTTAACTATCTCTTTAAAGGCCTTATCTCCAAATATAGTCACATGGGGGGTTAGGGCTTAAACATGAATTTGGGGTAGGCAGTAGGGAGGGGATGACACAGTTCAATCTAATATCTACCTGTAAAATTCAGAGCATATTATAAACATATTTCCATGTCTATAAATTTATATTTGTCATCATTTTAATGGCTATATTCTATGATACTTATGTAACTTTTAATCTGAATACCAGTGTGGGACATTCAGGTTTTTTCTTTTTATTTTCTATTTGAAATTATGTGATAAAATACTTCGGTATATATATATACTTTATATAATTGTCAAATACTTTTAGGGTAAACTTTTAAAAATTGGAATTGCTGTGAAAATGTATTTACTCCCCCCCAACTTTTTAATTTGAAAATATGGAGAAGTTGAAAGAATAATAGAATAGCATGATAAATACCCATATACCCTTTATCTAGTTTAGCAGTTGAAAAAATTTTGCAACATTTGTTTTTTCTCACTTTGCTGATAAAAAATTTCTTTCTGAACCATTAGAAAGTTAAAGGGCAAACATCATGACACTACACCCTAAAACTGTCAAAGCTGAAAAACTTCTACTCAGATAGTGGCTTGTTAGCTTGATGATTATCTTAGTGACCTAAACTGTAGTTATCTAGTTTTTACTGACTCTATTGGTGAAACTGTTTAACTTTTTCTCTAGTGACTCCAATGGGATCAGGTAGCAATCGACCTCAGGAAATAGAAATTGGAGAATCTGGTTTTGCTTTATTATTCCCTCAAATTGAAGGAATAAAAATACAACCCTTTCATTTTATTAAGGATCCAAAGAATTTAACATTAGAAAGACATCAACTCACTGAAGTAGGTAAGTTACTTTTATTTATCATTAACTGCTCATTTTATTGATTAATTTTGTTTTCTTTTTAATTTTGGCTAGTTGGTGGATATTAGGTTCCTTTGGGAGAATCTGAATTAAGTACACCTGTTACTGGAGAGGTGGCTAATTCAAACAGGTGATTCACAGAGGCCAGTATGATACATGTTTGGTAGAACTGATTTACTTTTTAAATTATTTTACTTGCATTAAAGCCCAAGAGAACCAGAGATGAAAAATTTTTCATAAATACTCTGTTGATGATAAACTTGTTTGTATTCTGAATTTTAAGGAATTCTTGCTCTAATAATTTCATTTTGCTCTATTTTTGTTTTGTTAACTTTTTTTTTTTATTCTAGTAACAAGCGTTTTAGAAGTTTTTAGAAGACGCAGGTTAGTTCTTTGTGAACTAATTAGAAAGATGAGAACAAGTAAAGTGATCCTGATGAGTCTTAGGAAAGGTATGAGTTAAGGCAAGTCTATCAAGCAAGGGGTATGCTGGGAAACATCCTGCAGGTAGTGTGGATGGAGCCCTGAAGTGAATTTGAAGAGGTAAAGGGTTGGCTTAGTGTCTAAGCTTGGATGGGAAAGCTTAACTTAATATAGTGAACAACAAATGAGTTACTCAAGGAAAGCAGCGTTTAGCCTTTTATCTACATCTGCAAATGAACTGATTGAATTCACTTCATTCATTAAAAATCACTGTTAAAAATCACTGTTGGCATAAAAGCTATTCAGTGGTAACACCTCATTTTTGCATAGATCAGGCAGCCTGTAGAGATAAACCTCTGTTATTTGAAATGGGACTTAAACCAGCAGGAGTAAAAAATTGTGTAGCAGCAAAGGTAAAATTTGTTTTACTGATGAGGAAAAAAAGGGGATATACACATTGAGACTAGTTTTTACAACTATCCCTGACAATATGGGAAAAAAAAAAACTTGCAAGTCGTTGGTGGATGGGAGGGGAAGCACAGAACAAGAGGCATTAGCAGCAAAGACTTAGCCGGGAGCCTCTTAATAATGTGGAAGAGGGTGGTCAGGTCAAGGTAGATGGTGGAAAGTCTCAACAGCCAGCTCTGGTGTGACACAGGGTAGTGCAGCTATTAAGAGTGCTGACTTAGAAATGAAATCAGTATGTTGAAGAGATATCTGCACTCCTATGTTTATTGCAGCACTGTTCACAATAGCTAGGATATGGAATTAACCTGAGTGTCCATTAGCTGATGGTAGATAACGAAAATGTGGTATATATACATAATGAAATACTCTTTACCCATAAAGAAGGACATCCTGTCATTTGCACCAGCATGGATGAACCTGGAGGATGTTAAGTGAAATAAGCCAGGCCCAGAAAGACAAATAGTGCATGATCTCACTCATGTGTGAAATCTAAAAATGTTGCTCTCATAGAAATATAGAGTTGAATGGCAGTCACCAGGGTCTGGGGTAGTTGGGAGGGGGATTTGGGGAGATGATGGTCAAAAGATACAAAATTCGTTTTGGAGGAACAAGTTCTCGAGGTCTGTTGTACAACATGGAGACTATAGTCAGTGACCATATATTCTTTTTTGTTTGTTTGTTTTGGAGACAGAGTCTCACTTTGTTGCCCAGGCTGGAGTGCAGTGGCATGATCTCAGCTCACTGCAGCTTCTACTTCCTGGGTTCAAGGGTTCAAGTGATTGTCATGCCTCAGACTCCTGAGTAGCTGGGACTACATGCTGTGTGCACCACCATGCCTGGCTAATTTTTTTTTGTCTTTTTAGTAGAGATGGGGTTTTACCATGTTAGCCAGGGTGGTCTCAAACTCCTGGCCTCAAGTGATCCACCTGCCTCGGCCTCCCAAAGTGCTGGGATTACAGGTGTGAGCCACCACGACTGGCCCATATACTATATTCTTGAAGAATGCTAAGAGAGTGACTGTTAAGTGTTCTTACTACAAAAATGGTAACTATGTTAGGTAATGCATATGTGTATTAGACTTAGCCCTTCCACGATGTATATATACTTCAAAACATGTTATACATTGATAAATACATACAATTTTATCTGTCAGTTAAAAAATAAATAGAAGGTAGTCAACCTTAAAAGACTGCAGGCTTGTAGCTACTCTAGTTCTGCTACTTTCTGGCTCTCCAGTTAGGGCAAGTTTTTCAGTTTTTCTAAACCTCCATTTTCCTCATCTATAAAGTGGAAATAACTAACATTGAATTCACAGAATTGTGAAGATTAAATGAAATGACTTCCATAAAATGCTTAGCAACAGTAGATTGTAGCTAGATGCTAGTGTTGGCCTCTACCCTAGGCATGCTTTACTGTGTGTCACATGGGCCCTTCATCTGTGATGTGGCCTTGTAGTTTGTGGGGGGAATAGTAGGGTTCTAAGTGTCCTTAGCTCATTCAGAAGCCACATGCCAGAGGAGCATACACGTCTGGGCTTGAAGTGACAATTAACGATGGCCAATGTTTATGGAGGTACTGTATGCCAGATACTGTGCTGTGCAGCACTTCTAATCTTCACCACAGCTTTGCCAGATAGAATTCTTTATGGAATATTTTCGATAAGGAAACTGAACTTTAATGGCAGTAGAGAGTTAAGGCTCTTAGGGTATGTAAATAGCAGAGTTAGCAGAAATGTTAAAGCTATTCTAAATTAAGGATGCCAAACTTCCTTTGGGAAAAGGTCAGATAGTGCCTTTAAAACTGACCCATTGTTAAGTGTAAAGGCAAAATGAATTTTAGGAGCAAATGTGGCTATGTGCTCAGCTTATGTGATTTTGTAATAACATAATGAAACTTGATATTGGTAGGCTAGCTGGAGCTAACAAAGTTCAGCAAACTAGGTCTTTTTCCGAGTTGGTCAGGTGGTTAGCAAATAGTAGGTCTGAAACTCAAAGGAACGGCTGTGGTCAGACATGTTGGTTTGAGAGCCATTTGCGTGTTGCCTGGCAGTCCGTCTGTAAAAGCATCAAGTGTCATTGAAGGCCTTGGAGTAAGCCAGTCCAGGGCAACTTAGCGCAGATTCTGGAAAGATTTATGGCAGCAAATTTAGTACAAGGAAGGAAGAAGATGATCAATGTGTTGATGTTTACGAGATGACTATCTATATTCAATTGGCTCATAATGTAGAACTCCTACATTAATTTTATTCAGGCTGGTATGGTGGCTCATGCCTGCAATTTCAGTACTTTGGGAAGCTGAGGCGGGAGGATCGCTTGAGCCCGGGAGTTCGAGACCAGCCTGGACAATATAGTGAGACCTCACCTCTACAAAAAAACTAAAAAACTAGCCAAACATGGTGGCACGCACCTGTAGTCCCAGCTACTTAGGAGGCTGAGGTGGGAGGATTGCTTGAGCCCAAGAGGCGGAGGTTGCCGTGAACTGAAGTCACGCCACTCTACTGCAGCCTGGGTGACAGAGTGAGACCCTGTCTCAAAAATAAATAAATAAATAAAAATTTATTCAGCATGTTAAAGGTGTCATAACTGGATGCAGATTCTGTCTCAGCAGCATTCCAGAAAAGGTATGAAGAATACTTATACAGTCATGTGTTGCTTAATGATGGGGATGAATTCTGAGAAATGCATCTTTAGGCAATGTTGTTGTTGTGTGAATGTCATAGTACTTACACAGACCTAGATGTTACAGCGTACTATATGTGTAGGCTGTACAGTGTGGCCTATTGCCCCTAGACTACAAACATGGACAGCATGTTACTATACTGAATACTGTAGGCAATTGTAACACAATGGTAAGTATTGGTGCATCTGAACATATCTAAACATTAAAAAGGTACAGTAAAAACATGGTATGAAAGACAGTATACCTCTATAGGGCACTTAACATGAATGGGACTTGCAAGACTAGAAGTTGGTCTGGGGTGAGTCAGTGAGTGACGAGTGAATGTGAAGGCCTAGCTCTGTATACTACTGTATAGTTTATAAACACTGTATGCTTAGGCTACATTAAATTAATTAAAACATTTTTGTTCGGCCGGGCACAGTGGCTTATGCCTGTAATCCCAGCAGTTTGGGAGGTCCGAGGTAGGTGGATCCCTTGCGGTCAGGAATTTGAGACCAGCCTGGTCAACATGGTGAAACCCCATCTCTACTAAAAATACAAAAATTAGCCGGGCATAGTGGTGTGCGCCTATAGTCCCAGTACTGTAGGCTGAGGCAGGAGAATCACTTGAACCTGGGAGGCAGAGGTTGTAGTAAGCCAAGATCACACCACTGCACTCTAGCCTGGGCGACAGCGAGACTCTATCTCAAAAAAATAAAATAAAATAAAATTGTTCTTTAATAATAAATTAACTTTAGCTAGACAAAAAAAAAAAATTCCATTTATATCCTTATTCTGTAAGCTTTTTTCCACCTTTAATTTTTTTTTTTTTTTTTTTTTTACTTTTTAAGCTTTTTGTTAAAAGCTAAAACACAGTCACACACATTAGTCTAGGCCTATACAGAGTCAAGATAATCAATATCACTGTCTTCCACCTCCACATCTCATCCCACTGGAAGGTCTTCGGGGCAGTAATATGCATGGAGCTGTCATTTCCTATGACAGCAGTGCCTCCTTCTGGAATACCTCCTGAAGGACCTGCCTGAGGCTGTTTTACAGTTAACTTTTTTTTTTTTTTAATAAGGAGGGGTAACCTCTAAAATTACAATTAAAAGTGTAGGATAGTAAATCATAAGCCAGTAACATAGTCATTCATTGTCATTGTCAAGTATGCATTGTACATGATTGTATGTGCTATACTTTTAGACGACTGGCACTGCAATAGGCTTGTTTACAACACCATCACCACAGACATTTGAATAATGCGTTGTGCTACACATTAGGCAGTAGGAATTTTGTAGCTCTGTTAATCTTCTGGCACCACTGTTGCATATGCTTACTGTGCATGTCACCACGCCTGGCTGTCCTTGACCAAAGTGTTATGTGGTGCTTGACTGTATAATCATAACCCAAGTGAGTATGTGAGGTGTTCTGTGAGAGCAGAATGGGTAGATTGCTGTAGGGGTTCTGCCAGTGGGAGGGATCAAGGAGGCTTCCTGAAGCAGGTGGTATTTAAGCCCTTGAAGGATGGGAAGGAAGCATATGAGAGATATGGATGAGTAATATCACTGGCCGAAGGAATACAGAAACACAGGCACAGAGCCAGGAAATCCCAGAGCATGTTGGAGAAATAGTAATCATTTTGCAAGCAAAGGTTATGTGCAGGGAAGTCATGGGAACAAAGGGTGGGGGGCAATCAGGCCAGGCTAAAGAGTCTGGGCTTAGCTCCTGTACATAGTAAATGGTAGCTGTTACTCAGATGTCATGGAGCAGAGGTGAATGTGGCCCTCCTGTGTGGGGAAACACTGGAAGCAGGAGACCACTTTAGAGTCCAGGCAAGAAATAACACTAGAGCATGAGGAGTAGGGAATGAATTGGAGGAAATGAACAAATGATTAGATGTGAAAGAGAAGGGAAGCCTCAGTAACTACTTTTGAGTTTTGATCCTAGGAGACGGGGGTGATGGTGGTACAGAGACCAGAAATAGGAACACTGGGACAGGAGGAGCGGGATTGGGAGAAGAAATTGGGAAAAATCAAACCCCATTAGAGATGCTTGTTTTGGCTTTTGATTCAGTGCTGCTGCTAAAGGTCATATGGCCAAACCTTTTGTGTGCCGCCTTTTTTGTCCAGAGAGGTGACATAGCTGTTTCCTGGGCAGTACTCTGTTCTCTGTCCACCCGAGCATCCTGGGAATCTTTGATGAGGCCCTGATATGTGGCACTGGTTGAAGCCAGGACCCTAGTTTTGTCAGTTTATAAGAAAGAGCCAAAATCTTGAGCAGCAGAAACCCTTTTGTGATAAAATTGTTATATTTGTTAGATCATATTTGCATTGTAGGGCCAAGTATAGGAATGAGAAAACTGGAAGCAAAAACAACCCCAGAATTATTGTGCTCTGTGAAGCTTTCTTATAGGTGTCCTTTCCTGAGTTGCTTGATGTCAGCAGTTTTGGCTTATTCCAAGGCATTATTTTCTTCTGGAAATGGAAGCTTTGCCCAGCTTAAAATGGCCACCTTCATTCTTTCACTTGCTATCTTGTGTCCTGATTTTAGGTAGAGTTGGCCTTCCATATCCACGGGTTCTGCATTCATGGATTCAGCTAACCACAGATCAAAAATATTTGAGGGAAGTGCAGCAAGAAGCCAGGTTTCTAAACACAGGAGTGGCATAATTTTATAGATCTTTTGAAAATACCACTCTTGCTATGATGTGGTGATCATTTTGGAGTACAAGAGTGGATGCAGGATTAGCTTGATTTAGCCATTCAGTAGTGTATATATATTTCAAAACACCATGTTGTACATGATAAATATATGCCTTTTAAATTTTTCAGTTAAAATAATTTTTTTTTAAAAAGTAGATGCAGGAGAAACAGACTGTTGTGGTTAAGGAAAGAGGAGATGGCAGCTTCGAGCAGGGAAGTGGTGAGTGGAGTTGAGAAGTGAATGGATTCAAGATGAAGTTTGGGGCTGAATGGACAGGATGTGGTGACTGATGAGATGTTGGGTGTTGAGAATGAGGGAGGTGACAGCGATGTCATGCAGGTGTGTGGCTAGCGCAGCTGTATAGTACCATTGACTAAGGTGAAGAAGACTTGAAGGTGCAGGTTGGAGGATCAGATTATCAGTTCTGTTTTGAACATGTTTGGAATTTGAGATGGAGATATTGATTATAGACTGTTGGATATATTGGCCTGGAGCTCTAGAGAATGGTCTAAAGGAAAGATATTAATTTGGGAATCATCAGGTGATTAATGGTGATTGAAGCAAAAGGAACTGGCTTCAGTGATTTGAGGAGGCGGACCGGGGAGGAGGCTCAGTAGTGCATGTTGATTGTCCAGGGTTGGTACTGCTGTAATATTATTTTGACATCCCTCCCTTCTGCTAATGCAAAGGCTTTATTGAGACTATTCAGTAAGGATCTCCTTGAGCCATTTCTTAGCTTTTGTTTTAAACACTTCATTTGTACAGTCTTACATGGGATGTCAACATAAAAATAAAGCAGGTAAAAGCAGAGCCTCTAGGTTGAAGGGTGAAGGGAGCATGTTAGGCCTTGAACTGAGGTTGCTTATTCTCCTCCACCTACACTGGAGGCATCTTTGGAACGCTTTGCCCACCAAAGCACAGTCTGAAAGCCCCAGCTGCAACGGAGGGGAGAGAAGCTTCCCTCCCTGGCAGTGCTCATGCACTTCTTCCTCTAAACCTTCATGTAATCCAGGGAAGGGGCTCTAGACTCAGAGCAGTGCCTGGCAGCTCTACCTGTCTGTACCACAGACAGGAGAGCTTGAGAAAGCAGCCCTAGCATTGCCGAGCATTGGCAAGATGGGCTTCAGCTTGAGAGCCAGAGCCTCTTTGCTCCTTTGAGAATGCTTGAGGTGGTTAGTTACATAGCAAACAGTTGACTCACACCTGGGATCCTCCCTCTCTTTTCCTTTTACAAATATCCTTCTGACTTTCTTCTAGGTGAAGCACAAACCTGTAACATTGCCTTTTGGGGCACAGTGATTTTCTGGATTTCAGTTTTATTTGCGGAGAGTCCCATTAGAAAAGCTTTCCTGTTGATTTTTACATTTTAGGGTCAAGAGAGGAAGTTCTGAAGAATTCAGTTGCCTTTGCTCTTTGAAGGAGAGGATTGGAAGTGTCCTGTGTTTTCCATAGCTCAGTAGGCACAGTTCTTTCTGGCAGCCAGTTCTGGGGTGTGTATTTAATTTTACTTTGGTCTGGTCTGATTTAGGTTCTGTAATATGGATATAATTTGCATGTTAAATGTGAATTTTGAAAGTATTGAATCCTCACAGACTTTTTAGGAGTAAAATAGTACGTAACAGGTTGTTACAGGCATTAAATAAGTTAATTTCTATAACGTACTTAGAACAGTGCTCTGTACTAGTGTTTGTTGTGAGACTGGTGATCTGGTGATCTAGCTTGTAGATTGTTCAGGTTCTTTCTGCTCCCTGCTTTTTGATCCTTTAACTACTCATCTTGAATTCTGCCAGCCACCAAGAGGGGTAAAAATAGAACTTTAATGACTTATCAGATTCCAAAAAAGTTTGAAGAAGAACAAAGTTTTAAAATTATCTGAGGATATCATAGAGAGTCTTGAGGGGTCATAGGCAGTACCAGGTGTGAAGCAGAGAGAATCAGTGCTGAAGCTCAAGGGATTGAACTTGTTCCGCCTTCGAAGTTGCCCAGCCCTTGAGAAAGCAGAAGTGACAAGAAGCTAGTGTTAAAAAAAAAAAAAAAAAGCGATGCTGACATCTATTCAAGACAGTGAGGCAGACTTTATTTGGGAGACCACTGTGATGGGGTTTACACTAGGGGAGAGAGATCAGGCTGAACTCCAAATGCACCAACCACAAGTGGGGATTTATAGCCAAGGAGGAGGGTAGGGGCTTGGTGGATGAAAAATTCCTAAGAGGATGGGGTAATTCTTTGCTAAATTTACCTAACAAGATTATTACTGGAAAGAACAGTTTCATACTATTCCAAGACCAAAGACATCTCTTGGTGGACAACTGCAGTAGTTAACTTGATTATAGTTGCCAATCCTACATGGTAGGTCAATTTATTCTGTTACCTAAGGTTACATTTTGTAACCAGCTTATCATCTTGAAAGGTTCACCAGGAGGTTACACTGTTTAAAGTGGCTTATAAATACTTTTCTGGAATTGTTTTTAATGGTTGTGGTAAGCTCCTGCTAATGTATCAACTTTTAGAAAATTCTAGAATAAAATCTGTAGTCACATTCTATGGCGGGTGGCCCAGAACATTGGGTCCTTGATGATCCTTTACCTGTGAATTGGGGGGAACCCAGAACCTTTCAGGAAAAATTGGCATTGCTCCTTACCTCATATTTTAGGCCTTTGAATTTTGAGTGTCAAGGAGTTGGAGTTGTACCTTCCCTCTGTTATTTACCGGTAGCACCAGGTAGTCTGTTGGTTAAATACAGAGCCATCTGCTCTATCAGGCAGCCAGCCTTGGCTAAGGTGGATTTGTTCTCTAAGCTGGGGTAGGGGAAAGTGATTCTACTTTCTAGGGTTGTGTATTAGGAGGGGGAAGTGTTCCATTAGCTGAGAACCAACCCACTAGAGAAGATGTTGAAAGAACACCGCTGGAGACCAAGATGGTGTTAACTGGAATGTGTGACTGAGGCAACAATCTCAGTCATTTAAGGTTTACTGAGCCAGAGGTTGAGGGCGTATCTGGGAAAAACACTAGTCACAAACGAGTGGGAGTGGCCATGTACTCTGAAGAGGTTTCCAATACATGTTTTTAAAGGAGAGAAGGAAGGATGGGCAAGGATAGCCGTGAGGTGAATGGTTACATTCCTGTGAGACTTTAGTTAGTGCTCAGTAAATCTACACTTTACATAAGATAAGGTGAACCTTTTGAAGAAAGGAAGAACCAGTTATGCAGATGTCTCAGAGTAGGTGGGTGAATTACTGATCTCTTGTTTTTGTGCACCATCTGGGAAGATAAGCTTGTAATGGACATTATCAGTGTGGAATTGAACAGATTGCAGACCTAAAGTTACAAATGACATGTCCTTGTGTTATGGGAGGATGTACATCTTAAAGGTTTTGAGGCCAGCAAAGATTTTCCTTATGAATGATTTGTGGGAGCAGTCATCTGGAGATGCCTAAAGCCTTTTGCCTTTCCTGGTGGGGTGGTGGGGGGGTGTGTGAGGGGGTAGGTCTGGCTAATGTATGATGCTCTGACACAGGGTTGTGAAGCAGCAATATTAATTTGGAGGGAGGATGGTGCTTCGCTTGATTCAGCCTCTAGGCTTAACTTTCCCTTTGGCATAAGGAGTTTGGAGGTCCTGAGATTTTTTTAAAATTTTCCTTTACATTGGGTATGTGTTTGTTAAATGAATGGGAGTGGTTGCCTTTAGAATATTCAGGTAGGATGTTTAGCGGACAGTTGTGAAAGAGCATCTAGAGCTTAGAAAACAGTAGGAAAGGTTGAGATTTAGAAGTCATGAGGTTTCTAAAAGCTAAAGCCCTGAGTGTCAGGAGATGTGGGTTTTAATGTAGAGTCTGTCATATTGTCCTGGGGTGGTAGTCACTTCTCTGGCATTGGCAGTCCTTGTTTGTAAAATAAAACTCTAGACTTGATCTCACAGGCCTCTCCCAACTCTGAAACTTTGTTCTAAAGAAGAAAATATATTCTCTCAAAATTTCGTGGGCTAGTCTATAGGAGAAAAAAGACCCTTTAGCAATGGTTTGGGGTATATGATGTCATGAAAGTAATATTCTTTTTACTGTCCAAGTCAGTAATTTACCGTGTAGAGAATTGGAAATGGACCAGAGACAGTTTCCCAGAATAGGTCATTATTTGGTGCTAGTAATTGGTCATTCATGCATCTGCATACCCTTTGTTTCCTTAAGTAACTCTCCTTTCTGATAACCACCTTAGGTTTGTCAAGGTGGAAGTCATGTGGTCAAATCAAATGGAAACACAAGTGTGTTAGGTATTAGATTCATTTTCCTGTCCCCAAAGCACCCCTGTTTGGTAATGCTGGCAGAAGACATACATGCGGCCAACAATCATATGAAAAAAAGCTCCACATCACTGATCGTTAGAGAGATGCAAATCAAAACCACAATGAGATTCCATCCCACACTAGGCAGAATGGCCATTAAAAAGTAAAAAAATAACAGATGCTGGCGAGTTTGTGGAGAAAAAGGAACACTTATACACTGTCGGTGGGAGTGTAAATTAGTTCAGCCATTGTGGAAGATAGTGTGATGATTCCTCAAAGACCTAAAGACAGAAATACCATTTGACCCAGCAGTCCTATTACTGGGTGTATATTCAAAGGAATATAAATTATTCTATTATAAAGACACATGCACATGTATGTTCATTGCAGCACTATTCACAGTAGCAAAGACATGGAATCAACCTGAATGCCCATCAGTGATAAACTGGATAAAGAAAATGTGGTACATATACACCATGGAATACTATGCAGCCATAAAAAAGAATGAGATCATGTCCTTTGCAGGGACATGGATGGAGCTGGAGGCCATTATCATTAGCAAACTAACAGAAACAGAAAACCAAATACTGCATGTTCTCATTTATAAGTGGGAGCTAAATGATGAGAACACATTGACACAAAGAGGGGCACAACAGACACTAGGGCCTACCAGAGGGTGGAAGGTGTGAGGAAGGAGAGGATCACAAAAAATAACTAATGGAGAATGGGCTTATTACCTGCGTGATGAAATAATCTGCACAACAAACCCCCATGACACACGTTTGCCTATGGAACAAACCTGAACATGTATCCCTGAACTTAAAAAAAAAAAAAATCAAATTGATAGTCTATAAACAAGCTGCCAGTGAAACCTGGGAGCTGTGGGCAGAGCGAGTAGGCTGTCTCTGTTACACTCTGCCACCTCCTAGTGGTAGCAGCTTTCAGTTCCTGTGTCACAGAATTGAACATTTTCCTGCTTTGCAAGGTCAAAGGCTAATTCGCCTTTACTCTCACCTGCTTCCCTGGAGGAGGTGAATAAAGCCTGTATTTCAGTGATGTGGTAGTTTCTTAGGTTGCTGTAACAAAGTACCCCAAATTTGGTGGCATAAAATGAGAAATTTATTCTGCACAGTTCAGGAGGCCAGAAGTCTGAAACTGAGATGGCAGTAGGGGTAGTGCTACCTTGGGAGGCTGTAGGAGAGAGTCTGTTGTTTTTCTCTTCTTGCTGCTCCAGTTTCTGCTTCTGTGGTCACACTGCCTTTTCTTCTCTGTCTATCCTTTGTATATCTTTCATTATGAGGCACTGCCATTGGATTTAGAGCCCACCTGGATAAACCAGATGAGTTAATCTCAAGATCCTTACTAACATAGTGAGACCCCATCTCTACCAAAAAAAAAAAAAATTAATTGAAAAAAGATCCTTTTTCCAAATAAGCTCACATGCATAGGTTCCAGAGGTTTGATGTGGATATACCTTTGGCATGGGCAGGGGGCACTGTTCACCACACTATAAGTGGTTAGCGCCTTTTCTCTCCTTTAAAAAATAAAAAATCTGTAAATTCTCACTGCTGCTAGCACAGCTCTGTGTAAACCAGTGTTTTTTTTTTGTTCCCTACTGGGAGTCAGCTTGCACCTTGGTCCACCAAGGGTTGCTGCTCAGTACATAGCTGCTTCGTTATTTGTGTTGATTGTATTATTTATTAACACAAATAGCCATTTAATTTTTTTAATGGAAAAAATAAGATTTTGCATAATGTTTGTAAAAAATTGAAAACTTGATACAGAGATTGAAGAGGATATAAAATAAAAAATAAAAAATGGAAAATTTGATAGCTTAAGCCACTAAATTGCCCTTAAGGAGGAGTGCAAGTCATTAACAGTAACATTTCATTTTGCAGCATGTATAAAATAATTTCTGTTTTAAGGCTGTCTTTAACTGTTGCTCTTCATTTCTCTGCAGGTCTTTTAGATAACCCTGAACTTCGTGTGGTCCTTGTCTTTGGTTATAATTGCTGTAAGGTGGGAGCCAGTAATTATCTGCAGCAAGTAGTCAGCACTTTCAGTGATATGAATATCATCTTGGCTGGAGGCCAGGTGGACAACCTGTCATCACTGACTTCTGAAAAGTATGTCTTGTATGCTTCTGATTTCCTCTGCAAATGAAGGGAAATGGTCTCAGGTTTTGTCACTTTGGGGTTAACAATTTAAAAAACATGTTTAAAGAATTATTAAGATAATAGTTCATTCCATTTTGTAGTAGACATTGGCTAAGGGGCTTACTGAACATAATTCTGCTTACGGTTGAATAATTACGTTTTTATATATATTGTCCTTCAAGAACTTCTTAGTTGGAGTCACATTCTCCTTAAAATTTGACATTGCCTGTTGATCTTTCCTTTGACAGATGTGGTACTCTGTGTGACCTCAATGTGTCACCTCCTCTCTAGTTTCCTCCTTTAAAGGAAACACATGGTTAGAGTGTATCTTTATGGCAAAACTTCTCAGAGCTTCCAATATGCCCAGTGCTGTGGAAATCTGGAAGGAGAATAGCATTACCTGTGACAGTTCCCAAATCTGTTTGGTCACAAAACCTTTTTTTCCACAGAACGTCTTGCAAGTCCTACTGGTTTTTGGAAATTCTGTATTAGATCTTTTGAAAGGCTTTTTCAAGCTCAAAAATAGTGGATCTTTTTTGTTACTAAGGCTTTTGCTTTCAAAGATAAAAATATTTGCTCTTCTGTCTTGGGAGCCATTACTTACTTTCCATCTTGAATGAAAATACGTATCATTTTGAGTTTGAAACAATTAGGTGGACATAAATATCATTTGTTTCCAGCAGGAAAATCAGACCCTACCCCACCCTCAATGCTTGTAAACACTAGTATTTGTTTCCACTCTGTTTAATATTTGCATCCTAGAGTGGTAACATGGGGACAGACTGTTGCAGATCAGTATCTATAAGAATAATGTAAGTCATCCTAGTTATAGTCTCTCTTCTGGTAGTCTCTATGAGCTAGATCTGGGAAAATAGCTAAAGTTGAGGTCTCTGGACTGCCAGGGAGGAGGAAGAGAGGAAGGCCAAGTACATTGAATCCCAGGCAGGATATCAAACACTGGATTTTGTGCATACATATGCTGAATTCTTGGTGGCTATCTAAGTTATTTCCCCTCTTGCCTAATTTTTCCTGTGTCTTTGCTGTTAACTTAAATTGTGTACTGATAGGGCAATGGTGATTCAACATACAGTTTACCTTTGAAATGCAGATACCTCACTCAGACTTATAACATCTGAGGCGCTAGCTTGTTAGTGTAGCTATTTGTATATCATCTACTTTTTATACCTAATATGAGAAACACCCCCCACCCCAATCATTACTCTTCACATGACCCATTAATTTTAATGTGGTCTTCATACTCTGTCAGCAGTTAAGAGAAACCTTTGAGTAAATGAGGGCTCCATTTTGATAAAGTCCAGATAACCCAACTGACCCAGTGCCCCAAAAGGAAGGTGTATAATTCTTTGAGGCAAGATTGACAATGTATATTAACAATTCTGTACCAAAGAGGAAATGTGATAAAGTTTTAAGAGCAGCAGAGGACTTAAGAAGATGGATTTTGCCCCTCACAAACTTGTTTTACTACTAGCTAGCCTTATTACCTTAGTCACTTAACCTTTTTGTGTCTTAGTTTCTCACTAATCCAGTGAATCTTGCCCATTTTATAGATTCAGATGTTGGAAGCATGATAGAATACTTGTTTATCCCCTAGTGGATGTTCACTATATTATGCTTTATAACTTTTATCAATGTTGTATTTTCTTTTGTAAGGATAAAATATTTCATTTTTTAAAAAAACCAGATGAATACAAACAAAAACAAAGCATGAGTTTTTACCATCAAATTAAGCTGAACTCTAGACTCAAAGCAATAAACAAGACAAAAAATAACATAATCATATTTTCTAGTGGACTAGACATAAAGCTAAAACTTCTGGAGTTAATAGGTTTTTAAAATTATCCTCTAAGACTGAGTGCAGTGGCTCATGCCTGTAATCCCAGAACTTTGGGAGGCTGAGGCAGGAGGATTGCTTGAGCCCAGGAGTTTGAGACCAGTCTGAACAACATAGTGAGACCCTATCTCTACAAAATGTTTACAAATTAGCCAGGTGTGGTGGCATGTATCTGTAACCCCAGCTACTTGAGAGACTCAGGCAGGAGCATTGCTTTATCCCAGGAGTTTGAGGCTGCAGTGAGCTATGATTGTGCCACTGCACTTCAGCCTAGCTAACAGAGAACCCTATCTCTAAAATAAAATCACCCTCCGTTATTATATTTTTAATACACATCTTTCAGAATTTGACAGCTGAAGTGAGGGGGAAGAGATGTTAATGTAAACAATAGCAGAAGGCTTCGTTTAGTGGATATCTTTGTGTATATTAATAAAATTATAACATTCCTTTTAAGGAAGTCGGAAAGGTAAGGAAACTGTACCTTCTAATAACCAAATATGGGTTTCAGAAATCATTATGGATGTGCATTGCCCCTTTGTATTTGTGACTGAAAAAAATGGTGGCTTCTCTTGATCTGCCTTGTGCATTTTTTATATATTAATTTTAATAGTTTGATTTTTTACCCATCTGTGAGGGTGAGCCTCAGATTAACCATAGGCTGCTAAAGGCAGCAGCCTCCCATCAGTGAATCAGGAGGATTTTGCTTCTATACTTAAAAATTTTAATGTTTCATGAGATATTGCCACTTTTCTGAATTTTCCAGGAACCCTCTGGATATTGATGCCTCAGGTGTGGTTGGACTGTCATTTAGTGGACACCGAATCCAGAGTGCCACTGTGCTCCTCAACGAGGACGTCAGTGATGAGAAGACTGCTGAGGCTGCGATGCAGCGCCTCAAAGCGGCCAACATTCCAGAGCAGAACACCATTGGCTTCATGTTTGCATGCGTTGGCAGGGGCTTTCAGTATTACAGAGCCAAAGGGAATGTTGAGGCTGATGCGTTTAGAAAGTTTTTTCCTAGTGTTCCCTTATTCGGCTTCTTTGGAAATGGAGAAATTGGATGTGATCGGATAGTCACTGGGAACTTTATATTGAGGAAATGTAATGAGGTAAAAGATGATGATCTGTTTCATAGCTATACAACAATAATGGCACTCATACATCTGGGGTCATCTAAATAATAATTAAAGTGGCTTTCATAATATGTAACTTTTGGGTTCTGCCTTTTTCAGAAAATGGAAACTTGGGCTATGTGTATTTCAAACAAAAATAACTTTAGATATATCTTTTTTGTAGCTTTGATTGATGCTCTAAGATCACATGAGGGTAGTTTTTAATATATTAGATGAAGGACAACTTTGGACATAACACTGACTAGGAGTTGAGAGCTTTTGCATCAGGCAGAAGCAAACTGATTATAGTTGTGTTGCACCAGATCATGTAGCTGCTGTGTAACATGACCTTAAATAGTCTTCCTGCATAGGAAGAGCAAAAGGGGATTCATCAATAGGATATAGATTTAAGACATTCCCTGACTACCCCTTGCATTGTTAGGTGATGTCTTTTAGCAGAATCATGAAGACCTTTTTTCTCCCTTAATAAAGGAGAAAAATATACTGATGGCTTGAGAAATTTTTCTCTGCCTTTCAGTTTTATGAATTTTTTCAGAAGTAACAGTATTATTACTTTTTACTTATTTGATAAAGAACTATTTTTGTTTTGGTCAGATAAATTGACAAGACTAATCAGTATTTTACTATAAGTAAAGCATTTTTCTTTTTTCCTTAAAAATAATTTTTTTTCACCCAGGTCTAAATAGCTTAACTGGTAGACCAGAGTATTACATCATCTTATTTTGGTTTTATACCAATAAAACATAGCTTGGAACTCATTCAGGTAATGTTTTGCATTTCATTGCTTTTGGATGAACAAAGGAGGTAAACTAATCCTTTATAAACGAAAACCCAGAATAGTTGGTATGTCAGCTAGTCATTCCTGTCATATTCCCAGTAGAATGATTTTCAAGTTTGAATTTCTATACAAGTATCTAAATAAGAGATGTGCAGAGAGCACCAATTTTCCCTCAATATCCATTCTTTCCTTTTCACATAATGATAGAACCTTTGATTTTTCAATTGGGTATGCCTCCTAGAATAAAGACTACATTTCCCAGTCTCCTGTGCAGGTATGACTGTGTTCTGGATAATGGAATGTGAGGGGAAATGATTTGTGTCCTTAAAATGGCATGACCATTTATTTGCCCCTTTCTCCATCCTCTTGCTTGGAATGTGGATCTGGTAGTGAGCCATCTTGGACCCTGAAGAGGAGGCAACACACCATTGTAGAAGAAAAACAACAGAAGGATCCTGGTCCCTGTACAACCTCGTTGAAGAAACACCATAAGTGGCGTGGACTATCCACCTCCAGACTGTTTTACAAGAGAGAAATTAGCATATTCCACCTAATACAGTATGATGTAACTAATGTTACTTTTGTAACAGTCAGTGGTTTGTTCTAACAGGACAGCAGAACACTTGCAAGGTAAGTAAAGCCAAATGTATTAGCATTATTCCTGCTTTTCCTTTTTTGTCACTTTTATCCTTTTTTTAAAACTGAAAATATTTTTCTCTTGCTATTTATATATATATATGATAAAAATGCTTGGAAGATTCCTTTAATTTATGGTTATTCTAAATCCTAGTTCCTGAGGAAAGTCCAAAGAAAAATTTGTCAAAACTTTTCATCTGTGAATATTTATATTTAGCTCTTGCTATTTAGCTATTATCAAAATACCTCAAAATTTTAGTCCTTGAATGTGCTCATATAGCCCATAAGGCAAATATTTTTTAAACTTTATTGTCCCTGATATTAACCAGAATTGGTTGAATAGTAGAGGAAAAGGGATTTTTAAAACTGAAAATATGAACAAAATGAGCTTTAGAATTGAATGGATTATTTTAAACAAATTAATACTCATATAAAATGTTTTGCTTCTTCTCAAAGAGTCTGATACAGGATAATTTCATATAATATTTGATGTTGTTAAAGCGTTCCTTTTTATAGCTGAGCCTTTGGAGCTTGTTATGAACAGTAAAATCATTTAGTCACATGGTTGTAAACTTAGTGCAAAGTAAAAAGGGAAAAGTTGACCTAATAGAAACAATAGTAGTATTGATAAGAACAAAAGTCATCCTCCCTGCCTCTCAGAGGCCCTGAAGTTCTGTGAGGAAGGGAAATAGTAATTTAACCAAAGTTAAAACTGTGTAACTCATTTATTACAATTTTGAAAGGCTTGTCTTAGAAGCATTAAAGGAGTATTAGCTAAAAACAAACTAAATTCCTAGAGATGACAATCATTGTAGTCCTCTGTGAAACTGAAAATGATCACATGAAATAAATGTGAGCATAAAAAAGAGAAGTAAAGGTGTACCCTTAGTCTACATACTGAGCTGACGATCAGATCATAGAACGCTTTATTTAATCAAGACATTTAAAAATACTTATTTCATATACATACTTTCAAAGCAAAATAATCTCTGGGGCTAGTTTCCTTTGTATAAGGCTTAAGCAAGGAATATATTTCCATGCCCTTTGATCCAAGTAAAATCTAAGGAAGAGGGAAAATAAACCTTGAAATTAAGACCTAGAAATAGATCCACCCTTGCAGATTGATAAAAGTGGGCAATCTAGTAGGCCAATTCACATTACAGTTATCTCAGTTTTGCTTAAAGCAAACCCTAACCCTCAACCTACGAGGCCAGATAGCAAAAGACGTGCAACTAGTTTATATTGCAAATTTAACAAAGTGAACAAGCAAAGAATTACAATAGAAATAAACTTTTACAAATCTGAGAACTTTCTATGCAATCTGCAGAAATTTTTAAGAATATAAATGTGCTTTTGTCATTTTATACCCAGTCTGGCCCAGGTTTGCACTGCCATAAATTCAGTTTTAATGGGAACAGAAGACTCCAGATCCTCTTGATGGGAAGAAATCATGAAATTTTAGATGATTGACTTGATTTTCATTTGTAGAAACTGGGTATGAGTTGGCTTAATGAAAATCCTAAAATAATAAAATAAGCATTAGTAATAATATCCTTGTTAAATGAACAAAATGAATACGATATAAAGAACGTGGTACCAGAAAGTTACTTTAATATTGACCCTATGTAGGGAAGAATAATCAAATATTTGCAAAATATGTTATTTTTGTTATATATTTAACTTCTGCTCTATGCTACAACTGAAGACAGGTTACGAGAACGTGTGCTACTACAAAGTAGGAAACTGGCAGAAGCCAATAAGTATCACTTAATATTTTGGTATGGAAACTTTTCTTTTTTTTTTTTTTTTTGAGAGAGTTTCACTTTTGTTGCCCAGGCTGGAGTGTAATGGCACAATCTCGACTCATTGCAACCTCCACCTCCTGGGTTCAAGTGATTCTCCTGCCTCAGCCTCCCGAGTAGCTGGGATTACAGGCATGCGCCACCACGCCTGACTAATTTTAATTTTGTATTTTTAGTAGAGATGGGGTTTCTCTGTGTTGGTCAGGCTGGCCTCAGACTCCGACCTCAGGTGATCTGCCTGCCTCAGCCTCCCAAAGTGCTGGGATTACAGGCGTGAGCCACTGTGCCCAGCCAGAAACTTTCAATTCTTAAAACAGATTTATAAAAGTTTTTGCTATATAGTGACTGTTAGCCAGCAAAAACAGGCAAGATTGATTAATTTAGAAGAAATTGAAAGAAAATATATTTATTAATGTTGCTTTTAAATGCAAATTATCAGATTGAGAATTTTGAGACCATTGACATTTTTCTAATTATGACTAACTAAAATTTAATCACTATACTTAATAAACATACTCTATTCAAGGTCTTGAAATAAAATTATAGGGAGGAATAAAACATAATTGACCCCAGCGACATCAGCAAAATTGGCGGACTAGGAAGCTGCAAGCTTGTGTTTGCCCATCAAAACATTAAAAAAAAAAAAGAGGCTGGGTGCGGTGGCTCACGCCTGTAATTCCAGCACTTTGGGAGGCCGAGACGAGGAGATCAAGACCATCCTGGCTAACACAGTGAAACCCCATCTCTACTGAAAGTACAAAAAATTAGCCAGGCGTGGTGGCGGGCGCCTGTAGTCCCAGCTACTCGGGAGGCTGAGGCAGGAGAATGTTGTGAAACTGGGAGGCAGAGCTTGCAGTGAGCCGAGATCCTGCCACTGCACTCCAGCCTGGGCGATGGAGCAAGACTGTCTAAAAAAAAAAAGCAACTGTCTGAACGAACTCTGTTAGAGCTTTGGAAAACAGTCAAAGGTTTACAGCAACCAAAAGAATGCCCAATCATCTTCAGAATGGTAGGAAAATTTTGTGACTTTTTAGTGGCTCTTGCCCCAACCCCTCCCTACATTGTGGCAGTCTTAAAGCAGCAGAAGCCCAGGCCCCTCCCTTGAACTGGAGAAAACATACTAGACTTTTTTTGCAAATTACTGTGTACATTTTTTTCTAACCTGTCTGGGGATACCTGAAGGACTGACACAAGGTCACATCTTTGTTTTGCCTAACTGGTAGGGTGGGCACTGCTTATAAAAGCTGCAAAGAACCACAGGTGCATGGGTCAAGAGGTTATGGGTGTAAACATAAAGTAGAACAACTGAGGCCCAGAGGAGAATCTGGGGTAAGACTTTGGGAAATTAAGAACAGTTATATATACAGAGGGGATTTAAAATGCGACATGCATGCCCAGGGAAAACACTTGTCCAGAAAGTTCTAAGACCCAAGCTTTCACCTTGCTCTGGTCCCTAAGCCCAAAAGCAGGCCAAAGTAAGTATTGAAGGATTACCTGGCACAAAGCTGATTTGTAAAATCTAGGATAGCTCCTAGCATTCAAGGGAATTTATGTCAAAATAGCTGAACATGACATAAAAGGAAGAGAGTCTTCAGTGATCACACATAAAAGGAATAGTCTTTTATAAAAATAATTTGGAAAACTCTCAAAACAAATGGATGACAGCTTTTAAAAATAAAAATAAATGAACCAGAAAACCATGGGGAAAGGAAAGAATCTCATACCTAGAGTTACCATATTATAATAGTGAATATCCAACTCTCAAGGAAAAAAATCACAAACCATACAAAGGAACAGGAAAATAATGCGCATTCAAAAGATCAAAATTAATTGACATTGTCCTAATGAAGGACATTAAACTAGACATATACTTTAAAACAACTCAAATATGCCCAAAGAACTAAAGGAAAGCATGAACAAGGAATTAAAGGAAATCAGGAAAATGATACATGAACAAAATCAGAATATCAACAGAGATAGGCATTATAAAAAAATTCTGGAAAAGAAAAGTATAATTAATGAGATTTTCACTACAGGGGTTCAGCAGCAGATATAAGCAGGTAGAAGAAAGAATCAGCAAACTTGAGGTGGGATCATTGAAAGCAGAAACAACAAATCAAGCCTCCATAGTTTTAAAAGATACATAGCACACACAAAGAAGTGAAGAAGATACGGTGCATTTTTGAACCACAACAGGATGTAGTTAGAAATCAGTAACAAAAGGAAAATTGGAAAATTCACAAACTTGTGGAAATTAAACAAAACACTCAACCAATGGGTCAAAGAAGAAATCACAAGGGAAATTAAAAAGAGAAAAATGCAACATTCCAAAATTTATAGGATGCAGTGAAAGCACTGCTAAAAGGGAAATTTATAGACATAAATGCTTACATTAAAAAACAAAAAACATCTCATGTCAACAACCTGACTTTACAACTTAAGGAGAGGGGGAAAAACACACTAAATCCAAAGCTAGCAGATGGAAGGAAATAATAAAGATTAGAACAGATATAATAAATTGAATAAAGATTAGAAACACTAGAGAAAAATCAGTAAACTACAAATTCTTTAAAAGACCATAAAGTTGGAAAGCCTATGTCTAGATAGACTAAGAAAAAAAGGAAGACTCAATTGCTAAAATAAATGAAAATGGGAACAGCACTCTAGATTCTGGAAAAATGAAAAGGGTTATAAAAGAATACCTTCGACAATCTAGATGAAATGGTCAAATTCCTAGAAATGCAAAACATACCACTGCTGAACTTTGAAAAAAATTTAAAAATCTGAATAGAACTATAACCAGTAAGGTAATTGAATTAGTAATCAAAATTCTCCTGGAAAAAATGCGCTGGACCTGATGGTTTTCACTTGTGAATTCTACCAAATAAGAAGAAATAGCCCCAATCCCTCTCAAACTTTTCCCAAAAATTGAAGAGGAAGGACGCTGCCTAATTCATTCTGATGCTGACGCCAGACAAAGATGCTACAAGAAAAGATTACAGACCAGTTATTCCTTATGATGACTGATTCAACACTTGTCAATACTAGGAAACTGAATTTAGCAGCATATTAAAAGGATTGTACACCACTACCAAATGGAATGAATTCCTGGAATGCAAGGATGGTTCAACATACAAAAATCAATATAATATACTACATGAACAGAACGAAGCAAGAACAACCAGATGATCATCTCAATTGATGCAGACAAAGCATTTGACAAAATCCAGCAGGCTCTTGTGATTAATAACACTCAACAAATGAGGGATAAGAGGAAACTACCTCAACATAATAAAAGCCAGATATGAAAAGCCCACGGTAGACACCATACTTAGTGGTGGAAGTTTTTCCTCTAAGATCAAGACAACAATGCTCATTTCACCATTCCTATTCTACACAGTACTAGGAGTTCTAGCCTGAGCTAGAAAAATAAAGACATCCAAGATGGAAAGTAAGAAGTAAAATCCTATGTGTTCACAAATGATATGATCTTTAGACAACCCGAAAGATTCCACACCAAAAAATAAATAACTGTTAATTTAGTAAGGTAGCAGGATACAAAGTCAAACCACAAAAATCAGGTGCATTCCTATACACTAACAATGAACAACCTGAGAAGGAAATTACAAGAGCAGTCCCATTTACCATAGCCCAAAAAGAATAAAATGCACAGAAATTAGCTTACCCAAGGTGGGTGGTGAATGGCTTGTACAATGAAAACTACAAAACATTGCTTCAATAAAGATAAAAATAAACGGAAACACATCTCATGTTCATGGATTGGAAAATCTAATGTTAATATGTCAGTACTACTCAAAGTGATGTACAGATTCACTACAAAAATCTCTATCAGAATCCTAGGATTTTTTTTTTTTTGCAGAAATAGAAAAACCCATCCTGAATTTCATATGGAATCTGAAGGGATCCCAAATAGCCAAATCAGTCTTGAGAAAGAAGAACAAATTGGAGGACTTACACCTGCAGAGTTTAAAACTTACTATAATGCTACAGTATATACACAAAATAATCAAAACAATGTGATTCTGGCATAAAGGCAGACGGACAGACCAATGGGATAGACTGGAGAACCTAGAAATAAACCCTCTCATATGTGCTAAATGATTTTTGACAAGGGTGCCAAGGCTATTCAAAGGATAGTTTTTTCAACAAACAGTGATGGTAAAGCTGGATAACCACATGGCTAAAGAACAAAGTTGCAACCTCACTCATTTGCAAAAATTAACTCAAAATGGACCAAAGACCTAAATGTGAGAGCTAAAACCATAAAACTCTTAGGATGTGGCAATGGTTTCTTGGATATGACACCAAATTCACAGACAACAAAAGAAAAAATAGGCAAATTGTACTTCATTAAAATTTTAAAATTTTGTGCATCAAAGGACACTATCAACAGAGTAAAAAGATTACCTATGGAGTGGGAGGAAATATATGCAGTTCACATACCTAATAAGGATTAAACATCCAGAATACATACATAACTCCCAAAATGCAATAACAACGTAAAAACCTGATTTAAAAAATGGCAAAGGATTTGGATAGATCTCCAGAGAGGACATGCAGATAGCCAATGAGCACATGAAAAAATGCTTAGCATCACTATAAACAGTAAGGAAATGCAAATCAAAACCACATTGAGATACCACTTCATACCCACTGTGTCTTATTAAACACACAAGTGTTGGCAAAGATGTGGAGAAATTGGAACTCTTATTACTGATGGAAATATACAGTGGTATGCAGCTGCTGTAGAAAACAGTATGGTGATTTTCCAATTAAATATAGAATTGTCATTTGATTCAGCAATTGCATTTCTGGGTATATATACAAAATAATTGAAAGCAGGGGCTTGAGGGTATATTTGTATACCAGTGTTCACTGCAGCATTATTCACAGTAGTCAAAAGGTAGAAACAACCCAAATACCCAACAGATGAATGGATAGACAAAATGTGTTATATCCATACAATGGAATATTATTCAGCCATAAAAAGGAAATTCTGCTACATACTACATCATGGATGAACCTTTAAGACATTAAGTGAAGTAAATCACAAAAGGACAATACTATATGAATCCACTTATGTGAGGTACCTAGACTAGTGAGATTCATAGAGACAAAGTAGAACAAATATTACTTTTTGTCACAGGGGGCAGGAGGGAATGGGAATTTATTGTTTAAGGGGCACAGAGATCAGTGTGGGATCATGAAAAAGTTCCGGAGGTGCATAGTGGTGACTGGTACATATAACGAATGTATTTAATGCCTTTAAACTAACTTCAAAATGGTTAAAATTTAAATCTTATGTACATTTTGCCACAGTAAATTTTTAAACCACCAAAAAAAAAAAAACAAAACAAAAAACATATGGCCTAGCTTTTTTTTAAAAAAAAAAAGGGGGGGTGGTATTTAATCACAAGTCATAGAGGAACTTTTAAGTGTATACTGCTAAGTGAAAGAAGTTAGTCTGAAAGGCTACATACTATTTGATTTCAAATACATGACATCCTGGAGAAAGCAAAGTTAGTAAAGACTGGTTGCCAGAGGTTCAGTGGAGAGGGAGGGGTAAATACATGGAGTAGAGATTTTTAGGGTGGTGAAACTACTGTATACAACACTATAATAGTGGATACATGACATTATATATTTGTCAAAATCCATAAAGACATACAACAAAAAGAGGACCCTTCATGTAAATTATAGGCTTCAGCTAGCCTGGGTGACAGAGTGAGACTTTGTCTCAAAAAAGAAAGTAAAAATGTGTGAATATTGGTTAAACAAGTATACCACACTAGTGCAAGATGTTAATAATAAAGGCCTGGGGTGGGGGGAAGCATAGGGGAACTCTGTACTATCTGCTCAGTTTTTCTGAAAATCTAAAACTTCTAACAACAAAGTCTATTAAAATTATGTGAGAGCTTTTCATTTTGTGTACTCTGTCTCAGTGTCTTACCCTCATGTGTTTGTGAAATGAATGAATGGTGGGTGATGAATGAATTGGTGACACTAGTGACACACTGAATTCACAGCGCCTACACTGGGCCAGACTGTGTAGAGAAGCCAGCGTGCATCCCAGCCTTGACAAGGACATAGTTCAGAGATGGGCTGTTATGTTTGGCCGGTGCAAGCGCTTCTGCCTAAGCCATTTACCAGCCCCAGACTTTTCCACTGCTCCAAGACTTTATTTTCACACTTCCTTAAAGTTACTATTGCTTTTTTCCCCCATGTAACTTAAGTAGAAAAAACTGGAGAAACTAAATTGTTCTGACCAAACAGTTCTTAATGTTGCACCTAAAAAGATAAAAACTGCATTCTGAAAAATCATGCACTAAAAATTACAAGGGAAATAGGTTTGGAACGTTGTGACCTGTGTAATAACAATCCTAAATTTCCAGTTATTTGCACCCAGAATTAATCAATTTTTTGCAGTCAAACTTTTGGGTTTTTGTTTCTTCCTTTGAGAGACAGATCCTTGAAATCAGTCACTTTTAGTAGAAAGCATTTTCATCAATATTGAAAGAATGATACAGAGGTATCCATCAGTCAGTGCTTTTTTCTAATTGCCAGGTGAAATGTCTTCTCAGTTTTTTCATCAGTACTTGCAGCTTCTCAGATAACAGCAGGAATGAGGTGGTTTTGAAGCCACTAAGCCAGCTACTCCTTGCACTTAAAGGATTTTCATCCTTTTTCATAAGATCTTCATATATCCCTTAGGGTTTCTCTCTAGGTGTGTGAACATTTGCCTCTGGTTGCTTCAGCACATCAGCTTTCTGGGGAGAGTCATGTTGAACCAATGTGACTTCAAATTATACTGGTATCACCCCCTACTTAGCAGTTGCCGATGGACTGATGCACATTACAGAAGCACACACACCTTGCAGCAGAATGGATTATGGTTCGTGATATGAGTTACACAAGCGTTTTATTTAAGAAATAAAGGATTAAATTTTTAATTCTTTTACCTAGTGGTGTTTCATTTTCTGCCTCTGTAAAATAAAAACAATGATTTGGTTCACTTTGACGTTTCTTCAGTGTTCTTCATGACCTGTGAAAAATAATTAAGAATTAAGATGCTTTCTCCATTGCAATTTTTCTTACTACGCACACCTACCTACATGTCTATCTTCACATATATAAACCAACCCCTTCTGTTTGTGATAGGATGTGTTAAGGTAAACTAACCTAGAATATCAAAAATTTCCAGCAGCCTGACAAGACTCCTCAGAACACTGAGTTATGTCGGATTCCCCATTCAAGTCTCACATATAAGTTCCCTGCATGCCTGCTCACGCCCCCTGCCCCTCACTGTGTTTGCTCACTGCCTCTTACCCAAAGTTCTAACAAGCCTGGTGACCTCTCTTAGATATACAAGTTAGAAGAGGGTGGTTGAGGGGAAAAGATTGCTAGAGTGAGTCACCGTAACAGCAGTGACAATAATAGATGGCAAGAAAATACCAAGGAAACAAGGACTAATAAAACCTGTGGCTAACTGGGACTATTTAGGACAAAAATTCCCTCTGTAGCCAGCAAGCCCTAAGACTAACGCCCATATCTGTGGAAGTGCAGTAAGAAAAACATGGGTTTAACCTCCCTAAACCTCAGTTTTCTCATTGTAGAGTAAGAATGATACCACCTACTCCATACAGTTGTTAAGGTTTATGGGAGTTAAAATATTTGAAATATTAACCATAGTACCTGGCACACATAGGCATGTGGTGTGCATGATCATATTGTTACACTGCTTGCTTTCCATTTAGAGAGTTGTCAGCATTAGGGCATTATTGCAGTAGGGATGATGTCTAACAACAATATAAATGCATGCTAAGACTTCAGGCTGTGGATTTATGCTAGGAATAAATTGGAAAGATTGCCCGGGGAGGCTTACGTTCCAGAAGCACACAAGATGACATGCATAAACCTATCAATGAAATAAGGCTTGATGGTGTGGTGGCAGGAGGATGTTCTTGGTGAAGGAAGGTCATTAATTAATAAGTTTTAAAAATATAATGTACCTTTATGCTATGATTTTCATAATATGAGCTAACATTAAGCAAGTCCCAGTCTTCATAATCAGCTCTCCTCATCAGAGAATCTAACTTTATTTTCATGACATATCTTGTCACATTTAGTAAAAGGCTTTTGTGTATGTGTGTGGGGGGGGTGGTGGGTGGTTATTTGCTTATAGTTATGGTCTTGCAGTTATTGGCTGAGATTGTTCAACCTTGAAAAAACGGTCAAATGAACTAATTTTGTCAGCTGAGCCTAATACCTTACCTCTGTTTTTAACCTTTGTTATGATGTCCTTTTCTATTCAAAAAAACAAAATATAAAAACAGTAATCTAATACTTGAGTTCCTTTTTTTTTTTTTTTAAACAAGTATGTCTTTATAAAGTCAAGCTGTTTTATATGTGTGTGGATTCTAAAAAAATAAGTCCTTACCATGTCACTGAACATTCTGGGGAAAAGAAAAAAATCAAGAGGCAAACCTTTTGGGGAAAATGCTGTTGATGGATTACAAGCATGGTACTTATGCATTCAAGATCTAATGGCAGGAGACTATTCCCAAACTTGTTTATATCAGATTTGGCCCCTAGCATTAACCTTTCCAGTTAACACCAAGATCAATTTAAAATCTTTCCATTCTCTGATATATATATATATATATATATATATATTTTTTTTTTTTTTTTTAAATGGAATCTCACTTTGTCACCCAGGCAGAGGCACAATCTCAGCTCACTGCAACCTCCGCCTCTCGGGTTCAAGCGATTGTCCTGCCTTAGCCTCCTGAGTAGCTGGGATTACAGGCGCCCACCACTATGCCCGGTTCATTTTTGTATTTTTAGTAGAGACAGGGTTTCACCATGTTGGCCAGGCTGGTCTCAACCTCCTGCATTCTCTGAGAATTTCTTCATGGTTATTTAACCATCAAGCACTTTAAAAATTAATGTGGCTCCAGACATTACAAATATAGCAAAGATCTACAAACCTAACAAACAATTAAAAGACATGTTTTTACTCACGTACAGGAGTAAAGTATGAGAACAAATTATCCCTCCTGATAAGTGATAATTCTGAGCACAATAAAACACATCAACTGATAGCATTATTTAATAATGGCATCTCTTTCAAGCTGACTTTTTATTGTGAAATATACTTAACAAAATTTACCATTTTAACCATTTTTAAGTTCAGTAGCATTAAGTACAGTAGTCCCCTCTTCTCCACGGGGGATACATTCCAAGACCCCAGTGGATGCCTGAAATCACAGACAGCACCAAACCTAAATATACTATTTTTCCTATACCTATGATAAAGTTTATAAATTGGACACAGTAAGATAGCAATAACTAATAATAAAGTAGAACAATTATAACAATATGACAGCATCACTACTCTTGCACTTTGGGGCCATTATTAAGTAAAATAAGGGTTATTTGAACACAAGCACTGTGATACTGCAACAGGTGCTCTGATAATGAGATGGCTACTAAGTAGCTAATGGGCGGGCGGCATATACAGTGTGGATGTGGTGGGCAAAAAGATGATTCACATCCTGAGTAGGTCAGCGGGAGATTTCATCATGCTGCTTAGAAGGGTGTGCAATTTAAAACATGAATTATTTCTGGAACTTTCCGTTTATATTTCAGACCACAGTTGACTGCGGGTAACTGAAATTGCTAAAAGGTAAACCACTAACGAGGGGTTATTATTGTACATTCACATTGTGTGCAACCATCACACCATCTCCAGAACTTTTTGTTTGATTTTTTTTTTGAGACGGAGTCTCGATCTGTCGCCCAGGCTGGAGTGCAGTGGCCCAATCTCGGCTCACTGCAAGCTCCACTTCCCGGGTTCACGCCATTCTCCTGCCTCAGCCTCCTGAGTAGCTGGGACTACAGGCGCCCACCACCACGCCCGGCTAATTTTTTTTGTATTTTTAGTAGAGACAGGGTTTCATCGTATTAGCCAGGATGGTCTCGATCTCCTGACCTCCTGATCTGCCTGCCTCGGTCTCCCAAAGTGCTGGGATTACAGGTGTGAGCCACTGCGCCCAGCCCCCCAGAACTTTTTCATCATCCCAAAGTGAAACTCTACCCATTAAACAGTAACTCCCTATTCCTCCCCCGACAACCCCGGTGACCAGCATTCTACTTTCTGTCTCAATGAATTCGCCTATTCTAGGTGCCTTGTATACGTGGAATCACACAATACTTACCTTTGGAGTCTGGCTTTTTCACTTAGCACGTCTTCGGGATTCATCTATGTTGTGGCATGTATCAGAATTTCATTCCTTTTTAAAGCTAAATAATATTCCATTATAGGTATAGACCACATTTTATCTATTCATCCACTGATGGATATTTGGGTTGTTTCCACCTTTTGGCTACTGTAAGTAATGCTGCTATTGAGGC
The DNA here is from genome assembly GCF_028885625.2 of Pongo pygmaeus. Taxonomy (NCBI): domain Eukaryota; kingdom Metazoa; phylum Chordata; class Mammalia; order Primates; family Hominidae; genus Pongo; species Pongo pygmaeus. The sequence goes on from NC_072389.2 coordinate 81,657,387, forward strand.
AGGAGAAGTAGTCAAGGAAGTAACCATGTGCTTGGTTACAGGGGCGACCGTATAGTCAACACAATAAGCCCAGCATTTGCATTGTAGTCCAGCTCATTCAAGCAAAGCTATCTCCAGTGGGGAATTTCCCTGTAGGGAGCATGTGCATTTTGATTTTACTTGTCCTCAGACTGATCCGTTGCTCATTATAATTGTAAAAAACACTTCCCTGAGGAGAGATTTCAGATGCTAATGAGATATGTGATGTGTGAACAAACACGTACAGCTACTGGCATGTGCACCCAGAGGACCAGCCAAAACATGCTTACTAGTAACAGCTCTTCCCACCTCCTCATGAGTAATAATCTAAGACTCCCAGAAGGGGAGTCTCCCTAGTGCCAGTCTTTGCTGTCTCATCCTTATGAGCAGCCTGCCCTGAATCCTCTCTCAGGGTGTCCTGTCTATTCTGCATCTAACTTTCAAAATATTCTTTCTCCTTTGCAATAAATTTGCTATATGCTGCATCTCTGTTCTGTGTCTCTTGAGGTCTTCTAAACTGAAAAGACAAGAACCAAGGTCTCACAACAGCCATTAACACTATGAGTGTAGGTATACAAATATCTGTTTGAGTCCATTCTTTCATTTCTTTTAGATGTATACCCAGTAGTGGAATTGCTAGATAATATGGAAATTCTATGTTTAATTTTTTTTTTGAGGACTTGCCATATTGTTTCTTAAAGTGGTCGCACCATTTTACATTCCCACCAACAATGCACAAGGGTTCCAATTTCTACATGTTCTCACCAACACATGGTTTCTGGTTTTTTGTTTGTATTAATAGTAGTCACCATCCTAAAGGGTGGAAGTGGTACCTCATTGTGGTTTTGATCTGCATTTCCCCAATAATTTGTGGTGATGAGTATTTTTTTCATGTGCTTATTGGCCATCTGTGTATCTTCTTTGGAGAAATGTCTATTCAAATCCTTTGCCCATTTTTGAATTAGGTTCTTTTACTTGTTGTAGCTGAGTTTTAGAAGTTCTTTACATATTCTGGATATCAAATCCTTACCAGATACATGATTTGCGAACCTTTTCTCCCATTCCATGGATTGCCTTTTCACTTTGCTGATAGTGTCTTTTGATGTATCAAAATTTTGAATTTTGATGTCCAATTTGTCTAACTTTTCTTTGGCTGCCTCTGCTTTTGGTGTTATATAAAAGCAATCATTGCCAAATCAAATTTCATGAAAGATTCCCCCTATGTTTTCTTCTCTTAGTAATTTTAGCTCTTACGTTTAGGTCTTTGATCCACTTTATTTATTTATTTATTTATTTATTTTTTGAGATGGAGTCTCGTGATCTCGGCTCACTTCATCCTCTGCCTGCCGGGTTCAAGCAATTCTCCTGCCTCAGCCTCCTGAGTAGCTGGGACTACAGGCACATGCCACCATGCCCAGATAATTTTTTTTATTTTTAGTAGAGATGGGATTTCACCATGCTGGCCAGGCTGGTCTCGAACTCCTGACCTTGTGATCCGCCCACCTGGGCCTCCCAAAGTGCTGGGATTACAGGCTTGAGTCACTGCACCCAGCCCTAGTTAATTTTTGTATATGGTCATAGGTAAGGGTCCAACTTCATTCCTTAGCATGTGGATATCCAGTGTTCTCAGCACCACTTATTGAAAAACGGGCTTTTAAAAACCACTTACTGAGGTATAATCTACAACTTACAAAATTTACCTTTTTAAAGTATGTAATTTGGCCAAGCACAGTGGCTCATGCCTGTAATCCCAGCACTTTGGGAGCCCAGGCAGGAAGACTGCTTGAAACCAGGAGTTCGAGACTAGCCTGGGCAACATAACAAGACCCTGTCTCTACAAAAAAAAATGTAAAAATTAGCCAGGCATAGTGGTGCATACCTGTAGTCTCAAATACTCGGAAGGCTGAGGCAAGAGGACTGCTTGAGTGCAGGAGCCCAAGGTTGCAGTGAGCTATGATCACGTCACTGCACTGCTAGAGCCTTGGGCAACAGAGCGAGACCCTGTCTCAAACAAAAAAGTCTACAATTCAATGAATTTTAAAATGTACAGAATTGTGCAATCACCACCACAATCCCATTGTAGAATAAATCCATTACCCTAAAAAAGATCACGTGCCCATTCCCAGCACTTTGGGAGGCCGAGGCAGGTGGATCACTTGAGGCCAGGAGTTCGAGACCAGCCTGGCCAACACCAAACCCTGTCTCTACCAAAAAATACAAAACACTAGCCAGGTGTAGTGGCACATGTGTGTAGTCCCAGCTACTCGGGAGGCTGAGACACAATAATCCATTGAACCTAGGAGGCGAGGTTGCAGTATGCTGAGGTCATGCCACTGCACTCCAGCCTGGGTGACAAAAAAATATATATATATATTGCCCAAACTTTAATTGGGCTGTCTTTTTATTATCGAGTTGAAAAAGTTCCTTATATATTCTAGACATGTCCTTTATCCATCTTTTATATCCATTTGCAAATATTTTGTCCCAGTTTGTGTCTTGCCTTTTCATTTTTAGAATGGTGTCCTTTGAAGCACAAAAGTTTTCAATTTACATGAAGCCCAATTTATGAAATTTTTTCTCTTATCAGTTGTGCTTTTTGTATTGTATCTAAAAATCTTTGCCTAATTCAATGTCACAAAGACTTTCTCTTATGTTTTCTTCTAAGGTTTTTATAATTTTAGCTCTTATATTTAGACCCATTTTGAGTTTTTTTTGTGCATGGTAAAGGGTCTGAATTCATGTTTTTGCATGTGAATATCCAAACTGCCCCAGTATCAATCTGTTGGAATGACTATCCTTTCCGTACTGAATTGCCTTGGCAGCTTTGTCAAAAATCAGTTGTGGTCTATCTGGATGCCAGTACCACACTGTCTTGATTACTGTAGCTTTACAGTAAGTCAGGAAATCAGACAGTATGAAGCTTCTTTGTTCTTCTTTTTCAAAATTATTTTCTCTATTCTAGGTCCTTTGCATTTCCATGGGAATTTTAGAACCACCTTGTCAATTTTTACAAAAACACCTGTTGGGATTTTGTCTGGGATAGCACTGCATCTATATAGGTCAATTTGAGAACTGACATCTTACAATACTGAATCTTCCAAATCTATGAACAAAATATAACTCCATTTATTTAGGTCTTCATTTCTCTCAGCAATTTTTTTTTTTAGTTTTCACTGGATAGGCCTTATCATATTTTTGTCTGATGTATGCTTATGTACTTAATACATTGAGATTCTATCATTAATAATTTTTTTAAATTTCCATATCTAATTGTCACTGATATATAGGAATACAATGGACTTTTTTGAAATTTTAAGATAAGTTTATTAAGTCCAATGATGAAATCTATCAGAAGAATATTCTCCTGAAAATAATTTCTTCTTGGAGAAAAGGAAAGGAAAATCAAAACCCTCTGAGCATAGCCAGGATGCTGTGGCAGTCGAGCTTCTCTACAGATGGGGACAGTCCTCTGGTCAGTGGAGTCACTCTCTTGGTCAGCAGGATTGGTCTGGATCATCCTCCTCATCCCCCGGCTCCAGGTCATCCATTTCCTGGAGCAAAGACTCAATTACCTCCACGTTGTTTCCAGCATCCTCCAAGAACTGGATATCAGATGTGTCAAGATTTGGATCTGTTTCAAGTAGCTGTTTCCCACTTATTTTTTCCTGCTTATTCTTTGATTTGGTTATTTTTGATTTCCAAGAGTTCGGTATCAAACACGGCTTCTCAACTTAAGAAATGCTTAATTGTAAACAGGAATGCTATGGAATAATTGCTCTATGGTTTCTTCTGCTTTTTGTTTCTTGCCCAAATTTTAATTGGATTGACTTTTTATTATTGATTTGAAAGAGTTCTCTTTATATTCTAGATACGTCTTCCTCCCTTTTGCTTTTTATCCATTTCATTTAATTTTTCTTGCACAGCTGTCACTAAAGATCATCACCATGCCAAGATTTCTTCAGCTTGTAATGCTAAGAATTTTTAAATGTCTGAGACATTATCTTCTAGATTTTCCAAGAATGTTTCATAAAAAGGAGCTTCATTTGGGTATTTCTTACTGTCTGTAAACTTGAGGGTAGTCTGGACAGTTTCATTATTTTCTCCAGCCTCAGATAGCACAGTAATGGTAGAGCTAGGTGGGTTTTCTTTTTTTCTTTTCTTTTTCTTTTTTCTTTTTTTGAGACGGAGTCTCACTCTGTTGCCCTGGCTGGAGTGCAGTGGTGCAATCTCAGCTTACTGCAACCTCTGCCTCCTGGGTTCAAGCAGTTCTCCTACCTCAGCCTCCCTAATAGCTGGGATTACAGGTGCCCACCACCATGCCCGGCTAATTTTTGTATTTTTAGTAGAGACAGGGTTTCACCATGTTAGCCAGGCTGATCTTGAACTCCTGACCTCAAGTGATCTGCCCCCCTTGGCCTCCCAAAGTGCTGGGATTACAAGGCATGAGCCACCACACCTGCGCCAGCATGACATATCTTTATTCATCCTTTTACTTTTAACTTATTTGTGTCTTTATACTTAATGTATATTTCTTGCAGATAGCATATCACATTAATTTTTATCCAATTTTACAATCTCTATCTTAACTGGGTGACGTTTTACAGGTTGCTCTAGAGTTTCTAGCGTACACTTTTGACTTATTAGTTTCCCTTCAAGTGATGATGTACTGCTTGACATTTAGCATAAGAACACTACAGTGGGGTATTTCCCTTGCTACCCTCCCAGTCTTTGTATTTTCTTATTATACATTTTGCTTTTATGTATGTTGTAAGTCCCATACTATGTTGTTATGATATTTCATTAAATGGTCAATTATTTCTTAAGGAGATTTAAATAATAAGAAAAAGATCTTACATATTTACCCACTAGTTGTCATTTCCGGTGCTCTTCCTCCCTTTATGTAAATCCATATTTCCATCTGATATTGTCCTTTTGCCTGAAGAACTTCCTTTAACATTTACTTAGTGCGGTTCTGGTGATGATAAATTCTTTCAACTTTCATATGCCTGGAAAATCTCTATTTTGCCTTAATTTTTTCTAAATAGTTAACTGGTCTTTTATGGCTTTGAGATACATTCACGTACCATAAAATTCACTCATTTAAATTGTACAATTCAATGGCTTTTAGTATATTCAGAGTTGCACAACCATCAGCACAATCAAATTTATGACACTTTCATTCCCAAAAAGAAAGCCCACATCCCTTAGCCGTCAGTCTCCAACATCCCCCCATTTCCTCCAATCCTAGGCAAACATTAATCTGCTGTCTGTCTCTATAGATTTGCCTGTTCTGGGCATTTCATATAAATGTTATAAAATGTGTGTTCCTTTATGACTGGCTCCTTTACTTCAGCATATTGTTTTCAAAGTCCATCCATGTTGCAGCATATGTTACTACTTAATTTCTATTTCCTGCCGAATAATATTCCATAGTAGAAATATAACACATTTTATTTATCATTTATCAGCTGATGGAAATTTGATTCATTTCTACTTTTTGGCTATTATAAATAATGCTGCTATGTGCTACGAACATTCATGTACATTTTTTTTCTTTTTTTTCACCCTCCCCAAAGTTTTTTTTTTCAGAGATGGGGTCTTGCTATGTTACCCAGGCTGGGCCTCAAACTCCCAGGCTCAAGTGATCCTCCACCGCGGCCTCCCAATAGCTGGGACTACAGAAGTATGCCACCACAGTTGGTTTCATTGTAGTTTTGATCGTCATCTCCTGATGGCTAATGATGATTGTCTTTTCATGAGATTACTAGTCATTTGTACATATTATTTGGAGAACTCTTTTCCAATCCTTTGCTCATTTTTAAAATGAGTTGTTTCTTCATTAAGTTGTAAATATTGTTTATATATTCAAAAACATATATGTATTTCAGATCATACGTATAAGTCTCATATGTATGATTAAAAAAATTTTCTCTCAGAAGTAGATTGTCTTTTCACTTTCTTGAGGGTATCCTTGGAAGCACAAAAGTTTTTTGTTTTTAATGTTGATGAATCCAGTTTTTGTATTTTTTCTTTTGTTGCTTGTACTTTTAGAATCTTAACGCAGAATCCATTGCCTAATCCAAGGTCATGAAGATTGACACCTGTGTTTTCTACTAAGAGTTATATGGTTTTAGCTCTTACATTTAGATCTTTGATCTATTTTGAGTTAATTTTTATATATGGTATGTAGGGGTTTAAATCCATTCTTTTGTGAGTGGATATCTAGTTTTTCCAGCACCATTTGTTGAAAAGACTATTATTACCCCCCACTGAATTGTCTTGCACCCTTTAAAAAATGCATTTACTATAAATGTAAGAAGGTATGTCTGAACTCTCAATTGTATTCCATTCATCTATATGTCTATCCTTATGCCAGCACTACTTTGCCTTGATTACTGCAGCTTCATAGTAAGTTTAGAAATTAGGAAGTGTGAGTCTCCTAACTTTGTTCATCTTTTCCAAGATTGATTTGCCTATTTTGCCTTGTGTTTGAAAGATATTTTTGCTGGATGTAGAATTATAGGTTTACTTTTTAAAATACATTACAGATGTTGCTCCATTCTTTTAAGGTGTGTTATTTCTGAAAAATGCCTGCTGAAATCCTTAGCTTTGTTCTCCGTCTGTAATGTGTCTTTTTTCTAGCTGCCTTTAAGACTTTATCACTGGTTCTGAGCAATTTGATTATGATATGTCTTGGTGTATTACTACTCTGTCACTCAGGCTGGAGTGCAGGGGCACAATCTTGGCTCACCGCAGCCTTGACCTCCTGGGCTCAAGCAATTCTCCCACCTCCCAAGTAGCTGGGACTACAGATATGCACCATCATGCCCAGCTAATTTTGTTTCTTTTTTGTAGAGATGAGGTCTCACTATGTTTCCCAGGCTGGTCTCAAACTCTTCGGTTCAAGTGATCCTCCTGCCTCAGCCTCCCAGAATGCTGGGATTACAGGCGTGAGCCAGAGTGCCAGGCCTCTGTTGAACTTTTTATATGTGTGAATTGATTGCTTTTATTAAATCTGCAAAAATTTTTGACTCTTATTTCTTCAGGTATTTTTTCTGTTCCCTCCTCTCTCTTATCTCCTTCAGGGACTCAACATTATGCCACCTGCAGTTGTCGCACAGTTCACTGATGCTCTTTTCATTAAAAAAATTTTCTTTCCGCGTTTCTTTTTTTCTTAGTTTCTACTGCTATATCTTCAAGTTCACCAATATTTTCTATGGTGTATAATCTGCTGTTAATACCATCCAGTTTTTTTTTTTAATCTCAGACACTAGTTTTCATCTCTGGAAGTTTGGTTTGAGTCCTTTAAAAAATATATCTTCCACGTTTCTACTTAACTTTTGAATCTATGTAATACATTTATAATAACTGTGCTTGCCTGGTATTTAAAGCATCTGTATCAATTTCAATTTCTTTTTTTTTTTTTGAGACGGAATCTTGCTCTGTTGACCAGGCTGGAGTGCAGTGGCGCAATCTTGGCTCACTACAACCTCCGCCTCTGTGGTTCGAGCTATTCTCCTGCCTCAGCCTCCCGAGTAGCTGGGATTACAGGTGCCCACCACTGGTTTTTTTTTTTTTTTTTGTATTTTAGTAGAGATGGGAGTTTCATCATGTTGGCCAGGCTGGTCTCGAACTCCTGACCTCAAGTGATCCACCTGCCTCAGCCTCCCAAAGTGTTGGGATTACAGGTATGAGCCACCGCGCCCGGCTTTCAGTTTCTTAATATTTCTCATTTTGAGCACATTTTCTGCTTCTTTGGAGGTTGGTAATTGTATTGGATGTGAAAAATTATTAATTTCACATGTTGGGTACTAGATGTTTTCAGTGCTTAATCTAGGGCTAGTTATTCCCCACTATCAGGGAAACACCTTTCTATTTACTCTACCCTGTGCCCTGTGAATAATGAGGTTTTCAGTCTCGGTGGGAACAGACACTTTTCCCAGCCCTGTGTGAATACTGGGCACCTCTAATCCTTCAGGTGATTTTTTCCACAACCTCAAGTATTTTCCTCCCACACATGCCTTGATTAGTACTCAGCTGAATACTTGAACTGAAGATCTCTGGAGTTCTCTCTTCATACAGCTCTCTTTTTTCCAGGACTCTCCTCAGTACAATATAGTCACCTTGATCTTTTGGGACTCTTAGCTCCATCTTCTCAACTCAGAGTCAGCCAAACTCAGCCTGGGGTCCCCCACCTTGCACAAAAGCCTGGAAATCTCTCCAGGCAGTAATCTAAGGCAATCATTGGCTTACCTAGTCTATTGCCATCTCTCAGAGCTCATGGTTCCTTTGATGACTATCAGCAATGTCTTCATATATTTTGTCTTCATAAATTTTAATGCTCCATATATTTTGTCAATTTTTTGTTGTTTTAAGTAGAAGGAAATAAATCCAGTGCCTGTTACTCCATCTTGGCCAGAAGTCTCAAGACAATTTTAAAACATCAATTTGTCTACAAGTTTCCCAAAGATTTGCTGATCTTTACAGGTAAAACTCTTCTTCCTCCCCATATGCTAGCTCACTTCAAAATATTTCTGAGAAACCAGTCCCTTATATCTGTGTAGCATATTAGAGCTACATCATAATTTCATATATTGAGATAACATTGTTTTCTTTGGGAAAAAATGTGATTTGTGTCATACTGATAATAAATTCATTTTTATGTGAAAAAGGGTACCTGGCCAAAAAAAAAAAAAAAACCCATAGAAAAATTTAGGCTCAACCTTTTTTGTCTGGATAGATCTAAATACAAATCCCTACATCTAACAACAACAGTCTCATCTAGGGTTTTAAAATAAGCATTTGTTTTGCGTTTACTCACTGTGGTGGGCACTGGTATTGCTCGTCTCTACCAGGTTGATATCATACTGGACTGAACTGGCTCTCTGAAAGTGGCCTTTCCTGACAATAAAGAGGAGAGAAACACAAAAATGGAAAATGCGTAATAGGAAAAGCATGTCAGAAGACCTAGAAAGTTTTTTTTTTAATTTCCCTTCTTCCCCCTTTTTACAACACATCAAATGAAAGTATAAACTTGACTATTTGATGGTTCATTTTCTTTCCACAACTACCTGAAATTGTCAGTGATGCTTTAAAACTGTTCCCCATTATTTAACAAATCCATTAGTACACATAGATCATCTGTGGGGACTTCAGATGCTGATGATGCCACCTGGTCTTTTTCCTTTAAGACAACAGCAAAGCTGTTGTATCTTAATGTAATTTTTGTGCTCTTTTTAAAGAAGTCAGCTTTCATTATCAGTTGGGACCCTTATGTGACATGGGGTGCCTTTAGTCAATTATTCTAGTAATGGCATTTTAAAAAGTAATTTTGGACATTTTTGAGGTAACAGTACATCAGGTTTTTCAGTCATTTGATCAGTTAATATAGGTTATAACTTGTGTTATCATGATAGATTTTGGAATGTACAGTTGATTTCATTTTTTTGCAATATGTCTATATGCAGTTTTAGCTTACATTAATGAAAATGACTTCAAAATCACTTTTACTATTGCAAAATGATATGTATTTTCTAAAAGCATACTTGCTCCTATTCCTGAGACACTACTGATTCTAGCCCAGATTTTAGCATTAGTGGGGTATCATTTTGGACCTCATTCAATGATGGCACTAATTAGTTACTAAAGTTCAAAAGGACCTCAGTTTAAAGCAATTTCAACCACGAATGGACCAAAACCTATTACAGAAAACAATTTCATTCTTGAAAGCACCACATTTCCAAGTTCACATGGTCACTACAGGACAGCCTAGATCTTGTGTCACGCTTTCTATTTATCCTGTTTTTTAGCTTTCTTTTTTAATTATTTTTAACTAATTGGTTATTTTTAATTCCATTTTTGTCCTTCTGCTAATTTGGAAATTATACACTTTGATTTTCTATTATGTGTTACCCTAGACATTTTAATACTCATCTTAAAATATCAAGGTCAAAATTAACCTATATATTTATCCTCCCCCCATACAAAGACCTTAGTATACTTTAATTAGAATCCTTTCAGCTTATTTGCTATCATGTGTTTTAATTCCTCTAAAAAAATACATAGGACAATACTATTGTTATAATTTATACAATATTTGTTTTGATATTCACATAGTAATAGCTTTCTCTGTTCTTTCTTGCATTTCACACACACCATATAGGATCAACTTCCTTTTACCTGACATACATCCTTCAGGCAGAAGGTTTACTGAGGGATAACTCTCTCAAAGTTTGCTTATTAAAAGTTGTCTTCATCTTACCCTCATTCCTGAGAGATGTTTTCACTGCCACAGAAATTTGGGGTTAACTGTTTTCTCTCAGCGTATTGAAAATATCACTGCTCTGTCTTCTAGTTTTGCTTCTTTCCAACTGAGAAGTCAGCTGTTGGTTTAATTGTTGCATCTTTGACGATAATCTGCCATTCTTTTCTGCTTTTGTGATGTTCTCTTTAGAAGTGGTGTTCTACAATTTCACTATGTTGCACCCATATGTAAATTTATTTTTATTTATCCTGCTTGAGATTTGTTGGGCTTCTAACATCTATGGGTAACTTTCATCAGTTCTGAAAAGGTCTCTGCCTTTACTTTTTCAAATACTGCCTCTGCCCCAGTCTCTCTTTTCTTCTGGAATTCCAACTAAACATAAGGTAGACACACACACTCTGGTCACCATGCTTCTTGACTTCTCTTCAATATTTTCCATTTCTTTTTTCTCTTAGCATTACCCTCTGGGTAATTTTTTCCTATCTATTTTCCAATTCATTAATTATTTTATTGTGTTTAATCTGCTGTTTAAAGACATACACTAAATTTTAAAAATTTATTGAAGACATGTACTGAATTTTTAAAAATTATATTTGATTCATTGGAGATCTGTTTTAGTCTTTGCCGCATTTGCTTATTTCTAAGCCTCTCACTTATTTTAATTTTTAATTTTTTATGTTTTTTGAGGCAGAGTCTCACTCTGTGGCCCAGGCTGGAGTGCAGTGGTGCGATCTCAGCTCACTGCAAGCTCCACCTCCCAGGTTCACGCCATTCTCCTGCCTCAGCCTCATGAGTAGCTGGGACTACAGGCACCTGCCACCACGCCTGGCTAATTTTTTGTATTTTTAGTACAGACGGGGTTTCACCATGTTAGCCAGGATGGTCTCGATCTCCTGACCTCGTGATCCACCCACCTCGGCCTCCCAAAGTGCTGGGATTACAGGCGTCAGCCACCGTGCCCAGCCACTTCTCACTTATTTTTTGATACATATTAAACATACTTATTTTATATCATGTGTCTGATTCTTCCAATAAATACAGATTTCTGAATATCTTACCCTACTACCTACTGTTTCTGCTAGTTCTAATACATTGTGCCTCTTTTATTCTACGTTTGGTAATCTTTTGATACTGTGAGACACTTTTCAAGGTAAAGGATAAAAGTAGGCTCTTCAAGAATTGATTTGTATTTGTTTCTGTCAACCACCTGATGACATTACCAGCCTGGATTATTTTATATTCTTAGCTTTTTACCCCCAGACATTCAGATAGTGTGAATTCAGGATGGAGATCCACATAATGTTTGTGATTGGAGGTTTCTTTTCTCTTGTATTCAGCACCACTTCTTGTTCTTATATATATACTCTTTTCCTTCTATTATACCTATACTTTATACTCAAAAGGTATTGTTTAGCCTGCTACAGGGTACTTCAGACTAGAAATATTTCTAAGTTCTGGCACAAGTCTGCAGAACAGCTATGGCTTAGAAGGTCTCCTTTCTGAAACTTTGCTGCTCTGGGGCATTGAACACCTGCGGGGTACAATATATACTATGCCCTTCACAAACTCAATGGGTTGGCAAAAGAATTTCATTTTGGGGCAACTACAACACTATTAAAGTTCCATTAATTTGTTTATTTATTTATTTATTTTTTTAGAGACAGGGTCTTGCTCTCTCACCCAGGCAGGAGTGCAGTAGTGCAGTCATGGCTTACTGCAGCCTCTCATTCCTGGGCTCAAGCGATCTTCCCATCTCAGCCTCCCAAGCAGCTAGGACTACATGCATGTGTTACCACACCTGGATAATTTAAAAAATTTTTTTGTACAGATGGGGTCTTGCTGTGTTGTCCAGGCTGGTCTTAAACTCCTGGTCTCAAGTAGTCCTCCCACCTTGGCAGGATTACAGGCATGAGCCACAGCACCTGGCCCAAGTTCTATGGATTTAATATCACACAAATCACTCTTAACAATTCCCAGTGGAATAGTAGATACTCTTATAAATCCTTTGGTCACTACGTTAGATATGTATTTCTGGCTCTTTATCTTATGGGCATATGGTTGAATTGCATTTCCTGACACTTGGATATATTATATGTCTCTTATTGTACATATATGTAAATAATATAAATATATAAGCATATAAATATATAAATAAATATTATCTATTTAATCTATCCATATAAAATAGGAAACAGGGGTCTTGTTCTCTTTCCCAGGTTGGAGTGCAATGGCATAATCCCAGCTCACTGCATCTCAAACTCCTGGGCTTGGGGGATCCTCCTGCTTCTGCTTCCCGAGTAGCTGGGAATACAGATGTGTACCACCACGCCCTGCTAACTTTTTTTATTTTTCATTTTGTAGAGACAAGGTCTTGCAATCTTGCAAGACTGGTCTCAAACTCCTAGGCTCAAGCAGTCCTCTCACTTGGGAATACAGGCATGAGCTACCATGTCCAGCCACCTCTTATAATTGAGGAGGACCATGAAACTCCTGCTGGCTAGTGAGTTATGTCAGTAGTGATGTGTGTCACTTCTGGGACAGATCATTTCAATTTAAGTGTGAGACCTTCCAGAGCTTTCTTTTCCCTTTGTTATGACAACCAGCAACACTCAAGATGGTGGTTGCTCCAACAGTTTGGGTCCTTAAGTGACTATGATTAGTGAAGCCCTGCTTGCCAATCCATACTAATTACCTACAATAAGTGAGAAATAATCTTCTGTTTATTAAGCCGCTAAACTATTAGGGTTGGTAGTTACTGCAGCCAAACCTAGACTATCCTGACTTATTAATGATAATGAATTAAACATAATTCATTATCCAATCAATAACAGATGGAAACTATATCTCCAAACTGGCACCAGAATGATTAATGAGGGAAGTAGGTATTGGTCTTCCCCTTAGCATATCAGACTGACAAAATGTTTAGAGGGATAGAATAGATCATTATTCAGCTTTCCAAACATAGACACATTTAAAGTCAAGCATAAACCTAATCCCAAAGATGGGTGTTCTGGTTATCTACTTATGCATAACATACCACCCCAAACTTGGGGGAATAAAAAAACTTTATTTCATGATTCTGTGGGTTGACAGCTGGGCATCTTTTGCTTGGGCTCTCTGTGTAGCTGCAGTAAACTGGCAGTTAAGTCAGGAGTCAACTAAAGGTTCGAATGAGCTGAATGCCTGGGATGGCTCATTAAAATGGCCAGCAGTTAAGGCTGGCTGTTGGCTGGAAGTTCAGCCGGGGCTGGTTCTTCCTGCTGTTTAGGCTTCTTACAATATGGCGGCTGATTCTATGAGGCAGCATCCCAAGTAGTCTATGATCAAGGCAGTCACGGTGCCTGCCTAGATTCAAGGAATCTGTAGCAATAAACTCTACCTCTTGATGGATGAGTGGCAAGGTCACACTACAGAAGAGTATGTGGGAATGAGGGATATCATGTGGCCATCCCTCGGAAATGCAATCTGATACAATGGGCTTGTATTTAAATTTTTGTATCTGAAGTACTCAGATGCTAAAATTATGAGAAATAAAATCTACTGGATTGCTTAAATGATGTTTTGGAAGGAACTATTTAATACCACATATTTTTAAAAAGCCGATTTCCTCCAATTTTTAATTATTTCTTGATGTAAAGTAGTTAAGAAATCAGGATCTAACAAGATACTATTTTACCTATATGTTACCTTTCTTAGTATACAAACTTCTCAAGCCCACTTGTCTCTCTTTTATGATTACCTTCAGCTCCATTTTCACAAGTATCTATGATAGAATACAGTGTGAGTTTCATAAATATTAATTAATGACGAGAGTTATGCCAAATAATTCCTGGACTTACTAAATTCTATATTTACTTTTACAAAATTTCAAAAACAATTGAAAATCAAAACGAATGAAAGTAATCTTCAGTGCATAACTGCTTCATGCAAGTAGTTTTTTCTTTTGTCTCTCTTGTGAGTTACCAGTTTCCCCAAATTAATTGCCTTTTTGTCTGTCTCTCCAAATTGATTTAAATATCTTTGAAGTCGGGAAACATGTCTATTTGTTCACTATTGTATTCTTTATGCCTAGCACAATAGTGGGCACTAAATAGCTGACCCTGCATATTAACCATATGTCTTAAGTTAACATGTACAGTATTGCATAAGTTGTTCCTTTTCTTTCACATACAAAATTTACTTTAAATACACCTAACCCAAATATTCAGGTGCTTTTGGCATATTTGTTATAGTGAGTATGGGTTTACCTTAGTAGTTTAGATAAGTCAAGGTAAATATTGACAACAGTAACAAAGAACAAATTGAGACTGCTTATTAAGATCCTTTCAAAAATGACATTAATAACAAAAACTGCATTAAAGAGATAACTAAACATAATGCAGTATCTGGAAAAATATCTAGAACTAAGGGCATATTAATTATTTAGTGGAATAACTACTTTATGCATTACTTTTCTCAAAAGCATGTTTCTATTTTACTTACCTGCAAAGGAAGTAGAAGGCTCCAATGATAAGTGTTACTAGGACTGCCAATGCCACGAAAGCTTCAAACAGGTTACTTTTAGTTTGGATGCTGGAGCCTGGGAGAAAAACCTCTTCACAACGAGCTCCTGTATAGTTTTCAATGCACCTACAGAATAAAATTTTAGATAAAGAATTGCATTCTGTGTTTCATTAGCCAGTTTGGAAGAAAAATGGTTTCCAGATGACGTGAAGAAAAAAGGAGACTAATTTTCAGATTGTGAACATGGAATAGACAGGTTTTCCTATAATGCTCACAGATCTACAGTTACAATAAAACAAATGCAAATTTGTTATAATAAAACAAATTTTTACTATCTTCTTTTTCCAGTTTTCCAACTGCTTAGGCACTCCAGAGAAATTATAGAGTATTCAGTGTTTTTATCTTCTAGATTTGCAATCATATAAATGTCCACACTTTATCACAAATTTACTTTTTGTTGTATCTGGTGTAGATAATGATCTAAATGCACTTTTCCTTAAAACTGCTAACTGGTTATTCCAACCCCATTTATTAAATAATCAATCCATTACCCACTGTTTAACAGGGCCTCCTTTAACATATGTCAGATTTATATAAATAACAGCATTTATTTCTATTCTTCTTCAATGATCTACACATCTAATCTGGGGCCTTTGCCACACTGCTTCAATACTGTTACTTTATAATATATTTGAATATCTGGTAGTTCTACTCCTTATTACTTTTTTCTATAGAATTTTAAAAATATTCTCCACTGCCAACCAAATATTTTATAGCCAATTACCTGTAGCTCTCTAAAACTATATAACAAAGAACCATAATATTTGGTATTACCAATCATTCCTTTTTCCTTGTTAATATGTTCAAAGGATTATAAAACACAGAGATTGATATAAATTAACAAGAATGACACTGTTTGGCACCAGATCAATTTCAACATAGTAGCATTTAAAATAAAAAACTTTAATATTAACTAATATTTATAAAGCAACCCAAAAAGTTATGGAGTCAAGTTGGACAACACTATAGTCAGCAATAATTCTGTGTAAAAAAGTGTATGTGTGTGTAAAACCAGTTTGTTTTAACCGGATTTTGTCAAGAATAAAAAGGTTGATTCTACTAAATTAATTATCTTCCTTATTCCTTTCCAGTTTAGGCAGGTATTTAGAAATTTTATCTCTGTTTCTTCCACCTTAGACTAATAAGGATACAGGCCTAGAAAATCAACATGTGAATTAACTACTAGCTTTGACAACTAATGTGATAGTCTAATAAAGCAGTATACAAATAAGAGAAAAGAACATCAAGATATAGCACAAAGGATCAATTTGAGTTAGATGAGCATATTAAAGATGTTTCATGAACTTCAAGTGCTA
The DNA here is from genome assembly GCF_028885625.2 of Pongo pygmaeus. Taxonomy (NCBI): domain Eukaryota; kingdom Metazoa; phylum Chordata; class Mammalia; order Primates; family Hominidae; genus Pongo; species Pongo pygmaeus. The sequence goes on from NC_072389.2 coordinate 81,673,548, forward strand.
CTCAATGTGAGGCAGTGATGTGATTGGTGATAGCTGCCGGGGGCAGTATCAGTTAAGCAAAGCGGCAGTCTAGATTCTCCTAAACTACCATAAAGATAAGATTAAGGGGACATAGGGAAAGTAAGGATAGGATATCAGTGGCAAACTTAAATGAAAGTAAAAATATTTTGGAGGGCCAGGCACAGCGACTCACGCCTCTACTCCCAGCACTTTGGGAGGCTGAGGAGAGAGGATCACTTGGGGCCAGGAGTTCAAGATCCATCTGGGCAATACAGCGAGACCTTGTCTTTACAAAAAATTAAAAAATTAGGCTGGGCATGGTGGCTCACGCTTGTAATCCCAGCACTTTGGGAGGCCGAGGCAGGCAGATCACGAGGTCAAGAGATTGAGACCATCCTGGCCAGCATGGTGAAACACCATCTCTACTAAAAATACAACAATTATCTGGGTGTGGTGGTGCATGCCTGTAGTCACAGCTACTCAGGAGGCTGAGGCAAGAGAATTGCTTGAACCTGGGAGGTGGAGGTTGCAGTGAGCCGAGATCATGCCACTGCACATCCAGCCTGGCGACAGAGCAAGATTCCATCGCAAAAAAAAAAAAAAAAAAAAATTAGACAAGCATGGTTGTACCCGTAGTCCCAGCTACTCTGGAGGCTGAGGTGGGAAGATCGCTTAAGCCTAGGAGTTTGAGGTTGCAGTGAGCTATGATCATGCCACTGCAGTCCAGCCTAGGTGACAGAGCAAGACCCTGTCTCAAAAAGTATATACATACATATATATTATATATATAATATATATATGGTGGCAAACATAATTTATAAATTTTAAATATAAATTACCAATTTTTCCATAGTTTAAGTCAGTTAAATAAGCTGAGGAGAAAAAAGATTAGATAAAAATAATTTGTTTCTTTCACTTCCAGCTCCAATTCCTGCTTCCCAAAAGGGAAATGGAATAAACACACATACACACACACACACACATGCACCAACAGAAAGTTGACATAGAGACCACCATCACAATCTATCCATGTGCTATTACAAAATAAACACAGAAGGAAAGGGGCAGCATTCCACACAGTAAAAGAAACTGGGTGCTAAACGGTTTTCAAAAGTATCTTTAAAATAACAAAAATAAAACCCTTCTATAATTCCTGTTTTTTTAAAATAGAATTAAGTAGGTAACAATTATTTGTGACTGCTAAAGGTTTTTTAAGGAAAAATTTTAGCTGTGAGAGCAATTCCTGTCATACTTTTAAAATAATTCTCAAGTTTTTAAATAATGTTAAAGATGGGGTTCAGTTTCCATTCTAGAAAAAATAACCAGAACCATAGATAAGTAATCCTGAAATGAGACAGTATAATTATTTTTGATAAGGAAGATCTCTTTTAAAAGCTATAAACTCATTACTCAGATTTCTTAAGGCTGTTTGAGTTTAAGTAAGATTGAAATTCAGGCCGGGCACAGTGGCTCATGCCTGTAATGCCAGCATTTTGGGAGGCTGAGGCAGGAGGATGGCTTGAGCCCAGGACTTTGAGACCAGCCTGGGCAACATGGTAGAGACCCCGCCTCTACAAAAAATAACAAAAATTAGCTGGCTGGTGGCCCACGCCTGTAGTCACAACTACTCAGGAGGCTGAGGTGGGAGAATCACTTGAGCCCAGGTCAAGGCTATAGTGAGCCATGATTGCACCACTGCACTCCAGCTGAAGCAACAGAGCGAGAGGCTATTCCAAATAAAAAAAAGTAAAAAAGAGGCCGGGCGCAGTGCCTCCTGCCTGTAATCCCAGCACTTTGGGAGGCTGAGGGGGGTGAATCATGAGGTCAGAAGATCAAGACCATCCTGGCTAACATGGTGAAACCCTGTCTTTACTAAAAATACAAAAAAATTAGCTGGGCATGGTGGCGGGCGCCTGTAGTCCCAGCTACTTGCAGGCTGAGGCAGGAGAATGGCGTGAACCCGGGAGGCGGAGCTTGCAGTGAGCCGAGATCGCGCCACTGCACTCCAGCCTGGGCGACAAGGTGAGACTCCGACTGGCGGGGGGAAAAAAAATTCAAAGAAAAAAAGATAAGCCAGCTTATATGACCATAAATGTTTTCACTGGACAATAAATACTTTGAGTTGGAAGGAGTCAAGGGAATGGTGTAAATACAAGTTTGTAATCAGATCAGGGTTTATGCAAATAGAAAAAGGCATACAAAGTAAACCAAGCAACACTAGGTTGTTCTATTATCTTATAGCTGGGATAAAGCAATCACATGCTCTTGTGGGAAAGTAGAAACCTGATGGTAATTTTAAGCAAATTCAAAGGATAAACAATCTTATCATTGTTAGGTCAAACCAGAACCTAGGGAAAGGCAAAGACAAATTTAAATATTACATTACTATCCAGGAAGTAGGATTGGCTAACCTAAAAATGAATTTTAAAATTTCAGATATTTACCAAACAAAAAAGTAAACACTGCCTACCAATGACTGTGTACAAGGATTCTACTTTTAAAGCTCTAGCTCATTTATGAAAATGTTATGACTTCATTGGTGACACAATTATCAAATTTCAGGCAAACAGAATTAATCGACTCCTTCAAAGGTAAGGGTGGATTAAGTGGATATAGACAACTGGTAGTACTAGCACAGCATTAACACAAAACACAAAGAGGTCATGTTGCACCAGCATTTACCCAGAACTACGTAGCTCTCAGTCTTTATGTAAGTAACTTTCTTGCTAAATTACTTCTGGACCTTACTTACTTCTGCACAGACTGCCAAGTAGCAAAGAGTTGTGCCACCTAATAAGGTGAATACCAAGCAATAAGGGATCACCCATGTTTTCCTGGAATTGAAGATGGATACTGGAACAGGTACAAATACTCCACTAGGTGAGAAATTCCGAAATTCAGAATCTAAGTTATACAAATTGGTTTTCTGGCTGAATACCACCAATTATCTGCTCCCAAACACAGAAGCTACGTTTAGTACATTGACATGAAATACATTCATTCGATTCTGTGGCATTCAAGGAAGTTGTTACAACATAGGAGACCTTTCACATGAATAAAATAACTCAGTTTTTAGTCATGTAAACAGAGCACCATTTAGCTTCAGGAAAGGTTATTGGACTGTGAACTAGAAAAAACTGGTTTCTTCACCCTTTCCATGCTTGTTGGCTATGTGATCTTGGGCAAGTCACTTAAGATTATGAAATCAAAATAACATCACGTGCTTTAACTACATAGGGCTATTGTCAGAATCAAGTAAGAATGTCTAGAGTGCTTTGAACACTGAAACACACTATACAAGTGTGTTTACAAGGAATAAAATACCTAAGAAAAATTATAACTAGAAAAGGTTAAGAGCATGGTGATCAATAAATGTGCTATCATTATTTCTCAGAAAAAAAATCCATGTTTACAATATTATAAAAGACTTCGCTAACCAAAGGGAGATGCAATGTCAGTGCCACTTCACTTGGGCTGGTCTATCCTGGAAAGAGAAAGTCTAATACTGGCATACGTCAAATCTGGCTTCCACCTGATACTCTGTGTCAATCAAAGTTCAATTTGCAACTCATGAAAAATGGAAAAAACAAATCAAAAATGAAACTATTAGAAGTGTTCAAGAAAACAACATGGGCTTGGATCCCTTTAATAAGTCAGCCGGGCGTGGTGGCTCACACCTGTAACTCCAGCAATGTGGGAGGCCAAGGTGGGCGGATCACAAGGTCAGGAGTTCAAAAACAGCCTGGCCAAGATGGTGAAACCCCATCTCTACTAAAAATACAAAAATTAGCCAGGCGTGGTGGTAGGCGCCTGTAATCCCAGCTACTCGGGAGGCTGAGGCAGGGAATTGCTTGAATCCGGGAGGCGGAAGTTGCAGTGAGCTGAGATCGCGCCACTGCACTCCAGCCTGGCGACAGAGCAAGACTCCGTCTCAAAAAAAAAAAAAAAAAAAGTCCACAGCCATACAACACACAAATGTAGCCAAAATCCTATGAAACCCCTACTAGATTTTTATAGGCCAAGAAACAGTGAGAGAAGACTAGCTTGTGACCTTTGCATCTTTTATTAGCTAGTGCTATAAATGTAACTTCATTAAAGCCTTTATTAGATTCTTAATAATACGTAGAGATATTTAGCTAACATTCAATCTCACAAAATTTTTGTTGTTTAACGTCACATTTATGTGACATTAGCACCATTAAAAACTGTAATTATTAGTACATCAAATGTATTAGTAAATTTAAGTCCAGTTATGAAGCAAAATCTTAGATTCTTTTTTTTTTTTTTTTTTGAGATGGAGTCTTGCTTTTGTCACTCAGGCTGGAGTGGAGTGGTGTGATCTCAGCTCACTGCAACCTCTGCCTTCTGAGTTCAAGAGATTCTCCTGCTTCAGCCTCCTGAGTAGCTGGGACCACAGGTGTGCACCACCACACCCAGCTAATTTTTGTATTTTTAGTAGAGATGGGGTTTCACCATGTTGGCCAGGTGGGTCTCCAACTCCTGACCTCAAGTGATCTACCCACCTCGGCGTCCCAAAGTGCTGGGATTACAGGTGTGAGCCAACGTGCCTGGCCACAAAATCTGATTCTTTTAAGATTGACTGTTACCCAGATAACTTGTATGCTGAAATGAACTACACGTTGTATCTAAATGAACTACATGTTGGGTATAAATAAGTCTTCATAGAGAATAATCCATATTTGTCACTAGGAAGGATATTGTTTATAATTTCATTGTGAAGGACTATAATTTCTTAGCTTAAGTAAGTCACTGAAAATTTGAAACATTTTATTTACTAAAACTAGCTAAGGCACAGTGAATGAAAGCAGCATGTCGAACAAATGGTGAGAGTAAGCAACAGTAGTGTAAAAACATGACCCTCATTACTGAGTGTGTGCATTCGCTAGTCTTTTCCAATGGAGACTTTTTGGGAAAAACACCCATAGAATGCTGGTTGGGTCATGAGAGTACTGAGACAAAACTTTATAATTTGTTGATTTTCTTAATGTTGTTTTCTTTCTCCATATTAACAAAATATATGATTCAAGTCTTTACTCTCCTTACTTAGCTGTCCTCAAAAAACGATCAGGGAGGAAATCTAAAACTGATCTAAAAAATAAAGTCTAAGGCTGGGTGCGTTGGCTCACGCCTGTAATCCCAGCACTTTGGGAGGCTGAGGTGGGCGGATCACGTGAGGTCAGGAGTTCGAGACCATCCTGGCCAACATGGTGAAACCCCGTCTCTGCTAAAAATACAAAAATTAGCTGGGCATGGTGGTGGGTGCCTGTAATTCCAGCTACTCAGGAGGCTGAGGCAGGAGAATCATTTGAACCCGGGAGGCAGAGGTTGCAGTGAGCCAAGACTGTGCCACTGCACTCCAGCCTTGGCGACAGAGCTAGTGCTGGGTGCAGTGGCATGCAGCCGAGTGCGTAATCTCAGTTATTTGGGAGGCTGAGGTGGGTAGATGGCTTGAGGCCAGGAGTTTGAGACCAGCCTGGGCAACATAGCAAGACTCCTGTCTCAAAGCAAAAAAAAATAAGTAAATAAAAGTCTATTAAAAAATCAGAAGAAAAAGTAAAACTATAAACAAAAAGTACATATATGTTTTTCTTAGTTTATCATTTTATGATACATATAGACTTGTATATACAAAGTATCTATACATAGAAATTGCTATGTGTCCATTTTTCCTTTAAGTAACAATTTCAATAAATATACAATTATGTTTAAATATTATAAATAATATGTTAATGGGCCTTTCCATTGTAGAAGTGTTTCACTGTTCATGTTTTGGTAAAACTTCAAGGGTTCAAGACCATAAACCAGGAACAGCTGGAAAGACTTACACTCTTAAATCACCAGACACTCAATTAAACCACAGTTCTCAACAGACAGTATTCATGCCGGCATCTTACCTTCCCAGGCTTCAGGTCTCAACAACCTTCTAATGCAGGGAAAATCTCATGCCCCAACTTGGAATAAGACAAAGAGAAGCCAGCATCAGTTCACTTCCTGACAAAAGAAGTTAAGTATTAGAGCTGGGCAAAAGTCACAGTTGTTACTCTGCGTGGTGTTCCTATGTAGAAAATGAACTCTTACTGATGACGTAACGGAGTATTTGCCAGCTGCCTTCCAAAGAAAATAATGGATGATAAAGACAGTAATCAAAAGGATAACCAAAATTTGGAAGCAAATGCAAAATTTGGTATAACTTCAGTATGCAGCAATAAGAAGAAAATGAAAAATCTTTAGAGTATACGTTGCGTTTCATTAGCCTTCAGCTTCTTTGAACAGTAAACCTGAGTTAGTTCTGAAAGGTAGTTTCTACTCTTGGATATGTGACACAAATCAGTAAGACAAACTCAGGTAAAGAGAAGTAGACCTAAGAGAGCAGGTAAGTATGTTCCCATAGTTTCATCACCATATCTTGCCATGTGTGCTTATTGTAAGCACAGTGATCTGGCAAAATGTGAGGGTTAAATAAAATTTATACTCTTTTTCAGTTTCGTTCTAAGCATGGTGAGGCCAAGAAAGATGTTATCAGTTGTTACTGCTGAGAACACTAATGAAGAATCTTTATCAGAAGTAAGTTACTAAGATAAAAAGTGTTAACAAAATGCATAGCTAAACAGAGGAGTTGTTTTATGCATTTTAAACTGTTCTTTTATTATAAGCTTCAAGGCTGCTATTTCCATTCTTAAGGTGTTTCTAAAGATCAATCTAATTCTTGATGTTTAAAAGCATATGGTATGGTGCCAAAAGTCAAAGTAAAGAGGACTTTGTTTTAATTAATATCGCAGAGGCATTCTGAACTTTTTTCTTTGAACTACAAACTTCTACTAAATTTACAGATGAAAAGGCAGAACTCTTATCTAATAAGAGTGCCAAGAGCCAGTCTATCTTAACCATTGGATTTTAAGAAAGCCTTAAAAATTTCTGGGGTTAATAAAACAATTCATAAAATCCTGACAACTCCTTTTGAAAACTGAGTTTAGTAAAACACATAGCGAGGTCCAGCAAAATTGCTGAGAGACCAAAATACAATTGAGACAACACGTCCAATGAAGAAGCACAATAAATGTTGGTTTTCAAATTATAAGTGAAACTCAACCTTTATCATTTTACTTTCATATAACTAGCTTTTCATATATTATATGTTTGTACTCCTAAACTGCTTCTCTTAAATAGATTTCAGTCTTTATCACCTGACAAATAATAATTCCACCTAAAGAAGACTGGGGGTGCTACTATTGTGGACAGGGGACAGAGCTGGGCCTTGGCCTAGGCAGCAGGGACCGTCCCAGGTCTGAGCCTGTGGCTCTATTGGCAGGTACTGGTTGGGAATGACCCTCAGGGAGGGCCCTGGTGAAACCAGACCTTACCAGGTCACCCTGGACAATTATTCCAATGGTAATTCTTTGCCAAGTTAAACCTCCTCCCATCAGAGTCCCACCTCCACACTGTGCAATGTTTGGCTCTGAAGTGATCCTCTGGATGGGTCACAAGATGCATGCAGGAAAGTGAGACAGCAAGAAAAGGCCTCACCTAGCTAAGGATGCAGGGATAGGTGAAGACAAACTCCTTGCCCCCATGCTTGCTCAAAGAATCTCGTAAGTTCCAGCTGAAATGTTGAAAGATTAGGGCCTGGCTGACCTTGTGTCTAAGTGGGCCAACAAGTCAAGGATTGCTTCCTGGATTGTTCTCTAGAGAAAGACTGAAGCAGACAACAGAAAAAGATGACCAGGTGTCCTGTCAAATGCACCTTTCTGGGTTATCTGATTCTATAAGTACCTGTGATCTTCATTGTCTTCGAGCTGTTTTACAACTCTGTAAATTGTAGAAAACTTATGCTAATGCAAACGAATTTTGTCCAGTGTAATACAACAGATTGCCCTGTGGATACCGACTAGTTTCATACCTATTTGTAAATTCATTTCAACATGTTTGATTACCTGTACATATGTGTGTGGTTTGAATTCTCCTTTAAGCCAGTTGTGACATCAATTGGTTCCCTCATTAATCAGTTCCTCATTAACTGTAAAAACAATAAGGGTTTTGGTTTTTACAGTTTGACCATCTCATGATCTCTGTAGAAGGTGATATAGATCTATCCCTATTGGGTGAGAGATGACAGAGAGTCTGGTTATACTTAAAAAAAAATTTGTCTATTTTCTTTAAGCTCAAATCAATTAAACATGTTATGCCCACTGGGAAGAACACCTCTTTGATTTTGGACCAGAGAGATTTTGTGTTTCTGTGTTTACTCTTGACTTGTGCCAAACTTGTAGACATGAAGCTGTAAGCTCTGTCTCTATGTGTCCAAAATTCAGAAAGGCCTTTCCCTCTCATTATGTGAGATATAATATCCTATCTATAGAGGATATTATTACAGTACAATGTCTCTTAAATTCAAGGAGCTCTGTTCTTACTGACTTACAGAGATAAATAAGTTCTTATGTAATTTGAATATTCTTAAAATTCCCAGAAAAAGGAAATTGGACTTCTAGTGCTTTAAATGTGCTAAACTCAAATTCTTCTCACCAAAACTAAGAAATATTTAAAAAAAAATCTAAGTTCATAATAAGAGTAAAATTGTGAACAGTGCCGCAATAAATATACGTGTGCATGTGTCTTTATAGTAGAATGATTTATAATCCTTTGGCTATATACCCAGTAATGGGATTGCTGGGTCAAATGGCATTTCTAGTTCTAGATTCTTGAGGAATCCCCACACTGTCTTCCACAATGGCTGAACTAATTTATACTCCCACCAATAGTGCAAAAGCATTCCTATTTCTCCATATCTTCTCCAGCATCTGTTGTTTCCTGACTTTTTAATGATTGTCATTCTAAATGGCATGAGATGGTATCTCATTGTGGTTTTGATTTGCATTTCTCTAATGACCAGTGATGATGAGCCTTTTTTCATACGTTTGTTGGCCACATAAATGTCTTATTTTGAGAAATGTCTGTTCATATTCTTTGCCCACTTTTTGATGGGGTTGTTGGTTTTTTTCTTGTAAATTTGTTTAAGTTCCTTATAGATTCTGGATATTAGCCCTTTGTCAGATGGATAGATTGCAAAAATTTTCTCCCATTCTGTAGGTTGCCTTTTGACTCTGATGACAGTTTCTTTTGCTGTGCAGAAGCTCTTTAGTTTAATTAGATCCCATTTGTCAATTTTGGCTTTTGTTGCCATTGCTTTTGGTGTTTTAGTCACGAAGCCTTTGCCCATGCTTACATCCCGAATGGTATTGCCTAGATTTTCTTCTAGGGTTTTTATGGTTTTAGGTCTTATGTTTAAGTCTTTAATTCATCTTGAGTTAATTTTTGTATAAGGTGTAAGGAAGGGGTCCAGTTTCAGTTTTCTGCATATGGCTATCCAGTTTTCCCAACATCATTTATGAAGTGGAGAATCCTTTCCACCTTGCTTGTTTTTTGTCAGGTTTGCCAAAGATCAGATGGTTGTAGAGGTGTGGTGTAATTTCTGAGGCCTCTGTTCTGTTCCATTGGTCTATATATCTGTTTTGGTACCAGTACCATGCTGTTTTGGTTACTGTAGCCTTGTAGTATAGTTTGAAGTCAGGTAGTGTAATGCCTTGAGCTTTGTTCTTCTTGTCCAGGACTATCTTGGCTATACAGGCTCTTTTTTGGTTCCATATGAAATTTAAAGTAGGTTTTTCTAATTCTGTGAAGAAAGTCAATGGTAGCTTGATGGGGATTAGCATTGAATCTCTAAATTACTTTGGGCAGTATGGCCATTTTCAAGATATTTATTCTTCCTATCCATGAGCATGGAATGTTCTTCCATTTGTTTGTGTCCTCTCTTATTTCCTTGAGCAGTGGTTTGTAGTTTTCTTTGAAGAGATCCTTCACATCCCTTGTGAGTTGTATTCGTAGGTATTTTATTCTCTTAGTAGCAATTGTGAATGGGAATTCACTCATGATTTGGCTCTCTTGTTTGTCTGTTATTGGTGTATAGGAATACTTGTGATTTTTGCACACTGATTTCGTATCCTGAGACATTGCTGAAGTTGTTTTTCAGCTTAAGGAGATTTGGGGCTGAGGGTTTTCTAAATATACAATCATGTCATCTGCAAACCCAGAGACAATTTGACTTCCTCTCTTCCTATTTGAATACCCTTTATTTCTTTCTCTTGCCTGATTGCCCTGGCCAGAACTTCCAATACTATGTTGAGTAGGAGTAGTGAGAGAGGGCATCCTTGTGTTGTGCTGGTTTTCAAAGGGAATGCTTCCAGCTTTTGCCCAACCAGTATGATATTGGCTGTGGGTTTGTCATAAATAGCTCTTACTATTTTGAGATACGTTCCATCAATACCTAGTTCATTGAGAGTTTTTAGCATGAACGGGTGTTGAATTTTATTGAAGGCCTTTTCTGCATCTATTGAGAGAATCATGTGGTTTTTGTCATTGGTTCTGTTTATGTGATGGATTACGTGTATTGATTTGCATATGTTAAACCAGCCTTGCATCCCAGGGATGAAGCTGACTTGATCGTGGTGGATAAGCTTTTTGATGTGCTGCTGGATTCAGTTTACTAGTATTTTATTGAGGATTTTCATATCGATGTTCATCAGGGATACTGGCCTGAAATTTTCTTTTTTTGTTGTGTCTCTGCCAGGTTTTGGTATCAAGATGATGCCGGCCTCATAAAATGAGTTAGGGAGGAGTCCCTCTTTTTCTATTGCTTGAAATAATTTCAGAAGGAATGGTACCGGGTCCTCTTGGTACCTCTGGTAGAATTCGGCTGTGAATTCATCTGGTCCTGGGCTTTTTTTGGTGGGTAGGCTATTAATTACTGCCTCAATTTCAGAACTTGTTATTGGTCTATTCAGGGATCCGACTTCTTCCTGGCTTAGTGTTGGGAGGGGGTATGTGTTCAGGAATTTATCCATTTCTTCTAGATGTTCTAGTTCATTTGTGTAGAGGTGTTTATAGTATTCTCTGATGTTAGTTTGTATTTCTGTGGGATCAGTGGTGCTATCCCCTTTATCATTTTTATTGTGCCTATTTGATTCTTCTCTCTTTTCTTATTAGTCTGGCTAGCAGTCTATCTATTTTGTTAATCTTTTCAAAAAACCAGCTCCTGGATTCATGGAGTTTTTGAAGGATTTTTCATGTCTCTATCTCTTTCCATTCTGCTCTGATCTTAGTTATTTCTTGTCTTCTGCTAGCTTTTGAATGTGTTTGTTCTTGCTTCCTAGTTCTTTTAATTGTGATGTTAGGGTGTTGATCTTTCCTGCTTTCTCCTGTGTGCATTTAGCGCCATAAATTTCCCTTTAAACACTGCTTTTGCTGTGTCCCAGAGATTCTGGTATGTGTGTCTTTGTTCTCATTGGTTTCAAATAACTTCTTTATTTCTGCCTTAATTTTGTTATTTACCCAGTAGTCATTCAGGATTAGATTGTTCAGTTTCCATGTAGTTGTGTGGCTTTGAGTGAGTTTCTTAATCCTGAGTTCTAATTTGGTTGCACTGTGGTCTGAGAGACTGTTTATTATGATTTTCATTCTTTTGCATTTGCTGAGGAGTGTTTTACTTCCAATTATGTAGTCAATTTTAGAATAAGGGCGATGTGGTGCTGAGAAGAATGTATATTCTTTTGATTTGGGATGAAGAGTTCTGTAGGTGTCTATTAGGTCTGCTTGGTCCAGAGCTTAGTTCAAGTCCTGAATATCCTTGTTAATTTTCTATCTCGTTGATCTAATATTGACAGTGGGGTGTTAAAGTCTCCCACTATTATTGTGTGGGAGTCTAAGTCTTTTTGTATGTCTCTAAGAACTTGCTTTACGAATCTGAGTGCTCTTTTATTGGGTGCATACATATTTAGGATAGTTAGCTCTTCTTGTTGCATTGATCCCTTTACCATTATGTAATACCCTTCTTTGTCTCTTTTGATCTTTGTTGGTTTAAAGTCTGTTTTATCAGAGACTAAGATTGTAACCCCTTTCTTTTTTTTCTTTCCATTTGCTTGGTAAATATTCCTCCATCCCTTTATTTTGAGCCTATGTGTGTCTTTGCATGTGAGATGGGTCTCCTGAATAGAGCACACCAGTGAGTCTTGACTCTATCCAATTTGCCAGTCTGTGTTTTTTAATTGGGGCATTTAGCCCATTTACATTTAAGGTTAATATGGTTATGTGTGGATTTGATCCTGTCATTATGATGTTAGCTGGTTATTTTGCCTGTTAATTGATGCAGTTTCTTCATAGTGTCAATGGTCTTCACAATCTGGTATGTTTTTGCAGTGGCTGGTACTGGTTTTTCCTTTCCATGTTTAGTGCTTCCTTCAGGAGCTCTTGTAAGGCAGGCCTGGTGGTAACAAAATCTCTCAGCATTTGCTTGTCTGTAAAGGATTTTATTTCTCCTTTGCTTATGAAGCTTAGTTTCGCTAGATATGAAATTCTGGGTTGAAAATTCTTTTCTTTAAGAATGTTGAATATTGGCCTCCACTCTCTTCTGGCTTGTAGGGTTTCTGCAGAGAGATCTGCTATTAGTCTGATGAGCTTCCCTTTGTGGGTAGGTAACCCGACCTTTCTCTCTGGCTGCCCTTGACATTCTTTCCTTCATTTCAACCTTGGTGAATCTGACAATTAAGTGTCTTGGGGTTGCTCTTCTTGAGGAGTATCTTTGTGGTGTTCTCTGTATTTCCTGAATTTGAATGTTGGCCTGTCTTGCTAGGTTGGGGAAATTCTCCTGGATAATATCCTGAAGAGTGTTTTCCAACTTGGTTCCATTCTCCCTGTCACTTCCAGATACACCAATCAAACATAGGTTTGGTCTTTTCACATAGTCCCATATTTCATTCCTTTTCATTTTTTTCTCTAATCTTGTCTTCATGCTTTATTTCATCAATTGATCTTCAATATCTGATATCCTTTCTTCCACTTGATCGATTCGTCTATTGATACCTGTGTATGCTTTACGAAGTTCTCGTGCTACGTTTTTTAGCTCCATCAGGTCACTTGTGTTCTTCTCTACACTGGTTTTTCCAGTTAGCAATTCCTTTAACCTTTTTTCAAGGTTCTTAGCTTCCTTGTATTGGGTTAGAACATGCTCGTTTAGCTTGAAGGAGTTTGTTATTACCCACCTTCTGAAGCCTACTTCTGTCAATTTGTCAAACTCATTCTCCATCCAGTTTTGTTCCCTTGCTGACAGGGAGTTGTGATCCTTTGGAGGAGAAGAGGCGTTCTGGTTTTTGGAATTTTCAGCCTTTTTGCACTGGTTTTTCCTCATCTTCGTGGATTTATCTACCTTTGGTCTTTGATGCTGGTGACCTTTGGCTGGGGTTTTTTTGTGGACACTCTTTTTGTTGATGCTATTCCTTTCTGTTAGTTTTCCTTCTAACAGTCAGGCTCCTCTGCTGCAGGTCTGCTGGAGTTTGCTGGAGGTCCACTCCAGACCCCATTTGCCTGGGTATCGCCAGCAGAGGCTGCAGAACAGCAAAGATTGCTGCCTGTTCCTTCCTCTGGAAGCTTCATCCTAGAGGGGCACCCGCCAGATGCCAGCCAGAGGTCTCCTTTATGAGATGTCTGTTGACCCCTGCTGGGAGGTATCTCCCAGTCAGGAGGCATGGGGGTCAGGGACCCACTTGAGGAGGCAGTCTGTCCCTTAGCAGAGCTTGAGCACTGTGCTGGGAGATCTGCTGCTCTCTTCAGAGCCACCAGGCAGGAACGTTTAAGTCTGTTGAAGCTGTGCCCACAGCTGCCCCTTCCTGCAGGTGCTCTGTCCCAGGCAGATGGGAGTTTTATCTGTAAGTCCCTGACTGGGGCTGCTGCCTTTCTTTCAGAGATGCCCTGCCCAGAGAGGAGGAATTTAGAGAGGCAGTCTGGGTACAGCTGCTTTGTGGCACTGTGGTGGGCTCTGCCCTGTCCAAACTTCCCAGCAGTTTTGTTTACACTATGAGGGGAAAACTGCCTACTCAAGCCTCCAGATGCCCCTCCCCCAACCAAGCTCAAGCATCCCAGGTCAACTTCAGACTGCTGTGCTGGCAGCGAGAATTTCAAGCCAGTGGATTTTAGCTTGCTGGCCTCCATGGGGGTGGGATCCACTGAGCTAGACCACTTGGCTCCCTGGCTTCAGCCCCCTTTCCAGGGGAGTGAACGGTTCTGTCTCACTGGTGTTCCAGGCGCCACTGGGGTATGAAAAACTCCTGCAGCTAGCTCTGTGTCTGCCAAAATGACCACCCAGTTTTGTGCTTGAAATCCAGGGCCCTGGTGGTGTAGGTACCCGAGGGAATCTGGTCTGCGGGTTGCGAAGACCGTGGGAAAAGCATAGTATCTGGGCCAGAATGCACCATTCCTCACAGTCCCTTGGGGCTTCCCTTGGCTAGGGGAGGGAATTCCCCCAACCCTTGTGCTTCCCGGGTGAGGTGACACCCCACCCTGCTTCAGCTCACCCTCTGTGGGCTGCACCAACTGTCTAACCAGTCCCAGTGAGATAAGCCGGGTACCTCAGTTGGAAATGCAGAAATCACCTGCCTTCTGCATTGGTCTCACTGGGAGCTGCAGACCAGAGCTGTTCCTATTTGGCCATCTTATCACTTCTTTCTTTTGGGAACATTCCCAATATTCTCTTCTAGCTTTTTTTTTTTTTTTTTTTTTTTTTTTAAATGGAGTCTCACTCTGTTGCCCAGGCTGGAGTGCAGTGGTGTGATCTCGGCTCACTACAACCTCTGCCTCCCAGGTTCAAGTGATTCTCGTGCCTCAGCCTTCCAAGTAGCTGGGATTACAGGTGCCTGCCACCATGCCCGGCTAATTTTTGTATTTTTAGTAGAGATGGGATTTCACCATGTTGGCCAGGCTGGTCTCCAACTCCTGACCTCAAGTGATCCACCCACCTCAGCCTCCCACAGTGCTGGGATTACAGGCATGAGCTACCACACCCAGCTTCTTCTAGCTATTTTGAAATATACAATAAATCTAACAGTATTTTTGTATGCATTCACTAACCTCTCTTCGTTTTCCCCACATCCACCCAGTACCCTTCCCAGCCTCTGGTAACCATATTCGACTCTCTACCTCCCTGAGATCAATATTTTTTGGCTTTCACATATTAGTGAGAGCATGCAGTATTTGTCTTCTCATGCCTAGATTATTTCCCTTAACATAATGACCTACGGCTCCATTCATGTTGCTGCACATGACGGGACTTCATTTTTTTTATGGCTGAATAATATTCTATTGTGTCTATACCTACATTTTCTTTATCCATTCACCTGTTGATGGACACTTAGGTTAATTATGTATCTTGGCTATTGTGAATAGTGCTGCAATAAACATGGGAGTACAGACATCCCTTTGATACACTTTTTATTTTTTGAGACATATACCCAGCAGCAGGATTGCTGGATCATATGGTAGATCTATTTTCAGTTTTCAGAGGAACCTCCATACTGTTTTCCATAGTGGCTGTACTAGTTTCATTCCCAATAGTGTACTACCATTCCCCTTTCTCTATATTCTCACCAGCATCTATTATTTCTGTCTTTTTGATAGTAGCTGTGTTAACTGGGGTGAGATGATATCTCATTGTAGTTTTGATTTACATTTCCCTTATGGTTAGTGATGTTGAACATTTTTTTCATCTGTTGGCCATTTATATGCCTTAAGAAATGTCTATTCAGAATATATGTCCATTTTTTTCAATTAGCAATAATTGCATCTCAGATAAACCTCATTGGCTACAATACTGCCACTGCACAAAGCTATATCTCCACTTTTTTCATCAGATTATTTGGGCTTTTTTTTCCTGCAGAATTGTTGGAGTTCCTTATACATTCTCATTACTAATCCCTTGTCAGATGGATAGCTTGCAAACATTTTGTCCCATTCTGTAGATTGTCTCTTCACTCTGTTGGCTATTCCTTTGCTGAGCAGAAGCTTTCTAGCTGATGTAATCCCATTTATCTATGTTTGTTTTTGTTACCTGTGTTTTTGAGGTCTTAATAAAAAAAAATCTTTGCCCAGATCAGTGTCCTGAAGCATTTCCCCCATGCATTCTTCTAACAGTTTCATAGTTTCAGGTTTTACATTTAAGTCTTTAATCCATTTTTGTGTATAGTGTATAGTTAGACAGTTAATAGCATTTGCCTGTGGTTATATCAGCAAAACTCTTTATACTGTTCTTTTCTTATCTCCAAATTGGGTGGATTTTGACCTCTCTTTTTCTGTAGTTGGGCTGTTTTAATAACATTTATTTGAACACATGGGTTTTGAAGAGAAACACACAAACAAGATAATTTTATCTTGGTGCCCCTTTAATTATTATTTGTCAAGGTCAAAATAGCTAAAATTAAAATCTGGTATAAAAGTTTACATTTTATTGAAAAGGTTACATTTCCAGCTTTAATCATAACTGAATTGCATAAGACCAGTAAAATGCTGGCCCCAAAAAATGTTGTAAACAATGATCATTCATTGTTCACCCAACTATGATACATTTTATTTTCTGGATATTATATTAAGAGCTTAACTTGAATAAGAAGTCAATCAAACTGAATATACTGTAATTTAATGTTTAGTTTTTGTATATCAACGTAAATTTACTAAATTATGCTTTCATTACATACATTTCTTGCCTCCTATATATGCCCATTCTCAATCAATTTAATTAATTCTTATTAAAACAAGACAAATTACAAAGAGTTCATCTGAAATTGTACTGCAAATGGTAATTGAACCTTCTTTGTTAGCTTTTATATCTTACAGCCGCCACATGGGAGACTTTCAGAATTATTTTATTGGTAAGTCAACTAATTTATCATTTTTTCTTGAAAGATGTTTGTGGCTATATAGGAAGTATCTAAATATTACCTAACTTTTATTGACTGTTTTTACTATTTTTCACCTGATAAGCTTTTAGCATGCTCAAAATACATATATGAGAAAGAATTTGGCAAAATACATATATGAGAAAGAATTTGGCTTAGAATTGAACAAGAACCATGTTCAGTAGTATAAAAGTTCATTTCAGAACAAAAATAAATGGAAAAGAAAGCATGTCAAGGAATCTTACAAAGCACACAAGAAACTTTCAGCTTTTCCAAAATGTCTGGACTCCAGAGATAGGGAAAACAAAAATGGAGATTAGTGAAAGCAGAAATAATGTGGGTGGGTTTAAAAATACTGGGTAAATTCAAAATGAATACATTTTTTTCTTTGGGGATTTTTTACTGATGTTAGTTCACACAGGTTGAGTATCCCTAATCCAAAAGTCTAAAATCTGAAACACTTCTGATCTCAAGCATTTAGGATAAAGGATACTCAACCTGTATAATCAAATACAGCAAACCAGCAGAAAGTATAAGGAAGAATACACGCAGTATGAATGTCACGCGTAATCTAGGGTATCTCCAAGCCAAAGGGTAAAGTGTTTCAAAGTTTTCTTTGGCATCCTTTCACTTCACTTCAATTTTCTGTTGCCACATAGCATCCAGAGCCCAGAGTCCTAAAGGTACTTAGGACACCCTAGTGCAGAGATATCAAGACAAGGTCTCATGTTCCAGATCACTCTTTACCTCCTACATCCCTCAGAGACTTCACTCAGTTCTAATAAATTGATTTCTACTATTAAGTATTACTCACTAACATTCATTAGCCCTGTAAGAAAAAAAATAAAAAATGGCAAAGGTGGGAGGGAAAGAGATTTTTTAGAGTGATAAAATAATTCCAAAGTAAATAGAAAGAAGGAATTAATAAAGGAAAAAATAAATGAGTTAGAAACAGAAAAAGAGAATGAAACCAAAATACATAAATCCAAGAGCTGGTTCTCAGTAAAATGAAATGAAATGAACTTGAGAGAAAGCACATTTGGTGAATTGCAGATGGCCACAAATTCTTTGTTACTCCTCTCACTGAGTGCTGGGGTCTATTTCCCCTCCCTTTGAATCTGAGTGGCCCTATGACTTGCTTTGACAAGGAGAATATGGTAGATGATGCTTCATAATTCTTAAAGTTAGGCATTAACAGATCAACAGCTTCCACTGTCATCTATTGGAATACTCCCTTTTGGTCTCCATGTATGAAGTCTGACTATCCTCTGGGGAGAGAGACCTGAATCTACTTTAAATGTTTCAGATCCTGCCAAACACCCAGCTGAACACAGCTCCTGAGTAACCCTTGCCAATACCATGTAGAGGAGAACAACCACCCAGCATCACCTGCTTGAATTCCCAAGAATTCTGAGTAAATTATAATATGGTTGCTATTTTAAGCCACTGAGTTTCGGGGTAGTATGTTACACAGAAACAGATAATCCTAGAAGTAAGGCTCCTAGAAGTAAGGTGTTTGTGTAACTAAAAACTTAAAAATTTGTGGCACTGGATTTTGGACCAAGCAGTAGGTGGATGCCTAAGGGGCAGTAAGGAAACTGCTAGTAGCAGCTGCAAGTACAATGAGGAAATTGCTACTGAAGGCTAAGTGCAGCCCTGTGAGTGACCCAAGATGACACCACGTGGAGTGGCACTGCCTAGGTGAGACCAGCCCCAAATACCTGTCAAATGGTCGTTTTTGAAGCTACTGATTTTTAGGGTTGTTTTTATGCAAAATAGATAACCAAACTACAAAATATAAGTGAAGATATGCCAGAGGAAATTTAACCACAGAAATGGATAATATGTCTTAAAATCAGAAAAGAGGCTATTTTGGTAAATTCTTTACCAATAAATTTGAAAACCTGGATGAATTGGAAAATTTTGCTTAAAAATATAATTTACAAAAAAAAAAATCACCCCCAAAGAAACAGAAAATCTAATACAGACTGATTTACAGAGAAGAAAATTCAAATAGATCATTCTCCATAAAACAAATTTAGGAACTATTGCTAAGAAAACCTAGATTCAGACAGCTTCACAGAGAATTCTTCCAGACTTTAAACATTAGATAATTCTAATGCTAAACCATTCTAAAACTTAGACAAAGGAGAAAAATATTCAAACTCCTTCAACGAAATAAGGATATTATCGATCCCAAAACCTAACAAAGATTGTACCAATAAGAAAACCATAGGTCATTCTCACGAATGTCAACACAAAAATCCTCAATAAAATACAATAAGAATCAGCAGACCATTAAAAGAATAGTATGTGGGCTGTACTCCAGAAATAAAAGAATGATTCAAAATCAGGACTAATAATACAATTCATCATGTAGATATAGTTAAAGAGAAAAAAACATGATTATGTCCTTAGACTGTAAAAAAGCATTTGATAAAATTCAATGACCATTCTTGATTTAAAACAATAAGTGGAATATGAGAGGTTCCACTTCTGGGTATGACTTGCCAAGATGCTATAGAATGACCACCACTTCTAGCTCCCTGCAGAAAACTATAAAGACTTGGACAAAATATGAAAAGCAAATACCTGAAGGTCCAGGAGAATGAAGAGATAAAGACAGATTCTGGAGGGGAGGTCACGCTAGTCTGGAGGAAGTACAAGTAAATTCCTGTTTCTGTAGCTTTTAGCCTGGGGCTAAGCCACCTAGTGAGTACAGCAGCTATGGGGGCCTTGCATGGAAGAACTCTTTCTGATCTGAGGAACTAGAAAAAAGAAGCCATGAAGCCACGAATGCTGAAAGAGTAGGAGAATTCTGGGCGAGCATGAGCCAAAGAGGGGATCCCCAAGCTCAAGCTGTCTCCTCACATCTCTAACGGACACCCGAACTAGGTAGGCTCAGAACAAATTTAAAACAGACCATCTAAAAACAAAACATCTGAACAGACTGGACCTTCTACATAAGAAAACATGTTTGCAGTAGAACTCCAGCCAAGAAAATTGCTTACTAAACAAAGGAAACCATGCTTATCAGAAAAATAATAGCATTTAGAATATCCATAATCTGACATTCCTAATGTCCCAGAAACAATCCAAAATCACCAAGTATACAAAGAACCAAAAAATCACATGTTCTCAAGAGAAAGAAAATAGAGTCCAAACCCAAGACGAACCAGATATTGGAACTAACAGACAAGAATCAAGCCGCTAATGTAACTATCCTCAATGAAGCAAAACATATTTACAATGCATGAAAAGTCTTAGCAGAGAAATGGTAAGTCTCAGCAGAGATACAGAAACAAAGACACTGAGATCTGAAAACTAATAAAAACCCTCAATAAAATAGAAATATAGTTACTTCCTTAGCATGATAAAATATATCCATCCCAGCCAAAAATTAGCATCAGATTTCCTGGAAAAAGTAAAGACATTCCCACCAAAGTTAAAAAACAATAAAAAGTAAAAAACACTCACTGCTACCCCTATTATTTAATATTGTACTGAAGGTCCTAACCACAATTAGACAAGATACAGAAATAAAAGGCACAGCCATTAGAAAGAGATAAGTAAAACTATTACTATTTATAGATGATATGATTATACATCTTGAAAACCCAAAGGAATAAAATAAAAAACTCCTACAAATAGTAACATAATAAGATAGCAGGGGAAATTAACATAAAGAAATCACTAGCTTTCTTATATACAGACAATAATTAGAAGATAGGCAGGAAAAGCCCCAGTCACAATAAAAACAAAATGATGAAATAACTAAGAATAAATTTAAGAAATATGTAAAACCTATATGAGGGAAATTCTAAAACATATTCTAGGCTAAATAGATTCAACTTTATAAACATATAAATTCTAAATTAATTTATGAATATAAATGTTATCCCAATATCTATAGGAAGAAAGCTTTAAAACACATTCTAGATGAAATAAATTCAATCTTATAAACATATAAATCCTAAGTTAATTTATGAATATAAATGTTACCCCAATATCTAAAAACAAAAATGATAAAAGTTCCTGAAAAAATTACAGGGCAGGGGAGGGATGAATAGGCAGAGCACAGAGGATTTTTAGGATAGCGAAAATACCCGGTATGATAGTATAATGGTGGATACACGTCATTACATTTGTACAGACCCATAGAATGTACAACACCATGGGTGAACCCTGAACTATGGACTTTGGTGATTATGATGTGTTGATGCAGGTTCCTCAATGGTAATGAATGTACCATTCTGGTTGGTGGTGTTGATAATGGGGGAGGCCTTGCATGTGCCAGGGTAGGGGGTATATACAGGGAAGTCTCTGTACCTTCCTCTCAATTTTGCTGTGAACCTAAAACTGCCCTTTAACAGTGGTCTTTTTACTTAGAACCAACCCAAATGTCCATCAATGACAGACTGGATTAAGAAAATGTGGCACATATACACCATGGAACACTACACAACTATAAAAAAGAATGAGTTCATGTCCTTTGCAGGGACATGGATGAAGCTGGAAACCATCATTCTCAGCAAACTAACACAGGAACAGAAAACCAAACACCGCATGTTCTCACTCATAAGTGGGAGTTTAACAATAAGAACACATGGACACAGGGATGGGAACATCACACACCGGGGCCTGCTGGGAGGCAGCGGGCTAGGGGAGGAATAGCATCAGGAGAAATATCTAATGTAGATGACGAGTTGATGGGTACAGCAAACCACCATGGCATGTGTATACCTATGTAACAAACCTGCACATTCTGTACATGTATCCCAGAACTTAAAGTATAATAAAAAAAATTATTTAAAAAATTGGCAAATAATTTTTTTAAAAAGCAGTTTTGTTTTTTGTTTGTTTGTTTTTTGAGACAGAGTTTTGCTCTGTCACCCAGGCTGGAATGCAGTGATGCAATCTCGGTTCACTGCAAATTCCACCTCCCAGGTTCAAGTGATTCTTGTGCCTCAGCCGCCCATGTAGCTGTGACTACAGGCATGCACCACCATGCCAGGCTAATTTTTGTATTTTTAATAAAGACTAGGTTTCACCATGTTGGCCAGGCTGGTCTTGAACTCCTGACCTCAAGTGGTCTGCTTGCCTCAGCCTCCCAAAATGCTGGGATTACCGGCATGAGCCACTGCACCAGGCCAAAAAAGTCTTTAATTAAACAAAAAGGAAAAAAATAAGGGTAAGTTCCATTATAACTCCCAGGAAGACGCAATGGACTCAACACATAGTTGTACCCACAGTAATGATTTATTACAGCAAAAAGATACAAAGCAAAAACTACAAAGGGAAAAGATACATGGGATGAAGTCTGAAGGAAATGAGGCACAAGCTTCGAAGAGTTCTCTCCTAGTGGAGTCACACAGAACAAGCCTAATTCCTCTAGAAATGAATTGTGACAACATAAGTGAAGTGTTGTCTACTAGGGAAGCTCATCAGAGACTCAGTGTCCAACATTTTTCATGGAAACTGTTCATATATGTATCTTCTGCCTCGCATATACCAAAATTCCAGACTCCCAAAAGAAAAGCAGGTATTCAGCATAAACCACAATGCTTATACAGTTTAGGCATACGGAGACATCCTTATCATTTACGAAAAGTTTCATTTAAGTATAGAGAACTGTATGCCAACTAAGTTTCTAAACACCAGCAACGGCCAACTTCGCAAGGAGGCCTTTCTAAGGATAGCAGTCTAAGACCTGCTATGTCAACTCTATTCTCTACATCTTGAATATAAAAAATCAAATTATAAGTCAACATCCAAAACTCGTAAAAGACTGATAAAATTCAGTATGTAAAAATAAAAAATAAAACTTAATTATGGCCAAAATTTATCAAGAACAAAATCACAAGACAAGTGACAAACTAGAAGAGAATGTTTGCAACTCATATCTCAGTCAAAAAGATAATATAGCTTTTAATAGTATCTTTATTATATAAACAATTTCTACAATGGCTACTATAAGAATACAACTTAATAGAACAACTAGGGAAAAACTGTTGACACAAAAGGAAACACATATGGCTCAACCTCACCTATCAAAAGATTGAATTAAAAATAACACTGAGATACCACTTCTCATCTATCAGATTGGTAAGAACCCAAAATTAGACCACATATGCTGCTATCAGCTTGGTAAAAACCCCAAATCAGATAACGTTTTCATCTATCAGATTGGTAAAAACCCAAAGTTAGACAACATACTCTGCTAGGAAATTACATACTCTCATATATAGCTGGTAGGAATTCACATTCCTACCCAGGACAATTTGGCAATGTCTACCAAAATTAATATGCATATACCCTTTGATCCAGCCAAATTCTTGGGATTCACTTGCACCCTAAAATATGACATACATATAAGGTTAATTGTTGTATTTGCATTAGCAAAAGATAAGTAACAACCCAAATGTCTATCAGTAGGGTTAAATACAGTCTATTATCTGCATAAAATATCATATTACGTAGCTATAGTGAAGTACTCTGTGGATTGACATGAAATGATCTCCAAAATATATTCTGAAGAGAAAAAGCAAGGCAGAAAACAGTGTAAAAACTGACAGAATATAAGATTTCAAGTTGGTATTGGCTTATATATGCACAAATATATGTTAGATGTGGGTGGAAATAACAATTTTTACTATAAACCTTTTATTACGACTTGATTTTTGGACCATATAAATTTATTATCAATTAAAAAAATTATAATTAGATGAGATATGAATATTATCATTTTTTTGTGTGTCCCAAGTGTTTTATTTCTTTGCCAGACAATGGTAACTATCTTGGAGGCAAAAATCAGATTAAGGATATGGCCCTCCCAAACTAAGCCTAGTTTCAGATGGGCTTAAATTGTCCCACCATTAAATTGAAAGAGAAGGGAGGAACAAATAAGGAAGAATATTAATGTAAAAGATCTAAATCTAAGTTTAAAAACTACTTATTTTCGATATTTAGCTGTGTTGCTTATATATGGAGCTCAGTAGAAACAGGGAGATTTCTAGAGCCTAGAATGTTTTTGAGTGAATTACATTACCAAAGAAACCAAAAGACTGGCCTGCAAATCCTGTTCAAATCCTAAAGCAATCCCTAGGCCCCCAGATCACAACAGCAGGAAGTGAGCTATGAAAGCTTTGCGGTCCCCAGGAAAGACGTATGTTTCAATCACTAACTCAGATGAGGCCTTGGAGAAAAATGATTAAGGATGACAGAGCCAGGAATCATGGAGGTAACGGAGTAAAAAGCTGCTCCCAAAGGAGCTGCCAGAATGGCTGACTAAGGGATTTAATGCACTTCAGAGCAAGGGGTTTTCACAATTTTTGTCAACGAAAATATAATAATTGCTATGAACCAGCAACTTATTTCATGTTTTTCTAACTTGATTAGAATTATTCCATTTTAATTTTACCATTATATACTGGCATTACAGATGTGAATGTTGAAATCTTAACTCCAATGTGATGGTATTATGAAGAGGGGCCTTAGGGGGTAATTAGGGTCATGAGGGTCAAGATGAGATCAGTGCCCTTATGAGAGACAGGAAAGATTTGCTTCCTCTCTCCCTCTCTCTGCCATGTAAGTATGCAGCAAGAAGGTATCCATCTGCAAACCAGAAAGAGGGCCCTCACCACCAACTGAATCAGCCAGCACCTTCACCTTGGACTTCCCATCCTCCAGAAATCGGAGAAGTTTCTGATGTTTAAGCCATCTTGTCTATGGTATTTTGTTGTAGTAGTCCAAACTGATTAAGGCACATGGGGTGGTGGGGGTCACTAATAACTTTTAGTTTATTGGTTGCTAGACCATAAGGAGTCAAATCTAAGTCTGCTGGAGAAAACAATAAATTACCCAGAGATTCTGGACTTCAAATTGGATGGGAATTTAGAGAAGAATCTGAATACCTGTTTGGATGGTCTGTGAGAAAAGACGTTATTCTGTTCCCCAAAATCCATTTTCCCATTCTACTAAGCAATGGGATCTACTGGAAATTGTTGCACCAGAATACAGATAACCACTGCCATGTGAATATGACACTGCAGAGTCTGACACACATACTACCTCTTGCCAATTATAAGTGCTGTTCAAAGAGCACTCTAAGACCTGTTGCCAGCAAGGAGCTTTTAGGCTCACCTTACTCAGGCTCACAATAATCCTGTTAATGTTATCAAGGTGCTGACATCTGTGACATTCAAACACTATCTAGATGCTTCAATAATCAAAAGCAGGAAGGTACACATGAATTTTCGATATACACTGTAGATGCCATCTAGGAAGCATGTTTGAAGAGCCATGACAATACAGACAGGTGTTCTAATGTTCTCAAAGTGTCTCCACTACCAAGAAGTTTCAGATACTTGACATTTACCTAGACATTATCCTGGATATCAAAGTAGCTCAGAATGTGAACCAAGCTTTGTAACAGTTTGTGAAGATTGAGAAGCTAGTTGGGAGAATTTCTATAGTTACAGCATGTGTCAGAGGATGCTGATGTCAAAGAGGTTGACTGTTATACAACTCTTTTTTTCTTTTTCTTTTTGAGACAGAGTCTCGCTCTGTCACCCAGGCTGGAGTGCAGTGGTGTGATCTCGGCTCACTGAAACCTCCACCTCTCGAGTTCAAGCGATTCTCCTGCCTCAGCCTCCCAAGTAGCTGGGACTACAGGCATGCGCCACCATGCCCTGATAATTTTTGTATTTTTTAGTAGAGATAGGGTTTCATCATTTTGGTCAGGCTGGTCTCGAACTCCTGACCTCAAATGATCTGCCCACCTCAGCCTCCCAAACTGCTGGGATTACAGGCATGAGCCACCACGCCCAGCCTACAACTCCTTCTAATGTTCTTAGTTTTGTGTTTAAACATTTCACAAATTTCACAGGTGACAAAGTTGCTTAGGATGTGAAATATCCTGAGTCTCTTGATAGATACACATAGGTCTTTGCTGAATGAAGAGCCCTTTATATCTACATGTCACACTGGATATTAACTCTGTGTAAATGGCATAAAATGGATGATGCCAAGGAACTAGAGATATTAGAGCTGATCTGAATCAACAAGGAGAAGTCAACTGGAAAGAGACAGAGGAAGTGGGTTTAGAGATGGGACCACAAAGACCCTGAGGAATAAAATGAAGGTATGAATTTATCCCACTGAGTGGCAAAAATAGAATCCTGCACCTTCCTCTTTTTTTTTTTTTTTTTTTTTTTGAGACAAAGTCTCACTCTGTGCCCAGGCTGGAGTGGCAGTGGTGTCATCATGACTCACTGCAGCCTTAAACTCCTGGACTCAAGTGAACCTTCCATCTCAGCCTCCCACATAGCTGGGACTACAGGCACAGGCCATCATGCCCAGCTAATTTTTAAATTTTTTTGTAGAGATGGGGTCTCACTATGTTGTCCAGGCTGGTCTTGAACACCTGAGCTCAAGCAATCCTCTCATCTTGGCTTCCCAAAGTGATTTGATTACAGGCATGAGCCAGCACACCCAGCCCTGAATGAATTTTTAAAGTTTATAGTACTGTTCCTGCTTCAACTCAAAGCAATGCGGATGTTTTGGACTTATGCAAAGAATGTTGTATTTCTAAGCTTTCTTCATTCCTTCATGTAGATCTGTTTCCATCTGGTTTCAGTTTACTTTTGCTGATGAACTTCCTTTAACATTTCATGTAGCGTGGCCTACCGATGAATGCTCTCAGTCACTGCTTGTCTGTAAAAGTCTTAGAATATGTAAGATCCTGAGACTTTTTGGCCATTACTTCTTCAAATGCTTTTTCTGCCCTCTCATCTTTGAGATACCTTAACACATATATGTTAGACCTCTATGATTCTGTCCTTAGTCTGAAAAGAAAAATCTGTTTTATTTTGGAAAGTTTTTATTGCTATGTCATTAATTCATTAATATTTTATTCTGCAGTATCTAATTTGTTAAGCCCATCCACTCAACTTTTCATTTCAGATACTTCATTTTTCAGCTTCTAGAAATCTCTCCATTTCATTCAGGTTTTCCTTTAAATTCTTTACATATTTATAGTAACTGCTTTAAATCTCGTTTGCTAATTCCATCATTGCTGACATTTGTAGGTCTGTTTCTACTGATTGACTTTTTCATCCTAATCACATTTGCCTGCTTCTTTTTATCTAGTAATTTTGCATTGCTTGCTGAACATGAATCTTACATTTTTGAGTGCTAGATTTTGTTGTCTTTGTTTAAAGAGCATTGAACTTTGCTTTGGGAAACAAAGTTACTTGTAAATCAGCTTGATTCTTTTAAGGCTTGGTTTTAAGCTTTGACAGGGTACAAATGGGGTAGCATTTAGGCCGACTTTTGCTCTAATCCTGAAGAGTGACTCTTTGGATCTCAAGTGAATACCCTAGGTGTTCACCAAGGACACTTCACTCTAGCTGGTCAGAATGTAAACACATCGCAGCCCTGCCTGAGCTCTGGGGTTGTTCACCTTCGAGCTTCCCAGAAGTTCTTTGCACAGCACTGTGGAGTTTGACACTACACTTGTCTAATGTAGCATTTGACAAGATAATCAAAAGGGATCTCTATGCAGATTTCTGGAACTCTTTCTCTTACACAGCTTCCTCTTCTCTGGTAGTGTATCCACAAATTTCAGCCATGTCAACCTCCCTGACCTCTGATCTCTTTCTCCTCAGCTCAGCAAGACCAGAGTGCTCCTCTTGGTGCACCCATCTCTCTGCACCACGGTCCAGAGCGTACCTCCAGGAAGGGAGCCTGGAAGATTAGAGGGATCTCTAAGCTTGTTCTCCTTCTCTCAGGGATCACTGTCCCACACTGCCTGTTGTCAACTGTCTGAAAAAAGGGTGTTTCATTTATTTTCCCAATTTTTATAGACATTTTAAAGAGGAGAGCAAGTCTGGTCCAATTACTTCATCAAGGCAGGAAGCAGAAGCCTCTATTATAATTCTTCTGATATCTGTAGGATCACCTGTACTCTTTCATTACTGATGTTGGTAATTTTCTTACTGTAGTTGGTAATTGTTTTTTTCTTTTTTTGAGACAGGGTCTATGTTCTGTCATCCAGCCTGGAGCTGCAGTGGCACAGTCATAGCCCACTGTACCCTCTAACTTCTGGGATCAAGTGATCCTCCCATTTCAGCGTCCTGAGTAGCTACGACTACAGGCATGCACTACCATGCCTGGCTAATTTTTCAAATTTTGTTGTAGAGACAGGGTTGCCCAGGCTGGTCTGGAACTCCTGGCCTTAAATTGTTCCTCCCACCTCAGCTTCCCAAAGCGCTGGGATTACAGCAGCGAGCCACCACACTCAGCTGGTAATTTTCATATATTCTATTGATCTAGCTATGAGTTTATTAATTTTTATATAATCTTTTCAAGGTATCCATTTCCAAATATTAGGAGTTTTTCTAGACATCTTGTTAGTTATTTCTGCTATAATTTTATCATGGTAAGAGAATGTACTCCATGGCAGGGGTTAGAAAAATGTTTTCTGTGAAAGGAAAGGGCCAAATAGCAAATATTTTAGGCTTTGCGGGCCATACAGTCTCTGTTGCAACTACTCAACTTTGTTGTGTGAAAGCAGGCATTGACGATATGTAAATGAATGAGTGTGGCTTTGTTCCTACAGAATTTTAATTATAAATACTGAAATTTGAATTTTATATACATGTTCTATGTCAAAATATTTTTTTAAAATACTTACAAATGTAAAACTATTACTAACATCATACAAAAACAGGCGATGGGCAAGATTTAGCCCATGGGTCATAGTTTGCTGATCTTTGCCCTATAAATTTTCAATGATAAAATTTATTGAGACTTTTTTATAGCCCAACCTCTGTCTTGGTGAACATAACATATACATTTAATGGGACGTATACAGTTTTGGAGGACAGGTTTTTCTATCATTATCAATTAGGTTGAGGGGGTTGACAGTGGTTCTTCATTCACTGTGTCCTTAGTGAATTTTTTTTTTTTTTTGGTCTAATTGGTCTATGAACTACTGAGAGAGGGATGTTAAAATTTCCAATTAGTGGGTTTATCTGTTTCTCCCTTTACCAAATGTTTCATGATTCTAAAGCTGTTATTAGGTACATATATGTACCATTTATGATTGCATGTCTTCCTGATGACTGCCTCCCCTCCCTGTCTCACTCTCTCTTTCAATATACAATCTGTCTTTAGCTGGCAAGTTTAGTTAGTTTACATTTAATAAAATTAATATGTTTGTATATTGGTCTACCATCCCACTGTTTCTCTTTGTTCCATTTATTTTCTGAACCTTCCTTTTCTTGGTTAACTATTGTTTTTAGAATTTCATTCTCATTATCTATAAACCTTTTAGCCAACTCTGCATTATATTTTTAGTGGTTATTCTAGGCCTTACAGTACACATTCTGAACTGTATAGTCTACTTAGGGTTACTATTATATCACTTCACATACAATGCAGAAATTTTACAACTATATTGTTCCCTTTACTTCCCTTCCCTTTATGCCACAGTTGTCATGTGTATTGCATCTACAGTCCATATTATCCACAAAACAATGTCACTATTTTTGGTTTAGGTACTCATATGTACTTTACTTAAGTTGAGATTTAAGAGACAGTTTTATATTTACACAAATTTTTACTATTTCCAAAGTTCTTCATCCCTTTCTGTAGACTCCAGTTTCCATTTGGTATTATTTCCCCTCAGCTTGGAGACCTTCCTTTTGCATTTCTTCTAGTATAGGCTTGCTGGTAATAAATTATCTTAGTTTTTTCTTATCTGAAAATGTCTTTATATTGCCTTCATTTTTAAACAGCCTTATTGAGATTTATTATTTATATGATATAATTCACATACCGTACAATTTATCCATTTAAGGTATACAATTCAATATTTTTAGTATATTCACAGGGTTGTGTAACTATCACCAAAATCTAATTTTAGAATGTTTTCATCTCCCCTAAAAGAAACACGTCCATGAGCAATCAATCGCCATTCCCCACCCCACCACTAATCTACTTTCTATCTCTATAAATGTGCCTATTCTGGACATTTAATATGTAAATATGTGTAATACATTTAAAATGTGTAACAGAATTACACATTTGGGGTTATTTTGCAAATGGCTTCTTTGACTTAGCATAATGTTTGTATGGGTGATCTATGTTGTAGTAATATATAACAGTACTTTATTTTTATTGACAAATATTCCATTGTGTATACATAGTACATTTATACATTCATGAGTTGATGGACATTTTTTTTTTACCACTTTTTAGCTATTATGGGTAATGCTTTTATTATTGTCTTCATCCTTGAAGGATATTTTTGCAAGATACAAAGTTCTGGGTTCATAGTTTTTCCCTCTAAGCACTTTAAATATTTCCTTCCACTATCTTTTGGTCTCCATGATTTCTGATAAGAAATCAGTTGCCATTCATACTGCTATTTCCCCATATGTAATGTGTCACTTTCTCCGACTGCTTTCAAGATTTTCTCTTTATATTTTTTTCCTCCTGCCATTTGACTATGATGTGTCTAAGTTTGCTTGGTGTTTGTTGAGCTTAAATCTGAAATTTTGGCTTTCACTAAATTTGGAAAATTGGGGACCATCATTTCTTTAAATTTTTTTTTTTTTTCCTGCTGTGTTCTCTTTTCTCCTTCTGGGTTCCCAATTACAAGTATGTCAATCATTTAACATTGTTTGATAAGTCACTGAGGATTCTGTAAAAAAAAAAAAATTCGGGCTGAGCACGAATTACAGGTGTAGCTCACACCTGTAATCCCAGCAGTGGACAGGTCACGAGGTCAGGAGTTCAAGACCAGCCTGGCCAGCATGGTGAAACCTCGACTCTACTAAAAATTCAAAAATTAGCCAGGCTGCACGCCTGTAGTCCCAGCTACAGCTACTCAGGAAGCTGAGGCAGGAGAATCACTTGAACCCAGGAGGCGGAGGTTGCAGTGAGCTGAGATCATGCCACTGCACTCCAGCCTGGGTGACAGATTGAGACTCGCTCTCAAAAAAAAAAAAAAATCTGTTTTTCATACAGATATTTTCAACAGAGCTTCAAGTACACCTGCTGTTTCTTCGGTTTCCAATCCACTGTGAAGCCCACTCAGAAATTTTTTATTTCAGATGTTATTTTTTAATTCTAGAATTTCTATTTAATTATTTTTCCATATTTCCTATTTCTCTGCTGGGGTTTCCCATTTACTCACTGGTAATAAGCAAATTTTCTGTTATATCCTTGAGAATAAATCCTTAAGATTTAAAATTATTACCTGCTAATTGCAATATTTGGCTAATCTCAAGGTCTGACTCCACTGATTTTCTTTACTCTTCAGTATGGATGACATTTTTCTATCTTCATATGTCTAATCATTTTGAATTCTAACCCAGACCTTATGAGTGACATGTTGTAGATTCTAGATGGTTACATTCCTTTTTGGAGTACAAATATTTTGTTTTATTATGATAATTTGGCTTAACTGAAACTCTAAACTCTATCTCTCCTACTGTTGCAACAAGTGAAACGTCTATTCACTTTTCTTAGCCTTACCTGGGCTATCTGGAGTCCTCTATGCATACAAATTCAAGGCCACCCAGATATTTGGGCATATAAAGCATATAAAGAACTCAGGCTCCCACTCTGTGGCTCTCTTCATGACATTCAATTTCCAGCTCTGGTGACTGCCTGCATGTTTCTATCCCATTTTACCACTATGTGTTGAATTGATTAGGGGCTGTCCTCAGGCAAAAAGCCATAAAAATGGGAAACTCACTCAGTGACATTCCCTTCTTCTAGGTGTCAACTACTTTTGTTTCTTCCTGCTTTTAGTCATTCTACAGTGCCTTCAAATAGCGTTTATACTTGTGCAGAGTTTATTATTTGTAAAAAGGAGGTATATGCATATTTGATTATGAGCTACTCCAGCTGTACACAAAGCAAGTTGTTTTAATCAGAACTTATATTGATAATGCTCAAGCTTGAAAGTATCTTACGGAATTTAAAAATCTATGTGCTTTCTCTAAGACTGAAGTAGAAGAATGGTATATTAGCCGCAAGGATCATATTTCTGAAAGTCAGGGCCTAGTAGAAGACACTTAAAGAAAATAAGCAACACAACAATATATTTGTAATACACCTTGTCTTGTCTATTTGCATTGCTGTAAAGGAATATCTGAGGCTTGGTAATTTATAAAGAAAAGAGAGGCTGGGCATGGTGGCTCATGCCTGTAATCCCAGAACTTTGGGAGGCCAAGGGAGGAGGATTGCTTGAGCCCAGTCTGGACAACATAGGAAGTTCAAGTCCAGTCTGGACAACATAGGAAGACTCTGTCTCTACAATAAATTTAAAAATTAGAGGGCATGGCGGCACGTGCCTCTAGTTCCAGCTACTCCAGAGGCTGAGGTGGGAGGATTGCTTGAACCAGGGAGGCAGAGGCTGCAGTGAGCCATGACTGCACCACTGCACTCCAGTCTGGGAGTCGTCTCACTCCAGAGGGAGACCCTGTCTCAAAAAAAAAAAAAAAAAGAAAGAAAGAAAGAAAAAGCAGTTTATCTTGGCTCATGCTTCTGCAGGCTATACAGGAAGCATGGTGCCAGGATCTGCTTCTGGTGAGCCCTCAGGAAGTGTACGATCATGGCAGAAGGTGTGGGGGAGCCAGTGTATCACCTGGTGAGAGGGAGCAAGAGAGAAAAGGGGAAGACCACAGACTCTTTTAAACAATCAGATCTCACATTAGCTAATAGAGCAAGAACTCACTCATTACCATGAGGAGGGCACCAAGCCATTCATAAGGGGTCTGCCCTCATGATCCAAACACCTCCCACCAGGCCCCCCCCCACCCGAAACACTGGGGATCATACTTCAACATGAGATTTGGAGAGGATACATATCCAAACTATATCACACCTCAACTATATTTAGGTTGTGTATTAAGTACAAGTGGGAAACTGATGTGATGTCTAATACTTAGAGCTGAAGGAAATAAGATTATATAATGCAAATTGAATTATAAAGTCAATGGATCAGAGTAGAATAAAGCAAAGTTCCTTTAAATAATAGAGACTAGCTGAATATGCATTAACATATCTAAAGAAAGAGCTGTCAGTCTGAGGAGTTGGTTGGCAAGGGACACTCACAGAAAGGAGAGGCACAGAGGCAAACATCAGCAGTGCCTATCTAAGCACTGTTAAGTAGAGAGGGTATTGTAGCCAGAAGACTTCATGCATTACAGTTCTAAGTCAGATTATCTCTCTTGTGGAAATAAATGCATCAGACTTTCATATTATATAATTCTTGTTGTTTTCTTGTTTTCTCTATATCCATTAAAATATTCTGATTACAAATTTGGCTTCCCATATATGTCAGTCTACAGAGAAAAAGAATGCCTGGCTCACATCAACTCAAGCCTGTGTCAGTTATATATCATCATACATTAACAAATTGAAGTGTCTAGCCTGGGCAACATAACGAGGCCACGTCTCAATAAATAAATGAGAATGCTTACTTTAGACACTAGCTCTGTAAGCCGAATCAATGTGTATCTGCTGTGAGAGATGAAATCCCTCACAATGTACTTCATTAAACTCTTAACAATCTACACTGAGGGGAGACCTCAGATTGTGATAATACCATGGTCACGCAGTACTCATTGGGGCTATTTATTCCCTAGATATACTAACTTCATTGAGTAGTATGAATCTTTTAACTACAAGAGTTTGAAGCTCAGTTATTCACATTATTAAACAAATGAGCCTTGCTTTTTAATAGAGCATGTGTGTTTAGCTATAGAAGACAGTCAAATAAAGAGATACAAAAGAACATACTTTTGAAAGGTCAGGAAACTAGATAATAGTTCCTGACATAAAATCTCAGAGTAGCAAAGAAGAGATTCGGTCACAAAATTGGAAAAAGTGCCAAATTCCTATTTATAACCATTTATTTTTATAGCAACTAGTGACTTGCTTAGATCATTCATCTACATAATGATAGTACTAGATCCCAATATTATATTTATTATTACTACATTTGTTTATAGTCTTGGTAGGAATCAGATGAGATGGCTGTGTCAGAATATGAAAATAAATTTGATTCTAGATCAAACCTTGAATGTTTTCAGTGAAATGTATTATAGGAATTATATCATAAAGATCTATAAATATCAGTATACACATCACTACTTGATGGCCAGAATTAGCTCTATATTTGGAATTTTCTTCTAACACATATTGTTTGAGAAATTTTGTAAAAAGGATGAGGTAGGTGTCAATGAGAGAAAAATTATTTTAATAGTATTTTTAAGGCTTTTTTTCATGATCTTCTCCCCATCTGAGACTTCTCCCACTATACTTAGTAGACTAAGAAAAGCTTGAGATTTCCAGAGATCTGATGTTATAAATTTAATGAGAGAAAAAAATATGTAAACTAAATAAGGGCAAAAATCATTTCAGTAACATTTCTGTACAAAATTACAAATAACTTTATGAGATAATTCATCTAATTTTTCTCTGAGGAAATTTTTATTTTTTGGTACTAATTCAACTCCACTAATATTTAAAAATCTGTATTGCAAAGATACATATTACAAAGATATTCTTCATAGAATTTCATCTCATCATCTTCTTACCCTTCTTTGCTTGGTATTAAATACCCCTATTTTTTAGTGATTGAAATTTCCAAATCCTTTTCCATCTTGGTTTTTCTCAAAAATTCACTCGAGAAACATTTTTGAGTAGTTTATTAAATTCTATGATATATACTAGATGTAGAAAATTCAAAAACAAGAGAATTATTCAGTCCCAAGGGGCTTAGATTCTATTAGAGAACAACAGACACATAAACACTAAGTACAGTAGAGAGAGATATAAGATAGAAATATGTCTGGGTACAGTGTGAGCATATAATAGTCAACAAAGTTAATACTAGCTGCCTTTAAATACAAACTTACAAATACTGGTGACTTCATACAATGAAAGTTTAATCCTTGCTCACATTACAGTCTAATGCCCAGTGCCAGTCAGGCAGCCCTTCTCCATCTCTTGGCCCTGACACCTGGAGAACATGGCCTCCAAGGTCACTAAGGCAGGAAAAATGAGAGCTGGAGTTTTTCAGGAGTTGGTTTTTCAGGGCCAGACTTGTGACTGGCTTGCATCCCTTTTGCCCATACTCTACTGTCCAGAACCCAATCACATAGACCCAGTCTAACTCTATGTGAGGCTCAAACACAGAGGACCACACAGTTACTGGATACTAACAGCCTCTGCCACAGGGCTGAATGGCTAATTCTACCCAGAAAAGCTTCATAAAAGATACAAAGTTTGACCTGGGTTTCAGATCACTCTGCTTTATCAAATTCTATCCTACATAATGCGAAACGCAAGAGAATTAACAGAAAAATTATTATAACGATAACAGAAGTCAACAAAGTAGTGGGGCATTCATTCACTCAACAGATACTTACTGAAAACCTACTCTATGCCTGTTCTAGATGCACGGAAAATCTCAGTGAACAAAAAATAAAAATTTCTTTCCCTGTGGGACTTACATTCTAGCTTGGGGAGACACAATGTAAAGTAAATTATATAGTATGTTGGTAGATGGTAAGAGAGGAAGAGAGGGAATAGGCAAAGAATGGGTTTTACTTTTTAAAAAGTGGTCTAGGAGGCATCATTGAAAGATTGATAGTGAAGACCAAAAGGATGAGGGGGAGTTAGCCATGAGGACATTGGGGGAGAAAGCATTCAACACAGGACAGAAAGGCCAGGCCAACACCTTAAGTCTGGAACTTTCCTGGCATCAGGGAACATCAAAGAGGCTAATTTGGCTGCAGTAGATTGAGCAATTAGATAGTTGCAGGATATGAGGTGAGAACAATAATAGGGGCCATATCATTAAGGTTTTATAGGCCACTGGCTTTTATCTGAGCGAGACAGAGAGTCACTGAAAGGTTTTAAGCATAGAAATAACATATTTATTAAATTTACATATGGAAACAGATTTACCCCAGTAACAAAAAATCAAATCTATGGGAAAAAATTCAGAAATATGCAAAACATATATAATGTTAAAAACACTCTTGAAGTACAGAAAAGGATTTGAACTAATGGGAAGACATATCAATCCTGGACAAGAAGATTCAGCATCATAAAGAAACTTTCCTAAACGGAATTTATCAATTTAAATTTTTAAATTCATATTCTTCTGGGCTGATTCTAAAGTTCATATGGAAAAATTAAAAAGCAAGGACAGCCAAGGTGCAAGGGGAGGGCTACAAAAACTAGACTTACCATATATTAAACTCACTATAAACATTCAACAATTAGAAGAGATTGCTATGGGCATAAGAATAAATGGACACACCAAAGGAAAAAGGAGTCCAGTAAGAATTAATACATATAGAGTTTCACATATAACAAAGTTGGCATCTCAAATCAGCAGGGGAATTCATTCATTCATTTAATAAATATTTATTGAGTACTTACTATGTTTCAGGTACTGTTCTAGCAGTAAACATAGATAAAAATTTCTGCCCTCACAGGGCTGACATTATAATGGGAATTATGATCTATAAACTGATAATGTTGGGAGGACTGGGTAGCTGCTATGTATCCCCTCTAAAAATTCATGATGAAACATAATCTCCATTGTGCTGGCATAAGGAGTTGGGGCTTTCTTCACCCTCATGAATGGATTAGTTCCTTATAAAAAGGCTAAAGGAAACTAGCTTAGGCCTTTTTATGCTCTTCTGCTCTTCTGCCATGTGAGGACAGAGCGTTCGGCCCTTTTTGCTCTTCTGCCCTCTGCTATGTGAGGACACAGCATTTGCCCCTTCTGCTATGTGAGCTTGCAACAAGAAGGCCCTCATCAGACACCAAAAGCTGGTGCCTTGATCTTTGGCTTCCCAGCCTTCAGAACTGTCAGAAATAAATTTCTACTGTCTATAAATTATCCAGTCTCAAGTATTGTTACAGCAGCAGAAACAGACTAAGACAGTAGCCATATTAAAAAAGATAAATCTGGATCTGTATCTTAAACCATATACATAATCCAAATAGGGACTTGGCACAGTGGCTTATACCTATAATCCCAGCACTTTGGGAGGCCGAGATGGGAGGATCATTTGAGACCAGAAGTTCAAGACCAGTATGGGTAACATAGTAAGACCTCGTCTCTACTAAAAATAAAAAAATTAGCTGGGCACAGTGGCACACATCTGTAGTCCCAGCTACTCAGGAGGCCAGCCTGGAGTGCAGTAGCATGATCTCGGCTCACTGCAACCTCTGCCTCCCAGATTCAAGAGATTCTCCCACCTCAGTCTCCTGAGTAGCTGGGATTACAGGCGCCTGCCACCACGCCTGGCTAATTTTTATATTTTTAGTAGAAACGGGGTTTCACCATGTTGGCCAGGCTGGTCTGGAACTCCTGACCTCAGGTGATCCACCCACCTTGGCCTCCTAAAGTATTGGGATTACAGGCATGAGCCACCATACCTGGCTGGAAAGTCTTTTTTAAAACTATGACTCAAACTTGAGGGGCTTTAAAAAAAAAATTGATGGATTTGACTGTAGTAAAACCAGAAAACAACTGCATGGAAAACTAAATCCCATAAGCTAGGTAAAAGGAAAAATAAGCTATAAATAATTATCCATAATTGATATTATAGACAAAAGGCTAATCTGACTAATATAAAAGCAATATGTAAACAAATACATTATCAAAAAGATTTTAATTAGTATTTAAACAACTGAACTATGTCCAGCTTTCCTCATAACTAGGAAAATAAAAATTAAAAGAACACTGAGACACTATGTTTGACATAGTAGTTTGACAATTCTGTTGCAAGGTTATAGAAAAACACGTACCCAAATATATTGGTGGGAGTTCAAAATAGCATAATCTCTATGGACAGCAATTTGGCAACATATATTCAAGTTACAAATGCATTTATCTTTAACCCAGCAATTTCACTTCCAGGACTTTATTTTACTGATATATAATTGTATAATTTCATACATGTGCAGATTTATGTGCAAGGTAAAAAATTAGCTGGACACAGTGGTACACACTGTGTGTACTTCTGCATTGTGTGTACAATACTCATCAGTAGAGGCTTGGCTAAATACATGATGGTATATTCACACAAACAGAATACCTTCTAGTTGTAAAAAAGAATTGGGAAGCCATATATTAAAATGAGCAGATATCTAGGATATATTGTTAAGAAAAAAGAAATACAGGATAGTACATATAGCAATACTCTCCAACAGAAATAAAGTGTCTAGTTTTAAATTTTTCTTAATTATTTTTGTTTTTATCTTTTTTAGAGACAGGGTTTTGCTCTGTTGCCCAGGCTGGAGTACAGTGGCATGATCATGTTCACTGCAGCACTGAACTCCTGGACTCAAGCAATCCTCCCACCTTAGCCTCCTGAGTAGCTGGGACTGTCAGCACACGCCACCACACCTGGTATTTGTTTTGTTTTGTTTTGCTTGGTAAAGATGAGGTCTTACTATGTTGTCCAGGCTGGTCTCAAACTCCTGGCCTCAAGCATTCCTCCTGCCTTGGCCTTCCAAAGTGCTGGGACTACAGGCATGAGCCACCATGCCTGGCCCCAATTTTTGTAGCCACATTGAAAAAAACCAAAAAGGGTGAAATTATTTGTAGTAATATATTTTCACTTCAATATATCCAAAATATTATCATTTCAACATGTAATCAATATAAAAGTTATTGAGATAGTTCACTTTTTCATATTGTCTTCAAAATTTAAGGATTATTTGATGCTCATTGCACATCTCCAGTTCTCAGTCACACTAGCCACATTTCAAGTGCTCAGTAGCCTTGAAATGGCTCCTGGCTACCATATGGGACCACAGAAGTATACAATGTTTGTTCTTTGCTTCATTTGACAAATACTTATTGAATGACTATTATATATTAAGAACTATTCTACTAAGAATGGGAGGTTAAAATATGCATTTGTATTTCCTTGAATTTGCAAAAAGAAGTACTGGAAGTTTAGATAAGGGCTTACTGCTTTCTTTTAGTACACAGGGAGGAAAAATGTTAACAGAGACAGAAATGAGAGAAATATACATCAACGTATCTTTTGGTTTTGGTTTTGATCTTTGAAAAATGTGAACATATTATCTATTTTAAACTTGTAGGAGGGGCCTACAACAAACACATAACAAGTATCCTCCTCCCAGCCAGATTTTTGTCAGATTTTGAACCTGTATGGAACAAGGGGCTATAAAGATGAGCTCAAAAGCTCCAAAGTGCCTAACTTTCAGAGTGGAGAAAACAAAGACTTAGCCACTCAATCAAAAGCTGGGTTGGGCCAGAAAGGATAAATGAAATCTCCCATATGAAAAAAGGAGCAAAGAACAGACAAAATAAACAGAAAACGAGAAGAGAATAAAGTTAAACCCAGCTATTTCAAAAACTGTGTGAAATGCAAATGGACTTATCACTAAACATATTTGACAGCACAACAATAGTACCAAGGGAAAAAGTGATTAAGGACTTAAACTGTTAGAAGATACTTGCATTGTTCAGGCAGAGTAAAAGTACTAACGGAGGGTAGACTGTAATAAATAAGAATGTATATTGTAGTATCTAGGATAACTACTCAAAGAATAATATAGAAAGGTATAACAAGAGATAATGAAGAAAATAAAGTGGGAACTTAAAAGATACTTAATTAGCCAATAAAAGGGCAGGAAAGAAGGAATGCTAGAGGAAAATGCTGGTCAACAAGCAAATGGGACAATGAGAAAATAGCAGCAAGATGGTAGACTTAAACCTAGCCATATCAGTAAGTTCATTAAATGCAGATGGACTAAATTGACTAAATCATACAATTAAAAGAGACTATCAGATTGAATTTTTTAAAAACCTGTCTATATGTTTATTAAACACACACTTTAAATATAAAGATACAGATAGGTTAAAAGAGGATAGAAACATATACTGTGTAAAACACCAACAAATAGAAAGCTATATTAATAGCAGAGAGGTAGACATTACAGCAAGAAGTAATACTAAAGATAAAGCAGAACATTGTGTAATGATAAAAGGGTCAATTAAACAAGAGCACATCAGAAGTCTAAACTTATGTACATGTAATAATTAACATAGCTTCAAAATATATAAAGCAAAACTGGGGGAAGGAGAAGCAGGCAATCTACCATCATACTTGAAGATGTTAACATACATATCTCAGTAAGTGATAGAATAATCAGGCAAAATATCAGTCTGGAAAGAGAATGTTTGGATAGCATTATTTACCAATGTGACTTAATTGAAATTTATAGAATGCTATACCAATCAATTGCTCCTTTTCAAATGTGCATGAAACATCAACCAAAATAGATTCCATGAAGGGCCATAAAGTAAGTCTCAACAAATTTCAAAGGAACAAAACTGTGAAGAGTATATTCTCTCACTATAATGGAATTAAACTTGAAACCAATAATAAAATATAACCAGAAAATCCACAAATGCTGAAAATTGAGCAATACACTTTCATAGAATTAACAAAGAAAACTTTCAAAGGATATTAGTAAACATTTGAATTAAACAAAATGAAAATATGACACATCAAAAATTGTGAGCTGCTATTAAACTAATTTTCAGAGGGAAATTTATAATTTTAAAATGTTATGTTAAAATAGATGAACATAAGATAATGACAACTGTTGAGTCATCTAACAGAAAGAAAAAAGATTAAAGAAAGTAAACAGAGCCTAAGGGTCCCATGGGACACCATCAAATGGACCAACATACCTATTGTGAGAGTTCCAAAAAGAGAAAAAAAGACAGGGATAGAAAGAATATTTAAAGAAATAATTGTTTAAAACTTCCCAAATTTGATGAAAGACATTAATATAAATATCCAAAAAGGTTAATGAACTCCAAGTAAGATGAACTCAAAGAGACCCATAATGAGACATGCTATAATCAAACTTTTAAAAGCCAAAGAGAGAATCCTGAAACCAGCAAGAAAAGTGACTCCTCACATAGAAGGGATCCTCAATGAGATTATCAACAGATTTCTCTGATCAAAACTATGCAAGCCAGAAGATAGTAGGCTGATAAACTCAAATGGCTAAATAAACAATACAAGTGGAACCAAGAATCCAATATCCAACAAGCAGTCCTTCAAAACTAAGAGTTTTTAAGGCATTCCAAGATAAAAGCTGACAAAATTCATTATCACTTGACCTGTTCTGCAAGAAAAACTCAGGGAGCCCTACATGGTGAAATAAAGATATCCATAAAGAGAAATACATGAACAATTTTAAAAGCTAGTATTACCATAAAAATAGTTTGTAACCCCACTTTTATCTCCTACATAATTTAAGAGATTAATGTATTGAGATGAATTCTTAGTTTATGTTTTGTGGCACACAATATATAAAAATATAATTTTATAACAATAAATGAAAGAAGTGGGGACACAGCTACAAAGAAGCAGAGTTCTTATATGTGATTGAAGTTAAGCTGGTATAAATTCAAATTAGTGTTATAACTTTAAAAGGTTAAATTTAATCCCCATGGTAAACACAAAGAAAATAGTTATAGAATATACACAAAAGGAAATGAGAAAGGAATTTAAACATTTTACTACAGGCCGGGTGCAGTGGCTCACACCTGTAATCCCAGCACTTTGGGGCGCTGAGGCAGGCAAATCACCTGAGGTCAGGAGTTCGAGACCAGCCTGACCAAAATGGAGAAACCATGTCTCTACTAAAAATACAAAATTAGCCAGGCATGGTGGCCATGCCTGTAATCCCAGCTACTCAGGAGGCTGAGGCAGGAGAATCGCTTGAACGCAGGAGGCAGAGGGTTGCAGTGGGCCGAGATCACGCCATTGCACTCCAGCCTGGGCAACAAGAGCGAAACTCTGTCTCAAAAAAAAAAAAAAATTTTTTTTTTACTATGAATAACTCAAACACAAAAGACAGTAAAATAGAAAATAACAAAAAAGTGATAAGGCATATAGAAAATAAATAGCAAAATTACAAAAGCCGCTTCTTATCAGTAATCACTTTAAATGTAAATAGATTAAATTATCTAATAAAAGATTAGAAAAATGGATGAAAACACATGATGCAACTATATGCTGACTAGAGGCATTTTAGATCTAAAGGCACAAATACAGTTGACCCTCGAATGATATAGGGGTTGGGACACCAACCCCCATGCAGTCAAAAATCCACATATAACTTTTGACTCCCTCAAAACTTAACTACTAATAGCCTTCTGTTGACTGGAAGCCTGACTAATAACATAAACAGTCAATTAACACATATTTTATATGTTTTATATATTACTATATTCTTATAATAAAGCAAACTAGAGAAAAGAAAATGTTATTAAGAAACTCATAAGGGGGCTGGATGAAGTGGCTCATGCCTGGACTTAAGGCCAGGAGTTTGATGCCAGGAGTTTGAGACCAGCCTAGTCAACATAGCAAAACCCCATCCTCTACAAAAAATAAATTGTTAAGTGCAGTGGTGTGTGCCTGTAGTCCCAGCTTCTTGGGAGGCTGAGGCAGGAGGATCACTTGAGCCCAGGAGTTTGAGGTTGCAGTGAACTATGATCAAGCCACTGCACTTCAGCCTGGGCAACAGAGCAAGACCCTGTCTCTTTAAAAAAAAAAAAAAAAAAAAAAAAAAAAGGGCCGGGCGCAATGACTCACGCCTGTAATCTCAGCACTTTGGGAAGCCGAGGTGGGTGGATCACCTGAGGTCAGGCGTTCAAGACCAGCCTGGCTAAAATGGCGAAACCCCACCTCTACTAAAAACACAAAATTTAGCTGGGTGTCGTGGCACACACCTGTAATCTCAGCTACTCAGGAGGCTGAGAGGCAGGAGAATCACTTGAACCTGGGAGGCGGAGGTTACAGTGAGCCCAGATCGCCCTACTGCACTCCAGTCAGTGAGACTCTGTTTCAAAAAAAAAAAAAGGAAAGAAAGAAAAGAAAATTGTAAGGAAGAGAAAATATACCTCTTACTATTCATTAAGTGGAAGTAGATCATCATAAAGGTCTTCATTGTTGTCATTTTCATTTTCGTGTAGAGTAGACTGAGGAGGAGGAGAAAGAGGAGGAGTTGGCAGGCAACATAACACAAAGTATATCTAACGTAAATAGTGAATGGTTCTAGTTAGAATGCAGACCAAGGAAGAAATGGCCACAAAGGTAGTTTGAGGGCCAAATGGTAGAAGGCTGAAAGAGCTAGGCTAAAAAGTAAGGTATTATTTCATGAGTGGTAGATGGATAGGTGTGAAGGCTGTCACTGAAGGTTTTTTTTTTTTGTTTTAGCTGGACAGATGATGAGAATTAGGCTCCGGGAAAATTGGTTAGGGACTATTTCTATAGACAAAGCAAGGAGTTAAGAAACTCTGAGCTAGTATATTGACAGTAAGAGCAGAAAGGACTAGAGAGATGAGAGATACAGCAAAGGTAGAAATATGATTTGACAACTAGACAAGAGGGCAATACAGAGTCAAATATAAGTCTGGGGTTTCTCAGTGACAAGATGGTTGAGATGTCATAATAGAAACAGGAAA
Organism: Pongo pygmaeus; assembly: GCF_028885625.2. Lineage (NCBI taxonomy): Eukaryota > Metazoa > Chordata > Mammalia > Primates > Hominidae > Pongo > Pongo pygmaeus. The sequence continues at coordinate 81,716,907 of NC_072389.2, forward strand.
TGCAGAAAACAGTATGAAGTGGGATGGAAAATGAGCTTATCACTCTTAGCTATTGCTATTACAGCCTATAGGGCTACATTAGAGGTGTGCTCCTAAGATAATTGGAAAACAATTATTTTTATAAAATATGATTTTAAATATATCTGCCATTCATTGTCACCGAACCTTCAGTCACCACTTTTTTTTTTCCTTTTCTCTCAGTCGCCCTTTTGTTCCCTACCCCACTCCCCTACTTCACTTCCTTCCAGGGTGTTTAGCAACTCCAGAATACACATTCACGTTGCAAAGAGGGTGCCAAGCCACAGAACCTCCTGCTGTTGTGCAATGTGGTGACCTTGCTATCCATCATGAACCCATGTGGCATGGTTTCAGCTACTCCCTAATTAACTACTCTTACATTCTGATATTAGGAAGAAACTATATACATTTTTACACCCGGTGTGGGTTGCCAGCAAACTTGGCCATTCTCTATTGTTGGTAACTTTTTGAAAATACACTAAAAACGCATCTATCCAAGGTACAAAAGCAGGATGACAACCTAGGTTTCTTTCCATTTTAATGAGTCTCCAAATTCCAGCATTCTTAGTTCTTTCTTTCAACTTATTCAGTGAGGTATAACAGATAGATATTAAGTGCGTAGCTTGACGGACCAAGTACTCTGCCCACAATGCCATTAAATCAGATATAAATATAAAAGGACAGGAAAACACCTATAGTTTACAGAAGAAATCATAATGAAAAAATGTTTAAACCTAAAACTGAACAACAAACTATAAAATTTTTAGGATAAAACAGAAATGTATTTGAAAATTTTTAACATTAAATACTGCCTATTAGAAAATAAGGCTAAAGGTCATTGAGCCGAAGAACAAAGTTAAGGAATCATGCTACCTGATTTTGCTCATTATAAAGCTACGTTTATCAAGACTGGTATTGGTGAAAAGACAGGAAACACATATCAACAGAAAAGAATAGTCCAGAAATAGACCTGCACATAAATGATCAATTGATTTTTGACAGAGGGGCAAAGGCAATTCAATGGAGAAAGAGGATAGTCTTTATACCCATGCAGCCATCATCAAGATCAAGACACAAAATGTTAGTATTTTTAAATTATTAATGCACTTCTTCTTTTTTTTTTTTTTTTTTTGAGACGGAGTCTCGCTCTGTCCCCCAGGCTGGAGTGCAGTGGCGCGATCTTGGCTCACTGCAAGCTCCACCTCCCAGGTTCACACCATTCTCCTGCCTCAGCCTCCCGAGTAGCTGGGACTACAGGCGCCCGCCATCATGCCTGGCTAATTTTTTGTATTTTTAATAGAGAGGGGGTTTCACCGTGTTAGCCAGGATGGTCTCGATCTCCTGACCCCATGATCCGCCCGCCTCGGCCTCCCAAAGTGCTGGGATTACAGGTGTGAGCCACTGTGCCCGACCTAAATGTACTTCTTCTGATAAGCATTCTTGTTTTATTTTAAACATGCTACGTGCCATATCACCTTATAAAGAATCCAGTATGAATATATTATAAAGTAAAGTGAAACTTGGGACTTGTATTCAAAGGTTACATCTTTCTTCTTCCCAGCTATATGACCTTTGGCATGTCACCTAATTTCTCATTTCCCCCCCCTTTTTTTTTATTATTTTCTAAGGTCTCCCCTGCCTCCTTTCTCTAAGGTGTTTGTGAGAATTAAGTGTTGAGCAGAGTCAGCAACAAAATTTGGGGGGATTATCCATGGAAATGTTCTATATATAGATGTGATGGTGGTGGTGACTTCACAGGTACAAACATTTGTCAAAATTAATCCATTTTGCACTTTGAATGCAGTTTATCATACATAAATTATATCTCAGTAAATAGATTTTTAAAAAAGTATACTGCTGAGGCACATCATGAGTGTTAAGTAATTGTTAATTTGTTCCTCCATTCCCTTCCCTTTTCATATTTACTAGAGAAGAAAAACACCTGGGCACTATTCCCCATATGAAAAGCCCTAAAAACTTCTTGAGATAATTGTGAGGTTATTTCTCTCTGCCTCCTCTCCTCCATACTACATCCCAATATCTTTAACTTTTCCTATGAATTTTACTTTTCGATCCTTTTATGTAGCAAGATCTTAAATCTAGATTCTGTACTTCTCATTTCAGTTAAAGAACAAGAAAGAGTAATTCATATGTGTTACAAAATATCTTTAGATCTTAGGTGTTAGCTCCACAGTATAGGGCAGTACTATGATGTTAACTCATATACTAAAAGACATTTATTATATACATTTAAATCCTATTCAACCAAACTCATAGGAATCAGGCTACAGGAGTACTATTTTGAAGTTTTTTATGGGTCACTGGCTGTATCTGTACTGCCACAGTGAATTATATTATTTTAAAACAATAGTGGCTAAGATACCCTTCTTTTTTATTTGCTACCACCATTAGAAAAACTTAACCCTTCTTTTGCTTTTTAACATATAAAGTGTAAGTTTTGGTGCCAACGCAGTTATCGTGTGTTTATGTATTAAAAACTCAAAATAAAATATCTCATATTAGGTTTTTTGATTAGCAAATTCCCTAGCTGTTTTGCCAGTAATATTAAGCATAGACTGCCTTCCTTAAATCGCTAAAATCAAAGAGTTCACTAAAAGGGATTATTTTTTAAAAATGTGTCTAGGCTAGGAACTACCATTACCAATTTTCAAAATAAACACCTTGATTAGTGAGATTTTTATGTGCTATTTTATTTTTTGTTTTGTTTTAAAAGGATAATTTTCCCTAAATAAATATGAAGAATATGCCTCACATCTTTTCATCTTACACTTTTTGTTTACTTTTTATTACTTCTCAAAGAAGTTAGTAGACAATAAAAAATAAAGTTAACATCTCCCCCTAGTACATTTCACTCACCTACAAAATGGGCTGGGAATAGTAGGTATCACATAACAAAGCCCCCCATTCAGGCAAAATGACTTGTGACTGGGACCACAGGGCTCTTCGTGATCTAAAACACATACATATATAAAATAGAGAAAAGCAAATTAAAGTTTTCCTAATGCAACAAGGAATAGGAATAACTATCTTAAACTCAAGTAGCAATTCTGAAAATCAGAATGAAGAATTTTTTTTCTTAAAATTAAAGACTTAATTCTATTCTTTATTTGACAGACTGGGACTTCTATGTCTTTGAGAGAAAAATTGTGTCCTAAAGATATGGCCATTAACTATAATGGATTTAGACACTATATAACAGAAATAAGGAATATCTATATTAATTAAAAGGAGGTGATTAGGATGTTAGAACAAACAGGGCCTTTCTCACTTACTACAGAGATTTGGCAGTATTACCTAGCATTTCCCTGTCCTAAGAATTTATTTAGATTCTTGTTTTCCCTATTAGGTCTCAAATACATTATATCTGAAATTGCAGCTGGTAAAGGATTTAGATAATTAACTTTTTATTTCCAAAGTTAACCTTAAATGTTCCTATATGACAATCTAAATGTCAGAAACCAAAAATAATCTTATAAGGTGTTGATTTGCAGTGTTTTAGGTAATAGCTATACTAACCATAAGGCATATCTAAAGTTGCAAAGAAAAATTAAAAAGCTAAGTCATAGCTTGATATACAGCCAAATCTTTCAGAATATTAAGAAAATAAACCTCTACTTCTCTCTGGCTTCTTTTCTCTCTTTCCTCTTTCTTCAGCCTCTTCTTCCTTCTTTATGACCTTTCCTTTATCTATCTTTATCTCTCTGCCTTCCCTTTCTCCCCGGTACCTCTCCTTCCTTCTAGCCTCCCCCCGAGACCTTTTATAAAAAATCCCTGTCCACCAAAGCCATTGAATAGAAAAAATTAGAATAACAGAAGGATTCATTGAGTCATTATACTAGTAATTTATGAAGAGAAAATTGGTGAATATCTTATCTTTCAGCCTTAAAGGGGAAATTGCTTTAAAATTGTACATTGTTAGTTCCTAATCTAATCGGAATAAGAAAATGGCATTACTCCCATTGGGACTCCAATTTGACATTAAAATTAATATATTAATTTAAAAAATTATCTAGCATTTATGTGCCACTAAGATATCAATACTTGCTAAGATATAATTGCTATGAGTCAGATATCTCCACAATCAGAATTTCAAATTTTAAAACTTTTATTCTACTTTAGAATTGAGAAAATCCTGTTTCAGCATCATATTATAGCCCTAGGAGTATAAAAATGTAAAGAGGAAATCAGAACTACAGAGAACTGGTGAAAAAGAAAGTAAAATCAACCATAATGAATTCTTTTAGATTTTTTTTTTTTTTTACACAATGCCATGCTTTTTCGTAATCAAACAACTTTCAACAAGATTATAAAATTTTTCAGGAATAATTTGGCTAAAAAATAACATTACATCAGCATCAAAGGCGTCATCATATATGGTTTTCCACTGAGGGTGGAATGTAACTTTATCACAGCTAAGATTAGTGTCCTTGTTTTAATTGGATTATAGTCAAACATATCTCAACACTTGGCATTTATTTTATCAATAAAGAAAACTCATCTAACCTGAATCACTATTTCTGAATCTACTTTTATTCTGACTTCTATTTCCTTATTATTTGAGCTGATTTCAGATATAGAACAAGCTAGAATTTATCAGGTTATAAAACCAATAAAACACATATGTCTAAAATAAAATAGCTTTATGTCATAAAGGAAGGTCTCTCAAAACCAAATATTTCATATTTGAAATATTAATTTCATATTCACATCTCTTCCAATGATGTTGGAAGGGAATAATACAGCCTTGTGTTAATATACATTTTTGATTGTTGTTCTATTGCTATGGACACATATTGACAAAAACATATAAATGTATAAGAAATTACCTGTTGGCATCTTAATTTGTAAACAGTTTCATTCTTGGTCAAGAGAGTAGGGTTGAAAAACAGTACCTAAAACAGTTTAACAAATAATAATTCAGGGAAAATAGTCTTCTTTTAAGGGCATTACAAAATGTCAAATATTCTAATAGCAACATTCTTAAATGTTGAAAATAAAATAATAAAGACATTTATATACTAGGGACAAATTTTAGTTACAGCATTTTTAGATACCTATTACATTTCAGTAAAAAATATGAACAAAACTAAAAGATCAATAACATACTTAATATAAATCATTGCCTAAATAATGTAATTTAATCTTAAATATCTCTCTGCAGAAAAGTCTAATAAGGCTTATTTTTAGTAAACATTATTAACATAGTAGAGTACTACATGGAATTTTACATGAAGATGAGACAGTAAGTAAAACCAAATGAACTGAACCTTTAAAACTTTTATAAAAGCACTTTTAAGTTTACCATAGATTGCACATTACATTTACCAATCTATGCAAACCTTTCTTTTAAAAAATGTCCAGGGCTGATAGGTGCAGCAAACCACCATGGCACACATGTTATAAACACACTATGTAACAAACCTGCACGTCCTGCACATGTATCCCGGAACTTAAAATTAAATTAAAAAAAAAAAAAAAAAAAGAAAATGTTAACCACACACACACAAAAAATGTCTGGCATCTGGCAAAGCAATGTAGCTAATAAGACATTCTTACATATGAAGTTTCCTGCTATAACAGAAACAAAAGAATTCAAACATATATTTGAAGAGGTGAAGCATTTATACTTACATTATGATTACAAGCTCCCAGTTCTGTTCTATAAAGAACACTCCTGACCTAAACAGAAAGACTAACAGAAATCTCAATCGACTAACACAGTTGTAATACCAAGGTCTTCTCTCAAAGCCAACAGCTCTTTCTTAGACAAGCAGAGAGGCAGAGAAAGCGAGCAAGCAATCGAGAGAAACACACACGAGCGAGAACAGGCAGGAAGAGAACATTAAATCTATTTGATTTTTAAAAAGCACTGACTCATACTGTTTCTTTTTTCCAAATAAACAGGACTTACCCTCAATAAAAACTTACATTCACACAAAAAATAAATTTTGTTGGACATGCAGTGTTTCAAAAGTTTTTGAATACTGCAGACAACAGCAGCTGTGACTTGCATTTTATAACATGTCAAAAATCTGATTTATATGGCTGCAGTGTGCAGTGTGGGCGAGGTCACACCAGACCAAGGTGTGCACAGAGGTCAGGCACTGGCCATGAGAGCCACCCCTTCAATTTACGTGTTCAGAGTTGCAAATGGAGCAGAATTTTATTTAGAAAAGGAGTTGAACTAAGCTGCACTTCCAAATTACTGTCCAAGTTTTAAAGGTAAAAACCAAACCACATTCCTTAGACTCCTTACTTATCTTTGCTTGTCTGAATAATTCAAGACGTAGTGTAAGTTTGGGAGAAAAGAAATTTTAATGTGGAGCTAATGGATAAGTGTTTCACAAATTAAAAAAAAATTTTTTTTAATTTATGTTTTATGAGGTTGTGTTACCTTACAAGCCAGATAAAATTTATATAAATAATGACCTGAAGAACTTATAAAGCTAAAAGAAGGTAATAGCTATAATAAAACTTATAACACCAAGTTCAATTTGAAATGAATAAAATCATCGAACTTGACTAATACCAATGACAGTGTAATGCCTGAATACTATGGCAAAGTTATTAAATATACAGTGAGGAAAGTTAAGTTTTAAAAATCATAAACAATTTTAAAATATTGACTAAAACTGTCATTTTGTTTAAATGAATATAGAGTTCTTCATCATATAATTATCTAAAGTATGCCAAACATTTAGATGGTTATCTTTTCTAAAACGACAATTCAGACATTACTACTTGACTGATGTAAAGCCCAAACTACTAAGTTTGTTTTGTTGTTTTAAGAAAATATTAAAATAAACTCAAAATCAAATACTCTAAAAATAATCTGTTCATTAGGAAAATGGTGTGAACCCGGGAGGCGGAGCTTGCAGTGAGCTGAGATTGCGCCACTGCACTCCAGCCTCGGCGACAGAGTGAGACTCCGTCTCAAAAAAAAAAAAAAAAAAAAAAAAAGTTCATTATTACATTTTTTAAATTATACTTTAAGTTCTGGGATACATGTGCAGAATGTGCAGGTTTGTTACATAGGTATACAAGTGCCATGCTGGTTTCCTGCACCCATCAACCTGTCATCTACATTAGGTATTTCTCCTAATGTTATCCCTCCCTTAGCCCCACCCCCTGACAGGCCCTAGTGTGTGATGTTCTCCTCCCTGTGTCCATGTATTCTCATTGTTCAGTTTCCACCTATGAGTGAGAACATGTGGTGTTCGGTTTTCTGTTCTTGTGTTAGTTTGCTGAGAATGATGGTTTCCAGCTTCATCCATGGCCCTGCAAAGGACATGAGCTCATCCTTTTTTATGGCTGCATAGTATTCCATGGTATATATGTGCCACATTTTCTTTATCCAGTCTATCATTGAGGGGAGTTTGGGCTGGTTCCAAGTCTTTGCTATTGTGAACAGTGCCACAATAAACATACGTGTGCATGTGTCTTTATAGCAGCATGATTTATAATCCTTTGGGTATATACCCAGTAATTGGATTGCTGGGTCAAATGGTATTTCTAGTTCTAGATCCTTGGGGAATCACCACACTGTCTTCCACAATGGTTGAACTAATTTACACTCCCACCAATAGTGTAAAAGCATTCTTACTTCTTCACATCCTCTCCAGCATCTGTTGTTTCCTGACTTTTTAATGATCGCCATTCTAACTGGCATGAGATGGTATCTCATTGTGGTTTTTGATTTGCATTTCTCTAATGACCAGTGATGATGAGCTTTTTTTCATATGTTTGTTGGCCACATAAATGTCTTATTTTGAAGAGTGTCTGGTCATATCCTTCACCCACTTTTTGATGGGGTTGTTGGTTTTTTTCTTGTAAATTTGTTTAAGTTCATTGTAGATTCTGGATATTAGCCCTTTGTCAGACGGATAGATTGCAAAAATTTTCTCCCATTCTGTAGGTTGCCTGTTCACTCTGTTGATAGTTTCTTTTGCTGTGCAGAAGCTCTTTAGTTTAATTAGATCCCATTTGTCAATTTTGGCTTCTGTTGCCATTGCTTTTGGTGTTTTAGTCATGAAGTCTTTGCCCATACCTACGTCCTGAATGGTATTGCCTAGGTTTCTTTCTAGGGTTTTTATGGTTTTAGGTTTTAGGTGTACGTCTTTAATCTGTCTTGAATTAATTTTTATATGAGGTGTAAGGAAGGGGTCCAGTTTCAGTTTTCTGCATATGGGTATCCAATTTTCCCAATACCATTTATTAAATAGAGAATCCTTTCCCCATTTTGTTTTTGTTAGGTTTGTCAAAGATCAGATGGTTGTAGATGTGTGGTGTTATTTCTGAGGCCTCTGTTCTGTTCCACTGGTCTATATGTCTGTTTTGGTACCAGTACCATGCTGTTTTGGTTACTGTAGTCTTGTAGTATAGTTTGAAGTTAGGTAGCATGATGCCTCCAGCTTTGTTCTTTTTGGTTAGGATTGTCTTGGCTACACAGGCTCTTTTTTGGTTCCACATAAAGTTTAAAGTAGATTTTTCTAATTTTGTGAAGAAAGTCAATAGTAGCCTGATGGGGATAGCATTGAATCTCTAAATTACTTTGGGCAGTATGGCCATTTTCAAGATATTGATTCTTCCTATCCATGAGCATGGAATATTTTTCCATTTGTTTGTGTCCTCTCTTATTTCCCTGAGCAGTGGTTTGTAGTTCTCCTTGAAGAGGTCCTTCACATCCCTTGTGAGTTGTATTCCTAGGTATTTTATTCTCTTAGTAGCAATTGTGATTGGGAGTTCACTCATGATTTGGCTCTCTGTTTGTCTGTTATTGGTGTATAGGAATGCTTGTGATTTTTGCATACTGATTTTGTATCCTGAGACTTTGCTGAAGTTGCTTATCAGCTTAAGGAGTTTTAGGGCTGAGATGATGGGGTTTTCTAAATATACAATCATGTCATCTGCAAACAGACACAATTTGACTTCCTCTCTTCCTATTTGAATACCCTTTATTTCTTTCTCTTGCCTGATTGCCCTGGCCAGAACTTCCAATACTATGTTGAATAGGAGTGGTGAGAGAGTGCATCCTTGTATTGTGCTGGTTTTCAAAGGGAATGCTTCCAGCTTTTGCCCATTCAGTATGATATTGGCTGTGGGTTTGTCATAAATAGCTCTTATTATTTTGAGATGCAGTCCATCAATACCTAGTTTATTGAGAGTTTTTGGCATAAAGGGTTGTTGACTTTTATGAAAGACCTTTTCTGCATCTATTGAGATACTCATGTGCTTTTTGTCATTGGTTCTGTTTATGTGATGGATTACGGGTATTGATTTCTGTATGTTGAATCATCCTTGCATTCCAGGGATGAAGCTGACTTGATCGTGGTGGATAAGCTTTTTGACATGCTGCTGGATTCAGTTTGTCAGTATTTTATTGAATATTTTCACATTGATATTCATCAGGGATATTGGCCTGAAGTTTTGTTTTTTTGTTGTATCTCTGCCAGGCTTTGGTATCAGGATGATGCTGGCCTCATAAAATAAGTTAGGGAGGAGTCCCTCTTTTTCTATTGTTTGGAATAGTTTCAAAAGGAATGGTACCAGGTCCTCTTGGTACCTCTAGGTAGAATTTGGCTGTGAATCTGTCTTGTCCTGGACTTTTTTAGGTTGGTAGGCTATTAATTACTGCCTCAATTTCAGAACTTGTTATTGGTCTATTCAGGGATTCAACTTCTTCCTGGTTTAGTGTTGGGAGGGGTATGTGTCCAGGAATTTATCCATTTCTTCTAGATTTTCTAGTTTATTTGCATAGAGGTATTTATAGTATTCTCTGATGGTAGTTCATATTTCTGTGGGATCAGTGGTAATATATCCCCTTTATCATTTTTTATTGTGTCTATTTGATTCTTTTATTAGTCTAGCAGTCTATTTTATTGATGTTTTCAAAAAAACCAACTCCTGGATTCATTGATTTTTTGAAGTGTTTTTCATGTCTCTATCTCCTTCAGATCTGCTCTGATCTTAGTTATTTCTTGTCTTCTGCTAGATTTTGAATTTGTTTATTCTTGCTCCTCTAGTTCTTTTAATTGTGATGTTAGGGTGTCAATTTTAGATCTTTCCTGCTTTCTCTTGAGGGCATTCAGTGCTATAAATTTCCCTCTAACACCGCTTTAGCTGTGTCCCAGAGATTCTGGTACATTGTGTCTTTGTTCTCATTGGTTTCAAAGAACTTCTTAATTTCTGCCTTAATTTCATTATTTACCCATCAGTCACTCAAGAGCAGGTTGTTCAGTTTCCACGTAGTTGTGCAGTTTTGAGTGAGTTTCTTAATCCTGAGTTCTAATTTGATTGCACTGTGGTCGGAGAGACTGTTATGATTTCCATTATTTTGCATTTGCTGAGGAGTATTTTACTTCCAATTATGTGGTCAATTTTAGGATAATTGCAGTGTGGTGCTGAGAAGAATATATATTCTGTTGATTTGGGTGGAGAGTTCTGCAGATGTCTATTAGGTCCACTTGGTCCAGAGCTGAGTTCAAGTCCTGAATATCCTTAATTTTCTTTCTCGTTGATCTAATATCAACAGTGGGGTGTTAAAGTTTCCCACTATTATTGTGTGGGAGTCTATGTCTCTTTGTAGGTCTCTAAGAACTTGCTTTATGGATCTGGGTGCTCCCGCATTGGGTGCATATATATTTAGGATAGTTAGCTCTTCTTTCTGCATTGATCCCTTTACCATTATGTAATGCCCTTCTTTGTTTCTTTTGATCTTTATTGGTTTAAAGTCTCTTTTTATCAGAGACTAGGATTGCAACCCCTGCTTTTTTTTTTTTTTTTGCTTTCCATTTGCTTGGTAAATATTCCTCCAGCCCTTTATTTTGAGCCTATGTGTTTCTTTGCATATAAGATGGGTCTCCTAAACACAGCACACCAATGGGTCTTGACTCCTTATCCAGTTTGCCAGTCTGTGTCTTTTAATTGGGGCATTTAGCCTGTTTACATTTAAGGTTAATATTGTTATATGTGAATTTGATCCAGTCATTATGATGCTAGCTGGTTGTTTTGCCCCTTAGTTGATGCAGATTCTTCATAGGGTCAATGGTCTTTACAATTTGGTATGTTTTTGCAGTAGCTGTACCAGTTTTTCCTTTCCTTGTTTAGTGCTTCCTTCAGGAGCTCTTGTAAAGCAGGCCTGGTGGTGACAAAATCTCTCAGCATTTGCTTGTCTGTAAAGGATTTTATTTCTCCTTCACTTATGAAGCTTAGTTTTGCTGGATATGAAATTCTGGGTTGAAAATTCTTTTAAGAATGTTGAATATTGGCCCCCACTCTCTTCTGGTTTGTAGTGTTTCTGCAGAGAGATCTGCTGCTAATCTGATGAGCTTTCCTTTGTTGGTAACCCGACCTTTCTGGCTGCCCTTAACATTTTTCCTTCATTTCAACCTTGGTGAATCTGACAATTATGTGTCTTGGGGTTGCTCTTCTCGAGTAGTATCTTTGTGGTGTTCTCTGTATTTCCTGAATTTGAATGTTGGCCTGTCTTGCTAGGTTGGGGAAGTTCTACTGGATAATATCCTGAAGAGTGTTTTCCAACTTGGTTTCATTATCCCTTTCACTTTTAGGTACACCAATCAAATGTAGGTTTGGTCTTTTCACATAGTCCCATATTTCTTGGAGCCTTGTTCATTTCTTTTCAATCTTTTTTCTCTAATCTTGTCTTCACACTTTATTTCATTAAGTTGATCTTCAATCTCTGATATCCTTTCTTCCACTTGATCAATTCGGCTATTGATATTTGCGTATGCTTCTTGAAGTTCTCGTGCTATGTTTTTCAGCTCCATCAGGCCACTTATGTTCTTCTCTAAACTGCTTATTCTAGTTAGTAATTCCTCTAACCTTTTTTCATGGTTCTTAGCTTCCTTGCATTGGGTTAGAATATCCTCCTTTAGCTTGGAGGAGTTTGTTATTACCCACCTTCTGAAGCCTACTTCTGTCGATTTGTCAAACTCATTCTTCATCCAGTTTTGTTCCTTTGCTGGCGAGGAGTGTGATCCTTTGGAGGAGAAGAGGTGTTCTGGTTTTTGGAATTTTCAGCCTTTTTGCGCTGGTGTTTCCTCATCTTCGTGGATTTATCTACCTTTGGCCTTTGATGTTGTGACCTTTGGATGGGGTTTCTAAGTGGACATCTTTTGTTGATGTTGATGCTATTCCTTTCTGTTTGTTAGTTTTCCTTCTAACAGTCAAGCCTCTCTGCTGCAGGTCTGCTGGAGTTTGCTGGAGGTTCACTCCAGACCCTGTTTGCCTGGGTATCACCAGCGGAGGCTGCAGAACAGTAAAGATTGCTGCCTGTTTCTTCCTCTGGAAGCTTTGTCCCAGAGGGGCACCCGCCAGATGCCAGCTGGAGCTCTCCTGTATAAGGTGTCTGTCAACCCCTACTGGGAGGTGTCTCCCAGTCAGGAGACACAGGAGTTAGGGACTCACTTGAGGAGGTAGTCCTCCCTTAGCAGAGCTCGGATGCTGTGCTTAGAGATCCACTGCTCTCTTCAGAGCCGGCAGGCAGGGATGTTTAAGTGTGCCGAAGCTGTGCCCACAACCACCCCTTCCCCCAGGTCCTCTGTTCCAGGGAGATGGGGGTTTTATCTATAACCCCCGACTGGGGCTGCTGCCTGTTTTTTAGAGATTCCCCTGCCCAGAGAGAAGAAATCTAGAGAGGCAGTCTGTCTACAGTGGCTTTGCTGAGCTGCGGTGGGCTCCACCTAGTTTGAACTTCCAGGTGGCTTTGTTTACACTGTGAGGGGAAAAACAGCTACTCAAGCCTCAGTAATGGCAGGCGTCCCTCCCTCCACCAAGCTCAAGCATCCCAGGTTGATTTCAGACTGCTGTGCTGGCAGTGAGAATTTCAAGCCAGTGGATTTTAGCTTGCTGGGCTCCATGGGGGTGGGATCTGCTGAGCTAGACTGCTTGGCTCCCTGGCTTCAGCCCCCTTTCCAGGGGGGTGAATGGTTCTGTCTCACTGGTGTTCCAGGCACCACAGGGGTATGAAAAAAAGCTCCTGCAGCTAGCTCGGTGTCTGCCCAAACGGCCACCCAGTTTGATGTCTGCCCAAACAGCTGCTCAGTTTTGTGCTTGAAACCCAGGGCCCTGATGGCACAGGCATGTGAGGGAATTTCCTCGTCTGTGGGTTGCAAAGACCATGGGAATAGCATAGTATCTGGGCTGGAGTGCACCGTCCCTCATGGCTTCCCTTGGCTAGGGGGGTAGTTCCCAAACCCCTTGCACTTCCCTGGTGAGGCGACACCCCACCCTGCTTTGGCTTGCCCTCTGTGGGCTGCACCCACTGTCTAACCAGTCCCTGAGATAAGCCGGGTTCCTCAGTCAGAAATGCAGAAATCACCTGCCTTCTGTGTTGATCTCGCTGGGAGCTGCAGACCAGAGCTGTTCCTATTCGGCCATCTTGCCAGCCACCCATTATTACATATTATCTCCCACATTCAAAGGCAATTTTTACATAGCTATAACCATTATATAGGCATATCTCATTTTATGCATTTTATTGCACTTTGCAGATATTGTTTTTACTACAGGCTTGTGGCAACCCTGTGTCTGTTGGTGCCATTTTTCCAACAGCATGTGCTCACTTCATGTTTCTGTGTCACATTTTGGTAATCCTTGCAATATTTCAAACTTTTTCATTATTGTTATATCTGTTATGGTGATCTGTGACCAGTGATCTTTGATGTTACTATTGTAATTGTTTTGGGGCACCATGAACCATGACCGTATAAGATAGAGAACTTAATCGATAAATCTGCATATTCTGAATGCTCCATTGACCTACCGTTCCCCTATCTCCTCTGGCCTCTCTATTCCCTGAGACACAACAATATTGAAATTAGCCCAATTTATAACCCTACAATGGCCCCTAAGTGTTCACGTAAAAGGGAGAGCTGCATGTTTCTCACTTTAAATCAAAAGCTGGAAATGATTAAGCTTAGTGAGGAAAGCGTGCAGAAAAGTAAGATAGGCCTCTTGCACTGTTAAAGGAAATTAAAAGTACTATTCAATGAACACACAAATGATAAAATGAAACAGCCTTATTGCTGTTATGGAGAAAGTTTTAGTGATCTGGATAGAAGGTCAAACCAGCCACCACTTTCTCTAAGCCAAGGATGTCCAATCTTTTGACTTCCCTGGGCCACAGTGGAAAAATAATTGTCTTGGGCCACACATAAAATACACTAACACTAACAATAGCTGATGAGAAAAAAGAAAAATTGCAAAAAAATCTTATAATGTTTTAAGAAGTTTATGAATTTGTGTTGTGTGGCATTCAAAGCCATTCTGGGCTGCATGCGGCCCATGCGCCAGGGTTGGACAAGCTTGCTGTAAGCCAAAGCCTAATCCGGAGCAAGGCCCTAATTCTTATAAATTCTATGAAGGCCGAGAGAGGTAAAGAAGCAGCAGAAGAAAAGTCTGAAGCTAGCAGAGGTTGGTTCATGAGGTTTAAGGAAAGAAACCATCTCCATAACATGAAAGTGCAAGGTAAAGCAACAAGTGCTAATGTAGAAGCTGCAGCAAATTATCCAGAAAAATCTAAGATCATTGAAGATGGTTACACTAAACAGATTTTCACTGTAGAACAACCTTCTAGTAGAAGAAGATACCATCTGAACTTTTATAGCTAAAGAGAAGTCAATGTCTGGCTTCTAAGCTTCAAAGGACAGGTTGACTTCTTGTTATAGGCTAATATAGCTTGTGAATTTAAGCTGAAGCCAACAGTCATCCATCATTCTGAAAATCCTAGGGCCCTTAAGTATTATGCTAAATCTACTCTGCCTGTGCTGTATAAACAGAACAACAAAGCCTTGATGACAGCACATCTGTTTACAGCATGGTTTACTAAATATCTTAAGTCCACTGTTGAGGCAAGACCCTCCCCAGCAAAAACATTACAACTCACTGAGGGCTCAAATGTTTGCCAGCATTTTTTAACAATAAAGTATTTTTAAATTAAGGTATATACATTATTTTTTAGACATAATGCTATTGCATACCTAATAGGCTATAGTATAAACATACCTTTTATATGCATTGGGAAACCAAAAAATTTGTGTGACTCACTTTATTGTGATATTTGCTTTATTGCAGCAGTCTGAAACCAAAACCTACAATATCTCAGAGGTGTGCTTGTACACATACACACACACATAAACCATTTTAGCATATGGTGTTTGAATTTCAAAATGACGTTTTCATGAAACAAAATCAGTATCTTTTATTATTTTATTTGAACCTTGAAGCCATGATGGTGTCTACTATTATGAAAATGACTACTAAACTGTATATGGGAGATAATCTGTGACTTCATGACATTCGAGATGTATTTATTAAGAGACATATTGTGATGCTTTTGTATTATTTTTTGCACCATGCAAATAAGCAACTTTTAGGACCATGTGATTCCAAAGTAAAAACCTATAGCTTTTCAAGCTAACTTTTCACTCTAAGTCAGTGGTCCCCAATCTTTTCAGCACCAGGGACCGATTTCATGGAAGACAATTTTTCCATGGACTGGGGTGGCAGATGGTTTCAGGTTGAAATTATTCTACCTCAGGTCATCTGGCATTAGATTCCCATAAAGAGCATGCAATCTAGATCCCTCACATGTGCAGTTCACAACAGGGTCCATGCTCTATGAGAATCTAACGCCACCGCTGATTTGATAGGAGGTGGAGCACAGGCCATGATGCTTGCTTGCCTGCTGCTCACCTGCTGTGTGACCTGGTTCCTAATAGGCCACAGTCCAGTACTGGTCTGCGGCCCCGGTGTTGGGGACCCCTGCTCTAAATGAAAGCCTTGATCTTTAAAAACTATTTTTCCATCCATGTATCAATAAACATGTACTAAGTGGCCTGCTATCCTTTTTAAAAAAAAGGACAGTCTCTTGCTGGATGAGGAATGCCAGACACATAAACAAGCACAAAAATGTTTTAGGCTGATTCATATAAAGCATATTTTGACTTATACAAATGACAGTTTCATGTGATTAAACCTAATATTCTCACAGACACATATGTATGTCACTATTTTTACACACACACACACACACACACACACACACACAATGCTTAACTGTTACGGAGAATCAGAAAAAGATTCCAAGAGGTAGAATGAATAAGAGTTTGTAAACAGATGAATAAGCATTTCAGACAGAGGTAACAGCATGTCTAAAGGCATAAAAGAAGGAAGATCTAATGTATTCAAATAATTGCAGGTGGATCACAAGCCAGGAAATGTGCAGTCGTGTGTGTGGAGTGTGTATGTTTGTAGGAGGGCGGGATGGTGGGGAAAAGAATGGCAAGAATAGATAGTATAAAACATGTTGGATCCAGATTGTAGACTTCATCTTAAAGGCAATGGGAAGCTTTGAAAGCTTTTTAGCAAGGGAGTGACATGATCACATCAACATTTTAGAAAATTCATTCTGATGGCAGTGTGGAAAACAAATTGGACTCTGCTGAGGAAATGGTATCAGAGAAAGCAGTTTGGAGGCTGTTTTAATAATAGTGAAGAAATAAAGCACAAGAATTAGGACAAAGAGAGAGATAATTAAAGACATACTTAGGAGGTACACCCACAGTATAGCTGAGCAGGGTAAGAAAAAAATCAAGAACAACTTTCAAATGTTGCTAAAATTAAATAACTAAAGGAATAGCTATTAGGGAAATGCATATTAAAACCACAATGAGGTGATGTCAGCAAGATAGCTCACGAGAGACACCTGGCACCCATACTCCCCACCCACGCACACACACACTCACACACACACATACAAGAAAGGACCAAGGCAATGAATAAAGAGCTAACATTTCACTGGAGTATTGCCTAGAGAGTGCTGGAGTACAGTAGGGGAGTGGGGAGGTACCTATAGTGATTGGAAGCCCAGGAGGTACCTACAGTGATTGGAAGCAATGGAGAGACACCTAGCCTCTGTGGCACTGTCTGCCATGCCTGGATCAGATTGAGTTGGAGACAGGAGAGACTTTCCCTTTCAGGGAAATGGTAAGCAGAAGAATCTCATCAGCTGCTACTGCCAATGCAAATGCCCACAGTCTTTACTACAGGTGAATCCCACAGTCATCCCAAGCCCCAAGTCAAGTTTGGAGAGCTGCTGGGAATTCATGCAACTACACTGCTCTGGATTATGAACACAAGGTGTGCACTCCCCAACCCCCACCTATCCTGTGAGCCACACTGCTGCAGCACAGTGCCATCTTGAAATTAGAACCACCTCTGGAATGCGTCCTACTCTGGGACCAGTAGCCATTGCTCCCCTCCAGCACTGGGGTTTCATCTTCATTCCACCCAGCCCACAGATGGCTGATGCCATAACCCCAGCTGTGCAGAGCCTGGGTCCAGGATGGGTTGCAAATCTGGTCCTACACAGCAGGGAAACCAATTCCCACTGCCTGCACTTCCAGCTGGAGGAATAGTCTAGCAGTCCTACCCAGGGTGAACCCACTGCTGAGCCAGCTAAACTGCTGCACGCTCTCCCCTAAGCTAAGCATGACAGGACTCGGGGCTATCAAGTAGCTGACAAGCAATCCCTTGGGCTGTCCCCAAAACAGGTGGAGCAGCTACCAGCCTAGGACCTGAGAAACAGCCCTGCGGCACCCACCCCTCCTGCTGAGACACCTCTGGCCTGCCCAAAGGCCCCATGCCTGCAATCAGAGCCTGAGAAACAGATTCATGGGCTACTCCTAGATCACCTGCCCCTAGGCCTCCAAGCTGCCAACATGTAAGTCTTGGGCCTAAGAAACAGCCCTGCAGGCTGCCCCTGGCTACCATGCCCCCTGGCTGACTGAGTAGCTGTATGTCCACTTCCTAGGCCTCAGAAATAGCCCTGGGGGCTGCCCCTGGCAGACACACTCCCAGACTGAGTGGCTGTGTACCCAAGTCCTGGCCACATCTACCAGACAGGCATCCAGGCCACCCAAGAAGCCACCCATGTCCTAGGCCAGAGAAACAACTCCAGGAGCAAACTTGAACAGACACACACCCAGGACAGCTTAAAAGCCATGCATCTGCATCCCAGGCCTGAGAAACAACCCCCCAGGACACCCCTGACAGACATGCCCTCAGGCCAGCTGAAGAGCTGTGCACCCATGTCTCAGGTCTAAGAAATAGCCTTATAAGCCACCCCTGGCAGGCATAACCTCAGATTGGCTGAGCAACCAGGTGCCTGTGCCACCAGCCAGAGTAACAACTCCAAGTCCCCAACCCCAGCAAGACTTCAAGTTGGCTGACTCACTGTGCATACTCGCGCCTTGATCTGAGAAAAAGCTTCGCTCTCAGCAAAGCCACACCACCACTGCCAAACTCTCTCATCTTAGATTCCTGAGACACTCATAAATGTTAGTATTGCAGATTACAGCTGAAGAAACTACATGGAGACTATACTACACGATAATCTAGACCCAAAACCAAGGCACCCCACCAAACTGACACCCCAAGACCCATCTATATGTATAAGTCTTTCCATATGAAGCCTACTTCAGAAAATTGGAGCGGGCAATTGTTCCACCAAATGCATAGAAATTAACGTAGGCAAAAATAAACAAAAAAACAACAAACAAACAACAACAACAAAAACATAGGCAGAAAAAGCAGGCAAACAGGACACCTTCAGAAGAACACAGTAATTCTCCAGTAAGATTCCAATCATAAGGAACTATATGAAATACCAGAAAAAGAATTCAAAATAGTACTCTTAAGGAAACTCAGTGAGATATAAGAGAATATAGATAGACAGGGGCTGGGCGTGGTGGCTCACGCCTGTAATCCCAGCACTTTGGGAGGCTGAGGCAGGTGGATCGCGAGGTCAGGAGATCGAGACCATCCTGGCTAACACAGTGAAACCCTGTCTCTATTAAAAATACAAAAAGTTAGCTGGGCGTGGTGGTGGGCGCCTGTAGTCCCAGCTACTCAGGAGGCTGAGGCAGGAGAATGGCATGAACCTGGGAGGCAGAGCTTGCAGTCAGCTGAGATCACGCCACTGCATTCCAGCCTGGGTGACAGAGTGAGACTCTGTCTCAAAAAAAAAAGAGAATATAGATAGACAACACAATGAAATTTTAAAAATTGACTATTTCGATAAGAAATTCAATAAAGAAATAGATATCATAAAAAAGAATCAAACAGAAATCCTGAAGCTGAAGGATTTAATTAATGAAATAAAAAATACAATTGAGGCTGGGCACAATGGCTGACTCCTATAATCCCAGCAGTTTTGGGAGGCCAAGACTGGTAGATCATTTGAGGTCAAAAGTTCAAGACCAGCCTGGCCAATGTGGTGAACCCCTGTCTCTACTAAAAAATACAAAAATTAGCTTGGCATACTGGTGGGTGCCTGTAATTCCAGATACTTGGAAGGCTGAGGCAGGAAAACTGCTTGAACCCAGGAGGTGGAGGTTGCAGTAAGCCAAAATCGCACCACTGCACTCCAGCCTGAGTGACAGAGTGAGACCCTGTCTCAAAAATTAAAAAAAAAAAAAATGCAATTGAGAGTATCAGTAAACAGACTAGATCAGCCAGAAGAAGGAATTTCTGAATGTGAAGACAGGTCTTTTGAAGTAACACACTCAAAAAAAGGCCTCTAAAATGTATGAGACATCATTAAGTAAACAAATATTTGCATTATGGGCATTCCAGAAGAAGAAAAGAAGGGGAAAAAAGCTAGTATTTCATTAAATATGCAGAAAACATATTTAATGAAATAATAGCTGAAGACTTCACAAGTTTTGGGAGAGAGACAGATATCCAGTTCCAGAAAGTTCAAATAAACCCACATAGATTCAACCTAAACAAGTCCTCTTCAATGCACGTTATAGTCAAATTATCAAAAGTCAAAGACAAAGAAAGAATTCTAAAACTGCAAGAGAAAAGAATTAAGTCACATATGAGGGAATTCCCATTAGTTTGAGTGGATTTCCCAGCAGAAACCTTACAGGCCAGGAGAAAATAGGATACAATCAAAGTACTGAAAGAAAAAATCTATCAACAAAGAGTATTATACCCAGAAAAGATATCCTTCAGGAATAAAGGAATCTTTGCTTTCAGCCAAGCAAGAACTAAGGGAATTCATCACCACTAGACTGGCTATATAAGAAATGCTCAAGGGAATCTTACATTTGGAAGAGAAAAGATAATTACCACACTCATAAAAACATGAAACTATTAAACTCACTGGTAGAACTGCTATACAAAGGAGAAAGAGAAAGGATTCAAACCATTTCGTTACAGAAAACCAACTGCAAAAATAAATAAAAGAGAAACAAAAGATACACAAAACTACCAGAAAACAAACATAAAAACAGAAGGAGATCCTCATCAATAATAACCTTGCATGCCAATGGATTAAATACTCCATTTAAAAGATATAGATTGGCCGAAAGGATAAAAAATAAAAACCAGAGGCCAGGTGTGGTGGCTCACGCCTGTAATCCCAGCACTTTGGGAGGCCAAGGTGGGCAGATCATGACGTCAGGAGATTGAGACCATCCTGGCTAACATGGTGAAATCCCATCTCTACTAAAAACACAAAAAATTAGCGGGGTGTGGTGGCGGGTGCCTGCAGTCCTAGCTACTCAGGAGCTGAGGCAGGAGAATGGTGTGAACCCGGGAGGCAGAGCTTGCAGTGAGCTGAGATTGTGCCACTGTACTCCAGCCTGCAGGACAGAGTGAGACTCCATCTCAAAAATAAAATAAAATAAAATAAAAACAAGAACCAACTATATACTGCCTATAAGAAACTCCCTTTATCCATAAAGACTCATATAAACTGAAAGTGAAGGGATGGAAAAAGACATTCCACAAACAAAAACCAAAAACAAGCAGGAATATCTATATTAGATAAAACAGATTTCAAGTCAAAAGCTGTACAAAGAGAAGAAGAAAGACATTATATAATCATCAATGGATCCATTCAGCAAGAGAATATAACAGTGGTAAATATATATATGCACCCAGCACCAGAGCACCTAGATATATAAAGCAAGCTGTACAAAGAGAAAAAGAAACATTATATAATTCTCAATGGATCCATTCAGCAAGAGAATATAACAGTCAAATATATATATATATGCACCCAGCACCAGAGCACCCAGATATATAAAGCAAATATTATTAGATTTAAAGGGAGAGACAGACTTTCAATACAATAATAGTTGGGGACATCAACATCCACTCTCAGCATTAAACAGGTCATCTAGCCAGAAAATCAACAAAAACACACTGGATTTAAACTGCACCATAGGCTAAATGGACATAATTTTCAGACTGTTTCACCCAACAACTGATTTTTTTCATCAGCACATGGAACATTCTCCAAAACTGACAACATATTAGGACATAAAATAAGTCTCAAATTTTTTAAAAAATTGAAATATCAAGTATCTTATTTTACCACAATGGATAAAACTTCAAATCAATAATAAGAGAAACATTCAAAACTATACAAATACATGGAAATTAAACACCACTCTGCTGAACAACCAATGGATTAAAAAAGAAAATAAGGAAATCAGAAAGTCCCATGAGACAAATGAAAATAGAAACACAACATACCAAAACCTATGGGACACAGCAAAAGCAGTATTAAGGGGCAAGTTTATAGTAATAAATGTCTACACAAAAAACTAGAAAGATTTCAAATAAACAATTTAATGATGCATCTCAGGGAACTAAAAAAATAAGAAAAAAATCACACACAAAATTAGGAGAAGAAATAAAGATCAGAGCAGAAATAAATGCAATTGAGAGAAAAAAAATACAAAAGACCAATGAAATGAAAATTGGTTATTTGAAAAGATAAACAAAATTG
The DNA here is from genome assembly GCF_028885625.2 of Pongo pygmaeus. Classification (NCBI taxonomy): domain Eukaryota; kingdom Metazoa; phylum Chordata; class Mammalia; order Primates; family Hominidae; genus Pongo; species Pongo pygmaeus. Next base: position 81,738,772 of record NC_072389.2, read on the forward strand.
ACAAATCAGTAGCTAAACTAAGAAAAAAGAAAACCCAAATTAAAAAATCAGAAATGAAAAATGAGACATCACAACAGATACCACAGAAATACAAAGGATCATGAACAACTACATGCCAATAAATGTGAAAACCTAGAGGAAATAGATGAGGTCGTGGATATATACAACCTACCAAGATGGAACCAAGAAGAAATGGAAAACCTGAACAGACCAATAACAAGTAATAAAAGTAAAGCAGTAATAAAACAGTCTCCTAACACAGAAAAATCTAGAACCAGATGACTTCACCATTGAACTGTAATGAACCTTTAAAGAAGAATTAAAAGTAATTCTTCTCAAACTGTTTAAAAAAAAAAAAAGTGATTCCAGCTGGGTGTGGTGGCTCACGCCTGTAATCCCAGCACTTTGGGAGGTTGAGGTGGGTGGATCACTTAAGGCCAGGAGTTTGAGACAGCCTGGCCAACGTAGTGAATCCCCTCTCTACTAAAAATACACAAATTAGCCAGGCATGATGGCCTGCACCTGTAATCCCAGCTACTTGGGAGGCTGAGGCAGGACAATTGCCTGAACCCAGGAGGGGAAGGTAGGTTGCAGTGAACTGAGATGTGCCACCGCACTCCAGCCTGGGTGGCAGAGTGAGATGACTCCTCCAAAAAAAAAAAAAAAAAGTGATTCTTTGAGGCCCACATAACTGTGATAGCAAAACCAGACAAGAACACAACAGAAAGAAACTACAGGATAAATCCTCCAATGAACATAGATGTAAAATTCCTCAACAAAATACTAGCAAGTCAAATCCAAAATACATAAAAAAGATAATACACCTGATCAAGTGGGATTTATGTCAGGAATGCAAGTATGGTTCAACATATGCAAATCAATCAATATGATACATTATATCAACAGAATGAAGGAGAAAAACCATACGATCATGTCAACAGGTGCAGAAAAAAAGCATTTGATAAAATTCAACATCCCTTCATAATTAAAAACTCTCATGAAATTAAGTATAGAAGGAAAATACCTTAACAAAATAAAGGCCATATATAATAAACCCACAGCTAACATCATACTGGATGGACTGGAAGAAGAAAAGATGCGCACTCTCACCACTGTTATTCAACATAGTACTGGAAGTGCTATGTAGAGCAATTAGACAAGAGAAAGAAAGGGCATCCAAATTAGAAAGGAGGAAATCAAACTGTTCCTGTTTGCAGATGACATGATCTTCTATATAGGAAAACCTGAAGACTCTACCAAAAAACTCTTAAAACTAATAAATGAATTCAGTAAAGTTGCAGAATACAAACATCGACATATAAAAATCAGTATTTCTGTACATGGATGATTAACTAAACTGAAAAAGGAATCAAGACAATCCCATTTACAATAACTACAAAAACATAAAATACCTAGGAATAAATTTAACCAAAGAAGTAAAGGATCTCTACAATGAAAACTATAAAATGCTGATGAAATAAATTGAAAAGGATACAAACAAATGGGAAGATATGCTCATGGATCAGAAGGTTTAATATTGTTTAAAATAATTATACTACCCAAGGAAACCTATAGATTCAATGCAATCCCTATCAAAATACCAATTACATTCTTCACAGAAATAGCAAAAGAAATCCTAAAAGACTCAAAACAGATAAAGCAATCCTGAGCAAAAAGAACAAAGCTGCAGGCCAGGCATGGTGGCTCATGTCTGTAATCCCAGCACTTTGGGAGGCCAAGGTGGGTGGATCACAAGGTCAGGAGATCAAGACCATCCTGGCTAACATGGTGAAACCCCACTTCTACTAAAAATACAAAAAATTAGCTGGGCGTGGTGGCATACACCTGTAGTCCCAGCTACTCAGGAGGCTGAGGCAGGAGAATTGCTTGAACCCAGGAGGTGGAGGTTGCAATGAGCCAAGATCGCACCACTGTACTCTAGCCTAGGTGACAGAGTGAGACTCTGTCTCAAAAAAAAAAAAAAAAAAAAAAAAAAAGAACAAAGCTGCAGGCATCATGCATCATGCTACAACTTCAAAATATACTACAAAACTGTAGTAACCAAAACAGCATGGTTCTGGCATAAAAACAGACACATAGACCAGTGGAACAGAATAGAGAACCCAGATTTAAAGAACCCATGCTTCTACAGCCACCTGATTTTTCACAAAGGCATCAAGGACACTAATTAGGGAAAGGACAACCTCTTCAATAAATAGTGCTGGGAAAACTAGATAGCAATATGCAGAAGGATGAAACTAGTCCCCCACCCTCTAACCTTATAAAAAAAAGCAACTCAAAATGGATTAACAATCTAAATGAAAGACCTGAATCTATGAAACTACTGCAAGGCAACATAGGGGAAAGACTTCAGGACACTGGTCTGGGAAAAGATTTTATGAATAACACCTCAAAGGCACAGGTGACAAAGCAAAAATAAACAAATTTGAATCTCTAATTTAAAATCTTTCCACAAAGGAAACACTATGCCTGGATGGCTTCACTGGTGAATTCCACCAAACATTTCAGGAAAAAGAGATAACATTATACAAATTCTTTTAGATACTAAAGAATGAACATTTCCCAACTGATTTTTCTGAAGCCAACATAACCTTGATGCCAAAACTTGACAAGAAATTAAAGAAAAGAAAATTACTCTTAATCCTCATGTACATAGACCAAAAAAATCCTTAAAAAATTAGCAAATTGAATCTAGTGATACAGTAAAAGGATAATATATCGTGACCAGTAGGGTTTATCAGCATGGTTGGTCTAATATGTGTGAATTAATACAATTCACCACATTAACAAAATAAAAGACAAAGATTATATTGTCACCTCAATAGATTCAAAAAAGGCATCTGATAAAACTTCAATACCCATTCACGAGGGAAAAAAAATCTCCAAAAACTAGGGGAAATTGCTTAAGCTTATAAAGAGTATCTACTAAAAACCTACAATTAGCATCATATTTCACACTGAAATATTGAAAGCCTTTCCCCTAAGATTAGAAACAAGGCAAAGAAGTCCAATTTCACTATTTCTATCACCACTATACTGGCGGTCTTAACTAGCACATTAGGACAATAAAAAGAAATATAAAACATAAAAATTGGGGCCAGGCACAGTGGCTCATGCCTATAATCCCAGCACTTTGGGAGGCCGAGGCGGGCGGATCATCTGAGGTCGGGAGTTCAAGACCAACCTGGGCAACGTGGTGAAACCCCGTCTCTACTAAAATACAAAATAAATTAGCCAGGCATGGCAGCATGCTCCTGTAGTCCCAGCTACTCAGGAGGCTGAGGCAGGAGAATTGCTTGAACTCAGGAGGTGGAGGTTGCAGTCAGCCAAGATTGCACCACTGCACTCCAGCACTCCAGCCTGGGCGACAGAGCAAGATTCCGCCTCTCCAAAAATTAGCTGGACGTGGTGGCACATGCCTGTAATCCCAGCTACTTGGGAGGCTGAGGCAGGAGAATCACTTGAACCCAGGAGGCAGAGGTTGCAGTGAGCCGAGATTGTGCCATTGCACTCTGGCCTGGGTGACCAAGTGAGACTCTGTCTCAAATAAATAAATAAATAAACAAACAAACAAACAAACAAATAAAAGCCCTAAAAATTGGAAAGGAAGAATGAAGCTGTAATTATTCACAGATAAACGCTTTCAATGGTGAAAGAAAATGAGCATATGTATGGCATACATTACTCAAGAAAAGCCAGCACACAGGGTAAACAAGAAGTAGAGGGAGAATTACCCAGTAATAAGACTTTACATGCTAGGCACAGGGCCACCATGCTAATAACAATACAGTCTTAAAAATAAGAGTAATTGAAATCAAGAAAAAGCTCAAGCTTTAAGGTTTGTTTCAAACCACTTCAATAGAGTGTTCAAATATCAGTAGAAATAGACCAAAAAGATTTTCCAGTCAATTGGTTGAAAATACCCTTATCATACATTTAAGAATCGCCTTAGATGCTGACTTTGCAAGTCTTACAATATTGTTAGTTTTTGTGAGGCATGACTCAGGGTACATCAGAAAAGAAAAGTAAAATATTGTGTATAAAGCCACCAAGAAAACCACAGTAGAGACCAATAGATCTCAATACCCCCCAAATCATGTCTTAGGCATTTAATAAATAACAGAATATTCAGTGTCAGGACCTTTCTGATTATTTTTAAAAGCTTTTGGTTTTAGAATTTAGCATAAACAAAATGAAAAAACTTCAGACTACTTTTCTAGGAAAATTATTTTGATCACAACTTGTCAGTATGTGAATAAGTAACAAACATAAAATCTTAAAAACTTTCTTTGAAGGCCAAATAAAATTTTCCTATAAACTACATTCACAGAAAAATGTCTATTCTTCTTTGCCACATATTTTCCTTTGGTTGTTGTTTAAGCATCTCCTTGTGATATAAAAAGCTGGCACAAATGGCTATTACCATGAATTAATTTTTAGAAAGGCAAAAATAGAAAAGTAAAATCTTAAACCTCATATGATTGAGTCAACAATTGGAACAAAAAATTTTCTGAAATGATGAACAAAAACATTTAAAAGGACAACTGAAAAATTTTAAAGTAGATGTTCTGATATAAGGCAGTTAGAGTAAAATATCACTTTGGAAGTAATAAACATTTCCTAGCAGTCAGTGATGCAGAACTAAAATACTGTCTTATTCAAAAGCCATGACTATATTGAACCTATCATACTGGACTCAGCAATTTCTTTCTGAAGACTTTTATTTGGTTGTAAAAGTTTGTAGCATTTCTTACTGCATGGGAAACCAATTTTCATAAGATATTCCCTAATTATATTAAAGTGCAAGTCTTGGCTGTGCTGATATTCTACTCCTAAAAGTAAAATGTAAACTGGGCTATGTATCAAGAAGATGTCTGTCAATAGTAACACCTCAAAAATGCAATTTTACATGTGAATTGAATCAGCCTACTGTAAAAGTTTTTTTGTTTTGTTTTGTTTTGTTTTTGTTTGTTTGTTTTTCCCCAAAAGCTTTTCCCGGCCAGGTGTGGTGGCTCATGCCTGTCATCCTACCACATTAGGGGACCAAGGCAGGAAGATGCCTGGAGGCCAGGAGTTCAAGATCAGCCTGGGAAACAATGAAATCCCTCCTCTATTTCAAAAAATAAACAAATAAGGCTTGCCCTTACTTCATATAACCATTATTTACTAACAGGACATCATAGTTAAAAACAAAAATGTACCTGACATTGTAGCATATAAAAGAGACTTTTATAATGTATCAGTTTAGAAAGCTTTAGGTTGTAAGTAACAGTCAACCCAGTTCACAATAGCATACACAAATATGGATAAATTTCTCACAAGACACAAAATCTTGAACAGAGCAACTGCTAAAGTTGGTTCACTAATCAATGATGTCATCAATATTTTCAGTATTTTTTCTCCACCATCCTAAGTGTGTTAACTTTTTATACTCTTTTTATTGCCTAATGGTTCCAAGATGGTCACTTCAGCTTTAAGCATCACATCTAAAGTCAAACTCAGAAAAGGGGTTACCCCAGCCCTGTCTGACCCTTTTATCAGAAAAGAGGAAAGCCTTCCGTGAAGTCCCCCAGCAGACTCACAGACTAGAATTGTATTACATGGCCACTGTAGCAGTAAGTTTAAAAAATCTAGTATTTAACTTTTCTAATTTTTATGGTGAAAGTAAGGAATAGATATTGCATTGGATAACCAATAGTGTCTGTCACAGTCCTCAACCCAACATGCACATACACACTTCTTCTCATACCTATGCATTAAACAGAACATACTCATTCTCTCCTAAAGAAAGACAACCCTACTATCTCATCCAATTACTGCAAACAGCTTTAAACAGAATCCCTGGGTGATTTTCTATCTGCTATATCAAGTCCAAATATGGCAATTCCTATCTGATCATCTGAATAGCTACAAGATAAGATATCTATCTCTAAGCCATCCTCCTTTGTTAATATAACTGTGAAAAAGAAAGAACAGAGTAACCCCATTAAAATTCCCATTCAGAAAAGGGAATAATGGGAAGCACACATTGTCAACAGCCCACAATCCACACTGTATCTTTAGGACAGAAACAGCAGATTCCTTGGCAGGCAGTAAAGTAAATTCCTTGGTTAGTCAATCTGCTAGGTCCTGGTATAAGTCTCAGGAGCATCTGCTTTGCCATTGTCCTCTTTGGCGACATCTAAGGTAGTTTCTAAACAGACACTCTTCCCAGGGGCTCCACAGCTTTTGTAGCCCACTTCACACTGGTTTGACTTAGAGTGGTGGATATGAGAATTGCTTGGAGGGAAAAACTTGTTTTATTTGCTTCACATCAACTCCTTGTGTGAATAACCATAGCTAAAAAAAAAAAAAACCACTTCCAAATAATCTTTAGGCTTGGGGATTCTCATCTCTTAGCTGCTGACCTCTGAACTCTTACAGTAGACTTGAGGCAATTCTAACAATAGCTTTAGGTGGAGAGGTACTGCCGCTAATCCCTGCAAAATTCCAAATTATGAGGTTCTTTGTTAATTTAGAGCAGGAGCTAAAAGCAGAATACTTCTATGGCGAACTGTAACCCCACCACCACCACTGCGCGTTCAATGCTGGGGAGCACTAATTTGAGTTCACCCCCTTCTATAAGATCTTACTGAAAAGTCACAAGAAGTAATTAATACATGCCAATATTCCAGATTTTTCCTATTGTTTCTCCTGATATTATAGCCTCCTTTCCCACAGAGCCAGCCTGCCATGGAACAGCAGGCACAAGTTAATCAAATGCCTTGCTGTCACATAACAAGGGTAATAACTTTCCTCTCATCTTTCTCTGTTAAGTCTGGAGATAGGTAGTCTAAAGTCGGAACTGCTGTTCAACAATGCCCCAGTCTCTTTCTGTCCATCTACTCCAAGGTCCACAGCTTGTGAGAATATTTTAGCCTCATGCTTGTCATCTCATGGTTACAAGATGCCTGCTACAGCTCCCGGCTTCATGATTCCATTTAAGGCATAAAGAGAGGAGAAAGAGTAAAGTACCAGCCACCTCTGTCCTCTTTATGAGGAAAGCAAAAGCCCTCCCTGAACTCAGCAGACTTCCCTTCCTAATCACTGGCAAAGGGGAACAGGATTGTTATGACTGGTTTCAACTATTCAGTTTTTTGTTTCAAGCTGGGCACATTGCTGCCCTAACAAAATTAAGGTGAACAGTAGGGAATGGGTATTATGGAAGCCACTAAGAATATCTGCCACTTATGAATATTTATAATTTTAAGAAATCAAACTCTTTTTGGTGAAATTTCAGACTCGGTAACAGAAGTGAAAAAAAAAAAAGTCCCTCAGGCAGTGTTATAGAAATACATTTTAGGTACAGAAATCCCCACTCAAGCAAACCCATCCTACTTAGGAGTCTATCCCTGAAATTAGCACCCTTTAGCAATTCTGCTTTTCATGGACTCTTCCTTTCCTCAATTCTGAACCTATAGATTCTCTAAAATACCCATGTTTATTAACAACTGTTTCTATGGCAGCAGAGCCCCTGGTGGTGGGGCCCTGGGGTGGAGGCTATTTAGAAGTTAAAGACCGACAGTACACGCCAATAGCAGCTATTATTGATGAAATACCTGAGGTATTTCTGAAATAGATAAACGTTGTGAAAAAACAAAACAAAAAATATTTAAGGTACCTGTTGCTCACCAAGAAATCTCTTGATTATCATTTGGGTTTCCCATCTAGGTCCACCACCTGAAAGAAAATGACTTGATCATTATGGTTCAACTGGTTTATGTAACAGTTTTATCTCCTAGTACATTAATAAATTTGCATTCTGGCATTACGTATTAGGTTTATAAGGTTGTCAAACTACTTTAATCTTCTCTGGGGCTCTACTGATCAGATTAGGTTTCTAAGACCAAAAGACTGAGTCAGGCCCTGGTAAAAATTTCACTAAGGTTCTACCACCTGATGTAGTCTTTTGAATAACAGCAGCCGGCCTGCTCCAGGCAACAGCTCCTCACATCACTGATTATATTGGCGTAAACAACTTTATGTAAAATATTTAAGCAATAAGTTTTTATTCCATGTAGCAGCTCACAAAAGCTACTTTAACGTAAATTGTGCCACCTATAAATATACTCAAGTCACCAACCATTCAAAGTATCATCATTTCCCAGCAACCCTCGACTCATAGTTTTTTATATATATAAATATATGTAGTGTAGCTATACAGTATACAGAGAATGGGCTCTGGAGCCAGAAGGCTAGAGTCCAATTCCCAATTCCACAGTAGAATGTTCCACCCTATAATGGGTGTGTGACATTGGGAGCAAAATCATTGTGTCTACTTTCTTCATCTATACATGAGGGCAGAGTTAGAAGGGGACATAATGATAATGCCTCATTCAAAGGGATATCTGAGTATCAAATGAATTTATACATGTAAAATGCCTGGAACATAGGAAGGATTCAACAAGTGCTAGCTATTTTCATCACTCTTAATTGGGAAACTTAAATAGTGTATGACCACCTAACTCCTACTGAATGGGGAAAAATCAAATGCCTTTCCTTTAAGGACTGAAACAAGATAAGGATGTCCACTCTCACTACTGTCAATTCGACATAATACTGGAAGTCCTGGCTGGAGCAATTAGACAGGAAAAAGAAATAAAGAGAATCCAAACTGGAAAGGAAGAAGTCAAATTAGCCTTATTTGCAGACGACATGATCTTATACATAGAAAAACCTAACGACTCCACCAAAAAAAACTGTTTGAGCTAATAAACTCAGTAAAGTTGCAGGATACAAAAATCAACATACAAAAATCAATAGTATTTCTATATGCCAAAAGCAAACAATCTGAAAAAGAAATCATAAAAGCAATCTCGAGGGGTGGAGCAAGATGGCAGAATGGAAGGTCCTACCAATCATCCCCCCTGCAGGAACACCAAATTCAACAACTATCTACACACAAAAAAGCACCTTTATAAGAACCAAATATCAGGTGAGCACTCACAGCACCTGATTTTAACTTCATAGTTCTGAAAGAGAAACTTAGAGTAGGAAAGAGTCTTGAATTGTTGATGCTACCCCTCCCCTATCCCATCACAGTAGCCAAGTGGTGTGAAGAAATCTGTGTGCTTGGGGAGAGTGAGAGCACAGAGACTATGAGACTTACATTGAACTCAGTGCTGTCACAGTATAAAGCAAAACTGGGCTGAACTTAGCTGACGCCCATCTACAGAGGGAGCATTCAGACAAGCCCTAGCCAGAGGAGAATCACCCATCCCAGCAGCTGGAACTTGAGTTCCAGCAAGCTTCCTCATTGTGGGCTGAAGTGCTCTGGGGCCCTAAATAAACTGTAAAGGCAGTCTAGGCCCCAAGAACTGCAAGTTTTAGTGTTGAGCTGGACTTGAAGCCAGTGGACTTGCCGGTCATGAGACTTACTGAGACACAAGCCAAGGCACCTAAGGGAGTGCTTGCACTACCCGTCCCCCAACCCCAGACAACACAGCTGTGGCTCCAAAAAAGTCACAAAAGAGCCACAAGCTGTGTTGCCTGGTGTTGAAAAGGGGGTAGTGCAAGCACTCCCTTTCTGCTTGAGAGGAGAGGCGAGGGAAGAGTAAAGAGGAATTTTGTCTTGCACCTTGGACACCAGCTCAGCCACAGTCGAATACAATACTAGTCAGAATTGTAAGTCCCCCATTCCAGGCCCTAGCTCCCCAGATGACATTTCTAGACACACCGTGGACCCAGAGGGAAACTGATTCCTTGAAGGGAAGGACCTATTCCTGGCAGGATGCATCATCTGCTGGCTAAAGAGCCCTTGAGACCCTGAATAATCAATAGTGATACTTAGGTAGTATGGCATGGGCCTTGGGTGAGACTCGGAGACACACTGGCTTCAGGTAAGACCCAGCACATTCCCACCTGTGGTGGCTATGGTAAGAGATTCCTTCTGCTTGAGAAAAGCAGAGGAAAAAGTGGAGATTTTGTCTTGCATCTTAAGTACAAGCTCTACCACAATGTGGTATAGCACCAATCAAGCTCTTGGGGTCCCTGATTCCAGGCCTTGGCTCTTGGATGGCATTTCTGGACATGGCCTGGGCCAGAGGGGACCCCACTTCCCTGAAGAGTGAATCCCAGGCCTGGTAGCATGCAACACAAGCTAACTGAAGAGCCCTCAGGCCTTAAGTGAACATTGGTGGTAGCCTGGCAGTACTCCCTGTGGGCCTTGGGTGGTAGTGACCATAAAGTGAGGGTCCTCTGCCTGTGAAAAGGAGAGGGAAAAGTGAGAACTGTTTTTCATGGTTTGAAAGCCCACTCAGTCACAGTGTAATACAACACCACGTAGACTTCTAAGGTTTTTGACTCCAGTTCTTAGCTCCCAGACGGCATCTCTGGACCTGCCCAGGGCCTGCAGGAACTTGCCACCCTGAAGGGAAGGACACAAGCCTGGTTGGCTTCACTAGATGCTGACTGTAGAGCCCTAGGGCTTTGAATGAACATAAGTGGCAGCCAGGTACTGGTTACAGCAGGCCTTGGGCAAGACCCAATGCTGTGCTGGCTTCAGGTCTAACCCAGCACAGTCCCACTGGTGGTGGCTATAGGGGTGTTCGTGTCACCCTACTCCCAGCCAGAGGTGGCTCAGCACAGAGAAACTCCATTTGTTTGGGAGAAAGTAGGGGAAGAGAATAAGAATCTCTGCCTGGTAAACCAGAGAATTCTTCCAGATTTATCCAATATCACCAAGATGGTACTTCTACAAGTCTGCAAGAACCACAGCATTACTGGGCTTGAGGGTGCCCCATAATGCAGATATGGCTTAGACCTTAGATCACAACACTCAAAGTCCTTTTGAATACCTGGAAAGCCTTCCCAAGACAGGTGGATACAAACAAGCCTAGACTGAGAATACTGCAATGAATACCTAACTCTTCAATGCCCCGACACCAGCAAATATCCACAAGCATCAAGACCATCCAGGAAAACATACCCTCACCAAATGAACTAAATAAGGTGCGAGGCCAATCCTGAAGAAACAGAAATACATGACCTTTCAGACAGAGAATTCAAAATTGCTGTTTTAAGGAAACTCAAAGAAATTCAAGATAACACAGAGAAGGAATGCAGAATTCTATCAGATAAATTTAACAAAGATATTAAAATAATTGAAAAGAATAAGTAGAAATTCTGAAGGTGAAAAATGCAATTGACATATTGAATAATGCATCAGGGACTGTTAATAGTAGAATTGATCAAGCAGAAGACAGAATTCGTGAGCTTGAAGACAGGCTATTTGAAAATACAGTTAGAGATTAAAGCAAAATAAAGAATGAAGCACACCTACATTATCTAGAAAATAGCCTCAAAAGGGCAAATCTAAGAGTTATTGGCCTTAAAGAGAAGGTAGAGAGAGGGGTAGAAACTTTATTCAAAGGGATAATAAGAGAGAAATTCACAAACCTAGAAAAAGATATTAATAACCAAGTACAAAAAGGCTGGCTGGGTATGGTGGCTAACACCTGTAATCCCAGCACTTTGGGAGGCTAAGGCCTCCCAAAGGTGGACCATTTGAGGCCAGGAGTTTGAGACCAGCCTGGCCAACATGGCGAAACCCTGTCTCAAATATAAAATTGGCTGGTCGTGGTGGCACACACCTGTGCTCTCAGCTACTTGAGAGGCTGAGGCATGAGAATCATTTGAACCCGTGAGGCAGAGGTTGAGGTGAGCCGAGATTGCACCACTGAACCCCAGCCTGGGCAACAAAGTGAGACTGTGAACCCACCACCCCGCCAAAAAAAAAAAAAAAAAAGAGAGAGAGAGAGAGAAGGCAAGCAGATTTAACCCAAAGAAGACTACCTCAAGGAATTTAATAATCAAACTCTCAAAGGTTAAGGATAAAGAAAGGATCCTAAAAGCAGCAACAGAAAAGAAACAAATAACACACAATGGCCCTCCAATATGTCTGGCAGCAGACTTTTCAGTGGAAAACTTACAGGGCAGGAGAGAGTGGCATGATTTATTTAAAGTGCTGAAGGTTAAAAACAATTTTCCCTAGAATGGTATAATATATCCAGCAAAAGTATCCTTCCAACATGAAGGAGAAATAAAGATTCTCCCAGACAAGCAAAAGCTAAGGGATTTCATCAACATCAGACCTGTCCTACAAGAAATGCTAAAGGGAGTACTTCTATCAGAAGTAAGGATGAAAAAAAGAAAAAGAAAAGGATGTTAATGAGCAATAAGACATCATCTGAAAGTACAAAACTCACTGTCAATAGTAAGTACACAGAAAACAGATTTTTATAACACTGAACTGTGGTGTGTAAACTACTCTTATCTTAAATAGAAAGATTAAATGATGAACCAATCAAAAATAATAACTATGGGCCCGGCATGGTGGTTCACACCTGTTATCCCAGCACCTTGGGAAGCCAAGGCAGGCAGATCACAGATCATTTGAGGTCAGGAGTTCGAGACCAGCCTGGCCAACATGCTGAAGCCCTGTCTCTACTAAAATATAAAAATTAGCCAGCTGTGGTCATGCATGCCTGTAATCCCAGCTACTAGGGAGGCTAAGGCAGGAAAATCGTTTGAACCCAGGAGGCAGAGGTTGAAGTGAGCTGAGATTGTGTCACTGCACTCTAGCCTGAGTGACAAAATTATTATTATTATAAATAATAATGATAATAATAACTACAACAATTTTTCAACTACAACTTTTCAAAACATAGTACTGTAAGATATAAATAGAAACACAAAGTTAAAAAGCAAGAGGATGAAGTTTTTATTAGTTTTCTTTTTGCTTGTTAGTTTGTCTATGCAAGCAGTGTTAAGTTGGAATCATCTTAAAATAATGGGTTATAAGATAGTATTTGCAAGCTTTATGGTAATCTCAAATCAAAAAACATACAACAGATACACAAAAAACAGAAAGCAAGAAATTAAATCATACCACCAGAGAAAATCACCTTCACTAAAAGGAAAACAGGAAGAAAGGAAAAAAGGAAGAGAAGACCACAAAACAACCAGAAAACAAATAAAATGGCAAGAGTAAGTCCTTGCCTATCAATAATAACCTTTAATGTAAGTGGACTAGACTCTTCAATCAAAAGACAGTGTGGCTTAATGGATAAGAAAACAAACAAACAAACAAAAAACCCCCCCAAAAAACCACAAGACCCAATGATCCGTTGCCTACAAGAAACACACTTTACCTATAATGATACACATAGATTGAAAATAAAGAGACAGAAAAAGATATTTCATACCAACAGAAACCAAAAAAGAGGAGTGCTATACTTATATCAGACAAAATAGATTCCATGACAAAAACTTTTAAGAAGAGACAAAGAAGGTTGTTATATAATAATGCAGGGGTCAATTCAGCAAGAGAATATAACAATTTTAAATATATATGCACCCAACACTAGAGCACCCAGATACATAGAGCAAATATTTGAGCTAAAGAAAGAGATAAACTCCAATATGATAATAGCTGGAGATTCAACACCTCACTTTAAGTGTTGGACAGATCTTCCAGACAGAAAATAAACAAAGAAACATCAGACTTAATCTGTACTATAGACCACATGGACCAAATAGATACTTATAGAACATTTAATCCAACAGCTACAGAATACACAATCTTTTCCTCAGCACATGGGTCATTCTCAAGGATAGACCATATGTTAGGTCAAAAAACAAGTCTTAAAATATTTTTTAAAATTGAAATAATATCAAACATCTTTTCTGACGACAATGGAATAAAACTAGAAATCAATAATGAGAGAGATTTTGGAAACTATACAAACACATGGAAATTAAACAATATGCTCCAGAATGACCAGTGGGTCAGTGAAGAAATTAAAAAGGAAACTGAAACATTTATTGAAACAAATGATAATGGAAACACAACATGCCAAAACCTATGGGATACAGCAAATGCAATACTGAGAGAGAAGTTTATAGCTATAAGCACCTACATTTAAAAAGTAGGAAAACATCAAATAAACAACCTAATGAAGCATCTAAAAGAAATAGAAAAGCAAAAGCAAACCAAACCCAAAAATCAGTAGAATAAAGAGCAGAGATAAAATTGAAATGAATAAAATACAAAAGATCAATGAAATAAAAAGTTGGTTTTTTGAAAAGATAAACAAAATTGCTAAACCTTTAGCCAGACTAAGAAAAAAGGAGAAGAGACACAAATAAATAAAATCAGAGGTGAAAAAGGAGATATTACAACCAATACTACAGAAATTCAAAGGATCATTAGAGGCTACTATGAGCAACTACATGCCAATAAATTGAAAAGCCAAGAAGAAATGGATAAATTCCTAGACATATACAACCTACCAAGATTCAACCATGAAGAAATCCAAAACCTAAACAGACTAATAACAACTAATAAGATCGAAGCCATATTAAAAAGTCTCCCAACAAAGGAAAGCCTGAGACCAATGACTTCACTGCTGAATTTTATCAAACATTTAAAAAAGAACTAATACCAATACTACTCAAACTATTCTGAAAACGAGAGGAGGAGGGAATAGTTCCAAGCTCATTCTACAAGGTCAGTATTACCCTGATATCAAAACCAGATAAAAACACATTAAAAAAAAAGGTACAGGCCAATAGCCCTGGTTAACACTGATGCAAAAATCTTCAACACAATACTAGCAAACCAAATTCAACAACATACTAAAAATATCATTTGTCATGACCAAGTGAGATTTGTCCCATGGATGCAAGGATGGTTCAACATACACGAATCAATGTGATACATCATATTAAAAGAATGAAGGACAAAAATCATATGATTATTTCAATTGATGCTGAAAAAGCATCTGATAAAATTCAACATTGTGATAAAAACTCTCAAAAAACTGGGTATAGAAGGAACATAATTCAACATAATAAAAGCTATATATGACAGACCCATAGCTAGTATCATACTGAATGTGGAAAAACTGAGTCTTTCTTCTAAGATCCGGAAGATGACAAGGATGCCCACTTTCACCACTGTTATTCAACATGGTATTGGAAGTCCTACCTAGAGCAATCAGACAAGAGAAAGAAATAAAGGGCATTCAAATTGGAAAGGAATAAATCAAATAATCATTGTTTGCAGATTATTATGATCTTATACTTGGAAAAACCTGAAGACTTCATCAAAAAATTTAGAACTGATAAACCAATTCAGCAAAGTTACAGGATACAAAATCAACAAACAAACATTAGTAGCATTTCTATATGCCAAAAGTGAACAATCTGAAAATGAAATCAAGAAAGTAATCCCATTTACAATAGCTACAAATAAAATAAAGTATCAAGGAATTCACTTAATCAAAGAAGTGAAAGCTCTCTACAATGAAAACTATACCAATGCAAGAAATTGAAAAAGACACAAAAAGTGGAATGATATTTCATGTTCATAGATTGGAAGATTCAATATTGTTAAAATGTCCACACTACCCAAAGCAATCTACAGATGCAATGCAATCTCTATCAAAATACCAATGACATTCTTCACAGAAATAGAAGAAACAATCCTAAAATTTATATGGAACAAGAAAAGACCCAGAATAGCCAAAGCTATGCTAAGCAAAAAGAACAAAACTGAATAAATCACATTACCTGACTTCAAATTATACTACAGACCTATTGTAACCAAAACAGCATGATACCGGCATAAAGATAGATACATAGACTAATGGAACAGAACATAGGACCCAGAAATAAATCTATACATGAACTTATTTTTGACAAAGGTGCCAAGAACATACTTGGGGAAAGGACAGTCTCTTCAATAAATGGTGCTGGGAAAACTGGACATCCATATGCAGAAGAATGAAACTTGACCCCTACCTTTCACCACATACAAAAATCCAAATCAAAATAGGATTACAGGCTTAATTCTAAGATGTGAAACTATGAAACTACTAAAAAAAATTGGGGAAACTCTCTAGGACATTGGAGTGGGCAAAGATTTCTTGAGTAGGCCGGGCACGGTGGCTCACGCCTGTAATCCCAGCACTTTGGGAGGCCGCGGTGGGTGGATCACAAGGTCAGGAGATCAAGACCATCCTGGCTAACATGGTGAAACCCTGTCTCTACTAAAAATACAAAAAATTAGCCGGGCATAGTAGCGGGCACCTGTAGTCCCAGCTACTTGGGAGGCTGAGGCAGGAGAATGGCATGAACCTAGAAGACGGAGCTTGCAGTGAACCGAGATCACACCACTGCACTCCAGCCTGGGTGACAGAGTGAGACTCCACCTCAAAAAAAAAAAAAAAAAAAAAAAAAAAAAAAAAAAAAGATTTCTTGAGTAATACCCCATGAGCACAGGCAACCAAAGCCAAAATGGACAAATGGGATCCTATCAAGTTAAAAGATTTCTACACAGCAAAGGAAACAATCAACAAAAGGCTTCTCCACAGCAAAGGAAATAATCAAAAAAGAAACAACCCACAGAATGGAGAAAATATTTGCAAACTGCCCATCTGACAAGGGATTATAACCAGAATATATAAGGAGTTCAAACAACTCTATAGGAAAAAAAAAACCTAATAATCTGGTATTAAAATGGACAGAATGGACATTTCTCAAAAGACATACAAATGGCATACAGGCATATGAAAAAGTGCTCAACATAATTGACCATCAGAGAAATGCGAATCAAAACTACAATGAGATATCATCTTACACCAGTTAAAATGGCTTTTATCCAAAAGACAGACATTAACAAATGCTGGAGGAGATATGGAGAAAGGGAAACACTCACATACTGTTGGTGGGAACCACTATGGAGAACAGTTTGGAGGTTCCTCAAAAAACTAAAAATAGAGCTACCATATGACCCAGCAATTGCACTCTGAGATATACACCCAAAAGAAAGGAAGTCAGTACATCGAAGAGGTATCTACACTCCCATGTTTACTGCAGCACTATTCACAAGAGCTAAGATTTGGAAGCAACCTAAGCATCCATCAACAGATGAACAGATAAAGAAAATTTGGTACATACATAAAATGGAGTACTATTCAGCCATAAAAAAAGAATGAGATCCTATCACTTGCAACAACATGGATGGAATTCGAGGTCACTGTTAAGTGAAATAAGCCAGGCACAGAAAAACAAACTTCGCATCTTCGCACTTATTTGTGGGAGCTAAAAATTAAAACAATTTAACTAATGGAGGTAGAGAGTGGAAAGATGGTTACCAGAGGCTGGGAAGGGGTGGAGCAGGGGGCTGGTTGGGGGAAGTGAGGATGGTTAATGGATCCAAATTAGTTAGAAAGGATCAATAAGACCTAATATTTGCTAGCACAACAGGGTGACTACAGTAAAAAATAATGTAGTTGTACATTTTAAAATAACTAAGAGTATAATTGGATTGTTTGTAACACACAGGATAAATGCTTGAGGGGATGGATACCCCATTACCCTGATGTGATTATGCATTGCATGAATGTATCAAAATATCTCATGCAACCCATAAATATATATACCTACTATGTTCCCACAAAAATTAAAAATAAAGCAATTTCATTTACACTACAAAAATATACAAAATACCTAGGAATCAATCTAACTAAAGAAGTGAAAGATCTATACAAGCAAAACTATGAAACTCTGATGAAAGAAATTGAAGAAGACACACACAAAAAAGGAAAGATATTCCATACTCATTAATTGGAAGAATTATTGTTAAAATGATAAAACTACCCAAAGCAATGTACAGATTCAATGCAACCTCTATCAAAATGTGAACGGCATTCTTTATAAAAATAGGAAAAAAAAATCTTGAATTTATATGGAACTACCAAAGACCTGGAATAGACAAAGCAATCCTGAGCAAAAAGAACAAAGCTGAAGGCATCACACTACCTGACTTCAAAATTTACTACAAAGCTATGGTAACCAAAACAGCATGGTACTGGCATAAAAACAGTACCATAGACCAATGGAACAGAATGGAGAATCCAGATGTAAATCCACACATTTATTGCCAACTCCTCTTTGACCAAGGTGCCAAGAACATACAATGCGGAAAGGTTACCAGATGCAGAAGAATTAAACTAGACCCCTAGCTGTCACCATACACAAAAATCAAATCAGAATAGATTAAAGACAAATATTTAATGCTGAAACTATGAAACTACAGAAGAAAACATTGGAGAGATGTTCCATGACATTGGTCTGGGTAAAGATTTTTGGGGTAAGACCTCAAAGGCAACCAAAGCAAAAATAGACAAATGGGATTACATCAAGCTAAAAAGCTTCTGCACAAGGAAACAATCAACAAATTGAAGAGGCAGCCCACAGAATGGAAGACTGTATTTGCAAACTATCCATCTGACAAAGAATTAATAACCAGAATATATATGGAGCTCAAACAACTCAATAGCAAAAAAAAAAAAAAAAAATATATATATATATATATATATATATAAAATCTGATTTTTAAATGGGCAAAAGACTTGAACAGACATTTCTCAAAGGAAGACATACAAATGGTCAACAAGTGTATTAAAAAAAAACACTCAACATGACTAATCAGAGAAATGCAAATCAAAACCACAATGAAATATCATCTAATAAAAGATACTGGTGAGGATGTAGAGAAGGGAAAGCCCTCATATACTGTTGGTGGGAATGTAAATTAGTACAACCTCTATGCAGAACAGTATGGCAGCTTCTCAAAAGCCTAAAAGTAGATCTACCATCTGATCCAGCAATTCCACTACTGAGTCTACATTCAAAAGAAAGGAAATCAACACTCCCGTGTATATTGCAGCACTATTAGCAATAGCCAAAATATGAAATCATCCTAAGTGCCTATCAATGGATGAATAAAGAAAACAGGATATACGTACACACTGGAGTATTATTCATCCATAAAAAAAGAATAAAATCCCGTCATTTGCAGCAGCATAGATGAATCTGGAGGCCAATTACGTCAAGCAAAATAAACTAAGCACAGAAAGACAAATATGTTCTCACTCATATATAGAAGCTAAAAAAAGTGAATCTCATGAAGACAGAGAGTAGAATGGTGGTTACCAAAAGCCATTAAGGATAGAGGAGAGGGAAGGATAAAGGGTGAAAAAAGGAATATAAATGTATTTATTATCACTAAACTGTACACATAAAAGTGGTAAAGATGGTAAATTTTATATGTATATTTTACCTCAAAAAAAGTGAAAAAAAAATAGTGTATGGTTGCAGTCTCTGCAAATGTAAAACGATTTAATAATAAAGATTCACTTTATATGCTAAATAGGAAATAACACAAATTCCCCAAATTAATAATTCATCAAGAATTAAAGTTTCAGCCAGACGCAATGGCTTGCAACTACAATCCCAGCTACTTGGGAGGCTAAGGTGGGAGGAATACCTGAGCCCAGGAGTTCAAGACCAGCCTGGGCAACACAGTGAGACCATGTGTCCAAAAAAAATGTTTTTTAATTAGCTGACTGTGATGGCACAGCCCTGTAGTCCCAGCTACTCCCGAGGCTGAGGTGGGAGGATACCTGGAGCCCAGGAGTTCGAGGCTGTGGTGAGCTATGATCTTGTCACTGTACTCCTGGGTGACAAGAGAAACCCTGTCTCAAAAAAAAAAAAAAAAAAAAAGACTGACTCAAAAAAAAAGCAGCTAGCTGGTGAATGTGATTTATAAACTCTTAAGCTACTGCCACATGGCAATACCAAACTTTCCATTCTTTGCTGCCAGAAATAGGCTTGAATTATGCATGTCTCTACAAAATGCTATAGCTCTGTATAGAAATGTAAAGGAGAAAAAAATCATAGTGCTCCCCACCCTCACTACCCTAAGCGCTGCCTCTCATACATACCTTTAGAAATCTTTCTAAAGATTTCCTATGCCCTTGAAGCCTAGAAACTCAGTCTACAATCAATATCCAAATAGGGGCCGGGTGTGGTGGTTCATGCCTGTAATCTCAGCACTTTGGGAGGCCGAGGTGGGTGGATCACCTGAGGTCAGGAGTTCGAGACCAGCCTGGCTAACATGGTAAAACCCTGTCTCTACTAAAAATACAAAAATTAGCCGGGCACGGTGGTGCATGCCTGTGGTCCCAGCTACTCAGGAGGCTGAGGCAGGAGAATGGCTTGAACTCAGGAGGTGGAGGTGCAGTGAGCTGAGATCACGCCACTGTACTCCAGCCTGGGGGACAGAGCAATACTCTGTCTCAGAAAAGAAAAAAAGAAAAAAAAAAATCCAAATAGGATATGTCTGTCAACATTGTTCCAGGAAAACTTCTCTGAAATAAGAGGGTCAATCAGCCTAGTTACTTTTCATATGTGTGTGCCCTTCTCAGGCCTGGGGTAATTATCATCCCCTTCCACCTGCAACACACATACATACACACACAAACACACACACACTCTGACCATTTTCCTGAGTATATTTCCTCAGTATGCATAACTGGTCATCCTTAACATCTCCTTGCTTACAAAGAAATATTATCTTAAAGTTCCTAATTTTCCCTCAACTTGTGTCTATTTTTTCTCCTACTCAAATGCTTCTTTCATTTCCATTTTATTTGCTCACCCCATATGCACAAGCCTCTTTTTCCTTTTACCTCTGACCCTCCCATCCTCACTCTCAAACCCTCCTAACCACATTCACTCTACACCCAATTCTTCAACATCTCAGTCATTCTTCCCCTTCTGCCCTATTCATCAACAATATCTACTGGAAAGTCTATTTCTTTGAGGACAAACCCTTTTATCCTAAATTTATTTTTCACTTCTGTGCAGTTCACTCTAATAAAAAGCTGGTTCTCTTTTAGATTAGAAGGTGCCTTTTCCAATATAACCACTTACTTCTCTTAATTTCTCCTCTCTCTCTGACTCAGTAGAAAGAACAACAGCCCCTTCCTTGCTCCCACATGCCATTTTCAGATTACCATACTGTAGCCTATTTCTTATTGTTTGAAATCTCCACCCTATCCCACATTTCGGGGAACTATTCTTAACAATCCCACTTGAATACACTGTTCTTTAAATCTGTCCTCCCATCCTTTTCTCTAGTCTTGGTAGAGATGATACATTAAGAGTCCACAATTCCATTTCTGTCAATGGTAACATATAGGTACTTGGACAGTATTACAAGAGCCAAGAAAAATTAAATATGTTAATGATGGTCACACGGCCAAGAATGGAATAAATTGGATAAGACATATGACTATTTCTGTGCTCCTAAAATAACTATCATTCTCCATAGTCTTAAAGTTCTGTAAGTTTACCTACTCTATCATTAGAAACATATCATGTTAGCCTTAGACATAAATAACCATCTGCGTTTCAAAGTAAACCATAACATCATAAGGTTAGAAGACCTAATGACGGGTGTATAAGCAGTAGATAAGCTTTTCTCAGATGTTCACTACTTGGAAAATCTTCTAGAAAGAGGATTCTACAATTTCCCAAAGTAAATAACTACAACCTCAAATATTCTTAATTTCAAAATCTTTGGTTTTTCTAATCTATTTTTTCCTGCTGTTTTTCCCTTGTAGAGGTTAGAAAAGAACAAGCACCATCCTCAGTATGACAGCATCTCATCGACTGGAAAAGCATTATTGTCACCCCGAGCCTTCATTTTTTTTTTTTTTTTTTGAAATGGAGTCTCACTCTATTGCCCTGGCTGGAGTGCAATGGCACAATCTTGGCTCACTGCAACCTCCACCTCCCAGGTTCAAGCAATTCTCCTCCCTCAGCCTCCCAAGTAGCTGGGATTACAGGTGCTTACCACCACGCTTGGATTTTTTTTTTTTTTTTTTTTGTATTTTAGTAGAGACAGGGTTTCACCATGTTGGCCAGGCTGATCTTCAACTCCTGACCTCCTGATCCGCCCGCCTTGGCCTCCCAAAGTGCTGGGATTACAGGTGTGAGCCACCGTGCCCGGCCGAGCCTTCATTTTTCTAAGCTCAACAACTTGGACTTTTCTCCAGACACCCGTTCTCCAAAACTATTTTTTTTTTTTTTTTAAGATATGGGGTCTCAGTCTGTCACCCAGACTGTGGCGCAATGGTTTGATCATCGCTCACTGCAGCCTCGAACTCCTGGGCTCACACTATCTTCCCACCTTAGCCTCCTAAGTAGCCGGGACCACAGATGCATGCCACCACGCCTGCCTATTTTTATTTATTTTTTTTAATACAGATGGGCTCTCACTCTGTTGCCCAGGCTGGTCTGGAACACCTAGGCTCAAGCGATCCTCTCGCCTCAGCTTCCTGAAGTGCTGGGATTATAGGTGTGAGTCACTGTGCTCAGCCTAAAACTTGAATTCTGTTCATGTTATTTTTAAATCACAAAGACCAGACTTAAACTTAACCAGCAACAGCACTTTGTTGTTTCTATTTTTCTAAATAAATAGTTAACATATAATTGAACAATCTTCTTTTTTTTTTTTTTTTTTTTTTGAGACGGAGTCTCGCTCTGTCGCCCAGGCTGGAGTGCAGTGGCGTGATCTCGGCTCACTGCAAGCTCCGCTTCCCCGGTTCACGCCATTGTCCTACCTCAGCCTCCAGAGTAGCTGGGACTACAGGCGCCCGCCACCACGCCCGGCTAATTTGTTGTTGTTGTTGTTGTATTTTTAGTAGAGATGGGGTTTCACCATGTTAGCCAGGATGGTCTTGATCTCCTGACCTCGTGATCCGCCCACCTCGGCCTCCCAAAGTGCTGGGATTACAGGCATGAACCACCGTGCCTGGCCTAATTGAACATACTTCTATACATACAGTCTTCTCAAACAGAATTGAAACCCATAAAATTAAAAATTACAGAATTTTCCATATTGCAGAGACTACCTTATTGTCTCTTAGTTAAATCAAACCAACGATCTAGGATTATAATTAACAAATCATGACTACATATATAGCTCAAAAACATTAAAAAGAATGAACACGTACCTGATCTGTCCTTGGATGAAAATTTTTCCTCTAAATCGCAGAGTAGAGAGGAAACTGGTTCTCTTTTATGGTTCACCACTATTTCTTCTGCTTTAATAGAATTTGTGGCCACTATAAAGAAATAAGCAAGAACAGAATATTTATATAACAATTTTAATAATACACGAAGAGAAGGAAAGTAGAATATATATGCAAATTTCATATGAATGTTTTTCTTTTACTGATACCTCAAAGGACTTTTTAGTAAGAAGCAGAAGTTTTCACTTTGTTGACATGTTTAATTTTTCCCCCTTTCATAACTTTTTAAGTCCTAGAAAAACTATTGTTACTATTTCCAAATAAAAGGCTAGGAGCTGGGTTAAGAGGGAAATAGAATTTTATTAAAAGATTAGATGGTGGTGAGGAGCCACTTCATACTATGCAAACAGGGATTTTGTAAGGACAAGGCATTACATTTCTTTTATTACGAAAGCTACTTTTTATGTTTTGTGTTCCCCAAGAAAAAAAGTTACACATATTATCACAGACAGAAGCCTAATATGTCTTGTCATTTTAATAAGGTGGTAGTCTTTGTGGGAAAGAAGAAGAAAAAAAGTAGTAAATGATCTACCTTCCACTTAGAAAGTTAATTTTCCCAAAGAGCTTTTACTTTATATGGCAGTAAGATCAAGGCACTAGCTCAGATTACCTTAATTATATCAAAGTGGCATATATTAATAATACAAATTTTTATTCAAGTCAATAGTTAGAATGCAACAATCAATTATTCAGAAGTTTATGCGCTTTCTGTAGTCATACAAATAACGAACATAAAAGGTTTAAGAATAGTATATTTTTGTAACTACAAAACATCAAAAATTTATCTATCTTCAAATTTGATGCTGGTTCTTTATTTTTCTGATTCACTTTTAGTCTGTTAGAAAGTAAAAAGACAAATTTCTCCTTTATGTAAAAATAATCATAGAATCACAAAAATTTAGAGTTAGAAAAAAACTTACAGAACTTCTAGATGAAGTAAGCACAAGTCTCTCTAAATTAGAGACTTTCATTTATTTGCCTTACTCAAAGTTACAGAATGAACTGGAACTGGAACTCTGGAATCTAGAATGTTTTTCCTACTACTTAATGATTCCTCAAACTTATTTAGGCACAACTTTGTGTACATACGTGAGGCAGTGAGGCGCCAGCGTTGAATTTAAAGTCTCTGAATCATACTGCCCAAGTTTGAATCTCAGTTCCTTACTAGCTGTGTGATCTTGAGCAGGCTACTTAATCCCTCTGTGCCTCAGTTTCTTCATCTGTAAAATGACATTAATAACTATAACTCCCCAATGGGAACGCTATGAAAAAAATAAATTAGTATATACAAAGCACATAGAATGGTGTCTGACATATGGTAAGTATTGCATAAATGTCAGCAATTACTAGGATTCTATCAATAAATACATGGATATGTACTTGCTAGGTTTTATTTTTATTTATTTATTTTTTATTTTTTGAGACAGAGTCTTGCTCTGTCGCCCAGCCAGGAGTGCAGTGGCACAATCTTGGCTCACTGCTTCTCCTGTCTCAGCCTCCCGAGTAGCTGGGACTACCAGCATATACTACCACGCCCAGCTAATTTTTGTATTTTTAGGAGAGACAGGGTTTCATCATGTTGGCCAGGCTGGTCTCAAACTCCTGACCTCAAGCGATCTGGGATTACAGGCGTAAGCCACTGCACCCGGCCTGTACTTGCTAGGTTTTAAAATAGCCTAACTATACCACAATTGGAATAGTGGATCATTTTTGTGTTTTCAATACATATATATGCATTCGCTGATATTCCATTTTGGCACGTGAATTGTGTAGCCAAAGGAATGGTTCTTCATAGAGTACATGCAAAATTCCAAATATCAAACACATAACTGAACTCACTTAAAAACTGAATACCATTCACTTGGTGATCATTTGGGCCCATTAATATACTTAGAACATCTGACATCCAGAGGGATTTCTTTCTTTTTTTGAGACGGGGTGTCACACTGTCACCCAGGCTAGAGTGCAGTGGTGCAACCTTGGCTTACTGCAACCTCTGCCTCTCAGACTCAAGCCATCCTCCCACCTCAGCCTCCCAAGCAACTGGGACCACAAGTGCACACCACCACATATGGCTAATTCTTCAAATATTTTTGGTAGAGAAGGGGTTTCACCAGGTTGCCGAGTCTGATCTTGAACTCCTTAGCTCAAGCGATCTGCCCGCCTCAGCCTCCCAAAGTGCTAGGATTACAGGTATGAGTCACTGCACCCAGCCAGAGGGATCATTTTTGTTTTGTTTCGTTTTGTTTGTTTTTTGAGATGGAGTTCCACTCTTGTTGCCCAGGCTAGAGTGCAATGGCACGATCTCGGCTCACTGCAACCTCTGCCCCGCAGGTTCAAGCGATTCTCTGGCCTCAGCCTCCTAAGTAGCTGGGATTACAGGCACCCACCGCCACGCTCAGATAATTTTTGTATTTTCAGTAGAGACAGAGTTTCGCCATGTTGGCCAGGCTGGTCTCAAACTCCAGACCTCAGGTCAGAGGGATCTTTTTTTTATTACCCCTTCCTGTATGTGATAAAATTATTTTTCAGTAATAATCATGAAATGAAACAATAGGAAAGAGACAGTGGAAATTGTCTTTTATTCAACTCCACTTATATACCAATAGAAAATAAAGTATTATAGTACAAAAAAGGAAATTGTAATGAAATTAACATTTTCAAAAAATAAAAAACACATATGCCAACGTACTGGTTTGTTTGCAGTACTAAATAACATTACACCTCTTATTTTCTTGATTTCTTTTTTAGTTTTGAAGCAACTATTAACAATGAAAAAAGAAAAAAATTCAAAGTTAAATGTATTATTTGAATTCAATTATTCAAGAGGGGGCCGGGCACGGTGGCTCATGCCTATAATCCCAGCACTTTGGGAGACTGAGGTGGGTAGATCACTTGAAGTCAGGAGTTGGAGACCAGCCTGGCCAACATGGTGAAACCCCATCTCTACTGAAAAAAATAAAAAAATTAGCCAGGTGTGGTGCCAGGTGCCTGTAGTCCCAGCTACTCGGGAGGCTGAGGCAGGAGAATTGCTTGAACGGGGGAGGCGGAGGCTACAGTGAGCCCAGATTGTGCCACTGCACTCCAACCTGGGCAACAGAGCAAAGCTCTGTCTCAAAAAAATTATTCAAGAGGATAATTCCACGAAACAAAAATATTATACCTCAAAGTTTGCACTATGTTTCACTCTTAAATTTTATTAACAAAAACTCTAAGTGGTCACATAGAACAATGTTGAAGTAATCAAATTCTGTTTCTTCATCCTTAAAATCACTGTGCTACCATTGTTTACAAAGAATCTACTGTTTAAATGCAGGAACATGGACCACCAGGGTTGCGAACATGAACTGTGCCTTAAATCTTTAATTACCCTGAACTTTTATGAGTTTACTTGGAAATATATACAATAGTTGAGGCCATGTTTATTGAAGGACAATTGTATGAGTGGGAGTTCTCTAAATTAATTTCCATGTAGAATATACTGTTTATTAAAAAATAATTAAAATGTGCTGATTTGAAGTTTAAATTCATATACTAAAACTTAACAGAGACTACAGAAATTGTTTAAAATCCAGATCCATGAGAGATTTTTCATGGAGGACTATTATTGACACGGTTTAGAATTACTGGTACATAAAAATTACTGGAAATAAAAAACAGACTTTTAGTGGGTTTATTGTAGTTTAAACTCCCTACAGATAATGAGAATTACTATTGTCCATACCCAAGATCTACTGTTCTTATTGCCCCACTCTTGTATGTCATTCAAGGTAAAATCTGCTCTAAGTACTATCTTTGAAGATGGGCTTGCTGCATTAAGTATTCTTAACCTACTTAGGAGAAAACTTTACAATTAATTTTTATTGAGAGCCTACTGAGTCCATGGTATTGTGCTTCGTATTGTATCCACACAGACTGCATGCACATGAATGTTACTAGTTATTAATCATATTTATTTGCTAAAGCCATCGCAGCAGGATTTTTTTTTTTAAAAAAAACGACTCAGCAGCCGGGCACAGTGGCTCACGCCTGTAATCCCAACCCGTTGGGAGGCCGAGGCAGGCAGATCACCTCAGGTCAGGAGTTCGAGACCAGCCTGACCAACATGGAGAAAACCCGTCTCTACTTAAAGAAAAAAAAAATACAAAATTAGCTGGGTGTGTTGGCGCATGCCTGTAATCCCAGCTACTCAAGGAGGCTGAGGCAGGAGAACTGCTTGAACCTGGGAGGCAGAGATTGCAGTGAGCTGAGATTGTGCCATTGCACTCCAGCCTGGGCAACAAGAGCGAAACTCCGTCTCAAAAATAAATAAATAAATAAATAATAAAATTAAAAAATAAAAAACGACTTAGATATTGCATGTACTCAAATTTAAAATAAATACCACACAAAGTCACATATATTCCATTTTTCAGGCTTTTACCAACTCAGATTGGCTTTCTACCTGTACATTCCAAATAAGTGAGGTTATATTATAACATTTAGAAGAGCTTTCAAAATATTAACATTTATATCACATTAACAATTTAAGGACTGGGCATTATTCAAATTCTCACAAATCACATGGCATCAGATCCACTTGTTCTATTTTCACAAGCAACTATCTCAAGAGAACAAAAGCTTTAACTCTGCTACCAATCTTTTTCAGACATTCACAGGATCAACATCATCTCTAATCTATCCTCCCATAATCTTGCAGCTACATACATGTACAAATTTTCCATTTATATGATCCTGGTACTCTTGAAAAGGCAGTCTTTTTAACTAAAAGAAAATCTGACTTACCTCAAAACGTATCTTGGTATGGGATAGAATGCCACCTACAGCCACGTTAGAAACAAACAGGTATATCTGGCAAGAAA
The DNA here is from genome assembly GCF_028885625.2 of Pongo pygmaeus. Taxonomy (NCBI): domain Eukaryota; kingdom Metazoa; phylum Chordata; class Mammalia; order Primates; family Hominidae; genus Pongo; species Pongo pygmaeus. The sequence goes on from NC_072389.2 coordinate 81,766,643, forward strand.
GTGATAAACCAAGCTTAAACCCACAGTTCCACTTCTGCTTTACAGCTCTTATACTTGCCTGTTGCTACTAAGCTCCTTTACTCACAAAATTCCCTCTCATTAGTCACCTGCAGTGTACTGAAGCAGCACCTGTACTATTTATAGCTCTAGGATTCCCCCACCCTCTCCTGTCAATAAGAATCACCTGGGGCAGTTAAAAAAAAAAAAAATCACAAGTCAACCCCCTGATATTAGATTTCAAGGTGTTTGAAAGGAGGCTCCAGAATCCGATTTTTTTTTCTAATCAGCTGAATTTATGACTCACAGAATCTGATTTTAAGCAAGTGTTCCCAAGTGAGTCTTATAAGCCAGTTAAGTTCAAGAATAATGCTCCAAGTGAAAGTGAGATCTGTGGCAGATCTTCACAGTTCCTCTAGACTGATCAGCCTCAAGGGCTAATCCTCCTCCGGTGTTAGGCCTCAGGGTATTTGAAAACAAGAGAAGGCCCAGTTTGAAGAATGCAGAATGGCATTTCATCCACACTTGATTTAAGTTTTCAATACCCTAAAAAATTTATCAAAGGGAGATTTTAGTTTGGGGAGGTGCTGTGAAGTAAGACATCACCAGTGGGCAGCATAGAGTTGACAAATTATACATGTTTGGGGATTTTTCACTTCACACTACAACATGAAATGGTTGCACCTACAATTTCCATTAACTCGGATTACTCAGAAAAGGAAAAAATCCAGAACACTTAAAAGACATAGGTAAACGTTATTAGCATGTAATTTTCAATACAATGGCTATTATATTATAAATATATAATATAAATATTTATAAATATAAATATTTTCTACAGTGGCTATTATATTATAAATAGCCATTGTAGAAAAAAACTTCCCTTGAAGTAGCATGAACCCGAATTCAAAAAAATTTTATTAGGATACAAAGATTCCTGGTAGAAATTTGAAGTGGTCTTCAAATTTCTCTCAGCAAGTTTCAAAATACTTGTCGTACTCTGAGAGTTAATTAGCGTTATAACTGGATGCTTCTCAATAGTTTCAATCAAATCTTAAGTAGAGTTCTACTAAGGTGGAAAATGGAGTGGATAACAATTTGGGCAAGCTATGCCAAAGCTTTTTCTAAAGAAAGTGTACCTAGTTAAAATGTTGTCACCGACTGTCAGAAAACTATAGCTCCCCTCCCGTGCATCCTCCATTAATTTTTCTTAACCCATCTCCACTTTCTCTTTTCTAGTCCACATTTCTTCCGTCTAGAAATGTAGAAAAATCCTTTGGCAACCCAGGTAGCTTCTACAAGTATCATCTCCAAGTGTTCCTTCCTCTGAAATTCCACCATTAGAGAGAAGAGTTGAGTAGGAAATGCTGAAAGGCGAAGGAGGATCTGAAGAAATTTTACATTTTTTTTCTCAGTTTGCCAAAAGTAGATACTTCCTGTATGGATATTCCCGTATAATCCAGGGAAGGTATAATCCAAGACTGTGGGGCAATTCCAAGAGGTGGTTTTGAAGTCCTTCAACTCTACCATTTCCATTATATCCATACTAAAAAAGCTACGGCAGGAAGAAAAGACAAAGGACATTCCTGGGAGGCCAACTGGACCTAATCAAATAAAAACACTTTAGAAGAGGTACAAGAATCAGAAATCAAGCCTATCTGCAGAGCCAAAAGCCATTCTGAAACTCCGTGTCCTAGAAACAAGGGTTTCCCATCTTTTCAAATATTTTAACACAAAAATGGCAACACCCTATAGGAAAATGGCTATATTTTTAGCAAGAATTGGTGAAGACAAACGATAAGCTACTATGAATCCAGACGCTGCTTAAATGGCCGTATTCACAGCAGCCCTTGCAAACATTAATTAGAAAGAGTTGTACCCATTATGTGTGAGGACCTTTTTTTTTTTTAACCACAGAGAATATCTGTGGGTGCATCCAGACTGCTCAGTGGCTCCGCTTAACCCACCCAGTAACTGGGAACCATGGCCCTAGGACAGGCTTCTACACTGGGGCGATGCTGCCTCCAAGGGGCGCAATGTTACTTTTTATGCATCAAGCACAGATACACACACAGCACATAAGCAGGTCGACAGTGTATCTGCGGTACTGGAATTTCATGGGGAAAGGAGATGGGGACGTGTAAAAAGCCTTTTTAAGAGTCAGATAACGAAAAACGGAAAAAGAGGAGAAACACGGTCCTACAAGGGTCCTGAGCTGAGGCCATCAAATGAATGTACTGACAGGTATTTTTCTCCCAGGCAGCCAACTGAGAATCAAGGGACTCTGACTGCGCTATGACTCCGGCCACACAGAAAGAGGCGTTTTCCCCTCGGTGGCCTCCAAGCGCAGGGGGCACTGCGTGCCGTCCGCTCCCTCACCGGGCGCCCCGCGCAGATGAAACGGAGCAACTGGGAAAGAGCTCTGGAAACCGCAAAGCGCTGCGCCAAAGCGACGGGAGGTTCCCATTCTCAGCTGTACGAAATCCCGCGGGGGTCCTCCGCTTCCCCGAGCGACGCCCTCCGCCTGCGCACTTGTTGCTTCTGCGGCCCGCCCGCCTCCCCGTCAGACCCACCCTTCGCGGCCCCTCGCCTCTCCACACGCTCGCACTCAGGCCCCGACCCTGCCCCGCGACCCCCTCACCCACGCCACGAAGCCCGCTCTGCGTGGCAGCCCCGGAGACGGCCGAGCCCCCGCCTCCGCCCCCTGCCCAGCTCGGGCCGACAGCCCCTGCCACCCGATGCCGCGGTTTCCTAGACAGCCGCGCCGCCGTTCCGCAGCCTCGGGGGCGCGCGCGCGCGCGGCCGGCGGGAGGCGAGAGCGCAGGCGCGGGCCCGGCCAAGCCGCCGGCGCGAGGCCGCGCGCGCGCGCCCCCGAGCGCGGTGGGCGGAGGGGCGGAGGGAGCGGCGGGGCCGCGAGGCCGCGAGGGGGCGGGGGGCGGAGAGGGGAGCCCCGGGAGCGCGAGCCGCGGCCGGCGCCGCTGCAGAGCCGAGCGAATCCCGAGCCCGGGCAGCAGGTATGTGTCCTCGCAGCCGGCCGCGGCCGGAGCTTCCCCTGCCTCACTGCCCGAGTCCTGTGGTCGGGGCGGGGGGTAGGGGGGACCGGTCAAGGTTTGCAGGATGCGTGCTCGGAAGGGCTGGGATCTTGTCGCTGACCTTCATCCCCCTGGCCGGGGGAGCCGGGCGAGGGTGCGTGGGGCAGCCCAGGGCTTCAGCTCCAGTCTGGGGACCTGCTTCTTGTCACATGCTTCTTATTTATTTTTGCAAACTGCCCTGGTTCGGGTCCAGCTGCAGATGCCTTACCTCCCATTCTTTGCCTCCGTGTGCCATCTTGCATTTATTAATAAAACATGCAAGCTGGAGGGGGGGTTGCTGCTGGGGGGAATCCCATTGCAGTATGGCAAGCGGGCGCCTATTTTCGGTTTTCAGACGTGGTATAGAGGTGGAAATCCCACACCCTGAGGATTTGTGGCTTGGTTGGTCGTGACCACTTCCTAGTGGGCTTCCCCCGTTTGTCGGGAGGTGCCCTAGCGGCAGAATGGGCTGTCTGGAAGGGATGGTGGGTTTTCACCGTCAGGCCAGAATCCCCTTCAGGGGACAGGTGCAAGCTAGGGCAGGCAGTTCCCTGCTTGCTAACTTGCCAGGGAGGCTTAAACCTAGAAAATTGTCTCCATTGATGGCCGAGAAAAGGCCTTCAACAGAATCTCTGGGACTTGCATACTCAAACTCATTACGGTTTTGCATCTGAACATGACTAAAGCTAGCCACCTGTTGGAAGTCAGACCCCATGAACCCCCCCCATAATCTAGCTCACCCATCCCTGTTTCGCAGTCACCAATACTGAGCTAGCAATAGGCCCATATGGATTCCCTCTATCCCCTTTAATGCTGCTTGGCTTTTCTTTTAAAATAAGACCTACCTATGATTTGATGCCCTATATGTTAGAGGTTGAAATTACGTGATTTGTTTATATTCCATACACCTATCACATCATATCCTAAAGACTGAATTTCTCTTCGGTGCATGTGTTTATTTCCCTGGCTTTTCACCTTGCTTTGAACAACAGTGGGAAAATGGGATGTATATAACTGCTTACCTCCTCCCCCAAATACCTCCACCCTAAAATATTGTGATGAAAAGAATAGTTAAGAGCTAGAAGCAAAAAAAGGAAAATGGTTATCACAAGATGTTGGGATATGATAGCTGAACCATAATTGCTTCTAAAATATGATCAGAGTGTCACATCTAATCATGAGAAGGACATGTTTCTTAAATGTTCGTATGTACCAGGTACTGAGCTAAAACTATTTGTGTATGATCTCATTTAGTCCTCACAACAAACCTCTTATGTCCATGTTGAAGATGAACAAGCTAGGACTTAGAAAGGTTAACTGACTTGCTCAAGGTCACACAGTCAGGGACAGGGTAAGGATGCAAACTCAAGCGCATGGGGATACTGGAGGTGGGGAGCCCTGAGGGGGCTTTTCCTCCAGGTGCAGCTGCTCCATGTACCTTTTCATTAAAATCAAGCTTATGCATGCGCACGTTGACTTGGGTCTGATTTTCCATTTCATAGATTCTGCACCAACTTTGTGGCTTTCCAGTAAGAAAAGCAGTTGTTTCAGAATGGGTCAGTATGGAATTTTTTGAGTTGGTACTAAACCTATAAAAAGTGGGGTCCAAGATGTGCTTCCATTTAATTCTCCCACACAAGGAGTTGAGTTTAAAAAGTTGTTTCCCTCCAGATTTAAACCCATAAAACGTATATGCATCAAGTAGAATGAATCACTCCCATTTTCTATTATTGCATCCTACCCTACATTCCTTGCTGCCCTGCACACTATCTTCTGGTCTCACTGCCAGTCATCAGAGCAACATTGTCTATCACACTTGCCTGTGAGTGCCTTAATGGGAGGAAGGAATCCATCCATACCAGCCGTGGCTAGTAATCCAGTCTCTCTCTGATTGTAGCAATTATGCATTCAAAGTTCTTGGAATCTGTGCATTCAGCTATGGATGTGTATTTAATCATTTTTTAAAATGTGTTATTATAATGCAGGTATTGGATTTTGTTAAACATTCCTAGCAGTTCTCATGGACTTAGAAATTGCTGTAGTTGCATCAGTGAAAATTCACCCAGCGGGGCTAATAGCTTTTCTACTCAGGTCGCATAGTTGAGATAGTGGTGAGAAAGGTATAGGTGAATAGAAGGAATTATTTGGAAAGTATATCCCATGCAAATAACAGCTTTTAATTATAAATTGATGAATAATATTAAGTAGGAAATATAAGACTATCTCCTTTAATTTTATAAGCTCTGTTTTTGCCTTGGTCAATGTGATTGGTTTTAGAGCAACATGATGTTACCTTTTTCATTACACTGTGTTCTAGCGGTTTGTTCATAGTATTCTTGCCTCGTGGAAAACACTCAGTTTAGGAGGAGCACATTCCCTGGTGTTTACAGAAATGCTGAGACAGGATCTTTCTGTCTTGGGGATTTCCAGTCTATGATCAGATAAACTCAAGATGAGTCCTGATGTTACTGGGCAAGAAGCAGAAAATGAGAGGTTACTTGATTTCTGGAGAGGAAATGAGTTTTCCTATGGGGAGCATCACTATCTTCTTCAGTTGGGAATCTCATGATTGAAGAGTTTGAGAAACTGACTAGTCTGCTGTCTTCCATTCAAGCAGGATTTCATTTAATGCAGAGCCGAGAAGGCTTTATCGTGCAAAGGCCAATTCAGGAAATATAAAAATGTTTCTGGACTACTTTTTTTTTCTCTTGAAACATATATTTAAACTGGGAAAGTCATATGGGAAACTATTAATGCTTAAGCATTATTTGTTTTTATTCCCTTCACGAGAGTTTTTGGGAGAGTGGGGGGAAAGTTTTCCAAGCTATGAAACTCACATGTCTTGTGGTGACTGATTATAATGAATATTTTAGTACATTGTTGAATAAGACACTAAAACTGAGATATTTGTTTTTTCTTCATCGACCTTGTAAGCTATTTCATTGTGAAATGTGTTTTTTCTTAAAAGTATTTCTTAATTTAGTATTCTTTAAAATGAGATTTTTATTCAGTTGTCAACAATCTTGAATCACAAAAGTTCACAGATTACTTTGAAATACTTGATTTTCATCAGTCTCTCTTTCTTACTATGGCTGTCGTGTGCTGTGTCCTGTGATAGGAAGTTTCACATCTCACATTGCAGTGACCACCCTTTGTGGTCAACTGTTTATAGATAAGAAGTGGGGGAGCCCAAGCTCTATGACCTAAGGGGCAGAGCCGAGATTTGAGCCCAAGTCAGCGTAGCTCAAACTCTGGGCTCATTGCCTTTTGCACTCTGACTGCAAGATGAAGCACTCTCTGCCCCATAGTTCTCTGGCCTCCCATCCTATTCTGCTCCATCCACACTGGCCTCCTTGCTGTACCCCCTGCCCCAGGCCCTTAGCACTAATGGTTCTCTCCCCTGGAATACTCTTCCCACAGATATCTTCATGGTCCCTCGCCTCATTTCAGCTTTGCTCATAGTCCAACCACTCCTTTAAAACTATCCCCACTCCCACAGCATCCTATTCCTCCTCCCTGTCTTGCTTTTATTCATAGCACCTCCTAGCATACTATATTAATTAGTTGTTAAGTGTATTGCCCATCTCCCCCATGGAATGAATGCTCCAAAGGGCAGGTGTTCTCTCTATTTTGTTCACTCCCCCAACTCTGGTACTGTGAAAAAAGAATCAACAAATCACTATGGCATCCTTGAATCTTTCCAGCTTCCCACACTTTTTGTTTTTGTTAGTCCTTACTGTTCTCTGTAGTAAGCAATGAAACCTCTAAAATGCAAAAGCTTTATGTGTTCTTTGGAGGAACAGCAAGAAAGTGGAGAAGAATTGGGAAAGATCTGGCTTACTCTTGAGCCGGTGTTGGGGAGAGAGGAACCTGTAAAGATGGGGAAAAAGTCACCTGAGGGTTGGGATGTGTGACGAGGCAGCAAATGGTACATGGGGAGATGGCCTGGGATGGAGAAGAGATCTGTGTGGGTTCCCTTGTAATGGGGATGCATAATGTTTTTGAAGAACTTCCAAAAGAGACTGGATTCCTTCAGCCAACCATCAATTGTCCCAGTGGCCTGAGTCACTAGAAAGGAAAAGGAACCTACGGTCATTCCTACCGGCTTTTTACACAGACAGGTAAATCCTGCACTGCCTGCATTATTAGCCTGTTGCATTTTTTAAACATTAAATACCTGTTGGTGTCATCCCTGTTTGAGCCAGGGTCTGAGAGTTCATTGCCAAAGCACTTACCCCATGTGTCTGAGAAGCATCACAGCCTGAGATCTCTTTGGTGTAAGCAGTCCCAGGAAGGACTCTACATATATCTTTCATTCATCTATTGTTTGCAGTAGTTCTTGGGCCGCAGCAAAATCATAGGCACTTTGGGGACTGATTCATCTGTAGAACACTTTAGAATGGACTACACTGGGATGCTAAAGGGAGTTCATGGTTATGGAAAGAAGCCTGGGAGAAACTGCTCCTCAGCCACAAAGGCCTCCTCTCCTCCTCCGGGATGGCTTTAATTGCTGCCCTAGGCAGTCTGAATTACCCGCCAGGAGAGGATTTCCCCTTCAAATAACACAGCCTCCCTAAAACTGCTTTTGATTTGTAATAGAAACTACTTAGTAGCTAGGACAGAGGCTGATAACTCCTATTCCCAGAACTCATTAAAACGAGGAATTTTAATAAGTATTTTTGCCCTTTGCAGCTCAGGTTTTTGGAAGTCCAGGCAGCTGTTCTCTAGATTTCACTGTCAAGCCGTAACGCATGCAATACTTCAGCTTTTTTCCCTTGGCTCAAAACAGGTCTGAAGCAAGTTATTTTATCTACGATTCCCTCACACTATCCCACCCTGGTTATACAATTGCCATTTTCTCCAGCCAATACAATGCATAAGGCCAATTAACCTTCTGTCCATGACAGTTTCCTTTGAAATAGTCAAATCTTTGTACTTTACCTGAATTTGATGCAGGGCTTTTAAAAAACAATTTCTATGACACTTGCTAATTCTCCTTTAACCATGACTCCTAAAATTTGTTAGCTTTGCCCATCAAAACAAAAGAACAAGGTGAAATATATTGCAATTCCTCAATAAAGAAAAGGTTCCATTGTTTTGGGACATAGTCTCAAAAGAAAAGCTTGGAAATTTCTCTCCCATCTCTCCCTGTCTTTTAACTGTCAGTTTCTATGCAAGGCTCTATCTGCTATCACTCCCCTTCTTGATACCCTGCAAGGAGCTCCTGCCCCCACCCCTCTACTGAAACAGAACTCTTAAAGGTCACCGGTGATTGCCTAATATAAATCCAATGGCTGTTTCTCAGATTTCATTCATGATAGCTCAGCAACATCTGACCCCATTGACTTCCTCTACTCTTTGAAATGCTGTCTGTCGGCAGCTCCTTCCTAGCAGTGTCCGTGTCTATCTGGTCTCTCCTCTGCTGTCATCCTTCCTGTTCTATCAAGAGGCAGTCTGAAGTGGTTAAGAGTGTGGGCTCTGCCTATGATGTGAATCCTGGCTCTAGCACTTGCTAGGGTGGCTTTGAGTAAGTGATTTAACCCTTGTACCTCAGTGTCCTCATCAGTAAAATGGGGAGAAGAGTAGCTACGGCAGAGGATTAAATAGTATGCTTAGTAAAGGGTAAGCACCCAACAAATGCTATTTTTTTTAATCATATAACTTCCTGTGTACATGCCTGTAACTTCAGAATAAAACCCTAATGCCTCCCTCTGGCCATCAGGACCTCTAAGATCCGGCTCTCATTTAGTTTGCTTATATCTCAGACCCTCCCCAGTGTGCGTCCACTTCTGAGGCTTTGTCCCTTGCACTCCCCACTCAACCACCCTCACCTCTTCCTTTTCTGCCCGTCCTTCCCTGGCCAGAGGAGGGAAGAATGCCGAGGGCTGCCCCTGCCCAGGAGCCACCAAGCACAGCCTGCTTTGTAACAGAAGACAGCCTCCCTTGGGCATGGAGCCTATCTCAGACAGAGTATGAATTACTTAAGGGCACCAGCTGTGATTTATACTTTTAAAAAATATCTTCCTCAGCATTTAGCACTATAACTTTACACATAGTGGGAATTTAACTCATATCTTTTAACTGCCAAAACATTATAGTTTTACTTGGCCCTTCCAAAATCCTTTTTCCTCCTAAATTGAAACCTCTATTGATCAGTCCTGGAGCTCATGTAAGCTTGATATAGGATAATTAAGTCAACACCACAGGGAGAGTTACCCATGTCAGAACCTTTTTGGAACAAGGAGGGGTATATAGAAATAATTAAAATAATGGGAGCACAGGGAATAATTTAATGCTTTTAAAAAGTAGCTTGAAATCCTACCAACCTATAAAGCTATTAGAATTTTTAAGAAGTGTTTAGAAGTTTTTTCTATATGCTCTACTCTCAGAATAAAATGAGCTGTAAAGCTGTGAGTATCAAATCTATCAACCCTTCAGACCTTGCTATAGGCCTGCTCTGGAGCCACTGTGTTCTAGTCCTGCTTGCTTTCTCCTTCCTGCCCTGGTGAAGAGGACATTGAAATTGGATGAAAATCAAAGGAAGGGCTGCCTACTTAAAAAAAAAAAAAATTAACCCCTTTATTGGCGTTATGAGTTGGCCTGGCAAAGACAGCCTAAGTTTTCATCGGCATCTGCTGTGTGTGTCCCTGGGGTCATGAAGAGTGCCAGAGCTGTGCTGCCAGTATAACAGCTTCCCACCCCACAACCCTGGAAGCCACAAAGGACCATATGCTTTGCATCTTGAGATTCTGTAGCAGAGTTTCTCAACAACACTGTTGACACATGGGGCCAGGTAATTCTTTGTTGTAGGGGCTGTCCTGTGCATTGTAGGATATTTAGCAGCATCCCTGACCCTTACCCACTAGATGCCACCAGTACTACCACGATTAACCCCCATCCTCAGTGGTGACAATCAAAAATGTCTCCATAAATTGCCAAATGTCCCCTAGGGTGTAAAGTCACCCCCATTTGAGAACCATTCTCCATAGGATCAATACAGAAAACTCAGCATCTTTCTAGTTTGAAGAATACAGAACTTAGATAGTTTGGGTCAAATGAAGATGAAGATTGGGTTATAATATACATGAAAGGTAAATTTGGGTTTGAAATTACACAGACAAGGAAAATTTAGAGTCTATAAGCAGTTGTAGATTATGTCATAAATAAGGAGATGTAAACAAATTACAGAAATGCAGACCATCTTATTGCTCCTAAAGGCCTCAGGTCTAGATGCAACAGCACATTCTGGGACTGTTAAAATCATCCTTGGGGCTGGGTGTGGTGGTTCACGCCTATAATCTCAGCACTTCAGGAGGCCAAGGAGAGCGGATCACCTGAGGTCAGGAGTTTGAGACCAGCCTGGCCAACATGGAGAAACCCCGTCTCTACTAAAAATACAAAAAATTAACTGAGTGTGGTGGCACATGCCTGTACTCGGGAGGCTGAGGCAGGAGAATCACTTGAACCCTGGAGGCGGAGGTTGCAATGAGCCGAGATTGCGCCATTGCACTCTAGCCTGGGTGACAGAGCAAGGCTCCATCTCAAAAAAAAAAAAAAAAAAAAAAGAAAAGAAAAAAATCATTCTTGGTTTTTTTGGCATTGTATTTAAGAGCTTAAAGTATGCAATAACACATCCTGTGACTGTTAAAATAATCCTTGGGGTATTTTTTTGTGGGGGGCATTGTAATTTAAGTGCTCAAAGTAATTGTCGGCCTTTGACAATAAGTATATCAAACCAAAAATAAGTAATATTTCTGGAGAAATCTGAAATATTTGATTATGACTGGAGGGAATTATGTTTGACCTGCAAAGGGCCAGCTCTCCCCACCAGAGCCTGCTTCTGACCATAAAGCCACTCTAAGACAGCACTTGCAGGTGCTGCATAAAGTAGGACTGACAAGGTACTTTGTGCTTTGGTGAAAGGCCACAATTGCTCAGTAATCTTCATGGCTCTTAGAAAATTTAGCTGGAGACTTGTGATTTAAAACCCACCTCCAATTGACAGTCATCATTATTTTCTTTCTAAATGCAGTAGCAGAAATTGCATGCCATACCCAAAGGCTAAAAGTGACAGTTAAAATACATGCTTTCTGAAAAACTTTAAGGCCCCAACTTTGGGAGAGACCTGATTTGGCCAGAGATTACCTTTGGCTTGTCAATTGCCCTAGGGATGGGAAAGTGTTTACACAGATGATCTCCAAAATGTTCCCTACAAATAGTCTAGAAATAAGCCTTGTGCAGTTTCTCAAAATCAGGCAAGGTAGAATCACTAATTCCATAGACAACTGTATCTTCAGTGTTCCAGGCTTGTGCTAACAGGTGGAAGGAACTCCAAAGATCATATCCAGTACTGTGGACTGAGTTGTAGCCCCTCCAAAAAAATATATATATATGTTGAAGCCCTAACCCCCAATGTGACTTATCAGGAGATAGGGGCTTTAGGAGATAATAAAGGATAAATGATGTCATAAGGGTCGGTCCCTAATCTGATAGTACTGTACCCTTATAAAAAGAGGAAGAAAGATACTATCTCTCTCTCCTGCTTCCATGTGAGGACACAGTGAGAAGGTGGCTGTCTGCAAGCCAGGAAGAGAGCCCTTACCAGAACTTGACCATGCTGGCATCCTGATCCAGGACTTCCAGCCTCCAGAACTGTAAGAAAATAACTTTCTATTGTTTAAGCCACCCAATCTATGATATTCTGTTATGGCAGCCTGCACTAACTAATACATCCAGCATCCTTGTTGTACAGATGAAGAAACTGGATCCAGACAGGTAGACTTGCAAGAGGTCAAGCTACTAATGAGTGGCAGGGCTGGAACATAGTGCCTGTGCTTCATGACTCCTAGCCCAGTGTACATTCTCCTTCCCACACTTTCTCCCATCATATGGTCATCTTATTTATCATCTCTAGAACCTACAGCACATCACTTCTGTGAGCATCAGGGTCCTTATGCTTGCCCTGTTTATCTCAGGATTGTTGCAAGGATCAGTGACATGGTAGAAAAAAGATAGTTTAAGTTTCCAAACTACAAAATATTTTACAAACATGTCATACTGAACTCAGATTCGGCCTAGTTAGCAGGAATCTATCTGCCTCTGGAAATTGTAAGTCTAGTCAAGTAGGTAGCTCTGTGAGGTCACACTAGGCTAGGTCGACTCATGGGTGGGTTGGCTGTTGGCTTTAGGGAATAGATCAAAGGACAGAAAAGGCAGGAGGAGATAGGTCCTGGTTTGGTGATGAACCACCTCAAGTGAGATGATTGCTCTTCTCTTTGGTTGAGTTGTAAAAGCTGAGGTTGATATGAGTTTGCATAGTAAGAGGAAGGTTCCTCTTAAAGAGGATAGACTATCAGAGCTGGAGGAGACCTTAAGAGCTCAAGGTACCAGCCAGGGTCTCTGGTGTTAAGCAACAGAAACATACCCTGGTGGGCCGGGTGTGGTGGCTCACACCTGTAATCCCAGCATTTTGGGAGGCCAAGACAGGTGGATCATCTGAGGTCAGGAGTTCAAGATCAGCCTGGTCAACATGGTGAAACCCCATCTCTACTAAATACAAAAAATTAGCGGGGCATGGTGGTGCATGCCTGTAGTCACAGCTACTCGGGAGGCTGAGGCAGGAGAATTGCTTGAACCTGAGAGGTGGACTTTGCAGTGAGCCAAGATCATGCCACTGCACTCCAGCCTGGGCAACCGAGTGAGGCTCTGTCTCAGAAAAGAAAAAAAAAAAAAAGAAACCTACCCTGAGGAACTTCAGCAGTAATGACAATTTATAAACTATAAGATATTGTACAACTGTAAATACCATTCTCAGCTCAACTTTTATTGAATTTATTGAATATTATATAACCTTTATTGCATTTATTGAATATTGAATTTATTGAATATTGTGCAACCTTTATTGCATTTATTGAATATTTATTGAATTTATTGAATATTGTGCAACCTTTATTGCATTTATTGAATATTCCTAATATTGAAGTAGATCAGGAAGGAATGTGTTTATCTGGGAGTAAGAAAATCTGAAAAACAGTGACTTAAATAGGTGGATATCTTATTTTCCTCGTGTAATAAGTCTAGAGGCAGAAATCCAGGGCTTGTCCGGCTGCTCAGGGCTGTCATCAGAGGCTGAGGTTCTATTTAGCATTCTGTTCATGGTCATGGATGGCTGCTTCACCTCCAGGCATTTCATCTGTGTTCCAGTTAGGAAGAAGGAGGAAGGATGAAGATGAGGCATGAAAGCCTTTTTCCTTCCAGGTTTTGCCTTCATATTGGAGAAGGGACTTATTTATTTATTTTATTCATCAGAACTGTATCACATGACTACTTCTGAATGCTAAGGAGTCTGGAAATTCAACTGTTTTGCTTTCTGGCCTCTAGAATAGAGGGAGACAAGGAAGAAAGGAATTGAAATGGGGGCTGTGAGCCAAGCATGTTTATGACAGAAGAACATGGGCACTTCTGCAGAGTCATAAGGTCTTAGAGAGCCAGCTCAGAAAATAACGGTGGCTAGGTACAGCTCAAGTACTCTAGTACTACTACTCTAGTACTCTGGGCTACCCACTCCCAGTCAACACTGCCAATACCTCTGGAGCTTATTCCACCACAGCTAGGCTTTTCCATTCTTATTAAGGATTCAAAGTTCTTGGCTGAGCCCAGGTCACATTTCCATGCTATAACTACATGGCAAGGGTAGGGAGAAAGACAATATGTCCCCTCCCTCTTGGGCTTCCATAATGGGGAAGAGGGGACCTTGCCAGCCACCTATCTTGATATTCCTCCAAATACAGAGGGTCCTCCAATGCTAGGCCACCAAAAATGACAAATACTTACCCTCCCACTATTTTACAGATGTGGAACCTGAGGCCCAGAAAGAGGAAAGTGCTCAGTCAGTGCCACATAGTCAGTGAAGGACAGACTCAGGAGTTTGTCTTATCCTGACACACCCAGTCTGGTTGGTCCCGGGGAAGAAGCAACTTTCAGAGTCTTTTCCTTAGGCTCCTTGACGTTCCATATGATAAAGGGGGTTGTCTTGGGAGGTAGCCCCTCCTTTTTGCAGAAGTTCCTGGGTAGATTCCTTGCTACCCCAGGAACTTCCAGCAGCTGCTTCCTCTTTGTGTAGTGCCAAGGCTTTACAAAATTAAGAAGTACCTCCTCCCTGCAGACAACATTCAGGATTCCTGTCATGGGATGTCGAATGGGATATTTTGTGAAGATGCTAGGTGGTAAGTATTCCCACCTTCTGCAGAGGAACAGCTAGGCACAACCCTACAAGATCTACAGAAAGACTGGTGAACTGCTCTGGCCACCATTACCCACCTACAGCCTGTGTGAAGGAAAGATGAGGCATTCAAGGAGAGTTGAGTCACTGGGCAATGTGAGGGAAAGTATGATCATTTGTCCCTACTTCTCCCAGTGTGGGTGGGAGAGGGCTGTTTCTTCCCAGCCAAGAGTGAGGGCTCCAAGAGCACCTCTCCATTTGGTGCCCCTAACTCAGACCCTATGGAGATTCTCATAAGGCCTCTTGAGAAACCATAGCTGCATCCCATGGAACATTCAGCATTTGGACACTTGCAACCCAGAGAATGCTGTCAGCCAAGGGAAAGCTGCAACCAAGTGTGAAGACTTTTGCCCCTTTACTCTACAATTTGGTCTCCACCACCCCCACCCCAGACCCATCACTGACCCTGAAAAGCAAGAAGCAGTGGGGGACAGGGAGGAGGAGAGAAAGAGCAGGCTTCCCCCGCTTCCCTGCTGCAAGACCTCGAGCTGTGCTCAGTCTTAGCCAGGGCAGGGGGAGGAGCTTTGAACTGGGTGTCAAGTTAAAGATTTGATTTAGACCAGATTTGGCTTTTTTTTTTTTAAACACCTGAAAATTAACCTTAATTGAGGTTCTTGAAATTGTGAGTAACCAGAAAGCTGTGAAGTCTGTCAAAGTTATCATCAAGGGGCAGGGAAGAGAGAGCCAGCAGGGCCAGTTTGAAGACAAAGGTTGGAGAGAAATAAACGTATTTCCAGTTGTAACCATGTTCAGATGATTATTAGTTACTCTCCTTTTCCAAAGATGACATTCCAAGTTTTGAAAAGAAGCACTGGACCAGCCAGGCGCAGGGGCTTATGCCTGTAATCCCCGCACTTTGGAAGGCCGAGGCGGGCGGATTACCTGAGATCAGGAGTTCGAGACCAGCCTGACCAACATGGAGAAACCCCATCTTTACTAAAAATACAAAATTAGCTGGGCGTGGTGGTGCATGCCTGTAATCCCAGCTACTCGGGAGGCTGAGGCAGGAGAATCGCGTGAACCTGGGAGGTGGAGGTTGCGGTGAGCCGAGATTGCGCTATCGCACTCCAGCCTGGGCAACAAGAGCAAAAAACTCTGTCAAAAAAAAAAAAAAAAAAAAAAGCAGCAGCACTGGACTAAGGCCTCAGGACTTCCTGAGTCTAGTCCCAGCTTTTTCACAAACTAGGAGTGAGCCTCTGGACAAGTCACTTCACTTTTCTGGGTCCTGGCATCCTCTCCTGTCCAATGATGGGATTGGGCTCTGTGGTTTAGGTATCCCAGAATAATTTCTCTACTTTTTTTTTCTTTCTTTTTTTTTGAGACGGAGTCTTGCTCTGTCACCAGGCTGGAGTGCAGTGGCATGATCTCGGCTTACTGCAAGCTCCGCCTCCTGGGTTCAAGGTATTCTCCTGCCTCAGCCTCCTGGGTAGCTGGGGTTACAGGTGCATACCACCACGCCCGGCTAATTTTTATATTTTTAATAGAGACAGGGTTTCACCATGTTGGCCAGGCTGGTCTCAAACTTCTGACCTTGTGATCCACCTGCCTTAGCCTCCCAAAGTGCTGGGATTACAGGCATGAGCCACTGCATCCAACCTTCTTTTTTTTTTTTTGAGATGGAGTTTTGCTCTTGTTGCCCAGTCTGGAGTGCAATGGTACGATCTTGGCTCACTGCAATCTCTGCCTCCTGGGTTCAAGTGATTCTCCTGCCTCAGCCTCCCAAGTAGCTGGGATTACAGGCATGTGTCACCACACCCAGCTAATTTTGTATTTTTAGTAGATATGGGGTTTCACCATGTTGTTCAGGCTGGTCTCAAACTCTTGACCTCAGGTGATCCACCTGCCTCAGCCTCCCAAAGTGCTGGGATTACAGGCGTGGGCCACCTTGCCCGGCCTTCTTTTTTTTTTTTTTTTTTGAGACTGAGTCTCGCTCCATCACCCAGGCTGGAGTGCAGTGGTACGATCTCAGCTCACTGCAACCTCTGCCTCCCAGGTCCAAGTGATTCTTCTGCCTCAGCCTCCTGAGTAGCTGGGATTACAGGTACCCACCACCATGCCTGGCTAATTTTTGTATTTTTAGTAGAGACGGGGTTTCATCATGTTGGCCAGGCTGGTCTCGAACTCCTGGCCTCAAGTGATCCACCCACCTTGGCCTCCCAAACTGCTAGGATTACAGGCATGAGCCACCACGCCGGGCCAAATTTTTCTACTTCTGTACACAGTGCAGTTCCTTAAAACAGCAGGACAAAATAATGAACACAGTGAGTTGGCTTTACAAATTGTACTTCGGTTATATTTGTTGGAAAAGTCAAGCATAGATGAATGGCATTTGGCAGAAGAAAACCTTAGTATATCTGAAACCCTTAATTATACACTGTAGGCAGCTTTGTAGCTTGGTCTGTGTCAAAAGACACCACACTATCAAATGACACATTGTAGAAATATTCAGAATTTTGCAAGAGCTTATTCATGTGTGGCATGATTGGCCTGTGTCAGACAGTTAACATCCGCATTTCCACCTGAGTCTGCATTTGAAAACCTGAACTCTCCTGGCCTCTTGTCCAGTTCTTGTGGAGATGAGGCCATTGAAATTGACCACACTCAATGGGATGTTTGAGGACTGTAGTTTGTGACACGTTTTATTTTCAGATTTTGTTTGTAGTCGAATACTATTGCCACACTGGGTATAAGTTTTATACATGGCTTTTCATGTGTTTTTATTGTACAAGGAATACATAAAAGTCACACATAAATTACATAATTCACATAATGCATAAATTAAAAATGCCTTTTTGCATGAAGGAAAAAACTCATCTATAATCCTGCTACCCATAGATAATTATTATTCACCTTTTGCGCCTATCCTTTCATACTAGTTATTCATATGCACGTATCTGTATATGAATGATTTTTTATTTTTGATTTTTAATTGTAAAATGCACATAACATGCAATTTACAGTTTTAACCATGTTTAAATGTTTGGTTCGGGGTGTTAAGTACATGGATGTTGTGCAGTCGTCACCACCATCCACGTCTGGAATTCTTTTCGCCTTGCAAAGTCAAAATTGTACCCATTAAACACAAAAACTCTACTCCTTTACATCTTTGCCCTACCCCCACTTTATGATATTGACATCTCAAATTAATGCTTATATAATATTTTATTTTATAATATGTTTTAATGTATTATATGTCCTCTTTGCTGAGGACAGCAAAGAGGACTGTGGAATGAGAATGTCGAGATTAAGGGGATGGAAATCAACTGGAAAGGGAGAATTTAGGGCCTTGTAGACCATGGTGAGGATTTGAATTTCATAAAATTTACTGGGACACCTTGGAGTATTGACAGCAGAGGAGTGGCATGACTGAGATGGTTTGAGAAGAGTCACTTGGCTGTGTTGTGGAGGTAAACCACATGGGGCGAGGAGGAGACAGAAAGGCACTTAGAGGGCTGTTTCAGTAACCCAGGTAAGAGATGGGGTAGCTTGAACCAGGTTGCTGTCAGTGTGGGGCATGGGGTTGGATTCTGGATATATTTTGAAAGTGGAGCTGGTAGGATTTGCTGATGGATTGGTTGTGGGGTGGGAGAGAAAGAAAGAAGTCAAGATTAACTTCAAGGTTTTTGGCCTGAACAATTGGAGGGATAAAATTGCCATTTATTCCAGTGGAGATGGAGGAGGAGCGATTTTAAGTAGGGGGAAATAAAGAGTTCTGTTTCAATCATGTTACATTTTACAATCTGTGAGACATCTAATTGAAGATGTCAAATAGACAGTTGGATATGCAAGTCTGAAGTTCAGGGGAGAAGATGGGGCTGGAGACAGAAATTTTAGAGCCAGGGTATGTGGATGACATTTTGAGCCATGACATTGAATGAGCTCACCTAGGCCCTGGGAGAGAAGGTAGATGGAGAAGAGAAAGGGGCTGAGTAATGAGCCCTGGGGCATAGCAACAGTTAGAGGTCAAGAGGAGGAGGAAAACCCAGAGGAGGAAATTGAGAAGGAACATTCAATGAAGGGAGAGGAAAACCAGATGGTGTGGTCTCCTGAAAGCTAGGCAAAATAGTGTTTCAAGGAGCTGTAAGTGATCGGTTGTGTCTAATGCACCTAAGAGGTTGTTTTACTTGCCGAAATGAAGGTCATGGCTTATGTTTGAGATGAAGCTTCAGACACCAGGGTCTGTGTCAACTTAATGATATGACATGTTGGGGACTCCTCAATCAGGCAATTCTCCCTCATTTTGTTGCTTCATTAATCCAGCAGACATTTATCAGACACTTTCTACATGCTTCACACTTCTAGGCACAGAGAGTAACCAAAATGAATCACACCATAGCCCTTGCCTTTAAAATAGGTTAGGAGTCCGAGACTTAGTTATATAGGAGTGTCAGATCTGAATCTCTCATCTATCACGTACATTTTTAAATTGGGGCTGTATTTTAGCTACACAAATTATTCACCAAATTCTGGAGGAGAATGAAGAGAAGGCAGCTTTTTTTTTTTTTGAGACACGGCCTTTCTCTGTGTCCCGGGCTGGAGTGCAGTGGCACAATCATGGCTCACTGCTGCAGCCTCCATCTTCCAGGACCAAGCAATCCTCCCTCAGCCTCCCAAGTAGCTGGGACCACAGGTACATACCACCATGCCTGGCTAATTTTTTAATTTTTCTGTAGAAACAGGGTTTCACTTTGTTGCCCAGGCTGGTCTCAAACTCCTCGACTCAAGTGATCCTCCTGTCTAGGGCCCCCAAAGTGTTGGGATTACAGGCATGAGCCACTGTGCCTGGCCAAGAAGGCAGCTCTTCAAGCCTTCTAACAGTCCATCCTGAAGATCTGTGCCTTATTTCTTGATAGCAAGTCACCTCTCCTGTTTCTTGATTATCTTTCTAGTTACCAGTTACATAAGAAAACTTTCTCTTCTAGCTGAATGTTAAATATCTCATCTTCCAGGAGACAGGCATCTAACTTTCTAAATAAATTAACCCGATATAAATACACTCCTTCTCTTGGACCCTCAAGCAATGGGTGCCTCTTTCCTGCCTGAGAATAAACAATAGTATTGTTTTGATGTGGGCTCTGGCCTATGCTTAAATATTCACATGGTACCTTTACATTCATAAACCAACAATTTAACAAAATTCCAACAATATGCTATATTACATACATTGAGTCTTATTTGAGAAAGAAAATCCCACTCAGGAAGAGTTTACCAATTCCTAGGCAGAAATGATACTCACAGGCAGAGCACGAAGACCTCATAGTTAGGCAAGATCATGAGCAGGCATGGAGGGTAAGGAACTGTCATGAATGGTTCCTAGGAAGGTCGGGCATTAGGTGGGCCTCAAAAGGTAGAAAGGATTTGAGCAGGTAAGGCAAAAGATAATTATGCAAGAGTATTTGATGGCATATTTAAAGATGATGCTGATTGTGATTACAATTTATAATAGGCTGGCCTGAAAAGATGGATTCATTGCCAGAAGTAATTCATTTTCAACCGTGCACACATGAAATCCAGTCATGTATTGAGGATAAAAACTCTGAATAACCGTTTTTTTTTTTTTTTTTTTTTTTTTGAGACAAGTCCTCACTCTGTCACCCAGAGTTTGGCTCACTGCAAACTCTGCTTCATGGGCTCAAGCGATTCTCCAGCCTCAGCCTCCCAAGTAGTTGGGACTACAGGTGCATGCCACCACACCTGGCTAATTTTTGTATTTTTTATAGAGACAGGGTTTCACCATGTTGCCCAGGCTGGTCTTGAACTCCTGAGCTCAAAGTGATCGACCCACCTCAGCCTCCCAAAGTGCTGGGATTAGATGTGAACCACCGTGCCTGGCCCTCGGATAACCTTTTAAAGGGATGTCAATTATGCATAGTGATGGTGAGGTGCCTTTGAATTTGGAAATAAGATTGCCTTAATTTGCCTATTTATTTTCATTCATGTGTGAGACATTGAAGACATATCAACACAGATACAATCCCAGTCCTCAAAATCCACAAATGGTGGTTTGGTAAGTCAAAAGCTGGTCCTGTACAAGATATCCACACAAATCCCTGGAACCTGTGAATGATAGCTTATCTGGAAAAGGGGTCTTTGCAGATGAGATTAAGTTAAGGATCTTGAGATAAGATAATTCTGGGCCGGGCGCAGTGGCTCACGCCTGTAATTCCAGCACTTTGGGAGGCCGAGGCGGGCGGATCATGAGGTCAGGAGATCGAGACCATCCTGGCTAACATGGTGAAACCCCGTCTCTACTAAAAATTCAAAAAATTAGCCGGGTGTGGTGGCAGGCACCTGTAGTCGCAGCTACTCGGGAGGCTGAGGCAGGAGAATGGCGTGAACCCGGGAGGCGGAGCTCGCAGTGAGCCGAGATTGCGCCACTGCAGTCCAGCCTGGGCAACAGTGTGAGACTCTGTCTCAAAAAAAAAAAAAAAAAAAAAAGATAATTCTGGATTATCAGATGGGCCGTAAATACCATCACAAGTGTCCTTATAGGAGAGAGGCAGAGGAAGATTAGCCTCAGAAGAAGTTGTGGCAGCAACATGACCGTGGATACAGAGACTGGAATGATGAAGCCACAAACCAAGGAGTTCCTGGAGTGACCAGAAGCTGGAAGAAGAAAGGAATGGATTCTCCCCTACAAGCCTTAGAGGGAGCTAGGCCCTCACGACACCTTGATTTTGGACCTCTGGTCTCCAAAACTATGAGAGAATAAGTTTCTGTTGTTTGAAGCCGCCAAGTTTTTGGTGATTTGTTTTTAGCAGCCGAAAGAAACTAATACAAATGGTATTCATTCTTATGGGAATAAACACATGGTAAATGTGGATTTGAAAGAACCCAGTACTTTAGCCAAGGTAACCTTCTTTGTAAGGGAGGCAAGTCCAGAACACAGTTGTCATTTAGTATCCATTTGTTTAACATCCTGTTTAGAGAAAAACTGTGGGTGGAAGTGGGGCAGTTGACCTGAGAACATAGAGAAGAGAAGCCAGAGAACTACAGATTTGCAGCCAATGTCACCGACTCTGTCAGGCCTGAACTTTGTGGTGCTGGAGACAAAAGCTTTGTTGTGGTCCTGGAAGGGTCACTGGGCTTCCCCATGGCCCGGATGGATCCCCTCAAGGTGCCCTGCCTCTTTGCTTTGATTCCATGTGACTTACAGTCACGGAGCAGCTTCCAGGTGTTCTGACCCGGGGCCCCGGTAGTGATTATGAGCATTTTCAATACTGGAATAAAAGCCTCCACTCGTTCTCACACACACACAGATGAATACATTTTCAGCTTGATTTTTATTTCTTGTGAGTCTGATTAGCACGACTTAGCTAATCATGCTAAGTTTGACTCAACCTTGAGTCTGACAAAACTTGAAGCCACATCCTGACACTTAGTAAATTTGCCAAGCTAAAGCCACACAATGAAAATTGATACACAGCCTTTGGGTCTTCCAGATACTATCTAATGTCACCATTGATCTCTCTGTGCTACCTCAAGGGACATCACACTTCTCCCTCAATTCAAAATCTGGGAAATGTGTTTATTCAGCAGTTTTTTTTCTGGGCACTTACACATGAGGGTGAACTGAGGAACTGCCAGGGCTGGAGAGTTCCTTCCCTAAAGGGAAGAACAACCTCAACTCGTGTATGAGTTTCCCGTGGCTGCTGTATGAAAATACTACCACAAACTGGGTGGCTTAAAACAATGGAAATTTATTCTCTCAGAGTTCTGGAAGACAGAAGTCCAATATCAAGGTGCTGGCAGGGCCACACTCCCTCCGTAGGCTCTGGGGGAAAATTCTTTCTTTTCCAACAAAGCCAAATTCCTTGGCTGTGGCAGCATAAATCCAATCTCTGTCTCTGTCTTCCCAAGGCCCTCTCTTCTCTGCCCCACCCATAATCACTCTGGTTACCCCCCAGGTTATTGCCATCTTGGCATTCGTATTCTGAGCTCAGAAGGTCACAGGGGATGTGCACAGTGGCTCACGCCTATAATCCCAGCACTCTGGGAGGCCTAAGTGGGCGGATCACTTGAGGCCAGGAGTTTGAGACCAGCCTGGCCAACATGGTAAAAACCCATCTCTACTAAACATACAAAAATTAGCCAGGCGTGGTGGCACACGCCTGTAGTCCCAGCTACTCGGGAGGCTGAGGCTGGAGAATCGCTTGAACCCCAGAGGCAGAGGTTGCTGTGAGCTGAAATCGTGGCATTGCACTCCAGCCTGGGCAACAGAGCTAGACACCATCTCAAAAAAAAACAAAAGTCACAGGAAGGCAGGTCTCCCGGTTACTCTTCTTCCTTATAAGGACACTTGTCATTGGATTTAGGGCCCACCTTAATCTAGTATGACCTCAACTAGTTACCTCTGCAAAGATACTATTTCTAAATAAGATCACATTCTGGCTGGGCATGGTGGCTGACGCCTGTAATCCCAGAACTTTGGGAGGCTGAGGTGGGCGGATCACGAGGTCAGGAGTTCAAGACTAGCCTGGCCAACATGGTGAAACCCCATCTTTACTAAAAATACAAAAATTAGCCAGGCCTGGTGGTGTGTGCCTGTAATCCCAGCTACTCGGGAGGCTGAGTGAACCTGGGAGGCGGAGCTTGCCATGAGCCGAGATCGTGCCGCTGCACTTCAGCCTGGGACAGAGCGAGACACTGTCTCAAAAAAAAAAAAAAAATCACATTCTGAGGTTTTAGGTAGATATGAATTAGGGCGGTGGGGGGTTGGGGGCAGTGCAGTGGGACATGAGTCAACCCACTATAGGTCGTAAGTTTGGAAAAGATGCCAAGACTAGAGTGAATCTTGATTATGGTAAATAAATATGAGGTCAACAACAGCACAGACTAAATAGACCTCAATTTGTAAGTGCAAGAGCTATAAGATAGCATAAAGACGCTTGGCAGTAGTTGAGAGGCCACCTTATCTGTGTCAGCAATGACTTAACAGTGATGTTTCCTTTTAAGATCCTTCGGCCGGGCGTGGTTGCTCACACTTGTAGTCCCAGCACTTTGGGAGGCCAAGGCGGGCAGATCACTTGAGGTCAGGAGTTTGAGACCAGCCTGGCCAATGTGGTGAAACCCCGTCTCTACTAAAAATACAAAAATTAGCCAGGCATGGTGGCAGGTGCCTGTAATCCCAGCTACCCGGGAGGCTGAGGTGGGAGGATTGCTTGAACCCAGGAGGCGGAGGATGCAGTGAGCCGAGATCATGCCACTGCACTCCAGCCTGGGTGACAGAGCGAGACCCTGTCTCAAAAAATAAAAAATAAAAAATAAATCCTAAAGGCACCATTTCTTTTTTTGTTTGTTTTGTTTTGCCTTGTTTTTTGTGAGACAGTCTCTCTCTGTCACCCAGGCTGGAGTGCAGTGGCACGATCTTGGCTCACTGCAACCTCTGCCTCCCCAGTCAAGCGATTCTCCTGCCTCAGCCTCCTGAGTAGCTGGGATTACAGGTGTGCACCACCACGCCTGGCTAATTTTTGTATTTTTAGTAGAGATGGGGTTTCACCATGTTGGTCAGGTGGTCTCGAACTCCCGACCTCGTGATCCACCCGCCTTAGCCTCCCAAAGTGCTGGGATTACAGGCGTGAGCCACCGTGGCCCTCCAAAGGCACCATTTCAAACTGGGAACAACTACCTGCTCATTAAGCCCTCCTGCCGTTCTCTCATTAGGATTATTTCAGCAGTAGTGCTCTCTACAGATGGAGCTAGTTCCCATATCACCTGCTGTTCTTTGCTGGAGCGGCCACCTGTCTCCTGGCCCAGGGCCCTCACAGCTTTTTTTTTTTAGGAGACAGGGTCTCACTCTGCCACCCAAGCTACAGTGAAATGGCATGACGATAGCTCACTGCAGCCTCAAACTCCTGGACTCAAGCAGTCCTCCCACCTCAGCCTCAGTGTAGCTAGGACTTACAGGCGTACACCACTGCCCAGCTAATTTTTTTTTTTTTTTTTTTGTAGAGATGAGGTCTCATTATGTTGCCCAGGCTGGTCTCCAACCCTTGGCTTCAAATGACCCTTCCACCTGGCCTCCCAGAGTGCTGGGATTACAGGCATGAGCCACCGTACCCAGCACCCTGGGGATGATTCTGAAGGCGCTTTCTCTATTGGGATAGATTTTTCTTCTAACAGCTGCCTCACCTATAATCACTCTCTCTAGTTACCACTCAGGTTATTGTCATCTTGGCGTTCGTGTACTGAGTTCAAAAGGTCACAAGAAGGCAAGTCTCCATGTTACTTTTCTCCCATGCTATTGACTTTGGACAAGTCATTGCCCTCATCTTTAGTTAGCTTAACCTGTGATGCACTCCGGTATTCCTTTCTTATCCTTCCGTTTCCAATAAGAGGATAATGTGTTCTCTGCCAGAGTATTTACCTTCTGCATCCCCAACCTGCCTTATTTCTTAGTTCATTTGTAGGAGATGCTGGAGGTCACATTAAGAAAATTAAACCCACCCTTAAGGCAAAAACTGCCTATATCACCTTGCATTGTGCCTGGGCTCACTGATGGTGATGTTCCAGCCATACTGAAGCAAAACACCTAAAGCCAATAACAAGGGAACCAAATGAATAGGCTTCCAAGTTGCCCTGGCTCCTCGCAGTTGAGTCCGTTGGACCTAGGTTCTAGTTCCAGGTCAGACACTCACTGACAGTGTAGACAGTGGCAAGGTTCTTCACCTCCCTGAACCTGAGTGTCCATATCTGTAAATTGGGTCTGTGTACTTGGAGGTTGTTGTGAAAATTTGGTAGATGGTGAATGTATGAGAAAGCTTCCAACACTACCAGTTACATGGTCACCACACTGCAAATCTGCCCACCATGATCATGGGAACAATCCATGGCACAGCTGGAAAAGAGTGCATATCTGATGGCATCATGCAGATTCAGGAAAATGCCCCCTGGACCACA
This sequence comes from Pongo pygmaeus, assembly GCF_028885625.2. NCBI lineage: Eukaryota > Metazoa > Chordata > Mammalia > Primates > Hominidae > Pongo > Pongo pygmaeus. Next base: position 81,791,891 of record NC_072389.2, read on the forward strand.
TGACTGTAACAATGCCTCTCCCAGCAGTAGTGTTTTTTCCTCTAGAGCTTTCCCCATTTTCCCACCCTTTTCTCTTACCTCAAAGGAAGAATCGTTCTTCTTTTTCAAAACTAATGATCTTTGTATTCTCAATTCCATCCCCTCCCACCTATGTCAGAACTGTATTTCCATGCTTCGTCTCTTCATCCTCTGTTGGCTGTATTGCGTCAACAAACTCAAGTCATGTCTTTGCTTAAAAACACTCTTCCCACAACCCTGTAGCCTGCTCAAAATACGTATGGTCTCTTTTTCCTTTAGATGTCAAATTTCTTGAACACTTCTAAACTTTATTAATTTAGCAAATGTATGCTATGCATGACTGTTTTAGTCCATTTTGCATTGCTATAAGGGAATACCTGAGACTGGATAGTTTATGAAGAAAATAAGTTTCTTTGGCTCATGGTTCTGCATGACACTGGTATCTGCTTGGCTTCTGGTGAGGTTTTCAGTAAAGGTTTTCACTCATTAACAGTGGTAGAAGGGAGGGAAGAAGGGAAAGTGTATTCCAAGAGTTGGTCAGGTAGAGAGAAGAAAATAATGTATTATAATGCTTTGAACAGAGTATTATGATGGAGTCAGGCCCTGTATGTTATTGGAGCACAGAATTGCAGCAATTAACTTGGGTTGGGGGGGGTGCAGATGTGAAATAATCAGTTAACACCTCTGATAGGATGCCTTTACTCATGGCAGAAGGTGAAGGGGAGGCAAGTGTGGCACATGGTGAAAGAAGGAGCAAGAGAGCCGCTAGGCTCTTTAAACAACCAGCTGTGTGGCTGGGCATGGTGGCTTACGCCGGTAATCCCAGCACTTTGGGAGGCCAAGGCGGGTGGATCACTTGAGGTCAGGAGTTCGAGACCAGCCTGGCCAACATGGTGAAACCCCGTCTCTATTAAAAACACAAAAATTAGCCAGGCGTGGTGGCCAGCGCCTGTAATCCCCGTTATTCAGGAGGCTGAGACAGGAGAATCACTTGAGCCCAGGAGGAGGAGGTTGCAGTGAGTGGAGATTGCACCATTGCACTCCAGGCTGGGCGACAGAGCAAGACTCTGTCTAAAAAAAAAAAAAAAAAAAAAAAACAACCAGCCGTGGTATGAACTAACAGAGCAAGAACTCACTCATTACTGTGGGGAGGGGACCTAGCCATTCATGAGGGATCCACCCCCATGACCCAAGCACCTCCCACTAGTTCCCACCTCCAACACTGGGGATCACCTTTCAGCATGAGATTTGGAGAGGACAAACATCCAAACTAGATCAGTGGTCACGTGCTAGGTGCAATGACAAGCAATGGGGAGCCGTCAGGGGTGCTGATACTGTTTTTTTTTTTTTTGAGATGGAATCTTGCTCTGTCGCCCAGGCTGGAGTGCAGTGGTGCGATCTCAGCTCACTGCAAGCAAGGCTGATACTATTAATACCAGTTTTCCTGCTCCTTGGTCTCAAGCAAGGTAATGACCAAATTCTTAGCAGCTTCTAGTCTGAAGCTGGCCTGACACTCGTCCCTCAGGTGAGGCCCATCAGTCTTTTTTCTCCAGGCTCACTGGCTTAATTTCTGTTTCTCAAACAGTCCCATATTCCCTTCCACCACAGGGAGGAAACATACTTCACCCACTTAATTCCTGCATCTCCTTTAGCTCCCAGTTCAAACATTATTTCTTCAAAGAAGGCTTCCATGCCCTCACCCCCACACCATCTAGACCAGATTCTCCTTTTATGTGCTGGTAGACCTGCCACTTCCTTTCTTCACAACAATTAACCCAGTTTCTCATTCTCCATTTCTGAGTGTAATTACTCGATTGTCTTTTCTGCCCTACTGTAAGTCTCATGGGAGCAGGGGCTATGACTGTTTTAATTCACCATTCTGTGCACATCACCCAACATAGTGTCTGTCCGGTGGTGGGCCAACATCAAACAGTGGTGGAAGGAAAGGAGGGAGGGAAAAGAGTATTCCAAGAGTTGGTCAGGTAGAGAGACGGAAATAATGTATTATAATGCTTTGAGCAGAGTATTAGGATGGGGTCAGGCTCTATATGTTATGGGAGCACACATTGTAGCAGTTAACTTGGGGTGGGGGGTGATGTAATCAGTAACACTCCGAAAAGATGAGCAGCCAGGCGTGTGGTTGCTCATTACAGGAATGACACCAAAGTGTTAGGTTGTCTGAGGCAGGTGGATCACTAGAGCCCAGGAGTTCAAGACCAGCCTGGGCAACATAGCGAGACCCTGTCTTTATGAAAAATCAAAACAATTAGCCTGATGTGGTGATACATGCCTGTAGTCCCAGCTACTCAGGAGGCTGAGGTAGGAGGATTGCTTGAGCCCGGAAGTTAGAGGCTACAATGAGCTGAGATTGCACCACTGCTCTCCAGCCTGGGCAACAGAACAAGACCCTGTCTCAAAAAGAAAAAGAAAATAAAAGAAAAAGAAAGTATAAGTAGGAATTAGCTACGCAAATAAGGAAGACAGTGGCATTCTGGCAGCAGGAAGGGTTTATACAAAGATGTGAAAAGACTTCATGAGTTAAGGGAACTAAGTGAGGTCAGCATGACAGGCATGAAGGGAGCATGTGGAGAAATAGCAAGAGATGAGTTTGGGCAACTGGGACACAGGTCATGAAGGGCCTTGCCTATTTCTAGTGGAATTTGGACATATTTAAGAGCCAGAGATGAGGTTTTTTTTGTTTTTGTTTTTGTTTTGAGACAGAGTCTCGCTGTGTTGCCCAGGCTGGAGTGCAGTGGCACAATCTTGGTTCACTGCAACCTCTGCCTCCCGGGTTCAAGCGATTCTTCTGCCTCAGCCTCCCGAGTAGCTGGGACTACAGGCTCATGCCACCACGCCCGGCTAATTTTTTTGTATTTTTAGTAGAGATGGGATTTCACCATATTGGCCAGGATGGTCTTGAACTCCTGACCTCATGATCTGCCTGCCTCAGCGTCCCAAAGTGCTGGGATTACAAGTGTGAGCCACTGCGCCTGGCCCAGAGATAAGTTTTTAAGTAGGGAAATAGTATGATCAGATTTGCATTTTCTTTTTCTTTTTTCTTTTTTTGAGATAGAGTCTCTCTCTGTCGCCCAGGCTGGAGTGCAGTGGCGCGATCTTAGCTCATTGCAACCTCCGCCTCCCAGGTTCACGGCATTCTCCTGCCTCAGCCTCCCGAGTAGCTGGGACTACAGGCGCCCGCCACCACACCCAGCTAATTTTTGTATTTTTAGTAGAGATGGGGTTTCACAGTGTTAGCCAGGATGGTCTCTATCTCCTGACCTTGTGATCCGCCCACCTCGGTCTCCCAAAGTGCTGGGATTACAGGTGTGAGCCACTGCACCTGGCCTTTTTTTTTTTGAGATGGAGTCTTGCTTTGTCGCCTAGGCTGTAGTGTAGTGGTGTGATCTCGGCTTACTGCAACCTCCACCTCCTGGGTTCAAGCTGCTCTCATGCCTCAGCCTCCCGAGTGGCTGGGACTACAGGCATGCACCACCACACCTGGCTAATTGTTTTTATTTTTAGTAGAGACAGGGTTTTACCATGTTGGTCAGGCTGGTGTCAAACTCCTGACCTCAGTTGATCCACCTGCCTGGGCCTCCCAAAGTGCTGGGATTACAGGCATAAGCCACCATGCCTGGGCCAGATTTGCATTTTCAAAAGAACTCTTTAGGCAACAGAAACTCTCACACATGGCTGGTGGTGTTATAAAATGGTATAGCCACTTTGGAAAGTGTTTGGCAGTCACTTATAAAGTTAAACATACACCTACCCTACAAACTGGCAGTTCTACTCCTAGCTATTTAACTAAAAGAATTGAAAATATATGCCAAAAAAGACATACAAAAATGTCCACAGGCTGGGCGCAGTGGTTTACACCTGTAATCCCAGCGCTTTCGGAGGCCGAGGCAGGCGGATCACCTGAAGTCAGGAGTTTGAGACCAGTCTGGCCAACATGGTGAAACCCCATCTCTACTAAAAATACAAACAATTTGCTGGGTGTGGTGGCGCACGCCTTTAGTTCCAGCTACTCGGGAGGCTGAAGCAGGAGAATTGATTGAACCTGGGAGGCGGAGGTTGCATTGAGCCGAGATCGTCCATTGCACTCCAGCCTGGGCAATGAGAGCAAAACTCCATTTCAAAAAAAAAAAGAAAAAAGAAAAAAAAAGTCCATAACAACTTTTTTATAAGAACCAAATTGGAAATGATTGAATTTTTCATCAATAGTGAATGGAAAAAACAAACTATGGGATACCCATACAGTTGGATACTACTCAGCAGTATAAAGGAACAAACTACTAGATGCAATAACCTAGGTGAGTCTTAGACATTATGTTGAGCTGAAGAATGCAGGCACAGAATAATCCGTGCTATAGGATCCCATTTGTAAACAGTTTAAGAACAGGCAATGAAGCAATGGCGATAGAAATCAGGACAGCAGTTGCCTCTGGGTGTCAGAGGCTTAACTGCAAAGTCACTAGAGAACTTCCTGGGGTGATGGAAATGTTTTATATCTTTGTTACCGGTGGAGTATGTTCAGGTTCTTGGTGTCTTGAACAAAGAGTTGGACAAAATGCACAAACAAAGCAAGGAAAGAATGAAGCAGCAAAAGCAGAGATTTGTTAAAAATGAAAGTACACTCCACAGGCTGGGAGCAGCCCAAGCAAGGGGCTCAAGAGCCTGGTTACAGAATTTTCTGGAGTTTAAATACCCTCTAGAGGTTTCCCATTGGTTACTTGCTGTAAACCCTATGTAAATGAAGTAGTGGCCATGATTGGTTGTGGGAGGGGACTAATCAGAGGCTGAAGTGATGTTACAAAGTTATACTCCTATGCAAATGAAGACTTGGCCCACAACCAGCCTGATTGGTTGCAGGAGGGGACCAATCAGAAGTACTTCCTATTTTTCATCTGCCATGCAGAAAAAGGGAGCAGGTGGTGGGGGTGGTGTTGCACAGGGAGTACCCTCTGGTCCTTTTATTACTTGGGCATGGAAAGTTAGGGCTTTCCTTTTGATTTAGTTCTAGGAAGTCATCATGAATTGGCCTTAGGTTCCCTGCCTCCAGTCTCTCTTCTCCTGCCTCATCTTGATTGGGTTGATGGTTCTTTTCAAATTCATCAAACTGTACACTTAAAATGTGTGTATTGTACATAAATTGTGCATCTTTTTTTTTAAAGTACTAGAGAAAAAAGACTTCTTTGGAAGTGGTGTGGAGAAGGCTGAAAGAGGGGATTGAGACTAGACATGGGGAGACTGTAATAATGCAGCTGAAAAATTTTAAGGCTAGAATTTAAGAAGTGGCAGTGGGGATGGAGAAAGGGGATGAATTTCTAGACTGAGATGATAGAATTGATAAGGCTTAAGTGATTAGAGAAGAGGAAAGAGTTAAGAAAATTTGGGGTTATACCCTTTGGTAGTATAGGTATATTTGGTGAAAATTGGTACACAGGTTTTAGGGGGAGACTTTTTGGTGGCAGGAGATGAGTTTCAAAAATATTGAGGTTGTTGCACATCTGGGCATCTACATGTCCAGTGGACAGAACTAACAGCTATGGGTCTGAGACTCTGGGAGAGTCCTGGGCTGGAAATAAGGACCTGGAGTCATCAGGAGGTAGGCATCGTTGAAATAATCATGAATGAGAGAGTGTATGGATTAAGCAGAGACAAGAGCTAAAAACAGAACCCTGGAAACCTTGACATTTAAAGGGCAGTAGGGAACACACAGCCCTTGAAGGAATCCTGGGAGACCTTAAAATGTCACATCATAGAAGCCAAAGAAGGGAAAAGTGATTAAACAAATGTGAGGGGCTGATGTCAAATGCTGAAGTCAAGTCAAAAAGAACTGCTCCCTCACCACTCCATCTCTCCTAAGCCCCCCTCAAATCTCAGCAGCTCCTTTCTCAGGCTACTGGAATGTCTTTTCCTGAAGGTGCACAGAGACTTCCAAGTTTCCAGATCCAGTGATCTATTCACAACCTCATCTCTTACAACTTCTTTGCAACAATCAAATAGCTTCTTGAAATGTTCTCCTAGGCCTTTGTGACTACAGGGTCCTTGTTACCCTCAAAGCACCCTCAGCATGGCTCTTCTTCCTGCCTCCTGAACATAATCTTTCCCCAAGTCCTGTCCTCTTTTCTTCCTCAACATCCACTGAAGTGTCTTCTAGTGGTTAGACCTATGCTAGGTGCTGATGATACCAATAAATAAAACACAATCCTGGCTTTTAAGGGGTTGATGGCATAGCCATAGAGGAAGATGAAAATAGATGGCAATAAGACAGTGTGACGAAAAGTTATTAGCAGGGTATTCTGGGAGTGTACAGGGAGCAACTGGGCCTGAAGAAGTTAGGAAAGAAACAGTAAATAGAAAAGCATCAGCCCGGCGTGGTGGCTCACACCTACAATCCTAGCACTTTGGAGGCCAAGGCAGGAGAATCCCTTGAGCCCAGGAGTTCGAGACCAGCCTGGGCAACATAGGGAGACCTTGTCTCTATTGAAAAGAAAAAAAAAAAAAGAAAAAAAAGTGGTTGGGCGCGGTGGCTCACACCTGTAATCCCAGCACTTTGGGAGGCCGAGGTGGCTGGATCACGAGGTCAGGAGATCGAGACCATCCTGGCTAACACAGTGAAACCCCGTCTCTACTAAAAATACAAAAAATTAGCCAGGTGTGGTGGCACGTACCTGTAGTCCCAGCTACTCGGGAGGCTGAGGCAGGAGAATGGCATGAACCTGGGAGGTGGAGCTTGCAGTGAGCTGATATCGTGCCACTGCACTCCAGCCTGGGCGACAGCCTGGGCGACAGAGCGAGACTCCATCTCAAAAAAAAAAAAAAAAGGGAAAAAAGGCTGGGCATGGTGGTTCACGCCTGTAATCCCAGCACTTTGGGAGGCCAAGGCGGGTGGATCACTTGCAGTCAGGAGTTCAAGAGCAGCTTGGCCAACATGGTGAAACCCCGTCTCTACTAAAAATACAAAAAGTAGCCAGGCATGGTGGCACATGCCTGTTATTCCAGCTATTCAGGTAGCTGAGGCATGAGAATCACTTGAACCTAGGAGACAGAGGTTGCAGTGAGCTGAAATCATGCCACTGCACTCCAGCCTGGGCAACAGAGCAAGACTCTGTCTCAAAAAAAAAAAAAAAAAAAAGAGGAAAAAGAAAAGCATAGAGTCTTCAAGAGGAAGTATTACAGGTGTGAGCAGGGGCCATGATCTTCAGAAGTTTCTTTTATTTATTTATTTATTTAGAGATGGAGTCTCGCTCTGTTGCCCAGGCTGGAGTGCAGTGGCGCAATCTCGGCTCACTGCAAGCTCCGCCTCCGGGTTCATGCCATTCTCCTGCCTCAGCCTCCTGAGTAGCTGGGACTACAGGCACCCGCCATCACGCCTAGCTAATTTTTTTGTATTTTTAGTAGAGACGGGGTTTCACCGTGTTAGCCAGGATGGTCTTGATCTCCTGACCTTGTGATCCGCCCGCCTCAGCCTCCCAAAGTGCTGGGATTACAGGCTTGAGCCACTGCACCCAGCCCAGAAGTTTCTTATAGCTGAATTGTAGAATTTGTGGGGTTGAAGGGTGAGAGGGAGGGCTGGAAATGGAAATGGGGAGAGAGAAATTGCAAAAGGTTGTGTATGATACTAATAAATTTAAACATTCTGTGAGCAGGAGGGAGCTAGCTAGGGTCTTAAATAGGGAAAAGATGTGGTCATGCGTTTTTTGTTTTGGGATGATCACTAACTGAATGAAGGATGGACCAACAGGAGAGGCGAGGGCACAGGCGAGGGCAGAGGGGCCATTTGGGAGTTGTTTCAGTAATCCAAGTGAGAAATGATGAGGATCTGAATTAGGGTAGCAGTGAGAATAGAGAAGATGATGAAACTCCAGAGACATTTCTGAGAGATTTGAGAGGATTTGGCAACTGGTTGGGGGCTATAAAAGAGGGAAAGATTAAGGATGACTCCATGGCTCTTAACTGGGAAGATTTGGGTGGATGGTAACTTCACAAGACAAAATAAAAACCACAAGCATGGAAACAGCCTTTGGATGGAGGTAAGATAATCAATTAAGATTTGGACAGACTAATTTTGAAATTTGTGTGTGACATTTAGTGCTTTATGTCATCAGATAGTTGGTGGCCGAAATCATAGTGCTAGATGAGCTATTTCGGAAAGCCCATTTATGAGAAAGACCGTCAGTGGGTAGAGATGGGACATCAGAGAATATCAGTATTGAAAGGTTGGGAAGAGGGCCGGGCACAGTGGCTCACTCCTATAGTCCCAGCACTTTGGGAGGCTGAGGTGGGTGGATTGCTTGAGGCCAGGAGTTCAAGACCAGCCTGGCCAACATGACGAAACCCTGGCTCTACTAAAAATACAAAAATTAGCCAGGCATGGTGGTGCACACCTGCAATCCCAGCTGCTCAGGAGGCTGAGGCAGGAGGATTACTTGAACCTGGGAAGTGGAGGTTGCCGTGAGCCAAGATCACACCACTGTACTCCAGCCTGGGTGACAGAGAAAGACTCTGTCTCAAAAAAAAAAAAAAGAGGAAAAAAAAAAAAAAGGTTGGGAAAAGGATGCAGAACCTCAAAGGAAACAAAAAGAGAGGAAAAGGGCAAAGGATTCACAGTGTCCCAAGAACCAAGGGAACTGAGAGTTTTAAGAATCAGAGGGTTATCAACAGTGTCAAATTCTACAATAAATGGGTAGGGTTAAAAGTGTCCACTGGGTATGGGAGCTAAAACAATTTGAGCTCATAGAAGTAGAGAGATTAGAATGGTGACTATCAGAAGCTGGGAAGGGTGAGGAAGAGGGTAGGACAGGGAGAGGTTGTCTAACGTTACAAAATTACAGCCAGATGGATGGAATAAGTTATAGTATTCTATAGTACTGGGGGGTAAATATGGTTAACAGTAATTTGTTGTGTATTTTCCAAAAGCTATAAGACAGTATTTTAATATTCACAACACAAAGAAATGATATATGTTTAGGTGATGGATATGCTACTTACCCTGGTTTAATCATCACACATTGTATACATGTATCAAAATATCACTGTGTATCCTATACATATGTACAATTACATGTCAACTAAAAATAAAAGGGAAAAAAGTGTCCACTGGGTTTGGTAATTAGGAGATCCTGGCTAACATATCAAGATCATTTTTATTGGAGGGTAGTGAAAGCCATAGTGTTGAAGTAAGAGGAAAAAAATTGGAGAAGGCATGATGCAGACCAAATTGCTTTCAGACATGTAGAGACTCAGAAGATTTTTCTATATAATTTTACTGAAAAAAATTACTTGAGGGTGTACTCCAGCAAAGATAAAAGGAACTCAACAAAGAGGAAGACATGGGACCTCAGAAAAAAATGGAGCCAGGCTATGACAGTTATGCAGCAGACCCACAGAGTAATGTGTCTTAAATTGACAGTTCAAGGGCCAGGAGTGGTGGCTCATGCTTGTAATCCCAGCACTTTGGGTGGCTGAGGTGGGAGGATATCTGGACCCCAGGAGTTCGAGGCTGCAGTGAGACATAATCGCATCACTGCTCTCCAGCCTGGATGACAGAGTGAAACCCCATCTCAAACAAAACAAAAATTATCAATTAACAGAAAATTTGGGGATCTTGATGATCTTTCATAAAATGGAGAAAACATTTATTTCTGCTTCCTGTTTCTACTTTCTATAAGAAGTAGGCAATGAGAAACCTCAGAAGGATAAAGAAAAAGCCTATGGAGGCTGGGTGCAGTGGCTCACACCTGTAATCCCAGCACTTTGGGAAGCTGAGGCGGGAGGATCACTTGAGCCCAGGAGTTCAAGACCAGCCTGGGCAACATAGTAAAATCCTGTCTCTACAAAAATACAAAAATTATCCTGGCATGGTGGCACATCCCTATGATCCCAACTACTATGGAAGCAGGAGGATAGCTTGAACCCCGGAGGTCAAGACTGCAGTGAGCACTGATTATGCCACTGCACTCCAGCCTGGCAACAGAGCAAGACCCTGTCTCAAAAGAAAAAAAAAAAAAAAGAAAGAAAAGAAAAGAAAAACCTATGGCAAAAGTCATGGATCAAATATGAAGCAGGCTAAAATATACTGTCATGTTGAGCAATATGATGGAGTATAAGAAAAAAAGAAATCTATATACTTGAACTTTCTCTATCCAGCAACCTGGATATAATGAAATAGTACTATATCCCTTTCTGTCCTGATTTAACCACACTACCTGATTCTGCAGTGAATATACTGTAATTATAGTATAAATGCTGCTTATTGGTCTTCATGTTTTAGATTCAGTTTAAGAGCAATTTCCCAAATCATGCTAAACTTTGTATAGTTTCAGAACAGAACCCAAATTATTTAAAGCTCGACATGTAACAAAATATTGGTACAGCTAATCAAAGTTGGAATGTTGAGAAGGATATTAATAATCTAATAGCCGGGTGTGGTGGCTCATGCCTGTAATCACAGCATTTTGGGAGGCCGAGGCGGGCGGATCAGCTGAGGTCAGGAGTTTGAGACCAGCCTGGCCAACATGGCGAAACCCTGTATCTACTAAAAATACAAAAATTAGCCGGGCTTGGTGGTAGGTGCCTGTAATCCCAGCTACTCTGGAGGCTGAGGCAGGAGAATTGCTTGAACCTGGGAGGCGAAGATTACAGTGAGCTGAGACTGTGCCACTGCACTGCAGCCTGGGCAACAGAGCAAGACTCCATCTCTAAATAAATAAATAATATAGCTAATAGTCACTGAATCTATACTATGTTCTAGTCACTATTCTAAGCCTTTTATGGGTTATTGAATTCATGCCAATGCTATGAGTTAGGTGCTTTTTTTTGAGACTGAGTCTCGCTCTGTCACCCAGGCTGGAGTGCAGTGGCACACTCTCAACTCACTGCAAACTCTGCCTCCCAGGTTCAAGTGATTCTCCTGCCTCAGCCTCCTGAGTAGCTGGGATTACAGGCGTGCACCACCACACCCAACTAATTTTTGTATTTTTAGTAGTGGGGTTTCACCATATTGGTCAGGCTGGTCTCGAACTCCTGACCTCGTGATCCGCCCGCCTTGGCCTGCTAAAGTACTAGGATTACAGGCGTAAACCACCGTGCCCAGCCAGGTGCTGTTTTTATTTATTTATTTATTTATTCTTTTTTTTATTATTATACTTTAAGTTCTGGGATACATGTGCAGAATGTGCAGTTGTAATTACATAGGTATACACGTGCCATGTTAGTTTGCTGCACCCATCAACCTGTCACCTACATTAAGTATTTCTCCTAATGTTATCCCTCCCTCTAGCCCCCCGCCCCCTAACAGGCCCCGGTGTATGATGTTCCCCTCCCTATGTCCATGTGTTCTCATTGTTCAACTCCCACTTATGAATGAGAACATGCGGTGTTTGGTTTTCTGTTCTTGTGATAGTTTGCTGAGAATGATGGTTTTCAGCTTCATCCATGTCCCTGCAAAGGACATGAACTCATCCTTTTTTATGGCGGCATAGTATTCCATGGTGTATATGTTATTGATGGACATTTGGGTTGGTTCCAAGTCTTTGCTATTGTGAATAGTGCTGCAATAAACATACGTATTGTGAATAGTGCTGCAATAAACATATGTGTGCATGTGTCTTTATAGTAGCATGATTTATAATCCTTTGGGTATATACCCAGTAATGGGATTGCTGGGTCAAATGGTATTTCTAGTTCTAGATCCTTGAGGAATCACCACACTGTCTTCCACAATGGTTGAACTAATTTACACTCCCACCAACAGTGTAAAAGCATTCCTATTTCTCCACATCCTCTCCAGCATCTGTTGTTTCCTGACTTTTTAATGATTGCCATTTTAACTGGCAGGAGATGGTATCTCATTGTGGTTTTGATTTGCATTTCTCTAATCACCAGTGATGTCTGAGCATTTTTTCATATGTCTGTTGGCTGTATAAATGTCTTCTTTTGAGAAGAGTCTGTTCATATCCTTTGCCCACTTTTTGATGGGGTTGCTTGTTTTTTTCTTGTAAATTTGTTTAAGTTCTTTGTAGGTTCTGTATGTTAGCCCTTTGTCAGATGCATAGATTGCAAAAATTTTCTCCCATTCTATAGGTTGCCTGTTCACTCTGATGATAGTTTCTTTTGCTGTGCAGAAGCTCTTTAGTTTAATTAAATCCCATTTGTCAATTTTGGCTTTTGTTGCCATTGCATTTGGTGTTTTAGACATGAAGCCTTTGCCATTGCCTATGTCCTAAATGGTATTGCTCAGGTTTTCTTCTAGGATTTTTATGGTCCTAGGTCTTATGTTTAAGTCATTGATCCATCTTGAGTTAATTTTTCCAGAAGGTGTAAGGAAGGGGTCCAGTTTCAGTTTTCTGCAGATGGCTAGCCAATTTTCCCAATATGATTGATTAAATAGGGAATCTTTTACCCATTGCTTGTTTGTGTCAGCTTTGTCAAAGATCAGATGGTTGTAGATGTGTGGTGTTATTTCTGAGGTCGCTGTTCTGTTACATTGGTCTGTGTATCTGTTTTGGTACCAGTACCATGCCATTTTTGTTACTGTAGCCTTGTAGTATAGTTTGAAGTCAGGTAGCGTGATGCTTCCAGCTTCGTTCTTCTTGCCCAGGATTGTCTTGGCTATGCAGGCTCTTTTTTGGTTCCATATGATTTTTAAAGTAGTTTTTTCCAGTTCTGTGAAGAAAGTCAGTGATAGCTTGATGGGGACAGCATTGAATCTATAAATTACTTTCAGCAGTATAGCCATTTTCACGATATTAATTCTTCCTGTCCATGAGCATGGAATGTTTTTCCATTTGTTTGTGTCCTCTCTTATTTCCTTGAGAAGTGGTTTGTAGTTCTCCTTGAAGAGGTCCTTCACATCCCTTGTAAGTTGTATTCCTAGGTATTTTATTCTCTTTTAGCAATTGTGATTGGGAGTTCACTCATGACTTGGCTGTGTTTGTCTGTTATTGGTGTATAGAAATGCTTGTGATTTTTGCACACTGATTTTGGATCCTGAGACTTTGCTGAAGTTGCTTATCAGCTTAAGGAGTTTTTGGGCCAAGACAACAGGGTTTTCTAACTATATAGTCATGTCATCTGCAAACAGAGACAATTTGACTTCCTCTCTTCCTATTTGAATATGCTTTATTTATTTCTCTTGCCTGATTGCCCTGACCAGAACTTCCAATACTATGTTGAATAGGAGTGGTGAGAGAGGGCATCCTTGTCTTGTGCCGGTTTTCAAAGGGAATGCTTCCAGTTTTTGCCCATTTGGTATTATATTGGCTGTGGGTTTGTCATAAATAGCTCTTATTATTTTGAGATACATTCCATCAATACCTAGTTTATTGAGAGTTTTTAGCATGAAGGGCTGTTGAATTTTGTCAAAGGCCTTTTCTGCATCTGTTGAGATAATCATGTTGTTTTTGTCATTGGCTCCGTTTATGTGATGGATTATGTGTATTGATTTGCATATGTTGAACCAGCCTTGCATCCCAGGGATGAAGCTGACTTGATCGTGGTAGATAAGCTTTTTGATGTGCTGCTGGATTCAGTTTGCCAGTATTTTATTGAGGATTTTCACATCAATTGTCATCAGGGATATTGGCCTGAAATTTTCTTTTTTTGTTGTGTCTCTGCCAGGTTTTGGTATCAGGATGATGCTGGCCTCATAAAATGAGTTAGGGAGGATTCCCTCTTTTTCTATTGATTGGAATAGTTTCAGAAGGAATGGTACCAGCTCCTCCTTGTACCTCTGGTAGAATTCGGCGGTGAATCCATCTGGTCCTGGGCTTTTTTTGGTTGGTAGGTTATTAATTACTGCCTCAATTTCAGAACTTGTTATTGGTGTATTCAGGGATTCGACTTCTTCCTGGTTTAGACTTGGGAGGGTGTATGTGTCCACGAATTTATCCATTTCTTCTAGATTTTCTAGTTTATTTGTGTAGAGGTGTTTATAGTATTCTTTGATGGCAGTTTGCATTTCTGTGGGTCAGTGGTGATATCCCCTTCATCATTTTTTATTGCGTCTATTTGATTCTTTCTTTTCTTCTTTATTAGTCTGGCTAGCAGTCTATCTATTTTGTTGTTCTTTTCAAAACACCAGCTCCTGGATTCATTGATTTTTTGAAGGATTTTTCTTGTCTCTGTCTCCTTCAGTTCTGCTCTAATCTTAGTTATTTCTTGTTTTCTGCTAGATTTTGAATTCGCTCTTACTTCTCTAGTTCTTTTACTTTTGATATTAGGGCATTGATTTTAGATATTCCCTGCTTTCTCTTGTGGGCATTTAGTGCTATAAATCTCCCTCTGCACAGTGCTTTAAATGTGTCCCAGAGATTCTGAAACGTTGTGTTTTCATTCTCATTGGTTTCAAATAACATCTTTATTTCTGCCTTAATTTCATTATTTACCTAGTAGTCATTCAGGAGCAGGTTGTTCAGTTTCCATGTAGTTGTGCAGTTTTGAGTGAGTTTCTTAATCCTGAGTTCTAATTTGATTGCACTGTGGTCTGAGAGACTGTTTGTTATGATTTCTGTTCTTTTGCATTTGCTGAGGAGTGTTTTACTTCCAATTATGTGGTCAATTTTAGAATAAGTGTGATGTGGTGCTGAGAAGAATGTATATTCTGTTGATTTGGGGTGGAGAGTTCTGTAGATGTCTATTAGGTCCACTTGGTCCAGAGCTAAGTTCAAGTCCTGAATATTCTTGTTAATTTTCTGTCTCGTTGATCTGTCTAATACTGACAGATGGTTGTTACAGTCTCCCACTATTATTGTGTGGAAGTCTAAGTCTCTTTATGGGTCTCTAAGAACTTGCTTTATGAATCTGGGTGCTCCTGTATTGGGTGCATATATATTTTGGATAGTTAGCTCTTCTTGCTGCATTGATCCCTTTATCATTATGTAATGCCCTTTTTTGTCTCTTTTGGTCTTTGTTTGTTTAAAGTCTGTCTTATCAGTGATTAGGATGCAACTCCTGCTTTTTTTTTTTTTTTTTTGCTTTCCATTTGCCTGGTAAATATTCCTCCATCCCTTTATTTTGAGCCTATGTGTGTCTTTGCATGTGAGATGGGTCTCCTGAATATAGCACACAGATGGGTCTTGACTCTTTATCCAATTTGCCAGTCTGTGTCTTTTAACTGGGAGCATTTAGCCTGTTTACATTTAAGGTTAATATTGTTATGTGTGAATTTGATCCTGTCATTATGATGCTAGCTGGTTATTTTGCCCATTAATTGATGCAGTTTCTTCATACTGTCTATGTTCTTTACAATTTGGTATGTTTTTGCTGTGGCTGGTACCGGTTGTTCCTTTCCATGTTTAGTGCTTCCTTCAGGAGCTCTAAGGCAGTCCTGATGATGACAAAATCTCTCAGCTTTCGCTTGTCTGTAAAGGGTTTTATTTCTCCTTCACTTATGCAGCTTAGTTTGGCTGGATATGAAATTCTGGGTTGAAAATTCTTTTCTTTAATAATGTTGAATATTGATCCCCACTCTCTTCTGGCTTGTAGGGTTTCTGCAGAGAGATCTGCTGTTAGTCTGATGGGCTTCCCTTTGTGGGTAACCCGAACTTTCTGGCTGCCCTTAACATTTTTTCCTTCATTTCAACCTTGGTGAATCTGACGATTATGGGTCTTGGGGTTGCTCTTCTGGAGGAGTATCTTTGTGGTGTTCTCTGTATTTCCTGAATTTGAATGTTGGCCTGTCTTGCTAGGTTGGGGAAGTTCTCCTGGATAATATCCTGAAGAGTGTTTTCCAACTTGGTTCCATTCTCCCTGTCACTTTCAGATACACCAATCAAACGTAGATTTGGTTTTTTCACCTAGTCCCATATTTCTTGGAGGCTTTGTTTGTTCCTTCTGTTCTTTTTTCTCTAATCTTGTCTTCTCTCTTTATTTCATTATTTATTCATCTTCAATCACTGATATCCTTTCTTCCACTTGATTGATTTGGCTATTGAAACTTGTGTATGCTTCATGAAGTTCTTGTGCTGTATTTTTCAGCTCCATCAGGTCATTTATGTTCTTCTCTACACTGTTTATTCTAGTTAGGAATTCGTCTAACTTTTTTCAAGGTTCTTAGCTTCCTTGCATTGGGTTAGAACATGCTCCTTTAGTTTGGAGGAGTTTGTTATTACCCACCTTCTGAAGTCTACTTCTGTCAATTCATCAAACTCATTCTCCATCCAGTTTTGTTCCCATGCTTGTGAGGAGTTGTGATCCTTTGGAGAAGAGGCATTTTGGTTTTCGGAATTTTCAGCCTTTTCCCACTAGTTTCTCCCCATCTTTGTGGATTTATCTACCTTTGGTCTTTGATGTTGGTGACCTTCAGATGGGGTCTTTGAGTGGATGTGCTATTCCTTTCTGTTTGTTAGCTTTCCTTCTGACAGGCCCCTCTGCTGCTGGTCTGCTAGAGTTTGCTGGAAGTTCACTCCCGACCCTGTTTGCCTGGGCATCACCAGCAGAGGCTGCAGAACAGCAAAGATGCTGCCTGATCTTTCCTCTGGAAGCCTCGTCCCAGAGGGGCACCTGCCAGATGCCAGCCAGAGCTCTCCTGTATGAGGTGTCTGTCGGCCCCTACTGGGAGCTGTCTCCCAGTCAGGATACATGGGGATCAGGGACCCACTTGAGGAGGCAGCCTGACCCTTAGCAGAGCTTGAACACTGTGCTGGGAGATCCGCTGTGCTCTTCAGAGCTGTCAGGCAGGGACGTTTAAGTCTGCTGAAACTGCACCCACAGCCACCCCTTTCCCCACATGCTCTTTGCCTTGGAGATGGGGATTTTATCTATAAGTCCCTGACTGGGGCTGCTGCCTTTTTTTCAGAGGTGTCCTGCCTAGAGAAGAGAAATCTGGTAGTCTGGCCACAGCAGCCTTGCTGAGCTGCAGTGGACTCTGCCCAGTTCAAACTTCCCAGCAGCTTTGTTTACACTGTGAGCGTAAAACTGCCTACTCAAGCCTTAGCAATGGTGGTCGCCCCTCCCCCCACCAAGCTAGAGTGTCCCAGGTCCATCTCAGACAGCTGCTGTGCTGGCAGTGGGAATTTCAAGCCAGTGGATCTTACTTTGCTGGGCTCCATGGTGGTGGGACCCGCTGAGCCAGACCACTTGGCTCCCTGGCTTCAGCACCCCTTTCCAGGGGAGTGAATGGTTCTATCTCACTGGCGTTCCAGGCACCACTGGGGTATGGAAAAAAAGAACTCCTGCAGCGAGTTCAGTGTCTGCCCAAATGGCCACCCAGTTTTGTGCTCAAAACCCAGGGCCCTGCTGGGGAAGGCACCGGAGGGAATCTCCTGGTTTGCAGATTGCGAAGACTGTGGGACAAGCGCAGTATCTGTGCTGGAGTTCCTCAGGCTCAGTCCCTCACAGCTTCCCTTGGGTAGGGGAGAAAATTCCCTGACCTCTTGTGCTTCCCAGGTGAGGCAACGCCCCACCCTGCTTCGGCCTACTTTCTGTGGGTTGCACCCACTGTCCAACGAGTCCCAGTGAGATGAACCAGATACCTCAGTTGGAAATGCAGAAATCACCCGCCTTCTGTGTCGACCTTGCTGGGAGCTGCAGACCAGAGCTGTTCCTATTTGGCCATCTTGCCAACAATCCCAGGTGCTATTTTTAAACCCATTTTCCAAATAAGGAAACTGAGGTGTGAAGAGGCAAAGTAGCCTGCCCAGAGTCATGGAGCTGGAAAATGGAAGCATTGAGATTGGCACCCTGGTTGTCAGGCCCCAGAATGTACAGGTGTGCTCTGCTGTCCTGCCTTCATGGGAAAGGCAGGGAGACGTATTTGGGTGCCAACAGCCTGTATTAGTCCATTTTCACAGTGCTATAAAGAACTATTCTTACCTGAGACTGGATAATGTATAAAGAAAAGAGGTTTAATTGACTCACAGTTCTGCAGGCTTAAGGAAACTTACAATCATGGTGGAAGGCAAAGGGGAAGCAAGCACATCTTACCACCACAAAGCAGGAGAGAGAGAGAGAGAGAGAGGAGAGAGAGGAGAGAGAAAGAGAAAGTGCCACACAAATTTAAACCATCAGATCTCATGAGAATTCACTCACTATCATGAGAACAGCAAGGGGGAAATCTGCCCCCGTGATCCAATCATCTCCCACCAGGCCCCTCCCTCAACACATGGGGATTACAAATTGAGATGAGATTTGGGTGGAGACACAGAGGGAAACATATCACTGCCTCATAGGACATTCTAGAGGGCAGGAGATACTCACCCAAGTTGACGTAGTAAGACAAGTGAATTGTAAAAGTAACCCAAGGTGGTTTCCTCTGCAGGTCAGACTAGAGATGGGAGACTGGGAGGAAAACTTATATTTTCTGTTATTTTATATACTCCTGAACCATTTGAATTGTTATTACTATGTACATGGATTACTTTCATAATTTAAAAATCCTATCCCTCCTTCAAGGCCTTGTTAAAAAGTTTCCTCCAAAAGCTTCTCTAATTCCCTCACTAAAAAATGGGTTCTCCATCCTCTGAGCTCCCGTGGAGTTTGATTCCTCTCCTCCTTAGAACCCACTACTTCTGACTTTACTATAGTTGCCCTTGAAAATGTCTTGAGGACAGACTTTGTCAGATTTTCCTGGCATATCTCCATAGCCTTGGTGCCATGCCCTGCCTATCGTAGGTGTTTGGTCAATGTTGAATGAGCTGGATGAGTGGATTTTGCTAATGCCAGACTGTATCCATTTCATTTCCTTCCATTCAGGGAACTCAGAAGACACAGCTTAGGTTATTTCCATGTGTCAGTCATTTCGCTGCCCCTGGGAAAGAAGGAAATGGAAAAAGAAAGAAGTGTAGAGTGGACACTCTGTCCCATCTGCCTATAAAGACAGAATCACAGAATATCAACACTGAAATGGATCTTGGATCATTGTGTTCAACCCCATCATTTTTATAATACAGGTGAGGAAACTGAGGCCAGGGAATGAAAAAGACTTGAAAGACCACAACTAAATTTCCTGTTCAATTGTAGGACCTGTATCAGCTTAGGTTTTTAAGTAGTTTTTCCTCATCACCAAAGCAATATGTGTTCAATGCTTACCTTGGTATTTTTTTTTCTATATTCTCTCTATATTTCTACCTGAACATGGTTTTGAGCTTTTAATGGTGGTCTTTGCATGTAATGTTGCAAGCTGGCACAGATTCTTTTTGGATGTCAGTAGATGATGGCTGGGTGAATGGATGGATGAATTAGTGACTTTCCCAGGATCACATGGCAGTCAGCAACAGAGCTGGAACTCAGCTCACCATCCTGCTGAGGGATGTCAAGTAGCTGAAGTACCTGGTGCAAAAGAGCTTCAGCATTGCCATGACAACTACAGTAGTCTTCTAATTTCCATCATCTGAGTAAGGATCAGGACCAGAACCTTATTTACAGGCACAGAGGTTAAAGCCCAGTGGAAGAAAGGACTCTGCAGTAAGCAGTTTGTTGAGAACACCAGGACTGGTCTGAAAGATAGGCCGAGATAAATCATCCAGAGGACAGACACTGTTATCCAGGCAGTGCCCTGTCTGAATAGATCCAGGAGGTAGACGCAGGTTCCAGAACTGGTGCAGGCACTGACTCATTGGGAGACTTTGGGCACCACTCTGGGCTTTGGCTTCTTTACCTATGAAGTGATATAGTGGGACTAGTTCCTGCATCTTTTCCAAGGATTCTTCTAGTAGGGAAATGCTCTAACTCCACAACTGAAAAATGTCAGTATCTAGAAAATGCAATCCTACTGCTCCTAGGATTTCAGTCTCAGACCCACAAAGAAGGGATACACCGCTCCCACCTCCTTTATCACCCTCAGACTGCACTCCCCTCTCACAGCCAGAGCAGAGGGAGAGCACCCTGCAGGCAGGTCATTTCCCCACGCCTGGCCAGCTGCTGACACAGGTTGGGGGTGGATGCTCGGAGGTGGCTTGATATGCTTCAAGGACTGCCCTCCATTGGACGGGGCACTTGGGAGCCACTCCAGCTATGCATGGCAAACAGCAGCGTCCCCAGCTGGAATTAGGGGTGTGCCTTCCTCCTACTGCATACAGATGGAGGCTGTGGGAGGCCGACAGTACTGGGAGAAGCCACCTGGGCTGGAGGGCTAGGTGATTGGGTGACCTGCAGCAACTCTTCATCCACCCATATCCAGGCCCCTAACATTATGTCCCCTAGTGTCTTCATGAGCCATCTACCTCTCCATCCTCTCTACCTTCTTATACTCTTCCTCACTTATACCTCATTCATTTAACAACTATTTCTCGAGCAGCTTTGTTCTTGGTGCTGCAAAGACAGTTATCTTGAAATGAAATCCCTGCTTCCAATTAACTTACATTCTAGTGGGGAAGATCATAAATAATTATCATAAAAATTATACAGAAGGTGAGACATGTTCTGAAGAAAAATAAAGCTGGGAGATAGGGAATGTGGGCAGCGGTGGCAACTAATTTAATTAGGGTGGTCAGGGGAGGCTTTGTGAATAAGGTGACATTTGAGCAAAGACCTGGAGATGAGAGAACGTAAGCCATGGACACCTGAGAGAAGAGCATTCCAGGTGGAGAAAGGTCTCAGAGAAGGGAGTGTGCTTGACGTGTTGGAAAAATGGAGTCAGGCTGGGCGCGGTGGCTCATGCCTGTAATCCTAGCACTTTGGGAAGCCAAGGTGGGTGGATCACCTGAGGTCAGGAGTTCGAGACCAGCCTGAACAACATGACAAAACTCTGTCTCTACTAAAAATACAAAAATTAGCCAGGCATGGTGGCTTGTGCCTGTAATCCCAGCTACTTGGGAGGCTGAGGCAGGAGAATCACTTGAACCTGGGAGGCGGAGGTTGCAGTGAGCCAAGATCATGCCACTGCACTCCAGCCTGGGCAACAGAGTGAGACCCTTATCTCCAAAAAAAAAAAAAAAACGGAGTCAGTGTGGCTAGAGAGGTTAACACAGAGGAAAGAGGTGGGAGAAGCTGGTGAGGCAGCAGGGGACAGAGGATAGAACCTAGAACCTTGAAACCATCATATACTGGCCAGGATAAGAAGCCATGGGAGGCAGTAAATGGGGAGTGAGTCATCTGACTTGGGTTTCTGCTATGTGGAGGACAGGCAAAGGGGGAAGCAGGGAGACAGGAGTCTATGGCAGTAATTGGCCGAGAGATAGTGGGGGCTTGGACGAGGGTGAGAGAGGTGGTAAGCAGTGGTACAATTTGGGAGGTGTTATGAAAGTAAAACTGACATACTTGCTAACAGATTGGATGTGGGGCGTGAAAGGGAAGAGTCAGCCAGGCAGGTGGTTCGTGCCTGTAGTCCCAGCATTTTGGGAGGCCAAGGCAGGAGGATTGCTTGAGCCCAGGAGTTCAAGACCAGTCTGGGCAAAGTCTCAAAACCCCGTCTCTGCCAAAAAAAAAAAAAAAAAAAATCAGCCAGGCATGGTGGTGTGTGCCTGTATCCCAGCTACTTGGGAGGCTGAGGTGGGAGGATTGCTTGAGCCCAGGAGGTTAAGGCTGCAGTAAGCCATGATCACACCACTGTCTCTAAGGCTTTTTGGCCTGAGCAACTGGAAGTGTCGAGTTATTGTTTACTAAGATGGAAAAGGCCATGGTGGGGCAGACTAGACATCTAAGTGGAGATGTCTGGTGGGAGTTGGATCCACAAGTTTGGAATTTGCAGCAGTTGAGGATAAAAATGTGCATTTGGGGCCGGGTGCAGTGGCCCACACCTATAATCCCAGCACTTTGGGAGGCCGAGGTGGGCGGATCACCTGAGGTTAGGAGTTCGAGACCAGCCTGACCAACATGGTGAAACCCCATCTCTACTAAAAATACAAAAATTAGCTGGGCATGGTGGTGCACACCTGTAGTCCCAGCTACTTGGGAGGCTGAGGCAGGAGAATCACTTGAATCTGGGAGGCAGAGGTTGCAGTGAGTCAAGATCGCACCACTGCACTGCAGCCTAGTGACAGAGTGAGACTCCGTCTCAAAAAAAAATGCCAGGTGCGGTGGCTCAGGCCTGTAATCCCAGCCCTTTGGGAGGCCGAGGCGGGCAGATCACGAGGTCAGGAGATCGAGACCATCCTGGCTAACATGGTGAAACCCCGTCTCTACTAAAAATACAAAAAATTAGCTGGGCATGGTGGCAGGCGCCTGTAGTCCCAGCTACTTGGGAGACTGAGGCAGGAGAATAGCGGGAACCCAGGATGTGGAGCTTGCAGTGAGCCGAGATCACGCCACTGCATTCCAGCCTGGTGAAAGAGTGAGACTCTGTCTTAAAAATATATATATATATATATTTGGGAGTCATCGGCAAATAGACCTGCACTCTCCAATATAGTAGCCACTAGCCACGTATGGCTCTTTAACTCCAAAATGAATTAAAACTAAATAAAATGTAAAATTCAGTCCCATAGTCGCACTAGCCACATTTCACATTTCAAGTGCTCCATAGCCACATATGAGCAGGGGCTACCCTATTGGACTGTGCAGACATAGAACATTTCCATCATCCCAGGAAACTCTACTGGATAGCGCTGATATGTCTCGAGATGCGGTGAGATTTCCAGGGCAATGGATGGAGAAACGTGAGCACTTAGAAGTTGGGGGCTGGGCACGGTGGCTCACGCCTGTAATTTCAGCACTTTGGGAGGCCAAGGCGGGCGGATCACGAGGTCAGGAGATGGAGACCATCCTGGCTAACACGGTGAAACCCCGTCTCTACTAAAAATACACAAAAAATTAGCCGGGCATGGTGGCGGAGGGTGCCTGTAGTCCCAGTTACTCTGGAGGCTGAGGCAGGAGAATGGCATGAACCCGGGAGGTGGAGCTTGCAGTGAGCTGAGATTGCGCCACTGCACTCCAGCCTGGGCGACAGAGCAAAACTCCATCTCAAAAAAAAAAAAAGAAGTTGGGGAGATGCAGAGATGTGGCCTATAAAGGAGGAGAAACTCCAGGAGAGGGTGGATTCCTACATGTTGATAAAGAAAGTGTGTTAAAGGGAAGGGACTGATTCACTCAGTCAAATGCTGCTTTTAGGCCAGGGAAATTAAGGATCGAGAATTGATGAGTAGACTTAAAAAGTAGGTCCTCGGTCACCTTGACATGATCAGTTTTCAGAAAGTGGCAGCAAAAGCTCATGTGAAGAGAATGAGAGAGGAGTTGGGGCCAGCACCTGTGCACACCTTTTCAAGTGAATGTGCTGTGAAGGAGCTCAGGAGTAGGGTGATGCTGGAGGGGTTGTGATGCTGCTAAGGGATGTTTTTAGGATAGGAGGAGTAATAGAGCATGTGTGAAGCACTTGGGATCAACCCGTTGGAGAGGGAGAAATTGATGATGCAGACATGGGTGGTGGCTCCTGCCTGTGGTCCCAGCTACTCAGGAGGCTGAGGCAGGAGGATCACTTGAGTCCGGGAGTTCAACATCAGCCTGGGTGATATAGTAAGACCCCATCTCAAAAATAACCAAATAATAAATAAAATTGATGATTCAAGGAGTGAAGAGGGACAGTTGAGAGACCTGTGTCCTTGAGAGGGAAGGGTAGATGGGATCTAATCCCCAAGCAGCAGGGCGGTACTTGGCTGGGATACAGAGAACTCATCCATAGGACGGAGGGGAGGCAGAGTCAATGACCACACTGCAGATAAGAGGGAGGCTGTGATGGGGGAGCATGTGGAGATTTGCTCATGATTGCCTCGATTTCCCAGGGAAATGAGGAGGTCATCAGCTGAGAGTGTGAACAGAGGCATTGGATGTGTGAGGAGAGAGGAGAAGGTGTAAAGTAGTCATCCAGGAAAGAGGGAGATTGGTGGGATTAGGGGATGGCAGTGGCATTGCTGGGCTGTCCCACAGGCCTGATTGAAGTTTGTGTTCCTGTCAGAGCCAGCTTCCAGAATTAACTGTTTTGCTTCTGTGTACTCACCTGTGCAATCTTTTCTTATTGAAAGTTCTGGCCAGGCACGGTGGCTCACACCTGTAATCCCAACACTTTGGGAGGCCGAGGCAGGTGGATCACGAGGTCAGGTTCATAGCCTGTCCTTAAAATAGAATAGAGTTCAAGACCAGCCTGACCAACATGGTGAAACCCCGTCTCTACTAAAAATACAAAAATCAGCTGGGCGTGGTGGCTCACACCTGTAATCCCAGCTACTCAGGAAGCTGAGACAGAAGAATCGCTTGAACCCAGGAGGCAGAGGTTGCAGTAAGCAGAGATCGCGCCACTGTACTCCAGCCTGAGTGACACAGCGAGACTCCATCTCAAAAAAAAAGGAAAGAAAAAGAAAGTTTCATTCCACTTCACTACTCCCTTGTCAGCCCCACAAACCATGGTCCTCCAAGGCACAGCCTGGGGTCCCCCTCTGAGGCTTCCCTGGAACCTCTTCCCTTTCATCTCCCTGGTGTCTCTATACTTTGCTCATCCCTTTCTCGAATGCTGATCATGTCACTTTGTCATTATTTGCTGACATGTCTGTTACTCTAAGGCGGGGATCAGAAAAATTCTTCTGTAAATGGCTAAATAGTGAATAGTTTAGGTTTTGTGGGACACATGGTCTCTGTCGCACTATTCAATCTGCCACTGTAGTACAAAAGCAGTCTGACAGTATATAAATGATTGGGCATGGCTGTGTTCCAGTGAAACACTGCTTACAAAAACAGGCAGTGGGCTGGTTGTGGCTTATGGGCCGTGATTTGCCAACCGCTGCTCAAAGAGATGGCAGGGATGATGTCTCCATTATCTCCATAGTCCCCATACCTGGTGTGGGATCTGGGCACCAGGCAGGGGCTCAGGAAATGTTTGAATGGATGAGAGATGAATGGATGTGCTAGAGTAGGTGGTTAGGCCTGCCAAGATGTGTACATTATAGACAGCGTTCCCTCCTATAAACAGGTTCCAGCAGATTTGTCAATGGCCAGTTTTATTACAGTAACATTGTGTACAGGGAAGGTTTTCACATGGAAACATGAGCCTGGATACCCAGGAAAGATCAAATGTGGCCTCACGTTCTTCTGCGTCCATGCTAAACTGCCACCCGGTCTAGCAACCTCTCTCCTCCAGGTTCCCAGCTGCACAGGTCCCCAGTTTAGCGGGATCAGGCTTTTCACAAACAAGCCCTCTGTGTTCATCCTCCCTCTGCACTGTTTCTGTGTTCCTCTCTGCCTCCCATCCCCCAGCCCCTGCAAAGAATAAGTACCCATCAGGTACCTGCCACGTGCACGGCATGGTGGGGGAATCAAAGATCTGCACTGAAGGAGCTCACAGTCTGGTACATCCTACTGGGAGTGCCCTCTCCCTACCCATGTCGTATTCACAACTGACTTCCTTAACTGCCCCCCAAACCATCTGATTTCCCCCATCCTTTCTACTTTTTTTAAATTGACAAATAAAAATTATATATATTTATAGTATACAACATAATGTGTGCTTTTAATTTGTTTTGTGTTTTTGGTTTTGGGGGTTTTGGTTTTTTTAGAGACACGGTCTCGCTCTGTCACCCAGAGCTGGAGTGCAGTGGTGCAGTCACAGCTCACTGCAGCCTCAAACTCCTGAACTCAAGCGATCCTCCTGCCTCAGCCTCCAAGTAGCTGGGACTTCAGGTGCTTGCCATCACACCTGGCTAATTATTTTATTTTTTATTTTTGTAGAGATAGAGTCTTGCTATGTTCCTCAGGCTGGTCTCAAACTCCAGGCCTCAAGCAATCCTCCTGCCTTGGCTTCCCAAAGTGCTGGGATTATAGGTGTGAGCCACCATGGCCAGCCTACAACATGATGCTTTGAAACATGTATACATTGTGGAATGCTAGATCAAGCTAATTATCATATGCATTACCTCACATACTTATTTTGTGTGTGTGTGTTGAGAACACTTAAACTCTAGTAATTTTCAAGTATACTATCTATTGCTATTAACCATAGGCCCCATATTGTGTTCTTTCCTACTTCTTCCAAGTCCTGCTCTCTAGTGGGCTCTTGGGTATGAGTTGATGGTGGATGTTATCTTCCCAACCACACGTAAACTCACAGAGCACAAGGACAGTAGAGTATGCTTTTGTTTCTTCTAGATTGTCTCTGTCCCATGGAAATATAAACCATGTATGCCATTTAAAATTTTCTAGTTAGCACATTTTAAAAAGTGAAAAGAAACAGGTAAAAATAATTTTAATATCTTTTATTTAACCAATATATCCAGAGTATTATTATTTCAACATGTAATCAATAGAAAATATTATCAATGAGATATTTTGCGTTCTTTCATTCATACGAGGTTTTCAGTTTCCAGTGTGTATTTTATACGCACAGCACATTTCAGATGAGCTAGCTGCATTTCAAGTGCTCAGCAGCCAGGCGTGGCTAGTTGCCCTCATACCAGAGTATGTCGCTCACACAGGGCACATGGTAAATGTCTAATAAGTGACTGCATTGAGTACTTCCTGTGAGGTGCCTTACACTTACATTCTAATCCTCATAGCACCATTATGAAAGAAACTGTTCTGCCCATTTTCCATATGAGCAAACTGAGAGTTAAGAGCTTTCTTGCACCCAACAAGTAAGTAAGTTATAAAGTTCAGATTTGAACCCAACTCTGAGTCCAGAGCCTGTCCTTAAAATAGAATATTCAAGCCCTGGAAAATTCTTTAGAAAATTATTCAACGTGTAGCTCCATAAATATCACTTGTGTTCCCAGCACCTAGTCATGTGTCAGCCATGTCCCAGGGGCTCAAATATAGTATTTGAATGAATTAATCTGGTCTCACATTACAGATGTGAAAATTGAGATCCAGAAAGGGAAAGAGAGTTGTTTAGATCATTCAAAAGGAGGAAGTCTGCGCTAGAACCCACATTGCTGATTCCCACTGCACTACTCTTATTCCATATCCTTCTGTCATCCCAAGAAACCATAGGAGTTCAACATCTGAAGCTTTCTTTGCTTTGGGGGGAATATTTTAGCAGGCTACCCTCTTCCCTTTGTCCACAACCTCAGAACTTGCCATACATCGTCCTTTTTCATTCTCTTCCTTTCTCCTTACTCTGGCTACCCAGCAGCCTAAAGGGTGGCAGAGCAGCTGAGCCTGGCTACGTGAGGCTCCAAGCGAAGCCTGCAGAAACAAGCAAAGCTCATTGCACATGGGCACCACCCCCAGCTTCTATCTCAGGGTCATGCTCTGTCGTGACAACTTGAGCCATTTCCCTGGCAGGAGGGCAGCACGAATCTCCGAGAGGGTCACACTAACCTGCAGCCCGTGGCTGCCTGCCATGCCTGGATGCCTGGCATTGGAGCCTGGTTGCTGAGGCACCCTCGGGCTTGCTCAGTGCCCAGCCAGTCAGCAGCCTTCCAGGGAACTCCCAGCAGTCTCCTCCAGACAGGGTCACAAGAAATGTCATAGATTGTAGAAGCTTAGAACTGAAAGGGAATTTAAAGATCATTCATCCCAGTGCTTTTCAAACTGTAATGTCTTATAAATCTCCTGGGGATCCTATTAAGCTGCAGATTCCTGATTCACTGGGCCTGGGATGGGGTCTGAGGATTTGCATTTCTAATGAGCTCCCAGGTGATGCCAGTGCTGCTGCTGGACCTGGGACCACACTTTGAAAAGCAAGGATCTAAAAAATCAAGAAACACAGAGGGCTTCTTTGTGAAGAGCCTGGTCCACTGAACTGGGGGCCTGTGCACCTGGGAACCAAGAGAAGAGAGGTAGCTAGACAGGGTAGCAGCTTAGCATTGATGTAGTAGAAGGCAAGGCCATCTTTGATCTTTCCTGGGTATCCAGGCTCATGTTTCGGTGTGAAAACCTTCCCTGTACACAATGTTACATCCTTGTCACCCTTTTGTTAGAGGTGAGAAAACTTAAGTGTGGGGGAGATTAATTAAATTCAGGGTACAAGTCTCCTAAGTAATAACTATGGTGCTAACTGTATTTACTATCTGTAGAAATTTTTGGCACTCATCATAGACTACTTTAATATCCTCTTCTTCCAACTAGACTGTTGGAAGCAAGGCTGTATCTTACTCTCCTGTGTATCTCCCTTTGGTCCCACCCGAGCTGTGGAAAGCACATTACCTGGGATTGGGTCACCTGAGAAGGTGTTTGTGTCAGATGTTCCTGGGATCAGAGGCACAGTGGAATGAGCCCCAAGTTGGAACCAGAAAGACCTCAGCAGGTAGCAGACCTGAAGTGCAAGGTGAGGCTGGAAGTGGAAACAGAATGCAGGAGTTGGCAAGCTGTCCACAGGGTCAGGTGGAGTTGTTCTGAACTCAGTCCATGGATTGAGAGGGAAGGCTGCTGGCTCACCTTGTTATGTGGTGCCCAGGGCATGAGAAAGAGGCAGTGGGGCCATTTTTCAAGCAAGGAGCCAGGCCCAACACCAGGTTGCTCCCAAGGCTCTAGGATTTGTTGAATAAATGCACAAAGAAAGGCCAAAAAAGACACAGCAGTGATAATTAAACATTTTTAAAGTCTCCACGTGCTCAGCAATGATTACACACTTTCTGGCACACTTCAAAAGTGGCAATAGCCAGGTGCAGTGGCTCATGCCTGGGGTCCCAACAACATGGGAGGCTGAGGCAGGAAGATTGCTTGAGCCCAGGAGTGTGAGGCTCCATGAACCATGATCCTGCCCCTGTACTCCAGCCTGGGTGACAGAGTGAGACTTTGACTCAAATAAGTTATAAAAGTGGTAATGACAGGCTTTTCTTTTTTCTTTCTTTCTTTTTTTTTTTTTTGAGACAGGATCTTGCTCTGTTGCCCAGGCTGGAGTACAGTGGTGTGATCATGACTCACTGCAGCCTCAACTGCTGGGCTGAAGCGGGAGCCCGGCTAGTTTTTTAAATTTGTTGTGGAGACAAGGTTTCACTGTTTTGCCCAGGCTGGTCTTGAACTCTTGGCCTCAAGCGATCTTCCTGCCTTGCCCTCCTAAAGTGCTGGGATTACAGGTGTGAGCCACCATGCCTGGCCAGGTTTTTCTATTTGAGTTAAAAATCAATTTTTCTTTTCTTTTCTTTTCTTTTTTTTTTTTTTTTTTTTTGAGACGGAGTCTCACCCTGTCGCCCAGGCTGGAGTGCAATGGCGCAATCTCGGCTCACTGCAATCTCTGCCTCCTGGGTTCAAGCGATTCTCCTGCCTCAGCCTCCCAAGAAGCTGGGATTACAGGTGCACGCCACCACACCCGGCTAATTTTTTTTTGTATCTTTAGTAGAGACGGGGTTTCGCCATGTTGGCCAGGCTGGTCTCAAACTCCTGACTTTGTGATCCATCTGCCTCGGCCTCCCAAAGTGCTGGGATTACAGGCGGAAGCCACCGCACCATGCCAAAAGTCAGTTTTTCTTTAGATCAAGCTTGTCCAACCCATGGCCCACGGGCCACGTGCAGCCCAGGACAGCTTTGAATGCGGCACAACACAAATTCATAAACTTTCTTAAAACATTATGAGACTTTTTTTGTGATTTTTTTCTTAAGCTCATCAGCTATCTTCAGCGTTAGTGTATTTTATGTGTGGCCTAGGGAAGGCAAAAGATTGGACACCCCTGCTTTAGATGTTAGTTAAGTTGGATCAGAGCAGACACAAAGCCTGCTCTGTTCAGAGCAGACACAAAGCCAAGTCAAGCCCATAGACATGGACTGCCAAACAGTGTTGCTCAATAGGTGCTGGAGGTCAAATAGGTGTGGCCTAGGGAAGGCAAAAGATTGGACACCCCTGCTTTAGATGTTAGTTAAGTTGGATCAGAGCAGACACAAAGCCTGCTCTGTTCAGAGCAGACACAAAGCCAAGTCAAGCCCATAGACATGGACTGCCAAACAGTGTTGCTCAATAGGTGCTGGAGGTCAAAGATTACCCAGGTGTATCTGTCTGCTGTGGTGCTTATTTTCCCAAAGGTAGAAAAAGAATATGATGAAATGACAAGCCACAGTCTGGGAGAAAATATTTGCAAAACACACATCTGATAAAGGAATTATGTCCAAAATATATAAGGAATTCCTAAAACGCAACAATAAAACCAATAGTCCAATTAAAAAGTGTGCAAAAAATCTGAATAGACACTTCACCAAGGAAAATATACAGATGTCAAATAAGCATATGAAAAGATCTTCAGCATTGTATCAACAAGGAAATGCAAATTAAAACAACAACAGGATGCTATTACACCCCTGTTAGAATGGTTAAAATCCAGAACACCGACAACACCAGATGCTGGTGAGGATGTGGAGCAACAGGAACTCTCATTCACTGCTGATGGGAATGCAAAATGGAACAGCCACTTTGGAAGACACACTTTCGCAGTTTCTCTCTTTTTTCTTTTTTTTTTTTTGAGGTGGAGTTTCACTTTTGTTACCCAGGCTGGAGTGCAATGGCATGGTCTCGGCTCACTGCAGCCTCTGCCTCCTGGGTTCAAGCGATTCTCCTGTCTCAGCCTCCTGAGTAGCTGGGATTACAGGTGTGCGCCACAATGCCCAGCTAATTTTTGTGTTTTTAGTAGAGACAGGATTTCACCATGTTGGTCAGGCTGGTCTTGAACTCCTGACCTCAGTGATCTGCCTTGGCCTCCCAAAGTGCTGGGATTACAGGCATGAGCCACTGTACCTGGCCCAGCCATATACTCTTGTGTCTGTTAACCTGTTAGCCAACCTTTGGCTACCCTCTCCCGCTTATCTTTGCTCACCTCTAGTAAACACTATTCTAAGCCAATAGATCTTAAATGTTCTTACCACAATAAAGTGATTCTCCTGCCTAAGCCTCAGCCTCCCAAGTAGCTGGGATTACAGGCGCCCACCACCACGCCCAGCTAATTTTTGTATTTTTAGTAGAGATGGGGTTTCCCCATATTGGGCAGGCTGGTCTCTAACTCCTGACCTCAGGTGATCCACCTGCCTCAGCCTCCCAAAGTGCTGGGATTACAGGCGTGTGCCACCGTGCCCAGCCAACACTTTGGCAGTTTCTTACAAATCTGAACATACTCTTACCATATGACCTAGTAATTACACTCCTTGGTATTTACCCAAATGAGTTGAAGTTGATGACTGTACAAAATCCTGCACCTGATGTTTATAGCAGCTTTATTCATAATTGCCAAACACTGGAAGTAACCAACAAGTTCTTCCATGGATGAATGGGTAAACAAACTGTAATACATCCATACAATGCAATATTGATCAGGAATAAAAAGACATGAGCCATTAAGCCATGAAGTGATATAGAGAAACCTTAAATGCCTCTTTTTCATTTAAAGTGAAAGAAGCCAATCTTAGAAGGCTACATACTGTATGATTCCACCTATTTGACCTTCTGAAAAAGGCAAAGCTACAGAGACAGAAGAAAAGGTCAGTGATTGCCAGGTATTCAGGAGGAGGGAGGGAGGAATGAATAGGTGGAGCACAGAGGCTATTTAGGACTATATCTCTACTGTTCTGTATGATGCTCTAATGGTGAACATGTGACATTATGGATCTGTCAAAACCCATAGAAGTAAACAACACAAAGAGTGACCCCTAATATAAACTATGGACTTTAATAAATAATAATATATCAATATTGGTTCATCAGTTTTAACAAACAAATGCAACATGTTAAAAATAGGGGAAACTGTAGAGGCTGGGGAAGGGTATCTATGGTAATGCTTTGTACTTTCTGCTCAATTTTTCTGTGAACCTAAAGTTTCCATAAAAAATAAAGTCTATTAATTTTTGTAATGTGCTACCAAATTATTCCAAGAGAAGATCAGTTGCTGGATGATTGCTCAGCCACGTTTCTCCTTAGGCACAAAGATGACCTTGCACATCTGCTGCGGATGGCACCTCCACCCAGCTGTCCCCAGCACAGCATTGACTTGTCGAGAGCTGTCCTTTGAGTCTGATGGATTATTGAGACTTTTTGAATGCAGGAAGCACACTCATGGGGCCATCCGAGGGCCTTGCATTATTTTTCTGCCTTTGAAAAGCCACTGAACTAAATTTGGCAGATAAAAATGTGCCTGAGAGATTTCTTTCTTAATTTGCTGATTATGAGCCCTGACCTTAAGGAGCTTATGGTCTAGAGTAGATGGTATGTGAGTATAAACCACTATAACACAAGGTAAACTATGATTCATAGTCTGGGAGAGGTACAGTTGAAGTGGGCAGGAGAGAGAGGAAATCCAGCCCCTCTCCACTGGCCTCAAGTGGAAGCAGTGACACCAGTTCTGAAAGTTTGGATTGGAGGGCCAGGTAGGAGTGAGACTCCTACCCACTCCTATGAAATATGTTCTGGGCCAGGCGCGGTGGCTCACGCCTGTAATCCCAGCACTTTGGGAGCCCGAGGCAGGCAGATCATGAGGTCAAGGGATCGAGACCATCCTAGCCAACATGGTGACACCCCATCTCTACTAAAGATACAAAAATTAGCCAGGTGTGGTAGCAGGCGCCTGTAGTCCCAGCTACTCGGGAGGCTGGGGCAGGAGAATCGCTTGAACCTGGGAGGCGGAGATTGCAGTGAGCCGAGATCACACCACTGCACTCCAGCCTGGTGACAGAGCGAGACTCCGTCTCAAAAAGAAAGAAAGATGTTCCAAGCAGAGAGAATTCCATAAGCAGAGGCAGAGAGGTGAATAATTGTGTGTGCACATGCACTAGGAACAGATAGGTGGCTGGAGCACAGTGTAGAGAAGGATGAGGAATGGCTTAAAAGGCTGGGGCCAGATGGTGGAAGGCTCTGAATTCCTGGCCAAGGAATTGAGAGCGTGTTCAGTAAGCAGTAGGAACCTCTGCGGGTTTGAGTCAGGGAATGAGCAGATCACACTGCGCTTCAGAAGGGTCACCAGGTGGCAGCGTATAGGATGTGCCTGAAGCGCCAGGCGCGGTGGCTCATGCCTGTAATCCCAGCACTTTGGGAGGCTGAGGCGGGCGGATCACGAGGTCAGGAGATCGAAACCATCCTAGCTAACACGATGAAACCCCATCTCTACTAAAAATACAAAAAATGAGCCGGGCGCGGTGGCAGCTGCCTGTAGTCCCAGCTACAAGGGAGGCTGAGGCAGGAGAATGGCGTGGACCCGGGAGGCGGAGCGTGCAGTGAGCTGAGATCGTGCCACTGCACTCCAGCCTGGGCGAAAGAGCGAGACTCCAACTCAAAAAAAAAAAGAAAAAGAAAAGGATATGCCTGAAGCAAGATGCCCAGCAGTGAGAACACCCATCAGGAGGCTACTTCAAGGCAGTTACAAGGACCCAGACAGTTGGAAGCTGTCTCTTCTGCCTCTGCACTCCCACAGCCCTTTATCAATACTTCTCTTAGGTACTTACCAATTTTTACCTTATCTACATTTTTAATTAAAAATAGTTGTAGTTCATTATAAAGGAAAATTAGACAGTATAGAAAGATATAAATAGTTGTAATCCCACCATCCATTAAATACTGTTGACACTCAGAGTGTGTCTGTCCTTTCAGATATCTTTCTATAGGCCAGGCACAGTGTCTCATGCCTATAATCCCAGCACTTTGGGAGGCCAAGGCAGGTGGATGGCCTGAGCTCAGGAGTTCAAGACCAGCCTGGGAAACATGGCAAAACCCCATCTCTACAAAAAGTACAAAAATTAGCTGGGTGTTGTGGTACACGCCTGAGGTTCTACCTACTCGGGAGGCTGAGGCAGGAGGATCACTTGAGCTGGGAGGTGGAGGCTGCAGTGAGCCAAGATTGCACACTGCACTTCAGCCTGGGTGATAGAGTGAGACCCTGTCTCAAAAACAAAAACAAAAAACTCAGATATCTTTCTATATACATCACACTATATTGTTTTGTTTTGCTTTTATAAAAGGTAACATACTTTTAGAACCTACTTTTTCAAATTACTGTATAGTGGACATCTTTCCTTGCCAGTATATCTAGATTTTTTATAGTTTTTTGTCTTTTGTTTTCTTAAATTGTGGTAAAACGTATATGAAATTTACTGTTATGACATTTAGCACATCCACAGTGTTGTGCAATCATTACTACTATTTAGTTCCAAAACATTTTCATCGCCCCACAAGGAAACCCCATCAAAGTCACTCTCTCCCACCAGTCCCTGTCAACTACTAATCTGCTTTTTTATCTATTCTATTTCTTATAAATGGAATCACACAATATGTGGCCTTTTGTGTCTGGCTTTCACTTGCCATAATGTGTTCAAGGTTCATCATGTCTAGATTTGTTAATAGAAATATCCCTTGTTGGCCAGCCACAGTGGCTCACGCCCATAATCCCAGCACTTTGGGAAACCAAGGCAGGAAGATTGCTTGAGCCCAGGAGTTTGAGACCAGCCTGGGCAACATAGTGAGACCCCGTCTCTATTTTTTTAAAAAAGAAATATACCTTGTCTTTTTAAAATAAAGCATGCTCATAAACAAAAACTACTGAGAGCTCCCCTCAAGAACGCCACCTCCCTAATTTTAACTGCTGCTAATTACCTAGGATCTAGCCATCCAGACCTTTTAGATGATTGGGAATTGATAGGGAACCATCAAGTTGCTGCTTTCTTCCAACATATTCTGTCTCCTTCGCTTTCCCATCACCTGATGTGAACGTGGGAAGATGTCTTAGCTTTTCTAGTCACTTTCAGGACTTAGGTTCATTTTCAGATGTTAAAACATCCCATCTAAATCAAAACTTTGGTCTCTCATCCCACTGGCAGACCAGCTCTTCTGCTCTGGCCCCATGCTCTCTGCTCTCTGGCTGGTGAAAGGTGCTTTTGTAAGTTCCCTAGAAACCCACCGCCTGCGTCCTGGCCACTCCCAATGCCCCTAGGGAGGGGGTTGCATGCCCCATTCCACTGGACATTCTGCCTAACTTCTTGGGGCTGCCTTCAGTTCTCACTTTTGGCACTGTGTCCCTGGGATTCTCCTGGCCCTGGGAGGCCACCTTCTTGGGTGGGGGTCTGTCAATATGCCCAGTTATTCACTTGGCCTGTAGGAAGGCCTTAACTAGACAGGGTGCTTTTCATATTTGTGGCCATCCTGCATCATTCAATATGTATCCCTTCTATATTTGGGGAAATTCCCACATTTAGTCCATCTACCCATGTGCAGCCAGGATGCAGCTATGTGACCTCTGCCAGCCAGATGAAGCTGTGTGCCCTCAGATTTGGAGGGAGATGTTGGTGTGAGGCAGTGACCACAGTGATGTTTTTACTGGAGCAGTGCTCAGCATATGCTCGGTGTTCCTGACTTTCTATGCCTGGCTTTCTCGCTCCCCCGCCCCACCCCCCACATTCAGTGTTCTTTAAAAATTTATACTCGTTTAAATTAATGAGTTGAGTTTTCACTAAGAACTAGCACCACATCCTTGCTTAGCCTCGCGGTTACAGGCAGCCTGCGCCCACTGCAGCCCTCTCTCCTCGCCCTGCCATCGCCCACTGTGCCAGCCAGCCTGGGAGTCTGGCATGGGTTCCTCTGCTTACGCACATCCCCAAGCTCCGGGAGACACACACGAAGCTTGTCTAAGATCCTGCTCCCTGTTCCTCTGCAGTCTTGTAGTGTGCTGGGCCGATAAGGCTCCGTAGGTTACCCAGAGGCAGATGCCAGACTCCCATACTGCACGCAGCCTCGCAGTGGCTCTCTTGGTTCTCACCTAGCTTAAGGGAAAAGGTATGCACCCCTCCCTCATCCTCAGGGAAGGGAAATGCTCACATTCTTTACTCCTACAAATCCCCTTCAGAGACACCGTCCTGTCCCTCCCCCTCTCCGCCTCTTCCCTCCACTCCCCTCCCTCTCCTCACTAATGAATCTAGCGTTCTCTCCTGCACCCATCCGGAGTGGGGGTTGCTGGACCACCTTGACCATCATCAGTGTGTTCCAAATAGAGATGGTCTGGCATTTCTCTTTAGCAAGTGTGAGCTCTTACCACCTTTGTCCTTATCTTTTTTATTTTTTATTTTTTTCTTTAGGTCATCTGCAAAACTCTAGGACAACAGGAAAAGTCTCATTCCAGATCCTGTCTCTCATATATTTTCTGTACATAGGGATTGTCAAACATATGTCATCCTGTAACCTGCTTGTTTATTTCCTATTACGTTACAGACAACTTTTCATGTTAATGAAAATAGCACATCCTCATCTATTTTTAAAAATCAGCCATTTTTTGAAGTATAATTTATAAACAGTAAAGCACATCTTTTTTTTTTTTTTTTTTTTTTTGAGATGGAGTTTCGCTCTTGTTGCCCAGACTGGAGTACAGTGGCGTGATCTTGGCTCACTGCAACCTCCGCCTCCCGAGTTCCAGCGATTCTCCTGCCTCAGCCTCCTGAATAGCTGGGATTACAGACATGTGCCACCAAGCTTGGCTAATTTTGTATTTTTAGTAGAGACGGCATTTCTTCATGTTGGTCAGGCTGGTCTCGAACTCCCAACCTCAGATGATCTGCCTGCCTCGGCCTCCCAAAGTGCTGGGATTACAGGTGTGAGCCAGCACGCCCAGCTGAATCCATCAGGGTCTTAACACTTGATGCATAAATTTGACAGTGTGTACGTTTTTTTTTCATTGACAAGCTATTATTAAATCGACTTTGTACCTTATACTGATGGCTTCTCAGAGACAAGGTCATCACATGCCGTACCACCATGTTGTATACCAGGATCAAATGAAACACTATGGCAGTGCCTGAGGTGGTCAGTCATTTTGTCTTTATTTACACGTGGCAAAACTGGGCTCCGACTAAGAGATTTGCCCAGTTTTACAGCTGCCCAGTCTGGGACCATCTCCACACCCACCTCCCACATAGCCTGGGTTGCTTATTAAGAGAGCCCAAGCTGGTGTTTTGATCAGTTTGGGTCTTAGAGTGGTTTTATTATGTTTCCTGACTCTGAACACAAGCCCTGATGAGAATATATCTGCCGTTTGTTTTGAATTGAAGGGAGATAAGAAAGGGCCACTGAAGCTCTAGGAATAGACTCAAGGCTAGGAACTTCTGGAGGTGGAGAAGGATTTTGTGAGAGGAGACAAGCTGGGAATGGCAGTGGGTCCACAGGAGGATCAGCAGAAGGAGAGAAGACTGGAATGAACTGAGGCCTGGAGGTGTTTGTAAAATTAAAGAGAACTTGATTGTGGTCCTTGAAGGAGGGACATGAAAGTAGAGGCGATTTCAGGTCGGACCGTTACTTAGGCCATTGATTCTCAGGTGGAAACGCAGGTTCCTGATCTCCTTGCTCAGAATCTCTAGGATGGCCCAGGAATCTACATTTTAAACATGCTCTCCAGGTGGTTCTCAGGCCTGCTGCAGCTGGAGCCACTGGTAGATACCATTGGCCTCAAGGCCAGAAAGCTAACGCTCTTTTATGACTCTTGCCACTGACCGGATACATGGTTCCAAGTAAGGCCAGGTTACTGCACCCCTGGGAAGATCCACAGCCTTTTTGATTGTGTGGCCCACACTGACCTCCTCCTGGCTTAATCTTGTCCCATCTTCTCTGAGCCACTCAGCTGGCCTTCAGCACATATCATCTTCAGTCATTATTTACATCGTACTGCCTTGGGCCCTCCATTCTAATGAGATTGAAAACTTGAGGCTGGGTTTGGTGGCTCACGTCTGTAATCCCAGCACTTTGGGAAGCCGAGGCAGGCGGATCACTTGCAGTCAGGAGTTTGAGACCAGCCTGTCCAACATGGTAAAACCCCGTCTCTACTAAAAACACAAAAATTAGCTGGGCCTGGTGGGCACCTGTAGTCCCAGCGACTCGGGAGGCTGAGGCAGGAGAATCACTTGAACCTGGGAGGCAGAGATTGCAGTGGGCTGAGATTGCACCACTGCACTCCAGCCTGGGCATCAGAGCGAGACTCTGTCTCAAAAAATAAAGAAAGGAAGGAAACTTGAGGGCAAGGGTTGCCTTAGACTGCTTTGCATCTTAGTGCCCAGCCCCGAGCTCTGCACTTACTAGAATCTCCATAAATGCCCATTACCTAAGGAGCCCTAATCAATAAAATGGCCATCAGTGATGTAGAGACCTTGCTTTGCTTTCCCTCCAGTTTCTACCCTTTTGGAAGAAATGATGTTGGTTAGAAGAAAGGAAGATCCTTCCGGCATCCCAGGAGATTTATGTAGAGTGTCATCACGTAGTAGCATCATGCAGGGGGACAGCTCCGAGTGGGGAGCCTTCCATGAAGACATGGGTTCTTCAGAGAGAGGTGTTAGTGAGTGGCACTTCCTCAACTCCTAGCTTAAAGCAGGCCCTACCTGGTGCCAAGGGGCGTTGTGCCACTGGTTTTCAAATGAAGCACTGCCAACACTTTAACCCTCGTCATCATGCAGTGACCTGTGATCTATGAGGGGAGACTGACTTCCCTGGGAATGAGGACAGGAAAGCACTACACCGGAGGGGCAAATCCAGGAAATCCTGGTGCCACCTTCCCAGAGTTTCTAGTGCTATGTGGGGGGGGCACTAGCCTATGTATTGATATACTAGTCATTAAAAGCGAATGACTCTTCCTAAAATTCTTCTCCTTTGATAATGATTTTTATCTACTTGGTCAGGAACACTATCAGATTTAAGCCTGCCATATTTGTACCCACTCTACTTGCCAGCTTGTAAGTCCTGGAGTGTTAGGAGGGGAAGGGCACACACTTCCCAAGGTTTAATCTCAAGGTTATGCTATTGGTTTAGTTTAGGGGGTTAGGGTTTATGGCAAAAAAAGAAAAGAAAATAGGGTCTCAGGGGAACTAGCTGTTGCTGAAACAATTCATAGAAATATTGTGACGGGGGCCAGGCACGGTGGCTCAGGCCTGTAATCCCAGCACTTTAGGAGGCTGAGGTGGGTGGATCACTTGAGATCAGGAGTTGGAGACCAGCCTGGCCAACATGGTAAAGCCCCATCTCTACTAAAAATACAAAAATTAGCCAGGTATGGTGGCGAGCCCCTGTAGTCCCAACTACTCAGGAGGCTGAGGCAGGAGAATTGCTTGAACCCAGGAGGTGGAGGCTGCAGTGAGCCGAGATCGTGCCACGGCACTCCAGCCTGGGCAATACAGCAAGACTTGGTCTCAAAAAAAAAAAAAAATTAATTAAAAAAAGAAGAAAAAGAAATATTGTGATGGGGATAGTTCCCAAACTGGCTACATATTTTCTTTTGTATAAGGATATCTGTTACTATTTTTGCTTTTGCCATTGTCCTCCATTTTTCAGATTTTTACTACAGTGCTCTGTGGGGAAGAGGGTATAATTAAGCAAGTATTTGAACTTAAATAGTCCACAGCCACCCTTCAGAGCTTGTGATTTAAGATTCTCCCCTCAAAAGGGAACTTTCCTACTTTGCTGTGAAGTGTGAATTGTTAAAGCCCTTTAGAAAGCAATTTCATTTTAACTATTAAAATTTAATATACATTCTCTTTAGCCCAGTAATGTCACTGGGAATCTATTCCACGCAAATGAAAATACCAGTATATAATGAAATGTGTACAAGAATGTTTCTAATAGCATTTTTCACAGTGGCCCCCAAAAAAAAATCTAAAAAGAAACTGTATCAATGGGGCAATTTTTAACTAAATTATGGATCATTTGCACCATGGAATATATTATACAGCCACTAATAAAAGAATGAATTAGAGTTTTACTACCTGACTTGGGGGAGGGGGATTTCTACAAGATATTGTCAAATGGAAAAAGCAAAAAGCAGATAAGTGTGAATAATACATATTAAAAATATATAATGAACTATTTTTGTACATAATTATATAAGCACAAAGAAAAGAAAGGAAAAATAGGCTGGGTGCAGTGGCTCACGCCTGTAATCCCAGCACTATAGGAGGCCAAGACAGGCGGATCACTTGAGGTCAGGAGTTAGAGACCAGCCTGGGCAACATGGCAAAACCCCATCTCTACTAAAAATACAAAAATTAGCTGGGCATGGTAGCATGCCCCTGTGGTCCCAGCTATTCAGGAGGCTGAGGCAGGAGAATTGCTTGAACCTGAGAGGCAAAGGCTGCAGTGAGCCAAGATCACAACGCTGTACTCCAGCCTGGATGACAGAGCAAGACTGTCTCAAAAAAAAAAAAGAAAAAGGATAAGTAAGGAAAGATATACACAGATTAACATTGGTATGTGTTTTTGCATGCGTATGTATATTAAGGGACTACAGCATGAGGCAGGTAACGTGGGGCAAGCAGGAAAAATAGAAAAACAGACTCCACTAAAACATGAATTTCATGATAATCAATTTATATAAAGCTGTATATATGCATGTGTGTGTATATCTGAAAAAGGAAATTAGAAAATATATAAATCTTCACTAACTGGAAGGGATGTCCATATATATTGCTGAGTGATAAAAGCAAATTGCAGGGTTGATTTTATTTTGTTCAATACAAACCCACAAATATCAGCCTATAAATAAGAGTATATGCTTGCTTAATTCTGAGCAAGGATTTCTATGCCTGGGTATTAACATAGGGACCTCAAGTGAGGACAGAGCAAGGAAGTCAAAAGATTAAGGTGGAAGCTGCAGAGAGGTTTAACTTTTATGTATTAATATATATATAATACAAAGATATATATACCAATATATGTGATATAAAATGTATTATTTTATGTGTTGCAGTGGGCAATTGTCTATAATGTATCAGTGCTCTATTGCCACAATAATCTCATACAACAAACCACCCTAAAAACTTGGTGGGCTTAACAAAACAAGCCTTTCTTGGTGTTCATTTTTTTTTTCTTTGAGATGGAGTCTCACTCTGTCACCCAAGCTGGAGTGCAGTGTTATAATATCAGCTCACTGCAACCTCTGCCTCCTAGGTTCAAGTGATTCTCCTGCCTCAGCCTCGTGAGTAGCTGGGACTACAGGCACTCACCACCATGCCCAGATAATTTTTGTATTTTTAGTAGAGATGGAGTTTCACCATGTTGGTCAGGCTGGTCTCAAACTCCTGACCTTAAGTGATCTGCCTGCCTCGGCCTCCCAAAGTGCTGGGATTACAGTCATGAGACCCCACTCCTGGCCAAAACAAACCTTTAACAGGTGGCTGAAGCAAAGAAGGAGATTGTGCCTGCCAGCATGAGGAATCATTAGTTAATCATTAGTTACAGAAGTTTACAGCTCTCAAAACACTCCTTGATAGTCTTTCAGTATTCTCACTTCTTTGATGTAAATGTCTATCTATGCATCTGTCTCTATCACTAGCCCATGAGTTTTTGAGTGCTGTGATAATGTCTCGTTTATCTTGATAACCTGAATGTTTAGTATAGTTCCTGGAACACAGAAGGTGCTAAAAAGTGACTGAAGAATGAATTGAGAAACAAACCAAAAAGCCCTTTATTTAGATCATGAGTCTGTGGGTCAGTGATTTAGGCTAGGCACAGCTGGGTGGCTCTTCTGGTCTTGGCTGAGCCTCTCTCACACATGCCTGGAGGGCAGCTGTTGGCTGGCCTTAGTTGAGGTGATTGGGGCAATGACCATCCTCCAGCAGGCCAGCCTGGGTATGCTGTCATGATGATGGGAAAGATGCAAGAGAGGACAGGCCCATTCATGTGAGAGTTTTCATATTTGCTTACAATCTATTTGGACAAAGCAAGTAGATTTGCTTGGTCAACCAAATGGCCAAGGCCAACCACCAGGTAAAAGGGTAATGAAAAATTACATGACAAACGGGGCATTGATACAATGCAGGTAAAAAATGGGATCTTTTTTTACAGTCTTACCATATGTAGTATGAAAAGTATTGAAGAAAGAGGACTTTTCCCCTCCATTTACCAAAGAATAGTTACTTGCCTGGTGCCATGTAGTATTCAATGGCAAAGTTAATTATATCTGGGTTCCTAACATATTGTAGTTAATAGCATGTAAAGCAAAAGATTAATTTGGAAATTTACAAAGTGTTTGAAATGTGGTATTTATACTTAAGATTTGCTTGATTGAGGGGAGGGTTAGAGATACTGGGGCAGCCAATGCAGCCCTAGCTCATTGTTGGTGATTCTCAAAATCATAGATATTTGAGTTCTCCAGAAACTCTGCAGAATTCTGGAGGGAAAATGACATCAGGCTGGGGCTGAGGATTGCTTACTGGGTGGCATTATTTTCAGCCTAGGCCAGCCAGGGGCGAGGAGCCAGTGGATCCTTTGTCTCAGTGGGGTCACTTACGGAAGTGTTTGTTAGGGAAGCTCAAAAGTGGAAAAAAGATATTGAGGGGAAGGGAAGAATTACGATAATTGTCCTTTTGGCTTTCTGAAAAGAGTAACTGAGTAATGATGGGTGATTTGATTTTGCGTAATCTTGTTTTGTGTTTCCCATGCTGCATGAGACCAGTAGTAATTGACAGACTACATCACTAAGTAAGTGAAAAAGAGCAAACAATAGAAAGTTAAAGGGGTCCAGAAGAGACCTTGGCTCACCTAGAGATGAAAGCCACTGTGGGCTCTCTGCCCATTCATTTAGCAGATTTGCAGCTAATAATTTTGCAGTAGACTGGAGATTGGAGTGGGAGAATGCTCAGGTGTGTGATTGATTTTCTTCATTTTAGCTCCTTGTTAATGGAGTAAAATATTAGGGGGTCAAGGTAACAACAAGGAGGACCAGCATCTGTTGTACAGAAACCTTTCTCATCAAGCACAAGAAATACAACCTTCTCCTCCTGGGGGTGTGGAACATGATGTCCATGAAACATGCCAGAGCTCAGTGGCTTCTCCCTAGGAGCAGATTCTAAAGCAGGCTTTATGATGTTAGAACTGAACCTCACATGCATGCAATGCTATCTCCACGTAAAAGAACCCCAAGGTTTTGTGAGAGCACATGCTGCCTGCCACTCACCAACATTTGGCCAGTCTTGTTTAGGGACCCAGAAAGCTTATCTCAGCTGAGCCTCAGAACCACATTAGAAGTGTCCAAACCTGGTCTAGCATACAATTAGTTACCTATGCCATAGTCCCTCCCTGCTTCTTCCTTGCTAAGACAACCAAGATTATGTTTATGGAACCAATATGCCTATCCCCAAGGGATGAATCTTTTTTTTTTTTTTTTTTGAGATGGAGTCTTGCTCTGTCGCCCAGGCTGGAGTGCAGTGGTGTGATCTTGGCTCACTGCCACTGCAACCTCCGCCTCCTGGTTTCAAGTGAGTCTCCTGTCTCAGCCTCCTGAGTAGCTGGGATTACAGGCGTGTGCCACCATGCCTGACTAATTTTTGTATTTTTAGTAGAGACAGGGTTTCACCATGTCGGCCAGGCTGGTCTCAAACTCCTAACCTCAGGTGATCTGCCCACCTCAGCCTCCCAAAGTGCTGGGATTACAGGCGTGAGCCACCGTGTCCGGTCCCAAGGGATGAATCTTGACTGGACTAGGCTCACATAGCACCCCTAACCCCCTTGGCCAGCTGCCTATTGGCCCAGGCTCATTTGCAGCCCTGTCCTAGCTCTGCCCAGGGAGACATCAGGAAATGTTGTCTGGAGAGCTTAGAAAGATGCCTCCTGAATAAAAGATCAAAGCCTTGTAAAGAGAAAGCCTTTGATTCTTTCTTCTTGTTTGGGAGTTGGTGTGAGGATGTGCAAGCTGGAGCTGTAGCAGCCGTTCTGCAACCACAGGGAACAAGCATAAGGAATCCACCACACACAAGATAAGGGGTATGGAAGGATGAGAAGAGCTTGGGTTCTCTGTACACTGAAAACTAGAAAACATTGTTGAAAGAAATTGTAGAATGCACAAATAAGTAGAACGATATCCTATGTTCATAGATTGGAATAATTCATATTATTGAAATGTCCATACTGCCCAAAGCAATCTATAGGTTCAATACAATTCCTATCAAAATTCCAATAGTGAGTTGGGTGCAGTGTCTTGAACCTGTAATCCAAGCTATTTGGGAGTCTTAGGCAGGAGAATTGCTTGAGCCCAGGGGTTCCAGACCAGCCTAGGCAGCATAGCAAGACCCCTAACTCTAAAAAAAATTGAAAATTATCCAAGCATAATAGTGCGTGTCTGTTGTCCCAGCTACTCTGAAGGCTGAGGTAGAAGGATGACTTGAGCCCAGGTGTTTCAGGCTACAGTAAGCTATGATTGTGCTGCTGTACTCCAGCCTTGATGATGGAGTGAGACTCTCTCTAAACAAACAAAAATTCCAATGGCACTTTTCACAGAAAAAAAAAAAATTCCTAAAATTTGTATGGAACCACAAAAGACCCCAGATAGCTAAAGCAATTTTGAGCAAGAAGAAAAAAGCCAGAGGCAGCACACTTTCTGATTTAAGCTATATTACAAAGCTGTTGTAATCAAAACCACATGGTCCTGGCATAAAAACAGGCTTACCAATGGAACAGAACAAAGAGCCCAGAAATAAACCCATGCCTTTATGATCAACTAATTGGACAAAAGTGCCAAAAATACACAATGGGAAAAGGATAGTCTGTTTAATAGAAAAACTGGGAAAACTGGATATTTACA
The DNA here is from genome assembly GCF_028885625.2 of Pongo pygmaeus. Lineage (NCBI taxonomy): Eukaryota > Metazoa > Chordata > Mammalia > Primates > Hominidae > Pongo > Pongo pygmaeus. The sequence continues at coordinate 81,836,218 of NC_072389.2, forward strand.
TTAAAAAATTAATCTGAACGCTTATCTTGCACCATACATAAAAATCAAAACCCCTAGAGGAAAACATATGGCGAAAGCTGCTTGACATTGGTCTCGGCATTGATATTTTGGAGGCAAAACCTCAGGCAACAAAAGCAAAAATAAACAAGCAGGAATGATGTCAAATAAAAAGTTTCTGCACATCAAAGGAAACAACAAAATGAAAAGGCAACCTACTGAATGGGAGGAAGTATGTTTTAGCAATATATCTGATAAGGAGTTATCAGATAAGGAGTTAAAATCCAATATATATAAGAAACCCATACAACTCAATATATAATATATAAGGAACCCATACAACTTAATATATGATATATAAGGAACCCATACAACTCAATATATAAGGAACCCATATAACTCAATATATAATATATAAGGAACCCATATAACTTAATATATAATATATAAGGAACCCATACAAGTCAATAGCCCTGTTAAAAAAAAAATGGGTCTGGGCATGGTGGCTCACGCCTGTAATCCCAGCACTTTGGGAGGCCCAGGTGGGCAGATCACCTGAGGTCAGGAGTTCAAGACGAGCCTGGCCAGCATGGCGAAACCCCGTCTCTACTAAAAATACAAAAATTAGCCAGGCCTGGTGGCACATGCCTGTAATCCCAGCTACCCGGGAGGCTGAGGCAGGAGAATTGCTGGAACCCGGGAGGCAGAGGCTGCAGTGAGCTGAGATCGCACCACTGCACTCCAACCTGGGTGACAGAACGAGACTCCATCTAAAAAAAAATAAAAAATAAAAAATAAAAAATAAAGGTGGTGGGGGGTGGGGATGGCAAAGGTCCTGAATAAACATTTCTCTAAAGGAGACACAGGAATGGCCAACAGGTTTATGAAAAGGTGCTTAACATCACCAATCATCAGGGGAGTGCAAATCCAAACCACAATGAGATACCACCTCACACCTTTTAGGATGACTATTATAAAAAAGTCAAAAGTCAAAAGATAGCAAGTGTTGGCAAAGATGTGGAAAAAAGAGAACCTTGTGTATTGTGGTAGGAATGTAAATTGGCACAGCCAGTATGGAAAACAGTATGGATGCTCCTCAAAAAACTCAAAATAGAACTACCGTATGATCCAGCAATCCCACTGCTGAGTATGTATTCAAAGGAAAGGAAATCACAATCTTGAAGAGATATCTGCACTCTTACATTTCTTGCAGCACTATTCACAATGTCTAAGATTTGGAAGCAACCTAAATGTCCATCAATAGACAAATATGTGTGTGTGTATACACACACACACACACATACATATATATATAGTGGAATATTATTCAGCCTTTAAAAAGAGCTCGATAATATTGCCACTTGCAACAAGATGGATATACCTTGAGAATATTATGCTAAGTAAGCCAGTCACAGAAAGACAAATACTGCACGATCTCACTTATAGGTAGATTTTTTTTTTTTTTTTTTTTTTTGAGACAGAGTCTCACTCTGTCGCCCAGGCTGGAGTGCAGTGGCACGATCTCGGCTCACTGCATCCTCCGCCTCCCGAGTTCAAGCAATTCTCCTGCCTCAGCCTCCTGAGTAGCTGGGATTACAGGCGCCCACCACACCCGGCTAATTTTTGTATTTTTAGTAGAGATGGGGTTTCACCATGTTGGCCAGGCTGGTCTCGACCTCCTGACCTCAGGTAGTCTGCCTGCCTGGGCCTCCCAAAGTGCTGGGATTACAGGCATGAGCCACTGTGCCCAGCCTATATGTAGAATCTTTTTTTAAAAAAAAAAAGTTGAACTCATAGTAACAAGAGAGTAGAATGATAGTTACCAGGGGTTGTGGGGGCAGGTGGTGAGGGAGAAGAGGAGATATTGGTCAAAGGGTATAAATCTTCAGTTATAAAATGAATACATGCTGGAGACCTAATGTATTAGGTCTGTGACTAATAATGGTTAATAATAACCACCATAGTGACTAATAATGGTCAATAACAACATGTTGTATGCTTAAATTTGCTAAGAGAGGAAATCTCCAGTATTCTCATTACTACCAAACAAAAAAGGTAATTATATGATGTGATCGATATGTTAATTACCTTGATTGTGGTAATCATTTCACAATGTATACATATATCAAAACATTACAGTTTATGTCTCAATGTCTCAAATGTATACAATTTTATTTGTCAGTCATACCTCAGCTATGCGGGGGAAAAAAGAGCTTGGATGCCACTTCTCCAGTTCTGGAATCATCTACCGCTAGTCCTTTTTTTTTTTTTTTTTTTTTTTTTTTTTAATTTAAGACAATGCCTTGGTCTGTTGCCCAGGCTGGAGTGCAGTGGCTCAATCATAGCTCACTGCAGCCTCAAACTCCCGGTCTCAAGCAGTTCTCCCACTTGAACCTCCAGAGCAGCTGAGACTATAGGTGCAAGCCACCACACTCAGCTAATTTTTGTATTTTTAGTAGAGATGAGGTTTGCCGTGTTGGCCAAGCTGGCCTCTAACTCCTGGTCTCAAGTGATCCACCCACCTCGGCCTCCCAAAGTGCTGGGATAACAGGCATGATCCACCACACCTGGCCTGAAGTCTTCATTGCCTAAGTCACTGCTAGGTATACTGTTGTTTGCAAACAAAAGTATTTCTAACTGATATACCCTATCTCTGGTTCTTCAGCTTGGTCAGCATAGCTTCTGCTAATTCCAACACAGTAGCTTTGCAACCAGTTAACTTCATTTGCAAAATAGGGATAAAAATAACTACTTTACCTTGAGCAAATTTTCTGATTCAGTAGATCAGAGTGTGGTCGGTGGGTCAGCAGATCAGTATCCTCTGGGAATTTGTTAGAAATGTACATTTTCGAACACTCCAGACATAATAAATTAGAAATTTTGTGGGCGGAGCCAGCAAGCTGGGTTTTAATAAGCCCTTTAGGTGATCATTCTGGTACATGAGAACGTTTGAGAACCACTGATACAGAGGGTCAAGCGGAATGGCTGCATGTCAGAAACACCTGGAAACTTAAACAGCTTCTCAAACTTCACCTGCAGAGTTCTGATTTAGCATTTCTGCAGTGCACCTATGAGTTTCTATTTCCCCAAAGATCCCCAGGTGATTCAGAGTAAAACCAGGCATGGGAAACACTGAAATAGGTATGAAAGCAGGCCATGTGTGCCATGGGGCTGTCTCAAGTAAGAGGTGATGAACAGACCTGGGGGCCTCTGGGGACAGGTGAGTTGAATTCTGCCTTTTTTCTGGGGACTGACTACTTGATCTTAGTAGCCTTTTTCAGCCCTAAAATTCCAAGGATATTAGCTTAGGAAGATTGAACTTGGCAGATCTCTCTGGAACACATATATGGGTAAATACGTAGACTCATGACCAACAAGTGGAAGAGACTGGAATTTGACTAAAGTCTTAAAAGCAGCCTTCCCACCCACCCAGTAAATCCAAAACAGGTTTTATCTTCCACTTTTACCAGGTTTATGAAACAGCAGGTTGGCACTTCGGATGTTCATTTTTAGAGTGCTAGACTACGCTTGCTTCGTGCTAGGCTTGTGTTTTGAGGGTTATTTTGTTTGGGAAACATTATTTTAAAATAACAAACAGGCTCAGCATTCCCATCGTCATAGGGAATTTTGCCTTCTAAAATGTGCTGCTTGTTAAGGATTAAAACCTCCAGCTGAAGCCACCTGCTCGTTGTCCATCTAAATATGATTTTATCGTCTTTTCCTCCCTCATCTTTGCCCTTGTACCAGAGATGCCAGTCGTTTCTTCCCCTCTCCCATATCTCCTTTCCAGGAAACTGCTGCCACTTTTTCAGGGAATCTGCTCCTCCACTCAACCCATGCTGAGTGAATGAATGTATCCCTGGAGCTGCTTAAACAACCATAAGCACCTCGTTGATCATTTTGGAAGATACCAAGATGCTAATTCATTATTTTCAAAACAAATAAAAGGGAGAAAGTTAAGCATTTTCCTTCTTTCCTTATATAAACCATACCTTAGGCTAATCAAATAACTGAGGAGGGAAAGTCTGTCTGAATAGAAGCTGACCAATGAAAAAGGGACAATAAAATTAAAATATCACCATTTTGCAAACCTTAATAAATTAATTGATCTAGGAAGCAATTATCAATGGCTGTTAGTATCATAAAAAGAGGGACAAGAAGACAATATGTGTCTCCTATTGAAGTTATGGCACCACCTATGAAATCTTGCAAAAAAATTGAACCTGAATCTGATTAAAATCTATAAACTAATTAAAATTTATAGGAAATATAGGGGACAGAGAAACGTGTTAGAAAACTGCTAAGGCGGCTGGGAGCAGTGGCTCACACCTGTAATCCCAGCACTTTGGGAGGCCGAAGCGGGCGGATCACCTGAGGTAGGGGGTTCGAGACTAGCCTGGCCAACATGGAGAAGCCGTGTCTCTACTAAAAATACAAAATTAGCCGGGCGTGGTGGTGTATGCCTGTTATTCCAGCTACTCGGGAGGCTGAGGCAGGAGAATAACTTGAACCGCGGAAGTGGAGGTTGCAGTGAGCCAAGATCACAACATTACACTCCAGCCTGGGCAACAAGAGCGAAACTCCATCTCAAAACAATAAAACAAACAAACAAAAAACAAAACAAAAAAAACTGCTAAGGAAATACAATCACCATAATCCAGACTGTGGGAAACTTTGTCAGACAAATGACTCAGTTTTTCCAATTAATTGCAAGGGAAAAAATGAGGTAGAGGAAGGGGAAACCTGTAGATTTAATGAGACCTAAGAGTCATATTAATCATAATGTGTGGCCTCTTTGGCTCCTGATTCAACAAACCTTAAAAAAATATATACAGGACAAATGGGGGAAATGTGAACAATGCCTGGATATTTAATGATAGAAAGAAAATCCTGGCCAGACATGGTGGCTCACTCCGGTAATCCTAGCACTTTGGGAGGCCAAGGCGGGAAGATTGCTTGAGCCCAGGAGTTCGAGACCAGCCTAGGCAACGTACTGAGACCTCCTCTCTACAAAAAATACAAAAATTAGCCGAGTGTGGTGGCTTGTGCTTTTCAACTACTCTGGGGGCTGATGGTGGGGGGATCACTTTTAGCCCAGGAGTTCAAGGCTGTAGTGAGTTTCCATTGTACCACTGCACTCCAGTCTGGCCAACAGAGTGAGACACTGTCAAAAAAAAAAAAAAAAAAAGGCTGGGTGCAGTGGCTCATGCCTGTAATTCCAGCACTTTGGGAGGCCGAGGCAGTTGAATCACTTGAGGTCGGGAGTTTAAGACCAGCCTGGCCAACATGGCGAAACCCTGTCTCTACTAATATAAAAAAAATTAGCTGGACATAGCGGCACACGCCTGTAATCCCAGCTACTTGGGAGGCTGAGGCAATAGAATTGCTTGAACCGAGATGTAGGGGTTGCAGTGAGCCAAGATCGCGCCAGCGCACTCCAGCCTGGGTGACAGTGAAACTGCCTCAAAGAAAAGAAAAGAAAAGATTATTGACTTGGGAATGATGATAGTTTTGTGATTACTTCTTTTAAAAGGAATCCTTCTCCTCGTTATCCTTAGAACCACATATTGAAATACAGGTGAATGTGGCATCTAAGATTTATTCCAAAACAGTCATGAGCAGTGGAGACAGGCAGGGATACAGAGAAAAGATTGCCCATGAGCTGATAATGTTGACGTTGGGTGGTGGGGAATTAGAGGTCCATGATACAATTCTCTACAATTGTATATATTTGAAATTTTCCTTCCTAAAAAGTTAAGTTAAAAAAACAGTTTTCATAATCTTCACTTCTTTTTTGTATATGTTTTATATTGGCTATATTAATGTGGTAATTGTTTATTATTTATAAATATAGATTTGTGAATTTTTACTTGTTCTTCACTACTAGAAATGTGCAAAAAGTTTGGAGTTTTGTATTTTTTAAATTTGCCTGCCCAGAGAGACAGGAAGGTCCATGAGAGTAATGACCTTCCCATTATATCCCCCACAGGGCTAATACCTTGTATAGCATGTAAAATATTAATTTGGGGCTAGGCATGGTGTCTCACACCTGTAATCCCAGCACTTTGTGAGGCTGAGATGGGTGGATTACCTGAGGTCAGGAGTTCGAGGCCAACCTGGCCAACATGGTGAAACCTAAAAATACAAAAATTAGCCGGGCATGGTGGCAGGCACCTGTAATCCCAGCTACTTGGGAGGCTGAGGCAGGAGAATTGCATGAACCCAGGAGGCAGAGGTTGCAGTGAGCTGAGATCACGCCTCTGCTCACTGCTCTCCAGCCGGGGCAACAAGAGCGAAACTCTGTCTCAAACAAACAATCAAACAAACAAACCTCATTTGGGAATACAACTTGTTGTTAAAACACCATTCTGGAAAGAAGGCTTGCTCACCTGGCTTCCCATTTATGGATATCTCAATCCTGACTTCATTGTCAGTTGGGTTTAGACACTCTGTGTGATCAGTCTTAGTCTCAGAAGACTTTATTAACTTGAGGTTCTATAAAGAGGACATAAAAAGATTGATACTGATTAAATCTATGTTATGGAATTTTATAAGACTTAGTATAAAATGGATATGAAATCCCAAATACTATAGAGGACAGTTCTGTTTTTCATGCTTAGACCCTCCTTACTAAGGAATACTAAGGGAAGGTGAAGCACTTAGTAAGTTGTGGTTACAAAACATCTGTCCATTTCTCCTTGGTGTTGGCTCTGAGCCTTTGTCCCTTGCTTTTATTGCCCCACAAACATCTGGTGTGGATATGGTTGGTGGCTCCCTCCTTGGCTGCCCTTCTGCTTTTAGAGAGCTCTCTGTCTCTGTTAATTATAGTTGCTCTAAGTTCAGACTTTCCCAGGATTTCCTTAAGTTTCTGTAACTTGAGCACTCTCTTTTCTTAATTACACATTGCTTAAAGGAACTTCCTCGCTCCTTTAAGAACCTGGGTTCTGAGTTATTTTGTCTGCATATCTTCTGCTGGGTTGCCCTGTCTCCCAGAAGACTTCTAGATGGTACTGTAGCACTGGTTGATAGAAAAGTATATGCTGTTTACCAATCCAATTTTTTTTTTTTTTTTTTTTGAGACGGAGTCTCGCCTGTCGCCTAGGCTGGAGTGCAGTGGCGTGATCTCGGCTCACTGCAAGCTCCGCCTCTCGGGTTCCAGCAATTTCCTGCCTCAGCCTCCCGAGTAGCTGGGACTACAGGCGTCCGCCACCATGCCTAGCTAATTTTTTTGTATTTTTAATAGAGACAGGGCTTCACCGTGTTAGCCAGGATGGTCTTGATCTCCTGACCTCATGATCCACCCGCCTCAGCCTCCCAAAGTCCTGGGATTACAGGCATGAACCACCACGCCTGGCCTACCAATCCAGTTTTTAAGAGGAAATACTATATTCAGCCATCTAAATGTGTTGGAATATACTCAGGTTCAACAGACTATGCCCTTTTAATTTATAAAAAAATAATTATTATGGGCGGGGCACACTGGCTCATGCCTGTAATCCCAGAACTTTGGGAGGCCAAGGTGGGCGGATCACTTGAGGTCAGGAGGTCGAGACCAGCCTGGCCAACATGGTGAAACCCCATCTCTACTAAAAATACAAAAATTAGCCCAGGTGGTGGCACATGCCTGTAGTCCCAGCTACTCAGGAGGCTGAGGCACGAGAATCACTTTAACCCAGGAGGTGGAGGTTGCAGTGAGCCAAAATTGTGCCACTGCACTCCAGCCTGGGAGATAGAGCGAGACTCTGTCTCTCAAATAATAATAATAGTAATTATTATTATTATTATTACTGGCCAGGCACAGTGGCTCACACCTGTAATCCCAGCACTTTGGGAGGCTGAGGTAGGTTGATCACTTGAGCTCAGGAGTTTGAGACCAGCCTGGGCAACATAGCAAAACCCCGACTCTACCAAAAGTCCAAAAAATTAGCTGAGTGTGGTAGTACGTGCCTGTAGTCCCAGCTGAGGCTTAGGTGGAGGGTCACTTGAGCCCAGGAGGTCAAGGCTGCAGTGAGCCAAGATCACACCACTGTGCTCCAGCCTGGGTGACGGAGTGAGACCCTGTTTAAACATAAATAAATAAATAAATCAGGCCGGGTGCAGTGGCTCATGCCTATAATCCCAGCACTTTGGAAGGCTGAGGTGGGCGGATCACCTGAGGTTAGTAATTCGAGACCAGCCTGACCAACATGGAGAGACCCCGCCTCTACTAAAAATACAAAAACATTAGCTGGATGTGGTGGTGCATCCCTGTAACCCCAGCTACTTCTGGAGGCTGAGGCAGGAGAATCGCTTTAACCCAGGAGGTGAGGTTGCAGTGAGCCAATATCATGTCATTGCACTGCAGCCTGGGTGACAAGAGTGAAACTCCATCTAAAAAAAATAAATAAATAAAATAAATAATAATAATGAAATCCAACACTTATATAGTACTTACTAAGTGTCAGGCACTATGCTAGTGTCTTGCAGGCATGACTTCATGGAGTTAGTTCTGTTATTATCCCCATTTTTCAGGTGGGGAAACTGAAGATGGGGGTGTAAGTAGCTCACTCCAGGTCACAGAGCTAGTAAGTGGGAGTGAGGCTCTGACTGTGGCAGCCCATCTCCAGGGTCTCTTCTTTCTCTCTGCTCTCGGAATGAGCTGAGAGGAGAAGAAGAGAAAAGCCCGCACGAAAAGACAGAACTACCGGAAGGGAAAGGGAAATGGGAGAAAAAATACATGGAAAACATTTGAGATTTTTTAGACAAACCTTATTTTGAAGGCTCTCAAAGCTGCAGTATAAAGGGATGCTGTTTTGGGGGGCACAGCAGTTTAGTGGGAAGAGCTGTGGATGAGAAGTCAGAGAACCTGGGCACTAACCTGGCTCTTCAACCATCTCTGTGACACAAAAAAGTCATTTTGTCACTCTGGCCTTGTTTCCTCGTCTAAAAAAGAGAAATTATGCCTATTATTACCCTTCCATAGGGTAATTGTAAGAATCTATTCAACATTACTTTGAAGAAAAGTGCTAGATGGAAGAAAGTTCTAAGGACTCCCATTTTTAGATGAGCTTAGGAGGACTTTGGTTTGGCATCTGAAGGTAATAAGTTCCTATTTTTGTTTTCAGGGCACTATATTTGTATGTGTCTTGTAGAACCCACGCTTGGAAATGCTGACAGCAGGCTTCAGGACAGCTGAGCCCCACTAAACACCAAGAAAACCCATGGCTCTGGCTGCATCTTTCAACATGACCAATCCACAGTAAGTAATGCTGGGATCTGCTCTCTGGATCCAGAACTGTGGCTATAAATCTCCCAGAAGATGAAGCTCTTCTAATTTAGGCAACCACTATGTACATTTCCTTTAGCAGGAGGCCACAGAAAATGGAGAAACCTTTCAAAAGCAAGACTCAAGACAAGATTAGGAAGTGCTGAAGGTGAATTAACAAAATGGGAATTGCAAGGAAATTTAGAAATCTGAGAGGGTTTCTAAAACCAGGCTTTATGAAACCTGGGGCAGAATTCTTAAGGGAGAATTGCTTTCAGTTCCCAAAACCTGAGATGCCATATGAACCAATCACTTAATCTTACCAAGCACCTGCAAGGTGGTCACTTATTTTGTGTTTTGCAACTGGTTGGTATGAATACTAAGATGAAAACAGCACTCATTCTATTACACCACACTGTCCTGGCCTATCTAGATATGGGCCTGACTGCTCTGTCTTCTGGAGTATGAATCTCTTATCTATTGACACAGTAACGCTGTGTAACAACCAACCATAGAACCTTAGTAGAATACAACAAAAAATGTTTATTGCTCACATGTCTAGGGTACTCAGCTAGACAGCTCCTCTGATCTTGGCTGGGATGACTTTTAAATATGGGTCATAGCTGGCTGTCAGCTGATCTAGAGGAGGCTGGACTCTGCTCCAGGTCTCTCATCCTCCAGTAGGCTAGGCTGCTCACCCTCTCATGGGTGATGTTGGAGCACAGGCAGAAAGTCACAGAGCCTTCTCATGCCTCTGCTGGTGTCTAACCTGGCTCTTCTACCATCTAACATCTCATTGGCAAAAACGAGTCACATGGCTGAATGCTGAATCAAGGGTTAGGAAAATACACTCTTCCTTTTGATGGAAGGAGCTGTGAAGTTATATGCCAAAGGGCACGGGCTCAAGGAGAGGTAAAGAATAGAACCATTAATACATTTTGTCTACCATACCATTCTTTGTATCTAAGGAAAGGGTGTAGGCTAAATATAGCCTATACACTGTGGGACCTTCACTTCACCAGAGGAGGCCTTGTCTCTCTGCTGAGGTGACCACCACATGGCCAGAGATGGTGCTGGGCCACTGTGACCACTGATGGAAGGGGAACCTGAGGCAGAAACGTTGGAAAGGCAGAAATAGTTTGTTCCCACTTCTCAGAGCCATATCCTGTTAATTTCCCTCCATGAACACCTTATTGATCAGAAAGTTCTCTCTGTTTAGTTCAGTGATCCATAGTTTCCTTGAGTAGTCCAGAAGAAAAGAGAACAAATTCAACCCAGCATCTGCTTTTTGGGAACCATCTGGGGGAGCTGGGATTCCCCCCATAAACACCCACACTTTTATATCAATTGTTGAGAAACATTGAAACCTCATATTCTGTTTCGTTTAAAGATCTTGAGTCATTTTGTAAATGTCAAGCAATGATGAGTACTATTATCTGTGCTTGACAGGTAGCAAAAAGCAAAGGTTTAAATAAGGCCTACAAATGAGAATTGGGCATTAGAAATTACTTGGTGAATTCAGGTGGTCGAGGCAGCCAGTCTGTGGCATTCAAATAAAAATCTCACTTTCTCCTTAGTTATCAGATAATCCAAGCAAAAGAAAAGTAGGTAGATTAATCTCTGAACTTCCGGGATAACTACAGCTGTGGGTTTTTTTTTTTCTTTTGAGACAGAGTTTCACTCTTGTTGCCCAGGTTGGAGTGCAATGGCCCAATCTCAGCTCATTGCAACCTCCACCTCCCGGGTTCAAGCGATTCTCCTGCCTCAGCCTCCCAGGTAGCTGGGATTACAGGCATGCGCCACCACATCCGGCTAATTTTGTGTATTTTTAGTAGAGACGGTTTCACCATGCTGGTCAGGCTGGTCTTGAACTCCTAACCTCAGGTGATCCACCTGCCTTGGCCTCCCAAGGTGTTGGGATTACAGGCGTGAGCCACCACGCCCAGCCTGCAGCTGTGTATTATTGGTTAGATTTCAATGGTTGTTGGAAAAGTTTAGAATTTAGAGCTCCCACACAAGTATAGGGACTTGTCACTCTGGAGCTCTTCCGATCTTCTCCATATGTCTGTTATCTATGTCAGATCATAGAGTGAGAAGGAACAGCCCTTAGGAATATTCTATTTTACCTCCTCATGTTCTGATTGGAGAAACTGAGGTTCAAGAGGAGCCCTGCAGAAGTTGGCATTCAAACCAGCACCAGAGCCCAAGAGCAGTTTACAGCAGACAGGACTGCCATCTCAGTATTAAAACTGGGCCCTCATTACCCTGGGCACTGACTCTCAATGTTCCCTCCAATATTTAAATTTTACTCCTTGCCATTATACTATTGTTCCTTTCTAACTCTCATTGTTTGGACAGAGGCACAAGACTGAGCCCCTCAGATTCTACAGGATGAGATAGGATCAAGGACATACTGGATGGACCAAAGATGGTGCCCCAGGAAGCTAAGAGAAAGTTTTCTAGTCCAGCATCTCTGGACAGGGTTGCTGTGGGGGTGTGGGCAGGACAGTTTTTGGTCGTTACTGACACGTTGCAGGATGTGTAGCATCCCCAGCCCTACTTAAATGTCAATAATGACCACCCGTGGTGATGGTGGCAACCAAAAATGCCTCCACAAATTGCCAAATATCCCCTGGTAGATTGGGAGGTGGTACTGCCCTGGCTGAGATGCCCAGGAATGCCACTGGAGTGGTTAGTTATTGGCGGTGCCCAAGGTGAGCCTGATAGTAAGATAGGAAGAGACCCACAAGCCCTCAGACATTGGATCAAGTGACTGCCATCCCCTATTCCCAAACTTAAGAAGAGACATATGGCAGGACCAGTTCAAACAGGAAGGGAGTGGCTACCAGGGACAGCTGGAGCCCCCTGTCCTCACCATCCCAAGGCCCACTAGGTCTCTACAAGTCCCCATGTAGGCTCCTCTGTCACCACAGTACATCCAGTTATGAACAGAAACCTGTTTTCTCTATTGTGGAATAGAGAATAGAAACATTTCAAAACACCTTTACAAAGAAACTCAGGAGACAACTTAAAAGAGTATCTTACTCCCATATAGAGTCCAGTGACCCAGAGTCCTGAAAGTCTAAGCCATAGTTTTGCGGGCTGGCAGTTATCCACCTGGGTCTTTACCTCCCCTTCATGAAGGACTCTGCCCCACTAAAGCTCATATTTCCAGGTCTGAGCACTTCCTCTTCCCATTCTCCCACTTTTCCCCAACCATTGAAAGAGATGGGACTGTTAGGGCCTCAGTCCAGTCCTTGGGTGGCCAGCAGGGAAGAGGGGCAACCTTAAGCTTCCTCAGCCCTCCGCCGGCATAGCAGCATTCTGCCTCCTTTCCTTGAGGAATGGAAGAATTTTTTGGCCCTTGAAGATAACTCTTTCCCATTGTTCCTCCTCTCCAACCCAGGCCTGTCATAGAAGGAGGAATTTCTGAAGTTGAGATCATCTCCCAACAAGTAGACGAAGAAACCAAGAGCATTGCTCCTGTGCAGCTGGTGAACTTTGCCTATCGGGACTTGCCCCTGGCTGCTGTCGATCTCTCCACGGCGGGCTCGCAGCTCCTGTCAAATCTGGACGAAGATTACCAAAGAGAAGGGTAGGTGCTGGGACCATTGAGCTAGCTAAGAAGTCCTTGGGTTAGGCTAGGCGTGGTGGCTCACACCTGTAATCCCAGCACTTTGGGAGGCAGAGGCGGGCAGATCACCTGAGGTCAGGAGTTCGAGACCAGCCTGGCCAACATGGTAAAACCCCGTCTCTACTAAAAATATAAAAATCAGCCGAGCGTGGTGGTGCAGCCCTGTAATCTCAGCTACTCAGGAGGCTGAGGCAGGAGAATTGCTTGAACCCGAGAGGCGGAGGTTGCATTGAGCTGAGATTGCACCATTGCACTCTAGCCTGGGTGACAAGAGTAAAACTCTGTCTCAAAAAACAAACAAACAAAAAATTCCCTGGGTTTCTATGGATATCTTCCAAGAAGCAGCAGCCAAGATGAGAGATGCTAACTAGTGAGACAGCAGAGGTTCACAGCAGACCACTCAGGCCCTTTTCCTACTCACGCGTTACTTCCTCAGAAAAAGGCACTGGGCACAGACAATACCTGCCAGACGGACCACCTCTTAGGTGACCTCTTGGGAGAATCATAAAATTTATTTTAGGACCGAGGCACTCCTTAATGACCCATCCAATCCCCTCTATGTACGCTTGGGAAGAAGGAGACCCACAGTGATTAGGGACTCGCCCAAGGTCACAGAGCCCATAAGGGATGGACTTGAGCTGCACTTTCCCTTTATGAAGCAGACTCTCACTAGGAAGTGACCAGGAAGAATGTACCCTACATGCAGGAACATGCTTAGGATGTAAGGGAATCTAGAGAATTCGGCTAGGAGCTCTGCAGACATTAGGGCACTCCCTTTCCAGGGAAGGCATGCAGAATATGTGGGTCCGCAATTCAAAAAGGTGGTCCTTACCTCCTCCTACTTAGCTTGTCAATCAGCTTGGATGCCTTCGTTTCCCAGTTCACTTCTCATTAGCGTGGTCTGTCTTACAAACATACTTCCTGAAGGTGAGTGGTAGAGGGCAAGAGCTGGGTGGGGCAGGGGAGACACACCAGTTTGATGTCCTTGATTTCATGGAGCTTGGTGGTGTAGCTGAAGTCCAAAGAGGGGTGGGAACAGGTCCTAGGGTCACACAGCAGATCAGACTTCCAACTCTGACAAGGGCTTTCCCTAGCTTCACCCTGTGACTCTTAGACACAGAATTGTAAATACTGGCAGGACCTTAGGAGCCAGTTCTGGACTTTTCTTTCCTGGGTGCCGGTAAACACTTTGGAACATGCTGGCTGCTTTGAATATAAAAATGAAGGGTTGTCAGGTATTTTAGAAGCAAACGAGAAGCCTTAGCTAAAGCTAAATTTGCAGTGCTTGGATTCCCTGGGCTTGCTTCTGGAAGGAGCTTCCCACTTCCTGAGATAAACCTCCTAACAATGGTGAAACCACACACCTTTTTTTGCAGAAACTACACCCCAGTGGCTTTCTCTGAAAATATAATTTTTCCAAGTATTATGCATATTGTCATCAGGACACTGGATAAAAAAGGACAGGCAAGCAGGTGGCAGCTAAGGGACACCTGCAGTGGCAGCGCTGTCCTGAGCTCTGTCAGGTCCCTACCATCTTGAAGGCCGGGCTAAAACCTGAGGCCCCTGGGCCAGGGCCAGCTTCGTGCACATGTGACCTGTGCAGTAGCGCAGAGCCCCGTGCTTAGAAGGGTTCCAACACTTGGCTAAATGCTCTGCCGCTGCTTTCTTGAAATTCTTAAGAAGCCCCACATTTTCACTGGGCTCTGCAAATGATGTAGCTGGTGGGTCCTTCCCTGAGCACCCAGCAAGTCGCTGCGTCACTGCTCTCTAGTGGTCAAAAGCAGTAGTGCAGCCGTCTAACATGCCCTAGCTATTTCGGAGAATTCATTTCCTGCCCCGGCCTAGCCTGCGTTAGGCCCTTTTCACGTGGAGAGTAGGATGGTACGGAGAAAAGCGGGGAAACCTCCAGGGATTCTGGTTCGGAGCAAAGCAGTGTCCACATGTGCCCCCTGTGGCTGTTACGGCACCGCGGGTGGACCTTGCTATCGGTGTTCCCCCACCAGGTGTACCACACTGTGATGTGCCCCCTTTCAGGGGTAGTATGCTGTGGTGTACCCCTTCCCAGGTATCCCCTGTGTATCACTCCCTAGCCTGAACCCCAAGGCTGGCAGAGGCTTTGCCTTATCATTCAATTTGCCTCTAAATTGGGCCTTTGCAAGGTTTCTTCCCAAACGAATCCAAATGAAGCGCCTGCAAGGCAGAGAGGCTTTTGATTTGATTTGAATCTCCAGGTGTGCCTGGAGGGTACCCAACTGTTCCTGTTGGGTAAATAGGAAGCAGCCCGGGGAAGGGATCTGCCTCGCTGCTGGAGCTCTCGGCTGGGGGCCCCGATTGGCAGCCAGAGGGCTTCCTGGAGGAAGGAAGCGCAGGCACAGGACCGAAGCCAGGGGAAACTGAAGCGAAGCAAAAACACACTGCGAGGGAGGAACGGCCCGTCTCCGCGAGGCTTCTTGGCTCTTACTGCATTTCCTGGGGTTTTCCCAAAATGTCCAACCCGGCCCTTTCTGGGGCAATGGAAAACAAAAGGAAGAGTCCTCATTTACAGCTCTCAGCTTGGTTTCAGTCTTGTCCAGGATGCCTCTTCCTACCTTTTCTGTAGGGAATGAAGAGACCTCAGGGACCCTGGCAAGAAAGTGCTCCGTGGCCCCGCTGCCCACCTCCCAGTGTTCTTGAGTTCCGTGATATTTCAGGGCTTTTCAATTTCCCTGAACCTGAGACCGATAGAGCTGGAAGAGACCAAAACCATCCATTCTAAACCTTCTCAAAGACAGCAGGGCCCAGGGAGTACGAGGAACTTGCCGAAGGTCACACAGTGACAGAGACGGGGGCGGGGCATGCTAGTTCATGCCTGTAATCCCAGCACTTTGGGAGGCTGAGGTGAGAGGATCACTTGAGCCCAGGAGTTCAAGACCAGCCTGTGCAACATGGCAAAACCCCATCTCTACAAAAAAAAAAAAAATTAGCCAGGCATGGTGGCACGCACCTGTCATCCTAGCTGCTTCAGAGGCTGAAGTGGGAGGATCACTTGAGCCCAGGAGGTCGAGGCTTTAGTGAGCTATGATTGCTCCATTGCACTCTAGCCTGGGCAACAGAGTGAGACCCTGTCTCAACAACAACAAAAAATGACAGAGACGGGAATAGAGCCCTATCTCTGTGATCCTGATCCCTTGATCCTGGCTAGCAGCACTGGGCTTCCACTTCTCAGCCGTCCCTTTCCAACATCATGGCTGTGACTGTGGGTGAACATGCATTGCCCATGTGATTCCACTTCTAGCTACCCTGTCCAATGCCTTTAACTTCTCAGTATACTTTTTTTTTTGAGACAAAGTCTTGCTTTGTCGCCCAGGCTGCAGTGTAGTGGCACGATCTTGGCTCACTGCAACCTCTGTCTCCCAGGTTTAAGCGATCCTCCCACTTCAGCCTCCCAAGTAACTGGGATTACAGATGCGTGCAATCACGCCCAGCTAATTTTTTTTTTTTTTTTTTTTTTTTTTAGTAGAGACGGGGTTTCACCATATTGCCCGGGCTGGTCTCAAACTCCTGACCTCAAGTGATCTGCCTGCTTCTGCATCCTAAAGTGCTGGGATTACAGGCGTGAGCCACAGTGCCTAGCCTCAGTATACTTTTTTAAAAAAGCATTTTTAAAAAATGTGGTAAATTGCATGTAACAAAATGTACCATCTTAACCATTCCTAAGCGTAGGCTTCAGTGGCATTAAGGACATACACATTGTTGGGTAACTATAACCAGCATGCATCCCCAGAACTCTTCTTCTTGCAAACTAGAAACTATACCCAGTAAACAGTAGCTTCGTGTTCCCCTACTCCTCCAGCCACTGGAAACCACTATTCGACTTTCTGTCCCTTTGAATTCGACTACTCTAAGTGCCTCCTATAAGTGAAATCATGCAGTATTTGTCTTTTTATAACTGGCTTATTTTACTTAGCATAATGTCCACAAGGTTCATCCATGTTGTAGCATGTGTCAGAATTTCTTTCCTTTTTAAAACTGAATAATCGTCCACTGTGTGACTATACCACACTTTGTTTATCCATTCATCTGTCAGTGGACACACCCCACACTGGACTGTTTTTTCTCAAATGTGTCCATATTTTAGCTACTGTGAATAATACTGCTATGAACAGGCCTGTACAAATATCTCTTCAAAACCCTGCTTTCAGGCCGGGTGCAGTGGCTCACACCTGTAATCCCAGCACTTTGGGAGGCCGAGGTAGGCGGATCACCTGAGGTCAGCAGTTCGAGAGCAGCCTGGCCAACATGGCAAAACCCCGTCTGTACTAAAAATACAAAAATTAGCCGGGTATGGTGATGCATGCCTGTAATCCCTGCTACTTGGGAGGCTGAGGCAGGAGAATCACTTGAACCTGGGAGGCAGAGGTTGCAGTGAGTTGAGATCACACCACCACTGCACTCCAGCCTGGGTGACAGAGCGAGACTCCGTCTCAAAATAATAATAATAATAATAATAATAATAATAATAATAATACCCTGCTTTCAATGCTTTTGGGTATATATCCAAAAGCGGGAATTGCTGGCTCACAGGGTAATTCTATTTTTGACTTTCCGAGGAACTGCCATACTGCTTTCTGCAGTGGCTGCTGCACTGTTTTACATACCACCTGACAGTGCATGAGGGCTGTGATTTCTCCTTGTCTTCACCAACACTGGCTATTTTCCTTTTTGTTGATAGCAGCCTTCCTAATGGGTGTGAGGTGGTTTGGTATGCTTGAAGTCCATGAAAGTCCTGCGGGGTGAGGAAGAAGGAGGAGTCGCCTTGATGTGAAGTCAGAGCCCCATGTTGGCCAAGCTCCTTGACTTGCCTAGAAGCCCTTTGTCCTCCAGATAGCTGCTTAGCAGAGCCCAAACAGCAGAGCTGTCTGCTGCTCCTCTCTTCACCTCTGCACTCAGGCTGCCGACAGCTCAGGGAGGAAAATCATATGACTGCAGACTGGGTGCCTCCCCAGACTCAAGGTCTCCAGCCTCGACTTGATTCTCAGTTTTGCCTGGCAGTCCTCCTCTGCGGTCCTGGTTAGTCCCAAGGTGGCCAGTTCTGATCGCTTGTGTCTGCCTCAAGTCCCCTCTTTCTTGCCCTCAGCAGATGACCTCCTCTCCCAGTACCCTCAGAAAGTAGGCACAGTCATGGATGGGCTGCACCGCACCCCGGTCTCTTCCTTCCTCCCTGTTAGGACCTGCCCCATTCCTTGAGCTCTGATTGCCTTCCCCTCCCGCCTTCTCAGGCACCTGCTTCATCAGTTACCTCCTCATGTCATCACACTCCAGTCTCGTGTCCTCCCCTGACTCCACGTCCCTGCTAGCCACCATTACCTCTCTTTTTCTTTGAAGTCAAACTTCTTGAAAGCCTCATGACACTTGGCACCTCCCCTTCACCCCTCCCATTCATGTCTCAATCTGCTGCAGTCCAGCTTCGGCCTCGTCCACACCATGGAAACTGTTCTCAAGGGCATCAGCCACTTCCTTGTTGCTACGATCCTTATTGTCCTCTGTCCAGCATTTGAAACTGTCAGCTACTCCCTCCCTCTCCAGCCTCCTTGTGTCTGCTGTTACAACCATGACCTCCCGGTTTTCTTTTTTATTTAATTTTTTAAATAGAGACAGGGTCTCGCCATGTTGCCCAAGCTGGTCTTGAACTCTTGGGCTCAAGCGATTCTCCTGCCTCGGCCTCCCTGAGTGCTGGGGTTACAGGCATGAGCCACCATGCCCAGCCCTTCTCCTGATTTTCCTCCTCCTCCTCTGGCTGTTCCTTCCGGGCCTTTTAAAAATTGTTTGAGGTTCCTCTGCTTGTTCTTTAAATGTTGGGTTCTTTGTTTTCTGCCTTTGGCCATTTTCACTCTACTAATTTTACACACTGGGTAATTTCATCCATTCCTATTACTTAAACTAATCTCCTTCAACTGGTAACATTCAAAGTTGTGTCTCTAGCCTAGATCTCTCTCTCTCTCTCTCAAACTCCCGACTTAGATCCAGCTACTTTCGTGGACATATTCACAGGGATCCCAAACGTATCTCAGAATCCTAATGAGTGTCTGTGGAATGATCTATTCTTCTGCCTCTGAGTTGGCTGCATACTTGAGAGGAGAAATGTTCTTGTCTCACCCAAGTCATTGCTAAAAACTGCCTTTTCAGTGACAGCACTCAAATCCAGCCTGAGGAACCATGGCCTGCCTGTCCTGGCCATCTCAAACCCAGCAAGCCCCAGATTGAACTGTCTTTTCTCAATATGTATTTTCTAGGACCCCTAACCAGTAGAACCTATACCTCACCCACCCATTACTACCAACATGAGCCTTGTGCATTTCGGCTCATTAACAAGCACCTACTTCTCTTTCCTGCTGCAGCAGGTACCAGTGGGTTCCAAGATGCCCCAAAGCGACATGAAGCCTGCTATGGTCACCTCTAGTCACCTGTAGTCAGCCGTAGTCACCCTGGAGTCTGTGTTCCTCCTGCCTTGCTCTGGCTCCCTCTGACCATGTCCAGTGCCCATGAAGCTACTGCTGCCAATGATGTCCCTTCTGGGAGTGCCAGTACCAAGTTGAGGGGCTTCAGAAACCCAAAGCCCATGCAGTGTGGGCTCCATGCAGAGTGAGGAAGGAAAGCTACCCCCATGCCAAGCCTGTACCATGCTGTCAATGCGCAGCTTATGGCCCCAGCTCCAGTCCTATGTGCTTCTGGCCTTCACCACCCAACACCCAGGTCACCAGTTCAACCCAAGAAGCTGGGCTGGCACATCATGCCTGCTGCATCATCTGCCTCTCCCTCCCTGCCTCTACCCCCACCCCCAACCAGGTGCCTCCCTCCCTCAATAGTGATCACACAGAAACCTTCATGCGTGTCCACAGAGGTGAACAGACACTCAGGAGAAGGGAAGAAGGGGAACGGGAGGTATCTGCACCCCAGCTGAGCCACTCACAATGCCCTGTTACATGGATAACCTCAGGGGCCAGCTCAATGTCTTCTCCTTCATGCCTCAAACTCCATCATCTCCAAGTCTTGTAAATCTCTACTGCCTTAATATCTCTTCTCTACACCATTCTCATGAAGGATTGGTAATTCCATCAGCCAGTTGCTTTGGACTGCATGTAACAGAAAACCCATCTCACACTCACTGATCCAGGTACCATGGAGTCCAGGGCAAGGGCGGCTTTGAGGTTGGTCCAGAGACTCACCAGTGCCAACAAGAACCAGATTCCTTTCACCTCTGCACTCTGCTGGCCGTAGTGTCGGCTTCATCTTGATGCTATAAACTTCATTGCATGGCTTCTGAGAGCCATGTGACCCCTAACGTGTGGAACCTGGACCTCACCAGCCCATTACTACCAAAATGAGCCACATGTACACTTCGGCTCATTTACAAGCACCCCAGGCCTCCTTCCTGCTGCGACAGGAACCAGCGATTTCCACTGGTTCCTTCCAAGAGGGCTGCCTGTGGTCATCAGGCCACATCCTTCCTCGTTCATGTCTGGCAAGTAAGAGTGACTGCCCATCACTGTCTTCTAAGAGCAACAAAGAACTTTCCCAGAAGCCTCCAGCAGCTGTCTCCTTCATGTGTTTGGCTAGAATTGGGTCACATGACAAGGCACAGAAAATCCATAAGCCAATCAGGCCTACCCCTTAAACGGTATCATTTCCCAAAGTACATCACTGTTACTCCAGTAGGACGGGGTAGTGTGAACATTAGTGAGAGAATCATCCACAGCTTTTAAGGAAGCCAGTTCTCCTTTCATAACCTTCAGTCTCAAATTAGCTCTTACTTTCATCCAGTGTCTCTAGACATTGTTTGGTTTGGGAAAGCTCTGCCTTCTTAGGCTGTTTCTTCAATGACTTGGTCAGTTGATGCTTTCATTCCAGTGCAGTTGGACCAGTGTCCATTGTCCTGGTGGACAGTGCTGGGGCTTTGTGTTTGCACATAACCAGAGCCCCTAGTTTCTTGTTCTCGTTATGTGATGTTCTTATCAGATGTCATCCCACTCAATGGTGGAAAAGTGAAGTACAGAAAAGTGAGGCTGTCAGTGAGGCTGTCGGTGAGCCAATCATCGATCTTTGGAAGAGTGACATTGAATTTGCAAGAATCATGGTGCAGAATGGAAGTTCTGTTTTCTCTTAACCAAGTACAGTACACTGAAGGTCTGGTTAGTTTTCAGGGTCTGGGTGAGACCACAGGCAACAAAAGAGAAAATTCAGAGAGACCAGAGTCTCCACCCTAGAGAGGCCCACAGCCCCGTAGGAGAAATGGTGGTGCAAGGCGGGGGTCGTCATCCCCACTTTATAAATGGCACTCTGTGCTCACATAGAGATAAAGATGCTCCCCATCTTTTTAGTGAAAAGAGGGTGCAGAGATGGTCATGGGATAGTTTTTGTCGAAAATAAAAATAAAGTAAGAAATGAAAGATATTCAGTGTATAGTAAGACAGTTATTTATATCTTAGGGTTCTAAAAGGCCCAGCCTGAGAGGTCAGGGCTGGACTCCTAGGCAGGAGAAGCTTGGAGGAAGTTTGGGTCTTGGGCAGATGTAAATGGATGTTATTACTTAGAGATGATGCCAACAGCACATTTCCGCCAGAACTTTACACTCAGAGGAAAAAAACATAATGGGGGCACAGGGATATTTTTTGGGATGTCAGGTTAGAAAAATAAGACAGACCCAATATAGCAAACATCTCTAAATAAGGACTGAAATAATTTTAGATATGCCAGTGAGCAAAGACTGGGGACAAAGAGAAAGGAGGGGTAGGGACCTACTAAGCCATAGCCCAAAATACCCTTCTCTCTTCCTGTACTGTCTGGCTTGAGGGCTACAGCCTCCAGAAAGTCTTCTGTCCTCCAACCCCACCAGGCTAGGTCCTCAGCTCAGTGTACCCACAGCACCTTGCCTACCTCCATCACCACACCCAGGGGGGACAATGAGCTCTGCTCCTCTCTTTACAAGTCTGTCTCCAGTACCGGGCCAGGGGCTGCCTCACGGCAGGGATCAGATCACTTGAGCCTGGAACAGGGGTGTTGACCTCTCAAGGAATGACTTGAATGAATGAATCAGTGAGTGAATGGGTGGGGCTGCATGCAAATAAGGATTAGAAGAGAAGGGGAAGCCCAGTTCTGTTTGGAGTGTTTGGAGGGAGTTGGGAGCTGGTCCCTAGATCTCTGTGGAGTTGAGGAGCTGCAAGGGAGGCCCCAGGCTTCTTGTGCCTCAGAAGTTACTGCTGTGGTTGTTGGCTGGCTCACCTCTGAGCATCCCTGCTAATTCCATGCCTTCTCCACAAAGTCACCCTAGAAGAAGGAAATCAGATTTGCCTCAGAACATGCCAACTTCACTTGGTAAGGTTTTAACGTCCTGGTAGAGGAAGGAAAAGCCTTTTGGGGTTCAGGGTTGTGAGGCAGATTGATCCCTGCCATGGCCATGCAACTGCAGAGTCTGGAAATTCGGCATCACATAATTTAGGACGGCTTTGCATCCTTTTTTTCTCAGGGAGGAAAAGAAAGGAGCTTCAATAATCCACTTTTTTGATGCCAGTGAGATTGTCTATAATAAAACACCACCCCTTTCTCTAGCAAGTCAGCTGTCCCTGGACCCCAAACTGACCCTGTGACCCCTCACTCCCTTGATATTTTTAGTAGGCTCCGGTTTCCAGGAGAATTCTTGATGCCCCAACAACGGAATAAAAGTTTAATTTAGACGAAAACAGTTTTCCTGATGAGCACTGGTTAGCTGCCTTTCCTGTAGTCCAGGAACCCCAGAGAAGTTTCCTAAAGAAATCAATTAAGTCCGGTTGCAGTGGCTCACGCCTGTAATCCCAACACTTTGGGAGGCCGAGGCCTGCGGATCGCTTGAGGCCAGGAGTTGGAGACTAGCCTGGAGTGTGAGAACCCCTCTCTACAAAAATTTAGCCAGGCGTGGTAGTGTGCACCAGTAGCCCCAGCTACTCAGGATCGCACCAGTGCACTCCAGCCTGGTCAACAGAGTGAGACCCTGTACAAAAAAAAAAAAAAAAGGAAAAGGAAAAAAGGCAATACATTCACGGATGTATTATTTCTCAGCAAAATATCCGTCCGTCCCCAACTGCTCACAAGGCGCAGGGTGTACAGCGGCGGGTGACCGCTAGATGGCGGCGGAGCGCCTCCGACCACCTGGGTTGGGGGTGTGTCGGGGACGTTTCCTGGAGAGAGGGGAGGAAAGTTTAAATTCGTGGCCAGGAAAGTTAGGTGAATTTATGGTGCTGGGACGGAATGGGAGTCCCCAGTCATCTGCGGAAGCACCTGAATATTGACTTTGGCCAAACAGAAGGAGGGAGATCGTGGCTGACCTAGGATTTGCCAAACCACAGCAAACCTGCAGAGAGCTGGTGGGTGGGGTGCCGATTTGTTCCCTCGTTCTCACCCGGTAGGAAGCTGACCGCCTCCAGGTCAGCCCTGTCCTCCAAGCACAGCACAAGGAGATTCTCAGACTTGGGGCCAGTTTCCAGAATTGAGGACTTCAGGGTGGCGGGGACCTTACAGGCACTTCATCCAATAGCACCTCACTTCCACCCCTAAGTCAACTTTGAACCCCTTGCCAAGGACTTGACAAGTGGCTCCTTGAGCACAGCCCACCTACATGCCAGCCCTTCTGAGATGTGTGATCAGTGTCCTTGGTCCCCCCAAGAAGGGACAGCCAATCCATGGTGTGTGTTGGCCACTGTGCTCTGGGTGGGGGGTTGCCAAGTGTATGGCAGTTTCCCCCACCCCCTCATTCCCCACCCTGAGCTCTTGCCACCACACCCTACTGTTTCCCAGCGTTGACATTTCCGAGGATGCAAGAAATCTGAGATTCTGGGACAAGCAAATGTCAGACTCTGGTGACCCCAGCTGCACACAACCCTCCTCCCTCTCTCATCGCAAGGCAGCAGGGCTAATCTTTAGCTCTGATTGCAGAACTGAAGCTGCCGGTATGGAAACTTCAATTTATTTAGTTATCCCAGAGCGCTGGGAGACTCACCTCTCACCTCCACCCTGAGAGTTCTGGTTTCATGGTGTGTGTTTATGAGCCCGCATCTTGGAGTCTGTGTGCTGCTGTGGCTTGCGCCCTGAAATTGGGTACAGAGAACAAAGGGGAAGCTTAGCAGTGTTTTTCCTGTGGTTCTGGTTCTCTCTGCGTGAGAAAGAAGCCCCACTAACGATTTCAGATGTTGTGTAAGAGGGTATCCCTGTAGACGTTGGGTTGATGGTTCTCACAGGTTGAGATTATGCGTCTCTTTAGAGACGTCATACACAGTGAGCCCATTTCTTTCCTGCCTTTTTCCTCCCCTTATTTGTTTTGCCTTTTGAGTGTTCTAGAACTAGGAACGCATTGGATCATCAGAGTTCATGTGTAAGGCTGTAGGCTCCGTGAGGATGAAGGCTCTGATCACCCTCCTGGGCCCAGTACCCAATACAGTGCCTGGCATTTGGTGGGCATATGAGAACCATGCCTGGGTTGGAATGAATGTTGAAACTGTGTTTAGTTTATTCATCCCCCTTCTAATGACCGTGTATCTAAATCATCACCATAGATCATACGATAAACACTGTTATGGGCTTGACATATGTTATTTTTAATATTTTTAAATTTCACAACAACCTGTCAAAGCAGATATCTCCATTTCGGGGATTAGGAAACTAAGGCTCAACGATTGCACTCAGAGTTCAGTCAATGGTGTGACTGTGATTTGGAGACAGTAGTTGCCAGCAACAGCCAAACAGATGGAAAAGTCTGGCTTTCCCCTCCATGACAACAGAAAAAAGGACTTGCCTTTTAAAGCAACTAGACGAGTTAACATTTGTAAAGTGCTCACAACAGCTCCTGGTGCACAATATGTATCTTAAGTGTTTGTTTAATCAAACAATGTGATTTAATTAATCAATGTGACTGAAGTTACATTTCAGTCAGCCTCATGGCTTTCTCCAATATTTTAATCATCTGGAATAAATATAGTAAAGTGGGACCCAGGAGTTTTGCTGACCATCAAAAACATTGGCAAAGTCAGCTGTGACACCCAGGACACAGGTGTTCAGCATCATAGAACTGGCACGAGTGGAGCTAGGCGGGGCCTCAAATCACCCAATCCTGCGGCTTTAACCTGGAGCCTGAGTATACTTAGATGATCCATCAGTGAGATTGAAGGAGTCCGTGCACTCCCTGGAATTTTATGCACAGTGCTGTAGTTTTGTGCATTTTGGGGGTGTAAGGGCATAGCTTGTATCCACTGCTGGAGAGCTCTGCAGTCCAGTAAAGCTTCTGAGCCCTTGGTCTAGCAGAGCCTTCCTGAAGGCAGAGTGACAGCAGCTGGGGAAGCCCAGGGCCCCAGGCTTCGATCTGGCTCCTGCTACCAGGCAGCTTCCAGTCTCATTTTGATCACCTCCCTCAGCTCCTTCCTTGAGAACTTGAAGGATGAAAATCTCAAAGTAGGGCCGACAGGGTTAGCTAGTTTGGCTGCCTTCAGGGAGATGGGCTGATGCTGTGACTCTCCACTGCCTGTGAGCCCCTTTAGGATACCTTGAGGGTCTCCACGGTCTCCCTGCTCTAGTCACTCCCCAGCTTGCACCTCAGGAGACTCAGTGCAGTCACTCCCCTCTCTACCACAGACAGCCTGGCAGCCACTGCACACCATTGCATAGTGGATTGTGGGGTGGGAGAGGCCAGGCCCCACAAAAGCAAGCGCAGCCCTCCCCATCCTAGCGCCACACGGCTCTACTTCCCCTTCCAGATTGGGGCTGTTTCAGTGCCAGGCTTGGGAACACTGCCTGACGGAGCAGCAGCTTGAGCCAGCTCCTTCCAGGTCACCCCTGTGGCTTTATCACATATAAAGCCTCCGCCAGAAGTTTGTCAAGTTTGTTTTCCTATTCTAGAATTTATTCTTTGAAATTTTTATGCAAACACCTAAGACTACGAAGACTACGAAGCAGAAGCAGCAAAGGTACTCAGCCTCCCCTCCCACCCCAGGATTTCTCTGAGGCCTCAAGAGTGACTACCTTATGGTAGAATACTCGCCCACCTGCCAGGACATGCCATCTGCTTGTTGGTATTTGCAGACTCTGGCAGCCCAAGCCGGGCCCCTGGAGCTGTACCCTCCCTACAGCAGCACCAAGACAGGAAATTGGGAAACGCCTGCCATCTCGTGGCAATTCTGGGGATAACACCACCCTGAGAACCAGCCCTGGGGCCTTGATGGGCCGATGCTGAAGACAGAAGGAAAGCACCTTCTCTAATTAAACAGTCAACGCTGATTTCCCCTTTGGCCCACTAAGCCCCTTGAGTTATTACTGAACCACTCAGGAATCTTTTGAAACTGGTCACATTCTATTTCACTGCTAAAACACAGTCTTCTAGGAATGTCCGAGTCGTCTGAATTTCAGATGAAATTTTATTAGCAGCTTGAGATTTTCAAACACTGGTCAACCAAAAGCCTGAGGTTTCAGTGCAGCCTCCCAGCCCCCCACCCACCCTCCAGGGCCCTGTTCTGGAGCCCTGGGGTCTGTGGTCTTGCAGTCTAGTGCAGCCCTGCCCTGTGTTTCTGCTCTTCACGAAGGAGCCCAGAACCTACCTGGACACTCTTGCCCCACCCCATACACACAGCCTGCCTGCACCATTTCCTTGATGCCCCAGGGCTGCTTGACCCTGGCTTGCCTTCTTTGTCTCATCTCTGCTGCTCCCAGACTCCCTTTGCCATGCCCCCTTTACCTTCTAAGATACCTGTTACCTCTTAGTAGGCCACCAGAAGCATTTGTTCTCACCCAAAGCACCTGGGATCTCATTGAAATGCAGACTCAAATTCAGCGAGCACAGGGAAGGGCGGAGACGCCGCATTCCTAACAAGCGCCAGGTGATGCTGATGCTGCTGCTCTGTAAATTCCACTGAGTATCGAGGACCTGGAACAGCGGTTTTCCATCCGCCTTGATTGCACACTGGAGTCATCTGAGGAGGCCTGGGTCCTCCCACAGAGGTTGTTGTTCAGGAGGTCTGGTGTGCAGCCTGGGCATTGGGGTTCTTAAGAGCTCTGTTGGGTGCTGTAGTGTGCAGCTTGGGTTGAGATCCAGTGACCTGGAGGCGGATCCCATCCCCAGTCTCCATGGCTCCCTGCCTCCCTGCTCCAAGGCAGCCAGGCCTCACCAGCCACTGTATCCCCTGGATACCATCTTTTCCTTGACAGTGGTCTTCTGTCCTTCCATTTCCGTCGAGTCACCCCCGTGTGCCTTGCCCTGGGGTTACCAAGAGGAGGGGGTGCACAGAGCAAGATACAAGTGGCACCCCCAACAAGGAGGCCTGCACGAACTCACTCCCAGACTGGCACGGCGGAGGGGCGGGTCGCTGAGGGCAGAGTGTGGGCAGGGGACAACTGAACTGGCATGAGAATAAAAGGGCAGGCCCAGAGCAGCGTGGCACAGGTGCGATTGTGCAGCTGTCTCGGGTTTCTTGGGTGCTGCGTGTTGGCTGTGCCAAGGGCTGTGGCTGCACCAGCAGCATCTGCCCTAGATGGTGGTGGGTGGTGAGCTATACCCACTGCTGAAGGGGGAAGCCCTATCCTCCTCCCAGCCCAGCTCCTGGCTCCCATCACCCTAGTGTTTCTCATGCTGGAGGTACTTTGGGGCTGAACAGAATTTTACCAGAAACAGTCCCTATTTAGTATACATTTCAACCATGCCTGGATTGCTGTCCCCTCGCCCCCATCAGCTTTCTCACGTGTCGCTTTCTCACTGAGGCCTGCTCTGACCACCATATTTAAAATGTCAACTCATCCTTTACCCGTCCTAATCCCTCCACCAGCTCTGTGTGTCTTCCTTATAGTACCCATCGCCTTGTAGCACACCACAACCTGTTGTATTGATTGCCTGACCCTCTCTCCCACTAGAGCGTAACCTGCCCAAGAGCAGGGATTTTCGCCTCTCTTGATCACACTGCCTACCTTAGCTTATGGTGGGGTTGGTGTTCATTTGACTTCAAGACCGTCATCCCCTGCCTGGCGTTCCAATCCTGCCATCTGCCCAGTCCTCTGCCTGGCTCTTCCCTGAGGCTGAGGAGTGTGCTGTGGTGTCAGGGTCAGGCCAGCTATGGGCTGACTTCAGACCACAGGTAACTCCAGACGCCCACCTACTGCAGCTTCCTAACCACCTGATATGGTTAGTAAGTTTCTCTAACAAAAAAAAAAAAAAAGAAAAGAAAAGAAAAAATGACATTTTAAACAGCAATATAAATTGACTTTTCCTCCCTTGGAGGCAGGTCAAGATCTGAGTCTCCTGTTGATAGGGAACTGAATATATGGAACTAGTGCTCCTGAATACAATGCTTCGTTTCTTTCCCTACTCCCTTCAGGACCCTCCTCTGGGATAGAAGGAGCAGTGTCTTAGGGATGTCCAAGGCACAAAGGTGAACAAATGCCCGGCACCTTCTGTGGAACGTGAAGACGAGGCTTCCTGCTGGCCAGCCCAGGCAGATGGCCCTGGCAGCTGCCCTTTTTATTCATAACCGCTTGAAGGTGCTTGGCTCAGATTTCAAATGACAATGACATGCCATCAGTTTTAGGGGCCACAGACATGGGAATGGGCATTGGGGAGAATGTGGAATTGGAGCCGGGTGTCCTTGGGGCCTAGAAAAGACCTTGCTAGAGCCGTAGGGGAGGAGTGAGCAGGCAGAGGGGAACCGGCTTCCGGGAACGCTGAGGTGGCTGGAGGCTGGGTGAGAAGTTGGGGTGAGAGGTGTGAAGGATGAAAATGGGGCTGGCAGAAGGGGAGGCAGGAATGTCATATCGCGGGAAAAGAAGCAGGGGGAGTAGGTGAGGCCGGAAGGAAGAATCAGGAGGTGAGGAGGGGTGATGATAGCCAAAGATATCTTAAAATGCAAAGGCTCGTTAATGGATGGAAGCGCCGTGCTGCTGGCACTGCTGCGGGCAGCAGCTTTAGGCTTCTGGGATCCTCCAGCCCAGCAGGGCCAAAGCTGTCATCTGAGCACCTGGCTTCCCTGGCCAGGTCCCTCCCTCCTGCCCCTTCGGGACAGATGGCCTTCCCATGCGCTTTTCCCCAGCTCATCCTGGCTTTCTGCGTGCATCCCAGGGTTCCCATACATTCTCTGATCAAATCACAGCCGCCCTCACCAGGCCCCCCCGGACCCCTCGGCTCTTGAGTTTAGGGCTGCCAGCTTTAGCAAATAAGCATACAGGATTCCCAGTTAAATTTGGATTTCAGATAAGCAACAGATCATTTTTTAGTATGAGTCCATTGTATGCAATGCTTAGGGTATACTAGAAAATTGCTCATTTTTTATGTGAAGTTGGGATGTAACTGGACATCCTGTGCTTGATCTGGCAACCCTCCCGAGCTCCTCCCAGTTTCAGTCTGGGGTATCCTCTGTAGCCCCTTGCTTGGAGATTGGCCCCTGTGTGCCGGCACGAAAGCAGAAAGATGTGGTTCTGCAACGGACTTCGAAATCCACCTGAAGTGGGCGATAAGGATGTTCATTGATGGCCTTCACCATCTGGCCCCCACAGACCATTCTCCTCCTATTTTCTGCTTGTCCCTTAATGAAAAACCCTCTCTTTTGACCTGGCTGATCTTCTCATCTCTTGCCCCATACTCTTGGACCATGCGGGGTTCACATTGACCACCCCCAGCCCCATCCAACAGGGCCTCTTCCTCTTCCTCCTTTGCCTGTTGATGTCCTCCTACCTGTCTTTCTGGGAGCAGCTCCCTGAGTTTGGGGACTGAACACCAGTCTTTGCATTCCCCACAGAGTTGAGGATGGGGGCCTATCATTCCCAGAGGTGTTAGAAAATATTCAGAATGATGTGAATAAGCCCATTGTCCTGCCAGGTTTCTTGATGAGCTGTGAACTTTGTCTGTCCTTCCAATGGTGGGGGACTCCTTCAGGCTTTCCCTGGATGGACTGTGAGGAAGAAGTCTCCTTGAAGCATTCACATTATTCCTTCCGAGAGAAGGGGGCGCCTCAGGGCAGACCCCCCCTTCCCAACCCCATGTTTGGGCCATCAGATATTTTATCATCATCGTCGTCATCATCACCAATCCATTTCAGCCGCATTGTCTTTACAGGGCAGATCAGTTCCCTCATTTAACTTTAGTGACCTGTGAGTTCAGGAGCATTATCCCTGTTTATACATGGGGAGGCAGAGGCAGAGGCCACAGTGGTGAGGAGCCTTCACACGGGGCCCCAGGGTGGCCGAAGGCAGAGCCAGAAGTGTGGCCTCCCGGGCTGGTGCTGTGGCTGCCACTTCAGGATGCCTAACTCTTCCTCAGCAAGGGAGGCAGGCAGGTCCTGTTCGTACCTAAACTATCAAGCTGGTGAGGTTTGACCTCAGCTCCCCCATCCCTGTATTCGCCAGGCCCCTCAGAGTTGCCTTTCTTGTGCTCCCGAGAGGAGGGTGTCTAGTGCCCTGCGGAGCCCACCCAGCTCAGATTCCGTGACCCCTCCCACCTCCAGACCTGCTCAGGAAAGCTTCTGTCCTCGGAGGCCTCGCCTCTGCTGTGATGTCCAGGATCATATAGTCAAGGGTTTCCCTGAAAGTCCGTGGAACTCTAGTCTCACCAGGTTCTCACTCTGTGACAAAGGGTGTCACGGTCCAGCAAGTTTGGGAAGCCCTGATTCTGCAGTCTCTTTGGGACCGTGATGATGCATAGGAGCATACTGAAGGCCCTAAAATGCCCCACAGAGAAAAATATCCATTTAACTTCATTGGACCCAGATTTCCCAAAATGTACCCAACCATGGAAACTTTTGCATCAAATAACAACTATGAACATTCTGTGGAACTAGTGTTCCACTCAGTCTACTTTGAAAAACAGCGATCTGGTTCAAATCTTCCTTTTTATAGCTGAAAAATGGAAAATCCATTCAGTGACTCATCGAGCACTTATTAAAGGCAAATTGAGATGCTCCCCAATGCCAGAGCCCATGTCACCGCATTCTGAGACGCACAGAAGTGCAGTAACAACACATTTAACACATTGTTTCCACGCTGCACTTGCCGCATAGGCCGACTGTACACTAACCCACCAGATGTTGGTCTCATACCCTTTTCAACTTTGAGAAGACTGAAGCACAGAGCTGCATGAGCTACAGGTTTGCATATAAGCCCAGCTGTGAGCAGTGGCTCATTCTTGTAATCTCAGCACTTTGGAAGGCCGAGGTGGGCAGATCAGCTGAGGTCAGGAGTTCGAGACCAGCCTGGCCAACATGATGAAACCCCATCTCTACAAAAATACAAAAATCAGCTGGGCGTGGTAACACGCACCTGTAGCCCCAGCTATTTGGGAGCCTGAGGCAGGAGAATTGCTTGAACCTGGGAGACAGAGGTTGCAGTGAGCTGAGATTGCACCACTGCACTCCAGCCTGGGCAACAGAGTAAGACTTTGTCTCAAAAAAAAAAAAAAAAAAGGCCAGCTCCATTTCTTAATGAGACATTTTCACCCTTTATGATGCTCCCCAGCCTCTTGAATAAGGTTGTGTTTCGCCGTGAAGCCTAGAGCCAGGGAGAGAGCCTGGGAGGAGTGACGCTGGTGGGTTTGAGAGCAGGGCTTTGGCCGGGGTCCACCCTCTTGTCCTCTCCCACTCTGAGCCTCTCTTCTCCCCACTTTTGTCCCCACAGGTCTAACTGGCTGAAGCCGTGCTGTGGGAAGAGAGCAGCCGTGTGGCAGGTATTTTTGCTCAGTGCAAGTCTCAACAGTTTCCTGGTAGCCTGTGTAATATTGGTGGTGATTCTCCTGACTCTGGAACTTCTAATAGATATAAAGCTTCTCCAGTGTGAGTAGCAAGAGAGATACATATGCCAATACATATGATGTCATTATTCAATGTGCATCTGCATTCATCAGGGGTCCCCAACCCACAGGCTGTGATCTGTCCCCGCCGATGCTGCTGCCCAGCCTCAGGCCCTGGGGCTCATGGGGATGGCCACTGGGGAGGAAATACATCTGGCAGCTTCTCTCTCTGTCACCCCCAGCCTCAGTTTGCCCCTCTCTGCCCAGTGTGGCCTCTGCAGTCCCCTCCCCAGCATTCCATGATCAGAAACTGATGAGATGAAAAACGTTGGGGACCCCTGTATGCATTTTTTTTAATTGCTCCCATTTGGAATTTTCCAGGTTGGAATTTTCTGTAGTCTAAAGAGAGTTCTCATTTACGGAGGCATCTCAGCTTGTAGTAACTAATGATGACAGCGACCACAATGATGATAAGATTCCTGGTATTTTTATCCAGCTGTGAGTTGGCAGTGTGATTTATACGTATCGTGATAGTTTTTAAAGCATTTTTCCACACATTTGACACTACAGTAACCCTGTGAGATGGGCGAGATGGATATGATCCCGTATTATAGACGTGGCAAATTAAGATTTGGAGAAGTGAGATACTGGCCCTAAGTAAGAGGTATTGGAGCTGGGACTTCAAAGCACCAGGTCATTTAAGTGCTTGGCCAGTTCTCTTCCTCTTGGCATTTGTCTTAGTTTCACATTAAACCTTGTCTTCCACCTCTTCTGTCCTGGATGTCCCATAGTGACATGGCTGTCCGAATGGAGGATCCTCTGCTTACCCCACCCGGCCTACCCCCGACTGTTTGTCACACCAGAGGGGCAGGAGCAGGTGTCTTGCCTCTTGACTTTGGATAAGTGAGTGGTTTCTGGTGCAGTTCCTGGTTCCCTGTATTGCCCTGACTCAAAAGGTAGATCCTTCAAATGCGAATTTAAAACGAGGCACAGGCCAGGTGTGGTGGCACATGCCTGTGACCTCATGTGGGGAGGCCAAGGAGGGAGGATCGCTTGAGCCCTGGAGTTTGAGACCAGCCTGGGGAACATGGCGAGACCCTGTCTCTACAAAAAAATTTAAAAATTAGCCTGGCATGGTGGCACACGCCTGTAGTCCCAGCTCCTTGGGAGGCAGAAGTAGGAGGATTGTTTGAGCCTGGGAGGTTGAGGCTGCAGTGAGCCGTGATCACGCCACTGCACTCCAGCCTGGGTGACAGAGTGAGACCCCATCTCCAATAAATAAATAAATAAATAAAAAATAAAAAGAGGTACAATTATCAGCCCCAGAGAGATTTCTTTTCCTTCCATTGGCAAAATCCAGGACTGTAGATCCAGTCACCCCCAAACCCATTCAGACGTCTTGGACTTCCTTTCTCAAATGCCTCCAATTCCTTTCTGGGATCCTGTGAACTCAGGGTCTGTCCAAGCTCCCTCCAAGTCACACGAGCCTTCTCTGCTCTCTGAGAGAGGGTGGACAGTGAGCACAGAATTGCTTTTGTCTGATAAGCCTAGTTGGGTTTTATGCAGCTGGGGGCCCCTTGGTTCCAATTAAAGGATCTTCCAGCATAAAGTGACCGGTACTGGTTTTACACTCAACCTGTCTTCAATTAAACCATGTTGTATACTTTCCCTCCCACTCACCCATACTGTCTGCTTTTTATGAGACCTGCCCATAACGGAGGCTTTCTTTCCCTGTGGCGGATTGTCCTCGGGGCCCTCGGCTGCTTGGGCTGTGACAAGGTATTGAGGAGAACTGAGAACCCAGCCGACACTGGAATTTTGCTTAAAATTAAGTATCCAGGAGATTGATTTTGGTGGGAGATCCAATAGCAGCTCATAAAAGGCATCTTAAATTCCATAAAATGCACAATCAGAGATTTATTGCTCTTCTAAAGCAAACCGTAAAAAAAGGCACAGGAATTCATTTGAGAAATAATGGGGAGAGATTTTATGTTTTCAGAATCATTTGGAGGTCTTCTTGGAGTCACACGGGCCTCAGCCTCTTCGTTCCCACTGGTATTCATGTGGCCCGACTCCGGACTCATCTTCTAAGGGTCGCCTTGGCCCAAAGCCAGGGAGCCTCAGATTCTCCCACCTGGAACCTGGTTTTGCAGCCGTCTTCCCCTGGCTACGCTCTGTGACCTGATTTCTACCCACTCCTAGGGTCTGCAGATCCCAGAGCTTCGGGAGAGGTTGTGGGTTCCTCTGTTTCAGTCTGGCCCTCCCTGCTGAAGGCACTGGGCACTTTCCCTTGGCCCTGGGCGGAGGGGGGGTTCTGAGCAGTGTGTCAAGCAGGCCTGGCTGCAGCCCATGAAGGAGGCAGAGCAGGCATGTTCTCAGCAGCAATCCTGCCCCTTACCCCCTCTCAGCCCTTCCCCAGTATCCCAGGGTAACCCACCAGTATTTCTTTTAGGCCTCTGGGGAGCCCTCTACCCTCTGGGGTGATCCCTCCCACCCAGTCTCCATCAGAGCTCCCCTGACCCTTGTCCTGGGCCCCAGCATCCTGCTTTTGGCCTGGCTGGCTAAAAACCATGCCATGCCAGGGTTCGAAGGCTGGCTGTGGCTTCATGTATTTTAAAAGGGCTTTCCAAAGAAAATGCTGAACTCTAAGGAGTGGCTGGTGAAAGGTGGGGCGGGAACCCTCAGGGGCTGATGGCTGCCCTCACTCCTACTCCAGAACCTGGGGGCAAGTAGGGCAATGTGGAAGTTTAGCAGACCCCATCCCACTGGCTCTGCCAATCTAGGGAGGGAGGCAGACACCTCCACCCCACGCCTGGCTCCCCTGCCAGTCCTCACTGCAGCCTTCTCTCTAAAACACACTGGCCAACACCACCGTCTCTGCCACTCGGTTTCCAGAATGAAAAGTCACAGTAAGCTCACCTAGAGTCCCCTGACTGTGCACAGCACTTTGGGGGTGAACTGTGGGCTGGATTTCTAAAAGCCCATCCAGCCTCAACTGAAGGTGCCTACACAGCCCAAAAGCCGTGAATGTCTTCATGAACCCCTTCTGGAGGGCTTTTTCCTAGAGTCTGGCTACAGCCAAAAGCCCACCAAGACCAAGCAGGATCTGAGAGAGGCAGCCTGTGGGGGAGAAGGAGGCAGCCCCTTGCATTGGAGGCAAGAAGAACAGCATCGTTGGCTCACAAATTACCTACTGCCTTCACTGCAGACACCAGCTAAAGCTGCCCTTGCTTTCTGACCCGATTTCCACCAGATCTAAACGTTCATGCAGGCGGGCCCTGGGGTCCCAGAGGTCCGGACGGATGCTGCGAAGCCCCCACAGCAACTCACCTAATTCCTCGCTCCTAAAATTGGTCCTTATCGTGTCCTTTGCAGTTTCCAGCGCGTTCCAGTTTGCTGGCGTGATTCACTGGATCAGCCTGGTCATTCTGTCCGTGTTCTTCTCAGAGGTAGGTGGAGACTCTGGCCCTGACACCTCCTCTGTTGGGTGACTCCTGTCCTGGGGAAACCAAGGTCTACTTTTCGAAATGGTTTCTAGCATCAGGTCCCCTGCTAGCCCTTGAGGCTGCTGGGAGGGAGACAAAACATAGATAGATGATCTCTGCGGGGGAAATGGTACAGGGAGCCTGACCCAGCCAGGGGGGTTTGGCCCTAGTAGGTGATTCCTGGGAGGAACCCCTGTGGATGAGCAGGTGTTCTCCAGGTGAGGGGTGGGCGATGACACTGGTGAAGGTGAGACTGAGTGTGGCGTCCCAGGGCAGCCGGTGTTGGGTGCGGCCAGTAAGGAGCGAGCGGGAGGTGAGGCTTAAGCCAGGTGCCCACACAGGGAAGCTCTTAGGACATTGTGGCTGTGGTCTTGGACCCACAGTTGGCCGGACCTTTGGGGCTGAAGCACGCAGGGGGTGGGGAATGGGGTCACAAAGCCAGGCAGTGGACCCGACCTGGTCCTGCAAGGGCCCTGGGTCTGACGGAGCCGAAAGATGTGCCTCTCAGTGTGAGTGTGAGGCTGTGTTTTTGAGGTGGGGGCTCAGGGAGCACGGACCCCCTTCAGCGTTGCTGGAGTCGGCTAGTAAAGACCAAGTGCAAATCTCTGTGGTGAGGGGAGGGGGAAAGTTTATGGAGATCCGCGGGCCCCTGGGCTTGGTGCAGAAGCTGACATGTCTGGGCAGCACATTCCTCTGTTTTTGCATGGGGGTGAGTGACACTTCCTTTGAGCAGTTCCCAGGCTGTCCCAGTGAGACTCTGGCCTGTATGTGGGTGTGGGAGGAATTGGCTTGGGCCTGCTGCAGGCAGGGTTTTATCCTGTACTGTGCGCACTGGAGGGTCACTGAAGGACAGGAGAGTTTCATGTGGAAAACTGGTTTCTCCTAACAGAGCCTAGGACTGGCCCAAGTCAGCGGGCCACTGTGTCACTCCACCCTTGAGCATCCCATCCCTGCTATGGGTACATGTTAGCCCATGCGGAGTCCCGTGGGCCTTTCAGCATGGCTCAGCAAACCCTCGGGGAAAGGCAGGAACGCGAGAGGCACAGCACCTGCTGGGAACATACGCACATCTCACACCAACGGGAGCTGCTCTACCTGAGGCACGGGTGCTCTGGGACCCCAAGACAGGGGGCCTTGAAGGGAGGAAGGATGCTGTGGGAGAGGGTGGCGTGGGCAGAGGCACTGAGGTAGGGAACCTGGGGAGTCAGGAGTCCCAGCGTCCTCCTGTGGGTCCCCTCTGGCCTAGCTAATGGCTCTGCTGTCTCTCTCTCTCTCTCTCTCTCTCCCTAAAAATCAGGAGGGAGCTGGGCTTTGGGTCTTGAGTCCAGAATCCTGAGTCCGGGTGTGGGGTGTGGTGGGCCAGGCAGCAGGCATTCCAAGCATGGAACATTCCCTTTCCTGGGCCTCACCTCCTACAGCCCACGGAGCTGGCTGGCGAGCCTGGGCCTGAGGCTCAGATGGAGGGGACAGATCGCAGCACTGCCCTCCCAGAAGGGGTCCTAACCACCTCCCTGAGATCACTGCCCTGGAGGTGCCTCTGCCCCGCAGAGCAGAGTGCCTGCTCCCCAGCTTACAGCCCCCATGTGGGTCTTGCCCTCCCTGGCCTCTTGTCTCTGCCTGGCCAGGATTCCCTCCCACAGACACATGGGCCGTGGCCAGATGTCTCCTTGATGCAAACCTTGGAAAATGTGCCATGTGTCTGTGACTGCCAACAAAAATGTTTAATCAGTTGCTGCGGTTCTTCCCTTCTATCCCTCTGCTTTGGTTTTATTGGCTTTTGCAGAATTTATTGCCCAGCGTTAATTTAGCATTCCCTTCCTGTCACTGCCGGAGACAAGCCACCTGAAACAGACAAACCCCTGTGCACAGGAATCGCAGCCTCAGAGTCCCCCATAGGCGCCCCCAAACCAGGGAAGGGGCTGGGTCCTCCCACAGCTGAGCGGGGAGAGCAGGGTCTGCAGGAGACTGGGGAGGAAGGGCTGGCTCCGTTACCCTGACCTTGTCAAAGATGGTGAGGAGGTGGAGCCAGGCCGCAGGTAGCAGGGGCCGCCCCTGCCAGTGTTCAGCATGAATGGAGGGCCGGTGCATGGGGATCGAGTGACGAATGAATGAGGCACAGAACCTGCGGGAATACACACACAGCTCACACCACACTAGCAAGCACAGATTTCCGTGGTCTTGCTGCGTGCCCATAAGAACCGTGTCAGAACCTTGTTACTAGAAGGGTCTCATGGAGGTCCCCTGCCCCCGGACAGCTTGGAAACATGCGAGCATGTCTGTGCCCCTCACAATGACTGGGATGCCCAATAGCAAGGGCCAGGAGAGCCCAGTGTCCATCAGTGGTGGGTCAGCCTGCGTGTTTGCCCACCATGCCAGCAGCGTCCTTTCAAAATACTGCACAGACAAGGAGAGCAGCTTAGGGTTACGCGGCCAGTTAAGACCAAAACTGGACCCAAGGCTCTGGGCACCTAAGCTGGTCTCTTGCCCCTGACCGCATCCTTTGGAGGCCCTGAAGCTGGCAGGGTGGGAAGGGACCGGGGTCTCTGGGAAGGACTGGAGAAAGAAAGTCCGACCAAGCGATCAATCAGACCACAGACCCAGGATGACTGGTACCCCCTCCTCAGCTGGGAGAAATGAGTGCCATATCTTCAGGTCTGCCAGTTCTTTCCTGGTTAATACCCAGGGATGTGGCTGTGGGCCGAGGGTGGGGTGGCACTCCGAGCCTCCTCGGCCTTAGGGAGTGGGCATTACTCCACAGGAAATTCCAAGAAGGTCACCCCGCCGCGGCTCCTGCTGTCCTGGAGGCCTGGGCCTGTCCTGAGCAGTTCTCCACCCCTCCTCTCAGCTGAGTCTTAGGACAGTCCTGGAAGGTGGGTAGGACATTTTATGAGTTGTGAAACTGAGGCCTGGAGAGGTGCGGAAACCTGCCCAGGGCCTGCAGGAATGGCAGGTGGGCCCAGGTGCAGGCCTCTGGGTGGGTGAGTGGGCCTCTGCCCTGGCCTTTGCCCACCCTGGAGCTCTGCAGGCTGCTCTTTGAAGATGGGCTACTTTGCTCTGTGCTGGCCCCAGGCCATAGAGCTAGGCCCAGAGAAGGGGAGTGTGAGGCTGGTTTGGGCTCCATTTGAGGACATCTGTTCAAATGGGCCAAGCTGTTTGACAGTGAGACAGATGCTCTCAAAGCAGTGAGAGTAGGTGCCCCTCATCAGGCAGGCTGTGCAGGGGTCCCTGCACAGGGTCCAAGGTGAGAGTGGATGCCCGTGAGACTTCCTGGGTCCCAGTCGTCCAGGTCACACAGGGTCACTGCACTTCACGTGGCCCTGCAGTACCAAGAATATGCAGAGCCTTGCAATCCAGATGGAGAATTGTGCAAACGTTCCTCCAAAGCGCAGCCCCGCCCTTGGCTGAGGCCGGGCCCAGCTGGCCACTTGGAACTGGGAAGTCTGATGCTCCTCCCCTGAGACTGCAGGAGTCCTTGGGGCCTCCTGGCCAAGGCCAGGCCACCCTGCAGCAGGGCCCAGTGCAGGCTGTGGGGTGTTGGCTGCGTCCCTGGGGTCTGGAAAGGCCCAGGCAGCCCCAGCTCTTTCCCTGGGAGAAGAGAAAGCAGAGCTGTGGCTGGCCTTCTAGACAGGAGCCTCAGGCAGTGGTGGCAGCAGCTACTGACTCTCCTCTCCCTCTCTTCCTCCTCCTTCTGTTGAGGTGAAATTCTCTTCACATACCCCTTTTACAATGGACAATTCCGTGGCATTTAGTACCCACACAGTGATGTGCAGCTGTCACCTCTACCTGATTCCAAAGCACTTTGGAAACCTACCTGATTTCCAAAGCACCCTCAAAAGGAGACCCCATACCCAGTAGCAGTCACTCTCCCTGCCCCCGTACGGCCGCCCCTGCCAGCTAGTAATCTGCTTTTGTCTCTGTGCACTGAACTCTTCCGGATATTTCATGTAAACAAAAGCTTACACTATGTAGTCTTTTGTGACTGGCATCTTTTAGCACGTTTCCTTGGCTCATCCACGAGGTAGCACAGCACACTTTTCTTTTCTTTTCGAGACAGGGTCTCACTCTGTCACCCAGGCTGGGGTGCAGTGGTCCTATCACAGCTCACTGCAGCTGCAACCTCTTTGGCTCAAGTGATCCCCTCACCTCAGTCTTGCGAGTAGCTGGGATTACAGTCGTGTACCACCACACCTGGCTAATTTTTGTATGTTTTTTGTAGAGATGGGGTTTCGCCATGATGCCCAGGCTGGTCTCAAACTCCTGAGCTCAAGTGATCTTCTCCACTTGGCCTCCCAAAGTGCTGGGATTACAGGCAAAGCCACTGTGTCCAGCCCCAATTTTTCTTCTCCTCACCAGTGT
Source organism: Pongo pygmaeus (assembly GCF_028885625.2). NCBI lineage: Eukaryota > Metazoa > Chordata > Mammalia > Primates > Hominidae > Pongo > Pongo pygmaeus. The sequence goes on from NC_072389.2 coordinate 81,875,688, forward strand.
GAGACTGGTGACAGTGTCAGCTACCACACAGATCTTCACATTTCTTACTTTGGCCTTGTAGTTGGATCCTGGAATCCACGTCTTCCTCTTGCCATTGTAGTTTAACCCCAGGGAAAATTTGTCCAAGAGCAGATCTTCTTAAGGAAGTGCCAGGGGTCAGCCCCCAGTGCCTGGTACCCGTGGTGGCTGTTCCTTAGACCAGCCTGCTCCCCTGAGCCACACACCACCCTACGCCCCTAACCCACTGCCGGCAGTGTTGGGAGGCCGCGGGCTTGGGGCTAGACACGGCTGCTCCCTTCTCCCTGGCTGGCGGGCCCCACGTGGGGATGGCTCTGCAGGGCACAGGGGTGTCAAGCCCCCATTCTGCTCACTAAGAGGTGATCTGGGGATCTCCCTCTGCCTTTTAAAAATTTGCACAAAGCCAACTTATAGACTAACAGCTACTTCTGCCTACATCTCCCAAGGTTTCCAAACTCTGGCAGCCTCATCAGGCCCCTCCCCAGGGAAAGACGCTGATTCTACTGAGGGGAGGGCCTCGGCCTCAGGCAGCAGGAAGCGGCAGGAGCTCTTTCTGCCATTTGGCTGAGGCAGGGCCTGGACCAGGTGCAAGGCTTGGGACTTCCCACTCTCCCCTCCTGCAGCCTGAAGCCTGGACCCCTTCCTTCAGAGAAGTCAGCTTTTCCTTCCCTTGGAAGAGATGAGGGGAGTCCCTTCTTGAGAGCAGGGCTTGACCAGGAACAGAAGATGAGGGCACCTGAGGCGGAAGGCAAGAGGGGTCCAGGGACCAGAAGGTTCACCTGCCACTCTTCACACCTCAGTTTCTGCATCTCTCAAATGGTATAAAAACTTTGCTCATAATACTCAATAAATGGCACCATCCTTGAGTGTTTGCCAAGGCTGTAGCCTACACTGCTTATCAGAGCAGCCTCCTGAAGGCAAAACTGGGATGACGGAGGCTGAAAACCCTTCGCCCCAGGTGGGAAAGGAGGAGGCTGAAGCTGGGGATTCCAGCTCCCTCAGATGCTCCTTCAAAGCCCTTTGCAACTTTTAGGGGTCAGTATTGCAAGGCCACGGCCCTGGGGCTGGGGCTGGGGCTATGGCTGGGGGTGGGGCAATCCCTCATCGTCACCCTGCTTTTTTAGTGAGCCGTGTGCCTCGCTGAGCTCTGGAGCGGCTCTGAAGGCGGCCGCATGAAGGGCGTGGATCTGCTTTCAGTCCAGATCTGTCCAGAGATCGGGCCAGTGTCAGGTGGTTAGTGAGGAATGATTGGAGCCAGAAAGAGGACTAGACTCTCGACTCCCCATCTAACGCCCTTTCTCGTTATTGCTTGTGGGCCTGTGGTCTCCTGTTGTAACCCGGGGCAGGGTCGCCTCACACATCCCCGCGGTTCCCTCGGGTGATCCGGGGGAGTTTCTTTAAAAAGCATATTCTGGGGCTTGTGCCCAGAGTTTCTGATATCCTGGCTCTCCACGAGAGTCCAGGACTCTGTGTTTTACATAAACCCCTTGATGCTGCTTAAGCGGGGCGTCCCTGGCTGCACATTGAGAAGCACAGGCAGTCAGTGGGTTAGTCCAGCCCGTGTTTTCGGACGTGTAAGACTATGCTCGGTCTGTGGGGGGCAGGGCAGTGAGGTTCTGTCCCTGCCTCCATGGACAGTGGGTCTTGGCAAAGGTGTCTGGGGAGGGGAAAGATGCTGCGGGGGGAAAAGCCAGCAGGTGGGGTGTATCAGAGCCAGGGTCACTCTGGCCTTGACCCTGACCTGAAGCCACCGCTTCCCCATCTCTAGCAGGAGGCCTGGCTGGGAGGTGTTTCCCGAGCCCTCTCCACAGCGGCTTCTTGCTGTTCTGTTTCCATGGGCTGAGCTAAGAAGGAAAGGCTCCCAGAAGAGTGGGGCTTGAGCCAGGCCTCCGAGGATGGGTCCCCTGCGGATGGGCCAGCACAGAGGGAAGGCAGCGGCTGGGATTCTAGCTGTTTCACCTGCTTCCCTGGCACTGCTCTGGTTCATGAAACCATTCAGCCCCGTTCCTTCCCGGGGCACAGAGGCTCTGGGTGCGCTGTCTGCTGCCTCCTCTTCCTGCTCAACTTCTGCTGGCTGAGTCCCACGCCTGGCCAGCTCCCTCCACCCCTCACTCCTGGGCCTCTGCCTTTTCAGCTAAGAAGAGTGTTGTTTCTAAAGAAGCATGATGATTCCTCTTATTTGAGGATCCTAAAGGAGTCAGATTCATAGAGACAGAAAGTAGAAAGGAGAGAGGCAGAATAGGGAGTTACTGTTCAGCAGGTACAGAGTTTCAGTTTGGGAAGGTGAGAAAGCTCTAAAGGTGCATGGTGGTGATGGCTGCACAGCAGTGTGAATGTACTTAACACACTTGGACACTTCAAAATTGTTAAGATGGTGTGTTTTGTGTTACGTGTATTTAACCACCATTTTAAAAGGAGAAGAAGGGGCAGAAAGGAGCAGTTGCCATAGCAGAAATTATACTTGCACCAGGCCCTGTTCCCATCTTCCCAGCCTGGACTTTTGTTTTGGACACCCCAGAATTGAGAGTTCAGGATACATATGGCTATTGTAGCATTTCAGAGGAGACAAACACTAAGTTTCAATCTCAGCACAATTAGAGGGGTTGGGCAGCAACAAAAGAAACCATATGGCCGGGCGAGGTGGCTCATGCCTGTAATCCCAGCACTTTGGGAGGCCAAGGCTGGCGGATCATGAGGTCAGGAGATTGAGACCATCCTGGCTAACACGGTGAAACCCTGTCTCTACTAAAGATACAAAAAATTAACCGGGCATGGTGGCAGGTGCCTGTAGTCCCAGCTACTCGGGAGGCTGAGGCAGGAGAATGGCGTGAACCTGGGAGGCGGAGCTTGCAGTGAGCCAAGATCGTGCCACTGCACTCTAACCTGGGCGACAGAGCGAGACTGTCTCAAAAAAAAAAAAAGAAACCATATTATTATGTGGTGTGTGTGTGTTTTGAGACAGGGTCTCTCTGTCACCCAGGCTGGAGTGCAGTGGCATGATCTCAGCTCACTGTAACCTCCGCCTCCCAGGTTCAAGCAATTCTCCTGCCTCAGCCTCCTGAGTAGCTGGGATTACAGGTGTGCGCCACCACGCCCAGCCAATGATTGTAGTTTTAGTAGAGATGAGGTTTCACCATTTGGCCAGGTTGGTCTTGAACTCCTGACCTCAAGTGATCCGCCCGCCTCGCCCTCCCAAACTGCTGAGATTACAGGTGTGAGCCATTGTGCCTGCTTGTTATGTGGTGTCCTTACACAGCTGAGTACACTCTGCAGAACCAGAAACCTCTGGGTCCAAATGTTGCCTTCGTTCCTGATTGTTGTGTGGCTATGGGCAGCTTCCTTAACTTCTCTGACCCTTTCTGTAAAATGGGAATCACATGTTAGGAGGGCTGGCCCAGGGTCTGGCACTCACAGACATATATAGTAGATGGCAGATATTATTCTCATAAATATTTGGAAGAATTATAACATGTAACCCACCTCCCTGCCAGAAGGAGAAACTGAGGCCCAAGGACGGGATTTGACTTGCCCAAGGCCACACAACCAGCCCATTATTGAGCTATGATCTCAAGACATTGTGGCCACCCCACCCAGATCTCTTCCCACCCCTGCAAGCTGTCTTGCAGTTAAGCGTGGGGCCACCCACCCAGAGACCGGGAAGTTATAGCGGAGCAGACTTCGGGCTGCCACATGCTCCTCTCTGTATTCAGAGAAGGCAACATGACTGTCCCCCACGAGCATTCACCTTCCCATCCCTTCACAGAAATCAAGATTGTCCTTCACGAGAAAGAGCTGGATTTTACCAGCCAAGCCTTTCTGTGGCATAACAGCTGTGGGTGATGATCCTCCAGGCAGCTTCGCAGAGTTCAGAAGGCTAGGCTTGTACTACAGGCATGCGGGAGAGGGGCACCATCTGGTGTGAATCACTGTGAATTAAAGTGATCTTGGCTCAAGGAAGAGCCTGTAGACAAATGCACCAGCATCTTACGAGACCAGCATTTAGAGGCTTCTTTGGAGAAAGATGTCCTCTTGGTGAGGAAACCTCTCCTGAAGGCAGCACCATTCGGTAATTATTCATTCATGCACGCATTGTTCATCTGTCCACAGTGCATAATCGCCTGGTGTTTACTGTATGCCAGGTGTTAGGGATAAAAGAGAGAAAGCAGACCAGGTCCCTTGAGCCTCCACTGGGGGATGGGGAGGGAATCAGCACAAGGTACGAGGAAGTGCTGTGGAGGGTGACGCCCAGAGACCATAGGAACACCCAGGAAGGAGGCGTCAGCTGAGCTGGGGCGTGTGCAAGAGCTTCATGGAGGTGACGTTTAAGCCAGGAGGACAGGAAGGGGAAAGCCCTGCTGGCTTAGGCACAGGCCAAGCTGCTGTTACAAGAAAACCAAAACACAGGAGCTTAAACAAGGCAAGGTCCATTTCTCTCTCATGGAAAAACACATTAAGTGGATAGGTAAGGCTTGGGGCTGTTGGGGACCCAGCAGGCTTTTGTCTTGCGGCCTGGCCCTCCTTGGTTGAAGATGGCACACCATCACACTTATGCACCCAATTCTAGGCCTTGGGAAGAAGGAAGGAGGAGGAGGAGCCTAATTCATTTAAGGGCACAACCTAAAAGTTGTACTGGGTGCTTCTGTTTGCTACCCATTGGCCAGAATGTAGTCACATGGCCACTCCCAGATGCAAGGAGGGCTGGGAAATGTAGTCTTTAGTTGGGTGGCCATGCTGGAGCTTCAGTTATTGTACAGGAAGGAGGGAAGGGATTTGGGGTCGGGGAGTGGAGAAGGGAGTCAACTGCGTTTTTGCCACGTGCAAAGACAAGGCCATGAGAGAGAGCGTGTATGTTTGAAGATTCGTAAGTGGTTTGCAGCATGACAGGAGTGGCAAAAGATGACACAGGAGAAGCAGGCAAGGTCCTAAGTATCCTTCCAAGGGATTTGGAGTGTATTCTGTATGTACAGGGAGCACTGAAAATGGCATCAGGAGCGCCCAGGTGATGGCACAGAGATGGAGGGTCTGAGCCTGCAGGCAGAGGAGCCAGCAGGAGGCGCGGCCACCACGAAGGCTGGAGCTGGGGCACTGGCTGTGGGAGTGGAGAGGGCCCAGGGGCCGAGGAATGCTTAGGGGATGGCGGAGACCTTTTCCTTTTACTGAATGCAGAAGCAGAGCTCTGAGTGCTGAGCTCTGGAATCTTCTTGGCTGGAGGAGGACCTGGAGAATAACCACTTTCTCACTTCCTTTCCTCAGACTGTTCTACGGATTGTGGTGCTTGGGATCTGGGATTACATCGAAAACAAAATAGAGGTAAAGACCAATGTCCACCACCAAAGCCCCCACTCAGCCATCCTGGAAGCTGGAAAACGTCATGTCCCATCCATCCCAGGGTGGACACCATCCAAAAGGCTGGCTCCTTCTCCAACTTGACCTCTGTGGCTGCGCATGTTGGGTGGGGCAGGGAGGGGGAACTGAGACTGTCTCCAACAAAGGAATGTTCTGAAACATTCGTTTAGAATGTTAAAAGGAATGCAGAACTCCTTGATGTTCTGCAAAATTTTACGATTTGAATCAATTTGAAAAGCTTTTGAAATGTGTTTTAAAACAAATAAATCCACCCTAAATGGAAAGCTGAGCGGGAAACTGTCAACGTGCTTCTCAGGCTGAGTTTCCATTCTGCTTCCCGCCACACGGGTGGGTGTGGTGGGTGGGATGAGGTCAGGGAGGCCTGGCTGTCGCTGGCAGTGTTGTGCACATAGACAAGGCAAGGCGGTCAGGATCTGCTGCCCACTTCTTCCTCACCTCTCCATCTATATTTCAGCCTCTTTGGCTCAGTGCTGGGATCTGACACAGTGGGCCTGGCCGATGGATGGCTCAGAACACGGCCAGGCTGGGGCAGGCAGACGGAAGGGCAGGGCCCAAGGCTTCATTGTGCAGGCTGGGCCCACTCCTTGCCTAGCCCTGCCCCCCTGGAGGGTTAGAGACTCTGCACTGGACAGAGCTGAGATGGGGTTCCGGGCTCCTGTTCCCCCTGGGGAAGGAGGCACCCTGAGCCTGCCTTCAGCCCCTGCCCTGCCAGGGAGGGATCCAGCTTGGCCTCTGCCCAGCGCCTGGGATACAGGATGCAGGCCCTATCTTGAGAAGGGGCAAGACAGCCCAAGGCCATCTGAACTAAGGGCTGGAGATGGGCTGAGGTCACTTGGAGGACACAGTGCACTCAGGAGAACATCTAGGAGGAGGAGGCCCCTAAAGACTCAGGAGGGTCAGGAGGGGCCACCAGGGGCGGGGTGGCCTTCTGGTGGGGGCCCGGGCTGCTGGAGAAGTTGGGCAGCAGCAGCTGCTTTGCCTGACTGACCCCTGGTCCCAGACACGCGGCAGGGCCCAGGGCACTGAAATGGGCCTCCTCTCACAGGTGTTTGACGGGGCTGTGATCATCCTATCTTTGGCTCCGATGGTGGCATCCACTGTGGCCAATGGACCCAGGAGCCCCTGGGACGCCATCAGCCTCATCATCATGCTCCGGATCTGGAGGGTGAAGAGGGTCATTGATGGTGAGTGGCCCGAGGGGGGTGTGGTCAGTGGGGCTGCTCCAGAAACTGGGGCTTTCAACTGAGAGAGATGTCGTGTGATGGGGGTACGCCCTGCTGGCGTCAGGACGGAAGGTGAAACTGTCAGCAGGGAGAGGGGCCAGCTATCCCTGCTCACTCACCGTCACGCGTTCACGCACACTGCCAGGGTGTCGCACGTACACGCTGAGCTTCCCACTTCCCATTTAGGGGCCATGTGTTCATTCCCATGCAGCTGTTTACTGTGAGCCTGGGAGGGCCAGCCTCCATGCAAGCCCTTAGAGCAGGGCCTGCCATTCTGGAAGGAGCAGACTTTTACACCCTGGGTGTCTCGATGCACACCTGCTGCTGGCTCCCCGATGGCCGCCAGCCTCACCACTGGCTCTATCCAGGTCATCTAGTCAAGGCCTTGCTCCCTGCAGGCTTTGTCTCACCTTTGAGTCCACCAAGGACAAGCTGGCTGCCCACAAGCCCATTGACCTGCAAACAAGTAGGGAAGGGAGCTGCTGGCAGGGGCTGGCTTTTGGCCTGTGCTTCTGTCATCTTTAGTGACATGCCTTTCCATCCCTGGGTCTCCATTCGCAGAAAGCATCTGGTCCACTCCTTTGTCTTTGCTTTATCATTGCCTCCCCACTGGGCCACTCTTGTCTGGAAAGCTGTGCCCTGACCTGGGTGGCTCCTGTGTTTCCAGAAGGTGGTGACAGACCAGAGTGTGTGGCCCAGAGGACATGGGGGACAGAAAACCCACCCCTGAAGAATGGTGCAGGATACTGGGGGTGGGGGGTGACCCAGAGGATGACGACACAGGCAGGACACTGAAGTCATCTTATGGAAGGGGGAAGACTCAAGTCACTGGGCTCCAGAGGGTGTCCTTGGTCCCTGAGGACAGGAAGAAGAGGCCCATCCCACCTCAGCCAGATAAGGAACAGAGCCACTCATAGTGGGCTGGTCAGCCTCCAAGAGAGGTCCCCCTAGAGTGACCAGGAGGTTGTATAGACAGTGGTTCCCAGGATGTTTTCTTGGTTTGGTTTGGTTTGATTTGGTTGACAGCAAAGCCCTTTCTTCAACAAAATCATACCCGATCTGTAAAAGAGACTGCAAGTGGAGCTGCTTTGGCTTACTTGGAGTGGAGGGGCCTCATAGCCCACCTACTTGCCTTCTCCCTTGCCCTCTGAGGCACCTCTAAGGAACTGCCAGGCCTTCTGGAGCACAGTTTTAAAACCACTGGGATAGATGCTATGGTCTTTTCCAGCCCTGAATTTTGATTGCAGATGATAGAAATTGTAGCCATGAGAATATTCTGCCAGCATTTGCCCAGCAGGTGCAAGGCAGAAGCTGTCATCCTCAGGGCGGGCTCCCTCTCCCTGGGCCTCACCCTGTGTTGCACCCTGCGAACACTGTGGGATTTCATCCTGATGAAGATGCTGCCATCTTGTCAGGGATCCCCTAATAGGGAATCTTCATCAAACTGGAATGTGTTTGGGTCTCACTTTAGAAGCCTTCGGAAGGCTGGGGAGGCTCTGGGAGATCACCTGGTTCACTCCCCTCATTTGACAGATGGGGAAACTGAGGCTAAGAAGGATGAGGGTCACATAGTGAATCAGGCTCAGAACCAGAAGTGGAGCCTAGGACCCCTGACACCCACCAGCGCTCTTTCGGCTGCTCACTCCCGGCAGTCTGCTCAGGGCCCTGTTCTTGGCTCTGTCCATGAGAACATCCACCCCCACTCAGGGCAGGAACAGCGCCTTCTGGGTCTTTCTTCCAGCTGTGGACAGCTGCACACCCTCAGACTAATGGATTTTGAGAGCCCCCTTTGTGACGCTCTTCCCAGCTGTCCCGCCCTTTTCCTGACACATCAGGCATCACGGAGCCACCGGGAGCCTCAGGAGAGAGACATGCTGGTGAACAGATGGGCGTTAATTTGCTACTCTTGCAAATTAACCCTGGGTGTGAACTGGCTTCAGCAGAGATCTGAGGAGGCAGCGGCAGCTTGGGGTGGCCTCCGGACCTGGAGATGGGTCTCAGGGACACGTGGCCGGCCCTCAAGTCTGGAAGCAAGCAGAAAAGTCCCAATGTCTCTTCTCTGCTGATTCCTGCAACAGCCAGGAAACATCTGGAGGTGCAGAGGCTGTGGGTGGAAAGGAGACTTGGAGAGAGGAAATGTGGAGGGTTCTAGAAATTAGGGGCAAGAGAGGCATGGGACCGAGGCTTCTGAAGAGTCAGGAAGGGCTGGATTTTGAGGGGTGTGGGAACAGTGTGAGGGGAAAGGCTGTGTTACAGTCAGGAGCGGACACTGAGACTTCCCAGGAGCCCAGAGCTACTCTGAGCCCACAGAACCACCAAGGCAGGTGTCCATGGGACTACTGCTGGCTGGTGGAGCACGGGGCCCTCAACCTCAGAGGCCAGGCTTTCTCTTCTGGGTCTCACTATATCCGTTATAAATAGGATCATCTGAGTAACAGACTCAGAATAACAGTGTCTTAAACAACACAGAAGTGTATTTCATTCATGTGAAAGTCTGCAGGCCGGGCATGGTGGCTCATGCCTGTAATCCCAGCATTTTGGGAGGCTGAGGCAGGCAGATCACCTGAGGGCAGGAGTTTGAGACCAGCCTGGTCAACACAGTGAAACCCCTCTACTAAAAACATAAAAATTAGCTGAGTGTGGTGGCACACACCTGTAATCCCAGCTACTCAGGAGGCTGAGGCATGAGAATCACTTGAACCCAGGAGGTAGGGGTTGCAGTGAGCTGAGATCATGTCACTGCACTCCAGCCTGGGTGACAGGGTGAGAGTCTGTCTCAAAAAAAAAAAAAAAGGTCCGTAGGAAGGTGGCCCAAGACAGATATGGCTTTGACTACAGTCACTTACTCCCTGTAGTCAAGAGCCCAGGCTCCTTCTGTTTTTCTGTTTTGTTGCTCTGCTGCACTTAGCCTACTTTTCAACATCACTTCATGGTCCAAGATGGCTGCTTCCATGCCAACCATCACATCCTCATCCTAGCCAAGAAGAAGGAGGAAGGGAAGAGGATAAAGAGGCAAAAGGGAGGCCCACTGCCTTCTCATTTTAAACATTGTCATCCAAATATAATTCACATGCCATAAAATCCACCCATTTAAAGTCCACAATTCAGCCAGGCATGGTGGCCCACGCCTGTAATTCCAGCACTTTGGGAGGCTGAGGCGGGTGGATCACTAGAGGTCAGGAGTTTGAGACAAGCCTGGCCAACATGGTGAAATCCCGTCTCTACTAAAAATACAAAAATTAGCCAGGTGTGGTGGTGGGCACCTGTAATCCCAGCTGCTCGGGAGGCTGAGGCTGGAGAATCACTTGAACTTGGGAGGTAGAGGTTGTAGTGAGCTGAGATCGCCCACTGCACTCCAGCCTGGGTGACAGCAAGATTCCATCTCAAAATAAAAGTTCACAATTCAGTGGTTTTTAGTATATTCATAGAGTTCTGCAGCCATCACCAAAAAATCTAAGTCTGGAGTGTTTTCATGACTCCAAAGAGAAAGCCCACACTCATCAGAGTCACTTCCCATATCCGCCTCAGCCCTAGGCAAGCACTAAGCTGCTTTCCATCTCTATAGAGTTGCCTGTTCTGTTCCATTACATTTCATATAAATGGAATCATGCGACATGTGGTTTTTCTCTGCTGGCCACTCTGATTCAGCATCATGTGTTCGAGGCTTATCTGTGTTGTGGCTGGTGGCGGGACTGCACCCCTTTTCATTGCCAAGTAGTACTCCACTGCGTGGCTAGACCACAGTTTACACATTCATCCGCTGATGAACATTTCGGTTAAGTCTACTTTTTGGCTATTAGGAATAATGCTGTTATGAATGCTTATGTGCGAGTTTTTGTGAAGACACATGTTTTCCTTCCCCTAAGGCACCTGGGAATGGAATTTCTGGGTCATATGGTCACTCTCTGTTTAACACTCTGAAAAACAGACAAACTGTTTCCCTAAGTGGTTGCACCGTTTTTCTTTCCGCCAGTGTGTGCAGGCTCCAGGGCCGCCCCATCCTCACTGGCCGCAGCTCCTTTGTGAAGAAGGCTCCTGCAGCTGCTGCATGCCACCTCCACTAGCATCCTATGGTCCAGAGGGTGGTCTTGTGGCCACCCATAGCTGCAAAGGAGGCTGGAAAATAGTCTTTATTCCAGGCAGCTGTGCACACAGCCCAAAAGTATGGATTCTAGCACTATGGAACACAGGAAAACAGCTACCCTGGACACCATGAGTGAAGGTTGTGGCCCTCTGTACTTTCTGGATGCTGTCGGGTACCTGGACATTTCCCCTTCTAGATCCACAGAAATGGCCCAGGGCCTCGAACCTGCTGCTGGCTGAATGCTGGGCCCGCCCTTCCCCAGTCCAAGCCCTGCTACTGCTGAATTATTTACAGGGCTGTCTCTGTCTTCCAGCCTACGTCCTGCCAGTGAAGCTGGAGATGGAGATGGTTATCCAGCAGTACGAGAAGGCCAAGGTTATCCAAGATGAGCAGCTGGAGAGGCTGACGCAGATCTGTCAGGAGCAAGGGGTAATGCACTGCCACTTTCGGCTCTGTCCATGGTCTTGCTGGGGACACTGGTAGTGCCTAAAGCCACGGGTTGCTAGAGCTGCCGGGGCACCAGAGGTCAGGGAGTTTCTCCAGCCCCTTGTTGGACTCATGGGGAACCTGAAGCCCAGAGAAGGGGACACATCTCCAGGGTCTCTGATGTATAGCCCAGCCAGGCATGGACTCAACCCAGACTCCCAGGCCAGGGTTCTTTCCACTGTAGCACGGTGACTCTTCAGCTCCCCAACCTGAGCCTGCCAAGTCGCCCACTCAGTTCATCAGAGTCTTCTTGGAGACATGGTCGGTCTCTAAAGCCAGTGACTAATTCTGTCTGCTGAGGGTTGCTGGGCACCATGGTATGCCCATTGCCACACGGGACGCCCAGAGCCCCAGAAAGGTGCTAGCGGTGCTCTCTACCCTCCAGGATCTGTGATGAAGACTCAGAGAGGCAGGTGATGGGCTCTGCAAGGATGGGCTCAGCAGAGGCAAAGGGGACTGGCAGCTGGGCGGGGGGCACCCTGTCAGGAATCCAGAGACCTGCATTCAAGGCCTAGCCCTGCTGCTCCCACCCCCGCTGGACTCCGGCCAAGTCAGGCCACCCCTTTGCCCTCAGTTCCTTCCTCTGTAAGATGAGGTTGCTGCTCCCATGTGAGTGGAACAGGGGAGTTCAGAGGAGGGGGACTGGGGTACTCAGGAGTGGGTGGTTGCTGGATCCCGTAGCAAGGCTGAGAGCTCTGTAGAAGCACAGCTCAGGGTGCAGGGAAGAGTCCGGTCCCAGGCTGTAAGGTGGGAATG